>NC_138293.1:41210000-42556250 GCF_965601325.2 Salmo salar
CTTCTCCTCTCTCTTTCTCTCCTCTCTCGCTCTCCTCTTTCTCTTTCTCGTTCTCTCTCTCGCTCTCTTTCTTTCTTTCCTCTCCTCTCTCGCTCTCTTTTTCCTCACCTCTCTCGCTCTCTTTTTCCTCACCTCTCTCGCTCTCTTTTTCCTCTCCTCTCTCGCTCTCTTTCTCCTCTTTCTCCTCTTTCTCCTCTTTCTCTCTCTTTCTTCTTCCTCCTCTTTCCCGCTCTTTCCCGCTCTTTCCCGCTCTCTGTCTCTCCTCTCCCGCTCTGTCTCTCCTCTCCCGCTCTGTCTCTCCTCTCTCGCTCTCTCTCCTCTCTCTCTTTCTTTCTCTCTCTTCTCTTTCTCCTCCTCTCTTTCTTTCTCTCTCTTTCTCCTCTTTCTCCTCCTCTCTTTCTTTCTCTCTCTTTCTCCTCTTTCTTCTCCTCTTTCTTCTCCTCTTTCTCTCTCCCTCTTTCTCCTCTTTCTCCTCCTCTTTCTCTCTCCCTCTTTCTCCTCTTTCTCCTCCTCTCTTTCTTCTTTTTCTCCTCCTCTCTTTCTTCTCTTTCTCCTCCTCTCTTTCTTCTCTTTCCCCTCTTTCTCTTTCTCTCCTCTTTCCCCTCTTTCTCTTCTCTCCTCTCTCCCTTTCTCTCTCCCTCTCTTTCTCCCTCTCTTTCTCTCGTCTTTCTCTCCTTTTTCTCTTCTCTTTCTCTCTTTCTCCGCTCTCTCTCTCTCTTCTCCTCTCTCGCTCTCTTTCTCTCCTCTCTCGCTCTCTTTCTCTCCTCTCTCGCTCTCCTCTTTCTTCTTTTTCTCCCTTTCTCTCTTTCTCTCTCTCTTTCTCTTTCCTCTCCTCTCTCGCTCTCTTTCTCTCCTCTCTTGCTCTCTTTCTCCTCTTTCTCCCTTCTCTTTCTCCTCCTCTTTCTCCCCCTCTTTCTCTCTCTTTCTCCTCCTCTTTCTCTCTTTCTTTCTCTTCTCCTCCTTTCTTTCTCCTCCTCTCTTTCTCTGCTCTCTCTCTCGCTCTCTTTCTCTCTCCCTTTCTCTCTCCCTCTTTCTCCCTTTTTCTCTCGTCTTTCTCTCCTTTTTCTCTTCTCTCGCTCTCTCGCTCTTTTTCTCTCTTTCTCCCTTTCTTTCTCCCTTTCTTTCTCTCTTTCTCCCTTTCTCCTCTTTCTCTCTCCTTCTCCTCTTCTCTTTCTTCTCTTTCTCCTCTTTCTCTCTTTCTCCTCTTTCTTCTCTTTCTCCTCTTTCTCTCTTTCTCCTCTCTCGCTCTCTTTCTCTCCTCTTTCTCTCTCTTCTCCTCTCTCGCTCTCCTCTTTCTCCTCTTTCTCCCTTTCTCTCTCTCGCTCTCTTTCTCTCTTTCCTCTCCTTTCTTGCTCTCTTTCTCCTCTTTCTCTCCTCTCTCGCTCTCTTTCTCCATCTCTTTCTCGCTCTCTCGCTCTCTTTCTCTCCTCTCTCGCTCTCCTCTTTCTTCTTTTTCTCCTCTTTCTCCCTTTCTCCCTTTCTCTCCCTTTCTCTCCCTTTCTCTCTCTTCTCTCTCCCTCTTTCTCCTCTTTCTCCCCCTCTCTTTCTCCTCTTTCTCCTCTTTCTCTCTTTCTTCTCTTTCTCCTCTTTCTCTCTTTCTTTCTCTCCTCTCTCGCTCTCTCTCTCGCTCTCTTTCTCTCTCCCTTTCTCTCTCCCTCTTTCTCCCTTTTTCTCTCGTCTTTCTCTCCTTTTTCTCTTCTTTTTCTCTCTTTCTCCCTTTCTTTCTCCCTTTCTTTCTCTCTTTCTCCCTTTCTCCTCTTTCTCTCTCCTTCTCCTCTTCTCTTTCTCTCTTTTTCTCCCTTTCTCCCTTTCTCTCTTTTTCTCCCTTTCTCTCTTTTTCTCCCTTTCTCCCTTTCTCTCTCTTTCTCCCTTTCTCTCTCCCTCTTTCTCCTCTTTCTCCTCCTCTCTTTCTTCTCTTTCTCCTCTCTCTCTTTCTCTCTTTCTTCTCTTTCTCCTCTTTCTCTCTTTCTCCTCTTTCTTCTCTTTCTCCTCTTTCTCTCTCCTCTTTCTCTCGCTCTTTCTCTCCTCTTTCTCTGCTCTTTCTCTCTCCCTCTTTCTCCTCTTTCTCCTCTTTCTCCTCTTTCTCCTCTTTCTCCTCTTTCTCTCTTTCTTTCTCTCCTCTTTCTCCTCTTTCTCTCTTTCTTTCTCTCCTCTCTCGCGCTCTTTCTCCTCTTTCTCTCCTCTCTCGCGCTCTTTCTCTCTTTCTCTCTCTCCCTTTCTCTCTCCCTCTTTTTCTCTCTTTCTCCCTTTTTCTCTTGTCTTTCTCTCCTTTTTCTCTTCTCTCTCGCTCTCTCTCTCTTTTTCTCCCTTTCTCTCTTTCTCCCTTTCTCTCTTTTTCTCCCTTTCTCTCTCTTTCTCCCTTTCTCTCTCTTTCTCTCTCCCTCTTTCTCCTCCTCTCTTTCTTCTCTTTCTCCTCTTTCTCTCTTTCTCCTCTTTCTTCTCTTTCTCCTCTTTCTCTCTTTCTCCTCTCTCGCTCTTTCTCTCCTCTTTCTCTCTCTTCTCCTCTCTCGCTCTCCTCTTTCTCCTCTTTCTCCCTTTCTCTCTCTCGCTCTCTTTCTCTCTTTCCTCTCCTTTCTTGCTCTCTTTCTCCTCTTTCTCTCCTCTCTCGCTCTCTTTCTCCATCTCTTTCTCGCTCTCTCGCTCTCTTTCTCTCCTCTCTCGCTCTCCTCTTTCTTCTTTTTCTCCCTTTCTCCCTTTCTCCCTTTCTCTCCCTTTCTCTCCCTTTCTCTCTCTTTCTCTCTCCCTCTTTCTCCTCTTTCTCCCCCTCTCTTTCTCCTCTTTCTCCTCTTTCTCTCTTTCTTTCTCTCCTCTCTCGCTCTCTCTCTCGCTCTCTTTCTCTCTCCCTTTCTCTCTCCCTCTTTCTCCCTTTTTCTCTCGTCTTTCTCTCCTTTTTCTCTTCTTTTTCTCTCTTTCTCCCTTTCTTTCTCCCTTTCTTTCTCTCTTTCTCCCTTTCTCCCTTTCTTTCTCTCTTTCTCCCTTTCTCCCTTTCTTTCTCTCTCTTTCTCCCTTTCTCTCCTCTCTCGCTCTCTTTCTCCCTTTCTCTCCTCTCTCGCTCTCTTTCTCCCTTTCTCCCTTTCTTTCTCTTTCTCTCTCTTTCTTTCTCCCTTTCTCCTCTTTCTCTCTCCTCTTTCTTTTCTTTCTCCTCTTTCTCTCTTTCCTCTCCTCTCTCGCTCTCTTTCTCCTCTTTCTCCCTCCTCTTTCTCCCTCTTTTTCTCCCTCCTTTTCTCCTCTTTCTCCTCCTCTTTCTCCTCTTTCTCTCTTTCTCGCTCTCTTTCTCTCCTCTCTCGCTCTCTTTCTCTCCTCTCTCGCTCTCCTCCTTCTTTTTCTCCTCTTTCTCCCTTTCTCCTCTTTCTCTCTTTTTCTCCCTTTCTTTCTTTTTCTCCCTTTCTCTCTCTTTCTCTCTCCCTCTTTCTTCTCTTTCTTCTCTTTCTTCCTCTTTCTCCTCTTCTCTTTCTTCTCTTTCTTCTCTTTCTTCCTCTTTCTCCTCTTTCTACTCTTTCTCCTCTTTCTCTCTCTTCTCCTCTTTCTCTCTCTTCTCCTCTCTTGCTCTCTTTCTCCTCTTTCTCTCCTCTCTCGCTCTCTTTCTCCCTCTCTTTCTCGCTCTCTTTCTCTCCTCTCTCGCTCTCTTTCTCTCCTCTCTCGCTCTCCTCTTTCTTCTTTTTCTCCTCTTTCTCCCTTTCTCCCTTTCTTTCTCTCTTTCTCCCTTTCTCCTCTTTCTCTCTTTCTACCTTTCTCCCCCTCTTCTCCCCCTCTTCTCCCCCTCTTCTCTCCCTCTTCTCTCCCTCTTCTCCCGCTCTCTCTCTCTCCTCTCTCGCTCTCGCTCTCTCCTCTCTCGCTCTCTCTCCTCTCTCGCTCTGTCTCTCCTCTCTCGCTCCTCTCTTTCTCTCCTCTCTCGCTCCTCTCTTTCTCTCCTCTCTCGCTCCTCTCTTTCTCTCCTCTCTCGCTCCTCTCTTTCTCTCCTCTCTCTCTCTCCTCTCTTCCTCTCCTCTTTCTCTCCTCTCTTGCTCTCCTCTTTCTCTCCTCTTTCTCCCTTTCACTCTTTCTCTCTCTTTCTCTCTCTCTCTCTCTTTCTCTCTTTCTCCCTCTCTTTCTCCCTCTTCTCCCGCTCTCTCTTTTTCTCCCGCTCTCTCTTTTTCTCCCGCTCTCTCTTTTTCTCCCGCTCTCTCTTTTTCTCCCGCTCTCTCTTTCTCTCTTCTCTCTCGCTCCTCTCTTTCTCTCCTCTCTCGCTCTCTCTCCTCTCTCGCTCCTCTCTTTCTCTCCTCTCTCGCTCTGTCTCCTCTCTCGCTCCTCTCTTTCTCTCCTCTCTCGCTCTGTCTCCTCTCGCTCCTCTCTTTCTCTCCTCTCTCGCTCTGTCTCCTCTCTCGCTCCTCTCTTTCTCTCCTCTCTCGCTCCTCTCTTTCTCTCCTCTCTCGCTCCTCTCTTCTCTCCCTCTCGCTCCGCTCTTTCTCTCCTCTCTCGCTCTGCTCTTTCTCTCCTCTCTCGCTCTGCTCTTTCTCTCCTCTCTCGCTCTGCTCTTTCTCTCCTCTCTCGCTCTGCTCTTTCTCTCCTCTCTCGCTCTGCTCTTTCTCTCCTCTCTCGCTCTGCTCTTTCTCTCCTCTCTCGCTCTTTCTCTCCTCTCTCGCTCTCTTTCTCTCCTCTCTCGCTCTCTTTCTCTCTTTCTCGCTCTCTTTCTCTCCTCTCGCTCTCTTTCTCTCCTCTCGCTCTCTTTCTCTCTTTCTCCTCTCTTTCGCTCTCTCTCCCTTTCTTCTCTTTCGCTCTTTCTCCCTCTCTTTCTCCTCTTTCTTTCTCTTTTTCTTTCTTTCTCTCTTTCCCCCTTTCTCTCTTTCTCCCTTTCTCTCTCTCTCTCTCCCTTTCTCTCTCCCTCTTTCTCTCTCTTTCTTCTCTTTCTCGCTCTCTTTCTCCTCTCTCTCCTCTCTCCCTTTCTTCTCTTTCTCTTTTTCTTTCTTTCACTCTTTCTCCCCTTTCTCCCCTTTCTCTCTTTCTCTCCTCTCTCGCTCTCTTTCTCTCTTTCTTTTTCTCCCTTTCTCTCTTTTTCTCCCTTCTCTCTTTCTCCCCTCTTTCTCTCCTCTCTCTCTTTCTCCCCTCTTTCTCTCCTCTCTCGCTCTCTTTCTCCTCTCTTTCTCTCTCGCTCTCTTTCTCTCTCTCCTTTCTCCTTTCTCTCTTTCTCCTCTTTCTCTCTCTCTTTCTTCTTTCTCCTCTTTCTCTCTCTCCCTCTCTTTCTCTCTCCCTCCCTTTTTCTCTTTCTCTTTCTTTTTCTCTTTCTCTCTCTTTCTCGCTCTCTTTCTCCTCTCTCCCTTTCTTCCTCTTTCTTTCTCCCTCTTTCTCCTCTCTTTCTCCTCTCTTTCTCCTCTCTCTCTTTCTCCTCTTTCTCTCTTTTCTCTTCTCCTCTTCTCTCTCTTTCTCCTCTCTTTCTCCTCTCTCCTCTTTCTCCTCTTTCTCTCTTTCTCCTCTCTCCTCTTTCTTTCTCCCCTCTTTCTCTCCTCTCTCGCTCTCTTTCTCCTCTTTCTCCCTTTCTTTCTCCTCTCTTTTTTCTCCCTTTCTTTCTCCTCTCTTTCTCTTTCTTCTCCCTTTCTCTTTCTCCTTTTTCTCTTTCTCCTTTTTTTCTTTCTCCTTTTTTTCTTTCTCTCCTTCTCGCTCCCTCTCTTTCTCCCTTTCTTTCTCCCTCTTTCTCTCTCTCCTCTCTCGCTCTCTTTCTCTCCCTTCTCCTCCCTCCTCCTCTTTCTCTCCTCTTTCTCCCCTCTTTCTCTCTCTTTCTCCCCTCTTTCTCCTCTCTCTCTTTCTCCTCTTTCTCTCTCTTTCTCCTCTTTCTCTCTCTTTCTCCTCTCTCCTCTTTCTTTCTCCCCTCTTTCTCTTTTTTCTCCTCTTTCTCTCTCTTCTCCTTCTCCTCTCTCTTTCTCTTTCCCTCTCTCTTTCTTTCTCTTTCTCCTCTTTCTCTCTCTTCTCTATTGCTCCTCTTTCTCTCACACTCATCTCCCCTCTCTTCCCCCACTTTTGAAGGCCCTTGGATCTGTTTTGGAACTCAGTCATTGTATCAACTTACTGTTCAAAGCTAGAATAGTAGAATACACAAGATGCAATTTAGAAATTTGGTTGTGCATCAGCAGTTTCTCTGTCAGTCACTGATCGTCAGTCAGTCAGCCCATATCCACATTTATTTTTTTAGAATGCTAAGTTAATTTACCAGCCAGCTATCTCAACTTGTTTCACTCAGTTATCAGATATAGTTTCACTCAGATATCATATTAAAAACTACAAAATCTTCTCTCCGCCCCATGGCAAAATGTGTAGAGTTGCAGCAAACTTGCTTTAAAACTGCAGCATTTTCTCTACAGCCCATGGCAAAATGTGTAGAATTGAACGAAATCAACTCTAAAATGTAAAAAAAAATTCCGCTGTCAAGAGGGGGGCACTAAAATGTTTTGCTCGCTGTGTGTGTGGGGGGGGTACGCAGACCCGCAAGCAACTGTGACCCCTCAAGATTAGTTTATTTTTTTTGTGACCCACATCAAAGTTACCCATCCCCGACCTTGAGGTTTTCTTGAAGATAGTATCTAATTCATTTATATCTGGTTTTTGCCTAATCAATTTTGTAGTTCCATGATAACCTGCGTTGCTGCTGGCTAAAAGCTTTGGGGAAACTCACCTAAAGTAAAACAAATGCCATATTTAATCAATTTCCCACTCTGAGCCAGTAATTTATATGCGTTCTGTTTCTTTAAAAAGTGTATATATATATATTTTTATTTTAACGTTCTATCTAACTAGGCAAGTCAGTTAAGAACGAATTGTTATTTACAATGATGGCCTACCAGTGAACAGTGGGTTAACTGCCTTGTTCAGGGGCAAAAAGACAGATTTTTACCATGTCAGCTCGTGGAGTCGATTCAGCAACCTTTCGGTTACTGGCCCAACGCTCTAACTACTAGGCTCCCTGCCGCCCTCGTTACTTATATGCTTTCTGTTAGAGGAAAATGTCTTTCCCTTTCTGTTGTATTTTAATGGCTGTTTAATATGGAACTTTTAGTGTGTAAATGCTTCTCATTGCCCTGTTGTGTTTTGAGTATTCCCTTGACTGCCCATCTTACGTATATGGTGATGGAGTATTGCGTATGTGGGATGCAAGAAATGCTGGACAGCGTCCCAGAGAAAAGATTTCCAGTATTTCAAGCTCACGGGTAAGTTTCTTTCTCTCTCGCTTTCTCGGCAGCTCCCTCAGCTGTTCTTTCTCTTCCTCTTTTTCAACAGCTCTATCTCTCGTTTGCTCACTCATCATTTCTCTATTGTTCTCGCCTGCCCTTTATCTACTTTGCCATCTCTCTCTGCCTCTAGCCCCCCATTCTTGTTCAATTGCGCCATCTCTCTTTATTTTATTTGTCTGAGCTTCTGTGCAGAGTCTACTCCAAGACTAAGTTTAGGCAGAGCTCTCCATTGCTGATAAAGCTAAGACTGTTTTGTTATTGCATGAGAGTTTTTTGCAAAAGTAATTTTTGCCCATTTGAATGGAAATCTATTACAGTAAGGTATTAAGGTACTTAACCCTCATACTACCACCATATTGAACATACATGGATTACCAACTGGAGTCATTTTGACCCCAAGAAGAAACTGTTGGAAAAAGCAACAATCGTAGCAAAATATCAACTTAATTCTTATTAAAACATCATTAGACATGTAAATAATGTTATTTTTTTAACCTTGTTACAGCTGTTAAGTGATTGATAATAATCGCATATTTGTTTCATGTCATTACATTAAGAAATGGGGGGGAAGGTGGGATCATGGCTATATTCAATAAAATTCACAAGTTGATTTAAAACTTATGTTTAACCCTTTCTCATGGTTAGTGATTTGATGGATTTGTCCTAAATCGTTTGACATGAAACATTTACTTTTCTGTCGTTACATTTATGGCACTGTATGTACTCATTATACGGTATCATTCGGTGCATTTGGAAAGTATTCAGACCCCTTCCCTTTTTCCACATTTTGCTACGTTACAGCCTTATTCTAAAATGGAATAAATAAAACAATTTCCTCACACAATACCCCATAATGACAAAGCGGGTTTTTATAAATGTTCGCAAATTTATAAATAAAATACCTTATTTGCATATATTCAGACCCTTTGCTATGAGACTTAAAATTGACCTCCTGGTGCATCCTGTTTCCATTGATTATTCTTGAGATGTTTCTACAACTTGATTGGAGTCCAACTTGATTGGACATGATTTGGAAAGGCACACACCTGTCTATATAAGGTCCCACAGTTGACAGTGCATGTCAGAGCAAAAACCAAGCGATGAGGTTGAAGGAATTGTCCATAGAGCTCCGAGACAGGATTGTGTCGAGGCACAGATCTGGGGAAGGGTACCAAAAAATGTCTGCAGCATTGAAGGTCCCCAAGAAGACAGTGGCCTCCATCATTCTTAAGTGGAAGAAGTTTGGAACCACCATCACTCTTCCTAGAGCTGGCTGCCTGGCCAAACTGAGCAATTAGGGGAGTAGGGCCTTGGTCAGGGAGGGCCTTGGTCACTCTGACAGAGCTCCGGAGTTCCTCTGTGGAGATGGGAGAACCATCCAGAAGGACAACCATCTCTGCAGCACTCCACCAATCAGGCCTTTATGGTAGAGTGGCCAGACAGAAGCCACTCCTCAGTAAAAAGCACATGACAGCCCGCTTGGAGGTTGCCAAAAGGCACCTAAAGGACTCTCATACCATGAGAAACACAATTCTCTGGTCTGATGAAACCAAGATTGAACTCTTTGGCCTGAATGCCAAGCCTCACGTCTGGAGGAAACCTGGTACCATGCTCAGGACCTCTGACTGGGGTGAATGTTCACCTTCCAACAGTACAAGGAACCTAAGCATACAGCCAAGATATTGCAGGAGTGGCTTCGGGACAAGTCTCGGAATGTCCTAGACTGGCCCAGCCAGAGCCTGGACTTCAATCCAATCGAACATCTCTGGAAAGACCTGAAAATAGCTGTCCACCGACGCTCCCCATCCAACCTGACAAAGCTTGAGGATCTGCAGAGAAGAATGGGAGAAGCTCCCCGAATACAGCTATGCCAAGATTTGTACTGTCATACCCAAGACTTGAGGCTGATATTGCTGTCAAAGGTGCTTCAACAAAGTACTGAGTAAAGGGTCTGAATACTTTACGTAAATGTGATATTTCAGTTTTGTAATATATATTTTTTTTAATCTGTAAAAAATTCTACATGTTTTTGCTTTATCATTTAAGGGGTATTGTGTGTATATTTGAGGGGAAAAAATATTGAATCCATTTTAGAATAAGGCTTTGACGTAACAAAATGTGTAGAAAGTCAAGGGGTCTGAATACTTTCCGAATGCACTGTATACCATTAGCAGACGTATAAGAGTTCTCAGCCCGAATCCGATGGGGCCCGACTGCTGCTGGGCCTCATTCTGTGTTTTGGGTTTGCGGTGCTGTGTTAAGAAAGATTAACTGTGCGTGTCTGCACCTTTCACTGCTGCTCTCTCTGCGGCGTCAGGATTCCAATATTGGCTGGGCCAGAGAAATTCGTGGTCATGATGAAGCTTTTTTTTCTGATCATTGAAATGTTTCATATTGCAATACGAATAGGCTGGAGTGCATTCGGTAGAATGATGATCCACATGACCACCACATGCAGCTCATCTCAGAATCAGGAGAAGTCCATATTCCAATGGCATCTATTAACCTCTATGGGCTAGGTGGGACGCTAGCGTCCCCCCCGTGGTGCACTCCATCAACAGCAGGTGCATTTCAAGAGCGGCAAATTTGAATCCAAATAAATGTCAAAATTCAAATTTTTCAAACATACAACTATTTTACACCCTTTGAAAGATAAACATCTCCTTAATCTAACCACGTTTTACGATTTCAAAAAGGTTTTACGGCGAAAGCATAAATTTAGAGTATGTTAGGACAGTACATTTACAAGAGTTGTGTGTAATGTTTAGCCAATTCAAAGACAGGGTCACCAAAACCATAAAACCAGCTAAAATGATGCACTAACCTTTTACAATCTCCATCGGATGACACTCCTAGGACATTATGTTAGACAATGCATGCATTTTTAGTTCTATCAAGTTCATATTTATATCCAAAAACAGCGTTTTACTATGGCATTGATGTTGAGGAAATCGTTTCTTGTTAGCACATGATCTAAGCCAGCCGGACTTCTCGTCATGAACGAGGGGAAAAAATATATTTACGTTCGTTCAAACATGTCAAACGTTGTATAGCATAAATCATTAGGGCCTTTTTTAACCAGAACATGAATAATATTCAAGGTGGACGAATGCATACTCTTTTATAACGTATTGGAACGAGGGTACCCAACATGAACTCGCGCGCCAGGTGTCTAATGGGCCATCATCGTTCCATGGCTCTTGTTCTGTCAGATCTCCCTCCAGAAGACTCAAAACACTTTGTAAAGGCTGGTGACATCTAGTGGAAGCAATAGGAAGTGCCAAAATATTCCTCAGCCCCTGTGTTTTTCAATGGGATAGGTTTAAAGGTAATACAACACATCAGGTATCCACTTCCTGTCAGAAAATGTCTCAGGGTTTTGCCTGCCAAATGAGTTCTGTTATACTCACAGACACCATTCAAACAGTTTTAGAAACTTTAGAGTGTTTTCTATCCATATATAATAAGTATATGCATATTCTAGTTACTGGGTAGGATTAGTAACCAGATTAAATCGGGTACATTTTTTTTATCCAGCCGTGCAAATACTGCCCCCTAGCCCTAACAGGTTATTGCCGATACAGCCTAGCCACAGTATGTGAGCGGAGTTGAGCGGTTGGAAATTCTGCTCATCAGCGCTCAACATCCTTTTGCTCCGGCGCTCAACGTTCTTTCCAGCCACTCCGCTAAAAAACGTTAACACGCTTACAGGAAGGAAAGAAAAACTGTCTCTCCAAATTAGCTTCATAAATGTTTTGTTTAAAATCACCATAAAATCTTTGACTAAGTGGACCTACCATTTTGGGTTTGAAGTATTGAAAGCAATCCATATGATTTAAATGGAAAGTATTTTAATAAATAACAAAGGTGATCATTTCAAAAAAGCTATATGTCATATTAAACGGCACATAAACACTCTAAATAGGTCATGAGCCAGACAGCCTAAGAAGCAATGAAAATGAATATTATTAGTCTATATCAATGCTATAGCCTACAAAGAAATACTTTGAAGCGAGTGTGGCAAACTAGGCTGGCAGGAACATTAAGCTCTTCAGCATTTAAACAACACTATAAATCCTTTATAGTCTATAAATTGCACATATAGGCTGTGTCTTACTTAGAATTAAATACAAATTAAATGGAAAAATTCCTTGTTAGGCTCAGTCTACCGTGCCTTTTGAATTCACTTTGAGAAACATGATTTTGGCCAGAGTCTGTGGCTTATGCGATGGTGCCTTGAGAGTAGGCCAGCAGCAGAAAATACCCTCTGTGCTTGCAGAGCCACTGGGGATGCTAAAAACCCTTTGGGACACTCTTGCCAAGCAGGGCAGGGATGAGGAGTTGTCTTTCCAAAAGGTGATAACGTCTGCATTTCTTCTCATGACCGTTATGTACTCCTTTACCTCTCATTTTGATTGTACAGAGGATCGCTGCTGCTGAATGAAGAGCTGAACATGTGAAGTCTTTTGGTGCTGCTGGTACGGCAAATGCACCTGCCGGAGGCACATTGATAGCCTCGGTTTCCTTCACAAGGAGGTTGCGTATCTCTCCAAGCTGGTTACGCACCAGCTCATCCCTTATCACCCGCTCAGTTTTAAACCTGGGGTCCAGGATGGCGGTTAGGACAAGATGTTTATCATTATAATACCCCCTGTACTGAGTGGAAACGTTATCTGATCGTTTCTGCAAAAGCAGCAATGTCTATGGCCTGAGACACGGTAGTCAACAGTTTGTTTCTGACACCACGGGGAGAATCATGCCCAGGTTCCTCATTTCTTTCTGCATATTATCAGTGAGGTCAGCTTGTGGTGTCAGTACCTCCACCAGGACCTGTAGCCAACGCATTTCGTTTAGGGTGAGTTTTGAATCAGAGGTAGACTTCAGTTTGTTTTTCCACAATGGGTCTCTTTTGAACATCTTTAATACAGACTCAGTCATGCGTAATTGGCTGTTCTTGTCATACATGCTGTTGTGGGATGCACTCCCAATCTATCACTTTCTTCTGTGTTCAATGTACACTTCCTAACACTTTTCAGAAGTTTTTCCAGTTTCTGGATCAGTCCGCTAACCCCCATCATGCATGTTAATGGCATCCTTTGTTGCGAGCTGAAGCATGTGAATTGGGCACCGTAAAATGGAGATTTGACTCTGAAGTACTGGTTTACCATCATGTCCACATTGTTGGCTATATGGTCAGTTTGGAACTGAGATCGCAGGTGGTGCCATGTCGGATGCCTCATCTTCCTCCTGTCCATCATCATTGGTCTCCTCGAAACAAGGTAGGTTGAAGGCTTAGACCATGTTGCTTGCGCTGTCAGTCACCACTCGTATTACTTGTCGCTGCACGTTCCAGTTTCTCAGGACACTGATATTTTTGGTAAATGGCCTCTGCTGTGTGGTGTTTTTGTATGTGCTCGCAGCTCAACAACACCGTGTGGCCTTGATAGTTTCCGTCAATGAAACTGGTGACAATCCCCAGGAAACGGTGTCCCTTTCAGCTAGTCCAAATGTCAGTTGACACAAACAAAACCATCTCCTAGCTGCAATAGTTCTCAAATTGGCTTCCATTTCTTGCAGGGCCGTGCTATATATAGGCGGTGTGTAGCCTGGTTTAGCTTCACTTGCAGAATACCGCATCCCTTCCCAAGTTTGTAGCGTCATACCCAAGAATACTCAAGGCTGTAATCTCTTGTCAAATGTGCTTCAACAAAGTACTGAGTGAAGGCTCTAAATACTTATGTAAATATGTTTTTTATTTTTATTTTTGCAGAACATTTCCCAAAACCTGTTTTTGCATTGTCATTATGGGGTATTGAGGGGGAAAAAACAATTTAATCAATTTTAGAATAAGGCTTTAATGTAACACATTTTGGAAAAA
The DNA here is from genome assembly GCF_965601325.2 of Salmo salar. Taxonomy (NCBI): domain Eukaryota; kingdom Metazoa; phylum Chordata; class Actinopteri; order Salmoniformes; family Salmonidae; genus Salmo; species Salmo salar. Next base: position 41,223,078 of record NC_138293.1, read on the forward strand.
GTCAAGGGGTCTGAATAATTTCCGAATGCACTATAAGCAGATAAATAAATGAGCTACCACCTCGACTTATTTTCCTAGCCAGAGATCAATTAGCCTAACTAAATATACAGACGGAGATTCAGTGAAACAAAATCACATGAATTGATTATCAGACAAGTCACAGGCTTTTTTTTTGAGTGAAGAGCAAAATCCACTTGTTAAGTTACATAACATTCTAGCAAATTGTTTCCCCTCTGTGCTTTTCTCAGTGCTTTTCTAAGACTGGCGGTTTCCTGGTCTCCTCGCTCCACTGCTGCCCGCTTCATTGTTCTCAATACCAATTTAAATCAATATACTGTTTTCTAGAGATCAGGCTGTTTGGGCTCATTTACATTTCTATGATGTCGGCCTGGGCTCAGGCTTCAGCTTACCAGGCTTGGGTAAGACCGGGCTCGAATTTGATGGCCCGAGGAGAACACTACTTTGTATACCATTGGCACATTTCTATAGGCACAAAAATTATGCAATTGTGGTTTTGTATGCAGTCCTACAGTGAGGGGGGAAAAAGTATTTGATCCCCTGCTGATTTTGTACGTTTGCCCACTGACAAAGAAATGATCAGTCTACCATTTTAATGGTAGGTTTATTTGAACAGTGAGAGACAGAATAACAACAAAAAAAATCCAGGAAAACGCATGTCAAAAATTGTATAAATTGATTTGCATTTTAATGAGGGAAATAAGTATTTGACCCCCTCTCAATCAGAAAGATTTCTGGCTCCCAGGTGTCTTTTATACAGGTAACGAGCTGAGATTAGGAGCACACTCTTAAAGGGAGTGCTCTTCATCTCAGTTTGTTACCTATATAAAAGACACCTGTCCACAGAAGCAGTCAATCAATCAGATTCCAAACTCTCCACCATGGCCAAGACCAAAGAGCTCTCCAAGGATGGGGACAAGATTGTAGACCTACACAAGGCTGGAATGGGCTACAAGACTATCGCCAAGCAGCTTGGTGAGAAGGTGACAACAGTTGGTGCGATTATTCGCAAATGGAAGAAACAGAAAAGAACTGTCAATATCCCTCGGCCTGAGGCTCCATGCAAGATCTCACCTCGTGGAGTTGCAATGATCATGAGAACGGTGAGGAATCAGCCCAGAACTACACGGGATGATCTTGTCAATGATCTCCAAGAAAACAATTGATATCATACTACGCTGTGAAGGACTAAAATCCTGCAGCGCCCGCAAGGTCCCCCTGCTCAAGAAAGCACATATACATGCCCGTCTGAAGTTTGCCAATGAACATCTGAATGATTCAGAGGACAACTGGGTGAAAGTGTTGTGGTCAGATGAGACCAAAATAGAGCTCTTTGGCATCAACTCAACTCGCTGTGTTTGGAGGAGGAGGAGTGCTGCCTATGACCCCAAGAACACCGTCAAACTTGGAGGTGGAAACCTTATGCTTTGGGGGTGTTTTTCTGCTAAGAGGACAGGACAACTTCACTGCATCAAAGGGACGATGAACGGGGCCATGTATCGTCAAATCTTGATTGAGAACCTCCTTCCCTCAGCCAGGGCATTGAAAATGGGTCGTGGATGGGTATTCCAGCATGACAATGACCCAAAACACACGGCCAAGGCAACAAAGGAGTGGCTCAAGAAGAAGCACATTAAGGTCCTGGAGTGGCCTAGCCAGTCTCCAGACCTTAATCCCATAGAAAATCTGTGGAAGGAGCTGAAGGTTCGAGTTGCCAAATGTCAGCCTCGAAACCTTAATGACTTGGAAAAGATCTGCAAAGAGGAGTGGGACAAAATCCCTCCTGAGATGTGTGCAAACCTGGTGGCTAACTACAAGAAACGTCTGACCTCTGTGATTGCCAACAAGGGTTTTGCCACCAAGTACTAAGTCATGTTTTGCAGAGGGGTCAAATACTTATTTCCCTCATTAAAATGCAAATCAATTTATAACATTTTTGACATGCGTTTTTCTGGATTTTTTTTATGTTATTCTATCTCTCACTGTTCAAATAAACCTACCATTAAAATTATAGACTGATAATTTCTTTGTCAGTGGGCAAACGTACAAAATCAGCAGGGGATCAAATACGTTTTTTCCCTCACTGTATGATACTTGCTATAGACAAGGACAATGTTAGATGAGTATATGGTGAGTTATCTCTGTCGGTGATCAGTCTATCTGGTCAAAATCACTGATGCAGGTTCCCCTCCACCCTCTTGTGGTATGATAACTTGTTATTACGTCTCCAGAAAACCTAGATTCCCATCTATCAAATTACTATAAGCAGAATTTTTGTTTTTGGCTGTGGTCAAAATGACCCCAAAGGACTGAATTTTTATTTTATTTGAAGTCTTTATACAGAAACACTAAGCAATTTATGTATATTTATTAAGAAAAAGTTGATTGACAAGGTCATTAACATTTTGAAGAATTCAATCAACCACCTATTGGCTATGATATAAAACATGCCTCTGGGTTCAAAATGACCCCAGTCGGTTGTATGAGGGTTAATTGTTACCCAGAAATTATTTGATATATAACGGCTGCATTGGGCCTTTAAACACTAATTTATAGTCACACTTGATTAAAAGACCTATTAGATTGCTTGGATCAATACGTCATGTATGGCTGAGCTCACACTTGTGTCGTGTAAATTATGCACTGATGTTTTGATTTATACAAAATATCAAGTTGTGTGCGGTGTGCACAGATCTCAAGTTAGGATTCACCATAGAGCTAATGTAGTGTACTGACTTGTCTTGTAGGATTTTTATTATTAACCCTCCCTCCCTCTCAGGTATTTTTTACAGCTGTTAGATGGCCTTGAATATTTGCACAGCCAGGGAATCGTTCACAAGGACATTAAACCAGGAAATCTGCTTCTGACTACCGACGGGGCACTCAAGATCTCCGACCTGGGCGTGGCAGAGGTGAGATGTCATCTCACTTACCTCAGTCACCTTTACCTGTATATTACCCATTGTTGGGGAAATGCATGTTCTTAACTATATTATGCAGACAGCATTCTTCCCTCTGAGTGTGCTGATTTTGAGCTTTTTCTCCCGATCTCTTGCTCGCTCTCTCTTACTTCTCCCTCCCCCACCACCAGGCTCTGCACCCGTTTGCAGAGGATGACACATGTCGTACGAGTCAGGGCTCGCCGGCGTTCCAGCCCCCCGAGATCGCCAATGGCCTGGACACCTTTTCAGGGTTCAAAGTGGACATCTGGTCTGCAGGCATCACACTGTGAGTAATGGCCATTGCAATGTCCAAGTCCACCCTGACCCCTAACCCTAGCTCAGCACCTTTCTGTTGATCTGGAAGGATAATCAATGGTAATGAAAATAGCTCCACCTAGCGCTTTGATTACGTGTCTATCCAACATACACTGAGTGTACAAAACATTAAGGAGATCTGCTCTTTCCGTGACAGACTGACCAGGTGAATCCAAGTAAAAGCAATGATCCTTATTGATGTCACTTGTTAAATCCACTTCAATCAGTGTAGATGAAGGGGAGGAAACAGGTTAAAGAAGGATTTTTAAGCCTTGATGCAATTGAGACATGAGCTGTGTTCGAATACTCATACTAACTGCACTAACCATACTATTTGTGACGTGAATTGAGTACATAGTATGCTTATTGGTCATAGTATGGATATAGTTAGTATGCCAAAAGTTCCCGGATGTCGTACTAAATTTGCCAAAATATGAAGTATACACGCAGAGGACACTTTCCGTACTTTAGGGCCCATAATCCAGGAAATGGGCGTGGCTTCACATTGTTTCCAGATTTGAAGAAAATAGCGGAAAATATGCAGTCGAAGTACAACGAGAGGGGATACAAATTCATTGCTTTAACAAAGTATGACAGATGTTAAGAAAATGTTGAGCAATGTAATAAAGTAATGACTTAAAATAGGTTACCTTACACGTTATTGGCTGACAATTTGTTAGCTACGCTGTCCTTACGAACCACAGTGTATCATTACAGCAGGATGTATTGGTATGTTAGCTAGCTAGCTAACGTTAGTTGGCTACTTATACATCGAACTTGCCAGTATATTAACTATAGGCTAACTACCCAACGTTTATTGACTTGATTATTCCTGTCATTCTTAGCTTAGCTAAATGTTAGTCGGTGTGTGTTCGCAATGGACATTCGGGTGCTTTCGTAAATTTGCTCTGATAAACATCTCCTTAATCTAACCACGTTTTACGATTTCAAAAAGGTTTTACGGCGAAAGCATAAATTTAGAGTATGTTAGGACAGTACATTTACAAGAGTTGTGTGTAATGTTTTGTCAATTCAAAGACAGGGTCACCAAAACCATAAAACCAGCTAAAATGATGCACTAACCTTTTACAATCTCCATCAGATGACACTCCTAGGACATTATGTTAGACAATGCATGCATTTTTAGTTCTATCAAGTTCATATTTATATCCAAAAACAGCGTTTTACTATGGCATTGATGTTGAGGAAATCGTTTCCCTCCAATAACCGGCAGTCAAGTCAGCGTCACAAATTAAATAATTAAAATTAGAAAACATTGGTAAAATATTATATTGTCATTTAAAGAATTATAGATTTACATCTCTTGAACGCAATCAACTTGCCAGATTTAAAAATAACCTTACTGGGAAATCACACTTTGCAATAATCTGAGCACTGCGCCCAGAAAAATACGCATTGCGATACAGACTAGACGTCATGTTGGGGAGATCTAAAATCGAAAATACTATGTAAATAATCCATTACCTTTGATTCTCTTCATCAGATGTCACTTCCAGGTATCACAGGTCCATAACGAATGTAGTTTTGTTCAAAAAAGCTCATCATTTATGTCCAAAAATCTCCGTCTTGTTAGCACATGATCTAAGCCAGCCGGACTTCTCGTCATGAACGAGGGGAAAAAATATATTTCCGTTCGTTCAAACATGTCAAACGTTGTATAGCATAAATCATTAGGGCCTTTTTTAACCAGAACATGAATAATATTCAAGGTGGACGAATGCATACTCTTTTATAACGTATTGGAACGAGGGTACCCAACATGAACTCGCGCGCCAGGTGTCTAATGGGACATCATCGTTCTATGGCTCTTGTTCGGTCAGATCTCCCTCCAGAAGACTCAAAACACTTTGTAAAGGCTGGTGACATCTAGTGGAAGCAATAGGAAGTGCCAAAATATTCCTCAGCCCCTGTGTTTTTCAATGGGATAGGTTTAAAGTCAATACAACACATCAGGTATCCACTTCCTGTCAGAAAATGTCTCAGGGTTTTGCCTGCCAAATGAGTTCTGTTATACTCACAGACACCATTCAAACAGTTTTAGAAACTTTAGAGTGTTTTCTATCCATATATAATAAGTATATGCATATTCTAGTTACTGGGTAGGATTAGTAACCAGATTAAATCGGGTAAAAAAAAATTATCCAGACGTGCAAATGCTGCCCCCTAGCCCTAACAGGTTAACAACACTATCAACAAGGCAGGTCCTGCAGGCCCTTGTCTTGTCTCTCCTGGACTACTGTTCAGTCGTGTGGTCAGGTGCCACAAAGAGGAACTTAAGAAATGTACAATTGGCTCAGAACAGGGCTGCACGGCTGGCCCTTAAATGTACACAGAGAGCTAACATTGATTATGCATGTCAATCTCTCATGGCTTAAAGTGGAGCAGAGATTCTCTCAAATAAACTCAAATAAACTCATATGTCTTGCCTGTTTCCCTTTCCATGCCGTAGATACAACATTACGACGAGTCTTTATCCGTTTGAAGGGGACAACATCTATAAGCTATTTGAGAACATTGGGAAGGGAGACTACAGTGTTCCAGAAGAGTGCGGGCCTGCCCTGTCAGACCTACTGCAAGGTGAGGATGACCATGATGAAGACCATCTCTGAATTAAATAATTATTTAGCTCGAGGCTTTACACAGCCGTTAATCAGTCAGTGGCTTACTCCGGTCATGGAGGGTAAAGTGAGAGCTTTCTTCCAGGTCTACTCAAATGCACCCGACTACTCATGGCCTAAAATTAAATGTTATTGCTGGGCTGGAACAAAAGCCTGCACCCCCTGTCTATCCTGGACAGGAGTTGGACACCTTTGTGTGTTAGGGGAATCACTGGAATACATTGAGAAATGCCCTGTGGTATTTTCTGAGCTTGTCCAGTAGATGGCACCATGACGTTGACTCTCCATCTGTCTCCTCTGCATCAGAGGCCTGTAACCTATCATACACTCTATTGAAATTCCTCTGAACAACCCTGCTGCTATCACTTTCCAATTGATATAGGAACAGAAGTGGACTACGCTTACGGTAGAACCTCAGACAATGAGATTTGGCCTTGGAGACTTCAGATATGAAAGGGAGATATCATCTTCAGAAAGAGGAATGTTAGCACACCTTGTGGCGCAGTCTAGATGCTTCAAAATAATTTCATACCTGGGGTGTGTTTAAGTTCACGTGTGCGTGCGTATACAGTAGTATTTCTCTGACATTTAAAGCCTCAAAGTGGTGACTGGCTAGGCATGCTAGAAAGGACGTTATCACAACACTTTCTAACAACAAAGGCACAGTTGATCTGATTGATATTGAAGGGTTTAGGAAATTAAGTTTATGGCAATGGGTAGTGTAGGACAGGTCAAAGGTTTTTCTCTGACGCAGAAGAACTTTGTCTGCAAAGCTCATCATAGCTTTTGAAAAAGACCCACATGCATTTTGTGAACGAGACTAGATTGAGAACAGAAGTGTTTTTTTCCCTTTGTTAAACTTTGTAGTCAAAGCAATGCAAGCTTATAAATAGTCATAGAAACTGGTTTGATATTTCTCTAGTCAGCCCTGTCGTGACACTGCAGACCACACTGCAGAAATGACTGTCCATTTCCTCTTGACGTGTCTGTGCGCATGCCTGCTTGTATGTTAGATATGTGTGCACACGTGTGTATGTAGTGATGTGTGTGGTGACGCAGCCCAGTTCTAAGAGCCAGCCTGCAATTGGCGTCTCTAAAATAAATACGTGCCTGGCACAAAGGTGTCCTTCAGCACGCTCGTGAATGCCATCAGCACGCATGGCGTACCTCCCCCAACCTGTAGAAAGTAGAACCCATTAACGTGGTCATGCTGATAGCTCTGCACGGCTATGGCATTAAGCTATGTCATTAAAGAAGCCTTAGTTATTTTTTGTGACCTAATTGGAATGACTGTGTTAGTGTAGGCTGCTAAATGTTTTATCACATTTATTGCAGCCTTGTGCACATTTTACGATGCTCTAGTCTGACATTTTGTCATAGCATTTGTATTGTGGGCAGTTCATCATTGTCATTCCTTGCATGTCTCCATTGTCTGTCCTCGGATAGCCCCCCCCCCCCCTTGCCTTGGCAGCGGGCTAGGCAGTAGTAAGGACAGAGAGATGGATAGTAGGGATGTGCACAGATTGTCGGCTGGTCGTTTGTTTGGCCGATAGGCGATTGGTCGACCGAGATTTATTTTAGTCGAGCAGTAGTAAAATAAAAAATAAAAATCATGGTGTACAAGACACCTGTCTGAGTGGAGGCCGTGGGGATGGCACAGTCCATCAGTCTAAGAGATGTGCTACTGAAATTGTATGTGGTTATTATGTAAGAACAATGGTGCAACACAAAATAAAAACAATATTATTTTATAACATGCGCTTTCTCCCGCATTGGATAGTGGTTGCTGTTCTGAAACACATCAGTGCGCTGTTAAATTGTTGCCTTTTCCTTGACCTTGTTGCTAAGTGCAAAATAGCAAAGTTACCCAGCATATTGGTGTTGAATGATGCGGCGGAAGCAGCAGCAGAGTTAGGAGATGAGGAAAATAGCCCTCGACTTAATTGTCTAAGAACAGTGAAGCGAGAGGAAACCCCAACTTAATTAGGTCTGTAATCAACAGCCTAACTGTAAAATGTGCCTAGTTTTATAAACCATCCATATCTACAGAAGTAAGACATCCTGCTTCTGTTGCCTGTTTGAGTGTTTTGTTTTAATAGTCTACTGATCCCGTGAGCACCGAGCCTCACGCAACAATTTCACAAATTCGTCTGTTTTTAATCTTTGCTATGCTTTACACTTTTTATTGTTAGACCAGCCTCTCTGGTACTATCCAAATTCTTTTTTAAATTTTTTAAAAATTTATTTATTATCGTAATAACCCTCTTTCCTTGATCACCTTATTGTTATAATTACGATTATGATAATCATTATAATAATAAGTAATGACATTATCATTTGTAGGCTTAATAGAGCAGCCTTCTATAACCTCCATCAAGCTGTAGGCCTAAGAGCCCATCCTGTTTAGTCTTAATACCGTAACTTAGGCAGGCCTACAGTGCATTCGGAAAGTATTCAGACCCCTTGACTTTTTCCACATTTTGTTACCTAACAGCCTTGCTCTAAAATTGATTAAATCGTTTTTGTCCCTCATCAGTCTACACACAATACCCCATAATGACAAATCAAAAACAGGTTTTTAGAAATGGTTGCAAATGTATTAAAAATAGAAAACTGAAATATTACATTTACATAAGTATTCAGACCCTTTACTCAGTACTTTGTTGAAGCAACTTTGGCAGCGATTACAGCCTCAAGTCTTCTTGGTTATGACGCTAAAAGCTTGGCACACCTGTATTTGGGGAGTTTCTCTCATTCTTCTCTGCAGATCCTCTCAAGCTCTGTCAGGTTGGATGGGGAGCATCACTGCACAGCTATTTTTGGGTTCAAGTCCGGGCTCTGGCTTGGCCAGTCTAGGACATTCAGAGACTTGTCCCGAAGCCACTCTTGCATTGTCTTGGCTGTGTGCTTAGGGTCATTGTCCTGTTGGAAGGTGAACCTTAGCCCCAGTCTGAGGTCTTGAGCGTGCTGGAGCAGGTTTTCATCGAGGATCTCTCTGTACTTTGCACCGTTCATCTTTCCCTCGATCCTGACTAGTCTTCCAGTCCCTGCCTCTGAAAAACATCCCCACTGCATGACGCTGCCACCACCATGCTTCACTGTAGGGATGGTGCCAGGTTTCTTCCAGATGTGACGCTTGGCATTCACGCCAAAGAGTTCAATCTTGGTTTCATCAGACCATAGAATCTTGTTTCTCATGGTCAGAGAGACTTTAGGTGCATTTTGGCAAACTCCAAGCAGTCTGTCATGTGCTTTTACTGAAGAGAGGCTTCTGTCTGGCCTCTCTGGCATAAAGGCCTGATTGGTGGAGTGCTGCGGAGATGGTTCTCCTTCTGAAGATACTCCTATCTCCACAGAGGAGCTCTGTCAGTGACCATCGGATTCTTGATCACTTCCCTGACCAAGGCCTTTCTCCCCCAGTTGCTCAGTTTGCCTGGGCGGCCAGCTCTGGTAAGAGTCTTGGTGGTTCCAAACTTCTTCCCCAGATCTGTGCCTCGACACAATCCTGTCTCGAAGCTCTAAGGACAATTCCTTCGATCTCATGGCTTGGTTTTTGCTCTGACATGCACTGTCAACTGTGGGACCTTATATAGACCGGTGTGTGCCTTTCCAAATCATGTCCAATCAATTGAATTTACCACAGGTGGACAATCAAGTTGTAGAAACATCTCAAGGATGATCAATGGGAACAGGATGCACATGAGCTCAATTTCAAGTCTCATAGCGAAGGGTCTGAAAATGTATTTAAATAAGGTATTTTTTATTTGTAATACATTTGCAAACATTTCTAATCCTGTTTTTGCGTTGTCATTACGGGGTATTGTGCGTAATCCATTTGAGAATAAGGCTTTAACGTAAGAAAAGGGGAAGAGGTCTGAATTCTTTCCGAATGCACTGTAAATGTGTACTCTTCCTCTGTATTGTTGTTATTATTCCTATTTCCCCCTTTTATCTCCCTTTTCCGCTCCTGTGTCCTTACATTTAGCTTCTTTGTCTTCTCCAGGAATGCTTGAATATGATCCCGTCAAGAGGTTTTCAATACAGCACATAAGGCAACACAAGTAAGTGACTGAAGTAATCCATGTTGAAAATAGCCTAAATGACACCTTCCAAGTCTTCAGTTCGATTCCATTCACCTTGCGTTAAAGTCAATATCAGTAATAATAATTCAAATTTTGTCACCTTTTTGGCTCATGGTGTTACAGACCATTTTTTGATGGGGGTCAAGAAGCTTGAGCTTTTGGAAAAGTCAGGAATCTGTCCTACTTTTCCAAAGTGGCAAAAAAAAGTTTTTCAAGCCCTGTAATACGGTCTATTTCATCCTTGTGACGTGTGTGCGTGTGCATACGGTTGTATTATCCTCTGACATTGATAGCCTTAAAATTACTAGACCCCCAACACCTCCAAACATATATTATTATTTGTTGCACGCTCGCTGATACCGACAAGGTGCTTCGATGACATTAGTGGGCTAGGAAAGTTAAACTAGAGGTCGACAGATTATGATTTTTCAACGCCGATACCGATTGGAGGACCAACAAAAGCCGATACCGATTTAATTGGCTGACTTAAAAAATATTGATTTATTTATTTTATATTCTATATATTTTTTATATTATATATTTTTTTATATTGGTAATAATGACAATTACAACAATAATGAATGAACAATGAACACTTTTATTTTATCTTAATATAATACATAAATAAAATCAATTTAATCTCAAATAAATAATGAAACATGTTCAATTTGGTTTAAATAATGCAAAAACACAGTGTTGGAGAAGAAAGTAAAAGTGCAATATATGCCATTTTTAAAAAAGCTAACGTTTAAGTTCCTTGCTCAGAACATGAGAACATATGAAAGCTGGTGGTTCCTTTTAACATGAGTCTTCAATATTCCCAGTTAAGAAGTTTTAGGTTGTAGTTATTATAGGACTATTTCTCTCTATACAATTTGTATTTCATATACCTTTTGACCAATGGTTGTTCTATTAGGCACTTAGAATTGCCAGCCTAATCTCGGGGGTTGATAGGCTTGAAGTCATAAACAGCGCATCAAGCATTGCTAAGAGCTGCTGGCAAACGCAGTAAGGTGCTGTTTGAATGAATGCTTACGAGCCTGCTGCTCCCTACCACCGCTCAGTCAGACTGATATATCAAATCATATACTTAATTATAATATAATAAACACACAGAAATATGATGAGCCTTTGGTCATTAATATGGTCAAATCCGGAAACTATCATTTCGAAAACAAAACGTTTATTCTTTCAGTGAAATACGGAACCATTCCGTATTTTATCGAACGGGTGGCAACCGTAAGTCTAAATATTGCTGTTACATTGCACAACCTTCAATGTCATGTCATAATTATGTACAATTCTGGCAAATTAATTACGGTCTTTACACAGTTCGCAACGAGCCAGGCGGCCCAAACTGCTGCATATACCCTGACTCTGCTTGCACAGAACGCAAGAAGTGACACAATTTTCCTAGTTAATACTGCCTGCTAACATGAATTTATTTTAACTACATATGCAGGTTTAAAACATATACTTGTGTATTGATTTTAAGAAAGGCATTGATGTTTATGGTTAGGTACATTTGTGCAACGTATGTGCTTTTTCTGCAAATGCACTTTTGTTAAATCATCACCCGTTTGGCGAAGTTGAAGTAGGCTGTGATTCGATGATAAATTAACAAGCACTGCATTGATTATATGCAATGCAAAACAAGCTAGTTAACCTAGTAATATTATTAACCATGTGTAGTTAACCTCTCTAGGGTCGGCGGGACGAAATCGTCCCACCTACTCAACAGCCAGTTGAATCCCGTGGCGCGTTATTCAAATACCTTAGAAATGCTATTACTTCAATTTCTCAAACATATGACTATTTTACACCATTTTAAAGACAAGACTCGTTAATCTAACCACACTGTCCGATTTCAAAAAGGCTTTACAACGAAAGCAAAACATTAGATTATGTCAGCAGAGTACCCAGCCAGAAATAATCAGACACCCATTTTTCAAGCTAGCATATAATGTCACATAAACCCAAACCACAGCTAAATGCAGCACTAACCTTTGATGATCTTCATCAGATGACAACCCTAGGACATTATGTTATACAATACATGCATGTTTTGTTCAATCAAGTTCATATTTATATCAAAAAACTGCTTTTTACATTAGCATGTGACGTTCAGAACTAGCATACCCCCCGCAAACTTCCGGTGAATTTACTAAATTACTCACGATAAACGTTCACAAAGAACATAACAATTATTTTAAGAATTATAGATACAGAACTCCTCTATGCATTCGCTATGTCCGATTTTAAAATAGCTTTTCGGTGAAAGCACATTTTGCAATATTCTCAGTAGATAGCCCGGCATCACAGGGCAAGCTATTTAGACACCCACCAAGTTTAGCACTCACCAAAATCAGATTTACTATAAGAAAAATGTTATTACCTTTGCTGTCTTCGTCAAAATGCACTCCCAGGACTTCTACTTCAATAACAAATGTTGGTTTGGTTCAAAATAATCCATAGTTATGTTCAAATAGCCTCTGTTTTGTTCGTGCGTTCAAGACACTATCCGAATGGTAAAGAAGGGTGACGCGCATGACGCATTTCGTGACAAAAAAATTCTAAATATTCCATTACCGTACTTCGAAGCATGTCAACCGCTGTTTAAAATCAATTTTTATGCCATTTTTCTCGTAAAAAAGCAATAATATTCCGACCGGGAATCTGTGTTTAGGTTCAAAGACGATAGAAAATAAAAACATGGGGTCGACTCGTGCACGCGCCTCAGCCCATTGTCCTCTGATAGAGCACTTGCCAAAAGCGCTAATGTCTTTCAGCCTGGGGCTGGAATTACATCATTCAGCTTTTTCCCGCCTTCTGAGAGCCTATGGGAGCCGTAGGAAGTGTCACGTTACAGCAAAGATCCTCAGTCTTCAATAAACAGAGTCAAGAAGCTCAAGGAATGGTCAGACAGGCCACTTCCTGTAAGGAATCTTCTCCGGTTTTTGCCTGCCATATGAGTTCTGTTATACTCACAGACACCATTCAAACAGTTTTAGAAACTTTAGGGTGTTTTCTATCCAAAGCCAATAATGATATGCATATTCTAGTTACTGGGCAGGAGTAGTAACCAGATTAAATCGGGTACGTTTTTTTATCCGGCCGTGCAAATACTTCCCCCTATCCCCAACAGGTTAACAACTAGTGATTATGTGAATATTCATTTTTTTTTTTATAAGATAAGTTTAAAGCTTGCTAGCAACTTACCTTGGCTCCTTGCAGCCACAAGGTCCTTTTGATGCTGCACTTGCGTAACAAGTGGTCAGCCTGCCACGCAGTCTCCTCGTGGATTGCAATGTAATTGGCCATAATCGGCATCCAAAAAGGCCGATTACGAAAACTTGAAATCGGCCATACCGATTTAATCGGCCGACCTCTAGTATAAACGGGTATGGAGGGAGAGGAAGAATAGAGGGGAAGAGAGGCTGGCCAAAGCATGCTGAAGTCTAGTTACCAAATGTGTCTTCAACTTATGTAGACAATGCCGCGCACTTTTTACATAGAACAATCCCAAAAGTCCCTTGTCTGTCACGAATGTTTAATAAAATGATATTTAAACTTACTCTGACGATTGTCCGTGGTGTTGGTCCCTCAGCTGGTCGAAATTTGAGATCAAAATATCAACAGGAAAGTAATACTACACCGATTTCAAAAGTGGGTCTATGTGTGGGTGGGTCTATGTGTGTGGCCTTCAGTCATGAGCAAAACACATGTACAAGATTGAAGTACACGCATGCGAACCATGCATACTCACTGAAGTCTTGCAGATGTTTACGTGGTTTTGGGCATGTGCCAGGTAATTGAAATTTCTTCTTTAGTACCGGTGCTCTAAAAAAGTAAACAATACTTTCTTGTAGATATTTTGTCTCACATTTCTAGCAGCTGAAGGACCAACACCATGGACAATCGGCAGAGTAAGATCAAATATAATTTTATTCAACATTTCATCTTCTAGAGGACCATTTCCAGAATCCAGCACTAGCTAGTCTACAGGCAAGCTGAAATCAATGTTCTCCTTTTCTCTCTGTGTGTGTGAGAGACCGAAAGAGGAGAAGAGAGAAAAGTATTTTCAAAATTCTAATACTTGACTAAAACGAGCTCCAACGACTTTGATGACTCAGTTTCCATGGTTACTAATAACAGTCATCCTTTTCCGACAAGGGGGTTCTTGGCCCTCTTGCAATTTGGGGAGAGAATGAGAGAGAAAGAGTGCATGAGAAAGGGAAACAAAGTAACCCTAGGGAGAGAACAAGAGGGGAGAGAGAAAAAACCCTAATCACCCCCTCAGTAGCCCTCCCGCTGAAACACCCTCCACAACTGCCTCTGATGGTGCCTCATTTAAACTCTTTATAGCAGCACGGTGCTGGGTATAAAAGCAGTGAAGCGTAAATGAACCGTCCCGTCACACACTGAAATACACTTTCTATATCTGGTTGGGTTGCATTAAAATGTAGCTAAATGTCGGCATATGAAAGCTGACTATTAAGTCGTGATACAAACATGTGGGTCAGCCTATTGGAGAGGTATCGGGCTATACTGGCTTACCTTTTGCCAAGATGTATTTAGTAACTAGTCATACAATTTCCCCCCCCCCCCCCCCCCCCCCCCCACACACACACACTTTGCCTTCTGCCCTTAGCTGGGTACGTAAAAAACACCCACCAACGGAACCACCGGTGCCGATCCCTGCCAGCGCGGAGAGCCGGGACGTGTGGCGCAGCATGACGGTGGTGCCCTACCTGGAGGACCTGCATGGGTACACCGAGGAGGATGACGACGAGCTCTACGACCAGGAGGACACAATCATCTACACTCAGGACTTCACTGTGCCAGGTAAGAAGGGAGGAGCCCTACATAATTCCACTTTATTGGGGTATTATGTGTAGACCAGTGACAAAAAATCGCAACTTAATACATTTTAAATTCAGGTTGTAACGCAAAGTAATGTGGAAAAAGTCGAGGAGTGAATACTTTTTGAAGACACTGTATATGACTTCCCTGTGCCAGGTAGAGGGAGCGAGATAGAAACAGACACACATGGATTGGTGGCGGGCTCAGGAAAGGCAGGGAGAGTTCAGATGGAGGATAGACTACAGTCAGTAGGAAGCAAAATAGATCAGAACTTCACAAGTGCCTATAGTTTGTTTTTAAAAGGCTTGGGGGAACAGTGTTGCAGCCTTCTCTATACATGTTTCAGTTGTTGTTCTAATACTGTATGCCACAAAGACAGGGCTTAACCATGTCCTTTTTTAAGGTGATGTTACCAGTTTAGATAATATTACCGCAGTAGTCCCTGTCACTGAAGTATGATGACCTACAAAAATCAAATTGTTAAATGGAGCCGCAGAGAACTTGAGCCGCAGAGAACTTATCTAATAATACACTACATCACCAAAAGTATGTGGACACCTTCTCGTCGAACCTCTCATTCCAAAATCATGGGCGTTAGTATGGAGTTCGTCCCCCGCCTTTTGCTGCTATAACAACCTCCACTCTTCTGGGAAGGCTTTCCACTAGAACATTGCTGCGGGGACTTGCTTCCATTCAGCCACGAGAGCATTAGTGAGGTCGGGAACTGATGTTAGGCGATTAGGCCTGGCTCCCAGTCGGCGTAACAATTCATCCCAAAGGTGTTTGATGGGTTTGAGGTCAGGGCTCTGTGCAGGCCAGTGAAGTTCTTCCACACCGATCTCGACAAACCATTTCTGTATGGACCTCGCTTTGTGCACGGGGGCATTGTCATGCTGAAACAGGAAAGGGCCTTCCCCAAACTGTTGCAACAAAGTTGGAAGCACAGAATTGTCTAGATTGTCATTGTATGCTGTAGCGTTAAGATTTCCTTCACTGGAGCGAAGGGGCCATTTCCACTCCGTAGTCCAATGCTTTACACCACTCCAGGCGACGCTTGACATTGCATATGGGGATCTTGGGCATGTGTGCCGGTGCTCAACCATGGAAACCCACTTCATGAAGCTCCTGACGAACAGTTCTTGTGCTGATGTTGCTTTGAGATGTTTTGGAACTCTGTAGTGAGGGTTGCAAACGAGGACAGATGCTTTTTACGCTCTTCAGCACTCGGCGGTCCCATTTTGTGAGCTTGTGTGGCCTAACACTTCGCAGGCTGAGCCGTTGTTGCTCATAGATATTTCCACTTCACAATAACATCACTTACAGTTGACCAGGGCAGAAATTTGATGAACTGACTTGTTAGAAAGGTGGCATCCTATGACGCTGCCAAGTTGAAAGTCACTGAGCTCTTCAGTAAGGCCATTCTGCTGCCAATGTTTGTCTATGAAGATTGCGTGGTTGTGTGCTAGATTTTATACACCTCTCAGCAATGGGTGTGGCTGAAATTTGTATCAATATTTTGCAAATCATTACATGTGGTAAAAGCAAACTGCTCAGCCCCCTCTTATACTCCCTGTTCAACCATGACTGCGTGGCCATGCACACCTCCAACTCAATCATCAAGTTTGCAGACGACACAACAGTAGTTGGCCTGATTTCCAACAATGACGAGACAGCCTACAGGGAGGAGGTGAAGGCCCTGGGAGATTGGTGCCAGGAAAATAACCTCTCACTCAACGTCAACAAAACAAAGGAGCTGATTGTGGACTTCAGGAAACAGCAGAGGGAGCACGACCAGAGGGACTAAACAACTTCTTTGCTCGCTTTGAGGACAATACAGTGCCACTGACACGGCCCGCTACCAAAACTTGCGGGCTCTCCTTCACTGCAGCCGACGTGAGCAAAACATTTAAATGTGTCAACCCTCGCAAGGCTGCAGGCCCAGACCAGCTGGCTGGTGTGTTTACGGACATATTCAATCAATCCTTATCCCAGTCTGCTGTCCCCACATGCTTCAAGAGGGCCACCATTGTTCCTGTTCCCAAGAAAGCTAAGGTAACTGAGCTAAATGACTACCGCCCCGTAGCACTCACTTCCGTCATCATGAAGTGCTTTGAGAGACTAGTCAAGGACCATATCACCTTCACCCTAGACCCACTCCAATTTGCTTACCGCCCCAATAGGTCCACAGACGACGCAATCACACTGCACACTGCCCTAACCCATCTGGACAAGAGGAAAACCAATGTGAGAATGCTGTTCATGTACAGCTCAGCATTTAACACCATAGTACCCTCCAAACTCGTCATCAAGCTCGAGACCCTGGTCTCGACCCCGCCCTCTGCAACTGGGTCCTGGACTTCCTGACGGGCCGCCCCCAGTTGGTGAGGGTAGGTAACATCTCCACCCCGCTGATTCTCAACACTGGGGCCCCACAAGGGTGCGTTCTCAGCCCTCTCCTGTACTCCGTTCACCCATAACTGCGTGGCCATGCACGCCTCCAACTCAATCATCAAGTTTGTAGACGACACTACAGCGGTAGGCTTGATTACCAACAACGACGAGGAGGTGAGGGCCCTCGGAGTGTGGTGTCAGGAAAATAACCTCACACTCAATGTCAACAAAACAAAGGAGATGATCGTGGTCTTCAGGAAACAGCAGAGGGAGCACCCCCCCATCCACATCGATGGGACAGTAGTGGAGAGGGTAGAAAGTTAAGTTCCTCGGCGTACACATCACGGACAACTGAAATGGTCCAACCACACAGACAGCGTGGTGAAGAAGGCGCAGCAGCGCCTCTTCAACCTCAGGAGGCTGAAGAAATTCGGTTTGTCACCAAAAACAAACTTTTACAGATGCACAATCGAGAGCATCCTGTCGGGCTGTATCACCGCCTGGTACGGCAACTGCTCCACCCATAACCGTAAGGCTCTCCAGAGGGTAGTGAGGTCTGCACAACGCATCACCGGGGGCAAACTACCTGCCCTCCAGGACACCTACACCACCTGATGTCACAGGAAGGCCAAAAAGATCATCAAGGACAACAACCACCCAAGCCACTGCCTGTTCACCCTGCTATCATCCAGAAGGCGAGGTCAGTACAGGTGCATCAAAGCTGGGACCGAGAGACTGAAAAACAGCTTCTATCTCAAGGCCATCAGACTGTTAAACAGCCACATTGAGTGGCTGCTGCCAACATACTGACTCAACTCCAGCCACTTTAATAATGGAAAAATTGATGTAATAAATGTATCACTAGCCACTTTAAACAATGCCACTTCATATAATGTTTACATTACCCTACATTACTCATCTCATATGTATATACTGTACTCTATACCATCACTCATTCATATATATTTTTTTTTTATGTACATATTCTTATACACACACACAAGTATAAAGGAATGAATAAGGTAATTGTTAGGTTAGATTACTCGTTGGATATTACTACATTGTCGGAACTTGAAGCAAAAGCATTTCGCTACACTCGCATGTGACAAATAAAATTTGATTTGAATTTGATTTGATTTGAGCTGCAGGTAGCATAGGCAAGGCCAAGCCAGCCTATGAGCTCTAATCCTATCTGGACCTGACCAGGGGAAACATTACGTTTTTATAGCCAAAGCTATGTATTTATAGCCTGAAATGTGAATGTGATCAAATTTGGTTTATTCAAACTTCCGGTGGCTAGGCTACCTAGGCCTTTTTTAATCTAAAATTGACTGCAATGAATCAATCAACACTAGTGATGACATGCTGTATGAGTAACTTATTTAATTACACATGCAAAGGCCTATATGATGCAACCCTGCATACAGTGCTGTTAGTTTTGTCCAATCGCAGTTCTCTCTTTGTTTGTGTAAAGGGTTTTAGTGTGTTCATTCTCCCTAGGGCAAGGAATTTTTTAAACCATATGACCTGATTACACAAATAATCTGGTCCCATCATATCCCGTCATTTTTTTTTTTTCAGCTGATTGATTACTATGTCATACCCTACAGCTAGGGTCCTGAGTTGGTTAGTTTAGCCTACTACCACACCATGAAAAACTCTGGGCCCTAGGAAAACAATTCCCACCCCCCTGCCTCTGTGGGACCTGTGTTGCCACCTCTGGAAATCACCACACAATGTTACAAATGAAAAAACATTGTCCTATTTGTATGATAAAATAGTTGTAATGTTTTTTGTGGTGGGGATGGGCCTCCATAGTTTTACGTGGCTCAGTACAACTACTACGACAGCTTCAGAATGTAACAGGTAAAAAAACAAGTCTCAAATATTAGGAAAATGCCTATATCAGCTGGTTACAAAACAATGCTCTGCAACGAGAAGCGCTCTTGGTCTGTATATGTCTCTCTGTGTGTGTTTGTCTCTATTTGTGTGTTTCTATGTCTGCAACTATGTGAATGTGTTTGTGACTGTCACGGTGTTCTGTGTTGACCGGTCTCTATTCCCACTCTCTCTCTCTGTCCACCAGGCCAGGTGCCAGAGGAGGACTTGGATGAGGGTGAGGTGGATCGGAGCCGGGCCCAGGCCAAGCCTGTTTGTGTGAACGGAACGGAGAGCAAGGCCAAGCCAGAGTGCAGGTCCTCGTCCTCATCCAACCCCTCCCGCAAAGGAGTATCCACAGCCAGCAAGATGCGCAAGCTCTCCACCTGCAAACAGCAATGACTCCACCTCAACCACCCACCTGGTGAGAAGGGTATGTCATTGTGTGTGTGCGTGGATGTGTACTGTGTAGGTGTAATATTTTTTGCACTCTTTCAAAAAGCATTTACTCCTCTGAGTGATGGAGGGAATTGTGAATGAGACATTTGTGCTGGTGGGGGGGGGGGGGGTTGGATGAAGAGAATCTTCTTCTTCTGAAGAGAATACTGGAGGGAAGACTGAGGGAGACTAGAGGGAGGGAAATGAAGACAGATGGCGGGAGTTACAGGAGGAGAGTGGAAAACAGATCCTCAGACAGTGATGCTACTCTGCAGTCTAATGGGATGGATGGATGGAAGGGAGGAGAGAAACTGATGAGATTCAGCTGTCTTCTGTATGAGTCATCTCCGTCACACCACTGCTCCCCAGGCATCCTCTCAGAGACGGAAGTTCAGAGAGGGCGTGGGCATACGTACACACACACCTCACAACTGCATTAGGATGGCACACACACACATACCTCTAACAAAGCCTCTCTCTTTTACTCACACACGTAGCCTTTGTGCTAGCAGTCATAAAGCTCTCTCGCGCACGCACACAGATTGCAGAGCTACTTGGTAGGATGTGCAGCAGTGTCTGTATTAATTTGTTATAGAGATGACTCACGTTGGTCTAGATGGAGTGGGGTGAAGGCAGGATATTGTTTCCCTCTCTGTCCGTCGCTCCCTGTCAGCTGTATTTTCTTTGATCCCGCCTGACAGGCTCTCTCCTACATGATCTCTATTCATTCATTCTCCATGTAGGGTCTGCCATCATTCAGCTGCTTTATCTGTGTGCTGCTGGAGGCAGAGGGAAGTCTCGATCACTTTGTGTGTGTGTGTGTGTGTGTGTGTGCGTGCGGGTGTGACAAATAAGCCTTTGATGCTCATATAAGGAAAAGTGTGCCCTTAAATATCCTTTTTAAGTCGCTGTATGTCATAAATAATCCTATTTGTCATGCCATAGTCTCATACAATAAAATGAACTAAATGAAGCTTGCCCTTCCTCTCTCTCTCCTCCCAGGTTCATCTTTTCCCGTCCTTCTGTTTTTGGAGTGCTTGGCAATGGTGAGAGAAGCCTGCTGATGTTGTGCCCCACGTTTCCTCCTGAACCATTTGGCTACAAACTCTTCTTCAAGGATGCCATGCGCGTGACAGAGAACGGGAAAGGGGGAGAAGGAGAGAAATGGAGACTGCTCAGAGACTACCCTCGAGGGTCTTGGTGTGAAGTGCTTGTGTTTCCCTTCACTCTCTCTGCAGAAGACTCTTCTTTCACTCCCTCCTTCCTCTGTTGTCTGGCTGTCCCAGAGGAGGCGTGGCGTGGCCTGGCCTGGCCTGGCCGTGTGAGACCCACCTTTTGTGAGCTCTGCCCCAGCTTGTTTTAGTTTATAGACAATCTTTTATTTTACAGAACCTAACTGCAGTTTTTAAAGATGCACATTGTGATGTTTAAAAAGAATGACATTGATAAAGAATACGTATATATTTAAACTATGACTATGATGATGATAGTGATACCCATGTAAAACTGCATGCTGTACGGAGCTTTGAGAAAGGAAAACTACTCGGTTAAGGACAGACAAATGGACTGAAACCTTGACAACCACCGCTGAGGTGGGGGGGGTGTTTTGTTTCCATTAGTTTTTGTTTTGATTATTTTTTCCAATAAATATTTTGTAATTATTATTTATATAAAACACGTCCCAACCAAACCCTATTTGTTGTCTGGCTCCCACTTTTTTCTTATCTGACGGTGCATGTGGTCATTATACTGCAGTGTTTTATTTATCCATATGAATAAACCTTGTGGTCTTATTTCACACCAACACGATGTTAGTGGGAACACTACATTTCAACAGAGGGGGAATGGGGATCGAGGGCGATTCTAAACTTTAAAACTGAAGAGGGGATCAGAAAATGTCAAATGGGATTCTTCAGACCTCGGAAAAACTGGAGTAATATGTTGTCGGGCATCTGTGTGTTAAAAGATGCGCTGCTAGCCTTTTTTCCCCACTGATCGTCTTATTGTTCCCTGATCACATCCCTGGAAACTCTTCCCCCTATGACTCTCTTCTCTTTCCCCCTCCATCTTTCCATTTCTCTCTCCCTTGTTCCCTGGTCTGACTCACCTGAACTTTCCTCTGCTGTCTTTCTCCCTCTTCCCCACTCTCCCCTTTTCCCTCTCTCTTCTGACTCACCCATCTCCTTTGCTCTCCATCCCCCTCTCTTTCCCCTTCTCTCCCTCTATCCTCCAACTCATCTCCTCTGCTCCCCCTCTCCTCCATCCCTGTGCTATGACTCACCTACTCTGTAATCTATTCTTAGTGCTGGGCTGATGGGGGCAGCGGATTGCGTAAGATGGAGAGAGACAAACATTGCACGTCAGCCAAGCACTGAGAGAATCTCTGCAGAGCCTAGTGGGAAACCTCAGCAATATACATTTTGATTAAGAAATAATTCCTGCTTTTCTGACCTCATTCTTAGTTTATTTCTTAACTGTTGGAATGAACCCATCCCCATTTACATGTTTGTGGTGATGGCATCTCTGACAGTTGTCTGTATGTCTGCCCTGCATCCTCTGTGGTTTACCAGTCATCTATTGCTGTCATTGCTATTTTGTTTTGTCGTTCAGTCTGCTCCCCTGCAAAGCCACCTTGAATTTATACAATGACGGAAGTGAAGTGAACAGGTTTTCTTTCTCAGTCTTTTTTTTTTCAAAGAAATATGTACATTGGTTAGTCCCTGGAAGTCTAGGATGCACGGCATTACAAAACATTAGGGATTTCTACGCTGTACAGATATTTCTATACACTAAATGGCCTACCAGATACATAGACAGGGACCTTTTTATTCAACAGCTCGAACCCTAGTCCCAGTAGCAGTACCAAGGAATTCACAATTTGTTTTTCAGAATAAAGTGAACAATGTAATAAGTACCAGTACCCAATGTTTTAAGGTCTAAATCACGTTTGCAAAAAAATTATAAACTACAACATTGCTTTAACATGGAAAAACGATCCCTTCCAGTGGGGTTGGGTGCCAAGAACTCACTCATTGGCGCAAGGGAATGGGCAACTCCAGTCTTCGGGGGGACTGATTGGTGGCACACTTTTGCCCCATCTAACACCTGACTCCAATAATCAACTAATCATGATTTTCAGTTTAGAATGCAATTACTTTATTCAGCTGTGTTGTAGGAATGGGGGGGAAAGTGATACCGCTCCGGCCCCCGACCAACTCAGTGGCCTTGTGGTTAGTGTCCACCCTGCCGTTGGGAGTTTGATCTCCGGCCGAGTCATACCAAAGACAAAAATGGGACCTGATGCATCTCTGCTTGGCACTCAGCATTGAGATAGATTTGGGGTAAAGCCCTGAGATAGACTAGTGTCCTGGCCAGGGGGTGTACTTATACATCAAGCTGCCTCACTCTACGGAAACAGGAGATCTGCTCCTGTGAGCAGTTCCGGCTCGCACGCCAAGGCTACTTATTAACTCTCGCCCCCGAGGACTTGAGTTACCCATCCCTGCATTAGCATATGCAGGGTCAAACCAATGTACTGGAAGTATTTAACAATCAATTCCAAGCATTTAGTTCAGTCAGTCAATGATCCTGAATGCAACTGATTTCACAGTCCTGTGGAAGCTACATCCCAAGTTCTCCTTCCCCCAGTCCCCTGCTCTCTCTTTCTCCTCTTTCCCTGTCCTCTCTCTCCCCTCACCTTGGGAAGATCTGTTGCATACTCCTTGATTCCTCTCTTCTTGTCTCCTCAAAACTCATTGGATGAGGAGGCTAGAGGTCCCTCCCCTCTGGCCTTCTCCAATAGGTTTTAAGAAGGAGATGAGGATGCAATAAGTATGCAATTGAGATCTTCCCCCTCTTTCTCTGTCCTTTGTACACCATAGCCTTTTCTCAATTGGATTTGCTTAACTTCTGAGTCCTCTGGCTTCCTTTTGAAAAAGGTCAACGGTAATCGAGAAGAGGCTGCAAGGAGAGGGAAAGTGGAAAAATACGCTTGTATGAAATTACTCATTTTCCAATCGCCCGTCATCAGACAAACTACATTTACAGGGGTGGATCCCAAAATGTGTAAAGTGATAAAAATGTTATCGCTAGTTGTGCAAGACATTTTATAGATAAAAGGATAAGTATCATTTTTAAATGCTTGCATGCTTTTCTCAGAGAAAACAATAGCTGATTAAAAGTTGTGTTGCAAATTTCAAAATTATTCCGTGAAGGATTCATGTAGGATACACTTGTTCTTCCTTGCCAAAAGGAGGCGAGGACCATCTTCCATTTGCCTACTAACGAATTGACACTACTCAACCACTTATCGGTTACCGGGTCACGGAGGTCGGACTTTTGCCCAAATGAGAAAATGCCTATGGCAGACACTTAACCTGCGTTTACACAGCTAGCCCAATTCTGATATTTTGCCCAATTATTTGCAAAAGATCTGGTCAAAAGACCAATTAGTGACAAAAATATCAGAATTGGGGGTGCTTGCGTAAACACAGCCTTGTATCATGTGTCAGTCAGTGATACACACTAAAAGTATGTGGACACCTGCTTGTCGCACATTCATTCCAAAATCATGGGCGTTAATATGGAGTCGGTCCCCTTTGCTGCTATAACAGCCCCCACTCTTCTGTGAAGGCTTTCCACTAGATATTGGAACATCGCTTCGGAGACTTGCTTCCATTCAGCCACAAGATGTAGTGGAGAAGGTGGAAAGTTAAGTTCTTCGTGTACACATCACAAACAAACTGAAATGGTCCACCCACACAGACTGTGTGGTGATGAAGGCGCAACAGCGCCACTTCAACCTCAGGAGGCTGAAGAAATTTAGCTTGTCACCTAAAACCCTGACAAACCTTTGTAGATGCACAATCAAGAGCATCCTGTCGGGCTGTATCACCGCCCTTGACCGCAAGGCTCTCCAGAGGTTGGTGCCGTCTGCACAACGCATCACTGGGGGCAAACTACCTGCCCTCCAGGACACCTACAGCACCCAATTTCACAGGAAGGTCAAAAAGATCAAGGACAACAATCACCCGAGCCACTGCCTGTTCACCCGGCTACCATCCAGAAGGCAAGGTCAGTACAGGTGCATCAAAGCTGGGACCGAGAGACTGAAAAACAGCTCAAGGCCCATCAGACTGCTAAACAGCAATCATTAACTCAGTCTGCTGCCTACATAGGCTCAAATCACTGGCCACTTTAATAAATGGATCACTACTCACTTTGAACAATGCCACTTTAATAATATTAACATATTAAACTCATCTCATACGTATATACTGTACCTTATACCATCTATTGCACCTTGCATATGCCTTAGCCATTGCTCATCCATATATTTATATGTACATATTCTTATTCCATCCCTTTAGATGTGTGTATCAGGTAGTTGTTGGGAATTGTTAGATTACTTTTTAGATATTACTGCACTGTCGGAACTAGAAGCATAAGAATTTCGCTACACTCGCATTAACATCTGCTAACCATGTGTATGTGACCAATATAATTTGATTTGAAGAGCAATACAGAGGTTGGCACTGATGTTGGGCGATTAGGCTTGGCTCGCAGTCGGCGTTCCAATTCATCCCAAAGGTGTTCAATGGGGTTGAGGTCAAGGCTCTCCACACCGATCTCAACAGAAGATTTCTGTATGGACCTCGCTTTGTGCACGGGGGCATTGTCATGCTGAAATAGGAAAGGGCCTTCCCCAAACTGGTGCCACAAAGTTGGAAACACAGAATCGTCTAGAATGCCATTGTATGCTGTAGCATTATGAATTCCATTAACTGGAACTAAGGGGCCTAGCCCGAACCTTGACAAACAGCAGCTCTAGCAGGGCAGAAATTTAGCTGGAAAGGTGTTATTCTATGACAGTGCCACGTGGAAAGTCACGGAGCTCTTCAGTAAGACCATTCTACTGCCAGTGTTTGTCTATGGAGATTGCATGGCTGTGTGCTCGAAATTTTGTACACCTGTCAGCAACGGATGTGGCTGAAATAGCCGAATCCACTAATTTGAAGGGGCGTCATCAATATACAGACACAACATGAGATGATGGAAGGTTGAGGGCAAAATGCTATGGGACTGGGGCATTGGAGAAGGAGGCACACACAACATGGTGGATTGGGTTGAGGGATTAAATTGGTTTTCTAGATTTGTTTGAACTGAGAAATTACTTTTTAAATTGAAATCCATGTGATGCGGTTAAAGATGCAATATACAACAGAGCACAAAATTAGCACTTTAATAAATAGTTACAGTGCATTCGGAAAGTATTCAGACCCCTTGACTTTTTCCACATTCTGTTATGTTAGTCTTATTCTAAAATGGATTAAATCATTTTTTCCCCTCATCAATCTACACACAATACCCCATAATGACTAAGCAAAAATATATATTTTTTTACATTTTTGCAAATGTATTAAAAATAAATACCGGAAATATCACAAGTATTTAGACCCTTTACTCAGTACTTTGGTTTAGTTTTTTTATTTGATTTAACTGGGCAATAGGATATCTAATCTCCAAGCAAGGGTACCTATCTCCTAGCAAGAATATAGCTATGAATTTACAGTATAACATCACATATGGGACATTTCACGAAAGAGTGCCTTTAAATATCAATCAAGCTGTAACGCTGAACTTCCGTGATACGTTTTGAATAGAGCCCTTAATCCACAAATGTCTCCAAGTTCACCAACATTGTAAAGTCCTAGTTATTGTTATTTCTAAAGATTATTATTTATTTCATGCAATTAGTGATTCATTTATGTCTGTCACTCATTTTAAGGTAAACCCTGTTACAGTCTAGTTTTAATATGGCAAAATATTATTTTTTCCAAAAGAAGCATTGAACATCTAATAGTCAAATCATAGAGTACAAGCAGGTGAGCTGGTTCTACTCTTTTTGATCATTTTCTTTCTCTTCGTAAAACAACAACTGGTACGCTGCTTCCAGTGTGAAGGAATTCTCGAGCTTTTGCTCACCTGACATAGAATACCTAATGGTAAGCCGCAGACCTTTGTATCTACCAAGAGAGTTCCCATCCCTAATTATCACTGCTGTCTACATCCCCCCCCAAGCCAACACTACTTTGGAGCTCTACAAACTGTATGGAGTCGTAAATAAACTAGAAAATGCACACCCAAAGGCAATGTTTCTTATGGGCAGAGACTTTAATGCGGGGAGACTGAAATCCATTCTACCAACACGTCTCCTGCGCCACAAGGAGCGCTAAAACTCTGGACCACTTTTATTCTACCCACAGAAACGCATACAAGGCCCTCCCTTCAGCAAATATACCACAACTCTATCCTCATGCTTCCTGTTTACAAACAAAAGCTCAAACAGAAAGTACCAGTGTCGCGCCCAGTAC
Organism: Salmo salar; assembly: GCF_965601325.2. Taxonomy (NCBI): domain Eukaryota; kingdom Metazoa; phylum Chordata; class Actinopteri; order Salmoniformes; family Salmonidae; genus Salmo; species Salmo salar. Next base: position 41,250,017 of record NC_138293.1, read on the forward strand.
AGAAGTGATCTGATGAAACAGACACGAGGCTACAAGACAATTTTTCTGGTACAGACTGGGATATGTTCAAGGATTCATCTGATAGCATTGAGGAGTTTACTACATCCGTCAAAGGCTTCATCAATAAGTGCATCGACGACCGTCTCCACAGTGCGTACGTATCCAAACCAAAAAAACATGGATTACAGGCAATATCCCCGGTGGGCTAAAGGCTAGAGCTATCGCTTACAAGGAACGGGACACAGACCTGGATATATACAACAAATTCTACTACGATCTCCAACGAGCCATCAAACATAAAAAAGGAGAGTATAAGAAGAAGATGGAATCCTATTACAGGGCTTGCGGACGATAACGAATTACAAAGGGAAACCCAGGCTTGAGTTGCCCAGTGACAAACTCCCAAACAAACTAAATTCCTTTTGTACTCTCTCGAAGGAAAAAAACAACACTGAGTCATGCATGATAGCCGCCCCTGCTGTTCCAGACAACTGTATGATCATGTTTCCGTGGCTGATGTGAGACTTTTAAACAGGTTAAGGCCGCTGGGCTAGATGGAATACCAGGGCGCATTCTTAGAGCATATACAGACCAGCTGGCAAGTGTCTTTACAGACATTTTCAATCTCGCCTTGACCCTGTCCGTAATCCCAACATGTTTCAAGCTGACCACCATTGTCATTGTTCCCAAGAACTCCAAGGTAACCTGCCTAAATGAATATCGTCACGTAGCACTCACATCTGTAATCTTGAAGTGCTTTGAAAGGCTGGTCATGACACACAACATTTTCATCCCAGACACCCTTTACCCACTCCAATTTGCATACCACCCCAACATATCCAAAGATGACCAGGGTTGGGTAGGTTACTTTGAAAATGTAATTCATTACAGTTACTAGTTACCTGTCAAATTGTAATCAGTGATGTAACTTTTGGATTACCCAAACTCAGTAACGTAATATAATTACATTCAGTTACTTTTAGATTACTTTCTCCTTAAGAGGCATTAGAAGAAGACAAATGTTGAACGACATCTATTGCAAGATAAATCAATGTAACAGTTTACATAGCTGGCCATTTGGATGTTAAATTTAACTTTATGGGTTGGTTATGTGGGCTTCTTCTAACCCAACGCTTTCTACTACATATAATAATACAATTAAATTATATCTTTACATTATATAATTTATAAGTCCAAAAATAAGTAGCAACTACAGATTGATAAGTCTATCAAAAGTTTGCGAGTTTGAGCATGTGTCCATTAGGCCTATGGATTTTTTAACATTTATTTATCAGCATGAATTACATTTAGCAATTAAAGCCCCACTTTTATTTCATAGGTTGGGATCCGCACTATGCAGCTGTTGTAAGAGCGCATTTTTCACTGGCTGTCCACTGGTTTCAAAACAATGGCAACAATAGGCATCTTAAACTTTTTGAATTCAACCATTATTGGGTTCAAATAGACATTTAGATTTGTGAACAGCCATCCACAATAACCACAATCCGTAAGGCGCAAATAGCTAAATGAGAGAGCAGCAGTGTGATTCACATCAATGCACTATGTAGATATCATTAATATGTGATATCTGTATCGCAGTAGACTACACCACTGCTGTCATCCTTACCTCCAAGCGTTTATTCAAGTTTAACAATCTTTGGATGTCGACAGCTGTCGCACCATTGGAAGACAGCTTGTACTGTAGCCTACAAAAGCCTATTTGTGCTCTTTTCCCACGATCCATCAAACACATTTGGTGTGTCATCATGGTGGTCTCTGACTTGCAGTCAGACTCGCTCAGGTGGAACAAATTTAAACTTGCGCCCTTTTTCAATGTAGATATGAATGTCATTGAGAAAACAGATTTTTTTCCGCAAACATCCTTTCTGAATTTAAAAGTAATCCTCGAAGTAATCATCTAGATTTTCAAAAGTATCTGTAATCTGATTACAATATTTTTGCTGGTAACGGATTACAGTTACCAGTTTTTTGCGATCCCTTACATGTAACGGATTAAATGTAATCCGTTACTCTCCAACCCTGCAGATGACACAATCTCAATTGCACTTCACACTGCTTTCTCCCACCTGGGCAAGAAAATAAATAACTATGTGAGAATGCTGTTCATAGACTACAGCTCAGCATTCAACACCATAGTCCCCTCCAAACTCATCACCAAGCTCGGGACCCTGGGACTGAACACCTCCCTCTGCAACTGGATCCTTGACTTCGTGACGGGCCAGCCTCAGGTGGTGAGGGTAGGCAACAGCCCCTCAAAACAGTGGGCTCCTCAGGGGTGTGTGCTTAAACCCCTCCTGTTCTCCTTGTTCACCCATGACTGTGTGGCCACGCACGACTCCAACACCATTATCAAGTTTGCTGATGACACGACGGCAGTAAGCCTGTTTATGGACGGTGATAAGAACAGCCTACAGGGAGGAGGTCAGAGACCTGGCTGTGTGGTGCAAGGACAACAACCTCTCCCTCAACATCAGTAAGACCAAGGAGCTGATCGTGGACTATAGGAGAAAGAGGGAAGAACAAGCCACCATCCACATCGACAGGGCTGCAGTGGAGTGGGTCAAGAGCTTCAAGTTCCTTGTTGTCCACATCACTAAGTACTTAACACTATCCACACACACGCACAGTCGTGAACAAGGCACAACAATACCTCTTCCCCCTCAGGAGGCTGAAATGATTTGGCATGGGCCCTCAGATCCTCAAAAGGTTCTACAGCTGCACCATTGAGAGCATCTTGACTGGCTGCATCACCGCTTGGTATGGCAACTGCACCGCCCACAACCTCAAAACTCTACAGAGGGTTGTGTGGATGAACCAGTACATCACTGGAGCCGACCTCCCTGCCATCCAGGACCTCTATATCAGGTGGTGTCAGACGAAGGCCAGAAAAATTGCCAAAGACCAGCCACTCAAGCCAAAGACTGTTCACTCTGCTACCGTCTGGCAAATGGTACCGGAAGATCGACTCTCGGACCAACAGGTTCCGAGGCAGCTTTTACGCCTTAGCCATAAGACTGCAACATATGTAATCAAATGCTACCCAGACTATCTGCATTGAACCTATCTTGCACTGACTCTATGCACACTCACAAGACTATACCCACTCACTCACACACACTACTCTAACACTCTCACACAAACCCACACATACACCTCATACCGATGCCACACACACACACTTTCACACTTGTATTCAGCGCATGTGACAAATACAATTTGATTGAATGGGAGCCTGTAGCTTTACAAGAAGTGAGGTCAGCCATGAGGAAGCATTCAAAGCCAAAGAAAAGGGTGGGTCACTCACATCTGGGAAGGTATTTTGTTTGTTTAATGCTATACAGTAGAAATATACCAAAATCATCCATTGATTGACCTGAACTGAGATGCCATCCCACTGGGCACAGACGTTAATTCAACGTCTATTCCACGTTGGTTCAATGTAATTGAATTGAAATGAAGTGGAAACAACATTGATTCAACCAGTATGTGCCCAGTGGGATGAAGCTAACTGGAGGAGTGAAAGGTCAGCCAGGCTACACAGGGCTGGAGGGCTCAGGGGAAGAGGAGACTGAGATGGCTCCCACCACATACTCTTGTCCTCCCTGGCCCTGCCCTGTCCTCCACAGCCCAGTGAAGAGCCTGTCCTCCATGGTCACAGGCAGCTTACCAGCGATGCTGGGGGATGCCTGGGGTTGTGGCTGGGGGTTTAAGCCTGGGGATTCAGGGTCCTCAATGTGGAGAGTTGTGGGATCTAAGGAGTCTTTCAGGGGCTCAAGGAGAGCCACAGAGGTAGGGGCAGAGGAGTAACTCTCTGATAGACTCATGGCTTGGCTACTGTTTTTGTTGTAATTGTCCACCCTCGGGTCCATCCCGCTGGACTCCGCCCTCAGTGTGTCAGATGACCGACTAGCTGCGTCCTCATTTACTACACTCTCATTTCCTGTACCCTTATTGATTGACTCCTTAACGTCTGTGCTCTCATGCGCCACACCCTCATTGGTTGATCCCTCACTAGCCGCCCCCTCATTGGCCTCCTCGTTGGCTGTGCTGGAAATACGTAACAGCGTGCTGTGGTACCTCGTGTCCAAAGGATATCCTGCACTATTGCCCCTCTGTAGGGGTCTGAAATTCTGCCTCTCCAGGGGGAGCGAGTAATGCCCACCAGACCCCAGGTCGCTGTACTGCTTGTGGCGCTGCCACTGTTTGCGGAGGTGGATGCACGAGCGGTACCGGGAGTGCAGCAGCGACCCCTGCTGGTCGAAGCGGGGATCATGACGCAGGAACTCATTCAACACGGCGTCCGTTTCCTTGTCGATGCTGTAGTCACGTCGACGTAGGTGAACGGGCCGAGGCGAGGGCACGGGTTGGGGTGAATGTAGCGGTGATAGTGATTGTGGTGGTTCTTTGAGGGTAAGCAACTGTCCTCCATTAGGGGACATTGGGGACCTCTTTACAGGTTTCTCTTCCACCTCAGTACCCTCTTGCATCTTATCCTCCTGCTCCTCTTGGAACACCTTGGCCTCTAGGTTCTCACTGACAGAGCCCTTCCTCCCAGAGATAGTGAAGAAGAGCCTTTTATCTGATGCTGTCTTCCCCCAGGGGCCTCCAGGGGCCCCAAACAGCCTGAGCTCCTCAGGGGCCCGTATTGGAGCCTCAATGGACATGTACCCACTGTCCATCTGCAGAAGCTTCCAGCTCCCTGCCTCAGTCTCTCCTCCTACTCCCCCTTCTCCTCCCCTACCTCCTCCCCCCTCACTATCTCTCCTCTGAACCCCGCTGTTAACCATCTTTCTTTCAGTGTCCCTGTATTCTGCTTCCCCCTCTGTCTCCTTCTGTCTTCTGTCTCCCTCCTCCCTTTCCGTGTCCCCATACTCCCATTCTCCCTCCAGTTCATCGCCAATGTCCTGGGAGAGGCAGGCAGTGAAGCTGGACTGGCCTGCTGCTCCTCCTACCGAACACACGCTGTCGACGTCGCTGCGTATGGACTCTCTGTCCGTGCTGCTCTGGTCCGAGGAGGCATACTGCTCCAGAGAGGCTCGTAGGCTCCAGATTTCTCTGTACAGGGAGGGCTGGGTCTCAGAGCTCTCCTGTCGACTGATACACACTGCAGACCCAGACCTTGATCGAGACCCTGGATCTGCCCCTATCCCTGTTCCAGCACCTAGAAAACCTTCTAATACTGATCCTAAATCACTGATCCTCACCACTGATGCCCCTAGCCCTACCTCCACTTCAAATTCAGCCTCTGGTGTGGCCCCCACCTCTATCACTGACTCTAACCTGGCTCCTGTCTCTGTCTCTTTTTCTATTCCCAGAACAGCCCCTACATCTGTCTTGGCTCTTACACCCATTCCTGCTTCTGCCTTTGAAGTGGCCCCCAAACCATCCACAGTCCTTGCCTTTATCCTTGTCTCAGCTTCTTGCTCTGCCTGGAACCTTTCTCCTCCCTTTTGGGCTTCATCTGTACCCAGACCTTCCCATACCATTATCTCTGCTCCATGACCCACCCTTTGTTCTGTCCCTAAAATATATGCCCCTTCATCTGACTCTTCTCCTGACCCAACCCATACTTTGAACTCCTCTCCTGCTTCTGTTCTTGTCACTGCCCCAACTTCTGCCCATGACCTTGTCTCTTTCTCTGTCCCAGCTTCTCTCAATAATCCTGTCTCTGTCATCTCCACAGGCTCCTCCTCTCTCCCCTGGGCCTCAGGGTGCTCTGGTGGTGGGTGAGTCACGTCTCTCCCTCTCCTACCTCTGCTGGCAGCCTCCACCACCGCCTCCCCCTCTAGCCTGTAGCGAGACAGAGAGAAACGTCAGGTAGATTCACCATCGAACAATACCATTCAGATTTAATAGGCCGATAACCAATAAAAATGTAATGTTGGTCCAACCCACTGTTTGTTAGAAGTAAGAGTCTGTGAATGGTACCTGCCGGGGGAGGGTGAGGGTGAGGGTGGGCAGGTGGGGGGAGATAGAGACCTCGCAGAGAGATGCTGGAGGCTGCTGATCTGGCTGTGTGTGGGGGGGAGGGGCTGGGTGATGTCATGGCGGAGAGGGGGTGAAGGGTGAGGAGGTGGTGAGTCCTCTTCAGTTGGGACTGTGTTATCACTGGCTGCTCTCTGTCTCTGGAACGGACGCCTCTTAGGAGAGCCTGGGGGAAACAAAAAAATATAATCACTTAAAAATGGTCTATGGTGACCAAAATATGACATTTTGGGAACACTGGGGTCCATACACCTTTTAAGATAACATGTTTGAATGATGCTATTTACAACAACAAAAATACACAAATATGGATTTATAGTGCAGTGGGAAAAAAAAAGTTTTTAGTACAGAGACTTTATCCAGAATAAGATTGACGTAATATGAGTTGGTTTGGAGTCTTTAAGAGCGTTTTATAACATACTTAGACACATTTTCATACTGAATTTTTAGCCTATGGGAAGTGACTCTGTAGCGAAACAAAATATAGATCAAGATCAACTACCAGCACAGAAAGAGTGAAAATAATGTCACATGTAAAAATGGGTGAACATGGTGTTTCAAAACTAAACTGAATTGCCAGCCACCAATTTTATCTGAACAAGTAACAAATTTTATAGCAAACCTGAATAAGAAATGTCAAATTAACACTTGTAAATTCAATACCTGATGTTTCCTATAGTCCTATAAATTATTTTTCACTGATTAAAACCTCTTTGGGCTAGGGGGCAGTATTTTGACCTCCGGATAAAAAGCGTGTCCAAAGTAAACTGCCTGTTACGCAGGCCCAGAAGCTAGCATATGCATATAGATTTGGATAGAAAACACTCTAAAGTTTCTAAAACTGTTAAAATAACGCCTGTGAGTAACAGAACTGATATGGCAGGTGAAACCCCGAGGACAAAACCATCAAAAAAAAGAAAATTCAGCCTACCACTGTTTTCAATGGCTGTCATGTTTATTATGATGCGAAATCCTCCCAGATTGCAGTTCCTAGGGCAGTCCTCTTTAAAGAAAGAGTTTCAGGCTTGTTTTTGGAAAAATGAGCTAGAATTTGTAGTTTGTCTAAGTGGCTCCCATTTTGGATATAGTGTTTTCATGCGCATGGATGAGAGCGCGTTCTTTGTTGTTTATCTCCGGTAAAGACAATAACGATTCTGTCTTAAATTTGATCATTTATTTACGTATTAGGGTAGCTGAGGTTTGATTATAAACGTTGTTTGACTTGTTTGGAGAAGTTTATTGGTAACATTTGGGATTCATTTTGTATGCATTTTGAAGGAGGAAAACCGGTGGAATATTGAATGAAGTGCGTCAGCTAAACTGAGTTTTTGGGGTTATAAAGAAGGACTTTATCGAACAAAAGGACCATTTGTGATGTAGATAGGATCTTTTGGAGTGCTTTCGCCGTAAAGCCTTTTTTGAAATCTGACACAGCGGGTGGATTAACAAGAAGTTAAGCTTTATTTTGATGTATGACACTTGTATTTTCATGAATGTTAAATATTTCTGTAATTTTATTTCGCGCTCTGCCATTTTATCGGATGTTCTCAAGGTGGGTCGCTAGCGGAACGCCTGCACCAGAAAGGTTAAATAAGCCATTTAGAAGGTATTACTAGTGCCAAAGAAAAAGCAGCTAGCTGGGTCATTCCTACATTGCGGTGCCTTTTCTGTCCACAATAAATATAATTACTTATTTAGTGTAAAATATGGATTGACCACTTTTTTTCAGTGGACGTAGGCATTTTTTCCATGTTCCTGGGTGTTATATTTATTATATCGCGTCTTGTGACGGCCGGCCGCCCAACAACCTGCCCACTTGACCCTATCCCCTCCTCTATTCTCCAGACCATTTCCAGAGACCTTCTCCCCTTCCTCACCTCGCTCATCAACTCATCCTTGACCGCTGGCTACGTCCCTTCCATCTTCAAGAGAGCGAGAGTTGCACCCCTTCTGAAAAAACCTACACTCGATCCCTCCGATGTCAACAACTACAGACCAGTATCCCTTCTTTCTTTTCTCTCCAAAACTCTTGAACGTGCCGTCCTTGGCCAGCTCTCCTGCTATATCTCTCAGAATGACCTTCTTGATCCTAATCAGTCAGGTTTCAAGACTGGGCATTCAACTGAGACTGCTCTTCTCTGTGTCACGGAGGCTCTCCGCACTGCTAAAGCTAACTCTCTCTCCTCTGCTCTCATCCTTCTAGACCTATCTGCTGCCTTTGATACTGTGAACCATCAGATCCTCCTCTCCACCCTCTCCGAGTTGGGCATCTCCGGCGCGGCCCACGCTTGGATTGCGTCCTACCTGACAGGTCGCTCCTACCAGGTGGCGTGGCGAGAATCTGTCTCCGCACCATGTGCTCTCACACCTGGTGTCCCCCAGGGCTCTGTTCTAGGCCCTCTCCTATTCTCGCTATATACCAAGTCACTTGGCTCTGTCATATCCTCACATGGTCTCTCCTATCATTGCTATGCAGACGACACACAATTAATCTTCTCCTTGCCCCCTTCTGATAACCAGGCGGCGAATCGCATCTCTGCATGTCTGTCAGACATATCAGTGTGGATGACGGATCACCACCTCAAGCTGAACCTCGGCAAGACGGAGCTGCTCTTCCTCCCGGGGAAGGACTGCCCGTTCCATGATCTCGCCATCACGGTTGACAACTCCCTTGTGTCCTCCTCCCAGAGTGCTAAGAACCTTGGCGTGATCCTGGACAACACCCTGTCGTTCTCCACTAACATCAAGGCGGTGACCCGATCCTGTAGGTTCATGCTCTACAACATTCGCAGAGTACGACCCTGCCTCACACAGGAAGCGGCGCAGGTCCTAATCCAGGCACTTGTCATCTCCCGTCTGGATTACTGCAACTCGCTGTTGGCTGGGCTCCCTGCCTTAGCCATTAAACCCCTACAACTCATCCAGAACGCCGCAGCCCGTCTGGTGTTCAACCTTCCCAAGTTCTCTCACGTCACCCCGCTCCTCCGCTCTCTCCACTGGCTTCCAGTTGAAGCTCGCATCCGCTACAAGACCATGGTGATTGCCTACGGAGCTGTGAAGGGAACGGCACCTCCATACCTTCAGGCTCTGATCAGGCCCTACACCCAAACAAGGGCACTGCGTTCATCCACCTCTGGCCTGCTGGCCCCCCTACCTCTGAGGAAGCACAGTTCCCACTCAGCCCAGTCAAAACTGTTCGCTGCTCTGGCACCCCAATGGTGGAATAAGCTCCCTCACGACGCCAGGACAGCGGAGTCAATCACCACCTTCCGGAGACACCTGAAACCCCACCTCTTTAAGGAATACCTGGGATAGGATAAAGTAATCCTTCTAACCCCCCCCCCCCCCCCCCTTAAAAGATTTAGATGCACTATTGTAAAGTGGTTATTCCACTGGATATCATAAGGTGAATGCACCAATTTGTAAGTCGCTCTGGATAAGAGCGTCTGCTAAATGACTTAAATGTAAATGTAAATGTAATGTAAATATTTCTTGTGGAAGTTGATAAATTAACTAGGACAGTAACATAATTACTTATCTCTCATCAATAACGTTTTTTTCCCATGATTATTGTATTTATAATAATTGTATTTAAGATTTTCTGGGTGTTTCTGGGTGTTTTCATAGTCCTCTTTAAAAGAACGGATCCAGAGCTCTGGGGTAAAAAAAAAATAAGCAAAAAAACCCGGTTTTCTTTGTATTCACACTGTCTTTGAATGAAGACTCAACTCTTTTGCCAGTTCACTTCACCCATTTTGTGGTCCGAGTCCACTTTGCATTCGCATTGCTATGTTAGAAATGAACTAAGATCTTTTCCCAACATTCACTCAAAGCACCCTGGGTTTTTACAAAGTGCAGGACAAGCCATTCCATCAGAATGTGTTATCGGACAGCTAGATATACCAGGGCTGACAACTTTTGAAGAAAGCTTGGAGTGAGATTTGCTATGTGAATTTAATTGCTCCCTGGCAGAACTTCTAGATTGGGGGTCTGTGAGTCCACCCCCAGGGAAATTGTACTGTTTTAAAGCTAATTTCCTGTAATTCTATGTATTTCGACATGGTTTAGGCCTATGACCAGGGTAAAACATGTATAATAAAATTGAAATGAACACTCAAAATTTGACGATGTTGTTACTTTGAGATTTTGGGGGGATGAAATTTAAAGTCTGCTAATATTTTTTTTATATGTATTTTTAGGTGGTTTGACACTGTATTCAGACAGTAATGAAATGAGATGGGGAGACCGTGTCACGTCCTGACCAGTAGAGAGGATATTTTGTTATTGTAGTTTGGTCAGGACGTGGCAGAGGGTAGTTTATTTATGTATTACGGGGTTTTTTGGTCACTGGTCTATGTTTGTATTTCTATGTGTATGTTCTAGGGTAGTTTTTCTATGTGTAGGTTGGGTGCTGGACTCTCAATTGGAAGCAGGTGTTTCTAGTTGCCTCTGATTGGGAGTCCTATAAATAGGTGTGTGTTTTTGTTTGTCACTTGTGGGTAGTTGTTTGAGAGCACTGCTTTTGTTGAGCCTGCGTCTCTGGTCCTGTCGTTAGTTTGGTTATTCGTGGTGTTCTCATTTTTTATAATAAATATGTTGAGCACGCAACCCGCTGCGCCTTGGTCCCATTCTATCTTCCACGACAGCTGTGACAGACTGGCAAATGGGAGAAACGGTGGGAAGGTTGGAAGCAGGGATTGATCCCTGTTCTCAGGTGGAAAGTCTGTTGTGACATCTGCCAGGGAGTGTTACCACTAAACCAAGGCTCTGAACAGGAAATACTCAAATTAATGGTTGATGGCAGTGGGTAACCAAATCATAGATTGCAGTTTCCTTGTCCATATACTGATTTCAAGGTAAGGAACCAAACACTTTGTATTTTGTGTGAACTCTCTCTTTAGAATAGGCTGGAAGAAAATCCTACTTGCTCTCCAGGGGGGTTGATCTATGTTTCTCAAGTGCTGGGAGTTTGAAAATGTTCTTGTTATAACAATTCATTTCTCAAAATCACCCAAACTTCAAGAAAAATTGAATGAATCTCAATATTCATGTGGTTTATGCCTACTAGTTGAAGATCCTTGCCATCATCTTACCCTACATAAATACAATGTGTTTGAGTTGCAAGTTCCCTATCATCTCTAGCTAGCATGTGCACAATATTTGAAATGTCAAAAATTATATTTGAGGCCTGGAGCATTTAATATGAAATGCTTATTTGTATGACTTATTCAAAACTATCCATGAATGGCTGCACAAATACATAGCCTCATATAATTAATTTAAAAAGACACAAGTAGGCATATCAGATTTCAAATATGTGATTACACTGGCAAAATTGGGAAAAAGTATAATAATGAAATGAGTATGGGGAATAACAGTGTTCTTGCTGATATCTTAGCCCATTGTTAAGAATGACACTTGTTCCACTGATCAGACTAAATAAAGTAAATAGATAATACAATCTTCTGAAGACAAGATGACATAAATATGCCCCTACATCCTAACCTAATATTTTTTCTATTTAGTGTCCACCCTCTTTTCCTAGATGCTAATCAGGTCACCCTACCAAACTTCCCTGCTAAAACATAGGTCTGTCTGCAGCCTTTTCGTTGTCACAGCCTAAATTCCAATCACCAAACGAGGGGACTAATGCAAGTGTGGATTAAATCAACTTTAGTACATGCTGTCAAAAGGCTAATGGACTAATTAGAAAAATAAAAGCAGTACTTTTTAATGCGTGAGATATAAGAAGTGTGGTTTGTGAGTGTGAGAAGGGTCAAATGCGTGTCTCACGGCCAATGCGTTTAGTTAAGACAATAATTGTAATCAGAAAATACTATTAACATGTAAATATTATTGGTAACAGAATAAATAGCAGAAGAATATCTGCAGCTATAATGCTATAATTTAAAATTGTACAACCAATGAACAGTATGCCCCTTTAAGAGAGGGTACAAAATACATTGTATATGTTGTGAGTCTCACCAAATATGCTGTAGTAGGTTTGTCACACTGTTCAAACCCCACAATCAAATAAACCGTTTATGAAGCTCTCTTAGCCTATAGATCACATACTGCAAACAAATAACCTGAACTAAAATCTCACACATGTAATGAATACACACCCCTGCACATCATCATCTCTCTTCTGTGGCACCAATGTGAGGGGTTATGGCACGGGAAACGGTGTTGCAGTAATTTAGTGTGTGGTGCGGGAATAATGACAAGTGAACCTGGGGAGCTTTGTGTTCACATTGCCCTAAAAAAGTGAACCGGATCGTGGAATTCAGGCAAACTAAACTCAGACCACCTCTCGAGGTCTCATTACGGTTTGCTTCAGGAGCTCTTTTTGAGGGTCTTATTTCTTTTGGAGTGTTCATACAGCACTACAAATTAAGCGAACCACACTGAGTACACAAACATTTCAAAAACACCCTCCGATATCACTTTCCACCCTGTTAATTTGTTGTAATTCTCCTTTAACACTCCTGTTGTGTTCGTTTCTTGTTAATTAATTCTGTGTTCCCGGTCCAAAATTACTGCCCCATTATAGCTGATAATATATGTATTATTATGGATTTATAATCACCTAATGTTGTTAGATCTTTTTATCAACTTAAATGTTATTGTAAACATTACAAGTTTGGACTTCTATTTGCTATATATGGCCTGTAGGCCTCATTGACCTGAGCTCATACAACTAGTTTTTGCGTAAAAAAAGCATAATGTATGGATTATTTGGACTATAACAAATACTCAGATGAAACATATGGTGCTATTTATCACAGACTACTTCACTGTCAGTTTCCTGGCCTCTCTCCTCCTCACCAGTGTCATGATCAAGAGCCTCACATACAGTATATCGTTTGGTCATTGTGCTGCCACAGAATGAATTGTGAGCAAGGCCTCAAATCTTTATATACCAGAGCTGCGAGAAAAGTTCTACATGTTATTAAAACAATGTTGCGATTGTTTGTGAGAATGCCAACAGGTGTGGTTCCCGTGGGGGAAAGATTCTATTGGGGAAAGGTTCCCGTGGGGGTTGCCATGGAAGCCAAGAAGGGGAGTGAGGTGTGTGTGTGTGTGCTCAAACACAAATGCATGTGGGGGTCTGGGAGAGGAAGTGTGTCCATCTGATGAATGGGCATGTGCCTGAACTCAATTTTATACACTAATTGTAGTCTCACCCATTCATTTCTAATGACCGGTCAAAAATGACCGGGAACACCACAGTTGTACAAAAGTTAAATAAAACATCCAAAATGTAATGAAAATCATCAATGTATTTTGTGTTAACAAAGTCATGGAACCTTATGACAATCAGATTAAATTAACTACATTTTTCAGAGAGAGAACTTGTAAATCGGTTCAATTCGACCAGAACACAACAAGAGGGTTAAGAAAACAACCCCTTCCTACAATAAAACCACATTCAGAAAGTGTCATAATTTCTTTGGTGGGAAAACAACGGTGCAAAGTTAAATATAAACACTCAATTGTATCTATTTTTCCATGTTATAATGCAGTATCTCCCACTCATACATTTCTGATCTGTTAGCCTATATTATAAGGATGATAGATTAAAATCCTGTTAAAGTGTTAACCATTATGCTAGCTCCATTTTACTCACAGAGCTATGCCTAATTTAGGCTCCAAATTTCCACCGTTAGGATTATGCACCTAACAGGTTGAAAAATGCACCCAAAAATGTTTAATTGCATGAGCTTGTCTTATATATATATATATACTGCTCAAAAAAATAAAGGGAACACTTAAACAACACAATGTAACTCCAAGTCAATCACACTTCTGTGAAATCAAACTGTCCACTTAGGAAGCAACACTGACAATAAATTTCACATGCTGTTGTGCAAATGGAATAGACAACAGGTGGAAATTATAGGCAATAGCAAGACACCCCCAATAAAGGAGTGGTTCTGCAGGTGGTAACCACAGACCACTTCTCAGTTCCTATGCTTCCTGGCTGATGTTTTGGTCACTTTTGAATGCTGGCGGTTCTTTCACTCTAGTGGTAGCATGAGACGGAGTCTACAACCCACACAAGTGGCTCAGGTAGTGCAGCTCATCCAGGATGGCACATCAATGCGAGCTGTGGCAAGAATGTTTGCTGTGTCTGTCAGCGTAGTGTCCAGAGCATGGAGGCGCTACCAGGAGACAGGCCAGTACATCAGGAGACGTGGAGGAGGCCGTAGGAGGGCAACAACCCAGCAGCAGGACCGCTACCTCCGCCTTTGTGCAAGGAGGAGCAGGGGAAGCACTGCCAGAGCCCTGCAAAATGACCTCCAGCAAGCCACAAATGTGCATGTGTCTGCTCAAACGGTCAGAAACAGACCATGAGGGTGGTATGAGGGCTCGACGTCCACAGGTGGGGGTCGTGCTTACAGCCCAACACCGTGCAGGACGTTTGGCATTTGCCAGAGAACACCAAGATTGGCAAATTCGCCACTGGCGCCCTGTGCTCTTCACAGATGAAAGCAGGTTCACACTGAACAGGTGACAGACGTGTCAGAGTCTGGAGACGCCGTGGAGAACGTTCTGCTGCCTGCAACATCCTCCAGCATGACCGGTTTGGCGGTGGGTCAGTCATGGTGTGGGAAGGCATTTATGCTATGGACCTGAATCCAATTGAGCACATCTGGGACATCATCCATCCACCATCGTTACATTGCACCACAGACTGTCCAGGAGTTGGCGGATGCTTTAGTGCAGGTCTGGGAGGATATCCCTCAGGAGACCATCCGCCACCTCATCAGGAGCATGCCCAGGCGTTGTAGGGAGGTCATACAGGCACGTGGAGGCCACACACACTACTGAGCCTCATTTTGACTTGTTTTAAGGACATTACATCAAAGTTGGATCAGCCTGTAGTGTGGTTTTCCACTTTAATTTTGTGTGACTCCAAATCCAGACCTCCATGGGTTGATAAATTGGATTTCCATTGACAATTTGTGTGATTTTTGTTGTTAGCACATTCAACTATGTAAAGAAAAAAGTATTTATTAAGATTATTTCTTTCATTCAGATCTAGGATGTGTTGTTTAAGTGTTCCTTTTATTTTTTTGAGCAGTATGTATGTATTTATGTATATACATACACACACACTTTTCCCCCCCAAAAGTTGAGGTCCAAAAGGCACCGCATTGTAGGAATGACCCTAGCAATGTTCTTATGTCTCTAGCTAGCTTGCTCTGTCTTTTAAGAAAACTACTGAACACAACCACTGACCACAACTACTGACCACAACCACGCAATTTATGACCATACAACTACTGATCACAACTGCTCGCCATAACTACTGAACACAACCACGCAACTACTGACCACTCAATTACTAACCATAACTACTGACCACTCAATTACTAACCATAACTACTGACCACAACCACACAACTGGTGACCACAACCACACAACTACTGACCACAACTATTGAACCACACAACTACTGACAAACTACAGACCAATATAGACCACAACTACTGAACAACACAACTACTGACAAACTACGGACCACTACTGACCACAACTATTGAACCACACAACTACTGACCACACTTACTGACTGCAACAAAGGTTGTGTTGGCTGAATACCTCCCTCTGCAACTGGAGCCTGGACTTCCTGACGGGACATCTCCAGGCTGTGAGGCTAGGCAACAACACATCCGCCACGCTGACCATCAACACGGGGCACCTCAGGGGTGTGTGCTTAGTCTCCTCCTGTACCCCCTGTTCACAATGACACGATGGTGGTAGGACTGATCACCGATGATGATGCGGCAGCCTATAGGGAGAATGTCAGAGACCTGGCAGTGTGGCCCAGGACAACAACCTCTCCCTCAACATCAGCAAGACAAAGGAGCTGATCGAGGACTACAGGAAACAGAGGGGTGAGCACGCCCATATCCACATCGATGGGGCTGTAGTGGAGCGGGTCTAGAGCTTCAAGTTCCTCAATCCACATCACTAAGGAATTAACATAGTCCACACACACCCACACAGTTGTGAAGAGTGATCGACAGCGCCTCTTCTCCCTCAGGAGACTGAAAAGATTTGACATGAGCACTTAAATCCTCAAAAGTTATACAGCTGCACCACTGAGACCATCTCGACTGGCTGCATCACCACTTGGTATGGCAACTGCAAGGCACCAGACCGCAAGACGCTACAGAGGGTGGTGAGTATGGCCCAGTAGATCACTGGGGCTGAGCTCCCTGACTTCATGGACCTTTTACCATGCAGTGTCAGAGGAAGGCCCAAACAATCAAAGACTCCAGTCACCCAAGCCATAGACTTTTCTCTCTTCTACTGCACAGCAAGCGGTACCCGTGCACCAAGTCTGGAACCACCTTGACCCTGAACAGCTTCTACCCTTAAGCCATAAGACTGTTAAACAATACTGATAAATAGCTAATCAAATGGCTACACGGACAACAACCTCTCCCTCAACGTGATCAAGACAAAGGAGATGATCGTGGACTACCGGAAAAGGAGGGCCGAGCATGCCCCCATTCTTATCAATGGGCTGTAGGGGAGCAGGTTGAGAGCTTCAAGTTCCTTGGTGTCCATCACCAACAAACTATCATGATCCAAACACATCAAGACAGTCGTGAAGAGGGCACGACAAAGCCTATTTCCCCCTCAGGAGACTGAAAAGATTTGGCATGGATCCTCAGATTCTCAAAAAGTTCTACAGCTGCACCAGAGAACATCCTGACTGGTTGCAACACCGCCTGGAATGGCAACTGCTCGGCCTCCGATAGCAAGGCACTACAAAGGGTAGTGCGTACAGCCCAGTACATCATTGGGGCCAAGATTCCTGCCATCCAGGACCTGTATACCAGGCAGTGTCAGAGGAAGGCCCTAACAATTGCCAAAGACCCCAGACACCATAGTCATAGACTCATCATAGCAGACTCATCTGCTACCACGCAGGAAGCGGTACCGGAGCACCAAGTCTAGGTCCAAAAGGCTTCTGAACAGCTTCTAGCCCCAAGCCATAAGACTGCTGAATAGCTAATCAAATGGCTACCAGGACTATCTGCATTGACCCCCCCCCCCCCCCTCTTTTTTTACACTGCTGCTACTCGCTGTTTATGATCTATTATCAATGCATAATCACTTTAACGATACCTACAGTTGAAGTCAGAAGTTTACATACACCTTAGCCAAGTACATTTAAACTCAGTTTTTCACAATTCCTGAAATTTTATCCTAGTAAAAATTCCCTGTCTTAGGTCAGTCACCGCTTTATTTTAAGAATGTGAAAATGTCAGAATAATAGAGAATGATTTATTTCAGCTTTTATTTCTTTCATCACATTCCCAGTGGGTCAGAAGTTTACATACACTCAATTAGTATTTGGTAGCATTGCCTTTAAATTATTTAACTTAGGTCAAACATTTCGGGTAGCCTTCCACAAGCTTCCCACAATAAGTTGGGTGAATTTCGGACCATTCCTCCTGACAGAGCTGGTGTAACTGAGTCAGGTTTGTAGGCCTCCTTGATCGCACACGCTTTTTCAGTTCTGCTCACCAATTTTCTATGGGCCTGAGGTCAGGGCTTTGTGATGGCCACTCCAATACCTTGACTTTGTTGTCCTTAAGCCATTTTGCCACAACTTTGGAAGTATGCTTGTGGTCATTGTCCATTTGGAAGTTTCACTTGCGACCAAGCTTTAACTTCCTGACTGATGTCTTGAGATGTTGCTTCAATATTTCTACATAATTGTCCTCCCTCATGACGCCATCTATTTTGTGAAGTGCACCAGTCCCTCCTGCAGCAAAGCACCCCCACAACAAGATGCTGCCACCCCCGTGCTTCACGATTGGGATGGTCTTCTTCAGCTTGCAAGGCTCCCCATTTTTCCTCCAAACATAACGATCAGCATTACGGCCAAACAGTTCAATTTTTGTTTCATCAGACCAGAAAACATTTCTCCAAAAAGTACGAGCTTTGTCCCCATGTGTAGTTGCAAACCGTAGTCTGACTTTATGGCAGTTTTAGAGCAGTGGCTTCTTCCTAGCTGAGCGGCCTTTCAGGTTATGTCGATATAGGACTTGTTTTACTGTGGATGTAGATACTTTTGTACCTGTTTCCGCAAGCATCTCTAGGAGACAGAACGCGTCTCCTTCCTGAGCGGTATGATGGCTGCGTGGTCCCATGGTGTTTATACTTGCGTACTATTGTTTGTACAGATGAACGTGGTACCTTCAGGCGTTTGGAAATTGCTCCCAAGGATGAACCAGACTTGAGGTCTACAATTTTTTTTTCTCAGGTCTTGGCTGATTTCTTTAGATTTTCCCATGAGGTCAAGCAAAGAGGCACTGAGTTTGAAGGTAGGCCTTGAAATGCATCCACAGGTACACCTCCAATTGACTGAAATTATGTCAATTAGCCTATCAGAAGCCTCTAAAGCCATGACATCATTTTCTGGAATTTTCCAAGCTGTTTAAAGGCACAGTCAACTTAGTGTATGTAAACTTCTGACCCACTGAAATTGTGATACAATAAATTATAAGTGAAATAATCTGTCCGTAAACAATTGTTGGAAAAATTACTTGTGTCATGCACAAAGTAGATGTCCTAACCGACTTGCCAAAACTATAGTTTATTAACAAGAAATTTGTGGAGGGTTGAAAAACGAGTTTTAATGACTCCAACCTAAGTGTATGTAAACTTCTGACTTCAACTGTATATAATCGATTAGGACATATTGGCTATCCTATAACTATAACACAAGCGGCTATAATTCACCTCAAGCATCTTCCTCAAATGGATTTTACTTGTAGACTACCTGAAATGCTGATATTTACATTGTAGCCTACTATTTCCTTCTCTACCTAAATCTGCAGGCTAACAATAGATAGCTATCCATTTTCATACATGACATAGGCCTATAGTATTTTCATATTTTGATTTATGCTTTAATATTGAATATGTCCCTTTTCGATGATTTCCCACAAAAACAAGTGTAGGTTTGTGAAATCTTTCAAGCGTAAGCTACCACGAGACTTTACAATTCAAAGCCTGCATATTTCAGCTCCTGTCATCCTAATTGTACTTGTTGGGACCCGCAAATAAAAAATAAAAAAAGGACCACTGCAATATAAAATCCCAAAAGTTGATGTGAGGAAGCAGCACTGCTGTCAACAGTGCTCGATATAGGCCTAATGTTGATGATTTGTTACAGAAATACCGCACTGAGTGACTCAGAAACTGAAGGGTCATATTTTCTGTGGAAATGTATTTTATACTATAACATGCTGATCACACCGCTCGCATCGCGCGCGCTGCAAAATACATTTACACATACATGTTACATGCTGACCACACCACTCACGTCTCATGCTCGAGCATTGCAAAATAAATGTACACAAATGTTATTCAATCATTGCACCCACACTGCTCGCGAGCACCAACGAGCGTCTGTATTGCCAAGCGCTAAAATTGAAGTCAGTTCTATTTGTGATGCTGAACGTGGTGCAAGTCCTGCCTCTCCCATCTCCTCATTGGTTTATAGAAGCATATATCCACGTGTCATCTCCTCATTGGTTATACCCACATGGGTGATTCAAAGATGAACTGATGTCTACACTCCAGTCCGTTGTAGTAATACACCGTAAAGTTGGATGCCAACCACCATATAAAATCCAAAGGAAGGAGGAGATGGTGAGAAAGGAATTCGGGTTACCGTTTTATCTGTCGATTAATTAATTGTCGGAGTAGAGGACTTTGTGCATTTCAGATAAAATAACAACCCAATGTTTATAACCCAGGACAAATTAGATAGCAACAGCAAGCTAACTAGCTAAATTGCAATACATGTTTAATGCTTTTCGACCTGTACCCAAAGATAATCTAATTGGTTCGGAGTTTGTTTTGATATTTCAACTTGCATGTCCTGATCGTGTCTGTTGTGGGGTTACAAAATCAACATGCGCGCGATGGCGCACGTCCGATTTGGTCAGCATGTAAGGGAGTGAAATTTCTTCACCAAATTTGTATTTTCTCGCACTATAAGCCTGGTCCTGGGTGGACACCCTATAAAAATAAATGTATTGTGTGATCATTGTGGAACGGATACACAAAAGTGGTTGTTTGAACCTGTTAAGACAGCAATGTGCACATTCCAATGATCCAATGCGACAGTCTAGATGGGATGAACGGGACAGTAAGAGAAATGTCTGATACTGGGTTTAGGAAACACTTTTTTGTTGGCTATTCTTAGAATGACATCTTTGAAGCATTGTTCATTACCACTGCCACTGTCTGCTTTCCCACTTTGTGACAGTGCCATTGTAAATATGGTCCTACTGTATAAAATATATGGTAGCCTGACAACAATGAGGTGATGCCATTTTTTTAGGCTAATCTACAGTATAGCCTACAATGTTTAAGATATTCTCCTATTACATTTGATGTACTGTCAAAGAAATGCACGGTTGCATGAGTTCATTAGTAATTGGCAGAGGCAATCAATGTATACAATTTTGGTCATTCAATGTTTTAGGTAATATCTAGCTGTTTACATAATTTTGTAATGCGAGAATACACTAGGCTTACTTCCACATATTTGTGAAGGTTATGTAGACTACAGGTGGTATGGGATTATCCCCGACCAATGGTGTGCCGTGTTTCGCCTATTGTTAATTATTGAACATGAAATCGCTAATTTGCTCACTCCCCTTGACAAGTACGAATGCTCCCATTTACTGTTCCGCTATATATTGGTGCAAAGTTTGTGTTGGTCGGAGCAGACTCACCTTGGGGTGACACCAAATTACCGTAACGCCTCCATGTGTAGTTATGGTGACCTGCATGTGTAGTTATGGTGACCTGCATGTGTAGCTATGGTGATGCCAGGGGAGATAATATGGCATGTGCAATCATTTGAATTTCAAGACAAGGGCGGTTAAACTTGTCTCATCATTTAAGGTAAACATCCAAATCACAATTTTTCTTACTTTAGCTGATTCGATTAACCTGTTGGGGATAGGGGGCAGTATTGACACGGCTGGATAAAAAACGTACCCGATTTAATCTGGTTACTACTCCTGCCCAGTAACTAGAATATGCATATAATTATTGGCTTTGGATAGAAAACACCCTAAAGTTTCTAAAACTGTTTGAATGGTGTCTGTGAGTATAACCGAACTCCTATGGCAGGCCAAAACCTGAGAAGATTTCAAGCAGGAAGTGGCCTGTCTGAGAAGTAGTGTTTCATCTTGGCTCTTTTTATTGAAGACTCAGGATCTGTGCAATAACGTGACACTTCCTACGTCTTCCATAGGTTCTCAGAGCCCGGGAAAACGTTGAACGATATCGAGGCAGGCTCTGGCTGAAACACTTTATCGCTTTTGGCAAGTGGCCACTCAGAGTACTATGGGCTTAGGCGCGTGCCCGCTTCGACCGAATGCTTTGTTTTCCTTTGTCTGTTTATCTAAACGCAGATTCCCGGTCGGAATATTATCGTTTTTTTATGAGAAATGGCATAAAAATTTATTTTAAACAGCGGTTGACATGCTTCGAAGTACGGTAATGGAATATTTAGAATTCTTTTGTCACGAATTGCGCCATGCTCGTCACCCTTATTTAGCCTTTAGGATAGTGTCTAGAACGCACGAACAAAACGCCGCTGTTTGGATATAACGATGGATTATTTTGGACCAAACCAACATTTGTTATTGAAGTAGAAGTCCTGGGAGTGCATTCTGACGAAGACAACAAAGGTAAGAACATTTTTCTTCTAGTAAATCTGACTTTGATGAGTGCTAAACCTGCTGGGTGTCTAAATAGCTAGCCCTGTGATGCCGGGCTATCTAATAGCTTTCACCGAAAAGCTATTTTAAAATCGGACATATCGAGTGCATAGAGGAGTTCTGTATCTATAATTCTTAAAATAATTGTTATGCTTTTTGTGAATGTTTATCGTGAGTAATTTAGTAAATTCACCGGCAGTGTTTGGTGGGAATGCTAGTCACATGCTAGTCACATGCTAATGTAAAAAGCTGTTTTTTGATATAAATATGAACTTGATTGAACAAAACATGCATGTATTGTATAACATAATGTCCTAGGGTTGTCATCTGATGAAGATCATCAAAGGTTAGTGCTACATTTAGCTGTGGTTTGGGTTTATGTGACATTATATGCTAGCTTGAAAAATGGGTGTCTGATTATTTCTGGCTCGGTACTCTGCTGACATAATCTAATGTTTTGCTTTCGTTGTAAAGCCTTTTTGAAATCGGACAGTGTGGTTAGATTAACGAGAGTCTTATCTTTAAAATGGTGTAAAATAGTCATATTTTTGAAAAATTGAAGTAATAGCATATCTAAGGATTTGAATAACGCGCCACAGGATTCAACTGGCTGTTGAGTAGGTGGGACGCAAGCTAGCCCATAGAGGTTAAGCATTTTGATAACTGTTAGGCTATATTTTTTAAACTGTAAGTATTTCAAGTTGCATTAATCAACTTTCGAACAGGTCTGGTCATCAAATATTTACTTTGCGTTGGTTTTACTGGAAGATATCTCAAAGATATAGGCCTAACTATCTCACTATGTAAACTTCTTCCACTACCATTAACATAAACTTTCAGCCAGCTGAGCAAGCACACAAAGGTTTTACTGAAACTTCCTTTTCTTGTTTCAATTTCTATTTTCAGCTCAGACATAATAGTCCAAAAAGTCTAACTTTATAAACCAGACACATGCCTCTAACCTCACTACATGACCTCTCACCTTTGGCGTCTAGACTGGTGGCACGATGGCTGCTGTCAAACTTCCACTTCATGAAGTAAGGCCCTGCCCCCTCCAAGCTGGCATGACGTCTCAGTTTGCAGAAAAACTGCAGAACGGAACCCTGGTGGCCGGGGACCGGAAACGTTCCCCTCACTCCTCTCACCCCCCTCTCTCGCTCTCCTTCCATCCTGACCCATTCCCCGTCCCCTACAGCCTCCGCCTGTCAAAGCAGATACAGAGAGAAAGACAACGATGGAGAGTGAGGGATGGAGGAGATATGACTCAAGACAAGAAGCAGCAGCTAAGCCTCTAGGGAAACTTCACTCATCTTTTCAGTCTGTGACAATAATGTTTCCTCCCAACTTCCTGCAGCTATCCTTTTCTAATGAGTAATTTTATATAAATTGTCCTATTTTATGTGTACTATTGCAAAGTTTTCCCCCCCCAATCCATGTTGATTTTCAGTGGTTTTGACAGAACAGATATGAGTAGGCCTAGAGATTGGGAGATACTGTAGATATAGAACCCAAACCCCAGTCACCAAGGGGCATGTGTGGTCCATCAGAGTCTGTATTGCCAATTTTTTAAAAGCTAGAATCCTTACTTGCAACATCCATTTTTTGACTGATAAATCATTGATATGTACCCATTGATTCTTAAAGAATATTACTTATAAAAGCTTAGTTCAACTGTTGTACCCCACCAGGACCCCAAATATAAGCTTGTTTCACTCAAATGTTTGTAAACAAACACTGTATAGCCTCAAAACATGGTTAAAATGATACATTTAATATCATAGATGGTCAGTCCTTGCATCCATAGCTGTCTTTGAATTTGAGAGTGGTTACATTTCTCCAGCCCCATTCCCTTAGTTTTTTAGCAAAACATTGGTGGGGAAAGGACCTTTTAAGTGTGTGTATAAAATCATGTATAACACTCACAGTTCTAGAGCAGGGGGTCGGGGGGCACAGGATTGGCGGACTGTGGCTGAGTCTGGGGTCCAATAGAATGTAATGGTGGGTGTCTCCAGGGAGGGCACCACTAGAGCTCTGGCCCAACCAGGTGGGCACAGCCCTCTCAGAACACTAGGGACAACACACGAGATCGAGTTAGGATCAACCAATAAATGCTATGTTTTTTTTTGCCATGGAAAAGTAATCATGCTAAATGTAAATGTCTCAGAGGCTTGTTTACCTGGTAGAGGGGGAGTTTGGAAGCAGGTGGTTTGTTGACGTTATGGCTGCTGATCTCTGTAGACTCACACTCCATGATGGTGAGGATCTTTAGGGTGGAGGGTGGGGGGGCCAGGTGGAGGTGGGTCAGACGGGCCTTCTTCAGGTGATGGAAGTCCCCTTCTGTAAGGGTGTACCTGAGTAGGAGGAGAGGAAGGAAATGGTATCTAACTTTCATTTAGTCAGGAGTTCCTGTTGGATAAAGAGATTTTGTTTTTCAAGGAAGACCTGGCTTCAAAGACCTTAACATTTTATGGAGACAAAGCTCCACTTCTACCACCAATCTGCAGTTAAGGAATGTTTGCTCACAAGCATAATTCATTGGCTGATCCTGATGACCCGGATGGAATTTTGTGATCCTTCCTTAACCCATAGGAAATCAAACCCAGTTGACTACTTCAAAATGATGAAAGTCCTCAATGGTACTGCCCATGCTAAAACTGTCTTTTGGGCCCTAGAGACCTCCATCTATCTCTATGGTTGCACCATCAACCTGAATGATACACGGCAGCCATTTTGTGAGTAACATTGTCCTGTACCTGCGTCCTTTGTCCTCAGTCTGGCTCTCCTTTTCGTAAAGTGCTGACTCATTGAAGGAGACGCGGCGTCCAGTAGAGCAGGTGGACATGAACCTGTCGGTCTCTTCATCATGGCAGCTAGACGCAGAGAGAGCATCTGACTCATCCAACCGGATGGTGATGTCTGAAGAGAAGGAGAGGAGTAACAAATAAAGAAAAGGAGGACGTGTTAGTTGTGTAACTTATTCCGTGTCTTAACTGAAGTAGAATGTACATCCTCCGTACCTTGTGTGGGCAATGAATCTTCCACATAGGTGGTATTAGTCTTCTCTGGATCATCACTGGCCCTGCACTCAGAGGAGAGAAAAGCGAAGAAAGAAAAGAGAAAAAGAGAGATATACACTGAACAAAAATACATGCGACAATTTAAAAGATTTTACTGAGTTACAGTTCATATAAGTAAATAAGTCAATTTAAATAATTTCATTAGGCCTTAATCTATGGATTTCACATGATTGGGAATACAGATATGCATCTGTTGGTCACCAATAGCTTAAAAAAGGTAGGGGCGTGGATCAGAAAACCAGTCAGTATCTGGTGTTACCACCATTTGCCTCATGCAGCGCGAC
Organism: Salmo salar; assembly: GCF_965601325.2. Classification (NCBI taxonomy): domain Eukaryota; kingdom Metazoa; phylum Chordata; class Actinopteri; order Salmoniformes; family Salmonidae; genus Salmo; species Salmo salar. The sequence goes on from NC_138293.1 coordinate 41,275,161, forward strand.
ACATCTCCTCTGCATAGAGTTGATCAGGCTGTTGATTGTGGCCTGTGGAATGTTGTACCACTCCTCTTAAAATGGCTGTGCGAAGTTTCTGGATATTGGCGGGGACTGGAACATGCTGTCGTACACGTCAATCCAGAGCATCACAAATATGATCACTGGGTGACATGTCTGGTGAGTATGCAAGCCATGGAAGAACTGGGACATTTTCAGCTTCCAGGAATTGTGTACAGATCCTTGTGACATTGGGCCATGCATTATCATGCTGAAACATGCAGTGATGGCGGCGGATGAATGGCTCGACAATCGGCCTCAGGATCTTGTCACGGTATCTCTGTGCATTCAAATTTCCATCAATAAAATGCAATTGTGTTTGTTCTACGTTGCTTATGCCTGCCCAAACCATACCCCACTGCCACCTTGGGGCACTCTGTTCACAACATTGACATCAGCAAACCGCTCGCCACCACAAACCGCTCGCCCACGCTATTTGCCATCTGCCCGGTACAGTTGAAACCAGTGTGCCAGTGGCCATCGAAGAAGACCATTTGCCCACTAAAGTCAATTACGATGCCAAACTGCAGTCATGTCAAGACCCTGATGACGAGCATGCAAATGAGTTTGACAGTTTGTGCAGACATTCTTCAGTTGTGCAAGCCCACAGTTTCATCAGCTGTCCGTGTGGCTGGTATCAGACGATCCCGCAGGTGAAGAAGCCCTATGTTGAGGTCCTGGGCTGGCATGGTTACACGTGGTCTGCAGTTGTGAGGCCGGTTGAACGTACTGTCAAATTCTCTAAAAGGACGTTGGAAGCAGCTTATGGTAGAGAAATTAACATTCAATTCCCTGCAGTGGTGGAAAAACTACCCCATAGTCATACTTGAGTAAAAGTAAAGATACCTTAATAGAAGTAAAAGTAACCCAGTAAAATCCTAGTAAAAGTCTAAAAGTCTAAAAGTATTTGGTTTTAAATATACTTAAGTATCAAAAGTTAATTAATTGCTAAAAACATACTTAAGTAGCAAAAGTATAAATAATTTCAAATTCCTTATATTAAGAATGAACCAGATGGCACTACTGTTTTTTTTTATTTATTTACGGATAGCCAGGGACGCACTCCATCACTGACAAAGCATTTGTGTTTAGTGAATCCGCCAGATCAGGGGCAGTAGGGACGACCAGGGATGCTCTCTTGATAAGTGCAGGGAGTGTATGGAGTAAAAAGTACATTATTTTATTTAGGAATGTACTGTAGTGAAGTAAAAGTAAAAGTCGTTAAAAAGATAAATAGTAAAGATACCCCCAAAAGCTACTTAAGTAGTACTTCAAACACACCCTAACACTGTGTCTCCTAATCCATCTACACAGACATGTAACAGTATTATGCTGTCTTATTCAGTTAATACATAATACGCAATGGGTACGTTCAGAGTAAGCGTAAGGGACATGACCTATAATACTGTAGTTGTGGTTACTGTAGAGGAGAGAAGTGTGTTTATGCGTGTGTGTACATGCTTGTGCGTGTATGTTTGTGCATGCGTGCGTATTTGTGTGTGCGTTACCTGTAGTAGCGGCGGCCGCCCACACAGCGGCGGTGACAGAACAGCGACAACAAGGAGAGCAGGATTAGAGTGCCCCCAGCGAACACACACAGCAAGATCAGCAGGAGCACATAGTTCTCCACCCGTCCTACCGACACTGGCAGCTCCTGTATAGAGGAAGAGACTACAAGTGTCAGAGGCCTAGTACCATTTCTGCCCCTAGTACCTTACCCTAGCCTAGCCACTACCCCTTTGGGCCAATGGGAGTAAGTAGAAGTTGCCCAACTAGATCTGTGGTAAAGGGAACTATCTATCTATCTCGAGGACTCATAAAGAGTGACTGAACACACCGATTCCACATGTGTTTCTCTGCTGCTCATTAAGAAAGAAAATGAGATTTCAGTCTTTGGGTGAGGTTAGATGTGGCCATTACTGATGTTTGTCCCTCATGAGACACCATAAGAACAAAGCCAGTATCACTTCCCGCAAAATAGATAACTCAAGAAATCTGTAATTAATGTTGACGTTTTTGCAGAGGAGGTTTTAGTCGCACAATTTTACATCTAGCTAAGGTGTTTGGTGAAGTATTTCTAAAGCTAAACAATTTGCAACGTGTTGTCTAATGTAAAAAAAGGTCTGATCTGATGGGAAGGTCTGTCTCACTGTCTGTGTTCTGCGGGAGGATTGGATATAGTGCAATCACTGCATCTGTGTTTCCCGTGTTAGTGGGCAAGTGATCATTGTCGAAATCAAAACCCAACCGTCAAGTAAGTCACGACAAACACAGTTTTGGACCAGACTGACTTCATGACCAAAATGATTTACACTTTGTAGTCAAATTTGACGATAGAATAAATGATTCTGACTAATATTGATTTCACATATGCTGTTTTCTTTCCAGTGGCGACCCGTCATTCAGGGCAGCTGGAGTAGAACCTGTTTAGTAACAAAGAAATATATATTTATTTTTTGTTAATAAAGACGCATACAAACATTGTCTCTTTTTTGCTTTCTTGAATAAGGCAGCTCCAAAATGCAGGTGTTTCTGTAATGTCTGCTTCCAACTCACTCTCAATCACATAGATCCCCTGAACTCAGCTGACTTTCCAGCTCAATCTCTCAAACACATAGATCCCCTGAATGCAGCTCACTCTCCAGATAACAATCACCTGAATTCTGATCACCTGTTCACACACCTGTATGTCATTTACACACACTATTTACTTCAGTTCTTTGTACCCCATCATTGTGAGGTATTGTTTGTTTTGTTACACATTCTAGTCAGAGCTCTGTTTATGTCCGTATTAGTCCTCCTGTGTATCGTAGTTTTTGGCCATCCTCACTAACGACACCTTTTTTGCCTATTCCCTGCCTGTACTTTTGCCTGTACTTTTGCCTATCAGATTTCCTGTCATCAACCTCTTGCCTGATCTCCCGGACTACATTATTAGCCTTTTCCCTGCTTGTACTGTTACCTTTCTGTAGTCCCTGTGTATGACCTTCTGCCTGTCCCTGGACCCAGCTACCTGCCTCCTCCTGTGGTCCTTTACTAATAAACACCTGCTGCGCACAGCGCTTGAAACCAGCACTCTGTCTCCCATCGTACTCATTACAGTTTCAACCGAGCTCAGTGCTTTCTGTGGTGATGGGGCAGCCAGTGGAAAATAGAGTGTAGGAGTTGGTAATGTTCTCTAGTTGTGTCACCACAAAATCTACAGGGAGAGCTAGAAAGTTCAAGCCCCTTGGGTGCTGCCATAGATTTACATTAGAAGTGCCCATCCAAGAAGGCTCAAGGTCATTGGCCACAGATAAAATTACGTCAAGTCACATATCTACCATAGCTTAGATTGGACTGATCATGTCAAAATCTTAGCTAGATAAGCAGTCATCCAGAATCAAGTCGACAATCTACTGGCAAATCCTTTTAAATCCTTCTCATATGAAGAGAAATTACAGGTAAAATGTATTGATGCTCATCAGCCATTGGGACATAAACATTACACAAGTTGGAAATTACAAATTCAACAATGAGTGGTTTGGAAGGAATCAGTGGCTAAATGCAAGCGTTGCAAAGCAATCACTAGCCTGCTATTCAGTGGAGAGGGTATGTGGTCCAAGTCTGGGTATAAGGGTCTCTTTTCCAAGCTTAAAAGGATAAATATTCACGTGCAACCACATGGGCCAGAAAAGGTTGAATACATTGGCCATGCTGTCAATGCAACATGACTTCTGCTGCGTTCAAAACAACTGGATTCTCTGAACTGGGAAATCTCAGACTTCAGTGAGTTCAAGATAATTGGGAATTTACATTTTGAAAGGTAATCCAACTCGGATTTCTGGCCTCTTTCTAGAGCTCCGACCTGAAGATCACTGACGTCATGATTCAACCTTGTTTTTTTCCCAGAGTTCCCAGTTGTCTTGAAAGCACCATAAATCCAGAGAATGCCAGACTTTGATGACAAAGTTTGATGACAAAATTTGCCCACAAGAAGGACCGCCACGCCACCTTCCTGTTAAAGTGAGCACAGCTGCATAAATTATGTAATATGCCAGGGAGATAGTATTACTTTATCAGCTACAGTATACCTATGTGTATGTTGTGTAGAAAGCCGTTAGTAGCCTCACCCTAATAATAATAATTTGGTCCCTTTCCCCCTCATAACTTAGCCTACTGTTCTTACTTGGTGGTGCACATGTAGCCTTATAGCCTGTTTTAGAGAAAAGTAATCATTGAATATTGGCCGTGCAGTCACTTATGACTACATGGCCAGGCACGACTCCAACACCATTAAGTTTGCCGATAACACAACAGTGGCAGGCCTGATCACCGACAACAACAAGACAGCCTATAGGGAGGTCAGAGACCTGACCGTGTGGTGCAAGGACAACAACCTCTCCCTCAATGTGATCAAGACAAAGGAGATGATCGTGGACTACAGGAAAAGGAGGACCGAGCACGGCCCCATTCTCATCGACGGGGCTGTAGTGGAGCAGGTTGAGAGCTTCAAGTTCCTTGGCATCCACATCACCAACAAACTAACATGGTCACTGGGGCCAAGCTTCCTGCCATCCAGGACCTATATAATAGGTGGTGTCAGAGGAAAGCCCATAAAATTGTCCGAGACTCCAGTCACCCTAGTCATAGACTGTTCTCTCTGCTACTGCACGGCAAGCGGTACCGGAGCGCCAAGTCTAGGTCCAAGAGGCTTCTAAACAGCTTCTACCCCCAAGCCATAAGACTCCTGAACATCTAATCAAATGGCTACCCCGGACTATTTGCATTGCCCCCCCCCCCCCCCCCCCTTTACGCTGCTACTACTCTCTGTTATTATCTATGCATAGTCACTTTAATAACTCTACCTACATGTACATATTACCTCAACTAACTAGTGACCCCACACATTGACTCTGTACCGGTACCCCCTGTCTATAGCCTCGCTATTGTTATTTTACTGCTGTTCTTTAATTATTTGTTAGTTTTATTTTGTACAACTGCATTGTTGGTTAAGGGCTTGTAAGTTAGCATTTCACTGTTGTATTTGGTGCACGAGACAAATAAAATTAGATTTAATTTGTCTGCTTATATGCCCTCTTTATTTATTCTACCGTTCTGACTTGGTGTACAGGGAGAATACTGTAAGAACGCCCTATGTTCTCAATTCTGTCGCTGTACATTTCAAAAGTGCTGAACAAATAATTTTATGGACTACGTCCGCCTTAGCTCTCTCATTAATGACTTAATCGAAATTACAGATTGGCTCTTATCCACTCATTGTTCCATTATGACATAATTCGTACATCTCAGTTGTTAGTAGAGACTACATTTGTTTAAGCAAGTCAGCCATATCAGCTATGTTTTTTAAAAAGGCTGTGAATGAGGCTGAATTAACTGTTTCGCTTCCAGACAAGGCTCTGCTGATAGCCAGGTGTAGCGGTGGTAAGGATTCATTCCATGGTGCTGAAAAGCTCTGCTGTTGGGACAACTTTATGTATGCCCTAACAGTTTGTGGGCACCGTTTGTCACCGTTATAGTGCAATTAATGTATTGTTTAGTGTTGTGTAGTGGCTTTGCTCGCATGCATCCCCCCAAAAATATTGAGTTTCCCCCACCAAGGTTGACATGCTAAAATCGGCACTGTTTGCCATCAGTTGCGCTTTAAGCTTCCCTTTCTGCTCCCTACCCTAGTGACTTACACTTTCAGTGTTCACAGATCTGAAAGGACAGGATAGGTGACAGAAATATGATAGAAAATCTATTGTACTTCATATCACATCAAGTTGTTTTGCCTTGCAATCTACTGTTGTATAACGGTTGTGTTTCATAATGTATTGTATTGTCAATCAATGGTTGAATAGATCAGCCAGGTCACCTGTGATACAAGTCAGTATTTGGACGGGGATGGCGGATGGGCGTAAGCATCTGCCTCTGATTCCAAAGGTTGCAAGTTATAATGAATACACTGATGATCACTTATTTAACTGTTTACAAGGTCAAATAATAGGCCTAGTATTCTAATTTGTTTCAGCATAGCGAATCGAGCGATGCTTTGATCCGATGTTGGGTTAGAGAGAGAGAGGTCATGACCAGATGAGCTCCCACATTTTTCAGCATGTTTTTAGAGTTCGACAAACTTAAGATTTTTTGGTATGGACATATACAGAATGCTACCCTAAACAACATAACCTTCCCTCCAAATCAAAACTACAAACCTACAACCTGATTTAGGACGGAATTACCTGGAATGCTTCCTACACCCACGGATTATTATTCCAAAGCAAATGCTCTGGGAAACAAACAGAAATCTGAAAACACCATCCAACCTGGAACTGAGTGAGTAATGCTTAGTCTAAAGCTATTTTTTACTTTCAAAAGCCAAGAAGAAAAATATACATTACACTGCTCAAAAAAAGAAAGGGAACACTAAAATAACACATCCTAGATCTGAATGAATGAAATAATCTTATTAAATACTTTTTTCTTTACATAGTTGAATGTGCTGACAACAAAATCACACAAAAATAATCAATGGAAATCCAATTTATTAACCCATGGAGGTCTGGATTTGGAGTCACACTCAAAATTAAAGTGGAAAATCACACTATAGGCTGATCCAACTTTGATGTAATGTCCTTAAAACAAGTCAAAATGAGGCTCAGTAGTGTGTGTGGCCTCCACGTGCCTGTATGACCTCCCTACAACGCCTGGGCATGCTCCTGATGAGGTGGCGGATGGTCTCCTGAGGGATCTCCTCCCAGACCTGGACTAAAGCATCCGCCAACTCCTGGACAGTCTGTGGTCCAACGTGGCATTGGTGGATGGAGCGAGACATGATGTCCCAGATGTGCTCAATTGGATTCAGGTCTGGGGAACGGGCGGGCCAGTCCATAGCATCAATGCCTTCCTCTTGCAGGAACTGCTGACACACTCCAGCCACATGAGGTCTAGCATTGTCTTGCATTAGGAGGAACCCAGGGCCAACCGCACCAGCATATGGTCTCACAAGGGGTCTGAGGATCTCATCTCTGTAGCTAATGGCAGTCAGGCTACCTCTGGCGAGCACATGGTGGGCTGTGCAGCCCCCCAAAGAAATGCCACCCCACACCATGACTGACCCACCGCCAAACCGGTCATGCTGGAGGATGTTGCAGGCAGCAGAACGTTCTCCAGACTGTCACGTCTGTCACATGTGCTCAGTGTGAACCTGCTTTCATCTGTGAAGAGCACAGATGGTGTTCTCTGGCAAATGCCAAACGTCCTGCACGGTATTGGGCTGTAAGCACAACCCCCACCTATGGACGTCGGGCCCTCATACCACCCTCATGGAGTCTGTTTCTGACCGTTTGAGCAGACACATGCAGATTTGTGGCCTGCTGGAGGTCATTTTGCAGGGCTCCGGCAGTGCTCCTCCTGCTCCTCCTTGCACAAAGGCGGAGGTAGCGGTCCTGCTGCTGGGTTGTTGCCCTCCTACGGCCTCCTCCACGTCTCCTGATGTACTGGCCTGTCTCCTGGTAGCGCCTCCATGCTCTGGACACTACGCTGACAGACACAGCAAACCTTCTTGCCACAGTTCGCATTGATGTGCCATCCTGGATGAGCTGCACTACCTGAGCCACTTGTGTGGGTTGTAGACTCCGTCTCATGCTACCACTAGAGTGAAAGCACCGCCAGCATTCAAAAGTGACCAAAACATCAGCCAGGAAGCATAGGAACTGAGAAGTGGTCTGTGGTCACCACCTGCAGAACCACTCCTTTATTGGGGGTGTCTTGCTAATTGCCTATAATTTCCACCTGTTGTCTATTCCATTTGCACAACAGCATGTGAAATGTATTGTCAATCAGTGTTGCTTCCTAAGTGGACAGTTTGATTTCACAGAAGTGTGATTGACTTGGAGTTACATTGTGTTGTTTAAGTGTTCCCTTTATTTTTTTGAGCAGTGTATTTTACTTTATACGGACTGAATGCTAAGGCTACCAAGCTTGCTAGGACAAAGAGATACAACTTCAATTAGCACTGACTTATGAAGCGAGAGGTGTCGAAGCCTTTGAGCCCAGCAAATGGCAGGCTACCCCACCCAAATCCAGAGGTCTTGATGCCTCCTCCGGCCGAAATCTGCCTCCAGAAATAAAAGCTTCTTCCAAGTGGGTGTGACACCATCTCTTGTTGCATGCTGCACTGCTGCTTGGATTCCACCTGGATATCTGTTCACTGTCTGCCCTTGTCGTCGTCCCCCCCCCCCCCTCTCCCCTCCCGAGCTTTGGCTCTTCTTCAGCACACAGGCACTGTTGGGGCGAGTGACTCTGAACTTACAATGGCTAGCCCAAAGTCGTTATATATTAAAAAATGTTCTTGTGCATTTTGCTATTTGCCTCATGACTCCTGCATGCTTTGTTGACTACGGACTTTCTTTACCCAACCGTGGGACAGACTGTTTGTTCCCACACTCGTGACTCTGATTCTCAATTGGTTACACAGACTTTTGGCCTCCCATCCCATATTCTTACCACCTCTCACCAGCTTTGTATTCATGTTACCTGATGAAATTGCTGTACAATATGATCTTGTTTCCATCTGATGCACATTCAGATGTCATAAATCTGCACTGCAGAGCTCTCCCTGTCCTATGCCATGCCTTGATTGTATTACTGTTGATGATATCTGGAAATGTGCATGTACACTCTAGCCCATCTACTGTTGCTGGCCCCAATTCTGACTTGTGCTCTGATATCTGCTTCACTGATTTCTGCTCTCGTAAAAGCCTGGGTTTTCTGCAAGTTAACACTAGAAGCTTATTACCTAAAATGGATCAATTGAAAGTGTGGGTTTACAGCTCCAATCCAGATGTGTTGAACATTACTGAGACGTGGTTAACGAAGAGTGTTTTGAATACTGATGTTAACTTTTCTGGTTATAACCTTTTTTGGCAAGGCAGATCTTCCAAAGGTGGGGGAGTGGCAATCTTACCAAGGATCACCTTCAATGCTTGGTTGTCTCCACCAAGTCTGTCCCCAAACAATTTGATTTTCTGTTTTTAAGTATTCAACTTTCAAATAGCTCTTTGTTGACTTTTGCTGGGTATTATCGTCCTCCATCAGCACCGGCCTGTACCCTACCTGCCCTAAGCTCTCTCCTGGCCCCTTACACCAAGTCTGAATTTGTCCTGCTAAGTGACCTAAACTGGGACATGCTTAAAACACCTGACCAAGTCCTAAAGCAATGGAACTCCCTAAATCTTTCTCAGATAATTAACAATCCCACAAGGTGTGACTCCAAACACCCATAAAAGGCTACTCTTCTTGATGTTATCCTCACAAATAATCCTAATAGGTATCAGTCTGATGTTTTCTGTAATGACCTTAGTGATCACTGTTTTACAGCCTGTGTTCGTAATGGCTGCTCAGTGAAACAACCTGTCCTGATTTGTCATAGACGCGTGGTAAAAAACTTTTTAATGAGCAAGCCTTCCTTCATGAACTGGCCTCTTTAAAATGGTATAGAATCAGCTTGATCCCTACTGTCGAAGACGCTTGGGCATTATTTTTTGATATTTTCAGATGTATTGTTAACAAACACGCCCCCATAAAGAAAATGAAAAGGAAAAACTGGTTCAGCCCCTGGTTCGACCGTGATCTTGCAGAGTTACTCCACCTCAAGAATTGAATTTGGCGAAAGGCTCGGCACACGCATACTCAGGCTGACTGGCTCTCATTCATGCAAATAAGAAATAAGTGCGCTCAGGCTATCCGGAAGGCCAAAGTTAGTTACTTTAAGGAAGTTAGTTACTCTCTGGCCCCCTCCCAGTTAGGGGGAGTGATGAGTTCTACAGCAGAGTCTCACAACTCAATCGCTGGTTGAAAACTGTTTTCTGCCCCTCCCAAAAGATAGAATTTGTAGATAATTGGCCCTCTTTCTGGGACTCACCCACAAACAGGACCAAGCCTGGCCTGTTGAGGAGTGACGGACTCCATCCTAGCTGGAGGGGTGCTCATCTTATCTACGAACATAGACAGGGCTCTAACTCCTCTAGCTCCACAATGAAATAGGGTGCAGGCCAGGCAGCAGGCTGTTAGCCAGCCTGCCAGCTTAGTGGAGTCTGCCACTAGCACAGTCAGCGTAGTCAGCTCAGCTTTCCCCATTGAGACCGTGTCTGTGCCTCGATCTAGGTTGGGAAAAATAAAAAATGGCGGTGTTCGCTTTAGCAATCTCACTAGTATAAAGACCTCCTCCATTCCTGCCATTATTGAAAGAGATTGTGATACCTCACATCTCAAAATGGGTTACTTACATTTACATTTACATTTAAGTCATTTAGCAGACGCTCTTATCCAGAGCGACTTACAAAATGGTGTATTAAATATTATATTAATACTTAATGTTAGATCCCTCACTTCCAAGGCAGTTATAGTCAATGAACTAATCACTGATAATAATCTTGATGTGATTGGCCTGACTGAAACATGGCTTAAGCCTGATGAATTTACTGTGTTAAATGAGGCCTCACCCCCTGGTTACATTAGTGACCATACCCCCCGTGCATCCGGCAAAGGCGGAAGTGTTGCTAACATTTACGATAGCAAATTTCAATTTACAAAAAAAAAACTATGACGTTTTCGTCTTTTGAGCTTCTAGTCATGAAATCTATGCAGCCTACTCACTCACTTTTTATAGCTACTGTTTACAGGCCTCCTGGGCCATATGCAGTGTTCCTCACTGAGTTCCCTGAATTCCTATCGGATCTTGTAGTCATAGCAGATAATATTCTAATTTTTGGTGACTTTAACATTCACATGGAAAAGTCCACAGACCCACTCCAAAAGGCTTTCGGAGCCATCATCGACTCAGTGGGTTTTGTCCAACATGTCTCTGGACCTACTCACTGCCACAGTCATACTCTGGACCTAGTTTTGTCCCATGGAATAAATGTTGTGGATCTTAATGTTTTTCCTCATAATCCTGGACTATCAGACCACCATTTTATTACGTTTGCAATCGCAACAAATAATCTGCTCAGACCCCAACCAAGGAGCATTATAAGTCGTGCTATAAATTCTCAGACAACCCAAAGATTCCTTGATGCCCTTCCAGACTGCCTCTGCCTACCCAAGGACATCAGAGGACAAAAATCAGTTAACCACCTAACCGAGGAACTCAATTTAACCTTGCGCAATACCCTAGATGCAGTTGCACCCCTAAAAACTAAAAACATCTGTCATAAGAAACTAGCTCCCTGGTATACAGAAAATACACGAGCTCTGAAGCAAGCTTCCAGAAAATTTGAACGGAAATGGCGCCACACCAAACTGGAAGTCTTCCGACTAGCTTGGAAAGACAGTACCGTGCAGTATCGAAGAGCCCTCACTGCTGCTCGATCATCCTATTTTTCCAACTTAATTGAGGAAAATAAGAACAATCCGAAATTTCTTTTTGATACTGTCGCAAAGCTAACTAAAAAGCAGCCTTCGCAAATGGAGGATGGCTTTCACTTCAGCAGTAATACATTTATGAACTTCTTTAAGGAAAAGATCATGATCATTAGAAAGCAAATTACAGACTCCTCTTTAAATCTGGGTATTCCTCCAAAGCTCCATTGTCCTGAGTCTACACAACTCTGCCAGGACCTAGGATCAAGGGAGATACTAAAGTGTTTTAGTACTATATCTCTTGACACAATGATGAAAATAATCATGGCCTCCAAACCCTCAAGCTGCATACTGGACCCTATTCCAACTAAACTACTGAAAGAGCTGCTTCCTGTGCTTGGCCCTCCTATGTTGAACATAATAAACGGCTCTCTATCCACCAGATGTGTACCAAGCTCACTAAAAGTGGCAGTAATAAAGCCTCTCTTGAAAAAGCCGAATCTTGATCCAGAAATTATAAAAAACTATCGGCCTATATCGAATCTTCCATTCCTCTCAAAATTTTTAGAAAAAGCTGTTGCACAGCAACTCACTGCCTTCCTGAAGACAAACAATGTATACGAAACGCTTCAGTCTGGTTTTAGACCCCATCATAGCACTGAGACTGCACTTGTGAAGGTGGTAAATGACCTTTTAATGACGTCAGACCGAGGCTCTGCATCTGTCCTCGTGCTCCTAGATCTTAGTGCCGCTTTTGATACCATCGATCACCACATTCTTTTGGAAAGATTGGAAACCCAAATTGGTCTACATGGACAAGTTCTGGCCTGGTTTAGATCTTATCTGTCGGAAAGATATCAGTTTGTCTCTGTGAATGGTTTGTCCTCTGACAAATCAATTGTAAATTTCGGTGTTCCTCAAGGTTCCGTTTTAGGACCACTATTGTTTTCACTATATATTTTACCTCTTGGGGATGTCATTCGAAAACATAATGTTAAATTTCACTGCTATGCGGACGACACACAGCTGTACATTTCAATGAAACATGGTGAAGCCCCAAAATTGCCCTCGCTAGAAGCCTGTGTTTCAGACATAAAGAAGTGGATGGTTGCAAACTTTCTACTTTTAAACTCGGACAAAACAGAGATGCTTGTTCTAGGTCCCAAGAAACAAAGAGATCTTCTGTTGAATCTGACAATTAATCTGGATGGTTGTACAGTCGTCTCAAATAAAACTGTGAAGGACCTTGGCGTTACTCTGGACTCTGATCTCTCTTTTGAAGAACATATCAAGACTGTTTCAAGGACAGCTGTTTTCCATCTACGTAACATTGCAAAAATCAGAAACTTTCTGTCCAAAAATGACGCAGAAAAATGAATCCATGCTTTTGTTACTTCTAGGCTGGACTACTGCAATGCTCTACTTTCCGGCTACCTGGATAAAGCACTAAATAAACTTCAGTTAGTGCTGATGTACGAAGGGCTATATAAAAATTAATTTGATTTGATTTGATTTGACATGCCCTGATCTGTTTCACGTGTTCTTGTGCTTGTCACCACCCCCCTCCAGGTGTTGCCCATCTTCAACATTATCCCCTGGGTACTTATACCTGTGTTCTCTGTTTGTCTGTTGCCAGTTAGTCTAGTTTGTCAGGTCAACCAGGGTTGTCTCTACTCCTGCTTTTCCCCAGTCTCTCTTGTTCTCGCTCTCTGGATTACCGACCTCTGCCTGACCTGACCCTGAGCCTGCCTGTCGTCCTGTGCCTTTGCTACTACTCTGGATTATCGACCCCTGTCTGCCTTGACCTGTCATTTGCCTGCCCCTGTAATAAACAACAGAGCTTGATGATTAGTTGACAAATTGAATCAGGTGTGCTTGTCCGGGGCCACAACAAAAATATGTACTGTTGGGGGTACTCAAGGACCTGAGTTGGGAAACACTGGTCTAGAGGGCTTCCACATCCGTAATATGTTGTGTTCTGTTTTTCACCCAATGATCAATCTTAGCATGACTCATAGCATATTTTATATCAGAGCTAATCTATTACTGTCCTCTCTGTCTTAATAAGAGTAGAGGGGTGTGTTAACTGATATTAAGTATAGAACGGCTTCGTCATAGGCTTTAAATGCTCTCCATTATCAGAATCAGTTGATAAAATGACATCAGCAGAAAAGTCTGGTTCTCACTGCTCACATCCGACTGCCTCCTCCTGGTGACGATACCCTGTCGCCCCCTATCTTCCCTCCTTTTCTTCTCCTATTTCCATTTTCTGCCTATGGAGGACTCATTTCCACCTCAGTCAAATGTGCAGGGAAATTGAATTAAGGATCTAATTGACGTTATGGTTATAATCCAGAGGATCACTTAGGGAACACAGAGTATTAATATTACTGTGTGTGTGTGTGTGTGTGTGTCTTAGAACATCTTTCTGTATTAACAAGACTCATTAAATATTACACTGCTGAGCTGTCACATTAATGGGACAAAAATAGTTATTCGGACTTCAAAATGAAAATAATCAATTACTACTCATGTAGCTAAGCTGTTGGCTTGGCACAATATATTCCCACATAAACAAAAACATGGTGTGAAGTCATAATGCATTTCCAAAGCATACTTTACTGCAGGATATCTATTCCTACCAGCTCTCACAGTCTCATGTCAGAATTAGACGTTCATCCATGTTTCTCAAATGTCAAATTTCGAAGTTGTTACAAATGTCAAATTTCAAAGCGTTTAAGGTTAAGGCATGAATTCAGAATTTTTAAGGTCAGGGTTAAGTTCAGGCATAACTCAATTATTAAGGTTAGGCATTAACCATTCTGAGTTAAGGTTTGGGATAGTCTTAAAACAAAAATATCTAAGAACAACTTTTTTTCACTGGATTCGAACATGCAACCTTTGGAATCTGAGGCAGATGCTTATATAGGTAACTCATTAATCTTATCACATTGTGTTCATCCATTATTATGTGCAAGGCTCAGTAGGAAGGAACCCTTGGCGACACATGTAAAAAGTGTGTGTAGGTCTACATAGAGAAGTGGGGACAGCGTACAGTGTTTTACAACATAGTAATAGATCATTTCCATGTAAAAGGACCCATGAGCACCAACATGTGACGTTCATAGGAGCATATCAAATTGGGTGTCAAATAAAAGCTAAGAGTCTATATTCTTTAGAAATTAAGGCATATATTTAAATGTTTCCACCATTTTCCCCATCCTAAAAATGTGGAATAAGCAAAGGCTTTGATTTCTGGTCAAGCAGATGGTAATGGGGTCTTAGAAAACATCTACTAGTAAAAGTCTTAAAAAGAAACAAAATACATCAAAACACAATAGTGTGGATGTAAAGACCCCTGCCAACTAATATCAATACTTATATTTCGTTTTGGAGAAATTGTTCTGCCTTCTGTAAGTTTAAGAAACATTCCTTTACATTCTCCACACTGCTCACATTGCAAAATAAATGTACATTCAAATGTTATTCAATCATTTAATCTAAACTGCTCACGAGCATCTGCGTAGCCAGGCGCTAAAATAGAATAAATAAAATAAACTTGGTTATATTTCTAATGCTTGACGCACTGCATCTCCGCATTGGATTTTAGGAGCATATACCCACGTGGGTGATTGAATGATGATCTGAGATCCAGTCCAGTTGGTGGTGTTGTTGTAAAATGTTGCATCAAGTTGTATTAAGTTGCAATCTACTGCAGAGATAGCCTGCAGAGTACTGTCTTACTATCCAGGTCTGTACCCAAACAATTCGAGCTTCTACTTTTAAAAATCCACCTTTCCAGAAACAAGTCTCTCACCGTTGCCGCTTGCTATAGACCACCCTCTGCCCCCAGCTGTGCCCTGGACACCATATGTGAACTGATTGCGCCCCATCTATCTTCAGAGCTAGTGCTGCTAGGTGACCTAAACTGGGACTTGCTTAACACAACGGCCATCCCACAATCTAAGCTTGATGCCCTCAATCTCTCACAAATTATCAATGAACCCACCAGGTACAACCCCAAATCCGTAAACACGGGCACCCGCATAGACATTATCCTAACCAACTTGCCCTCCAAATACACCTCTACTGTTTTCAACCAAGATCTCAGTGATCACTGCCTCATTGCCTGCATCCGTAACAGGTCTGCGGTCAAATGACCACCCCTCATCACTATCAAATGCTCCCTAAAACACTTCAGCGAGCAGGCCTTCCTAATCGACCTGGCCTGGGTATCCTGGAAGGATATTGACCTCATCTCGTCAGTAGAGGATTCCTGGTCATTCTTTAAAAGTGCCTTCCTCACCATCTTAAATAAGCATGCCCCTTTCAAAAAATGTAGTACCAGGAATAGATATAGCCCTTGGTTCTCTCCAGACTTGACTTCTGGCCCTTCTTTGGACACTGTCTTAACTAACCTCCAGAGGAGCTTCAATGCCATACAACTCTCCTTCCGTGGCCTCCAACTGCTCTTAAATGCAAGTAAAACTAAGTGCATGCTCTTCAACCAATCACTGCCCGCACCTGCCAGCCCGTCCAGCATCACTACTCTGGATGGTTCTGACTTAGAATATGTGGACAACTACAAATACCTAGGTATCTGGCTAGACTGTAAACTCTCCTTCCAGACTCACATTAAGCATCTCCAATCCAAAGTTAAATCTAGAAGCGGCTTCCTATTTCGCAACAAAGCGTCCTTCACTCATGCTACCAAACATACCCTCGTAAAACTGACCATTCTACCGATCCTCGACTTCGGCGATGTCATCTATAAAAAAGCCTCCAACACTCTACTCAATAAATTGGATGCAGTTTATCACAGTGCCATCCGTTTTGTCACCAAAGCCCCATATATTACCCACCACTGTGACCTGTACACTCTCGTTGGCTGGCCATCGCTTCATACTCATCGCCAAACCCACTGGTTCCAGGTCATCTACAAGTCTCTGCTAGGTAAAGCCCCGACTTATCTCAGCTCTCTGGTCACTATAGCAGCACCCACCTGTAGCATGCGCTCCAGCAGGGTATATTTCACTGGTCACCCCCAAAACCAATTCCTCCTTTGGCCGCCTTTCCTTACAGTTCTCTGCTGCCAATGACTGGAACGAACTGCAAAAATCACTGAAGCTGGAGACCCATATCTCCCTCACTAGCTTTAAGCACCAGCTGTCAGAGCAGCTCACAGATCACTGCACCTGTACATAGCCCATCTGTAAACAGCCCATCCAACTACCTCATCCCCATACTGTATTTATTTATTTATTTATCTTGCTCCTTTGCACCCCAGTATCTCTACTTGCACATTAATCTTCTGCACATCTACCATTCCAGTGTCTAATTGCTATATTGAAATTACTTCGCCACCATGGCCTATTTATTGCCTTTACATCCCTTATCTTACATAATTTGCACTCACTGTATATAGATTTTTATTTTTTCTACTGTATTATTGTTTGTTTATTTCCTGTGTAACTCTGTGTTGTTGTATGTGTCAAACTGCTGTGCTCTATCTTGACCAGGTCGCAGTTGTAAATGAGAATTTGTTCTCAACTAGCCTACCTGGTTAAATAAAGGTGAAATAAATAAAATAAAAATAAAGTCTGCCCAAATGTGCCGAATTGGTCAATTGATACATTTTCAAGTAAATAACTATAGAGGGGGGAAGACACAGCATGGGTTAAAACTGTAGAACCCAGTTCCCACATTTGAATATATAAAAGTATTTTTTCAAACAAAACTATGCTACATTTTATCTCTGGGACCATCAGGATGACAAATCAGAGCAAGATTACTGAATGTAAGTACATTATTTACCTTCAGAGTTGAATGTATCAAACCAGTTGCCGTGATAAAAGTTTTGTATTTTCACTGTAATTGCTACTGTAAATTGAACAATGCCGTTAGATTAACAAGCATTTAAGCTTTCTGCCCATATAAGACATGTCTTTGTCCTGGGAAATGTTGTTGTTACTTACAACGTCATGCTAATCACCAGAGGTGGGACCAAGTCATTGTTTTACAAGTCACAAGTAAGTCTCAAGTCTTAGCACTCAAGTCCCAAGTCAAGTCCCAAGTCAAGACCGTCAAGTATCAAGTCAAGTCTCAAGTCCTAAACTTTGAGTTTCGAGTCCAAAACAAGTCAATGTGCTCTTCACCAAATGTAATAGCATTTCATATTTTTAACAAGAGTAATAGTTAGTATATGACATTCACGCAAATCATGAATGCTTTTAAAAATAGCTATATATTTATTACTTTCCAAATAAGCGTTATATTTCCATGGAAATACATGGGTAGGCATGAGAAAGCCCCCCCCCCCCCCCCCCCCCCCAAAAAAAGTGGTTGACTATCAAGGATTGCTATGGGGCGCAATCGGGCGATGTAGGCTTGTACACAATCGCCCAACCTTAACACACACATACACACTCTCTGTGTGGTTACAGTAGGCTAACATATGTCAATGGTATTAGGAACAGCAGTAACATCAGGTAGGATTTAGGCTACCAACTGCCTAGCCAGTTGTAGCTCAATCTTGGGTGCAATGATCACGTTCCCGCACTGACTGACTATGTGGAGGCTCATTGATTTAGCGTTACGTTAGCCTACATGCGTCACTAGTAAATTTATAAATTATATAGCTGTCGGCTATATTAGCCACGACTTACCGTTCTTTGTGCAGCTTCAAATGTCGAACAAAGATGGAAATTGTTGCGCCTCCGTCTATAATTTTCTTCCCGCATGTTTTGCAAGTTGCAATCCATGTTGATACAGTGTCATCTTTATATCTGAAAATAATAAGTTTGGGTATCATCTTTCCAAGCGCTCCATCTGAATTCACTCGCCAACGTTCCTCTGCACTGCCACGCACAACTTTTTCTCAGCTGGCACAATTTGATTGGCTGCTGTCCGATTCAAACTGTATTCCATTAAATGAAGTGTTGTTGCGCTGCACACTTTTTTTAATAGCATCATTTTTTATATTTGGGCTTGGGGAGGGTGTCAAGTCAGGTTGAGTCAAAAGGCTCAAGTCCAAGTTAAGTCACGAGTCATTGGTGTTAAAGTCAAAGTCGAGTTGCAAGTCATCATATTTGTGACTTGAGTCTGACTCGAGTCCAAGTCATGTGACTCGAGTCCACACCTCTGCTAATCACATTAATGCACGTTAGCTCAACCGTCCAACGGGGGGGACACCGATCCCGTAGAGGTTTTAATGAAAACTTGCTACCAAACTTTGCATCTGCGCAGTTCTTCCAGTAAATGTGTTGTTTAAATTGTTAAAAGTAGTCCTTGTGCATAGAGTTGTACGGTTTGTTAAACTTTTAAATCAATAGTTTTTGTTTGGCATACATTTTAAGTGAAAAATCTGAGTCTTCAGTTATGGTGGAATTAACCCTAAACACCATAGAAATAGCATTTGACCTTGTGGGGACAAAGAAATGTCCCCAGTTCGTCCGGGACACTGTGGGCTCTGGTCCCCCGTTGTCCGTCCCCTCCCCACTGCACCTCCTCCCTGCCGGTGCTGGGCGCACGCGTTCCTCGCCCCGTGCCCCCCGTGGGAGCAGCTAAATCCCTGGCCAGCCGGCTACCCGCAGGACATATTACTATCCCGCTGTAACCCAATGGGCTAATCCCACACAACAGTGGAGCCCCTGTTTACAGTAACTCTGAACCCAATGCCTGCCTATGTCATACTGTCACAGAGGGGAAGGGGTTGGAGAGAGAGGTGCAAAACCAGGATGGAGAAAGGGAGAAGGAGAAGAGTGTGAGAAAAGATGGAGGAGAGAGGATAGAGAGAGATGGATGAAGAAACACTCGTGAGACGATAGAGAGTATAGAAGAGCACAAGATGGATGGAGAGAGGATAGGAGGTAGAGAGCTGTAGTACTTACGGTGGAGTTCTCCGTCAGGCTTGTCAGTACAGGCAAGTCATTGCTCATGGTCCAGGTCAGAAATAATTAACCCTGAGGATGACAGACAGAGGAGAAGAAAGCAGAGGAGAGGAGAGGTTAGACTCTAGTATACTATCCAGTCTAGTCCACATTGAAGAAGAAGGAGAGGATGGGGTCTGCTGCACACAACTAGCGACACAGCGCTCAGGCTGCCCAAAACTCAGTTTTTATTTTATTTAACCTTTATTTAACTAGGCAAAATCAAATGAAATCAAACTTTGTTACATTCGCCGAACACAACAAGTAGACCTTACCGTGAAATGCTTACTTACAAGCCCTCAACCAACAGTGCAGTTCTAGATGAGTTAAGAAAATATTTACCAAATAAACTAAAGTAAAAATGTTTAAAAAAGTTAAAAATAACATAACAATATCGAGGCTATATACAGGGGGTACCGGTACCGAGTCAGTGTGCGGGGGTACAGATTAGTTGAGGTAATTTGTACATGTAGGTAGGGGTGAAGTGACTATGCATAGATAATAAACAGAGAGTAGAAGCAGTGTACAAAACAAATTGAGGGTAGGGTCAATGTAAATAGTCCAGTGGCCATTTCATTAATTGTTCAGCAGTCTTATGGCTTGACGGTAGAAGCTGTTAAGGAACCTTCTGGTCTTAGACTTGGCGCTCCGGTACCGCTTGCCGTGCGGTAGCAGAGAAAACAATCTATAACTTGGGTGACTGGAGTCTCTGTCAATTTTATGGGCTTTCCTCTGACACCGCTTAGGTCCTGGATGGCAGGAAGCTTAGCCCCAGTGATGTACGTTCGCATTACCCTCTGTAGCACCTTACGGTCAGATGCCGAGCAGTTGCCATACCAGGCGGTGATGCAACCGGTCAGAATACTCCCGATGGTGCAGCTGTAGAACCTTTTGAGGATCTGGGGACCCATGCCAAATCTTTTCAGTCTGAGGAGGAAAAGGTTGTGTCGTTGCCTCTTCACGACTGTCTTTGTATGTTTGGACCATGATAGTTCGTTGGTGATGGTGGACACCAAGGAATTTGAAACTCTCGACCCGCTCCACTACAGCCTCGTTGATGTTAATGGGGGCCTGTTCAGCCCGCCTTTTCCTGTAGTCCACGATCAGCTCCTTTGTCTTGCTCACATTGAGGGAGAGGTTGTTGTCCTGGCACCACAGTGCCAGTTCTCTGACCTCCTCCCTATAGGCTGTCTCATTCATCATTGTCGGTGATCAGGCCTACCACTGTTGTGTCGTCAGCAAACTTAATGATGGTTTTGGAGTCGTGTTTGGCCACGCAGTCGTGGGTGAACAAGGAGTACAAGAGGGGAGTAAGTACACACCCCTGAGGGGCCACAGTGTTGAGGATCAGCGTGGCAGACGTGTTGTAGCCTACTCTTACCACCTGGGGGTGGCCCGTTAGGAAGTCCAGGATCCAGTTGCAGAGGGAGATGTTTAGTCCCAGGGTCTTTAGCTTAGTGATTAGCTTCATGGGCATTATGGTGTTGAATGCTGAGCTGTAGTCAATGAACAGCATTCTCACATAGGTGTTCCATTTGTCCAGGTGGGAAAGGGCAGTGTGGAGTGCGATTGAGACTGCGTCATCTGTGGATCTGTTGGGGCGGTATGCGAATTGGAGTGGGTCTAGGGTATCCGGGAGGATGCTGTTGATGTGAGCCTTGACCAGCCTTTCAAATCACTTTATGTCTACCGACGTGAGTGCAACAGGGCGATAATCATTTAGGCAGGTTACCTTCACTTCCTTGGGCACAGGGACTAAAGTGGTCTGCTTGAAACATTTAGGTATTATAGACTCGGTCAGGGAGAGGTTGACAATGTCAGTGAAGACACTTGCCAGTTGGTCCATGCATGCTTTGAGTACACGTCCTGGTAATCCGTCTGGCCCAGCGGCTTTGCGAATGTTGACCTGTTTGAAGGTCTTGCTCACATCAGCTACCGAGAGCGTTATCTCACAGTCATCCAGAACAGCTGGTGCTCTCGTGCATGCTTCAGTGTTGTTTGCCCTCGAAGCGAGCATAAAAGGCATTTAACTCGACTGGTAGGCTCGCGTCTGGGTTTCCCTTTGTAGTCCGTAATAGTTTTCAAGCCCTGCCACATGTGACGAGCGTCAGAGCCGGTGTAGTAGGATTCAATCTTAATCCTGTATTGACGCTTTGCTTGTTTGATGGTTCATCTGAGGGCATAGCGGGATTTCTTATAAGCGTCTGGATTAGTGTCCCACTCCTTGAAAACGGCAGCTCTAGCGATATGCATCTCAGTGCAAAAGGCGTCACTACAGTCCCTGGTTCGAATCCAACTCAGCTAAGAACATATTCTTATTTACAATGACGGCCTACCCTGGCCAAACCCGGACGACGCTGGGCCAATTGTGTGCCGCTCTATGGGACTCCCAATCACGGCCGGATGTGATACAGCCTGGATTCGAACCAGGGACTGTAGTGAAGCCTCTTGCATGAGATGCAGTGCCTTAGACCGCTGAGCCACTCCGGAAGCCAAAACACTTCCTCATTTTCAACCATTATTGTTTTCGGATTCATGCTCAGAACAACTATGACACATCCCCACGTGTGCACTTTATTTTATGTAACAAGCTGCTCCACGAGCCCAGTTAAAATGTTTCAAACAGACAATTTTGTAAACCCCATTACTTTTAAACGGATGGGACACACTAGCTCACGTTACTCTCCCCCCCTCCTTCCCATCCACCAGACAGGTGTGGCATATCAAGAAGCTGATTAAACAACATGATCATTACACAGGTGCACCTAGTTCTGAGAAAAATAAAAGGCCACTAAAATGTGCAGATTTGTCACACAACACAATGCCACAGATGTCTCAAGTGATGACTGCAGGAATGTCCACTAGAGCTGTTGCCAGATAATTGAATGTTCATTTCTCTACAAATAAGCTGCTTCCAACTTTGTTTTAGAGAATTTGGCAGTGCGTCCAATCAGCCTCACAACCGTAGACCATGTGTATGGCGTCATGTGGGCGAGTGGTTTGCTGATGTCAACATTGTGAACACAGTGCCCATGGTGACGGTGGGGTCATGGTATGGACAGACGTAAGCTACAGACAACGAACACAATTGTATTTTATCCATGGCAATTTGAATGCACAGAGATACCGTGATGAGCTCCTAAGGCCCATTATTGTGCAATTCATCCGCCGCCATCACCTCATATTTCAGTATGATAATGCACGGCCCCATGTCGCAAGGATCTGTACACAATCCCTGTAAACTGAAAATGTTCCAGTTCTTTCATGGTCTGCATACTCACTAGACATGTCAACAATTGAGCATGTTTGGGATGCTCTGGATCGACATGTATGACTGCGTATTCCAGTTCCCACCAATATCCAGAAACTTCGCACAGCCATTGAACAACATTCCACAGGCCACAATCAACAGCCCGATCAACTCTATGAGCTGCATGAGGCAAATGACGGTCACACCAAATACTGACTGGTTTCTGATCCATGGATACCTTTTTTAAGGTATCTGTGACCAACAGATGCATATCTGTATTCCCAGTCATGTAAAATCCATAGATTAGGGCCTAATGAATTTATTTTAATTGACTGATTTCCTTATATGAACTGTATCTCCGTAAAGTCTTTGAAATTGTTGCATGTCGCGTTTATGTTTTTGTTCAGTATAGATTATGAAATAGAATTCGTCTTGAGAACACCATCATGGATTGAAAATGGGGGAATCATACCGTTGTAAGACTGTAGATTGCCCCTGAAATAATTAGGGATATGTCTGTACTTGAGTAAACAGCAGAAGTCTATACCTGTACTTGAGGGAACAGCCTCCCACACCAAATATGAGAGCTGATGGATCACAGGAGGTGAAGTGACATGATGTGATCCAGATCCTTGGACTAAATAAAGGCTGTTCTAACCTTTAAATTATACATGGAATTTAGCTATATTTCCCCCGATGATATCCATTATCCTTTCTAGACATCTGGAATATGAGCAAAGCAACAAGAAGAAAGTCAGTGGACATTCTAGCACATTCTATTCTTCTTATGAAACATTAGAAATAAGGTCACATCTAGAGCATGTCTCGTCATGCATTGAAGCGTTCCACCAGTTTCTGACTTTCCCTCTTGTCTTGGTGAAAACCAAAGCGCGCTCGCTCGTCTACAGTTGGTGCTGAGACAGCGACTAGTTTTGGTGCCGCTCATCAGCATCCTTTCTCCTGAAACACCGATAAGGAAATCAAGGAAATCTTATGTTTTGCAACACATAATCCTACGGTAAACAGCCATGCGTTGTGAATTATCACCAAAATACCATATAGAATATTTGACCATCATTGGCAATGATTGTAGCCTTTTATGTAATTGTGCTTCATGCACTGTATAGTCTATGGCAAACTTCACAATCAGACATGAGCTCACCTCACAACGCTCTATCATTTTCATCGCAATACGGAGACATATCACAAGAATATTATGTGAGGTAAATTGCATTTTAAAGTACGCACCCCATCACATCATCCCATATCCCAAGTTTGTCTAGCCTATTCTACTTATTGATAGGGCAGGACTAAATGTAAACTGGCATGACTAAGTTACTAAATGTAAACTGTATCAGGGTACAATCTGTATGTTATCCCTCCATTTTTCTAGAATATACAATTAAATCATACATTAAAGGCAACAGATCGATTGGGTTCCAACCTGGCTGTATGGATATAAGCGAAATGGCACTATGGAGATGCAATTACCTTATTCTAGGGTACTTCATGTGGTCCATTTGGAGACGCTGTCAATCACACGCCAATAGTGCTAGCCTGCCCAGCATAGTTTAATTTGGGCTTCAAATGCCGATTGTAGTTATGAATGAAACCGCAAGCGATAAGACACACCCACAGCCCGCTCCTGAAAACACGACGTGACGAAGACGGAATATACACGTATCAATGTGCGCGCACGTTTACGCGCGAGGGAACCATTTATTCCATTACTCACAAAGATGTGAAACAAGGATTTTGATATAATTGGTTTCTTGATCATTGCTCTCCTTTTGCTAAACGAAAAACACAGATCAGCAAGCACAATCAGTGAGATTTAAAGGTAAAATATTTTTGATAGTAAAAAAAATATGAGATTACATTTCATTATCTGTCATGATAATGAAATAATGGAGGTAATTTATGCCCATGAAAAGATCATATCTCATGCAATTTTGTTTCATGCCCGCATGGTGGTAGTGTTGCACCATAGCACTATTGTGAACAGGTCAAGAACATTTTACTGTATGTGGCAATTGTGGCATTCTTATTTCTGTGTTGTCTGACTACTTGTGGGACAGAATTCAAGGGCCAGGTTCGTTCCTGAAAGGCAGTGGAGTAAAGTAACTAAGTAAAAATAATTTGAAGTACTACTTTAGTAGTTTTTGGGGTATCTGCACTTTACTTGAGTCTTTATATTTTCAACAACTTTTACTCCACTAAAGAAAACAAGTATTTTTTAGACCCATACATTTTCTCTGACACCCAAAGTACTCGTTACAATGCGAATGCTTAGGCAGGACAGCGATATGGTCCAATTCATGCACTTATCAATAGAACACGCGTTGCCATTCATACTGGCTCTGATCTGGCAAACTCACAAAACACAAATAGGCCTACTGCGTTTGTAAATTATGTCTGAGTGTTGGAGTGTGCCCCTGGCCATCTGCAAATATAAAAACAAGAAAATTGTGCCATCTGGTTTCCATCTGGTTTGCTTAATATAAGAAATTTTTACATTTTACATTTACATTACATTTACATTTACATTTAAGTCATTTAGCAGACGCTCTTATCCAGAGCGACTTACAAATTGGTGCATTCACCTTATGATATCC
Source organism: Salmo salar (assembly GCF_965601325.2). Taxonomy (NCBI): domain Eukaryota; kingdom Metazoa; phylum Chordata; class Actinopteri; order Salmoniformes; family Salmonidae; genus Salmo; species Salmo salar. Next base: position 41,300,351 of record NC_138293.1, read on the forward strand.
AGTGGAACAACCACTGGAGGATCTGATGGTTGATAGCGTTTACTTTTACTTTTTACTTTTATTCAAGTAACCAAAATCTTTTCCTTTTCCTGAACATAAAATACCGGAAGAATAAACAAGTCCTGCTTATAGAATATAATATTCATAATCTTCTAACTCGATATACATGATATGCAGTTGAAGTTTACATACACTTAGGTTGGAGTCATTAAAACTCGTTTTTCAACCACTCCACAAATTTCTTGTTAACAAACTATAGTTTTGGCAAGTCGGTTAGGACATCTACTTTGTGCAGGTCATTTTTACAGGTCATTTTTCCAACAATTGTTTACAGACAGATTATTTCACTTATAATTCACTGTATCACAATTCCACTGGGTCAGAAGTTCACATACATAAAGTTGACTGTGCCTTTAAACAGCTTGGAAAATTCCAGGAAATGTCATGGCTTTAGAAGCTTCTGATAGGCTAATTGACATAATTTGAGTCAATTGGAGGTGTACCTGTGGATGTATTTCAAGGACTACCTTCAAACTCACTGCCGCTTTGCTTGACATTATGGGAAAATCAAAAGAAATCTGAAATATTATATTATTTCTTATATAAGTCTGGTTCATCCTTGGGAGCAATTTCCAAATGCCTGAAGGTACCACGTTCATCTGTACAAACAATAGTACGCAAGTATAAACACCATGGGGCCACGCAGCCGTCATACCGCTCAGGAAGGAGACGTGTTCTGTCTCCTAGAGATGAATGTACTTTGGTGCGAAAAGTGCAAATCAATCCCAGAACAGCAAAGGACCTTGTGAAAGATGCAGGAGGGAACAGGTACAAAATAATCTATATCCACAGTAAAACGAGTCCTACATCGACATAACCTGAAAGGCCACTCAGCAAGGAAGAAACCACTGCTCCAAAACTGCCATAAAAAAGCCAGACTACAGTTTGCAACTGCACATGGGAACAAAGATCGTACTTTTTGGAGAAATGTTTTCTTGTCTGTTGAAACACAAATGGAACTGTTTGGCCATAATGACCATCGTTAAGTAAAAGCTTGGTCGCAAATGGGTCTTCAAAATGGACAATGACCCCAACCATACTTCCAAAGTTGTGGCAAAATGGCTTAAGGACAACAAAGTCAAGGTATTGGAGTGGCCAGAACTGAAAAAGTGTGTGTGAGCAAGGAGGCCTACAAACCTGACTCAGTTACACCAGCTTTGTCAGGAGGAATGGGCCAAAATTCACCCAACTTATTGTGGGAAGCTTGTGGAAGGCTACCTGAGACGTCCCAAGTTAAACAATTTAAAGGCATGCTACCAAATATGAATTGAGTGTATGTAAACTTCTGACCCACTGGGAATGTGATGAAAGAAATAAAAGCTGAAATATATCACTCTCTACTATTATTGTCACAGCTGTCAGAATGATCGGACTAAAATGCAGCGTCTGTTTCGTTCCACATATTTATTAGATCGTGAAAGTTAATGCAATATCAAAATAAACTTAAGGACAAAACAACTAACCGTGACGCAGGAGGAACGAACAAACACACTCACAAAATATAATCACCCATAGAAACATCAACTTAAATATGACCTCCAATTAGAGACAACGACAACCGGCTGACTCTAATTGGAGGTCATGCCAAACAAAAACTAACATAGAAATACTAAACTAGAAACTGAACACAGAAATAGAAAAACAGACAAACACCCCCTGTCACGCCCTGACCTACTCTACCATAGAAAATAACAACTTACTATGGTCAGGACGTGACAATTATTCTGACATTTCACATTCTTAAAATAAAGCGGTGATCCTCACTGACCAAAGACAGGGTATTTTTTTTAACCTGGATTAAATGTCAGGAATTGTTAAACTGAGTTTAAATGTATTTGGCTAAGGTGTATGTAAACCTCTGACTTCAACTGTATGGCTGGCTGGCTAGTGGCTTGTGTGGCTATTTTAGTGTTTTGTGGTTAGCTAAGGTCTAGACTACCTGTGTTGCTGCTCTCAACTGAAGAAGGGATGGAGTTGAGTCAGAGGGTAGTTGATGCAGCTACTCCTGTCTGTTTTTCTGCTTCCCTCTGCTGTTCATATCAGCCAACCACACCGAATATTGATGATAATGTAAATCAAGTGTTATCAAGTGCTATTCAAACGTTATGCTGCTGTGGGAGTACTGATGATATTTAAACTAGGTAGCTAGCTACACACACTCAACCAGTGACCGCATCTCAAGCCATGCATGTTTGGATACCGGGCAGGCGCAAACTTGGTACAGGGCAGACTGGTCAACAGGTGAAACATGGGCTGCGTGAGCTCCATACAGTACATGGCAGACCAAAAGGTGCAGAGGCAGCATGCCCATAGGGGGCACAGGGGCAAGGGCTCCCTCAGATTTGTGTTATGTTCGTCGTAAACATTGGACCAAGGTGCAGCGTGGTAGGCGAACATTTTACTTTATTTTAAAATGAACACCGACAAAAACAACAAAATACAAAAACGAACGTAAAGTTCTGCAGGCAACACAGCACCTATGCAAAAACAAGATCCCACAAACTAAGGTGGGGAAAAAGGCTGCCTAAGTATGATCCCCAATCAGAGACAACGATAGACAGCTGCCTCTGATTGAGAACCATACCCGGCCAACAAAGAAATAGAAAACATAGATTTCCCACCCTAGTCACACCCTGACCTAACCAAATAGGGAATAAAAGGTCAGGGTGTGACAATTTGTCATGTAAAAATAAAGAAAAGTATTGTTGTTGTTTCTCTTTAATACTATTATAGCAATTTTATGAAGTTTTTGTTCACCTTTGTTTAACTAGGCAAGTCAATAAAGAACAAATTCTTATTTACAATGACGGCCTAGGAACAGTGGGTTGTTCAGGGGCAGAACGACAGATTTTTACCCTTGTCAACTCGGGGATTCAATGTAGCAACCTTTCGGTTACTGGCCCTAGTGCTCTAACCACTAGGCTACCTGGTTCCCAGATTGGGAACCTATCTCCCAACCTCATAACTAGCTACCAAGAAGCCATTTGGTCAATAGCCTAAAAATCAAGTTAGTGTAGCAAGCTTGTCTAACTACACTACATGACTAAAAGTATTTGGACAGCTGCTCATCGAACATCTCATTCCAAAATCATGGGCATTCATATGGAGTTGGTCCTCCCTTTGCCGTTATAACAGCCTCCACTCTTCTGGGAAGGCTTTCCACTCGATGTTGCAACATTGCTGTGGGGACTTGCTTCCATTCAGGCACAAGAGCATTTGTGAGGTCGGGCACTGATATTGGGTGATTAGGCCAGGCTTGGAGTCGGCGTTCGAATTAGGGCTGTGGCGGTCATGAAATTTTGTCAGCGGGTGATTGTCAAACAAATAACTGCCTGTCTCACGGTAATTGACAGTTAATTAACATGCACACACTTAGCATCTCCTAGCATCCACGCATAGCCTACAAGCCACTGATGCAGACCTTTGGATCATTTACATTTGAATAAATCCATCACAATGAATCCATTATTTATTATTCGACAGCTCTAAAGAAACATGATATGAAGGAAATGTAGTCTGTTTGTAACGGCTGTCTATGGAAGAAGTGGACCAAAATGCGGCGGAGTTAGGGTTCGTCATGTTTAATTGAACGAACACTATGTAATTTACAAAAACAACAAAAACTGACAGCCAACACAGTCCTGTCAGGTGCAACCACAGTGACAAGAACAATTACCCACACCACACAAAGGAAACGTAGGCAACTTATGTGTGACTCCCAATCAACCACAACCCTCTACAGCTGTGCCTGATTGGAAGTCACACGGCCAAAATCAACGAAACAATAAAACACTCACTCCCTTCTGCCACGTCCTGACCCAACTACACCCTCTACTGGTCAGAACGTGACAGTACCCCCCCTCAAGGTGCAGACCCCGGGATGCACCTAAAAAAGGAAAACACAAGAAAATCCCCAACAAAAAGGAACACCTAAACAATAAGGGAGGGAAGGGAGGGTGGCTGCCGTCACCGACGGCACTGTGCTACACCCTCCCTCCCCAACCCACCTATCCTGGAGGTGGCTCAGGTGCAGGCCGTTCCGGGCAGTCGGGCCACTCTGGCCGCTCGGGGCAGTCGGGCCAGTCTGGCAGCTCGGGGCAGTCTGGCAGCTCGGGGCAGTCCGGCAGCTCGGGGCAGTCCGGCAGCTCGGGGCAGTCCGGCAGCTCGGGGCAGTCCGGCCACTCCGGCAGCTCGGGGCAGTCCGGCCACTCCGGCAGCTCGGGGCAGTCCGGCCACTCCGGCAGCTCGGGGCAGTCCGGCCACTCCGGCAGCTCGGGGCAGTCCGGCCACTCCGGCAGCTCGGGGCAGTCCGGCCACTCCGGCAGCTCGGGGCAGTCCGGCCACTCCGGCAGCTCGGGGCAGTCCGGCCACTCCGGCAGTTCGGGGCAGTTCGGCCACTCCGGCAGCTCGGGGCAGTCCGGCCACTCCGGCAGTTCGGGGCAGTCCGGCCACTCCGGCAGTTCGGGGCAGTCCAGCCACTCCGGCAGTTCGGGGCAGTCCGGCCACTCCGGCAGTTCGGGGCAGTCCGGCCACACCGGCAGTTCGTGGCAGTCCGGCCACTCCGGCAGTTCGGGGCAGTCCGGCCACTCCGGCAGTTCGGGGCAGTCCGGCCACTCCGGCAGTTCAGGGCAGTCAGGCCACTCCGGCAGTTCAGGGCAGTCTGGCCACTCCGGCAGTTCAGGGCATACTGGCCACTCCGGCAGTTCAGGGCAGTCTGGCCACTCCGGTAGTTCAGGGCAGTCTGGCCACTCCGGTAGTTCAGGGCAGTCTGGCCACTCCGGCAGTTCAGGGCAGTCTGGCCACTCCGGCGACTGTTGACTGGCGGGCAGCTCTGACGACTGTTGACTGGCGGGCAGCTCTGACGACTGTTGACTGGCGGGCAGCTCTGACGACTGTTGACTGGCGGGCAGCTCTGACGACTGTTGACTGGCGGGCAGCTCTGGTGGTTCCGGCTCAGGATTCACCAGGCTGGGGAGACATAACGGAGACCTGGCTCTGGGCGCAGGCCCTGGACTCACCAGTCTGGGAAGACCCGCTGGATGCCTGGTTTGAGGAGGTGGCACAGGAGAGACCAGGGTGGAGAGACCCACTGGAGGACTGGTCCGTGGAGGAGACACGGGCTTGACCAGGATAGGGAGACCCACTGGAGTACTGGTCCGTGGAGGAGACACGGGCTTGACCAGGATAGGGAGACCCACTGGAGTACTGGTCCGTGGAGGAGACACGGGCTTGACCAGGATAGGGAGACATGCAGGAGGCTTGGTTCTGGGCGTAGGCACAGGACGTGCAGGGCTGGGAAGACATGCAGGAGGCCTGTTTCTGGGCGCAGGCACAGTCTTTACCAGACAACCAGCACGCACCTCAGGACGAATATGGAGAGCTGCCTCAGGTGACATCATTCCCACGACACGCTCATTAGGGCGAATGCCGTACTTAATGCACCATACTAGCAGCTCTCTCATCTCTCTCTCTCCTAATTTCCCCATTAACCCCGTCACAGTCTCTGTCTCATTTCCCTCGCTCACCTCCAATGTCATCCCGACTGGCTCTGGTTCCGACCTCAGCTCCACCGACTGTCCCGTGTGCCCCCCCCAAAAAAAATCTTGGGGCTGCCTCTCGCGCTCGTTGCGATCTCTCTCCTCGTAATAGCGTCTCTCCGCTCTCGCCGCTTCAATCTCCCACTGCGGGAGGCGATAATCCCCAGCCTGAGTCCATGGTCCCTCTCCGTCCAGGATCTGTTCCCAAGTCCATTGGTCCATAACGCTGTACTCCTGCTGCTCCTTCCTCTTCCGCCGGTTGGTCCTGGTTTGGTGGGTAATTCTGTAACGGCTGTCTATGGAAGAAGTGGACCAAAATGCGGCGGAGTTAGGGTTCGTCATGTTTAATTGAACGAACACTATGTAATTTACAAAAACAACAAAAACTGACAGCCAACACAGTCCTGTCAGGTGCAACCACAGTGACAAGAACAATTACCCACACCACACAAAGGAAACGTAGGCAACTTATGTGTGACTCCCAATCAACCACAACCCTCTACAGCTGTGCCTGATTGGAAGTCACACGGCCAAAATCAACGAAACAATAAAACACTCACTCCCTTCTGCCACGTCCTGACCCAACTACACCCTCTACTGGTCAGGACGTGACACTGTTTCAGAAGAACAGAATAGCATTGTCCTGATGATAGGCCCTGACCTGGCTATGCCATATGGCTGTGGGCTACACTAGTTCATTTAGCAGTCAAGATTTGCTTGGACTTCAGTGGCATTATTTAATATTAATTTATGGTATGAAGAATTCAATTGAATGTAGCTGAATAAAATAGAAAGGATATTTTCTCCAAAGGATTTGAGGGAGTGCACACATGCTGCTGTTCTGTCTTTACCAGTTAACAGAAAAACAGGTACTGCTATATGCTTTATTTAGAGTTATTTATATAACTTTAGTTGCGATACTAATATCGGGCTATATGGTTCGATTTTTAATACGTTCTAAGGCTGCATGATGAGACTGGTGATTTGAAAAAGTTGCATGAAAGGCAGGAGCTCTGCTTAGTTTTTTCATCAGTCTCTCATTCACAATTTGACAAGCACTTGATAATGACTTGAATTTCTCAGTGGCAGCCCCTTTGTGTGGCCATAATGTCCCCTTCACAAATCCATGTCTTTTGTGACCAGTGGCCTTTGTGCAATTGGGCTGAATATAATCATTTTAATTCCCTTCTCCTGGCTCTCTGTCACGTGATCAGGTCTTTCTCACAGGCTACAAGTGAAGACAGACACATCGGGGACGCAACTGTGTGAGTCCTTATCCAATTCCGAGGAGCGGAATTAAAGATATTGGAAGAACTGTCCACATTTACTTTTCGTCAGCCAACAAGATGAGTAGGCCTAACGAACAGCAAAAGCACCAGCCTATGTCAATCTACTATCGCCCATAGTACAAAAGTTGACCTATTCTATTCTGTGCAAGAAATAAATATTCCAAACATAGTCTGGGACAGTTGTTGGATGCGATAGATCCCAAATTAATACAACCACTAGCATCTCCACAAAAATGTTTAAGAAATGAGGCTGACGCAACAGATCAGAACGTTTAGCTTAAAATGTTGATATACTATTAGGCTATTTCTTCATATTTTAAGCACAGCAATGTGCACATGGCAGTAGGCTATAAGCGTGAATGTTCCATTAGCAGGAAAACACATTCTTAAAAGTGACTGCAAATGCGATTATGCATGTAATGCTTTTATAATACAGGTGCATTTTTATGGTGAAAATGATCTTCCTCAAACTTGAAACTCACTCGCTGCATATTTATGCCAGTTAGGGTCTACACCCATTGTAAAGCGGATTAATGTGCTTAGTTTTTAAGAAGTTATTTGGCTACAAACGTTGGGCTATATGTTTAGATTTTTAATACATTCTAAGGCTGCATGATGTGACTAATAATGGTTTGAAAAAAAGTCAGATGAAAGGCATGAGCTCTGCTTTGTTTTTTGTAATCACTGCAAAAGGTAAACAAAAACAACGTACTGAGTAAAGGGTCTGAATACTTATGAATACTTATGTAAATGTGATATTTCAGTAAAAAAAATTGACTGCCATCGTGCCTGGTGACCGCCAGTGTGGCGGTAATAAGGTCACCATAACAGCCCCTAGTTCCAATTCATCCCGAAGGTGTTTGATGGGGTTGAGTTCAGCGTTCTGTGCAGGCCAGTCAAGTTCTTCCACACCAATCTCGACAAACCATTTCTGTATGGACCTTGCTTTGCGCACAGGGGCAATATCGTGCTGAAACAGGAAAGGGTCTTCTTTAACTTCTTCTGGATCCCTTTGTGCGCCAATACCGTTAACGGGATTGATTTGACAACACCCAGAGAAATTGCAGCGCGCCAAATTCATAAACAGAAATACTCATAATAATAATTCATAAATCATACAAGTGTTATACATCAGTTTAAAGATGAACTTCTTGTTAATCCAGCAGCAGTGTCAGATTTCAAAAAGGCTTTACGGCGAAAGCAAACCATGTGCTTATCTGAGGACAGCACCCAGCATACCAACACATGAAAATCAGATTTCAACCCGCCAGGCGCGACACAAAAGTCAGAAATAACGATATAAATCATGCCTTACCTTTGAAGATTTTCGGTTAGCACTCCAATAGGTCCATTAAACATCACAAATGGTCCTTTTGTTCGATAAATTCTGTCGTTATATCGACAAAATGTCCATTTATTTGGCGCGTTTGATTCAGAAAATACACCGGTTCCAACTCGCCCAACATGACTACAAAGTATCTAATAATTTACCTGTAAACTTAATCCAAACATTTCAAACAACTTTCCTAATCCAACTTTAGGTATTTTAAAACGTAAATAATCGATACATTTTAAGATGGAATAAACTGTGTTCAATAGCCGATAAAATGAAAGTAGAGCAAGCTCCAGGTCATGCTCCCCAAACAAAACAGTCCACTTAGCTCTACACTCATTCTGAATAGCCGTACTTCTTCATTTCTCAAAGGAAAAACATCAACCAATTTCTAAAGACTGTAGACATCTAGTGGAAGCCCTAGGAACTGCAACCAGGTCCCTCATAAATCTAGTTCCCCATAGAAAAACCATTTGAAAAGACAGAGACCTCAATTTGTTTTCCCTGGATGGTTTGTCCTCGGGGTTTCACCTGCCAAATAAGTTCTGTTATACTCACAGACATAATTTTAGTGAGTGTTTTCTATCTAATTATATGCATATCCTAGCTTCTGGGCCTGAGTAGCAGGCAGTTTACTTTGGGCACACTTTTCATCCGGACGTGAAAATAGTGACCCCTAGCCCAAAGAGGTTTAAACTGTTGCCACAAACTTGGAAGCACAGAATTGTCTAGAATGTCATTGTATGCTGTAGCATTAAGATTTCCCTTCACTTGAACGAAGGGGACTAGCCCTTAAAAAAAACTGCCCCAGAACATTATTCCTCCTCCACCAAACTTTATAGTTGGCACTATGCATTGGGGCAGGTAGCTTTCTCCTGGCAGCCGCCAAACCCAGATTTGTCCGTCAGACTGCCAGATGGTGATGCGTGATTCATCACTCCAGAGAAAGCGTTTCCACTGCTCCAGAGTCTAATGGTGACAAGCTTTATGCCACTTCAGCAGATGCTTGGCATTGCGCATGGTGATCTTAGGCTTGTGTGTGGCTGCTTGGCCATGGAAACCCATTTCATGAATCTACTAACGAACAGTTCTTGTGCTGACGTTGCTTCTAGAGGCAGTTTGGAACTTGGTAGTGTGCGGCTGAGCCATTGTTGCTCCTAGACATTCCATTTCACAAAAACAGCACTTACAGTTGACCGGGCAGCTCTAGCAGGGCAGAATTTGACTATCTGACTTGTTAGAAAGGTGGAATCCTATGACGGTGCCATGTTGAAGGTCAATGAGCTCTTCAGTAAGGTCATTTTACTGCAAATGTTTGTCTATGGGGATTGCATGGCCGTGAACCCAATTTTATACACCTGTCAGAAACAGGTGTGGCTGAAATAGAATTCACAAATTTTAAGGGTGTCCACATACTTCTGCATATATAGTGTATGTATACCACCCAAAAGGGTACTTAGCGAGTAGGAGGGAAAAGGGGTATGTGGTCAGCATAGGTAATCTCCTATCTGTGCAAATGCCTGCTGTCATGACGTTGGCCTGTGGGTAAGGTTTATGACCCCCCCATAAATACCTTTCTCCCTTCCCCTCTCTTACTGACCCTACTGAAGGACTGCTGTCCTGTTAAATATAGAGAGTCTGGGAACATCAAACAAATGGGGAAAGGAACCATATTTTGGTAATAAAACCAGTTGGAAATATGCTTGATAACGTAATGAGTATGGATGTCAGTTCGTTGTTATCTGAGACATTATGACTGATGACAGGACGACATAAACTGTACCTGGGAAAGTATACACCCTCTAGTTATCAGAGTCACATGGAATTGTTATGCAATTGAAATGTTTGATATTGAAATTGTTTGTTAGGAGATTAAATGTAATTTTAGCTTCCAAATGAGAGATTTGGGTTTTCATAAGGAAAGTGCCCTGCTTGATCAGTGGCCCACCCCTGTGAAGAGGAGGGGTTATAAACGATGAAACACATCCTTCCCCCCTCTCCACTATATAAGCCTTTGACGAAAAGATAACCATGTTTGTTCCAGCACGTGAGGTCTGCAGCCTCTACGTTAGAAGGACACACATGTCAAGGACAGAACTAAGCCAACCTCGGCGTGAGCTATGGTATGAACTGGTATGAACTTTGAGCTTATTCACTACAGAAGTGATACTTCCTAGCCGTTGAGTTAGCAGCGGCCGCTGTAGACGGGGGCTAGGAAAGGACGGACGACGGATCCAGTCTAACAGACGGACGAAGATACCACCACGTATCCAATTCACCACCAGAGACATTCTTCCAAGTACAGGGAGATCTGTTGGCCAACCCGGCCAGCATCTACGACCAATCTACCGAAGCACAGCTCAGAGTAAATATTTATTGCATTTTCCTTTTCCAAATGGGCGGTAATTTAGAATGCATAAGATAATGTATTTACGATAGCATAGCTGCTGTTTCTTCGTTCCTAAATCTTCCCGCTCTTTCATTCAAGCCCAACCCCCTTTCCTTTGTGTAACCAGCTTTCATACAGGTTCCGTCCACCAGGACGTTTTCTGTATGACATCATTTGTATTCTGTGTATATGTAATTTTGTGTGATTAGTTTAGGTATTTAGTAAATAAATAATTAAACCCAATTTTGTATTGCTGATTCAACTTGTTAGCCAGGGTTCGTGAAGATAGCCAAGAATTTACAACTTTCATTATGAGACTGAAAATAAGATAAGGGTTAATATTGACTGCTATCGATGTAAAATATTACTAAGTATTTTAAGAGTTTATTCGGAAGATAACGGCTCTATAAACGTTCTTCCGTGGTGCCCCGACTTTCTAGTTAATTACATTTACATGATTAGCTTAATCAGGTAATATTAATTACAGAGAAAGGATTTTATAGGTTAGCATGTCATATCACTTAATCCGGCATAGCCAAAGACACGACACTGCCCAGAGTAGAACTGTTTTGCCTACACACTGGGTTTAAAGGGATAGTTAATCCCCAAATCAATGATCATAAGGGAGTTTAAACCATTTCTGAGGTAAGAAAATGTCTGAGGGGATTTTTATCAAATCAAACTTTATTTGCCACATGTGCCGAATACAACTAGTGTAGATTTTACCGTGAAATGCTTACTTACAAGCCCTTAACTAACAGTGGAGTTCAAGAAGAAGAAAATATTTTCCAAGTAGGCTAAAATAAAAAGTAATAATAAAAAGTAACACAATAAGAATAACGAGGCTATATACAGGGGGCACCGGTACCGAGTCAGTGTGCAGGGGTACAGGCTAGTTGAGGTAATCTGTACATGTAGGTGTGGGGGGGGGGGGGGGGGGGGGGGGTGGTCAATGTAAATTGTCCGGTGGTGATTTTTATGAATTGTTCAGCAGTCTAATTGCTTGGGGGTAAAAGCTGTTGAGGAGCCTTTTGGTTCTAGACTTGGTGCTCCAGTACCGCTTGCCATGCGGTAGCAGAGAAAACAGTCTATAACTTGGGTGACTGGAGTCTCCGACAATTTTATGGGCTTTCCTCTGACACCCTCTATTGTATAGGTCCTGGATGGCAGGAAGCTTGGCCCCAGTGATGTACTTTTCAGCCTCCTGAGGGGGAAAAGGTTTTGTCGCGCCCTCTTCACGACTGTCTTGGTATGTTTGGACCATGATAGTTCGTTGGTGATGTGGACACCAAGGAACTTGAAACTCTCAACCCGCTCCACTACAGCCCCATCGATGTTAATGGAGGCCTGTTCGGCCCGCCTTTTCCTGTAGTCCACAATCAGCTCCTTTGTCTTGCTCACATTGAGGGAGAGGTTGTTGTCCTGGCACCACACTGCCAGGTCTCTGACCTCCTCCCTATAGGCTGTCTCATCATTGTTGGTGATCAGGCCTACCACTGTTGTGTCGTCAGCAAACTTAATGATGGTTTTGGAGTCGTCTTCATAATACAGTATAATACACGCAAAGAAAATGCTATTCATAGATGCATAACTGCAGTATATATTTGCAATATATTAACTGCAGTTATGCATCTATGAATAGCATTTTCTTTGCGTGTATTATACTGTATTATGAAGGTAATATTTTCAATATATTACAAATGCACATAACTTGAACCGCAAACGTGTCATGCGTTTTCCTTGTTTACGTCTCTCTCACACCTCTCTGCAGTATGAGGTCCAAAGCTCAAGAAAACTATTGGTCAGGTTATATACAGATAAGAGTTGTAGCAATGGGTGTTGAAGGATAATAATATCCTGAATAAGATCCAAGTGACCCACAGAGAGGGAGCTTGTGATTCATGCTGAGATTGAGACTGTGGTGGTGAATTTCTCTGCAACAACATTCAACATTATACCCTGACCACAAATAACACCCTTTCTCTGCTATGCTGTCTCTCTCAACCAGTGATTTGCATTAGAGAGAGAGGGAGAGCGAGAGAGAGAACAAAAGAGAGAGGGGGAGGGAGGGAGAGAGAGAACAAAAGAGAGGGGGAGGGAGGGAGAGAGAGAACAAAAGAGAGAGGGGGAGGGAGGGAGAGAGAGAGAGAACAAAAAGAGATAGAGGGAGGGAAACAAAAACAGACAAGGACGAAAAAAAGAGTTGTCCGTATCCGGAGAGAGAGGATGATAGATTTCGGAGAGGCAGGGATGAAATAAGTGGGTGGAGGAAGGATATTTGCACTAGCTGAAAAGAGAGGATGGAGTGAGTTAGTGAGTGGATGGATGGAGGGAGGCAGGTGTGCCGGGAACGGTCTGACACAGTCTGGTTGAAGCGGGGTGGATGGTGCGGTGCTATATTTAGCAACCGATGTGACAGGTTCTGGCTGCTTTTCTCTGCCTGTCTACGTCACTGATTCTACGCTGGCCCTCTGGGTGCTACCCATGTGACAGGTGACGCTGTTCTTTATCAATGAGGAGACTGGACCAGAATACTAAGCAGAGGAGAAGAGACCTAATACTTTGGACAGTACAGGATAAAATAACTTAGAATACAAATGTTAATATACTGTTGAATGAAATACAAAAAAACATTTATTGAATAGAATAGGGTCACTGGTTATTGTGGAGTTGCTACTTAAATTACAGATCTGTAAAATGTTTGGACTTTTGTGCATGAATGGTAGGCTTTTATAGTCATCATGTGGATAGCATAATGCAAAGCATAAACATAAGTGTGTGAGGAAATCTCCTACATATCACACACATAGCATTCTAACATGAGCCCATTCTTGAAAAATTAAATCCATACTTTGTTTTCAATATGATAGTTTGTATATGTTTGTATATGTCAAGCATAAAAAGCAGGCGACATTCTTGCTTTCTGATTACATCACCATCTTTATGAATGGTATGGTGTTTGGAGGTACAAGAACAGGGATGGATCCTGTCCACAAGTGGGAAGTAAGTATATAGAGCTGGCAAGACCATGCTGCCCAACACTAGGCTCTCGGTCATATTGATTGGCTAGTATGAACAGTGGGAGGATTTAACAGTAATCAAATACAGATGCTTCTACATACAGTTGGATGTGCGGGTTTGAGTTTGAGGAAGCCATGATATGGTGGTCTATTGTGGTTATCTATCTTCAGTTAGAAGCTTCGAAAAACGTATTGATGTACTTGGCTCCATTAACGAACAAAGACAAAGAAGATAGAAAATCTAACTATTTTATATTTCGGCAGAAGTGTATTGGAGTTGTGTGGGTCAGTTCCAAAGAGTCTACATTTTGACAAGAGGACACTAGCTACTCTCTCCCATACGACCCAAATAAAGGGCTAGAATCATTCCCAAGCATTCCATCACCGTCTGACCTCCAGAACGTAGCCCAGTGAATGGACAATCATCAACCCGGCACACAGAGCTTCATTCCCCGTGAGGCTCCAGTCTGCGCGTCGGTACCTACTAAACCGCCCATGCGCTTGTCCATAAGCTCGACCACCGGCAACCGCTTCGAGCTCTCTGCCCATCTGGGAGAGACGGTGGAGGTGGTGAGAGGACGACTTTCACAAAAGCTCATAGTGCCGAAGGAAAGATTCGTCTCGCTGCTTAAGGAAGCGTGAGTAGCCTAACACATAACTCGATACAACATAATGTAGGTGGGTACACATTTGGTATAATTTCTTAGAAAATCATTTGAGGACCGCATAAATGGTTGCAATGTCATGTGAACTATTTCATTCCTGGTGCCTATAACTCCATTGTAAAACAGGCCTAAAAATTATAAATGAAATGCATTTATGGGAATGCGTTCCTTGCTAAATATAATTAGAATCTCTCGTGTGAGCAAAAGACCAAGAATGAATGAATAAAAACTCTTAAATTTTACCATACATCATTATGTAGTAAAGATCATGTCCTCTTACATGTCCACAGCTGCTTGAGTATAGGGAAACTCCAGGACCTGGGTATAGTTGATGGGAGTAAACTGATGCTGGTCCCAACTATTGAAGCAGGCTTATTGGTGAGTAATATAATGTACAGTCCACATAATGCTATTAAATGTTAATACCAGGTATGGAGGAAACATATCCGTAATGTTATGTATATGGCTTCATAAGGTCAGTAGATCATAAGGTCTGGAACCTTATGGCACAGGTGCATATTACTACTGCTGCTCTGGCTGTTCGCCCTGAACCACTTTAAAAAACAGAAAAATAGAAAATTCACCAGAATTGTTGTATTTGCCAGAGTTTAGGCCTATTCATACAGTAGTTTATTCTAGCAACATTCATATTCATATGTGATCTTACAAAAATAGAAATTAGACCTACAGTATATACAGTGCATTCGGAAAGTATTCAGACCCCTTGACTTTTTCCACATTTTGTAACGTTACAGCCTTATTCTAAAATGGATTAAATCGTTTTCCCCCCTCATCAATCTACACGCAATACCCCATGATGACAAAGCAAAAACAGGTTTTTAGTAATTTGTGAAAATGTATAAAAAATCAACAACTGAAATATGACATTTACATAAGTATTCAGACCCTTTACTCAATACTTTGTTGAAGCACCTTTGGCAGCGATTACAGCCTTGAGTATTCTTGGGTATGACGCTACAAGCTTAGCACACCTGTATTTGGGGAGTTTCTCCCATTCTTCTCTGCAGATCCTCTCAAGCTCTGTCAGGTTGGATGGGGAGCGTCGCTGCACAGCTATTTTCAGGTCTCTCCAAGATGTTCGATCGGGTTCATGTCTGGGCTCTGGCTGGGCCGTTCATGGACATTCAGAGACTTGTCCCGAAGCCACCCCTGCGTTGTCTTGGCTGTGTGCTTAGGGTCGTTGTCCAGTTGGAAGGTAAACTTTCACCCAGGTCTGAGGTCCTGAGTGCTCTGGAGCAGGTTTTCATCAAGGATCTCTCTATACTTTGCTTCGTTCATCTTTCCCTCGATCCTCACTAGTCTCCCAGTCCCTGCCTCTGAAAATCATAAACACAGCATGATGCTGCCACCACCATGCTTCACCGTAGGGATGGTGCCAGGTTTTCTCCAGATGTGACACTTGGCATTACATTTCAGGCATTTAGCAGACGCTCTTATCCAGAGCGACTAACAGTAGTGAATGCATACATTTCATACTTTTTTTTCTCTCCATACTGGCCCCCCATGGGAATTGAACCCACAACCCTGGCGTTGCAAACACAATGCTCTACCAACTGAGCCACACGGGAACCAGGCCAAAGGGTTCAATCTTGGTTTGATCAGGTCTGAGAGTCCTTTAGGTGCCTTTTAGCAAACTCCAAGCGGGCTGTCATGTGCCTTTTACTGAGGAGTGGCTTCCTTCTGGCCACTCTACCATAATTGGTGGAGTAATTGGTGGAGTACTGCAGAGATGGTTGTCCTTCTGGAATGTTCTCCCATCTCCACAGAGGAACTCTGGAGCTCTATCAGAGTGACCATTAGGTTCTTGGTCACCTCCCTGACCAAGACCTTCAATTCTGCAGACATTTTTTGGTACCCTTCCCCAGATCCTTGCCTTGACACAATCCTGTCTCTGAGTTCTACAGACAATTCCTTCAACCTTATTGCTTGGTGTTTTCTCTGACATGCACTGTCAACAGTGGGACCTTATATAGACAGGTGTGTGCCTTTCCAAAATGTTCCTAATGCACTACTGTCAGTCTAATTTCTATTTTTGTGTTCCTTTGCTTTCTTAGACCCAACCACCCGGAACAGAGCAGACCATAATGCAAGCTTTGGAGAGATTAACTGAAACTCAGGTCTCTGATTTCTCAGTGGA
The DNA here is from genome assembly GCF_965601325.2 of Salmo salar. Taxonomy (NCBI): domain Eukaryota; kingdom Metazoa; phylum Chordata; class Actinopteri; order Salmoniformes; family Salmonidae; genus Salmo; species Salmo salar. The sequence continues at coordinate 41,316,802 of NC_138293.1, forward strand.
TTTTGTGTCATAAGATGGTTGTGTAAATATTTCATAATTTTTTCATTTTAGTCATTTAGCAGACACTCTTATCCAGAGCGACTTATAGTAGTGAATGCATACATTTCATACTTTTTTTATTTTCTTCCCGTACTGGTCCCCCATGGGAATCGAACCCACAACCCTAGCATTGTAAACACCATGCTCTACCAACTGAGCCACACAGGAAGTCTCGCTATTGTTATTTCACTGCTACTCTTTAATTACTTGTTACTTTTATCTCTTAGTCTTATCTGTATTTTTTGATATGGCATTGTTGATCAGGGGCTCGTGAGTAAGCATTACACTGTAAGGTCTACTACACCTGTTGTATTCGGCGCATGTGACTAATAAAATTTGATTTGATTTGAAATAGGCATGTAAAGGTTATATTTACATTGGTGTTTCTGACTCACTGGTTGACCTTTTCTTGTGGCAGCAGGTCACAAATTGTGCTGCTGGGATTGCACAATGTGGTATTTCACCTAACAGATATGGGAGTTTGTCAAAATTTGATTTGTGTTCGAAATCTTTGTGGGTTTGTGTAATTTTAGGGAAATATATGTCTGGTGGTACATTTGGCAGGAGGTTAGAAGAAAGTGCAGCTCTGCTTCCACCTCATCTCTCTCTCTCTCTCTCTCTCTCTCTCTCTCTCTCTGATCAATGTAATGTGCGCTTGTGTGTTTACAAAGAATTTCAAACAGTTTTATCTGGGCCCATTTGATACAATGAACAACATTTTTGCTCCCCACACATCAGATATTACAATGGATAGGTGAGTACCGTCTTTAGGCTTGATGGCCTCTTTCTTACTGAAGTGGTCTGCTTCGTGACTAGGCTGTTCTAAATAGCTACACCAGACTGAGAATAACAACAAAACCCCCATTCTAATGCCTTTGTGTCTACATCAAGGAGTTAAGTTCTCAGTAAATAGCTCTGAATGTCTGGAGCCATTAACATTAGTGAGACTGTACATGTATTAACAATCTTTTTAATTATTAGATCCTGTTTAGACTCACTAAACTTGTCACTAGATTTGTTTTGTTTTAGCTTATTACAGCTTGGATCATTCAGGATCCTTGTAATGGAGAAATGCAGAAAACAAATTAGTTCTGTAAAATTATTAACCGAGCCATTCCTCCCTCTCTATCTCTGCAGGTCAGTGATTTCCTGTCTGGCAGTTCACCCCTGACCCTTGCCCTCGGGGTCGGTGATCACTTGATGTTTGTCCATTTACAACTGGCCCCCCAGAATGTTGCTGGGCAGCAACAGAGACACCTCATGCCCAGAGCGCGGGCATGGCTGGGGTTGAACAGGTGCATCCTGTGAAGTGTGGATCCACCAGGTTCCCTTACCCCCACCCTCACCCCTCCCCACCTCTTCTCCAATACCCCAGAAAATGGAGAGAAAGCCTCCCCTTTAAGCTCTTATGTCACCTACCCCTCTCACTCACCTAGTGCCACCCTCTGCTCCACTCTCCCTGCTCAGATCCTGGACCACAGAACCCAACCCCTGCAGCCACCTTCCCAGAGGTGAGACTCAGATTTTGCACATTTAATGAAACTACATTATTATGTGAATATTATGCTTTTATTGTCATTTGCTAATGTTGGTTGAATACTGTTAACCTGTTGGGTCTAGGGGGCAGCATTTGCACGTCTGGATAAAAAAAATGTACCCGATTTAATCTGGTTACTAATCCTACCCAGTAACTAGAATATGCATATACTTATTATATATGGATAGAAAACACTCTAAAGTTTCCAAAACTGTTTGAATGGTGTCTGTGAGTATAACAGAACTCATTTGGCAGGCAAAACCCTGAGACATTTTCTGACAGGAAGTGGATACCTGATGTGTTGTATTGACTTTAAACCTATCCCATTGAAAAACACAGGGGTTTAGGAATATTTTGGCACTTCCTATTGCTTCCACTAGATGTCACCAGCCTTTACAAAGTGTTTTGAGTCTTCTGGAGGGAGATCTGACCGAACAAGAGCCATGGAACGGTGATGTCCCATTAGACACCTGGCGCGCTACTTCATGTTGGGTACCCTCGTTCCAATACGTTATAAAAGGCTATGCATTCGTCCACCTTGAATATTATTCATGTTCTGGTTAAAAAAGGCCCTAATGATTTATGCTATACAACGTTTGACATGTTTGAACGAACGGAAATATATTTTTTCCCCTCGTTCATGACGAGAAGTCCGGCTGGCTTACATCATGTGCTAACGAGACGGAGATTTTTGGACATAAATGATGAGCTTTTTTGAACAAAACTACATTCGTTATGGACCTGTGATACCTGGAAGTGACATCTGATGAAGAGAATCAAAGGTAATGGATTATTTACATAGTATTTTCGATTTTAGATCTCCCCAACATGACGTCTAGTCTGTATCGCAACGCGTATTTTTCTGGGCACAGTGCTCAGATTATTGCAAAGTGTGATTTCCCAGTAAGGTTATTTTTAAATCTGGCAAGTTGATTGCGTTCAAAAGATGTAAATCTATAATTCTTTAAATGACAATATAATATTTTACCAATGTTTTCTAATTTTAATTATTTAATTTGTGACGCTGACTTGACTGCCGGTTATTGGAGGGAAACGATTTCCTCAACATCAATGCCATAGTAAAACGCTGTTTTTGTATATAAATATGAACTTGATAGAACTAAAAATGCATGCATTGTCTAACATAATGTCCTAGGAGTGTCATCTGATGGAGATTGTAAAAGGTTAGTGTATCATTTTAGCTGGTTTTATGGTTTTGGTGACCCTGTCTTTGACTTGACAAAACATTACACACAACTCTTGTAAATGTACTGTCCTAACATACTCTAAATTTATGCTTTCGCCGTAAAACCTTTTTGAAATCGTAAAACGTGGTTAGATTAAGGAGATGTTTATCTTTCAAATGGTGTAACATAGTTGTATTTTTGAAAAATTTGAATTTTGACATTTATTTGGATTCAAATTTGCCGCTCTTGAAATGCACCTGCTGTTGATGGAGTGCACCACAGGTGGCACGCTAGCGTCCCACCTAGCCCCAAGAGGTTAAGAACACTATTCTGGTGATCATTTTCTATTGGACTGTGGCCTCCAGGTACCATCTTAGTGATTGATATCTGGGCCCCTAAGCCATAAAATCAGCCATAGGTGCTTTCAGGCACTTAAGATGGTTCAATTGTTTAGTCTATTCAGCCCCCAGGGCAACCTTGATTTAAGGTTTTGGAACAAGGCACGGAAGGATGAAGCAACGAACAGATAAGGAAGAGTATACTGTATATAGTGTATATGCCTGCTTCCCTCTGGAGGGGACAGATTATTAGGAACCATTCAGAAGTGTCGCTTTGGTGCACAGTTTTGTCTAATAAAACTCTAAAATATACTGTAGAAGCGGTTTGCATCATCTTTCGCATCCAGCATTTCTCCACACCTTGACCAGTTTTCAAATACTAACAATACTTCAAAGCCTGATCCTGTTAGTAAGGCAGGGAATAACTTTTCAATCTAATGTAGTTACAGATTTATTGTAATATTATGAAATGACAAGTAGCCTATTGATATAGTCATTATACAGGCTCTCTTATGACTAGAGAGGGAGTGTCTAATATGCAACTGTCATGACGTTGCCCTTTTTGGGTACAGCGAGCACAGTTGACCCCCTCCCTCTGCACCAGCCCTTTTCTATGCACCATCCCCCAACCTCTATACTCCTGACCCAGGCTGCTGTGGTCAGAAGAGGTCGTAAATTCCTATGAGAAAATTCTCTCCTCATGGCCACAGTATAGAGAACAAAGGAGTCTTCCCCCTCACAGGACTGGAGAATTGAACGACATTTATGTTCTGGAGAAGGTATAAAATGAAATACAGAAATAAACAGTTTTTCATAAACATGGTTTAAATCATGTTTGAGTCACTCTGTAAGTCCCATTGCTGCTGTACTGCTTAATCTAGATGATAGGAACACTGTTGACAGTTTTCTGCAAGTTGCAATCATGAAATACAGAAATTAACCGTTTTTCATAAACAAGGTCTAAGTCATGTTTGAGTCACTCTGTAAGTACAATTATTGCTGAACTGATTAATCATGATGATAGGAACACTGTTGACACTTTTCAGCGAGTTGCAATCATGAAATACAGAAATTAAGTGTTTTTCATAAACAAGGTCTAAATCATGTTTGAGTCACTCTGTAAGTACCATTTTTGCTGTACTACTTAATCCAGATGATAGGAACACTGTTGACACTTTTCTGCAAGTTGCAATCATGAAATACAGAAATAGACCGTTTTTCATAAACAAGGTCTAAGTCATGTTTGAGTCACTCTGTAAGTACCATTATTGCTGAACTGCTTAATCAAGATGATAGGAACACTGTCGACACTTTTCAGCTAGTTGCAATCATGAAATACAGAAATAAACCGTTTTTCATAAACAAGGTCTAAGTCCTGTTTGAGTCACTCTGTAAGTACCATTTTTGCTGTACTGCTTAATCAAGATGATAGGAACATTGTTGACACCTTTCAGCAAGTTGCAATTATGAAATACAGAAATAAACAGTTTTTTATAAAAAAGGTTTAAATCATGTTTGAGTCACTCTGTAAGTACCATTATTGCTTAACTGCTTAATCAAGATGATAGGAACACTGTTGACACTTTTCAGCCAGGTGCAATCATGAAATGCAGAAAAAAAACGTTTTTCATAAACAAGGTCTAAATAATGTTTGAGTCACTCTGTAAGTACAATTTTTCCTGTACTGCTTAATCAAGATGATAGGAACGTTGTTGACACTTTTCTGCAAGTTGCAATCATGAAATACAGAAATAAACCGTTTTTAATAAACAAGGTCTAAGTCATGTTTGAGTCACTCTGTAAGTACCATTTTTGCTGTACTGCTTAATCCAGATGATAGGAACACTGTTGACACTTTTCAGCCAGTTGCAATCATGAAATACAGAAATAAACCGTTTTCATAAACAAGGTCTAAGTCATGTTAGAGTCACTCTGTAAGTCCCATTGCTGCTGTACTGCTTAATCTAGATGATAGGAACACTGTTGACACTTTTCAGCGAGTTGCAATCATGAAATACAGAAATTAACCGTTTTTCATAAACAAGGTCTAAATCATGTTTGAGTCACTCGGTAAGTACCATTATTGCTGAACTGCTTAATCATGATTATAGGAACATTGTTGACAGTTTTCAGCATTTGCAATCATGAAATACAGAAATAAACCGATTTTCATAAACAAGGTCTAAGTCATGTTTGAGTCACTCGGTAAGTACCATTATTGCTGAACTGCTTAATCATGATTATAGGAACACTGTTGACACTTTTCTGCAAGTTGCAATCATGAAATACAGAAATAAACCGTTTTTCATAAACAAGGTCTAAATCATGTTTGAGTCACTCTGTAAGTACCATTATTGCTGTACTGCTTAATCAAGATGATAGGAACACTGTTGACACTTTTCAGCTAGTTGCAATCATGAAATACAGAAGTAAACCGTTATTCATAAACAAGGTCTAAGTCATGTTTGAGTCACTCTGTAAGTACCATTTTTGCTGTACGGCTTAATCAAGATGATAGGAACATTGTTGACAGTTTTCTGCAAGTTGCAATCATGAAATACAGAAATAAACAGTTTTTCATGAACAAGGTTTAAATCATGTTTGAGTCACTCTGTAAGTCCCATTGCTGCTGTACTGCTTAACCTAGATGATAGGACCACTGTTGACACTTTTCAGCTAGTTGCAATCATGAAAAACAGAAATAAACCGTTTTTCATAAACAAGGTCTAAATCATGTTTGAGTCACTCTGTAAGTACCATTATTGCTGAACTGCTTAATCAAGATGACTGGAACACTGTTGACACTTTTCAGCCAGTTGCAATCATGAAAAACAGAAATAAACCGTTTTTCATAAACAAGGTCTAAATCATGTTTGAGTCACTCTGTAAGTACCATTATTGCTGAACTGCTTAATCAAGATGACTGGAACACTGTTGACACTTTTCAGCCAGTTGCAATCATGAAATACAGAAATGAACTGTTTTTCATAAACAAGGTCTAAGTCATGTTTGAGTCACTCTGTAAGTACCATTTCTGCTGTACTGCTTAATCCAGATAATAGGAACACTGTTGACACTTTTCTGCAAGTTGCAATCATGAAATACAGAAATGAACAGTTTTTCATAAACAAGGTCTAAGTCATGTTTGAGTCACTCTGTAAGTACAATTTTTGCTGTACTACTTAACCTGTTAGGGCTCGGGTGCAGCATTGACACGGCTGGATAAAAAACATACCCGATTTAATCTGGTTACCACTCCTACTCAGTAACTAGAATATGCATATACTTATTACATATGGATAGAAAACACCCTAAATTTTCTAAAACTGTTTGAATGGTGTCTGTGAGTATAACAGAACTCAAATGGCAGGTCAAAACCTGAGAGATTCCTTTACAGGAAGTGGCCTGTCTGACCATTTCTGGAACTTCTTTGCCATCTCTATCATTTACAAAGGATCTCTGCTCTAACGTGACACTTCCCACGTCTTCCATAGGCTCTCAGAGCCCGGGAAAAAAGAGAATGTCGTCATTCCAGCCCCAGGCTGAAACACATTATCGCCTTTCTCAAGTGGCCCATCAAGAGACACTAGCTTATGCGCGTGACCCCGACCGCCCCCGCCTTTGGGATTTTTTCCTCTGTTTGCCGAAAAGGAGATTCCCTGTCGGAATATTATCGCTTTTCTACGAGAAAAATGACGTAAAAATTGATTTTAAACAGCGGTTGACATGCTTCGACGTACGGCAATGGAATACTTTGAATTTTATTGTCAGGAATTGCGCCAAGCGCGTGACACTTCTTTACTATTTCGGGTAGTGTCTGGAACGCACGAACAAAACGCCGCTATTCGGATATAACGATGGATTATTTTGGACCAAACCAACATTTGTTATTGAAGTAGCTGTCCTGGGTGTGCATTCTGACGAAGACAACAAAAGGTAATGACATTTTTATAATAGTAAATATGATTATGGTGAGTGCTAAACTTGCCGGGTGTCTAAATAGCGAGCCCGTGATGCCTGGGCTATGTACTTAGAATATTGCAAAATGTGCTTTCACCAAAAAGCTATTTTAAAATCGGACATATCGAGTGCATAGAGGAGGTCTGTATCTATAATTCTTAAAATAATTGTTATGCTTTTTGTGAACGTTTATCGTGAGTAATTTAGTAAAATGTTAGCGAATTCCCCGGAAGTTTGCGGGGGGTATGCTAGTTCTGAACGTCACATGCTAATGTAAAAAGCTGGTTTTTGATATAAATATGAACTTGATTGAACAAAACATGCATGTATTGTATAACATAATGTCCTAGGGTTGTCATCTGATGAAGATCATCAAAGGTGAGTGCTGCATTTAGCTGTCTTCTGGGTTTTGGTGACATTATATGCTGGCTTGAAAAATGGGTGTCTGATTATTTCTGGCTTGGTACTCTGCTGACATAATCTAATGTTTTGCTTTCGTTGTAAAGCCTTTTTGAAATCGGACAGTGTGGTTAGATTAACGAGAGTCTTATCTTTAAATGGCTGTAAAATAGTCATATGTTTGAGAAATTGAAGTAATAGGATTTTGAAGATTTTGAAAATCGCGCCACAGGCTGCAAGTGGCTGTTACGTAGGTGGGACGAATTCGTCCCGCCGGTCCCATAGAGGTTAATCAAGATGATAGGAACATTGTTGACACTTTTCAGCATTTGCAATCATGAAATTCAGAAATAAACTGATTTTCATAAACAAGGTCTAAGTCATGTTTGAGTCACTCGGTAAGTACCATTATTGCTGAACTGCTTAACCTGTTGGGTCTAGGGGGCAGCATTTGCACGTCTGGATAAAAAAAATGTACCCGATTTAATCTGGTTACTAATCCTACCCAGTAACTAGAATATGCATATACTTATTATATATAGATAGAAAACACTCTAAAGTTTCCAAAACTGTTTGAATGGTGTCTGTGAGTATAACAGAACTCATTTGGCAGGCAAAACCCTGAGACATTTTCTGACAGGAAGTGGATACCTGATGTGTTGTATTGACTTTAAACCTCTCCCATTGAAAAATACAGGGGTTTAGGAATATTTTGGCACTTCCTATTGCTTCCACTAGATGTCACCAGCCTTTACAAAGTGTTTTGAGTCTTCTGGAGGGAGATCTGACCGAACAAGAGCCATGGAACGGTGATGTCCCATTAGACACCTGGCGCGCTACTTCATGTTGGGTACCCTCGTTCCAATACGTTATAAAAGGCTATGCATTCGTCCACCTTGAATATTATTCATGTTCTGGTTAAAAAAGGCCCTAATGATTTATGCTATACAACGTTTGACATGTTTGAACGAACGGAAATATATTTTTTCCCCTCGTTCATGACGAGAAGTCCGGCTGGCTTACATCATGTGCTAACGAGACGGAGATTTTTGGACATAAATGATGAGCTTTTTTGAACAAAACTACATTCGTTATGGACCTGTGATACCTGGAAGTGACATCTGATGAAGAGAATCAAAGGTAATGGATTATTTACATAGTATTTTCGATTTTAGATCTCCCCAACATGACGTCTAGTCTGTATCGCAACGCGTATTTTTCTGGGCACAGTGCTCAGATTATTGCAAAGTGTGATTTCCCAGTAAGGTTATTTTTAAATCTGGCAAGTTGATTGCGTTCAAAAGATGTAAATCTATAATTCTTTAAATGACAATATAATATTTTACCAATGTTTTCTAATTTTAATTATTTAATTTGTGACGCTGACTTGACTGCCGGTTATTGGAGGGAAACGATTTCCTCAACATCAATGCCATAGTAAAACGCTGTTTTTGTATATAAATATGAACTTGATAGAACTAAAAATGCATGCATTGTCTAACATAATGTCCTAGGAGTGTCATCTGATGGAGATTGTAAAAGGTTAGTGTATCATTTTAGCTGGTTTTATGGTTTTGGTGACCCTGTCTTTGACTTGACAAAACATTACACACAACTCTTGTAAATGTACTGTCCTAACATACTCTAAATTTATGCTTTCGCCGTAAAACCTTTTTGAAATCGTAAAACGTGGTTAGATTAAGGAGATGTTTATCTTTCAAATGGTGTAACATAGTTGTATTTTAGAAAAATTTGAATTTTGACATTTATTTGGATTCAAATTTGCCGCTCTTGAAATGCACCTGCTGTTGATGGAGTGCACCACAGGTGGCACGCTAGCGTCCCACCTAGCCCCAAGAGGTTAACACTTTTCAGCAAGTTGCAATCATGAAATACAGAAATAAAGAGTTTTTCAAAAACAAGGTCTAATTCATGTTTGAGTCACAGTAAGTACCATTTTGCTGTACAGTTTAAGCTCGATAAAATGAACATTGTTGACACTTTTCAGCAAGTTGCAATCATGAAATACAGAAATAAAGAGTTTTTCAAAAACAAGGTCTAAGTCATGTTTGAGTCACTCTGTAAGTACCATTTTGCTGTACTGTTTAAGCTCGATGAAAGGAACATTGTTGACACTTTTCAGCAAGTTGCAATCATGAAATACACAAATAAAGAGTTTTTCAAAAACAAGGTCTAAGTCATGTTTGAGTCACTCTGTAAGTACCATTTTGCTGTACTGTTTAAGCTCGATGAAAGGAACATTGTTGACACTTTTCAGCAAGTTGCAATCATGAAATAAAGAAATAAACAGTTTTTCAAAAACAAGGTCTAAGTCATGTTTGAGTCACTCTGTAAGTACCATTTTTGCTGTACTGTTTAAGCTCGATGAAAGGAACACTGTTAACACTTTTCAGCAAGTTGCAATCATGAAATACAGAAATAAAGAGTTTTTCAAAAACAAGGTCTAATTCATGTTTGAGTCACAGTAAGTACCATTTTGCTGTACTGTTTAAGCTCGATAAAATGAACATTGTTGACACTTTTCAGCAAGTTGCAATCATGAAATACAGAAATAAAGAGTTTTTCAAAAACAAGGTCTAAGTCATGTTTGAGTCACTCTGTAAGTACCATTTTGCTGTACTGTTTAAACTCGATGAAAGGAACACTGTTAACACTTTTCAGCAAGTTGCAATCATGAAATACAGAAATAAAGAGTTTTTCAAAAACAAGGTCTAAGTCATGTTTGAGTCACTGTAAGTACCATTTTGCTGTACTGTTTAAGCTCGATGAAAGGAACATTGTTGACACTTTTCAGCAAGTTGCAATCATGAAATACAGAAATAAAGAGTTTTTCAAAAACAAGGTCTAATTCATGTTTGAGTCACAGTAAGTACCATTTTGCTGTACTGTTTAAGCTCGATAAAATGAACATTGTTGACACTTTTCAGCAAGTTGCAATCATGAAATACAGAAATAAAGAGTTTTTCAAAAACAAGGTCTAAGTCATGTTTGAGTCACTCTGTAAGTACCATTTTGCTGTACTGTTTAAGCTCGATGAAAGGAACATTGTTGACACTTTTCAGCAAGTTGCAATCATGAAATACAGAAATAAAGAGTTTTTCAAAAACAAGGTCTAAGTCATGTTTGAGTCACTCTGTAAGTACCATTTTTCCTGTACTGTTTAAACTCGATGAAAGGAACACTGTTAACACTTTTCAGCAAGTTGCAATCATGAAATACAGAAATAAAGAGTTTTTCAAAAACAAGGTCTAATTCATGTTTGAGTCACAGTAAGTACCATTTTGCTGTACAGTTTAAGCTCGATAAAATGAACATTGTTGACACTTTTCAGCAAGTTGCAATCATGAAATACAGAAATAAAGAGTTTTTCAAAAACAAGGTCTAAGTCATGTTTGAGTCACTCTGTAAGTACCATTTTGCTGTACTGTTTAAGCTCGATGAAAGGAACATTGTTGACACTTTTCAGCAAGTTGCAATCATGAAATACAGAAATAAAGAGTTTTTCAAAAACAAGGTCTAAGTCATGTTTGAGTCACTCTGTAAGTACCATTTTTGCTGTACTACTTAATCCAGATGATAGGAACACTGTTTACACTTTTCTGCAAGTTGCAATCATGAAATACAGAAATAAACCGTTTTTCATAAACAAGGTCTAAATCATGTTTGAGTCACTCTGTAAGTACCATTTCTACTGTACTGCTTAATCCAGATGATAGGAACACTGTTTACACTTTCCTGCAAGTTGCAATCATGAAATACAGAAATGAACAGTTTTTCATAAACAAGGTCTAAGTCATGTTTGAGTCACTCTGTAAGTACAGTTTTTGCTGTACTACTTAACCTGTTAGGGCTCGGGTGCAGCATTGACACGGCTGGATAAAAAACATACCCGATTTAATCTGGTTACCACTCCTACTCAGTAACTAGAATATGCATATACTTATTACATATGGATAGAAAACACCCTAAATTTTCTAAAACTGTTTGAATGGTGTCTGTGAGTATAACAGAACTCAAATGGCAGGTCAAAACCTGAGAGATTCCTTTACAGGAAGTGGCCTGTCTGACCATTTCTGGAACTTCTTTGCCATCTCTATCATTTACAAAGGATCTCTGCTCTAACGTGACACTTCCCACGTCTTCCATAGGCTCTCAGAGCCCGGGAAAAAAGAGAATGTCGTCATTCCAGCCCCAGGCTGAAACACATTATCGCCTTTCTCAAGTGGCCCATCAAGAGACACTAGCTTATGCGCATGACCCCGACCGCCCCCGCCTTTGGGATTTTTTCCTCTGTTTGCCGAAAAGGAGATTCCCTGTCGGAATATTATCGCTTTTCTACGAGAAAAATGACGTAAAAATTGATTTTAAACAGCGGTTGACATGCTTCGACGTACGGCAATGGAATACTTTGAATTTTATTGTCAGGAATTGCGCCAAGCGCGTGACACTTCTTTACTATTTCGGATAGTGTCTGGAACGCACGAACAAAACGCCGCTATTCGGATATAACGATGGATTATTTTGGACCAAACCAACATTTGTTATTGAAGTAGCTGTCCTGGGTGTGCATTCTGACGAAGACAACAAAAGGTAATGACATTTTTATAATAGTAAATATGATTATGGTGAGTGCTAAACTTGCCGGGTGTCTAAATAGCGAGCCCGTGATGCCTGGGCTATGTACTTAGAATATTGCAAAATGTGCTTTCACCAAAAAGCTATTTTAAAATCGGACATATCGAGTGCATAGAGGAGGTCTGTATCTATAATTCTTAAAATAATTGTTATGCTTTTTGTGAACGTTTATCGTGAGTAATTTAGTAAAATGTTAGCGAATTCCCCGGAAGTTTGCGGGGGGTATGCTAGTTCTGAACGTCACATGCTAATGTAAAAAGCTGGTTTTTGATATAAATATGAACTTGATTGAACAAAACATGCATGTATTGTATAACATAATGTCCTAGGGTTGTCATCTGATGAAGATCATCAAAGGTGAGTGCTGCATTTAGCTGTCTTCTGGGTTTTGGTGACATTATATGCTGGCTTGAAAAATGGGTGTCTGATTATTTCTGGCTTGGTACTCTGCTGACATAATCTAATGTTTTGCTTTCGTTGTAAAGCCTTTTTGAAATCGGACAGTGTGGTTAGATTAACGAGAGTCTTATCTTTAAATGGCTGTAAAATAGTCATATGTTTGAGAAATTGAAGTAATAGGATTTTGAAGATTTTGAAAATCGCGCCACAGGCTGCAAGTGGCTGTTACGTAGGTGGGACGAATTCGTCCCGCCGGTCCCATAGAGGTTAATCAAGATGATAGGAACATTGTTGACACTTTTCAGCATTTGCAATCATGAAATTCAGAAATAAACTGATTTTCATAAACAAGGTCTAAGTCATGTTTGAGTCACTCGGTAAGTACCATTATTGCTGAACTGCTTAACACTTTTCAGCAAGTTGCAATCATGAAATACAGAAATAAAGAGTTTTTCAAAAACAAGGTCTAATTCATGTTTGAGTCACAGTAAGTACCATTTTGCTGTACAGTTTAAGCTCGATAAAATGAACATTGTTGACACTTTTCAGCAAGTTGCAATCATGAAATACAGAAATAAAGAGTTTTTCAAAAACAAGGTCTAAGTCATGTTTGAGTCACTCTGTAAGTACCATTTTGCTGTACTGTTTAACCTCTTGGGGCTAGGTGGGACGCTAGCGTGCCACCTGTGGTGCACTCCATCAACAGCAGGTGCATTTCAAGAGCGGCAAATTTGAATCCAAATAAATGTCAAAATTCAAATTTTTCAAAAATACAACTATGTTACACCATTTGAAAGATAAACATCTCCTTAATCTAACCACGTTTTACGATTTCAAAAAGGTTTTACGGCGAAAGCATACATTTAGAGTATGTTAGGACAGTACATTTACAAGAGTTGTGTGTAATGTTTTGTCAAGTCAAAGACAGGGTCACCAAAACCATAAAACCAGCTAAAATGATACACTAACCTTTTACAATCTCCATCAGATGACACTCCTAGGACATTATGTTAGACAATGCATGCATTTTTAGTTCTATCAAGTTCATATTTATATACAAAAACAGCGTTTTACTATGGCATTGATGTTGAGGAAATCGTTTCCCTCCAATAACCGGCAGTCAAGTCAGCGTCACAAATTAAATAATTAAAATTAGAAAACATTGGTAAAATATTATATTGTCATTTAAAGAATTATAGATTTACATCTTTTGAACGCAATCAACTTGCCAGATTTAAAAATAACCTTACTGGGAAATCACACTTTGCAATAATCTGAGCACTGTGCCCAGAAAAATACGCGTTGCGATACAGACTAGACGTCATGTTGGGGAGATCTAAAATCGAAAATACTATGTAAATAATCCATTACCTTTGATTCTCTTCATCAGATGTCACTTCCAGGTATCACAGGTCCATAACGAATGTAGTTTTGTTCAAAAAAGCTCATCATTTATGTCCAAAAATCTCCGTCTCGTTAGCACATGATGTAAGCCAGCCGGACTTCTCGTCATGAACGAGGGGAAAAAATATATTTCCGTTCGTTCAAACATGTCAAACGTTGTATAGCATAAATCATTAGGGCCTTTTTTAACCAGAACATGAATAATATTCAAGGTGGACGAATGCATAGCCTTTTATAACGTATTGGAACGAGGGTACCCAACATGAAGTAGCGCGCCAGGTGTCTAATGGGACATCACCGTTCCATGGCTCTTGTTCGGTCAGATCTCCCTCCAGAAGACTCAAAACACTTTGTAAAGGCTGGTGACATCTAGTGGAAGCAATAGGAAGTGCCAAAATATTCCTAAACCCCTGTGTTTTTCAATGGGATAGGTTTAAAGTCAATACAACACATCAGGTATCCACTTCCTGTCAGAAAATGTCTCAGGGTTTTGCCTGCCAAATGAGTTCTGTTATACTCACAGACACCATTCAAACAGTTTTGGAAACTTTAGAGTGTTTTCTATCCATATATAATAAGTATATGCATATTCTAGTTACTGGGTAGGATTAGTAACCAGATTAAATCGGGTACATTTTTTTTATCCAGACGTGCAAATGCTGCCCCCTAGACCCAACAGGTTAAGCTCGATGAAAGGAACATTGTTGACACTTTTCAGCAAGTTGCAATTATGAAATACAGAAATAAAGAGTTTTTCAAAAACAAGGTCTAAGTCATGTTTGAGTCACTCTGTAAGTACCATTTTTGCTGTACTGTTTAAACTCGATGAAAGGAACACTGTTAACACTTTTCAGCAAGTTGCAATTATGAAATACAGAAATAAAGAGTTTTTCAAAAACAAGGTCTAAGTCATGTTTGAGTCACAGTAAGTACCATTTTGCTGTACTGTTTAAGCTCGATGAAAGGAACATTGTTGACACTTTTCAGCAAGTTGCAATCATGAAATACAGAAATAAAGAGTTTTTCAAAAACAAGGTCTAAGTCATGTTTGAGTCACTCTGTAAGTACCATTTTTGCTGTACTGTTTAAACTCGATGAAAGGAACACTGTTAACACTTTTCAGCAAGTTGCAATCATGAAATACAGAAATAAAGATTTTTTCAAAAACAAGGTCTAATTCATGTTTGAGTCACAGTAAGTACCATTTTGCTGTACTGTTTAAGCTCGATAAAATGAACATTGTTGACACTTTTCAGCAAGTTGCAATCATGAAATACAGAAATAAAGAGTTTTTCAAAAACAAGGTCTAAGTCATGTTTGAGTCACTCTGTAAGTACCATTTTGCTGTACTGTTTAAACTCGATGAAAGGAACACTGTTAACACTTTTCAGCAAGTTGCAATCATGAAATACAGAAATAAAGAGTTTTTCAAAAACAAGGTCTAAGTCATGTTTGAGTCACTGTAAGTACCATTTTGCTGTACTGTTTAAGCTCGATGAAAGGAACATTGTTGACACTTTTCAGCAAGTTGCAATCATGAAATACAGAAATAAAGAGTTTTTCAAAAACAAGGTCTAAGTCATGTTTGAGTCACAGTAAGTACCATTTTGCTGTACTGTTTAAGCTCGATGAAAGGAACATTGTTGACACTTTTCAGCAAGTTGCAATCATGAAATACAGAAATAAAGAGTTTTTCAAAAACAAGGTCTAAGTCATGTTTGAGTCACTCTGTAAGTACCATTTTTGCTGTACTGTTTAAACTCGATGAAAGGAACACTGTTAACACTTTTCAGCAAGTTGCAATCATGAAATACAGAAATAAAGAGTTTTTCAAAAACAAGGTCTAAGTCATGTTTGAGTCACTCTGTAAGTACCATTTTGCTGTACTGTTTAAGCTCGATGAAAGGAACATTGTTGACACTTTTCAGCAAGTTGCAATCATGAAATACAGAAATAAAGAGTTTTTCAAAAACAAGGTCTAAGTCATGTTTGAGTCACTCTGTAAGTACCATTTTTGCTGTACTGTTTAAACTCGATGAAAGGAACACTGTTAACACTTTTCAGCAAGTTGCAATCATGAAATACAGAAATAAAGAGTTTTTCAAAAACAAGGTCTAATTCATGTTTGAGTCACAGTAAGTACCATTTTGCTGTACTGTTTAAGCTCGATAAAATGAACATTGTTGACACTTTTCAGCAAGTTGCAATCATGAAATACAGAAATAAAGAGTTTTTCAAAAACAAGGTCTAAGTCATGTTTGAGTCACTCTGTAAGTACCATTTTGCTGTACTGTTTAAGCTCGATGAAAGGAACATTGTTGACACTTTTCAGCAAGTTGCAATCATGAAATACAGAAATAAAGAGTTTTTCAAAAACAAGGTCTAAGTCATGTTTGAGTCACTCTGTAAGTACCATTTTGCTGTACTGTTTAAGCTCGATGAAAGGAACATTGTTGACACTTTTCAGCAAGTTGCAATCATGAAATACAGAAATAAAGAGTTTTTCAAAAACAAGGTCTAAGTCATGTTTGAGTCACTCTGTAAGTACCATTTTGCTGTACTGTTTAAGCTCGATGAAAGGAACATTGTTGACACTTTTCAGTAAGTTGCAATCATGAAATACAGAAATAAACAGTTTTTCAAAAACAAGGTCTAAGTCATGTTTGAGTCACTCTGTAAGTACCATTTTGCTGTACTGTTTAAACTCGATGAAAGGAACACTGTTAACACTTTTCAGCAAGTTGCAATCATGAAATACAGAAATAAAGAGTTTTTCAAAAACAAGGTCTAAGTCATGTTTGAGTCACTGTAAGTACCATTTTGCTGTACTGTTTAAGCTCGATGAAAGGAACATTGTTGACACTTTTCAGCAAGTTGCAATCATGAAATACAGAAATAAAGAGTTTTTCAAAAACAAGGTCTAAGTCATGTTTGAGTCACTCTGTAAGTACCATTTTGCTGTACTGTTTAAACTCGATGAAAGGAACACTGTTAAGACTTTTCAGCAAGTTGCAATCATGAAATACAGAAATAAAGAGTTTTTCAAAAACAAGGTCTAAGTCATGTTTGAGTCACTGTAAGTACCATTTTGCTGTACTGTTTAAGCTCGATGAAAGGAACATTGTTGACACTTTTCAGCAAGTTGCAATCATGAAATACAGAAATAAAGAGTTTTTCAAAAACAAGGTCTAATTCATGTTTGAGTCACAGTAAGTACCATTTTGCTGTACTGTTTAAGCTCGATAAAATGAACATTGTTGACACTTTTCAGCAAGTTGCAATCATGAAATACAGAAATAAAGAGTTTTTCAAAAACAAGGTCTAAGTCATGTTTGAGTCACTCTGTAAGTACCATTTTGCTGTACTGTTTAAACTCGATGAAAGGAACACTGTTAACACTTTTCAGCAAGTTGCAATCATGAAATACAGAAATAAAGAGTTTTTCAAAAACAAGGTCTAAGTCATGTTTGAGTCACTCTGTAAGTACCATTTTGCTGTACTGTTTAAGCTCGATGAAAGGAACATTGTTGACACTTTTCAGCAAGTTGCAATCATGAAATACAGAAATAAAGAGTTTTTCAAAAACAAGGTCTAATTCATGTTTGAGTCACAGTAAGTACCATTTTGCTGTACAGTTTAAGCTCGATAAAATGAACATTGTTGACACTTTTCAGCAAGTTGCAATCATGAAATACAGAAATAAAGAGTTTTTCAAAAACAAGGTCTAAGTCGTGTTTGAGTCACTCTATAAGTACCATTTTGCTGTACTGTTTAAGCTCGATGAAAGGAACATTGTTGACACTTTTCAGCAAGTTGCAATCATGAAATACAGAAATAAAGAGTTTTTCAAAAACAAGGTCTAAGTCATGTTTGAGTCACTCTGTAAGTACCATTTTGCTGTACTGTTTAAGCTCGATGAAAGGAACATTGTTGACACTTTTCAGCAAGTTGCAATCATGAAATACAGAAATAAAGAGTTTTTCAAAAACAAGGTCTAATTCATGTTTGAGTCACAGTAAGTACCATTTTGCTGTACAGTTTAAGCTCGATAAAATGAACATTGTTGACACTTTTCAGCAAGTTGCAATCATGAAATACAGAAATAAAGAGTTTTTCAAAAACAAGGTCTAAGTCGTGTTTGAGTCACTCTATAAGTACCATTTTGCTGTACTGTTTAAGCTCGATGAAAGGAACATTGTTGACACTTTTCAGCAAGTTGCAATCATGAAATACAGAAATAAAGAGTTTTTCAAAAACAAGGTCTAAGTCATGTTTGAGTCACTCTGTAAGTACCATTTTGCTGTACTGTTTAAGCTCGATGAAAGGAACATTGTTGACACTTTTCAGCAAGTTGCAATCATGAAATACAGAAATAAAGAGTTTTTCAAAAACAAGGTCTAAGTCATGTTTGAGTCACTCTGTAAGTACCATTTTGCTGTACTGTTTAAGCTCGATGAAAGGAACATTGTTGACACTTTTCAGTAAGTTGCAATCATGAAATACAGAAATAAACAGTTTTTCAAAAACAAGGTCTAAGTCATGTTTGAGTCACTCTGTAAGTACCATTTTGCTGTACTGTTTAAACTCGATGAAAGGAACACTGTTAACACTTTTCAGCAAGTTGCAATCATGAAATACAGAAATAAAGAGTTTTTCAAAAACAAGGTCTAAGTCATGTTTGAGTCACTGTAAGTACCATTTTGCTGTACTGTTTAAGCTCGATGAAAGGAACATTGTTGACACTTTTCAGCAAGTTGCAATCATGAAATACAGAAATAAAGAGTTTTTCAAAAACAATGTCTAATTCATGTTTGAGTCACAGTAAGTACCATTTTGCTGTACAGTTTAAGCTCGATAAAATGAACATTGTTGACACTTTTCAGCAAGTTGCAATCATGAAATACAGAAATAAAGAGTTTTTCAAAAACAAGGTCTAAGTCATGTTTGAGTCACTCTGTAAGTACCATTTTGCTGTACTGTTTAAGCTCGATGAAAGGAACATTGTTGACACTTTTCAGCAAGTTGCAATCATGAAATACACAAATAAAGAGTTTTTCAAAAACAAGGTCTAAGTCATGTTTGAGTCACTCTGTAAGTACCATTTTGCTGTACTGTTTAAGCTCGATGAAAGGAACATTGTTGACACTTTTCAGCAAGTTGCAATCATGAAATACAGAAATAAAGAGTTTTTCAAAAACAAGGTCTAAGTCATGTTTGAGTCACTGTAAGTACCATTTTGCTGTACTGTTTAAGCTCGATGAAAGGAACATTGTTGACACTTTTCAGCAAGTTGCAATCATGAAATAAAGAAATAAACAGTTTTTCAAAAACAAGGTCTAAGTCATGTTTGAGTCACTCTGTAAGTACCATTTTGCTGTACTGTTTAAGCTCGATGAAAGGAACATTGTTGACACTTTTCAGCAAGTTGCAATCATGAAATACAGAAATAAAGAGTTTTTCAAAAACAAGGTCTAAGTCATGTTTGAGTCACTCTGTAAGTACCATTTTGCTGTACTGTTTAAGCTCGATGAAAGGAACATTGTTGACACTTTTCAGCAAGTTGCAATCATGAAATACAGAAATAAAGAGTTTTTCAAAAACAAGGTCTAAGTCATGTTTGAGTCACTCTGTAAGTACCATTTTGCTGTACTGTTTAAGCTCGATGAAAGGAACACTGTTAACACTTTTCAGCAAGTTGCAATCATGAAATACAGAAATAAAGAGTTTTTCAAAAACAAGGTCTAAGTCATGTTTGAGTCACTGTAAGTACCATTTTGCTGTACTGTTTAAGCTCGATGAAAGGAACATTGTTGACACTTTTCAGCAAGTTGCAATCATGAAATACAGAAATAAAGAGTTTTTCAAAAACAAGGTCTAAGTCATGTTTGAGTCACTCTGTAAGTACCATTTTTGCTGTACTGTTTAAACTCGATGAAAGGAACACTGTTAACACTTTTCAGCAAGTTGCAATTATGAAATACAGAAATAAAGAGTTTTTCAAAAACAAGGTCTAAGTCATGTTTGAGTCACTGTAAGTACCATTTTGCTGTACTGTTTAAGCTCGATGAAAGGAACATTGTTGACACTTTTCAGCAAGTTGCAATCATGAAATAAAGAAATAAACAGTTTTTCAAAAACAAGGTCTAAGTCATGTTTGAGTCACTCTGTAAGTACCATTTTGCTGTACTGTTTAAGCTCGATGAAAGGAACACTGTTAACACTTTTCAGCAAGTTGCAATCATGAAATACAGAAATAAAGAGTTTTTCAAAAACAAGGTCTAATTCATGTTTGAGTCACAGTAAGTACCATTTTGCTGTACTGTTTAAGCTCGATAAAATGAACATTGTTGACACTTTTCAGCAAGTTGCAATCATGAAATACAGAAATAAAGAGTTTTTCAAAAACAAGGTCTAAGTCATGTTTGAGTCACTCTGTAAGTACGATTTTGCTGTACTGTTTAAACTCGATGAAAGGAACACTGTTAACACTTTTCAGCAAGTTGCAATCATGAAATACAGAAATAAAGAGTTTTTCAAAAACAAGGTCTAAGTCATGTTTGAGTCACTGTAAGTACCATTTTGCTGTACTGTTTAAGCTCGATGAAAGGAACATTGTTGACACTTTTCAGCAAGTTGCAATCATGAAATACAGAAATAAAGAGTTTTTCAAAAACAAGGTCTAATTCATGTTTGAGTCACAGTAAGTACCATTTTGCTGTACTGTTTAAGCTCGATAAAATGAACATTGTTGACACTTTTCAGCAAGTTGCAATCATGAAATACAGAAATAAAGAGTTTTTCAAAAACAAGGTCTAAGTCATGTTTGAGTTACTCTGTAAGTACCATTTTGCTGTACTGTTTAAACTCGATGAAAGGAACACTGTTAACACTTTTCAGCAAGTTGCAATCATGAAATACAGAAATAAAGAGTTTTTCAAAAACAAGGTCTAAGTCATGTTTGAGTCACTGTAAGTACCATTTTGCTGTACTGTTTAAGCTCGATGAAAGGAACATTGTTGACACTTTTCAGCAAGTTGCAATCATGAAATACAGAAATAAAGAGTTTTTCAAAAACAAGGTCTAAGTCATGTTTGAGTCACTCTGTAAGTACCATTTTTGCTGTACTGTTTAAACTCGATGAAAGGAACACTGTTAACACTTTTCAGCAAGTTGCAATTATGAAATACAGAAATAAAGAGTTTTTCAAAAACAAGGTCTAAGTCATGTTTGAGTCACTCTGTAAGTACCATTTTGCTGTACTGTTTAAGCTCGATGAAAGGAACATTGTTGACACTTTTCAGCAAGTTGCAATAATGAAATACAGAAATAAAGAGTTTTTCAAAAACAAGGTCTAAGTCATGTTTGAGTCACTCTGTAAGTACCATTTTTGCAGTACTGTTTAAACTCGATGAAAGGAACACTGTTAACACTTTTCAGCAAGTTGCAATCATGAAATACAGAAATAAAGAGTTTTTCAAAAACAAGGTCTAATTCATGTTTGAGTCACAGTAAGTACCATTTTGCTGTACTGTTTAAGCTCGATAAAATGAACATTGTTGACACTTTTCAGCAAGTTGCAATCATGAAATACAGAAATAAAGAGTTTTTCAAAAACAAGGTCTAAGTCATGTTTGAGTCACTCTGTAAGTACCATTTTGCTGTACTGTTTAAGCTCGATGAAAGGAACATTGTTGACACTTTTCAGCAAGTTGCAATCATGAAATACAGAAATAAAGAGTTTTTCAAAAACAAGGTCTAAGTTATGTTTGAGTCACTCTGTAAGTACCATTTTGCTGTACTGTTTAAGCTCGATGAAAGGAACATTGTTGACACTTTTCAGCAAGTTGCAATCATGAAATACAGAAATAAAGAGTTTTTCAAAAACAAGGTCTAAGTCATGTTTGAGTCACTCTGTAAGTACCATTTTGCTGTACTGTTTAAGCTCGATGAAAGGAACATTGTTGACACTTTTCAGTAAGTTGCAATCATGAAATACAGAAATAAACAGTTTTTCAAAAACAAGGTCTAAGTCATGTTTGAGTCACTCTGTAAGTACCATTTTGCTGTACTGTTTAAACTCAATGAAAGGAACACTGTTAACACTTTTCAACAAGTTGCAATCATGAAATACAGAAATAAAGAGTTTTTCAAAAACAAGGTCTAAGTCATGTTTGAGTCACTGTATGTACCATTTTGCTGTACTGTTTAAGCTCGATGAAAGGAACATTGTTGACACTTTTCAGCAAGTTGCAATCATGAAATACAGAAATAAAGAGTTTTTCAAAAACAAGGTCTAAGTCATGTTTGAGTCACTCTGTAAGTACCATTTTGCTGTACTGTTTAAACTCGATGAAAGGAACACTGTTAAGACTTTTCAGCAAGTTGCAATCATGAAATACAGAAATAAAGAGTTTTTCAAAAACAAGGTCTAAGTCATGTTTGAGTCACTGTAAGTACCATTTTGCTGTACTGTTTAAGCTCGATGAAAGGAACATTGTTGACACTTTTCAGCAAGTTGCAATCATGAAATACAGAAATAAAGAGTTTTTCAAAAACAAGGTCTAATTCATGTTTGAGTCACAGTAAGTACCATTTTGCTGTACTGTTTAAGCTCGATAAAATGAACATTGTTGACACTTTTCAGCAAGTTGCAATCATGAAATACAGAAATAAAGAGTTTTTCAAAAACAAGGTCTAAGTCATGTTTGAGTCACTCTGTAAGTACCATTTTGCTGTACTGTTTAAACTCGATGAAAGGAACACTGTTAACACTTTTCAGCAAGTTGCAATCATGAAATACAGAAATAAAGAGTTTTTCAAAAACAAGGTCTAAGTCATGTTTGAGTCACTCTGTAAGTACCATTTTGCTGTACTGTTTAAGCTCGATGAAAGGAACATTGTTGACACTTTTCAGCAAGTTGCAATCATGAAATACAGAAATAAAGAGTTTTTCAAAAACAAGGTCTAAGTCATGTTTGAGTCACTCTGTAAGTACCATTTTTGCTGTACTGTTTAAACTCGATGAAAGGAACATTGTTGACACTTTTCAGCAAGTTGCAATCATGAAATACAGAAATAAAGAGTTTTTCAAAAACAAGGTCTAAGTCATGTTTGAGTCACTCTGTAAGTACCATTTTTGCTGTACTGTTTAAACTCGATGAAAGGAACACTGTTAACACTTTTCAGCAAGTTGCAATCATGAAATACAGAAATAAAAAGTTTTTCAAAAACAAGGTCTAATTCATGTTTGAGTCACAGTAAGTACCATTTTGCTGTACAGTTTAAGCTCGATAAAATGAACATTGTTGACACTTTTCAGCAAGTTGCAATCATGAAATACAGAAATAAAGAGTTTTTCAAAAACAAGGTCTAAGTCGTGTTTGAGTCACTCTATAAGTACCATTTTGCTGTACTGTTTAAGCTCGATGAAAGGAACATTGTTGACACTTTTCAGCAAGTTGCAATCATGAAATACAGAAATAAAGAGTTTTTCAAAAACAAGGTCTAAGTCATGTTTGAGTCACTCTGTAAGTACCATTTTGCTGTACTGTTTAAGCTCGATGAAAGGAACATTGTTGACACTTTTCAGCAAGTTGCAATCATGAAATACAGAAATAAAGAGTTTTTCAAAAACAAGGTCTAAGTCATGTTTGAGTCACTCTGTAAGTACCATTTTGCTGTACTGTTTAAGCTCGATGAAAGGAACATTGTTGACACTTTTCAGTAAGTTGCAATCATGAAATACAGAAATAAACAGTTTTTCAAAAACAAGGTCTAAGTCATGTTTGAGTCACTCTGTAAGTACCATTTTGCTGTACTGTTTAAACTCGATGAAAGGAACACTGTTAACACTTTTCAGCAAGTTGCAATCATGAAATACAGAAATAAAGAGTTTTTCAAAAACAAGGTCTAAGTCATGTTTGAGTCACTCGTAAGTACCATTTTGCTGTACTGTTTAAGCTCGATGAAAGGAACATTGTTGACACTTTTCAGCAAGTTGCAATCATGAAATACAGAAATAAAGAGTTTTTCAAAAACAAGGTCTAAGTCATGTTTGAGTCACTCTGTAAGTACCATTTTTGCTGTACTGTTTAAACTCGATGAAAGGAACACTGTTAACACTTTTCAGCAAGTTGCAATTATGAAATACAGAAATAAAGAGTTTTTCAAAAACAAGGTCTAAGTCATGTTTGAGTCACTGTAAGTACCATTTTGCTGTACTGTTTAAGCTCGATGAAAGGAACATTGTTGACACTTTTCAGCAAGTTGCAATCATGAAATAAAGAAATAAACAGTTTTTCAAAAACAAGGTCTAAGTCATGTTTGAGTCACTCTGTAAGTACCATTTTGCTGTACTGTTTAAGCTCGATGAAAGGAACACTGTTAACACTTTTCAGCAAGTTGCAATCATGAAATACAGAAATAAAGAGTTTTTCAAAAACAAGGTCTAATTCATGTTTGAGTCACAGTAAGTACCATTTTGCTGTACTGTTTAAGCTCGATAAAATGAACATTGTTGACACTTTTCAGCAAGTTGCAATCATGAAATACAGAAATAAAGAGTTTTTCAAAAACAAGGTCTAAGTCATGTTTGAGTCACTCTGTAAGTACCATTTTGCTGTACTGTTTATACTCGATGAAAGGAACACTGTTAACACTTTTCAGCAAGTTGCAATCATGAAATACAGAAATAAAGAGTTTTTCAAAAACAAGGTCTAAGTCATGTTTGAGTCACTGTAAGTACCATTTTGCTGTACTGTTTAAGCTCGATGAAAGGAACATTGTTGACACTTTTCAGCAAGTTGCAATCATGAAATACAGAAATAAAGAGTTTTTCAAAAACAAGGTCTAATTCATGTTTGAGTCACAGTAAGTACCATTTTGCTGTACTCTTTAAGCTCGATAAAATGAACATTGTTGACACTTTTCAGCAAGTTGCAATCATGAAATACAGAAATAAAGAGTTTTTCAAAAACAAGGTCTAAGTCATGTTTGAGTTACTCTGTAAGTACCATTTTGCTGTACTGTTTAAACTCGATGAAAGGAACACTGTTAACACTTTTCAGCAAGTTGCAATCATGAAATACAGAAATAAAGAGTTTTTCAAAAACAAGGTCTAAGTCATGTTTGAGTCACTGTAAGTACCATTTTGCTGTACTGTTTAAGCTCGATGAAAGGAACATTGTTGACACTTTTCAGCAAGTTGCAATCATGAAATAAAGAAATAAACAGTTTTTCAAAAACAAGGTCTAAGTCATGTTTGAGTCACTCTGTAAGTACCATTTTGCTGTACTGTTTAAGCTCGATGAAAGGAACACTGTTAACACTTTTCAGCATTTTGCAATCATGAAATACAGAAATAAAGAGTTTTTCAAAAACAAGGTCTAATTCATGTTTGAGTCACAGTAAGTACCATTTTGCTGTACTGTTTAAGCTCGATAAAATGAACATTGTTGACACTTTTCAGCAAGTTGCAATCATGAAATACAGAAATAAAGAGTTTTTCAAAAACAAGGTCTAAGTCATGTTTGAGTCACTCTGTAAGTACCATTTTGCTGTACTGTTTAAACTCGATGAAAGGAACACTGTTAACACTTTTCAGCAAGTTGCAATCATGAAATACAGAAATAAAGAGTTTTTCAAAAACAAGGTCTAAGTCATGTTTGAGTCACTGTAAGTACCATTTTGCTGTACTGTTTAAGCTCGATGAAAGGAACATTGTTTACACTTTTCAGCAAGTTGCAATCATGAAATACAGAAATAAAGAGTTTTTCAAAAACAAGGTCTAATTCATGTTTGAGTCACAATAAGTACCATTTTGCTGTACTCTTTAAGCTCGATAAAATGAACATTGTTGACACTTTTCAGCAAGTTGCAATCATGAAATACAGAAATAAAGAGTTTTTCAAAAACAAGGTCTAAGTCATGTTTGAGTTACTCTGTAAGTACCATTTTGCTGTACTGTTTAAACTCGATGAAAGGAACACTGTTAACACTTTTCAGCAAGTTGCAATCATGAAATACAGAAATAAAGAGTTTTTCAAAAACAAGGTCTAAGTCATGTTTGAGTCACTGTAAGTACCATTTTGCTGTACTGTTTAAGCTCGATGAAAGGAACATTGTTGACACTTTTCAGCAAGTTGCAATCATGAAATACAGAAATAAACAGTTTTTCAAAAACAAGGTCTAAGTCATGTTTGAGTCACTCTGTAAGTACCATTTTGCTGTACTGTTTAAGCTCGATGAAAGGAACACTGTTAACACTTTTCAGCAAGTTGCAATCATGAAATACAGAAATAAAGAGTTTTTCAAAAACAAGGTCTAAGTCATGTTTGAGTCACTGTAAGTACCATTTTGCTGTACTGTTTAAGCTCGATGAAAGGAACATTGTTGACACTTTTCAGCAAGTTGCAATCATGAAATACAGAAATAAAGAGTTTTTCAAAAACAAGGTCTAAGTCATGTTTGAGTCACTCTGTAAGTACCATTTTTGCTGTACTGTTTAAACTCGATGAAAGGAACACTGTTAACACTTTTCAGCAAGTTGCAATTATGAAATACAGAAATAAAGAGTTTTTCAAAAACAAGGTCTAAGTCATGTTTGAGTCACTCTGTAAGTACCATTTTGCTGTACTGTTTAAGCTCGATGAAAGGAACATTGTTGACACTTTTCAGCAAGTTGCAATCATGAAATACAGAAATAAAGAGTTTTTCAAAAACAAGGTCTAAGTCATGTTTGAGTCACTCTGTAAGTACCATTTTTGCTGTACTGTTTAAACTCGATGAAAGGAACACTGTTAACACTTTTCAGCAAGTTGCAATCATGAAATACAGAAATAAAGAGTTTTTCAAAAACAAGGTCTAATTCATGTTTGAGTCACAGTAAGTACCA
Source organism: Salmo salar (assembly GCF_965601325.2). Classification (NCBI taxonomy): domain Eukaryota; kingdom Metazoa; phylum Chordata; class Actinopteri; order Salmoniformes; family Salmonidae; genus Salmo; species Salmo salar. The sequence goes on from NC_138293.1 coordinate 41,343,613, forward strand.
TTTTGCTGTACTGTTTAAGCTCGATAAAATGAACATTGTTGACACTTTTCAGCAAGTTGCAATCATGAAATACAGAAATAAAGAGTTTTTCAAAAACAAGGTCTAAGTCATGTTTGAGTCACTCTGTAAGTACCATTTTGCTGTACTGTTTAAGCTCGATGAAAGGAACATTGTTGACACTTTTCAGCAAGTTGCAATCATGAAATACAGAAATAAAGAGTTTTTCAAAAACAAGGTCTAAGTCATGTTTGAGTCACTCTGTAAGTACCATTTTGCTGTACTGTTTAAGCTCGATGAAAGGAACATTGTTGACACTTTTCAGCAAGTTGCAATCATGAAATACAGAAATAAACCGTTTTTCAAAAACAAGGTCTAAGTCATGTTTGAGTCACTCTGTAAGTACCATTTTGCTGTACTGTTTAAGCTCGATGAAAGGAACATTGTTGACACTTTTCAGTAAGTTGCAATCATGAAATACAGAAATAAAGAGTTTTTCAAAAACAAGGTCTAAGTCATGTTTGAGTCACTCTGTAAGTACCATTTTGCTGTACTGTTTAAACTCGATGAAAGGAACACTGTTAACACTTTTCAGCAAGTTACAATCATGAAATACAGAAATAAAGAGTTTTTCAAAAACAAGGTCTAAGTCATGTTTGAGTCACTCGTAAGTACCATTTTGCTGTACTGTTTAAGCTCGATGAAAGGAACAGTGTTGACACTTTTCAGCAAGTTGCAATCATGAAATACAGAAATAAACCGTTTTTCAAAAACAAGGTCTAAGTCATGTTTGAGTCACTCTGTAAGTACCATTTTGCTGTACTGTTTAAGCTCGATGAAAGGAACATTGTTGACACTTTTCAGCAAGTTGCAATCATGAAATACAGAAATAAAGAGTTTTTCAAAAACAAGGTCTAAGTCATGTTTGAGTCACTCTGTAAGTACCATTTTGCTGTACTGTTTAAGCTCGATGAAAGGAACATTGTTGACACTTTTCAGCAAGTTGCAATCATGAAATACAGAAATAAAGAGTTTTTCAAAAACAAGGTCTAAGTCATGTTTGAGTCACTCTGTAAGTACCATTTTGCTGTACTGTTTAAGCTCGATGAAAGGAACATTGTTGACACTTTTCAGCAAGTTGCAATCATGAAATACAGAAATAAAGAGTTTTTCAAAAACAAGGTCTAAGTCATGTTTGAGTCACTCTGTAAGTACCATTTTGCTGTACTGTTTAAGCTCGATGAAAGGAACATTGTTGACACTTTTCAGTAAGTTGCAATCATGAAATACAGAAATAAACAGTTTTTCAAAAACAAGGTCTAAGTCATGTTTGAGTCACTCTGTAAGTACCATTTTGCTGTACTGTTTAAACTCGATGAAAGGAACACTGTTAACACTTTTCAGCAAGTTGCAATCATGAAATACAGAAATAAAGAGTTTTTCAAAAACAAGGTCTAAGTCATGTTTGAGTCACTCTGTAAGTACCATTTTTGCTGTACTGTTTAAACTCGATGAAAGGAACACTGTTAACACTTTTCAGCAAGTTGCAATTATGAAATACAGAAATAAAGAGTTTTTCAAAAACAAGGTCTAAGTCATGTTTGAGTCACTCTGTAAGTACCATTTTGCTGTAGTGTTTAAGCTCGATGAAAGGAACATTGTTGACACTTTTCAGCAAGTTGCAATCATGAAATACAGAAATAAAGAGTTTTTCAAAAACAAGGTCTAAGTCATGTTTGAGTCACTCTGTAAGTACCATTTTTGCTGTACTGTTTAACCTGTTAGGGCTAGGGGGCAGCATTGACACGGCTGGATAAAAAACATACCCGATTTAATCTGGTTACCACTCCTACTCAGTAACTAGAATATGCATATACTTATTACATATGGATAGAAAACACCCTAAATTTTCTAAAACTGTTTGAATGGTGTCTGTGAGTATAACAGAACTCAAATGGCAGGTCAAAACCTGAGAGATTCCTTTACAGGAAGTGGCCTGTCTGACCATTTCTGGAACTTCTTTGCCATCTCTATCATTTACTAAGGATCTCTGCTCTAACGTGACACTTCCCACGTCGTCCATAGGCTCTCATAGCCCGGGAAAAAAGAGAATGTCGTCATTCCAGCCCCAGGCTGAAACACATTATCGCCTTTCTCAAGTGGCCCATCAAGAGACACTAGCTTATGCGCGTGACCCCGACCGCCCCCGCCTTTGGGATTTTTTCCTCTGTTTGCCGAAAAGGAGATTCCCTGTCGGAATTTTATCGCTTTTCTACGAGAAAAATGACGTAAAAATTGATTTTAAACAGCGGTTGACATGCTTCGACGTACGGCAATTGAATACTTTGAATTTTATTGTCAGGAATTGCGCCAAGCGCGCGACACTTCTTTACTATTTCGGATAGTGTCTGGAACGCACGAACAAAACGCCGCTATTCGGATATAACGATGGATTATTTTGGACCAAACCAACATTTGTTATTGAAGTAGACGTCCTGGGTGTGCATTCTGACGAAGACAACAAAAGGTAATGACATTTTTATAATAGTAAATATGATTATGGTGAGTGCTAAACTTGCCGGGTGTCTAAATAGCGAGCCCGTGATGCCTGGGCTATATACTTAGAATATTGCAAAATGTGCTTTCACCAAAAAGCTATTTTAAAATCGGACATATCGAGTGCATAGAGGAGGTCTGTATCTATAATTCTTAAAATAATTGTTATGCTTTTTGTGAACGTTTATCGTGAGTAATTTAGTAAAATGTTAGCGAATTCCCCGTAAGTTTGCGGGGGGTATGCTAGTTCTGAACGTCACATGCTAATGTAAAAAGCTGGTTTTTGATATAAATATGAACTTGATTGAACAAAACATGCATGTATTGTATAACATAATGTCCTAGGGTTGTCATCTGATGAAGATCATCAAAGGTGAGTGCTGCATTTAGCTGTCTTCTGGGTTTTGGTGACATTATATGCTGGCTTGAAAAATGGGTGTCTGATTATTTCTGGCTTGGTACTCTGCTGACATAATCTAATGTTTTGCTTTCGTTGTAAAGCCTTTTTGAAATCGGACAGTGTGGTTAGATTAACGAGAGTCTTATCTTTAAATGGCTGTAAAATAGTCATATGTTTGAGAAATTGAAGTAATAGGATTTTGAAGATTTTGAAAATCGCGCCACAGGCTGGCAGTGGATGTTACGTAGGTGGGACGAATTCGTCCCGCCGGTCCCATAGAGGTTAAACTCGATGAAAGGAACACTGTTAACACTTTTCAGCAAGTTGCAATCATGAAATACAGAAATAAAGAGTTTTTCAAAAACAAGGTCTAATTCATGTTTGAGTCACAGTAAGTACCATTTTGCTGTACTGTTTAAGCTCGATAAAATGAACATTGTTGACACTTTTCAGCAAGTTGCAATCATGAAATACAGAAATAAAGAGTTTTTCAAAAACAAGGTCTAAGTCATGTTTGAGTCACTCTGTAAGTACCATTTTGCTGTACTGTTTAAGCTCGATGAAAGGAACATTGTTGACACTTTTCAGCAAGTTGCAATCATGAAATACAGAAATAAAGAGTTTTTCAAAAACAAGGTCTAATTCATGTTTGAGTCACAGTAAGTACCATTTTGCTGTACTGTTTAAGCTCGATAAAATGAACATTGTTGACACTTTTCAGCAAGTTGCAATCATGAAATACAGAAATAAAGAGTTTTTCAAAAACAAGGTCTAAGTCATGTTTGAGTCACTCTGTAAGTACCATTTTGCTGTACTGTTTAAGCTCGATGAAAGGAACATTGTTGACACTTTTCAGCAAGTTGCAATCATGAAATACAGAAATAAAGAGTTTTTCAAAAACAAGGTCTAAGTCATGTTTGAGTCACTCTGTAAGTACCATTTTGCTGTACTGTTTAAGCTCGATGAAAGGAACATTGTTGACACTTTTCAGCAAGTTGCAATCATGAAATACAGAAATAAAGAGTTTTTCAAAAACAAGGTCTAAGTCATGTTTGAGTCACTCTGTAAGTACCATTTTGCTGTACTGTTTAAGCTCGATGAAAGGAACATTGTTGACACTTTTCAGTAAGTTGCAATCATGAAATACAGAAATAAACAGTTTTTCAAAAACAAGGTCTAAGTCATGTTTGAGTCACTCTGTAAGTACCATTTTGCTGTACTGTTTAAACTCGATGAAAGGAACACTGTTAACACTTTTCAGCAAGTTGCAATCATGAAATACAGAAATAAAGAGTTTTTCAAAAACAAGGTCTAAGTCATGTTTGAGTCACTCTGTAAGTACCATTTTTGCTGTACTGTTTAAACTCGATGAAAGGAACACTGTTAACACTTTTCAGCAAGTTGCAATTATGAAATACAGAAATAAAGAGTTTTTCAAAAACAAGGTCTAAGTCATGTTTGAGTCACTCTGTAAGTACCATTTTGCTGTAGTGTTTAAGCTCGATGAAAGGAACATTGTTGACACTTTTCAGCAAGTTGCAATCATGAAATACAGAAATAAAGAGTTTTTCAAAAACAAGGTCTAAGTCATGTTTGAGTCACTCTGTAAGTACCATTTTTGCTGTACTGTTTAACCTGTTAGGGCTAGGGGGCAGCATTGACACGGCTGGATAAAAAACATACCCGATTTAATCTGGTTACCACTCCTACTCAGTAACTAGAATATGCATATACTTATTACATATGGATAGAAAACACCCTAAATTTTCTAAAACTGTTTGAATGGTGTCTGTGAGTATAACAGAACTCAAATGGCAGGTCAAAACCTGAGAGATTCCTTTACAGGAAGTGGCCTGTCTGACCATTTCTGGAACTTCTTTGCCATCTCTATCATTTACTAAGGATCTCTGCTCTAACGTGACACTTCCCACGTCGTCCATAGGCTCTCATAGCCCGGGAAAAAAGAGAATGTCGTCATTCCAGCCCCAGGCTGAAACACATTATCGCCTTTCTCAAGTGGCCCATCAAGAGACACTAGCTTATGCGCGTGACCCCGACCGCCCCCGCCTTTGGGATTTTTTCCTCTGTTTGCCGAAAAGGAGATTCCCTGTCGGAATTTTATCGCTTTTCTACGAGAAAAATGACGTAAAAATTGATTTTAAACAGCGGTTGACATGCTTCGACGTACGGCAATTGAATACTTTGAATTTTATTGTCAGGAATTGCGCCAAGCGCGCGACACTTCTTTACTATTTCGGATAGTGTCTGGAACGCACGAACAAAACGCCGCTATTCGGATATAACGATGGATTATTTTGGACCAAACCAACATTTGTTATTGAAGTAGACGTCCTGGGTGTGCATTCTGACGAAGACAACAAAAGGTAATGACATTTTTATAATAGTAAATATGATTATGGTGAGTGCTAAACTTGCCGGGTGTCTAAATAGCGAGCCCGTGATGCCTGGGCTATATACTTAGAATATTGCAAAATGTGCTTTCACCAAAAAGCTATTTTAAAATCGGACATATCGAGTGCATAGAGGAGGTCTGTATCTATAATTCTTAAAATAATTGTTATGCTTTTTGTGAACGTTTATCGTGAGTAATTTAGTAAAATGTTAGCGAATTCCCCGTAAGTTTGCGGGGGGTATGCTAGTTCTGAACGTCACATGCTAATGTAAAAAGCTGGTTTTTGATATAAATATGAACTTGATTGAACAAAACATGCATGTATTGTATAACATAATGTCCTAGGGTTGTCATCTGATGAAGATCATCAAAGGTGAGTGCTGCATTTAGCTGTCTTCTGGGTTTTGGTGACATTATATGCTGGCTTGAAAAATGGGTGTCTGATTATTTCTGGCTTGGTACTCTGCTGACATAATCTAATGTTTTGCTTTCGTTGTAAAGCCTTTTTGAAATCGGACAGTGTGGTTAGATTAACGAGAGTCTTATCTTTAAATGGCTGTAAAATAGTCATATGTTTGAGAAATTGAAGTAATAGGATTTTGAAGATTTTGAAAATCGCGCCACAGGCTGGCAGTGGATGTTACGTAGGTGGGACGAATTCGTCCCGCCGGTCCCATAGAGGTTAAACTCGATGAAAGGAACACTGTTAACACTTTTCAGCAAGTTGCAATCATGAAATACAGAAATAAAGAGTTTTTCAAAAACAAGGTCTAATTCATGTTTGAGTCACAGTAAGTACCATTTTGCTGTACTGTTTAAGCTCGATAAAATGAACATTGTTGACACTTTTCAGCAAGTTGCAATCATGAAATACAGAAATAAAGAGTTTTTCAAAAACAAGGTCTAAGTCATGTTTGAGTCACTCTGTAAGTACCATTTTGCTGTACTGTTTAAACTCGATGAAAGGAACACTGTTAACACTTTTCAGCAAGTTGCAATCATGAAATACAGAAATAAAGAGTTTTTCAAAAACAAGGTCTAAGTCATGTTTGAGTCACTGTAAGTACCATTTTGCTGTACTGTTTAAGCTCGATGAAAGGAACATTGTTGACACTTTTCAGCAAGTTGCAATCATGAAATACAGAAATAAACAGTTTTTCAAAAACAAGGTCTAAGTCATGTTTGAGTCACTCTGTAAGTACCATTTTGCTGTACTGTTTAAACTCGATGAAAGGAACACTGTTAACACTTTTCAGCAAGTTGCAATCATGAAATACAGAAATAAAGAGTTTTTCAAAAACAAGGTCTAAGTCATGTTTGAGTCACTCTGTAAGTACCATTTTTGCTTTACTGTTTAAACTCGATGAAAGGAACACTGTTAACACTTTTCAGCAAGTTGCAATTATGAAATACAGAAATAAAGAGTTTTTCAAAAACAAGGTCTAAGTCATGTTTGAGTCACTCTGTAAGTACCATTTTGCTGTACTGTTTAAGCTCGATGAAAGGAACATTGTTGACACTTTTCAGTAAGTTGCAATCATGAAATACAGAAATAAAGAGTTTTTCAAAAACAAGGTCTAAGTCATGTTTGAGTCACTCTGTAAGTACCATTTTGCTGTACTGTTTAAGCTCGATGAAAGGAACATTGTTGACACTTTTCAGTAAGTTGCAATCATGAAATACAGAAATAAAGAGTTTTTCAAAAACAAGGTCTAAGTCATGTTTGAGTCACTCTGTAAGTACCATTTTGCTGTACTGTTTAAGCTCGATGAAAGGAACATTGTTGACACTTTTCAGCAAGTTGCAATCATGAAATACAGAAATAAAGAGTTTTTCAAAAACAAGGTCTAAGTCATGTTTGAGTCACTCTGTAAGTACCATTTTGCTGTACTGTTTAAGCTCGATGAAAGGAACATTGTTGACACTTTTCAGTAAGTTGCAATCATGAAATACAGAAATAAAGAGTTTTTCAAAAACAAGGTCTAAGTCATGTTTGAGTCACTCTGTAAGTACCATTTTGCTGTACTGTTTAAACTCGATGAAAGGAACACTGTTAACACTTTTCAGCAAGTTGCAATCATGAAATACAGAAATAAAGAGTTTTTCAAAAACAAGGTCTAAGTCATGTTTGAGTCACTGTAAGTACCATTTTGCTGTACTGTTTAAGCTCGATGAAAGGAACATTGTTGACACTTTTCAGCAAGTTGCAATCATGAAATACAGAAATAAAGAGTTTTTCAAAAACAAGGTCTAATTCATGTTTGAGTCACAGTAAGTACCATTTTGCTGTACTGTTTAAGCTCGATAAAATGAACATTGTTGACACTTTTCAGCAAGTTGCAATCATGAAATACAGAAATAAAGAGTTTTTCAAAAACAAGGTCTAAGTCATGTTTGAGTCACTCTGTAAGTACCATTTTGCTGTACTGTTTAAACTCGATGAAAGGAACACTGTTAACACTTTTCAGCAAGTTGCAATCATGAAATACAGAAATAAAGAGTTTTTCAAAAACAAGGTCTAAGTCATGTTTGAGTCACTGTAAGTACCATTTTGCTGTACTGTTTAAGCTCGATGAAAGGAACATTGTTGACACTTTTCAGCAAGTTGCAATCATGAAATACAGAAATAAACAGTTTTTCAAAAACAAGGTCTAAGTCATGTTTGAGTCACTCTGTAAGTACCATTTTGCTGTACTGTTTAAACTCGATGAAAGGAACACTGTTAACACTTTTCAGCAAGTTGCAATCATGAAATACAGAAATAAAGAGTTTTTCAAAAACAAGGTCTAAGTCATGTTTGAGTCACTCTGTAAGTACCATTTTTGCTTTACTGTTTAAACTCGATGAAAGGAACACTGTTAACACTTTTCAGCAAGTTGCAATTATGAAATACAGAAATAAAGAGTTTTTCAAAAACAAGGTCTAAGTCATGTTTGAGTCACTCTGTAAGTACCATTTTGCTGTACTGTTTAAGCTCGATGAAAGGAACATTGTTGACACTTTTCAGCAAGTTGCAATCATGAAATACAGAAATAAAGAGTTTTTCAAAAACAAGGTCTAAGTCATGTTTGAGTCACTCTGTAAGTACCATTTTTGCTGTACTGTTTAAACTCGATAAAAGGAACACTGTTAACACTTTTCAGCAAGTTGCAATCATGAAATACAGAAATAAAGAGTTTTTCAAAAACAAGGTCTAATTCATGTTTGAGTCACAGTAAGTACCATTTTGCTGTACTGTTTAAGCTCGATAAAATGAACATTGTTGACACTTTTCAGCAAGTTGCAATCATGAAATACAGAAATAAAGAGTTTTTCAAAAACAAGGTCTAAGTCATGTTTGAGTCACTCTGTAAGTACCATTTTGCTGTACTGTTTAAGCTCGATGAAAGGAACATTGTTGACACTTTTCAGCAAGTTGCAATCATGAAATACAGAAATAAAGAGTTTTTCAAAAACAAGGTCTAAGTCATGTTTGAGTCACTCTGTAAGTACCATTTTGCTGTACTGTTTAAGCTCGATGAAAGGAACATTGTTGACACTTTTCAGCAAGTTGCAATCATGAAATACAGAAATAAAGAGTTTTTCAAAAACAAGGTCTAAGTCATGTTTGAGTCACTCTGTAAGTACCATTTTGCTGTACTGTTTAAGCTCGATGAAAGGAACATTGTTGACACTTTTCAGTAAGTTGCAATCATGAAATACAGAAATAAAGAGTTTTTCAAAAACAAGGTCTAAGTCATGTTTGAGTCACTCTGTAAGTACCATTTTGCTGTACTGTTTAAACTCGATGAAAGGAACACTGTTAACACTTTTCAGCAAGTTGCAATCATGAAATACAGAAATAAAGAGTTTTTCAAAAACAAGGTCTAAGTCATGTTTGAGTCACTGTAAGTACCATTTTGCTGTACTGTTTAAGCTCGATGAAAGGAACATTGTTGACACTTTTCAGCAAATTGCAATCATGAAATACAGAAATAAAGAGTTTTTCAAAAACAAGGTCTAATTCATGTTTGAGTCACAGTAAGTACCATTTTGCTGTACTGTTTAAGCTCGATAAAATGAACATTGTTGACACTTTTCAGCAAGTTGCAATCATGAAATACAGAAATAAAGAGTTTTTCAAAAACAAGGTCTAAGTCATGTTTGAGTCACTCTGTAAGTACCATTTTGCTGTACTGTTTAAACTCGATGAAAGGAACACTGTTAACACTTTTCAGCAAGTTACAATCATGAAATACAGAAATAAAGAGTTTTTCAAAAACAAGGTCTAAGTCATGTTTGAGTCACTGTAAGTACCATTTTGCTGTACTGTTTAAGCTCGATGAAAGGAACATTGTTGACACTTTTCAGCAAGTTGCAATCATGAAATACAGAAATAAACAGTTTTTCAAAAACAAGGTCTAAGTCATGTTTGAGTCACTCTGTAAGTACCATTTTGCTGTACTGTTTAAGCTCGATGAAAGGAACATTGTTGACACTTTTCAGCAAGTTGCAATCATGAAATACAGAAATAAAGAGTTTTTCAAAAACAAGGTCTAAGTCATGTTTGAGTCACTCTGTAAGTACCATTTTGCTGTACTGTTTAAGCTCGATGAAAGGAACATTGTTGACACTTTTCAGCAAGTTGCAATCATGAAATACAGAAATAAAGAGTTTTTCAAAAACAAGGTCTAAGTCATGTTTGAGTCACTCTGTAAGTACCATTTTGCTGTACTGTTTAAGCTCGATGAAAGGAACATTGTTGACACTTTTCAGTAAGTTGCAATCATGAAATACAGAAATAAACAGTTTTTCAAAAACAAGGTCTAAGTCATGTTTGAGTCACTCTGTAAGTACCATTTTGCTGTACTGTTTAAACTCGATGAAAGGAACACTGTTAACACTTTTCAGCAAGTTGCAATCATGAAATACAGAAATAAAGAGTTTTTCAAAAACAAGGTCTAAGTCATGTTTGAGTCACTGTAAGTACCATTTTGCTGTACTGTTTAAGCTCGATGAAAGGAACATTGTTGACACTTTTCAGCAAGTTGCAATCATGAAATACAGAAATAAAGAGTTTTTCAAAAACAAGGTCTAAGTCATGTTTGAGTCACTCTGTAAGTACCATTTTGCTGTACTGTTTAAGCTCGATGAAAGGAACATTGTTGACACTTTTCAGCAAGTTGCAATCATGAAATACAGAAATAAAGAGTTTTTCAAAAACAAGGTCTAAGTCATGTTTGAGTCACTCTGTAAGTACCATTTTGCTGTACTGTTTAAGCTCGATGAAAGGAACATTGTTGACACTTTTCAGCAAGTTGCAATCATGAAATACAGAAATAAAGAGTTTTTCAAAAACAAGGTCTAAGTCATGTTTGAGTCACTCTGTAAGTACCATTTTGCTGTACTGTTTAAGCTCGATGAAAGGAACATTGTTGACACTTTTCAGTAAGTTGCAATCATGAAATACAGAAATAAACAGTTTTTCAAAAACAAGGTCTAAGTCATGTTTGAGTCACTCTGTAAGTACCATTTTGCTGTACTGTTTAAACTCGATGAAAGGAACACTGTTAACACTTTTCAGCAAGTTGCAATCATGAAATACAGAAATAAAGAGTTTTTCAAAAACAAGGTCTAAGTCATGTTTGAGTCACTGTAAGTACCATTTTGCTGTACTGTTTAAGCTCGATGAAAGGAACATTGTTGACACTTTTCAGCAAGTTGCAATCATGAAATACAGAAATAAACAGTTTTTCAAAAACAAGGTCTAAGTCATGTTTGAGTCACTCTGTAAGTACCATTTTGCTGTACTGTTTAAGCTCGATGAAAGGAACATTGTTGACACTTTTCAGCAAGTTGCAATCATGAAATACAGAAATAAAGAGTTTTTCAAAAACAAGGTCTAAGTCATGTTTGAGTCACTCTGTAAGTACCATTTTGCTGTACTGTTTAAGCTCGATGAAAGGAACATTGTTGACACTTTTCAGTAAGTTGCAATCATGAAATACAGAAATAAACAGTTTTTCAAAAACAAGGTCTAAGTCATGTTTGAGTCACTCTGTAAGTACCATTTTGCTGTACTGTTTAAACTCGATGAAAGGAACACTGTTAACACTTTTCAGCAAGTTACAATCATGAAATACAGAAATAAAGAGTTTTTCAAAAACAAGGTCTAAGTCATGTTTGAGTCACTGTAAGTACCATTTTGCTGTACTGTTTAAGCTCGATGAAAGGAACATTGTTGACACTTTTCAGCAAGTTGCAATCATGAAATACAGAAATAAAGAGTTTTTCAAAAACAAGGTCTAAGTCATGTTTGAGTCACTCTGTAAGTACCATTTTTGCTGTACTGTTTAAACTCGATGAAAGGAACACTGTTAACACTTTTCAGCAAGTTGCAATTATGAAATACAGAAATAAAGAGTTTTTCAAAAACAAGGTCTAAGTCATGTTTGAGTCACTGTAAGTACCATTTTGCTGTACTGTTTAAGCTCGATGAAAGGAACATTGTTGACACTTTTCAGCAAGTTGCAATCATGAAATACAGAAATAAAGAGTTTTTCAAAAACAAGGTCTAAGTCATGTTTGAGTCACTCTGTAAGTACCATTTTGCTGTACTGTTTAAGCTCGATGAAAGGAACATTGTTGACACTTTTCAGTAAGTTGCAATCATGAAATACAGAAATAAACAGTTTTTCAAAAACAAGGTCTAAGTCATGTTTGAGTCACTCTGTAAGTACCATTTTGCTGTACTGTTTAAACTCGATGAAAGGAACACTGTTAACACTTTTCAGCAAGTTGCAATCATGAAATACAGAAATAAAGAGTTTTTCAAAAACAAGGTCTAAGTCATGTTTGAGTCACTGTAAGTACCATTTTGCTGTACTGTTTAAGCTCGATGAAAGGAACATTGTTGACACTTTTCAGCAAGTTGCAATCATGAAATACAGAAATAAACAGTTTTTCAAAAACAAGGTCTAAGTCATGTTTGAGTCACTCTGTAAGTACCATTTTGCTGTACTGTTTAAGCTCGATGAAAGGAACATTGTTCACACTTTTCAGCAAGTTGCAATCATGAAATACAGAAATAAAGAGTTTTTCAAAAACAAGGTCTAAGTCATGTTTGAGTCACTCTGTAAGTACCATTTTGCTGTACTGTTTAAGCTCGATGAAAGGAACATTGTTGACACTTTTCAGTAAGTTGCAATCATGAAATACAGAAATAAACAGTTTTTCAAAAACAAGGTCTAAGTCATGTTTGAGTCACTCTGTAAGTACCATTTTGCTGTACTGTTTAAACTCGATGAAAGGAACACTGTTAACACTTTTCAGCAAGTTACAATCATGAAATACAGAAATAAAGAGTTTTTCAAAAACAAGGTCTAAGTCATGTTTGAGTCACTGTAAGTACCATTTTGCTGTACTGTTTAAGCTCGATGAAAGGAACATTGTTGACACTTTTCAGCAAGTTGCAATCATGAAATACAGAAATAAAGAGTTTTTCAAAAACAAGGTCTAAGTCATGTTTGAGTCACTCTGTAAGTACCATTTTTGCTGTACTGTTTAAACTCGATGAAAGGAACACTGTTAACACTTTTCAGCAAGTTGCAATTATGAAATACAGAAATAAAGAGTTTTTCAAAAACAAGGTCTAAGTCATGTTTGAGTCACTGTAAGTACCATTTTGCTGTACTGTTTAAGCTCGATGAAAGGAACATTGTTGACACTTTCAGCAAGTTGCAATCATGAAATACAGAAATAAAGAGTTTTTCAAAAACAAGGTCTAAGTCATGTTTGAGTCACTCTGTAAGTACCATTTTTGCTGTACTGTTTAAACTCGATGAAAGGAACACTGTTAACACTTTTCAGCAAGTTGCAATTATGAAATACAGAAATAAAGAGTTTTTCAAAAACAAGGTCTAAGTCATGTTTGAGTCACTGTAAGTACCATTTTGCTGTACAGTTTAAGCTCGATAAAATGAACATTGTTGACACTTTTCAGCAAGTTGCAATCATGAAATACAGAAATAAAGAGTTTTTCAAAAACAAGGTCTAAGTCATGTTTGAGTCACTCTGTAAGTACCATTTTGCTGTACTGTTTAAGCTCGATGAAAGGAACATTGTTGACACTTTTCAGTAAGTTGCAATCATGAAATACAGAAATAAACAGTTTTTCAAAAACAAGGTCTAAGTCATGTTTGAGTCACTCTGTAAGTACCATTTTGCTGTACTGTTTAAACTCGATGAAAGGAACACTGTTAACACTTTTCAGCAAGTTACAATCATGAAATACAGAAATAAAGAGTTTTTCAAAAACAAGGTCTAAGTCATGTTTGAGTCACTGTAAGTACCATTTTGCTGTACTGTTTAAGCTCGATGAAAGGAACATTGTTGACACTTTTCAGCAAGTTGCAATCATGAAATACAGAAATAAAGAGTTTTTCAAAAACAAGGTCTAAGTCATGTTTGAGTCACTCTGTAAGTACCATTTTTGCTGTACTGTTTAAACTCGATGAAAGGAACACTGTTAACACTTTTCAGCAAGTTGCAATTATGAAATACAGAAATAAAGAGTTTTTCAAAAACAAGGTCTAAGTCATGTTTGAGTCACTGTAAGTACCATTTTGCTGTACTGTTTAAGCTCGATGAAAGGAACATTGTTGACACTTTCAGCAAGTTGCAATCATGAAATACAGAAATAAAGAGTTTTTCAAAAACAAGGTCTAAGTCATGTTTGAGTCACTCTGTAAGTACCATTTTGCTGTACTGTTTAAACTCGATGAAAGGAACACTGTTAACACTTTTCAGCAAGTTGCAATCATGAAATACAGAAATAAAGAGTTTTTCAAAAACAAGGTCTAAGTCATGTTTGAGTCACTGTAAGTACCATTTTGCTGTACTGTTTAAGCTCGATGAAAGGAACATTGTTGACACTTTTCAGCAAGTTGCAATCATGAAATACAGAAATAAAGAGTTTTTCAAAAACAAGGTCTAAGTCATGTTTGAGTCACTCTGTAAGTACCATTTTGCTGTACTGTTTAAGCTCGATGAAAGGAACATTGTTGACACTTTTCAGCAAGTTGCAATCATGAAATACAGAAATAAAGAGTTTTTCAAAAACAAGGTCTAAGTCATGTTTGAGTCACTCTGTAAGTACCATTTTGCTGTACTGTTTAAGCTCGATGAAAGGAACATTGTTGACACTTTTCAGTAAGTTGCAATCATGAAATACAGAAATAAACAGTTTTTCAAAAACAAGGTCTAAGTCATGTTTGAGTCACTGTAAGTACTATTTTGCTGTACTGTTTAAGCTCGATGAAAGGAACATTGTTGACACTTTTCAGCAAGTTGCAATCATGAAATACAGAAATAAAGAGTTTTTCAAAAACAAGGTCTAAGTCATGTTTGAGTCACTGTAAGTACCATTTTGCTGTACTGTTTAAGCTCGATGAAAGGAACATTGTTGACACTTTTCAGCAAGTTGCAATCATGAAATACAGAAATAAAGAGTTTTTCAAAAACAAGGTCTAATTCATGTTTGAGTCACAGTAAGTACCATTTTGCTGTACTGTTTAAGCTCGATAAAATGAACATTGTTGACACTTTTCAGCAAGTTGCAATCATGAAATACAGAAATAAAGAGTTTTTCAAAAACAAGGTCTAAGTCATGTTTGAGTCACTCTGTAAGTACCATTTTGCTGTACTGTTTAAGCTCGATGAAAGGAACATTGTTGACACTTTTCAGGAAGTTGCAATCATGAAATACAGAAATAAACAGTTTTTCAAAAACAAGGTCTAAGTCATGTTTGAGTCACTCTGTAAGTACCATTTTGCTGTACTGTTTAAACTCGATGAAAGGAACACTGTTAACACTTTTCAGCAAGTTACAATCATGAAATACAGAAATAAAGAGTTTTTCAAAAACAAGGTCTAAGTCATGTTTGAGTCACTGTAAGTACCATTTTGCTGTACTGTTTAAGCTCGATGAAAGGAACATTGTTGACACTTTTCAGCAAGTTGCAATCATGAAATACAGAAATAAAGAGTTTTTCAAAAACAAGGTCTAAGTCATGTTTGAGTCACTCTGTAAGTACCATTTTTGCTGTACTGTTTAAACTCGATGAAAGGAACACTGTTAACACTTTTCAGCAAGTTGCAATTATGAAATACAGAAATAAAGAGTTTTTCAAAAACAAGGTCTAAGTCATGTTTGAGTCACTGTAAGTACCATTTTGCTGTACTGTTTAAGCTCGATGAAAGGAACATTGTTGACACTTTCAGCAAGTTGCAATCATGAAATACAGAAATAAAGAGTTTTTCAAAAACAAGGTCTAAGTCATGTTTGAGTCACTCTGTAAGTACCATTTTGCTGTACTGTTTAAGCTCGATGAAAGGAACATTGTTGACACTTTTCAGTAAGTTGCAATCATGAAATACAGAAATAAAGAGTTTTTCAAAAACAAGGTCTAAGTCATGTTTGAGTCACTCTGTAAGTACCATTTTGCTGTACTGTTTAAGCTCGATGAAAGGAACATTGTTGACACTTTTCAGCAAGTTGCAATCATGAAATACAGAAATAAAGAGTTTTTCAAAAACAAGGTCTAAGTCATGTTTGAGTCACTCTGTAAGTACCATTTTGCTGTACTGTTTAAGCTCGATGAAAGGAACATTGTTGACACTTTTCAGTAAGTTGCAATCATGAAATACAGAAATAAAGAGTTTTTCAAAAACAAGGTCTAAGTCATGTTTGAGTCACTCTGTAAGTACCATTTTGCTGTACTGTTTAAACTCGATGAAAGGAACACTGTTAACACTTTTCAGCAAGTTGCAATCATGAAATACAGAAATAAAGAGTTTTTCAAAAACAAGGTCTAAGTCATGTTTGAGTCACTGTAAGTACCATTTTGCTGTACTGTTTAAGCTCGATGAAAGGAACATTGTTGACACTTTTCAGCAAGTTGCAATCATGAAATACAGAAATAAAGAGTTTTTCAAAAACAAGGTCTAATTCATGTTTGAGTCACAGTAAGTACCATTTTGCTGTACTGTTTAAGCTCGATAAAATGAACATTGTTGACACTTTTCAGCAAGTTGCAATCATGAAATACAGAAATAAAGAGTTTTTCAAAAACAAGGTCTAAGTCATGTTTGAGTCACTCTGTAAGTACCATTTTGCTGTACTGTTTAAACTCGATGAAAGGAACACTGTTAACACTTTTCAGCAAGTTGCAATCATGAAATACAGAAATAAAGAGTTTTTCAAAAACAAGGTCTAAGTCATGTTTGAGTCACTGTAAGTACCATTTTGCTGTACTGTTTAAGCTCGATGAAAGGAACATTGTTGACACTTTTCAGCAAGTTGCAATCATGAAATACAGAAATAAACAGTTTTTCAAAAACAAGGTCTAAGTCATGTTTGAGTCACTCTGTAAGTACCATTTTGCTGTACTGTTTAAGCTCGATGAAAGGAACATTGTTGACACTTTTCAGTAAGTTGCAATCATGAAATACAGAAATAAACAGTTTTTCAAAAACAAGGTCTAAGTCATGTTTGAGTCACTGTAAGTACTATTTTGCTGTACTGTTTAAGCTCGATGAAAGGAACATTGTTGACACTTTTCAGCAAGTTGCAATCATGAAATACAGAAATAAAGAGTTTTTCAAAAACAAGGTCTAAGTCATGTTTGAGTCACTGTAAGTACCATTTTGCTGTACTGTTTAAGCTCGATGAAAGGAACATTGTTGACACTTTTCAGCAAGTTGCAATCATGAAATACAGAAATAAAGAGTTTTTCAAAAACAAGGTCTAATTCATGTTTGAGTCACAGTAAGTACCATTTTGCTGTACTGTTTAAGCTCGATAAAATGAACATTGTTGACACTTTTCAGCAAGTTGCAATCATGAAATACAGAAATAAAGAGTTTTTCAAAAACAAGGTCTAAGTCATGTTTGAGTCACTCTGTAAGTACCATTTTGCTGTACTGTTTAAGCTCGATGAAAGGAACATTGTTGACACTTTTCAGTAAGTTGCAATCATGAAATACAGAAATAAACAGTTTTTCAAAAACAAGGTCTAAGTCATGTTTGAGTCACTGTAAGTACCATTTTGCTGTACTGTTTAAGCTCGATGAAAGGAACATTGTTGACACTTTTCAGCAAGTTGCAATCATGAAATACAGAAATAAACAGTTTTTCAAAAACAAGGTCTAAGTCATGTTTGAGTCACTCTGTAAGTACCATTTTGCTGTACTGTTTAAGCTCGATGAAAGGAACATTGTTGACACTTTTCAGCAAGTTGCAATCATGAAATACAGAAATAAAGAGTTTTTCAAAAACAAGGTCTAAGTCATGTTTGAGTCACTCTGTAAGTACCATTTTGCTGTACTGTTTAAGCTCGATGAAAGGAACATTGTTGACACTTTTCAGCAAGTTGCAATCATGAAATACAGAAATAAAGAGTTTTTCAAAAACAAGGTCTAAGTCATGTTTGAGTCACTGTAAGTACCATTTTGCTGTACTGTTTAAGCTCGATGAAAGGAACATTGTTGACACTTTTCAGCAAGTTGCAATCATGAAATACAGAAATAAACAGTTTTTCAAAAACAAGGTCTAAGTCATGTTTGAGTCACTCTGTAAGTACCATTTTGCTGTACTGTTTAAGCTCGATGAAAGGAACATTGTTGACACTTTTCAGCAAGTTGCAATCATGAAATACAGAAATAAAGAGTTTTTCAAAAACAAGGTCTAAGTCATGTTTGAGTCACTCTGTAAGTACCATTTTGCTGTACTGTTTAAGCTCGATGAAAGGAACATTGTTGACACTTTTCAGTAAGTTGCAATCATGAAATACAGAAATAAACAGTTTTTCAAAAACAAGGTCTAAGTCATGTTTGAGTCACTCTGTAAGTACCATTTTGCTGTACTTTTTAAACTCGATGAAAGGAACACTGTTAACACTTTTCAGCAAGTTACAATCATGAAATACAGAAATAAAGAGTTTTTCAAAAACAAGGTCTAAGTCATGTTTGAGTCACTGTAAGTACCATTTTGCTGTACTGTTTAAGCTCGATGAAAGGAACATTGTTGACACTTTTCAGCAAGTTGCAATCATGAAATACAGAAATAAAGAGTTTTTCAAAAACAAGGTCTAAGTCATGTTTGAGTCACTCTGTAAGTACCATTTTTGCTGTACTGTTTAAACTCGATGAAAGGAACACTGTTAACACTTTTCAGCAAGTTGCAATTATGAAATACAGAAATAAAGAGTTTTTCAAAAACAAGGTCTAAGTCATGTTTGAGTCACTCTGTAAGTACCATTTTGCTGTACTGTTTAAGCTCGATGAAAGGAACATTGTTGACACTTTTCAGCAAGTTGCAATCATGAAATACAGAAATAAAGAGTTTTTCAAAAACAAGGTCTAAGTCATGTTTGAGTCACTCTGTAAGTACCATTTTGCTGTACTGTTTAAGCTCGATGAAAGGAACATTGTTGACACTTTTCAGTAAGTTGCAATCATGAAATACAGAAATAAACAGTTTTTCAAAAACAAGGTCTAAGTCATGTTTGAGTCACTGTAAGTACCATTTTGCTGTACTGTTTAAGCTCGATGAAAGGAACATTGTTGACACTTTTCAGCAAGTTGCAATCATGAAATACAGAAATAAAGAGTTTTTCAAAAACAAGGTCTAAGTCATGTTTGAGTCACTCTGTAAGTACCATTTTGCTGTACTGTTTAAGCTCGATGAAAGGAACATTGTTGACACTTTTCAGCAAGTTGCAATCATGAAATACAGAAATAAAGAGTTTTTCAAAAACAAGGTCTAAGTCATGTTTGAGTCACTCTGTAAGTACCATTTTGCTGTACTGTTTAAGCTCGATGAAAGGAACATTGTTGACACTTTTCAGCAAGTTGCAATCATGAAATACAGAAATAAAGAGTTTTTCAAAAACAAGGTCTAAGTCATGTTTGAGTCACTGTAAGTACCATTTTGCTGTACTCTTTAAGCTCGATGAAAGAAACATTGTTGACACTTTTCAGCAAGTTGCAATCATGAAATACAGAAATAAACAGTTTTTCAAAAACAAGGTCTAAGTCATGTTTGAGTCACTCTGTAAGTACCATTTTGCTGTACTGTTTAAGCTCGATGAAAGGAACATTGTTGACACTTTTCAGCAAGTTGCAATCATGAAATACAGAAATAAAGAGTTTTTCAAAAACAAGGTCTAAGTCATGTTTGAGTCACTCTGTAAGTACCATTTTGCTGTACTGTTTAAGCTCGATGAAAGGAACATTGTTGACACTTTTCAGTAAGTTGCAATCATGAAATACAGAAATAAACAGTTTTTCAAAAACAAGGTCTAAGTCATGTTTGAGTCACTCTGTAAGTACCATTTTGCTGTACTGTTTAAACTCGATGAAAGGAACACTGTTAACACTTTTCAGCAAGTTACAATCATGAAATACAGAAATAAAGAGTTTTTCAAAAACAAGGTCTAAGTCATGTTTGAGTCACTGTAAGTACCATTTTGCTGTACTGTTTAAGCTCGATGAAAGGAACATTGTTGACACTTTTCAGCAAGTTGCAATCATGAAATACAGAAATAAAGAGTTTTTCAAAAACAAGGTCTAAGTCATGTTTGAGTCACTCTGTAAGTACCATTTTTGCTGTACTGTTTAAACTCGATGAAAGGAACACTGTTAACACTTTTCAGCAAGTTGCAATTATGAAATACAGAAATAAAGAGTTTTTCAAAAACAAGGTCTAAGTCATGTTTGAGTCACTGTAAGTACCATTTTGCTGTACTGTTTAAGCTCGATGAAAGGAACATTGTTGACACTTTTCAGCAAGTTGCAATCATGAAATACAGAAATAAACAGTTTTTCAAAAACAAGGTCTAAGTCATGTTTGAGTCACTCTGTAAGTACCATTTTGCTGTACTGTTTAAGCTCGATGAAAGGAACACTGTTAACACTTTTCAGCAAGTTGCAATCATGAAATACAGAAATAAAGAGTTTTTCAAAAACAAGGTCTAATTCATGTTTGAGTCACTCTGTAAGTACCATTTTGCTGTACAGTTTAAGCTCGATAAAATGAACATTGTTGACACTTTTCAGCAAGTTGCAATCATGAAATACAGAAATAAAGAGTTTTTCAAAAACAAGGTCTAAGTCATGTTTGAGTCACTCTGTAAGTACCATTTTGCTGTACTGTTTAAGCTCGATGAAAGGAACATTGTTGACACTTTTCAGCAAGTTGCAATCATGAAATACAGAAATAAAGAGTTTTTCAAAAACAAGGTCTAAGTCATGTTTGAGTCACTCTGTAAGTACCATTTTGCTGTACTGTTTAAGCTCGATGAAAGGAACATTGTTGACACTTTTCAGTAAGTTGCAATCATGAAATACAGAAATAAAGAGTTTTTCAAAAACAAGGTCTAAGTCATGTTTGAGTCACTCTGTAAGTACCATTTTGCTGTACTGTTTAAGCTCGATGAAAGGAACATTGTTGACACTTTTCAGCAAGTTGCAATCATGAAATACAGAAATAAAGAGTTTTTCAAAAACAAGGTCTAAGTCATGTTTGAGTCACTCTGTAAGTACCATTTTGCTGTACTGTTTAAGCTCGATGAAAGGAACATTGTTGACACTTTTCAGTAAGTTGCAATCATGAAATACAGAAATAAAGAGTTTTTCAAAAACAAGGTCTAAGTCATGTTTGAGTCACTCTGTAAGTACCATTTTGCTGTACTGTTTAAACTCGATGAAAGGAACACTGTTAACACTTTTCAGCAAGTTGCAATCATGAAATACAGAAATAAAGAGTTTTTCAAAAACAAGGTCTAAGTCATGTTTGAGTCACTGTAAGTACCATTTTGCTGTACTGTTTAAGCTCGATGAAAGGAACATTGTTGACACTTTTCAGCAAGTTGCAATCATGAAATACAGAAATAAACAGTTTTTCAAAAACAAGGTCTAAGTCATGTTTGAGTCACTCTGTAAGTACCATTTTGCTGTACTGTTTAAGCTCGATGAAAGGAACATTGTTGACACTTTTCAGCAAGTTGCAATGATGAAATACAGAAATAAAAAGTTTTTCAAAAACAAGGTCTAAGTCATGTTTGAGTCACTCTGTAAGTACGATTTTGCTGTACTGTTTAAGCTCTATGAAAGGAACATTGTTGACACTTTTCAGTAAGTTGCAATCATGAAATACAGAAATAAACAGTTTTTCAAAAACAAGGTCTAAGTCATGTTTGAGTCACTCTGTAAGTACCATTTTGCTGTACTGTTTAAACTCGATGAAAGGAACACTGTTAACACTTTTCAGCAAGTTGCAATCATGAAATACAGAAATAAAGAGTTTTTCAAAAACAAGGTCTAAGTCATGTTTGAGTCACTGTAAGTACCATTTTGCTGTACTGTTTAAGCTCGATGAAAGGAACATTGTTGACACTTTTCAGCAAGTTGCAATCATGAAATACAGAAATAAAGAGTTTTTCAAAAACAAGGTCTAAGTCATGTTTGAGTCACTCTGTAAGTACCATTTTTGCTGTACTGTTTAAACTCGATGAAAGGAACACTGTTAACACTTTTCAGCAAGTTGCAATTATGAAATACAGAAATAAAGAGTTTTTCAAAAACAAGGTCTAAGTCATGTTTGAGTCACTGTAAGTACCATTTTGCTGTACTGTTTAAGCTCGATGAAAGGAACATTGTTGACACTTTTCAGCAAGTTGCAATCATGAAATACAGAAATAAACAGTTTTTCAAAAACAAGGTCTAAGTCATGTTTGAGTCACTCTGTAAGTACCATTTTGCTGTACTGTTTATGCTCGATGAAAGGAACACTGTTAACACTTTTCAGCAAGTTGCAATCATGAAATACAGAAATAAAGAGTTTTTCAAAAACAAGGTCTAATTCATGTTTGAGTCACAGTAAGTACCATTTTGCTGTACAGTTTAAGCTCGATAAAATGAACATTGTTGACACTTTTCAGCAAGTTGCAATCATGAAATACAGAAATAAAGAGTTTTTCAAAAACAAGGTCTAAGTCATGTTTGAGTCACTCTGTAAGTACCATTTTGCTGTACTGTTTAAGCTCGATGAAAGGAACATTGTTGACACTTTTCAGCAAGTTGCAATCATGAAATACAGAAATAAAGAGTTTTTCAAAAACAAGGTCTAAGTCATGTTTGAGTCACTCTGTAAGTACCATTTTGCTGTACTGTTTAAGCTCGATGAAAGGAACATTGTTGACACTTTTCAGTAAGTTGCAATCATGAAATACAGAAATAAAGAGTTTTTCAAAAACAAGGTCTAAGTCATGTTTGAGTCACTCTGTAAGTACCATTTTGCTGTACTGTTTAAGCTCGATGAAAGGAACATTGTTGACACTTTTCAGCAAGTTGCAATCATGAAATACAGAAATAAAGAGTTTTTCAAAAACAAGGTCTAAGTCATGTTTGAGTCACTCTGTAAGTACCATTTTGCTGTACTGTTTAAGCTCGATGAAAGGAACATTGTTGACACTTTTCAGCAAGTTGCAATCATGAAATACAGAAATAAAGAGTTTTTCAGAAACAAGGTCTAAGTCATGTTTGAGTCACTCTGTAAGTACCATTTTGCTGTACTGTTTAAGCTCGATGAAAGGAACACTGATAACACTTTTCAGCAAGTTGCAATCATGAAATACAGAAATAAAGAGTTTTTCAAAAACAAGGTCTAATTCATGTTTGAGTCACAGTAAGTACCATTTTGCTGTACAGTTTAAGCTCGATAAAATGAACATTGTTGACACTTTTCAGCAAGTTGCAATCATGAAATACAGAAATAAAGAGTTTTTCAAAAACAAGGTCTAAGTCATGTTTGAGTCACTCTGCAAGTACCATTTTGCTGTACTGTTTAAGCTCGATGAAAGGAACATTGTTGACACTTTTCAGCAAGTTGCAATCATGAAATACAGAAATAAAGAGTTTTTCAAAAACAAGGTCTAAGTCATGTTTGAGTCACTCTGTAAGTACCATTTTGCTGTACTGTTTAAGCTCGATGAAAGGAACATTGTTGACACTTTTCAGTAAGTTGCAATCATGAAATACAGAAATAAAGAGTTTTTCAAAAACAAGGTCTAAGTCATGTTTGAGTCACTCTGTAAGTACCATTTTGCTGTACTGTTTAAGCTCGATGAAAGGAACATTGTTGACACTTTTCAGCAAGTTGCAATCATGAAATACAGAAATAAAGAGTTTTTCAAAAACAAGGTCTAAGTCATGTTTGAGTCACTCTGTAAGTACCATTTTGCTGTACTGTTTAAGCTCGATGAAAGGAACATTGTTGACACTTTTCAGTAAGTTGCAATCATGAAATACAGAAATAAAGAGTTTTTCAAAAACAAGGTCTAAGTCATGTTTGAGTCACTCTGTAAGTACCATTTTGCTGTACTGTTTAAACTCGATGAAAGGAACACTGTTAACACTTTTCAGCAAGTTGCAATCATGAAATACAGAAATAAAGAGTTTTTCAAAAACAAGGTCTAAGTCATGTTTGAGTCACTGTAAGTACCATTTTGCTGTACTGTTTAAGCTCGATGAAAGGAACATTGTTGACACTTTTCAGCAAGTTGCAATCATGAAATACAGAAATAAAGAGTTTTTCAAAAACAAGGTCTAATTCATGTTTGAGTCACAGTAAGTACCATTTTGCTGTACTGTTTAAGCTCGATAAAATGAACATTGTTGACACTTTTCAGCAAGTTGCAATCATGAAATACAGAAATAAAGAGTTTTTCAAAAACAAGGTCTAAGTCATGTTTGAGTCACTCTGTAAGTACCATTTTGCTGTACTGTTTAAACTCGATGAAAGGAACACTGTTAACACTTTTCAGCAAGTTACAATCATGAAATACAGAAATAAAGAGTTTTTCAAAAACAAGGTCTAAGTCATGTTTGAGTCACTGTAAGTACCATTTTGCTGTACTGTTTAAGCTCGATGAAAGGAACATTGTTGACACTTTTCAGCAAGTTGCAATCATGAAATACAGAAATAAACAGTTTTTCAAAAACAAGGTCTAAGTCATGTTTGAGTCACTCTGTAAGTACCATTTTGCTGTACTGTTTAAGCTCGATGAAAGGAACATTGTTGACACTTTTCAGCAAGTTGCAATCATGAAATACAGAAATAAAGAGTTTTTCAAAAACAAGGTCTAAGTCATGTTTGAGTCACTCTGTAAGTACCATTTTGCTGTACTGTTTAAGCTCGATGAAAGGAACATTGTTGACACTTTTCAGCAAGTTGCAATCATGAAATACAGAAATAAAGAGTTTTTCAAAAACAAGGTCTAAGTCATGTTTGAGTCACTCTGTAAGTACCATTTTGCTGTACTGTTTAAGCTCGATGAAAGGAACATTGTTGACACTTTTCAGCAAGTTGCAATCATGAAATACAGAAATAAAGAGTTTTTCAAAAACAAGGTCTAAGTCATGTTTGAGTCACTCTGTAAGTACCATTTTGCTGTACTGTTTAAGCTCGATGAAAGGAACATTGTTGACACTTTTCAGTAAGTTGCAATCATGAAATACAGAAATAAAGAGTTTTTCAAAAACAAGGTCTAAGTCATGTTTGAGTCACTCTGTAAGTACCATTTTGCTGTACTGTTTAAGCTCGATGAAAGGAACATTGTTGACACTTTTCAGCAAGTTGCAATCATGAAATACAGAAATAAAGAGTTTTTCAAAAACAAGGTCTAAGTCATGTTTGAGTCACTCTGTAAGTACCATTTTGCTGTACTGTTTAAGCTCGATGAAAGGAACATTGTTGACACTTTTCAGTAAGTTGCAATCATGAAATACAGAAATAAAGAGTTTTTCAAAAACAAGGTCTAAGTCATGTTTGAGTCACTCTGTAAGTACCATTTTGCTGTACTGTTTAAACTCGATGAAAGGAACACTGTTAACACTTTTCAGCAAGTTGCAATCATGAAATACAGAAATAAAGAGTTTTTCAAAAACAAGGTCTAAGTCATGTTTGAGTCACTGTAAGTACCATTTTGCTGTACTGTTTAAGCTCGATGAAAGGAACATTGTTGACACTTTTCAGCAAGTTGCAATCATGAAATACAGAAATAAAGAGTTTTTCAAAAACAAGGTCTAATTCATGTTTGAGTCACAGTAAGTACCATTTTGCTGTACTGTTTAAGCTCGATAAAATGAACATTGTTGACACTTTTCAGCAAGTTGCAATCATGAAATACAGAAATAAAGAGTTTTTCAAAAACAAGGTCTAAGTCATGTTTGAGTCACTCTGTAAGTACCATTTTGCTGTACTGTTTAAACTCGATGAAAGGAACACTGTTAACACTTTTCAGCAAGTTACAATCATGAAATACAGAAATAAAGAGTTTTTCAAAAACAAGGTCTAAGTCATGTTTGAGTCACTGTAAGTACCATTTTGCTGTACTGTTTAAGCTCGATGAAAGGAACATTGTTGACACTTTTCAGCAAGTTGCAATCATGAAATACAGAAATAAACAGTTTTTCAAAAACAAGGTCTAAGTCATGTTTGAGTCACTCTGTAAGTACCATTTTGCTGTACTGTTTAAGCTCGATGAAAGGAACATTGTTGACACTTTTCAGCAAGTTGCAATCATGAAATACAGAAATAAAGAGTTTTTCAAAAACAAGGTCTAAGTCATGTTTGAGTCACTCTGTAAGTACCATTTTGCTGTACTGTTTAAGCTCGATGAAAGGAACATTGTTGACACTTTTCAGCAAGTTGCAATCATGAAATACAGAAATAAAGAGTTTTTCAAAAACAAGGTCTAAGTCATGTTTGAGTCACTCTGTAAGTACCATTTTGCTGTACTGTTTAAGCTCGATGAAAGGAACATTGTTGACACTTTTCAGTAAGTTGCAATCATGAAATACAGAAATAAACAGTTTTTCAAAAACAAGGTCTAAGTCATGTTTGAGTCACTCTGTAAGTACCATTTTGCTGTACTGTTTAAACTCGATGAAAGGAACACTGTTAACACTTTTCAGCAAGTTGCAATCATGAAATACAGAAATAAAGAGTTTTTCAAAAACAAGGTCTAAGTCATGTTTGAGTCACTGTAAGTACCATTTTGCTGTACTGTTTAAGCTCGATGAAAGGAACATTGTTGACACTTTTCAGCAAGTTGCAATCATGAAATACAGAAATAAAGAGTTTTTCAAAAACAAGGTCTAAGTCATGTTTGAGTCACTCTGTAAGTACCATTTTGCTGTACTGTTTAAGCTCGATGAAAGGAACATTGTTGACACTTTTCAGCAAGTTGCAATCATGAAATACAGAAATAAAGAGTTTTTCAAAAACAAGGTCTAAGTCATGTTTGAGTCACTCTGTAAGTACCATTTTGCTGTACTGTTTAAGCTCGATGAAAGGAACATTGTTGACACTTTTCAGCAAGTTGCAATCATGAAATACAGAAATAAAGAGTTTTTCAAAAACAAGGTCTAAGTCATGTTTGAGTCACTGTAAGTACCATTTTGCTGTACTGTTTAAGCTCGATGAAAGGAACATTGTTGACACTTTTCAGCAAGTTGCAATCATGAAATACAGAAATAAACAGTTTTTCAAAAACAAGGTCTAAGTCATGTTTGAGTCACTCTGTAAGTACCATTTTGCTGTACTGTTTAAGCTCGATGAAAGGAACACTGTTAACACTTTTCAGCAAGTTGCAATCATGAAATACAGAAATAAAGAGTTTTTCAAAAACAAGGTCTAATTCATGTTTGAGTCACAGTAAGTACCATTTTGCTGTACAGTTTAAGCTCGATAAAATGAACATTGTTGACACTTTTCAGCAAGTTGCAATCATGAAATACAGAAATAAAGAGTTTTTCAAAAACAAGGTCTAAGTCATGTTTGAGTCACTCTGTAAGTACCATTTTGCTGTACTGTTTAAGCTCGATGAAAGGAACATTGTTGACACTTTTCAGCAAGTTGCAATCATGAAATACAGAAATAAAGAGTTTTTCAAAAACAAGGTCTAAGTCATGTTTGAGTCACTCTGTAAGTACCATTTTGCTGTACTGTTTAAGCTCGATGAAAGGAACATTGTTGACACTTTTCAGTAAGTTGCAATCATGAAATACAGAAATAAACAGTTTTTCAAAAACAAGGTCTAAGTCATGTTTGAGTCACTCTGTAAGTACCATTTTGCTGTACTGTTTAAACTCGATGAAAGGAACACTGTTAACACTTTTCAGCAAGTTGCAATCATGAAATACAGAAATAAACAGTTTTTCAAAAACAAGGTCTAAGTCATGTTTGAGTCACTCTGTAAGTACCATTTTGCTGTACTGTTTAAACTCGATGAAAGGAACACTGTTAACACTTTTCAGCAAGTTGCAATCATGAAATACAGAAATAAACAGTTTTTCAAAAACAAGGTCTAAGTCATGTTTGAGTCACTCTGTAAGTACCATTTTGCTGTACTGTTTAAGCTCGATGAAAGGAACATTGTTGACACTTTTCAGCAAGTTGCAATCATGAAATACAGAAATAAAGAGTTTTTCAAAAAGAAGGTCTAAGTCATGTTTGAGTCACTCTGTAAGTACCATTTTGCTGTACTGTTTAAGCTCGATGAAAGGAACATTGTTGACACTTTTCAGTAAGTTGCAATCATGAAATACAGAAATAAACAGTTTTTCAAAAACAAGGTCTAAGTCATGTTTGAGTCACTCTGTAAGTACCATTTTGCTGTACTGTTTAAACTCGATGAAAGGAACATTGTTGACACTTTTCAGCAAGTTGCAATCATGAAATACAGAAATAAAGAGTTTTTCAAAAACAAGGTCTAAGTCATGTTTGAGTCACTGTAAGTACCATTTTGCTGTACTGTTTAAGCTCGATGAAAGGAACATTGTTGACACTTTTCAGCAAGTTGCAATCATGAAATACAGAAATAAACAGTTTTTCAAAAACAAGGTCTAAGTCATGTTTGAGTCACTCTGTAAGTACCATTTTGCTGTACTGTTTAAGCTCGATGAAAGGAACACTGTTAACACTTTTCAGCAAGTTGCAATCATGAAATACAGAAATAAAGAGTTTTTCAAAAACAAGGTCTAATTCATGTTTGAGTCACAGTAAGTACCATTTTGCTGTACAGTTTAAGCTCGATAAAATGAACATTGTTGACACTTTTCAGCAAGTTGCAATCATGAAATACAGAAATAAAGAGTTTTTCAAAAACAAGGTCTAAGTCATGTTTGAGTCACTCTGTAAGTACCATTTTGCTGTACTGTTTAAGCTCGATGAAAGGAACATTGTTGACACTTTTCAGCAAGTTGCAATCATGAAATACAGAAATAAAGAGTTTTTCAAAAACAAGGTCTAAGTCATGTTTGAGTCACTCTGTAAGTACCATTTTGCTGTACTGTTTAAGCTCGATGAAAGGAACATTGTTGACACTTTTCAGTAAGTTGCAATCATGAAATACAGAAATAAACAGTTTTTCAAAAACAAGGTCTAAGTCATGTTTGAGTCACTCTGTAAGTACCATTTTGCTGTACTGTTTAAACTCGATGAAAGGAACACTGTTAACACTTTTCAGCAAGTTGCAATCATGAAATACAGAAATAAACAGTTTTTCAAAAACAAGGTCTAAGTCATGTTTGAGTCACTCTGTAAGTACCATTTTGCTGTACTGTTTAAACTCGATGAAAGGAACACTGTTAACACTTTTCAGCAAGTTGCAATCATGAAATACAGAAATAAACAGTTTTTCAAAAACAAGGTCTAAGTCATGTTTGAGTCACTCTGTAAGTACCATTTTGCTGTACTGTTTAAGCTCGATGAAAGGAACATTGTTGACACTTTTCAGCAAGTTGCAATCATGAAATACAGAAATAAAGAGTTTTTCAAAAAGAAGGTCTAAGTCATGTTTGAGTCACTCTGTAAGTACCATTTTGCTGTACTGTTTAAGCTCGATGAAAGGAACATTGTTGACACTTTTCAGTAAGTTGCAATCATGAAATACAGAAATAAACAGTTTTTCAAAAACAAGGTCTAAGTCATGTTTGAGTCACTCTGTAAGTACCATTTTGCTGTACTGTTTAAACTCGATGAAAGGAACACTGTTAACACTTTTCAGCAAGTTGCAATCATGAAATACAGAAATAAAGAGTTTTTCAAAAACAAGGTCTAAGTCATGTTTGAGTCACTGTAAGTACCATTTTGCTGTACTGTTTAAGCTCGATGAAAGGAACATTGTTGACACTTTTCAGCAAGTTGCAATCATGAAATTCAGAAATAAAGAGTTTTTCAAAAACAAGGTCTAAGTCATGTTTGAGTCACTCTGTAAGTACCATTTTTGCTGTACTGTTTAAACTCGATGAAAGGAACACTGTTAACACTTTTCAGCAAGTTGCAATTATGAAATACAGAAATAAAGAGTTTTTCAAAAACAAGGTCTAAGTCATGTTTGAGTCACTGTAAGTACCATTTTGCTGTACTGTTTAAGCTCGATGAAAGGAACATTGTTGACACTTTTCAGCAAGTTGCAATCATGAAATACAGAAATAAAGAGTTTTTCAAAAACAAGGTCTAAGTCATGTTTGAGTCACTCTGTAAGTACCATTTTGCTGTACTGTTTAAGCTCGATGAAAGGAACATTGTTGACACTTTTCAGCAAGTTGCAATCATGAAATACAGAAATAAAGAGTTTTTCAAAAACAAGGTCTAAGTCATGTTTGAGTCACTCTGTAAGTACCATTTTGCTGTACTGTTTAAGCTCGATGAAAGGAACATTGTTGACACTTTTCAGTAAGTTGC
Organism: Salmo salar; assembly: GCF_965601325.2. Lineage (NCBI taxonomy): Eukaryota > Metazoa > Chordata > Actinopteri > Salmoniformes > Salmonidae > Salmo > Salmo salar. Next base: position 41,373,769 of record NC_138293.1, read on the forward strand.
AATCATGAAATACAGAAATAAAGAGTTTTTCAAAAACAAGGTCTAAGTCATGTTTGAGTCACTCTGTAAGTACCATTTTGCTGTACTGTTTAAGCTCGATGAAAGGAACATTGTTGACACTTTTCAGTAAGTTGCAATCATGAAATACAGAAATAAAGAGTTTTTCAAAAACAAGGTCTAAGTCATGTTTGAGTCACTCTGTAAGTACCATTTTGCTGTACTGTTTAAACTCGATGAAAGGAACACTGTTAACACTTTTCAGCAAGTTGCAATCATGAAATACAGAAATAAAGAGTTTTTCAAAAACAAGGTCTAAGTCATGTTTGAGTCACTGTAAGTACCATTTTGCTGTACTGTTTAAGCTCGATGAAAGGAACATTGTTGACACTTTTCAGCAAGTTGCAATCATGAAATACAGAAATAAAGAGTTTTTCAAAAACAAGGTCTAATTCATGTTTGAGTCACAGTAAGTACCATTTTGCTGTACTGTTTAAGCTCGATGAAAGGAACATTGTTGACACTTTTCAGCAAGTTGCAATCATGAAATACAGAAATAAAGAGTTTTTCAAAAACAAGGTCTAAGTCATGTTTGAGTCACTCTGTAAGTACCATTTTGCTGTACTGTTTAAGCTCGATGAAAGGAACATTGTTGACACTTTTCAGTAAGTTGCAATCATGAAATACAGAAATAAACAGTTTTTCAAAAACAAGGTCTAAGTCATGTTTGAGTCACTCTGTAAGTACCATTTTGCTGTACTGTTTAAACTCGATGAAAGGAACACTGTTAACACTTTTCAGCAAGTTGCAATCATGAAATACAGAAATAAACAGTTTTTCAAAAACAAGGTCTAAGTCATGTTTGAGTCACTCTGTAAGTACCATTTTGCTGTACTGTTTAAACTCGATGAAAGGAACACTGTTAACACTTTTCAGCAAGTTGCAATCATGAAATACAGAAATAAACAGTTTTTCAAAAACAAGGTCTAAGTCATGTTTGAGTCACTCTGTAAGTACCATTTTGCTGTACTGTTTAAGCTCGATGAAAGGAACATTGTTGACACTTTTCAGCAAGTTGCAATCATGAAATACAGAAATAAAGAGTTTTTCAAAAAGAAGGTCTAAGTCATGTTTGAGTCACTCTGTAAGTACCATTTTGCTGTACTGTTTAAGCTCGATGAAAGGAACATTGTTGACACTTTTCAGTAAGTTGCAATCATGAAATACAGAAATAAACAGTTTTTCAAAAACAAGGTCTAAGTCATGTTTGAGTCACTCTGTAAGTACCATTTTGCTGTACTGTTTAAACTCGATGAAAGGAACACTGTTAACACTTTTCAGCAAGTTGCAATCATGAAATACAGAAATAAAGAGTTTTTCAAAAACAAGGTCTAAGTCATGTTTGAGTCACTGTAAGTACCATTTTGCTGTACTGTTTAAGCTCGATGAAAGGAACATTGTTGACACTTTTCAGCAAGTTGCAATCATGAAATACAGAAATAAAGAGTTTTTCAAAAACAAGGTCTAAGTCATGTTTGAGTCACTCTGTAAGTACCATTTTTGCTGTACTGTTTAAACTCGATGAAAGGAACACTGTTAACACTTTTCAGCAAGTTGCAATTATGAAATACAGAAATAAAGAGTTTTTCAAAAACAAGGTCTAAGTCATGTTTGAGTCACTGTAAGTACCATTTTGCTGTACTGTTTAAGCTCGATGAAAGGAACATTGTTGACACTTTTCAGCAAGTTGCAATCATGAAATACAGAAATAAAGAGTTTTTCAAAAACAAGGTCTAAGTCATGTTTGAGTCACTCTGTAAGTACCATTTTGCTGTACTGTTTAAGCTCGATGAAAGGAACATTGTTGACACTTTTCAGCAAGTTGCAATCATGAAATACAGAAATAAAGAGTTTTTCAAAAACAAGGTCTAAGTCATGTTTGAGTCACTCTGTAAGTACCATTTTGCTGTACTGTTTAAGCTCGATGAAAGGAACATTGTTGACACTTTTCAGTAAGTTGCAATCATGAAATACAGAAATAAAGAGTTTTTCAAAAACAAGGTCTAAGTCATGTTTGAGTCACTCTGTAAGTACCATTTTGCTGTACTGTTTAAGCTCGATGAAAGGAACATTGTTGACACTTTTCAGTAAGTTGCAATCATGAAATACAGAAATAAAGAGTTTTTCAAAAACAAGGTCTAAGTCATGTTTGAGTCACTCTGTAAGTACCATTTTGCTGTACTGTTTAAACTCGATGAAAGGAACACTGTTAACACTTTTCAGCAAGTTGCAATCATGAAATACAGAAATAAAGAGTTTTTCAAAAACAAGGTCTAAGTCATGTTTGAGTCACTGTAAGTACCATTTTGCTGTACTGTTTAAGCTCGATGAAAGGAACATTGTTGACACTTTTCAGCAAGTTGCAATCATGAAATACAGAAATAAAGAGTTTTTCAAAAACAAGGTCTAATTCATGTTTGAGTCACAGTAAGTACCATTTTGCTGTACTGTTTAAGCTCGATAAAATGAACATTGTTGACACTTTTCAGCAAGTTGCAATCATGAAATACAGAAATAAAGAGTTTTTCAAAAACAAGGTCTAAGTCATGTTTGAGTCACTCTCTAAGTACCATTTTGCTGTACTGTTTAAACTCGATGAAAGGAACACTGTTAACACTTTTCAGCAAGTTACAATCATGAAATACAGAAATAAAGAGTTTTTCAAAAACAAGGTCTAAGTCATGTTTGAGTCACTGTAAGTACCATTTTGCTGTACTGTTTAAGCTCGATGAAAGGAACATTGTTGACACTTTTCAGTAAGTTGCAATCATGAAATACAGAAATAAAGAGTTTTTCAAAAACAAGGTCTAAGTCATGTTTGAGTCACTCTGTAAGTACCATTTTGCTGTACTGTTTAAGCTCGATGAAAGGAACATTGTTGACACTTTTCAGTAAGTTGCAATCATGAAATACAGAAATAAAGAGTTTTTCAAAAACAAGGTCTAAGTCATGTTTGAGTCACTCTGTAAGTACCATTTTGCTGTACTGTTTAAACTCGATGAAAGGAACACTGTTAACACTTTTCAGCAAGTTGCAATCATGAAATACAGAAATAAAGAGTTTTTCAAAAACAAGGTCTAAGTCATGTTTGAGTCACTGTAAGTACCATTTTGCTGTACTGTTTAAGCTCGATGAAAGGAACATTGTTGACACTTTTCAGCAAGTTGCAATCATGAAATACAGAAATAAAGAGTTTTTCAAAAACAAGGTCTAATTCATGTTTGAGTCACAGTAAGTACCATTTTGCTGTACTGTTTAAGCTCGATAAAATGAACATTGTTGACACTTTTCAGCAAGTTGCAATCATGAAATACAGAAATAAAGAGTTTTTCAAAAACAAGGTCTAAGTCATGTTTGAGTCACTCTGTAAGTACCATTTTGCTGTACTGTTTAAACTCGATGAAAGGAACACTGTTAACACTTTTCAGCAAGTTACAATCATGAAATACAGAAATAAAGAGTTTTTCAAAAACAAGGTCTAAGTCATGTTTGAGTCACTGTAAGTACCATTTTGCTGTACTGTTTAAGCTCGATGAAAGGAACATTGTTGACACTTTTCAGCAAGTTGCAATCATGAAATACAGAAATAAACAGTTTTTCAAAAACAAGGTCTAAGTCATGTTTGAGTCACTCTGTAAGTACCATTTTGCTGTACTGTTTAAGCTCGATGAAAGGAACATTGTTGACACTTTTCAGCAAGTTGCAATCATGAAATACAGAAATAAAGAGTTTTTCAAAAACAAGGTCTAAGTCATGTTTGAGTCACTCTGTAAGTACCATTTTGCTGTACTGTTTAAGCTCGATGAAAGGAACATTGTTGACACTTTTCAGCAAGTTGCAATCATGAAATACAGAAATAAAGAGTTTTTCAAAAACAAGGTCTAAGTCATGTTTGAGTCACTCTGTAAGTACCATTTTGCTGTACTGTTTAAGCTCGATGACAGGAACATTGTTGACACTTTTCAGTAAGTTGCAATCATGAAATACAGAAATAAACAGTTTTTCAAAAACAAGGTCTAAGTCATGTTTGAGTCACTCTGTAAGTACCATTTTGCTGTACTGTTTAAACTCGATGAAAGGAACACTGTTAACACTTTTCAGCAAGTTGCAATCATGAAATACAGAAATAAAGAGTTTTTCAAAAACAAGGTCTAAGTCATGTTTGAGTCACTGTAAGTACCATTTTGCTGTACTGTTTAAGCTCGATGAAAGGAACATTGTTGACACTTTTCAGCAAGTTGCAATCATGAAATACAGAAATAAAGAGTTTTTCAAAAACAAGGTCTAAGTCATGTTTGAGTCACTCTGTAAGTACCATTTTGCTGTACTGTTTAAGCTCGATGAAAGGAACATTGTTGACACTTTTCAGTAAGTTGCAATCATGAAATACAGAAATAAACAGTTTTTCAAAAACAAGGTCTAAGTCATGTTTGAGTCAATCTGTAAGTACCATTTTGCTGTACTGTTTAAACTCGATGAAAGGAACACTGTTAACACTTTTCAGCAAGTTGCAATCATGAAATACAGAAATAAAGAGTTTTTCAAAAACAAGGTCTAAGTCATGTTTGAGTCACTGTAAGTACCATTTTGCTGTACTGTTTAAGCTCGATGAAAGGAACATTGTTGACACTTTTCAGCAAGTTGCAATCATGAAATACAGAAATAAACAGTTTTTCAAAAACAAGGTCTAAGTCATGTTTGAGTCACTCTGTAAGTACCATTTTGCTGTACTGTTTAAGCTCGATGAAAGGAACACTGTTAACACTTTTCAGCAAGTTGCAATCATGAAATACAGAAATAAAGAGTTTTTCAAAAACAAGGTCTAATTCATGTTTGAGTCACAGTAAGTACCATTTTGCTGTACAGTTTAAGCTCGATAAAATGAACATTGTTGACACTTTTCAGCAAGTTGCAATCATGAAATACAGAAATAAAGAGTTTTTCAAAAACAAGGTCTAAGTCATGTTTGAGTCACTCTGTAAGTACCATTTCGCTGTACTGTTTAAACTCGATGAAAGGAACACTGTTAACACTTTTCAGCAAGTTGCAATCATGAAATACAGAAATAAAGAGTTTTTCAAAAACAAGGTCTAAGTCATGTTTGAGTCACTGTAAGTACCATTTTGCTGTACTGTTTAAGCTCGATGAAAGGAACATTGTTGACACTTTTCAGCAAGTTGCAATCATGAAATACAGAAATAAAGAGTTTTTCAAAAACAAGGTCTAATTCATGTTTGAGTCACAGTAAGTACCATTTTGCTGTACTGTTTAAGCTCGATAAAATGAACATTGTTGACACTTTTCAGCAAGTTGCAATCATGAAATACAGAAATAAAGAGTTTTTCAAAAACAAGGTCTAAGTCATGTTTGAGTCACTCTGTAAGTACCATTTTGCTGTACTGTTTAAGCTCGATGAAAGGAACATTGTTGACACTTTTCAGCAAGTTGCAATCATGAAATACAGAAATAAAGAGTTTTTCAAAAAGAAGGTCTAAGTCATGTTTGAGTCACTCTGTAAGTACCATTTTGCTGTACTGTTTAAGCTCGATGAAAGGAACATTGTTGACACTTTTCAGTCAGTTGCAATCATGAAATACAGAAATAAACAGTTTTTCAAAAACAAGGTCTAAGTCATGTTTGAGTCACTCTGTAAGTACCATTTTGCTGTACTGTTTAAACTCGATGAAAGGAACACTGTTAACATTTTTCAGCAAGTTGCAATCATGAAATACAGAAATAAAGAGTTTTTCAAAAACAAGGTCTAAGTCATGTTTGAGTCACTGTAAGTACCATTTTGCTGTACTGTTTAAGCTCGATGAAAGGAACATTGTTGACACTTTTCAGCAAGTTGCAATCATGAAATACAGAAATAAAGAGTTTTTCAAAAACAAGGTCTAATTCATGTTTGAGTCACAGTAAGTACCATTTTGCTGTACTGTTTAAGCTCGATAAAATGAACATTGTTGACACTTTTCAGCAAGTTGCAATCATGAAATACAGAAATAAAGAGTTTTTCAAAAACAAGGTCTAAGTCATGTTTGAGTCACTCTGTAAGTACCATTTTGCTGTACTGTTTAAACTCGATGAAAGGAACACTGTTAACACTTTTCAGCAAGTTGCAATCATGAAATACAGAAATAAAGACTTTTTCAAAAACAAGGTCTAAGTCATGTTTGAGTCACTCTGTAAGTACCATTTTGCTGTACTGTTTAAGCTCGATGAAAGGAACATTGTTGACACTTTTCAGCAAGTTGCAATCATGAAATACAGAAATAAAGAGTTTTTCAAAAACAAGGTCTAAGTCATGTTTGAGTCACTCTGTAAGTACCATTTTGCTGTACTGTTTAAGCTCGATGAAAGGAACATTGTTGACACTTTTCAGTAAGTTGCAATCATGAAATACAGAAATAAACAGTTTTTCAAAAACAAGGTCTAAGTCATGTTTGAGTCACTCTGTAAGTACCATTTTGCTGTACTGTTTAAACTCGATGAAAGGAACACTGTTAACACTTTTCAGCAAGTTGCAATCATGAAATACAGAAATAAAGAGTTTTTCAAAAACAAGGTCTAAGTCATGTTTGAGTCACTGTAAGTACCATTTTGCTGTACTGTTTAAGCTCGATGAAAGGAACATTGTTGACACTTTTCAGCAAGTTGCAATCATGAAATACAGAAATAAAGAGTTTTTCAAAAACAAGGTCTAAGTCATGTTTGAGTCACTCTGTAAGTACCATTTTGCTGTACTGTTTAAGCTCGATGAAAGGAACATTGTTGACACTTTTCAGCAAGTTGCAATCATGAAATACAGAAATAAAGAGTTTTTCAAAAACAAGGTCTAAGTCATGTTTGAGTCACTCTGTAAGTACCATTTTGCTGTAATGTTTAAGCTCGATGAAAGGAACATTGTTGACACTTTTCAGCAAGTTGCAATCATGAAATACAGAAATAAAGAGTTTTTCAAAAACAAGGTCTAAGTCATGTTTGAGTCACTCTGTAAGTACCATTTTGCTGTACTGTTTAAGCTCGATGAAAGGAACATTGTTGACACTTTTCAGTAAGTTGCAATCATGAAATACAGAAATAAACAGTTTTTCAAAAACAAGGTCTAAGTCATGTTTGAGTCACTCTGTAAGTACCATTTTGCTGTACTGTTTAAACTCGATGAAAGGAACACTGTTAACACTTTTCAGCAAGTTGCAATCATGAAATACAGAAATAAAGAGTTTTTCAAAAACAAGGTCTAAGTCATGTTTGAGTCACTCTGTAAGTACCATTTTGCTGTACTGTTTAAGCTCGATGAAAGGAACATTGTTGACACTTTTCAGTAAGTTGCAATCATGAAATACAGAAATAAACAGTTTTTCAAAAACAAGGTCTAAGTCATGTTTGAGTCACTCTGTAAGTACCATTTTGCTGTACTGTTTAAACTCGATGAAAGGAACACTGTTAACACTTTTCAGCAAGTTGCAATCATGAAATACAGAAATAAAGAGTTTTTCAAAAACAAGGTCTAAGTCATGTTTGAGTCACTGTAAGTACCATTTTGCTGTACTGTTTAAGCTCGATGAAAGGAACATTGTTGACACTTTTCAGCAAGTTGCAATCATGAAATACAGAAATAAAGAGTTTTTCAAAAACAAGGTCTAAGTCATGTTTGAGTCACTCTGTAAGTACCATTTTGCTGTACTGTTTAAGCTCGATGAAAGGAACATTGTTGACACTTTTCAGCAAGTTGCAATCATGAAATACAGAAATAAAGAGTTTTTCAAAAACAAGGTCTAAGTCATGTTTGAGTCACTCTGTAAGTACCATTTTGCTGTACTGTTTAAGCTCGATGAAAGGAACATTGTTGACACTTTTCAGCAAGTTGCAATCATGAAATACAGAAATAAAGAGTTTTTCAAAAACAAGGTCTAAGTCATGTTTGAGTCACTCTGTAAGTACCATTTTGCTGTACTGTTTAAGCTCGATGAAAGGAACATTGTTGACACTTTTCAGTAAGTTGCAATCATGAAATACAGAAATAAACAGTTTTTCAAAAACAAGGTCTAAGTCATGTTTGAGTCACTCTGTAAGTACCATTTTGCTGTACTGTTTAAACTCGATGAAAGGAACACTGTTAACACTTTTCAGCAAGTTGCAATCATGAAATACAGAAATAAAGAGTTTTTCAAAAACAAGGTCTAAGTCATGTTTGAGTCACTGTAAGTACCATTTTGCTGTACTGTTTAAGCTCGATGAAAGGAACATTGTTGACACTTTTCAGCAAGTTGCAATCATGAAATACAGAAATAAAGAGTTTTTCAAAAACAAGGTCTAAGTCATGTTTGAGTCACTCTGTAAGTACCATTTTGCTGTAGAGTTTAAGCTCGATGAAAGGAACATTGTTGACACTTTTCAGTAAGTTGCAATCATGAAATACAGAAATAAACAGTTTTTCAAAAACAAGGTCTAAGTCATGTTTGAGTCAATCTGTAAGTACCATTTTGCTGTACTGTTTAAACTCGATGAAAGGAACACTGTTAACACTTTTCAGCAAGTTGCAATCATGAAATACAGAAATAAAGAGTTTTTCAAAAACAAGGTCTAATTCATGTTTGAGTCACAGTAAGTACGATTTTGCTGTACAGTTTAAGCTCGATAAAATGAACATTGTTGACACTTTTCAGCAAGTTGCAATCATGAAATACAGAAATAAAGAGTTTTTCAAAAACAAGGTCTAAGTCATGTTTGAGTCACTCTGTAAGTACCATTTTGCTGTACTGTTTAAACTCGATGAAAGGAACACTGTTAACACTTTTCAGCAAGTTGCAATCATGAAATACAGAAATAAAGAGTTTTTCAAAAACAAGGTCTAAGTCATGTTTGAGTCACTGTAAGTACCATTTTGCTGTACTGTTTAAGCTCGATGAAAGGAACATTGTTGACACTTTTCAGCAAGTTGCAATCATGAAATACAGAAATAAAGAGTTTTTCAAAAACAAGGTCTAATTCATGTTTGAGTCACAGTAAGTACCATTTTGCTGTACTGTTTAAGCTCGATAAAATGAACATTGTTGACACTTTTCAGCAAGTTGCAATCATGAAATACAGAAATAAAGAGTTTTTCAAAAACAAGGTCTAAGTCATGTTTGAGTCACTCTGTAAGTACCATTTTGCTGTACTGTTTAAGCTCGATGAAAGGAACATTGTTGACACTTTTCAGCAAGTTGCAATCATGAAATACAGAAATAAAGAGTTTTTCAAAAAGAAGGTCTAAGTCATGTTTGAGTCACTCTGTAAGTACCATTTTGCTGTACTGTTTAAGCTCGATGAAAGGAACATTGTTGACACTTTTCAGTAAGTTGCAATCATGAAATACAGAAATAAACAGTTTTTCAAAAACAAGGTCTAAGTCATGTTTGAGTCACTCTGTAAGTACCATTTTGCTGTACTGTTTAAACTCGATGAAAGGAACACTGTTAACACTTTTCAGCAAGTTGCAATCATGAAATACAGAAATAAAGAGTTTTTCAAAAACAAGGTCTAAGTCATGTTTGAGTCACTCTGTAAGTACCATTTTTGCTGTACTGTTTAAACTCGATGAAAGGAACACTGTTAACACTTTTCAGCAAGTTGCAATTATGAAATACAGAAATAAAGAGTTTTTCAAAAACAAGGTCTAAGTCATGTTTGAGTCACTGTAAGTACCATTTTGCTGTACTGTTTAAGCTCGATGAAAGGAACATTGTTGACACTTTTCAGCAAGTTGCAATCATGAAATACAGAAATAAACAGTTTTTCAAAAACAAGGTCTAAGTCATGTTTGAGTCACTCTGTAAGTACCATTTTGCTGTACTGTTTAAGCTCGATGAAAGGAACACTGTTAACACTTTTCAGCAAGTTGCAATCATGAAATACAGAAATAAAGAGTTTTTCAAAAACAAGGTCTAATTCATGTTTGAGTCACAGTAAGTACCATTTTGCTGTACAGTTTAAGCTCGATAAAATGAACATTGTTGACACTTTTCAGCAAGTTGCAATCATGAAATACAGAAATAAAGAGTTTTTCAAAAACAAGGTCTAAGTCATGTTTGAGTCACTCTGTAAGTACCATTTTGCTGTACTGTTTAAACTCGATGAAAGGAACACTGTTAACACTTTTCAGCAAGTTGCAATCATGAAATACAGAAATAAAGAGTTTTTCAAAAACAAGGTCTAAGTCATGTTTGAGTCACTGTAAGTACCATTTTGCTGTACTGTTTAAGCTCGATGAAAGGAACATTGTTGACACTTTTCAGCAAGTTGCAATCATGAAATACAGAAATAAAGAGTTTTTCAAAAACAAGGTCTAATTCATGTTTGAGTCACAGTAAGTACCATTTTGCTGTACTGTTTAAGCTCGATAAAATGAACATTGTTGACACTTTTCAGCAAGTTGCAATCATGAAATACAGAAATAAAGAGTTTTTCAAAAACAAGGTCTAAGTCATGTTTGAGTCACTCTGTAAGTACCATTTTGCTGTACTGTTTAAGCTCGATGAAAGGAACATTGATGACACTTTTCAGCAAGTTGCAATTATGAAATACAGAAATAAAGAGTTTTTCAAAAACAAGGTCTAAGTCATGTTTGAGTCACTGTAAGTACCATTTTGCTGTACTGTTTAAGCTCGATGAAAGGAAGATTGTTGACACTTTTCAGCAAGTTGCAATCATGAAATACAGAAATAAACAGTTTTTCAAAAACAAGGTCTAAGTCATGTTTGAGTCACTCTGTAAGTACCATTTTGCTGTACTGTTTAAGCTCGATGAAAGGAACACTGTTAACACTTTTCAGCAAGTTGCAATCATGAAATACAGAAATAAAGAGTTTTTCAAAAACAAGGTCTAATTCATGTTTGAGTCACAGTAAGTACCATTTTGCTGTACAGTTTAAGCTCGATAAAATGAACATTGTTGACACTTTTCAGCAAGTTGCAATCATGAAATACAGAAATAAAGAGTTTTTCAAAAACAAGGTCTAAGTCATGTTTGAGTCACTCTGTAAGTACCATTTTGCTGTACTGTTTAAACTCGATGAAAGGAACACTGTTAACACTTTTCAGCAAGTTGCAATCATGAAATACAGAAATAAAGAGTTTTTCAAAAACAAGGTCTAAGTCATGTTTGAGTCACTGTAAGTACCATTTTGCTGTACTGTTTAAGCTCGATGAAAGGAACATTGTTGACACTTTTCAGCAAGTTGCAATCATGAAATACAGAAATAAAGAGTTTTTCAAAAACAAGGTCTAAGTCATGTTTGAGTCACTCTGTAAGTACCATTTTTGCTGTACTGTTTAAACTCGATGAAAGGAACACTGTTAACACTTTTCAGCAAGTTGCAATTATGAAATACAGAAATAAAGAGTTTTTCAAAAACAAGGTCTAAGTCATGTTTGAGTCACTCTGTAAGTACCATTTTGCTGTACTGTTTAAGCTCGATGAAAGGAACATTGTTGACACTTTTCAGCAAGTTGCAATCATGAAATACAGAAATAAAGAGTTTTTCAAAAACAAGGTCTAAGTCATGTTTGAGTCACTCTGTAAGTACCATTTTTGCTGTATTGTTTAAACTCGATGAAAGGAACACTGTTAACACTTTTCAGCAAGATGCAATCATGAAATACAGAAATAAAGAGTTTTTCAAAAACAAGGTCTAATTCATGTTTGAGTCACAGTAAGTACCATTTTGCTGTACTGTTTAACCTGTTGGGTCTAGGGGGCAGCATTTGCACGTCTGGATAAAAAAAATGTACCCGATTTAATCTGGTTACTAATCCTACCCAGTAACTAGAATATGCATATACTTATTATATATGGATAGAAAACACTCTAAAGTTTCTAAAACTGTTTGAATGGTGTCTGTGAGTATAACAGAACTCATTTGGCAGGCAAAACCCTGAGACATTTTCTGACAGGAAGTGGATACCTGATGTGTTGTATTGACTTTAAACCTATCCCATTGAAAAACACAGGGGCTTAGGAATATTTTGGCACTTCCTATTGCTTCCACTAGATGTCACCAGCCTTTACAAAGTGTTTTGAGTCTTCTGGAGGGAGATCTGACCGAACAAGAGCCATGGAACGATGATGTCCCATTAGACACCTGGCGCGCGAGTTCATGTTGGGTACCCTCGTTCCAATACGTTATAAAAGAGTATGCATTCGTCCACCTTGAATATTATTCATGTTCTGGTTAAAAAAGGCCCTAATGATTTATGCTATACAACGTTTGACATGTTTGAACGAACGGAAATATATTTTTTCCCCTCGTTCATGACGAGAAGTCCGGCTGGCTTACATCATGTGCTAACGAGACGGAGATTTTTGGACATAAATGATGAGCTTTTTTGAACAAAACTACATTCGTTATGGACCTGTGATACCTGGAAGTGACATCTGATGAAGAGAATCAAAGGTAATGGATTATTTACATAGTATTTTCGATTTTAGATCTCCCCAACATGACGTCTAGTCTGTATCGCAACGCGTATTTTTCTGGTCGCAGTGCTCAGATTATTGCAAAGTGTGATTTCCCAGTAAGGTTATTTTTAAATCTGGCAAGTTGATTGAGTTCAAGAGATGTAAATCTATAATTCTTTAAATGACAATATAATATTTTACCAATGTTTTCTAATTTTAATTATTTAATTTGTGACATTGACTTGACTGCCGGTTATTGGAGGGAAACGATTTCCTCAACATCAATGCCATAGTAAAACGCTGTTTTTGGATATAAATATGAACTTGATAGAACTAAAAATGCATGCATTGTCTAACATAATGTCCTAGGAGTGTCATCTGATGGAGATTGTAAAAGGTTAGTGCATCATTTTAGCTGGTTTTATGGTTTTGGTGACCCTGTCTTTGACTTGACAAAACATTACACACAACTCTTGTAAATGTACTGTCCTAACATACTCTAAATTTATGCTTTCGCCGTAAAACCTTTTTGAAATCGTAAAACGTGGTTAGATTAAGGAGATGTTTATCTTTCAAATGGTGTAAAATAGTTGTATTTTTGAAAAATTTGAATTTTGACATTTATTTGGATTCAAATTTGCCGCTCTTGAAATGCACCTGCTGTTGATGGAGTGCACCACGGGTGGCACGCTAGCGTCCCACCTAGCCCCAAGAGGTTAAACTCGATGAAAGGAACACTGTTAACACTTTTCAGCAAGTTGCAATTATGAAATACAGAAATAAAGAGTTTTTCAAAAACAAGGTCTAAGTCATGTTTGAGTCACTGTAAGTACCATTTTGCTGTACTGTTTAAGCTCGATGAAAGGAACATTGTTGACACTTTTCAGCAAGTTGCAATCATGAAATACAGAAATAAACAGTTTTTCAAAAACAAGGTCTAAGTCATGTTTGAGTCACTCTGTAAGTACCATTTTGCTGTACTGTTTAAGCTCGATGAAAGGAACACTGTTAACACTTTTCAGCAAGTTGCAATCATGAAATACAGAAATAAAGAGTTTTTCAAAAACAAGGTCTAATTCATGTTTGAGTCACAGTAAGTACCATTTTGCTGTACTGTTTAAGCTCGATAAAATGAACATTGTTGACACTTTTCAGCAAGTTGCAATCATGAAATACAGAAATAAAGAGTTTTTCAAAAACAAGGTCTAAGTCATGTTTGAGTCACTCTGTAAGTACCATTTTGCTGTACTGTTTAAACTCGATGAAAGGAACACTGTTAACACTTTTCAGCAAGTTGCAATCATGAAATACAGAAATAAAGAGTTTTTCAAAAACAAGGTCTAAGTCATGTTTGAGTCACTGTAAGTACCATTTTGCTGTACTGTTTAAGCTCGATGAAAGGAACATTGTTGACACTTTTCAGCAAGTTGCAATCATGAAATACAGAAATAAACAGTTTTTCAAAAACAAGGTCTAAGTCATGTTTGAGTCACTCTGTAAGTACCATTTTGCTGTACTGTTTAAGCTCGATGAAAGGAACATTGTTGACACTTTTCAGCAAGTTGCAATCATGAAATACAGAAATAAAGAGTTTTTCAAAAACAAGGTCTAAGTCATGTTTGAGTCACTCTGTAAGTACCATTTTGCTGTACTGTTTAAGCTCGATGAAAGGAACATTGTTGACACTTTTCAGCAAGTTGCAATCATGAAATACAGAAATAAAGAGTTTCAAAAACAAGGTCTAAGTCATGTTTGAGTCACTCTGTAAGTACCATTTTGCTGTACTGTTTAAGCTCGATGAAAGGAACATTGTTGACACTTTTCAGTAAGTTGCAATCATGAAATACAGAAATAAACAGTTTTTCAAAAACAAGGTCTAAGTCATGTTTGAGTCACTCTGTAAGTACCATTTTGCTGTACTGTTTAAACTCGATGAAAGGAACACTGTTAACACTTTTCAGCAAGTTGCAATCATGAAATACAGAAATAAAGAGTTTTTCAAAAACAAGGTCTAAGTCATGTTTGAGTCACTGTAAGTACCATTTTGCTGTACTGTTTAAGCTCGATGAAAGGAACATTGTTGACACTTTTCAGCAAGTTGCAATCATGAAATACAGAAATAAAGAGTTTTTCAAAAACAAGGTCTAAGTCATGTTTGAGTCACTCTGTAAGTACCATTTTTGCTGTACTGTTTAAACTCGATGAAAGGAACACTGTTAACACTTTTCAGCAAGTTGCAATCATGAAATACAGAAATAAACAGTTTTTCAAAAACAAGGTCTAAGTCATGTTTGAGTCACTCTGTAAGTACCATTTTGCTGTACTGTTTAAGCTCGATGAAAGGAACATTGTTGACACTTTTCAGCAAGTTGCAATCATGAAATACAGAAATAAAGAGTTTTTCAAAAACAAGGTCTAAGTCATGTTTGAGTCACTCTGTAAGTACCATTTTTGCTGTACTGTTTAAACTCGATGAAAGGAACACTGTTAACACTTTTCAGCAAGTTGCAATCATGAAATACAGAAATAAAGAGTTTTTCAAAAACAAGGTCTAATTCATGTTTGAGTCACAGTAAGTACCATTTTGCTGTACTGTTTAAGCTCGATGAAAGGAACATTGTTGACTCTTTTCAGCAAGTTGCAATCATGAAATACAGAAACAAACAGTTTTTCAAAAACAAGGTCTAAGTCATGTTTGAGTCACTCTGTAAGTACCATTTTTGCTGTACTGTTTAAACTCGATGAAAGGAACACTGTTAACACTTTTCAGCAAGTTGCAATCATGAAATACAGAAATAAAGAGTTTTTCAAAAACAAGGTCTAATTCATGTTTGATGCACTCTGTAAGTACCATATTTGCTGTACTAAATCATGTTTGATGCACTCTGTAAGAACCATTTTTGCTGTATTCCTTAATCAGGATGATAGGAACACTGTTGACACTTTTCAGCAAGTTGCAATCATGTAATACAGAAATAAACAGTTTCTCAAAAACAATGTCACTCTGTAAGTACCATGTTTGTTGAACTGCTTAAACTCGAAATACAGAAATAAACAGTTTTTCAAAAACAAGTTCTAAGTCATGTTTGAGTCACTCTGTAAGTACCATTTTTGCTGTACTGTTTAAACTCGATGAAAGGAACACTGTTAACACTTTTCAGCAAGTTGCAATCATGAAATACAGAAATAAAGAGTTTTTCAAAAACAAGGTCTAATTCATGTTTGAGTCACTCTGTAAGAACCATTTTGCTGTACTGTTTAAGCTCGATGAAAGGAACATTGTTGACACTTTTCAGCAAGTTGCAATCATGAAATACAGAAATAAACCGTTTTTCAAAAACAAGGTCTAAGTCATGTTTGAGTCACTCTGTAAGTACCATTTTTGCTGTACTGTTTAAACTCGATGAAAGGAACACTGTTAACCTGTTGGGTCTAGGGGGCAGCATTTGCACGTCTGGATAAAAAAAATGTACCCGATTTAATCTGGTTACTAATCCTACCCAGTAACTAGAATATGCATATACTTATTATATATGGATAGAAAACACTCTAAAGTTTCCAAAACTGTTTGAATGGTGTCTGTGAGTATAACAGAACTCATTTGGCAGGCAAAACCCTGAGACATTTTCTGACAGGAAGTGGATACCTGATGTGTTGTATTGACTTTAAACCTATCCCATTGAAAAACACAGGGGTTTAGGAATATTTTGGCACTTCCTATTGCTTCCACTAGATGTCACCAGCCTTTACAAAGTGTTTTGAGTCTTCTGGAGGGAGATCTGACCGAACAAGAGCCATGGAACGGTGATGTCCCATTAGACACCTGGCGCGCTACTTCATGTTGGGTACCCTCGTTCCAATACGTTATAAAAGGCTATGCATTCGTCCACCTTGAATATTATTCATGTTCTGGTTAAAAAAGGCCCTAATGATTTATGCTATACAACGTTTGACATGTTTGAACGAACGGAAATATATTTTTTCCCCTCGTTCATGACGAGAAGTCCGGCTGGCTTACATCATGTGCTAACGAGACGGAGATTTTTGGACATAAATGATGAGCTTTTTTGAACAAAACTACATTCGTTATGGACCTGTGATACCTGGAAGTGACATCTGATGAAGAGAATCAAAGGTAATGGATTATTTACATAGTATTTTCGATTTTAGATCTCCCCAACATGACGTCTAGTCTGTATCGCATCGCGTATTTTTCTGGGCACAGTGCTCAGATTATTGCAAAGTGTGATTTCCCAGTAAGGTTATTTTTAAATCTGGCAAGTTGATTGCGTTCAAAAGATGTAAATCTATAATTCTTTAAATGACAATATAATATTTTACCAATGTTTTCTAATTTTAATTATTTAATTTGTGACGCTGACTTGACTGCCGGTTATTGGAGGGAAACGATTTCCTCAACATCAATGCCATAGTAAAACGCTGTTTTTGTATATAAATATGAACTTGATAGAACTAAAAATGCATGCATTGTCTAACATAATGTCCTAGGAGTGTCATCTGATGGAGATTGTAAAAGGTTAGTGTATCATTTTAGCTGGTTTTATGGTTTTGGTGACCCTGTCTTTGACTTGACAAAACATTACACACAACTCTTGTAAATGTACTGTCCTAACATACTCTAAATTTATGCTTTCGCCGTAAAACCTTTTTGAAATCGTAAAACGTGGTTAGATTAAGGAGATGTTTATCTTTCAAAGGGTGTAAGATAGTTGTATGTTTGAAAAATTTGAATTTTGACATTTATTTGGATTCAAATTTGCCGCTCTTGAAATGCACCTGCTGTTGATGGAGTGCACCACAGGTGGCACGCTAGCGTCCCACCTAGCCCCAAGAGGTTAACACTTTTCAGCAAGTTGCAATCATGAAATACAGAAATAAAGAGTTTTTCAAAAACAAGGTCTAATTCATGTTTGAGTCACAGTAAGTACCATTTTGCTGTACTGTTTAAGCTCGATGAAAGGAACATTGTTGACTCTTTTCAGCAAGTTGCAATCATGAAATACAGAAACAAACATTTTTTCAAAAACAAGGTCTAAGTCATGTTTGAGTCACTCTGTAAGTACCATTTTTGCTGTACTGTTTAAACTCGATGAAAGGAACACTGTTAACACTTTTCAGCAAGTTGCAATCATGAAATACAGAAATAAAGAGTTTTTCAAAAACAAGGTCTAATTCATGTTTGATGCACTCTGTAAGTACCATATTTGCTGTACTAAATCATGTTTGATGCACTCTGTAAGAACCATTTTTGCTGTATTCCTTAATCAGGATGATAGGAACACTGTTGACACTTTTCAGCAAGTTGCAATCATGTAATACAGAAATAAACAGTTTCTCAAAAACAATGTCACTCTGTAAGTACCATGTTTGTTGAACTGCTTAAACTCGAAATACAGAAATAAACAGTTTTTCAAAAACAAGTTCTAAGTCATGTTTGAGTCACTCTGTAAGTACCATTTTTGCTGTACTGTTTAAACTCGATGAAAGGAACACTGTTAACACTTTTCAGCAAGTTGCAATCATGAAATACAGAAATAAAGAGTTTTTCAAAAACAAGGTCTAATTCATGTTTGAGTCACTCTGTAAGAACCATTTTGCTGTACTGTTTAAGCTCGATGAAAGGAACATTGTTGACACTTTTCAGCAAGTTGCAATCATGAAATACAGAAATAAACCGTTTTTCAAAAACAAGGTCTAAGTCATGTTTGAGTCAATCTGTAAGTACCATTTTTGCTGTACTGTTTAAACTCGATGAAAGGAACATTGTTGACACTTTTCAGCAAGTTGCAATCATGAAATACAGAAATAAAGAGTTTTTCAAAAACAAGGTCTAAGTCATGTTTGAGTCACTCTGTAAGTACCATTTTGCTGTACTGTTTAAGCTCGATGAAAGGAACATTGTTGACACTTTTCAGCAAGTTGCAATCATGTAATACAGAAATAAAAAGTTTTTCAAAAACAAGGTCTAAGTCATGTTTGAGTCACTCTGTAAGTACCATTTTGCTGTACTGTTTAAGCTCGATGAAAGGAACATTGTTGACACTTTTCAGCAAGTTGCAATCATGTAATACAGAAATAAAAAGTTTCTCAAAAACAAGGTCACTCTGTAAGTACCATGTTTGTCGAACTGCTTAATCAGGGTGATAGGAACACTGTTGACACTTTTCAGCAAGTTGCAATCATGTAATACAGAAATAAACAGTTTCTCAAAAACAAGGTCACTCTGTAATTACCATGTTTGTTGAACTGCTTAACCTCTTGGGGCTAGGTGGGACGCTAGCGTGCCACCCGTGGTGCACTCCATCAACAGCAGGTGCATTTCTAGAGCGGCAAATTTGAATCCAAATAAATGTCAAAATTCAAATTTTTCAAAAATACAACTATTTTACACCATTTGAAAGATAAACATCTCCTTAATCTAACCACGTTTTACGATTTCAAAAAGGTTTTACGGCGAAAGCATACATTTAGAGTATGTTAGGACAGTACATTTACAAGAGTTGTGTGTAATGTTTTGTCAAGTCAAAGACAGGGTCACCAAAACCATAAAACCAGCTAAAATGATGCACTAACCTTTTACAATCTCCATCAGATGACACTCCTAGGACATTATGTTAGACAATGCATGCATTTTTAGTTCTATCAAGTTCATATTTATATCCAAAAACAGCGTTTTACTATTGCATTGATGTTGAGGAAATCGTTTCCCTCCAATAACCGGCAGTCAAGTCAGCGTCACAAATTAAATAATTAAAATTAGAAAACATTGGTAAAATATTATATTGTCATTTAAAGAATTATAGATTTACATCTCTTGAACTCAATCAACTTGCCAGATTTAAAAATAACCTTACTGGGAAATCACACTTTGCAATAATCTGAGCACTGCGCCCAGAAAAATACGCGTTGCGATACAGACTAGACGTCATGTTGGGGAGATCTAAAATCGAAAATACTATGTAAATAATCCATTACCTTTGATTCTCTTCATCAGATGTCACTTCCAGGTATCACAGGTCCATAACGAATGTAGTTTTGTTCAAAAAAGCTCATCATTTATGTCCAAAAATCTCCGTCTCGTTAGCACATGATGTAAGCCAGCCGGACTTCTCGTCATGAACGAGGGGAAAAAATATATTTCCGTTCGTTCAAACATGTCAAACGTTGTATAGCATAAATCATTAGGGCCTTTTTTAACCAGAACATTAATAATATTCAAGGTGGACGAATGCATACTCTTTTATAACGTATTGGAACGAGGGTACCCAACATCAACTCGCGCGCCAGGTGTCTAATGGGACATCATCGTTCCATGGCTCTTGTTCGGTCAGATCTCCCTCCAGAAGACTCAAAACACTTTGTAAAGGCTGGTGACATCTAGTGGAAGCAATAGGAAGTGCCAAAATATTCCTAAGCCCCTGTGTTTTTCAATGGGATAGGTTTAAAGTCAATACAACACATCAGGTATCCACTTCCTGTCAGAAAATGTCTCAGGGTTTTGCCTGCCAAATGAGTTCTGTTATACTCACAGACACCATTCAAACAGTTTTAGAAACGTTAGAGTGTTTTCTATCCATATATAATAAGTATATGCATATTCTAGTTACTGGGTAGGATTAGTAACCAGATTAAATCGGGTACATTTTTTTTATCCAGACGTGCAAATGCTGCCCCCTAGACCCAACAGGTTAATCAGGATGATAAGAACACTGTTGACACTTTTCAGCAAGTTGCAATGATGTAATAAAGAAATAAACAGTTTCTCAAAAACAAGGTCACTCTGTAAGTACCATTTTGCTGTACTGTTTAAACTCGATGAAAGGAACACTGTTAACACTTTTCAGCAAGATGCAATCATGAAATACAGAAATAAACAGTTTTTCAAAAACAAGGTCTAAGTCACGTTTGAGTCACTCTGTAAGTACCATTTTGCTGTACTGTTTAAACTCGATGAAAGGAACACTGTTAACACTTTTCAGCAAGTTGCAATCATGAAATACAGAAATAAATAGTTTTTCACAAACAAGGTCTAAATCATGTTTGATGCACTCTGTAAGAACCATTTTTGCTGTATACCTTAATCAGGATGATAGGAACACTGTTGACACTTTTCAGCAAGTTGCAATCATGAAATACAGAAATAAAGAGTTTTTCAAAAACAAGGTCTAATTCATGTTTGAGTCACTGTAAGTACCATTTTGCTGTACTGTTTAAGCTCAATGAAAGGAACATTGTTGACACTTTTCAGCAAGTTGCAATCATGTAATACAGAAATAAAAAGTTTCTCAAAAACAAGGTCACTCTGTAAGTACCATGTTTGTCGAACTGCTTAATCAGGATGATAAGAACACTGTTGACACTTTTCAGCAAGTTGCAATCATGAAATACAGAAATAAAGAGTTTTTCAAAAACAAGGTCTAAGTCATGTTTGAGTCACTCTGTAAGTACCATTTTGCTGTACTGTTTAAGCTCGATGAAAGGAACATTGTTGACACATTTCAGCAAGTTGCAATCATGTAATACAGAAATAAAAAGTTTCTCAAAAACAAGGTCACTCTGTAAGTACCATGTTTGTCGAACTGCTTAATCAGGATGATAAGAACACTGTTGACACTTTTCAGCAAGTTGCAATCATGAAATACAGAAATAAACAGTTTCTCAAAAACAAGGTCACTCTGAAAGTATAATTTTGCTGTACTGTTTAAACTCAATGAACAACCCTGTTAACACTTTTCAGCAAGATGCAATCATGAAATACAGAAATAAACAGTTTTTCAAAAACAAGGTCTAAGTCATGTTTGAGTCACAGTGTAAGTACCATTTTGCTGTACTGTTTAAGCTCGATGAAAGGAACATTGTTGACTCTTTTCAGCAAGTTGCAATCATGAAATACAGAAATAAACAGTTTTTCAAAAACAAGGTCTAAGTCATGTTTGAGTCACTCTGTAAGAACCATTTTGCTGTACTGTTTAAGCTCGATGAAAGGAACATTGTTGACACTTTTCAGCAAGTTGCAATCATGAAATACAGAAATAAATAGTTTTTCACAAACAAGGTCTAAATCATGTTTGCTGCACTCTGTAAGAACCATATTTGCTGTACTAAATCATGTTTGATGCACTCTGTAAGAACCATATTTGCTGTATTCCTTAATCAGGATGATAGGAACACTGTTGACACTTTTCAGCAAGTTGCAATCATGTAATACAGAAATAAACAGTTTCTCAAAAACAATGTCACTCTGTAAGTACCATGTTTGTTGAACTGCTTAAACTCGAAATACAGAAATAAACAGTTTTTCAAAAACAAGTTCTAAGTCATGTTTGAGTCACTCTGTAAGTACCATTTTTGCTGTACTGTTTAAACTCGATGAAAGGAACACTGTTAACACTTTTCAGCAAGTTGCAATCATGAAATACAGAAATAAAGAGTTTTTCAAAAACAAGGTCTAATTCATGTTTGAGTCACTCTGTAAGAACCATTTTGCTGTACTGTTTAAGCTCGATGAAAGGAACATTGTTGACACTTTTCAGCAAGTTGCAATCATGAAATACAGAAATAAACCGTTTTTCAAAAACAAGGTCTAAGTCATGTTTGAGTCAATCTGTAAGTACCATTTTTGCTGTACTGTTTAAACTCGATGAAAGGAACACTGTTAACACTTTTCATCAAGTTGCAATCATGAAATACAGAAATAAAGAGTTTTTCAAAAACAAGGTCTAATTCATGTTTGAGTCACTGTAAGTACCATTTTGCTGTACTGTTTAAGCTCGATGAAAGGAACATTGTTGACACTTTTCAGCAAGTTGCAATCATGAAATACAGAAATAAAGAGTTTTTCAAAAACAAGGTCTAAGTCATGTTTGAGTCACTCTGTAAGTACCATTTTGCTGTACTGTTTAAGCTCGATGAAAGGAACATTGTTGACACTTTTCAGCAAGTTGCAATCATGTAATACAGAAATAAAAAGTTTTTCAAAAACAAGGTCTAAGTCATGTTTGAGTCACTCTGTAAGTACCATTTTGCTGTACTGTTTAAGCTCGATGAAAGGAACATTGTTGACACTTTTCAGCAAGTTGCAATCATGTAATACAGAAATAAAAAGTTTCTCAAAAACAAGGTCACTCTGTAAGTACCATGTTTGTCGAACTGCTTAATCAGGGTGATAGGAACACTGTTGACACTTTTCAGCAAGTTGCAATCATGTAATACAGAAATAAACAGTTTCTCAAAAACAAGGTCACTCTGTAATTACCATGTTTGTTGAACTGCTTAATCAGGATGATAAGAACACTGTTGACACTTTTCAGCAAGTTGCAATGATGTAATAAAGAAATAAACAGTTTCTCAAAAACAAGGTCACTCTGTAAGTACCATTTTGCTGTACTGTTTAAACTCGATGAAAGGAACACTGTTAACACTTTTCAGCAAGATGCAATCATGAAATACAGAAATAAACAGTTTTTCAAAAACAAGGTCTAAGTCACGTTTGAGTCACTCTGTAAGTACCATTTTGCTGTACTGTTTAAACTCGATGAAAGGAACACTGTTAACACTTTTCAGCAAGTTGCAATCATGAAATACAGAAATAAATAGTTTTTCACAAACAAGGTCTAAATCATGTTTGATGCACTCTGTAAGAACCATTTTTGCTGTATACCTTAATCAGGATGATAGGAACACTGTTGACACTTTTCAGCAAGTTGCAATCATGAAATACAGAAATAAAGAGTTTTTCAAAAACAAGGTCTAATTCATGTTTGAGTCACTGTAAGTACCATTTTGCTGTACTGTTTAAGCTCAATGAAAGGAACATTGTTGACACTTTTCAGCAAGTTGCAATCATGTAATACAGAAATAAAAAGTTTCTCAAAAACAAGGTCACTCTGTAAGTACCATGTTTGTCGAACTGCTTAATCAGGATGATAAGAACACTGTTGACACTTTTCAGCAAGTTGCAATCATGAAATACAGAAATAAAGAGTTTTTCAAAAACAAGGTCTAAGTCATGTTTGAGTCACTCTGTAAGTACCATTTTGCTGTACTGTTTAAGCTCGATGAAAGGAACATTGTTGACACTTTTCAGCAAGTTGCAATCATGTAATACAGAAATAAAAAGTTTCTCAAAAACAAGGTCACTCTGTAAGTACCATGTTTGTCGAACTGCTTAATCAGGATGATAAGAACACTGTTGACACTTTTCAGCAAGTTGCAATCATGAAATACAGAAATAAACAGTTTCTCAAAAACAAGGTCACTCTGAAAGTATAATTTTGCTGTACTGTTTAAACTCAATGAAGAACCCTGTTAACACTTTTCAGCAAGATGCAATCATGAAATACAGAAATAAACAGTTTTTCAAAAACAAGGTCTAAGTCATGTTTGAGTCACAGTGTAAGTACCATTTTGCTGTACTGTTTAAGCTCGATGAAAGGAACATTGTTGACTCTTTTCAGCAAGTTGCAATCATGAAATACAGAAATAAACCGTTTTTCAAAAACAAGGTCTAAGTCATGTTTGAGTCACTCTGTAAGAACCATTTTGCTGTACTGTTTAAGCTCGATGAAAGGAACATTGTTGACACTTTTCAGCAAGTTGCAATCATGAAATACAGAAATAAATAGTTTTTCACAAACAAGGTCTAAATCATGTTTGCTGCACTCTGTAAGAACCATATTTGCTGTACTAAATCATGTTTGATGCACTCTGTAAGAACCATATTTGCTGTATTCCTTAATCAGGATGATAGGAACACTGTTGACACTTTTCAGCAAGTTGCAATCATGTAATACAGAAATAAACAGTTTCTCAAAAACAAGGTCACTCTGTAAGTACCATGTTTGTTGAACTGCTTAAACTCGATGAAAGGAACACTGTTAACACTTTTCAGCAAGTTGCAATCATGAAATACAGAAATAAAGAGTTTTTCAAAAACAAGGTCTAAGTCATGTTTGAGTCACTCTGTAAGTACCATTTTGCAGTACTGTTTAAGCTCGATGAAAGGAACATTGTTGACACTTTTCAGCAAGTTGCAATCATGAAATACAGAAATAAAGAGTTTTTCAAAAACAAGGTCTAAGTCATGTTTGAGTCACTCTGTAAGTACCATTTTGCTGTACTGTTTAAGCTCGATGAAAGGAACATTGTTGACACTTTTCAGTAAGTTGCAATCATGAAATACAGAAATAAACAGTTTTTCAAAAACAAGGTCTAAGTCATGTTTGAGTCACTCTGCAAGTACCATTTTTGCTGTACTGTTTAAGCTTGATGAAAGGAACACTGTTAACACTTTTCAGCAAGTTGCACTCATGAAATACAGAAATAAAGAGTTTTTCAAAAACAAGGTCTAATTCATGTTTGAGTTACTCTGTAAGAACCATTTTGCTGTACTGTTTAAGCTCGATGAAAGGAACATTGTTGACACTTTTCAGCAAGTTGCAATCATGAAATACAGAAATAAAAATTTTTCTCAAAAACAAGGTCACTCTGTAAGTACCATGTTTGTCGAACTGCTTAATCAGGATGATAAGAACACTGTTGACACTTTTCAGCAAGTTGCAATCATGAAATACAGAAATAAACAGTTTCTCAAAAACAAGGTCACTCTGAAAGTATCATTTTGCTGTACTGTTTAAACTCAATGAAGAACCCTGTTAACACTTTTCAGCAAGATGCAATCATGAAATACAGAAATAAACAGTTTTTCAAAAACAAGGTCTAAGTCATGTTTGAGTCACAGTGTAAGTACCATTTTGCTGTACTGTTTAAGCTCGATGAAAGGAACATTGTTGACTCTTTTCAGCAAGTTGCAATCATGAAATACAGAAATAAACAGTTTTTCAAAAACAAGGTCTAAGTCATGTTTGAGTCACTCTGTAAGTACCATTTTTGCTGTACTGTTTAAACTCGATGAAAGGAACACTGTTAACACTTTTCAGCAAGTTGCAATCATGAAATACAGAAATAAAGAGTTTTTCAAAAACAAGGTCTAATTCATGTTTGATGCACTCTGTAAGAACCATATTTGCTGTACTAAATCATGTTTGATGCACTCTGTAAGAACCATTTTTGCTGTATTCCTTAATCAGGATGATAGGAACACTGTTGACACTTTTCAGCAAGTTGCAATCATGTAATACAGAAATAAACAGTTTCTCAAAAACAAGGTCACTCTGTAAGTACCATGTTTGTTGAACTGCTTAAACTCGATGAAAGGAACACTGTTAACACTTTTCAGCAAGTTGCAATCATGAAATACAGAAATAAAGAGTTTTTCAAAAACAAGGTCTAAGTCATGTTTGAGTCACTCTGTAAGTACCATTTTGCTGTACTGTTTAAGCTCGATGAAAGGAACATTGTTGACACTTTTCAGCAAGTTGCAATCATGAAATACAGAAATAAAGAGTTTTTCAAAAACAAGGTCTAAGTCATGTTTGAGTCACTCTGTAAGTACCATTTTGCTGTACTGTTTAAGCTCGATGAAAGGAACATTGTTGACACTTTTCAGTAAGTTGCAATCATGAAATACAGAAATAAACAGTTTTTCAAAAACAAGGTCTAAGTCATGTTTGAGTCAATCTGCAAGTACCATTTTGCTGTACTGTTTAAGCTCGATGAAAGGAACATTGTTGACTCTTTTCAGCAAGTTGCAATCATGAAATGCAGAAATAAACAGTTTTTCAAAAACAAGGTCTAAGTCATGTTTGAGTCACTCTGTAAGTACCATTTTTGCTGTACTGTTTAAACTCGATGAAAGGAACACTGTTAACACTTTTCAGCAAGTTGCAATCATGAAATACAGAAATAAACAGTTTTTCAAAAACAAGGTCTAATTCATGTTTGATGCACTCTGTAAGAACCATTTTTGCTGTATACCTTAATCAGGATGATAGGAACACTGTTGACACTTTTCAGCAAGTTGCAATCATGAAATACAGAAATAAAGAGTTTTTCAAAAACAAGGTCTAATTCATGTTTGAGTCACTGTAAGTACCATTTTGCTGTACTGTTTAAGCTCAATGAAAGGAACATTGTTGACACTTTTCAGCAAGTTGCAATCATGTAATACAGAAATAAAAAGTTTCTCAAAAACAAGGTCACTCTGTAAGTACCATGTTTGTCGAACTGCTTAATCAGGATGATAAGAACACTGTTGACACTTTTCAGCAAGTTGCAATCATGAAATACAGAAATAAAGAGTTTTTCAAAAACAAGGTCTAAGTCATGTTTGAGTCACTCTGTAAGTACCATTTTGCTGTACTGTTTAAGCTCGATGAAAGGAACATTGTTGACACATTTCAGCAAGTTGCAATCATGTAATACAGAAATAAAAAGTTTCTCAAAAACAAGGTCACTCTGTAAGTACCATGTTTGTCGAACTGCTTAATCAGGATGATAAGAACACTGTTGACACTTTTCAGCAAGTTGCAATCATGAAATACAGAAATAAACAGTTTCTCAAAAACAAGGTCACTCTGAAAGTATAATTTTGCTGTACTGTTTAAACTCAATGAACAACCCTGTTAACACTTTTCAGCAAGATGCAATCATGAAATACAGAAATAAACAGTTTTTCAAAAACAAGGTCTAAGTCATGTTTGAGTCACAGTGTAAGTACCATTTTGCTGTACTGTTTAAGCTCGATGAAAGGAACATTGTTGACTCTTTTCAGCAAGTTGCAATCATGAAATACAGAAATAAACAGTTTTTCAAAAACAAGGTCTAAGTCATGTTTGAGTCACTCTGTAAGAACCATTTTGCTGTACTGTTTAAGCTCGATGAAAGGAACATTGTTGACACTTTTCAGCAAGTTGCAATCATGAAATACAGAAATAAATAGTTTTTCACAAACAAGGTCTAAATCATGTTTGCTGCACTCTGTAAGAACCATATTTGCTGTACTAAATCATGTTTGATGCACTCTGTAAGAACCATATTTGCTGTATTCCTTAATCAGGATGATAGGAACACTGTTGACACTTTTCAGCAAGTTGCAATCATGTAATACAGAAATAAACAGTTTCTCAAAAACAAGGTCACTCTGTAAGTACCATGTTTGTTGAACTGCTTAAACTCGAAATACAGAAATAAACAGTTTTTCAAAAACAAGTTCTAAGTCATGTTTGAGTCACTCTGTAAGTACCATTTTTGCTGTACTGTTTAAACTCGATGAAAGGAACACTGTTAACACTTTTCAGCAAGTTGCAATCATGAAATACAGAAATAAAGAGTTTTTCAAAAACAAGGTCTAATTCATGTTTGAGTCACTCTGTAAGAACCATTTTGCTGTACTGTTTAAGCTCGATGAAAGGAACATTGTTGACACTTTTCAGCAAGTTGCAATCATGAAATACAGAAATAAACCGTTTTTCAAAAACAAGGTCTAAGTCATGTTTGAGTCAATCTGTAAGTACCATTTTTGCTGTACTGTTTAAACTCGATGAAAGGAACACTGTTAACACTTTTCAGCAAGTTGCAATCATGAAATACAGAAATAAAGAGTTTTTCAAAAACAAGGTCTAATTCATGTTTGAGTCACTGTAAGTACCATTTTGCTGTACTGTTTAAGCTCGATGAAAGGAACATTGTTGACACTTTTCAGCAAGTTGCAATCATGAAATACAGAAATAAAGAGTTTTTCAAAAACAAGGTCTAAGTCATGTTTGAGTCACTCTGTAAGTACCATTTTGCTGTACTGTTTAAGCTCGATGAAAGGAACATTGTTGACACTTTTCAGCAAGTTGCAATCATGTAATACAGAAATAAAAAGTTTTTCAAAAACAAGGTCTAAGTCATGTTTGAGTCACTCTGTAAGTACCATTTTGCTGTACTGTTTAAGCTCGATGAAAGGAACATTGTTGACACTTTTCAGCAAGTTGCAATCATGTAATACAGAAATAAAAAGTTTCTCAAAAACAAGGTCACTCTGTAAGTACCATGTTTGTCGAACTGCTTAATCAGGGTGATAGGAACACTGTTGACACTTTTCAGCAAGTTGCAATCATGTAATACAGAAATAAACAGTTTCTCAAAAACAAGGTCACTCTGTAATTACCATGTTTGTTGAACTGCTTAATCAGGATGATAAGAACACTGTTGACACTTTTCAGCAAGTTGCAATGATGTAATAAAGAAATAAACAGTTTCTCAAAAACAAGGTCACTCTGTAAGTACCATTTTGCTGTACTGTTTAAACTCGATGAAAGGAACACTGTTAACACTTTTCAGCAAGATGCAATCATGAAATACAGAAATAAACAGTTTTTCAAAAACAAGGTCTAAGTCACGTTTGAGTCACTCTGTAAGTACCATTTTGCTGTACTGTTTAAACTCGATGAAAGGAACACTGTTAACACTTTTCAGCAAGTTGCAATCATGAAATACAGAAATAAATAGTTTTTCACAAACAAGGTCTAAATCATGTTTGATGCACTCTGTAAGAACCATTTTTGCTGTATACCTTAATCAGGATGATAGGAACACTGTTGACACTTTTCAGCAAGTTGCAATCATGAAATACAGAAATAAAGAGTTTTTCAAAAACAAGGTCTAATTCATGTTTGAGTCACTGTAAGTACCATTTTGCTGTACTGTTTAAGCTCAATGAAAGGAACATTGTTGACACTTTTCAGCAAGTTGCAATCATGTAATACAGAAATAAAAAGTTTCTCAAAAACAAGGTCACTCTGTAAGTACCATGTTTGTCGAACTGCTTAATCAGGATGATAAGAACACTGTTGACACTTTTCAGCAAGTTGCAATCATGAAATACAGAAATAAAGAGTTTTTCAAAAACAAGGTCTAAGTCATGTTTGAGTCACTCTGTAAGTACCATTTTGCTGTACTGTTTAAGCTCGATGAAAGGAACATTGTTGACACTTTTCAGCAAGTTGCAATCATGTAATACAGAAATAAAAAGTTTCTCAAAAACAAGGTCACTCTGTAAGTACCATGTTTGTCGAACTGCTTAATCAGGATGATAAGAACACTGTTGACACTTTTCAGCAAGTTGCAATCATGAAATACAGAAATAAACAGTTTCTCAAAAACAAGGTCACTCTGAAAGTATAATTTTGCTGTACTGTTTAAACTCAATGAAGAACCCTGTTAACACTTTTCAGCAAGATGCAATCATGAAATACAGAAATAAACAGTTTTTCAAAAACAAGGTCTAAGTCATGTTTGAGTCACAGTGTAAGTACCATTTTGCTGTACTGTTTAAGCTCGATGAAAGGAACATTGTTGACTCTTTTCAGCAAGTTGCAATCATGAAATACAGAAATAAACAGTTTTTCAAAAACAAGGTCTAAGTCATGTTTGAGTCACTCTGTAAGAACCATTTTGCTGTACTGTTTAAGCTCGATGAAAGGAACATTGTTGACACTTTTCAGCAAGTTGCAATCATGAAATACAGAAATAAATAGTTTTTCACAAACAAGGTCTAAATCATGTTTGCTGCACTCTGTAAGAACCATATTTGCTGTACTAAATCATGTTTGATGCACTCTGTAAGAACCATATTTGCTGTATTCCTTAATCAGGATGATAGGAACACTGTTGACACTTTTCAGCAAGTTGCAATCATGTAATACAGAAATAAACAGTTTCTCAAAAACAAGGTCACTCTGTAAGTACCATGTTTGTTGAACTGCTTAAACTCGATGAAAGGAACACTGTTAACACTTTTCAGCAAGTTGCAATCATGAAATACAGAAATAAAGAGTTTTTCAAAAACAAGGTCTAAGTCATGTTTGAGTCACTCTGTAAGTACCATTTTGCTGTACTGTTTAAGCTCGATGAAAGGAACATTGTTGACACTTTTCAGCAAGTTGCAATCATGAAATACAGAAATAAAGAGTTTTTCAAAAACAAGGTCTAAGTCATGTTTGAGTCACTCTGTAAGTACCATTTTGCTGTACTGTTTAAGCTCGATGAAAGGAACATTGTTGACACTTTTCAGTAAGTTGCAATCATGAAATACAGAAATAAACAGTTTTTCAAAAACAAGGTCTAAGTCATGTTTGAGTCACTCTGCAAGTACCATTTTGCTGTACTGTTTAAGCTCGATGAAAGGAACACTGTTGACACTTTTCAGCAAGTTGCACTCATGAAATACAGAAATAAAGAGTTTTTCAAAAACAAGGTCTAATTCATGTTTGAGTTACTCTGTAAGAACCATTTTGCTGTACTGTTTAAGCTCGATGAAAGGAACATTGTTGACACTTTTCAGCAAGTTGCAATCATGAAATACAGAAAAAAAAAATTTCTCAAAAACAAGGTCACTCTGTAAGTACCATTTTTGTCGAACTGCTTAATCAGGATGATAAGAACACTGTTGACACTTTTCAGCAAGTTGCAATCATGAAATACAGAAATAAACAGTTTCTCAAAAACAAGGTCACTCTGAAAGTATCATTTTGCTGTACTGTTTAAACTCAATGAAGAACCCTGTTAACACTTTTCAGCAAGATGCAATCATGAAATACAGAAATAAACAGTTTTTCAAAAACAAGGTCTAAGTCATGTTTGAGTCACTCTGTAAGTACCATTTTTGCTGTACTGTTTAAACTCGATGAAAGGAACACTGTTAACACTTTTCAGCAAGTTGCAATCATGAAATACAGAAATAAAGAGTTTTTCAAAAACAAGGTCTAATTCATGTTTGATGCACTCTGTAAGAACCATATTTGCTGTACTAAATCATGTTTGATGCACTCTGTAAGAACCATTTTTGCTGTATTCCTTAATCAGGATGATAGGAACACTGTTGACACTTTTCAGCAAGTTGCAATCATGTAATACAGAAATAAACAGTTTCTCAAAAACAAGGTCACTCTGTAAGTACCATGTTTGTTGAACTGCTTAAACTCGATGAAAGGAACACTGTTAACACTTTTCAGCAAGTTGCAATCATGAAATACAGAAATAAAGAGTTTTTCAAAAACAAGGTCTAAGTCATGTTTGAGTCACTCTGTAAGTACCATTTTGCTGTACTGTTTAAGCTCGATGAAAGGAACATTGTTGACACTTTTCAGCAAGTTGCAATCATGAAATACAGAAATAAAGAGTTTTTCAAAAACAAGGTCTAAGTCATGTTTGAGTCACTCTGTAAGTACCATTTTGCTGTACTGTTTAAGCTCGATGAAAGGAACATTGTTGACACTTTTCAGTAAGTTGCAATCATGAAATACAGAAATAAACAGTTTTTCAAAAACAAGGTCTAAGTCATGTTTGAGTCAATCTGCAAGTACCATTTTGCTGTACTGTTTAAGCTCGATGAAAGGAACATTGTTGACTCTTTTCAGCAAGTTGCAATCATGAAATGCAGAAATAAACAGTTTTTCAAAAACAAGGTCTAAGTCATGTTTGAGTCACTCTGTAAGTACCATTTTTGCTGTACTGTTTAAACTCGATGAAAGGAACACTGTTAACACTTTTCAGCAAGTTGCAATCATGAAATACAGAAATAAACAGTTTTTCAAAAACAAGGTCTAATTCATGTTTGATGCACTCTGTAAGAACCATATTTGCTGTACTAAATCATGTTTGATGCACTCTGTAAGAACCATTTTTGCTGTATTCCTTAATCAGGATGATAGGAACACTGTTGACACTTTTCAGCAAGTTGCAATCATGTAATACAGAAATAAACAGTTTCTCAAAAACAAGGTCACTCTGTAAGTACCATGTTTGTTGAACTGCTTAAACTCGATGAAAGGAACACTGTTAACACTTTTCAGCAAGTTGCAATCATGAAATACAGAAATAAAGAGTTTTTCAAAAACAAGGTCTAAGTCATGTTTGAGTCACTCTGTAAGTACCATTTTGCTGTACTGTTTAAGCTCGATGAAAGGAACATTGTTGACACTTTTCAGCAAGTTGCAATCATGAAATACAGAAATAAAGAGTTTTTCAAAAACAAGGTCTAAGTCATGTTTGAGTCACTCTGTAAGTACCATTTTGCTGTACTGTTTAAGCTCGATGAAAGGAACATTGTTGACACTTTTCAGTAAGTTGCAATCATGAAATACAGAAATAAACAGTTTTTCAAAAACAAGGTCTAAGTCATGTTTGAGTCAATCTGCAAGTACCATTTTTGCTGTACTGTTTAAGCTTGATGAAAGGAACACTGTTAACACTTTTCAGCAAGTTGCAATCATGAAATACAGAAATAAAGAGTTTTTCAAAAACAAGGTCTAATTCATGTCTGAGTTACTCTGTAAGAACCATTTTGCTGTACTGTTTAAGCTCGATGAAAGGAACATTGTTGACTCTTTTCAGCAAGTTGCAATCATGAAATACAGAAATAAACAGTTTTTCAAAAACAAGGTCTAAGTCATGTTTGAGTCACTCTGTAAGTACCATTTTTGCTGTACTGTTTAAACTCGATGAAAGGAACACTGTTAACACTTTTCAGCAAGTTGCAATCATGAAATACAGAAATAAAGAGTTTTTCAAAAACAAGGTCTAATTCATGTTTGATGCACTCTGTAAGAACCATATTTGCTGTACTAAATCATGTTTGATGCACTCTGTAAGAACCATTTTTGCTGTATTCCTTAATCAGGATGATAGGAACACTGTTGACACTTTTCAGCAAGTTGCAATCATGTAATACAGAAATAAACAGTTTCTCAAAAACAAGGTCACTCTGTAAGTACCATGTTTGTTGAACTGCTTAAACTCGATGAAAGGAACACTGTTAACACTTTTCAGCAAGATGCAATCATGAAATACAGAAATAAACAGTTTTTCAAAAACAAGGTCTAAGTCATGTTTGAGTCACTCTGTAAGTACCATTTTTGCTGTACTGTTTAAACTCGATGAAAGGAACACTGTTAACACTTTTCAGCAAGTTGCAATCATGAAATACAGAAATAAAGAGTTTTTCAAAAACAAGGTCTAATTCATGTTTGATGCACTCTGTAAGAACCATATTTGCTGTACTAAATCATGTTTGATGCACTCTGTAAGAACCATTTTTGCTGTATTCCTTAATCAGGATGATAGGAACACTGTTGACACTTTTCAGCAAGTTGCAATCATGTAATACAGAAATAAACAGTTTCTCAAAAACAAGGTCACTCTGTAAGTACCATGTTTGTTGAACTGCTTAAACTCGATGAAAGGAACACTGTTAACACTTTTCAGCAAGTTGCAATCATGAAATACAGAAATAAAGAGTTTTTCAAAAACAAGGTCTAAGTCATGTTTGAGTCACTCTGTAAGTACCATTTTGCTGTACTGTTTAAGCTCGATGAAAGGAACATTGTTGACACTTTTCAGCAAGTTGCAATCATGAAATACAGAAATAAAGAGTTTTTCAAAAACAAGGTCTAAGTCATGTTTGAGTCACTCTGTAAGTACCATTTTGCTGTACTGTTTAAGCTCGATGAAAGGAACATTGTTGACACTTTTCAGCAAGTTGCAATCATGAAATACAGAAATAAAGAGTTTTTCACAAACAAGGTCTAAATCATGTTTGCTGCACTCTGTAAGAACCATATTTGCTGTACTAAATCATGTTTGATGCACTCTGTAAGAACCATATTTGCTGTATTCCTTAATCAGGATGATAGGAACACTGTTGACACTTTTCAGCAAGTTGCAATCATGTAATACAGAAATAAACAGTTTCTCAAAAACAAGGTCACTCTTTAAGTACCATGTTTGTTGAACTGCTTAAACTCGATGAAAGGAACACTGTTAACACTTTTCAGCAAGATGCAATCATGAAATACAGAAATAAACAGTTTTTCAAAAACAAGGTCTAAGTCATGTTTGAGTCACACTGTAAGTACCATTTTGCTGTACTGTTTAAGCTCGATGAAAGGAACATTGTTGACTATTTTCAGCAAGTTGCAATCATGAAATACAGAAATAAACAGTTTTTCAAAAACAAGGTCTAAGTCATGTTTGAGTCACTCTGTAAGTACCATTTTTGCTGTACTGTTTAAACTCGATGAAAGGAACACTGTTAACACTTTTCAGCAAGTTGCAATCATGAAATACAGAAATAAAGAGTTTTTCACAAACAAGGTCTAAATCATGTTTGATGCACTCTGTAAGAACCATTTTTGCTGTATACCTTAATCAGGATGATAGGAACACTGTTGACACTTTTCAGCAAGTTGCAATCATGTAATACAGAAATAAACAGTTTCTCAAAAACAAGGTCACTCTGTAAGTACCATGTTTGTTGAACTGCTTAATCAGGATGATAAGAACACTGTTGACACTTTTCAGCAAGTTGCAATGATGTAATAAAGAAATAAACAGTTTCTCAAAAACAAGGTCACTCTGTAAGTACCATTTTGCTGTACTGTTTAAACTCGATGAAAGGAACACTGTTAACATTTTTCAGCAAGATGCAATCATGAAATACAGAAATAAACCGTTTTTCAAAAACAAGGTCTAAGTCACGTTTGAGTCACTCTGTAAGTACCATTTTGCTGTACTGTTTAAACTCGATGAAAGGAACACTGTTAACACTTTTCAGCAAGTTGCAATCATGAAATACAGAAATAAACAGTTTCTCAAAAACAAGGTCACTCTGAAAGTATCATTTTGCTGTACTGTTTAAACTCAATGAAGAACCCTGTTAACACTTTTCAGCAAGATGCAATCATGAAATACAGAAATAAACAGTTTTTCAAAAACAAGGTCTAAGTCATGTTTGAGTCACAGTGTAAGTACCATTTTGCTGTACTGTTTAAGCTCGATGAAAGGAACATTGTTGACTCTTTTCAGCAAGTTGCAATCATGAAATACAGAAATAAACAGTTTTTCAAAAACAAGGTCTAAGTCATGTTTGAGTCACTCTGTAAGTACCATTTTTGCTGTACTGTTTAAACTCGATGAAAGGAACACTGTTAACACTTTTCAGCAAGTTGCAATCATGAAATACAGAAATAAAGAGTTTTTCAAAAACAAGGTCTAATTCATGTTTGATGCACTCTGTAAGAACCATATTTGCTGTACTAAATCATGTTTGATGCACTCTGTAAGAACCATTTTTGCTGTATTCCTTAATCAGGATGATAGGAACACTGTTGACACTTTTCAGCAAGTTGCAATCATGTAATACAGAAATAAACAGTTTCTCAAAAACAAGGTCACTCTGTAAGTACCATGTTTGTTGAACTGCTTAAACTCGATGAAAGGAACACTGTTAACACTTTTCAGCAAGTTGCAATCATGAAATACAGAAATAAAGAGTTTTTCAAAAACAAGGTCTAAGTCATGTTTGAGTCACTCTGTAAGTACCATTTTGCTGTACTGTTTAAGCTCGATGAAAGGAACATTGTTGACACTTTTCAGCAAGTTGCAATCATGAAATACAGAAATAAAGAGTTTTTCAAAAACAAGGTCTAAGTCATGTTTGAGTCACTCTGTAAGTACCATTTTGCTGTACTGTTTAAGCTCGATGAAAGGAACATTGTTGACACTTTTCAGTAAGTTGCAATCATGAAATACAGAAATAAACAGTTTTTCAAAAACAAGGTCTAAGTCATGTTTGAGTCAATCTGCAAGTACCATTTTGCTGTACTGTTTAAGCTCGATGAAAGGAACATTGTTGACTCTTTTCAGCAAGTTGCAATCATGAAATACAGAAATAAAGAGTTTTTCACAAACAAGGTCTAAATCATGTTTGCTGCACTCTGTAAGAACCATATTTGCTGTACTAAATCATGTTTGATGCACTCTGTAAGAACCATATTTGCTGTATTCCTTAATCAGGATGATAGGAACACTGTTGACACTTTTCAGCAAGTTGCAATCATGTAATACAGAAATAAACAGTTTCTCAAAAACAAGGTCACTCTGTAAGTACCATGTTTGTTGAACTGCTTAAACTCGATGAAAGGAACACTGTTAACACTTTTCAGCAAGTTGCAATCATGAAATACAGAAATAAAGAGTTTTTCAAAAACAAGGTCTAAGTCATGTTTGAGTCACTCTGTAAGTACCATTTTGCTGTACTGTTTAAGCTCGATGAAAGGAACATTGTTGACACTTTTCAGCAAGTTGCAATCATGAAATACAGAAATAAAGAGTTTTTCAAAAACAAGGTCTAAGTCATGTTTGAGTCACTCTGTAAGTACCATTTTGCTGTACTGTTTAAGCTCGATGAAAGGAACATTGTTGACACTTTTCAGTAAGTTGCAATCATGAAATACAGAAATAAACAGTTTTTCAAAAACAAGGTCTAAGTCATGTTTGAGTCAATCTGCAAGTACCATTTTGCTGTACTGTTTAAGCTCGATGAAAGGAACATTGTTGACTCTTTTCAGCAAGTTGCAATCATGAAATACAGAAATAAAGAGTTTTTCACAAACAAGGTCTAAATCATGTTTGCTGCACTCTGTAAGAACCATATTTGCTGTACTAAATCATGTTTGATGCACTCTGTAAGAACCATATTTGCTGTATTCCTTAATCAGGATGATAGGAACACTGTTGACACTTTTCAGCAAGTTGCAATCATGTAATACAGAAATAAACAGTTTCTCAAAAACAAGGTCACTCTGTAAGTACCATGTTTGTTGAACTGCTTAAACTCGATGAAAGGAACACTGTTAACACTTTTCAGCAAGTTGCAATCATGAAATACAGAAATAAAGAGTTTTTCAAAAACAAGGTCTAAGTCATGTTTGAGTCACTCTGTAAGTACCATTTTGCTGTACTGTTTAAGCTCGATGAAAGGAACATTGTTGACACTTTTCAGCAAGTTGCAATCATGAAATACAGAAATAAAGAGTTTTTCAAAAACAAGGTCTAAGTCATGTTTGAGTCACTCTGTAAGTACCATTTTGCTGTACTGTTTAAGCTCGATGAAAGGAACATTGTTGACACTTTTCAGTAAGTTGCAATCATGAAATACAGAAATAAACAGTTTTTCAAAAACAAGGTCTAAGTCATGTTTGAGTCAATCTGCAAGTACCATTTTGCTGTACTGTTTAAGCTCGATGAAAGGAACATTGTTGACTCTTTTCAGCAAGTTGCAATCATGAAATACAGAAATAAAGAGTTTTTCACAAACAAGGTCTAAATCATGTTTGCTGCACTCTGTAAGAACCATATTTGCTGTACTAAATCATGTTTGATGCACTCTGTAAGAACCATATTTGCTGTATTCCTTAATCAGGATGATAGGAACACTGTTGACACTTTTCAGCAAGTTGCAATCATGTAATACAGAAATAAACAGTTTCTCAAAAACATGGTCACTCTGTAAGTACCATGTTTGTTGAACTGCTTAAACTCGATGAAAGGAACACTGTTAACACTTTTCAGCAAGTTGCAATCATGAAATACAGAAATAAAGAGTTTTTCAAAAACAAGGTCTAAGTCATGTTTGAGTCACTCTGTAAGTACCATTTTGCTGTACTGTTTAAGCTCGATGAAAGGAACATTGTTGACACTTTTCAGTAAGTTGCAATCATGAAATACAGAAATAAACAGTTTTTCAAAAACAAGGTCTAAGTCATGTTTGAGTCAATCTGCAAGTACCATTTTGCTGTACTGTTTAAGCTCGATGAAAGGAACATTGTTGACTCTTTTCAGCAAGTTGCAATCATGAAATACAGAAATAAAGAGTTTTTCACAAACAAGGTCTAAATCATGTTTGCTGCACTCTGTAAGAACCATATTTGCTGTACTAAATCATGTTTGATGCACTCTGTAAGAACCATATTTGCTGTATTCCTTAATCAGGATGATAGGAACACTGTTGACACTTTTCAGCAAGTTGCAATCATGTAATACAGAAATAAACAGTTTCTCAAAAACAAGGTCACTCTGTAAGTACCATGTTTGTTGAACTGCTTAAACTCGATGAAAGGAACACTGTTAACACTTTTCAGCAAGTTGCAATCATGAAATACAGAAATAAAGAGTTTTTCAAAAACAAGGTCTAAGTCATGTTTGAGTCACTCTGTAAGTACCATTTTGCTGTACTGTTTAAGCTCGATGAAAGGAACATTGTTGACACTTTTCAGCAAGTTGCAATCATGAAATACAGAAATAAAGAGTTTTTCAAAAACAAGGTCTAAGTCATGTTTGAGTCACTCTGTAAGTACCATTTTGCTGTACTGTTTAAGCTCGATGAAAGGAACATTGTTGACACTTTTCAGTAAGTTGCAATCATGAAATACAGAAATAAACAGTTTTTCAAAAACAAGGTCTAAGTCATTTTTGAGTCAATCTGCAAGTACCATTTTGCTGTACTGTTTAAGCTCGATGAAAGGAACATTGTTGACTCTTTTCAGCAAGTTGCAATCATGAAATACAGAAATAAAGAGTTTTTCACAAACAAGGTCTAAATCATGTTTGCTGCACTCTGTAAGAACCATATTTGCTGTACTAAATCATGTTTGATGCACTCTGTAAGAACCATATTTGCTGTATTCCTTAATCAGGATGATAGGAACACTGTTGACACTTTTCAGCAAGTTGCAATCATGTAATACAGAAATAAACAGTTTCTCAAAAACATGGTCACTCTGTAAGTACCATGTTTGTTGAACTGCTTAAACTCGATGAAAGGAACACTGTTAACACTTTTCAGCAAGTTGCAATCATGAAATACAGAAATAAAGAGTTTTTCAAAAACAAGGTCTAAGTCATGTTTGAGTCACTCTGTAAGTACCATTTTGCTGTACTGTTTAAGCTCGATGAAAGGAACATTGTTGACACTTTTCAGCAAGTTGCAATCATGAAATACAGAAATAAAGAGTTTTTCAAAAACAAGGTCTAAGTCATGTTTGAGTCACTCTGTAAGTACCATTTTGCTGTACTGTTTAAGCTCGATGAAAGGAACATTGTTGACACTTTTCAGTAAGTTGCAATCATGAAATACAGAAATAAACAGTTTTTCAAAAACAAGGTCTAAGTCATGTTTGAGTCAATCTGCAAGTACCATTTTGCTGTACTGTTTAAGCTCGATGAAAGGAACATTGTTGACTCTTTTCAGCAAGTTGCAATCATGAAATACAGAAATAAAGAGTTTTTCACAAACAAGGTCTAAATCATGTTTGCTGCACTCTGTAAGAACCATATTTGCTGTACTAAATCATGTTTGATGCACTCTGTAAGAACCATATTTGCTGTATTCCTTAATCAGGATGATAGGAACACTGTTGACACTTTTCAGCAAGTTGCAATCATGTAATACAGAAATAAACAGTTTCTCAAAAACATGGTCACTCTGTAAGTACCATGTTTGTTGAACTGCTTAAACTCGATGAAAGGAACACTGTTAACACTTTTCAGCAAGTTGCAATCATGAAATACAGAAATAAAGAGTTTTTCAAAAACAAGGTCTAAGTCATGTTTGAGTCACTCTGTAAGTACCATTTTGCTGTACTGTTTAAGCTCGATGAAAGGAACATTGTTGACACTTTTCAGCAAGTTGCAATCATGTAATACAGAAATAAACAGTTTCTCAAAAACATGGTCACTCTGTAAGTACCATGTTTGTTGAACTGCTTAAACTCGATGAAAGGAACACTGTTAACACTTTTCAGCAAGTTGCAATCATGAAATACAGAAATAAAGAGTTTTTCAAAAACAAGGTCTAAGTCATGTTTGAGTCACTCTGTAAGTACCATTTTGCTGTACTGTTTAAGCTCGATGAAAGGAACATTGTTGACACTTTTCAGCAAGTTGCAATCATGAAATACAGAAATAAAGAGTTTTTCAAAAACAAGGTCTAAGTCATGTTTGAGTCACTCTGTAAGTACCATTTTGCTGTACTGTTTAAGCTCGATGAAAGGAACATTGTTGACACTTTTCAGTAAGTTGCAATCATGAAATACAGAAATAAACAGTTTTTCAAAAACAAGGTCTAAGTCATGTTTGAGTCAATCTGCAAGTACCATTTTGCTGTACTGTTTAAGCTCGATGAAAGGAACATTGTTGACTCTTTTCAGCAAGTTGCAATCATGAAATACAGAAATAAAGAGTTTTTCACAAACAAGGTCTAAATCATGTTTGCTGCACTCTGTAAGAACCATATTTGCTGTACTAAATCATGTTTGATGCACTCTGTAAGAACCATATTTGCTGTATTCCTTAATCAGGATGATAGGAACACTGTTGACACTTTTCAGCAAGTTGCAATCATGTAATACAGAAATAAACAGTTTCTCAAAAACATGGTCACTCTGTAAGTACCATGTTTGTTGAACTGCTTAAACTCGATGAAAGGAACACTGTTAACACTTTTCAGCAAGTTGCAATCATGAAATACAGAAATAAAGAGTTTTTCAAAAACAAGGTCTAAGTCATGTTTGAGTCACTCTGTAAGTACCATTTTGCTGTACTGTTTAAGCTCGATGAAAGGAACATTGTTGACACTTTTCAGCAAGTTGCAATCATGAAATACAGAAATAAAGAGTTTTTCAAAAACAAGGTCTAAGTCATGTTTGAGTCACTCTGTAAGTACCATTTTGCTGTACTGTTTAAGCTCGATGAAAGGAACACTGTTGACACTTTTCAGCAAGTTGCAATGATGTAATAAAGAAATAAACAGTTTCTCAAAAACAAGGTCACTCTGTAAGTACCATTTTGCTGTACTGTTTAAACTCGATGAAAGGAACACTGTTAACATTTTTCAGCAAGATGCAATCATGAAATACAGAAATAAACCGTTTTTCAAAAACAAGGTCTAAGTCACGTTTGAGTCACTCTGTAAGTACCATTTTGCTGTACTGTTTAAACTCGATGAAAGGAACACTGTTAACACTTTTCAGCAAGTTGCAATCATGAAATACAGAAATAAACAGTTTCTCAAAAACAAGGTCACTCTGAAAGTATCATTTTGCTGTACTGTTTAAACTCAATGAAGAACCCTGTTAACACTTTTCAGCAAGATGCAATCATGAAATACAGAAATAAACAGTTTTTCAAAAACAAGGTCTAAGTCATGTTTGAGTCACAGTGTAAGTACCATTTTGCTGTACTGTTTAAGCTCGATGAAAGGAACATTGTTGACTCTTTTCAGCAAGTTGCAATCATGAAATACAGAAATAAACAGTTTTTCAAAAACAAGGTCTAAGTCATGTTTGAGTCACTCTGTAAGTACCATTTTTGCTGTACTGTTTAAACTCGATGAAAGGAACACTGTTAACACTTTTCAGCAAGTTGCAATCATGAAATACAGAAATAAAGAGTTTTTCAAAAACAAGGTCTAATTCATGTTTGATGCACTCTGTAAGAACCATATTTGCTGTACTAAATCATGTTTGATGCACTCTGTAAGAACCATTTTTGCTGTATTCCTTAATCAGGATGATAGGAACACTGTTGACACTTTTCAGCAAGTTGCAATCATGTAATACAGAAATAAACAGTTTCTCAAAAACAAGGTCACTCTGTAAGTACCATGTTTGTTGAACTGCTTAAACTCGATGAAAGGAACACTGTTAACACTTTTCAGCAAGTTGCAATCATGAAATACAGAAATAAAGAGTTTTTCAAAAACAAGGTCTAAGTCATGTTTGAGTCACTCTGTAAGTACCATTTTGCTGTACTGTTTAAGCTCGATGAAAGGAACATTGTTGACACTTTTCAGCAAGTTGCAATCATGAAATACAGAAATAAAGAGTTTTTCAAAAACAAGGTCTAAGTCATGTTTGAGTCACTCTGTAAGTACCATTTTGCTGTACTGTTTAAGCTCGATGAAAGGAACATTGTTGACACTTTTCAGTAAGTTGCAATCATGACATACAGAAATAAACAGTTTTTCAAAAACAAGGTCTAAGTCATGTTTGAGTCAATCTGCAAGTACCATTTTTGCTGTACTGTTTAAGCTTGATGAAAGGAACACTGTTAACACTTTTCAGCAAGTAGCAATCATGAA
Source organism: Salmo salar (assembly GCF_965601325.2). NCBI lineage: Eukaryota > Metazoa > Chordata > Actinopteri > Salmoniformes > Salmonidae > Salmo > Salmo salar. The sequence continues at coordinate 41,416,151 of NC_138293.1, forward strand.
ATAAAGAGTTTTTCAAAAACAAGGTCTAATTCATGTTTGAGTTACTCTGTAAGAACCATTTTGCTGTACTGTTTAAGCTCGATGAAAGGAACATTGTTGACACTTTTCAGCAAGTTGCAATCATGAAATACAGAAATAAACAGTTTCTCAAAAACAAGGTCACTCTGTAAGTACCATGTTTGTCGAACTGCTTAATCAGGATGATAAGAACACTGTTGACACTTTTCAGCAAGTTGCAATCATGAAATACAGAAATAAACAGTTTCTCAAAAACAAGGTCACTCTGAAAGTATCATTTTGCTGTACTGTTTAAACTCAATGAAGAACCCTGTTAACACTTTTCAGCAAGATGCAATCATGAAATACAGAAATAAACAGTTTTTCAAAAACAAGGTCTAAGTCATGTTTGAGTCACAGTGTAAGTACCATTTTGCTGTACTGTTTAAGCTCGATGAAAGGAACATAGTTGACACTTTTCAGCAAGTTGCAATCATGAAATACAGAAATAAAGAGTTTTTCAAAAACAAGGTCTAAGTCATGTTTGAGTCACTCTGTAAGTACCATTTTGCTGTACTGTTTAAGCTCGATGAAAGGAACATTGTTGACACTTTTCAGCAAGTTGCAATGATGAAATAAAGAAATAAACAGTTTCTCAAAAACAAGGTCACTCTGTAAGTACCATTTTGCTGTACTGTTTAAACTCGATGAAAGGAACACTGTTAACACTTTTCAGCAAGATGCAATCATGAAATACAGAAATAAAGAGTTTTTCAAAAACAAGGTCTAATTCATGTTTGAGTTACTCTGTAAGAACCATTTTGCTGTACTGTTTAAGCTCGATGAAAGGAACATTGTTGACACTTTTCAGCAAGTTGCAATCATGAAATACAGAAATAAACAGTTTCTCAAAAACAAGGTCACTCTGTAAGTACCATGTTTGTCGAACTGCTTAATCAGGATGATAAGAACACTGTTGACACTTTTCAGCAAGTTGCAATCATGAAATACAGAAATAAAGAGTTTTTCAAAAACAAGGTCTAATTCATTTTTGATGCACTCTGTAAGAACCATATTTGCTGTACTAAATCATGTTTGATGCACTCTGTAAGAACCATTTTTGCTGTATTCCTTAATCAGGATGATAGGAACACTGTTGACACTTTTCAGCAAGTTGCAATCATGTAATACAGAAATAAACAGTTTTTCAAAAACAAGGTCTAATTCATGTTTGAGTTACTCTGTAAGAACCATTTTGCTGTACTGTTTAAGCTCGATGAAAGGAACATTGTTGACACTTTTCAGCAAGTTGCAATCATGAAATACAGAAATAAACAGTTTCTCAAAAACAAGGTCACTCTGTAAGTACCATGTTTGTCGAACTGCTTAATCAGGATGATAAGAACACTGTTGACACTTTTCAGCAAGTTGCAATCATGAAATACAGAAATAAACACTTTCTCAAAAACAAGGTCACTCTGAAAGTATCATTTTGCTGTACAGTTTAAACTCAATGAAGAACCCTGTTAACACTTTTCAGCAAGATGCAATCATGAAATACAGAAATAAACAGTTTTTCAAAAACAAGGTCTAAGTCATGTTTGAGTCACAGTGTAAGTACCATTTTGCTGTACTGTTTAAGCTCGATGAAAGGAACATTGTTGACACTTTTCAGCAAGTTGCAATCATGTAATACAGAAATAAAAAGTTTCTCAAAAACAAGGTCACTCTGTAAGTACCATGTTTGTCGAACTGCTTAATCAGGATGATAAGAACACTGTTGACACTTTTCAGCAAGTTGCAATCATGAAATACAGAAATAAACAGTTTCTCAAAAACAAGGTCACTCTGAAAGTATAATTTTGCTGTACTGTTTAAACTCAATGAAGAACCCTGTTAACACTTTTCAGCAAGATGCAATCATGAAATACAGAAATAAACAGTTTTTCAAAAACAAGGTCTAAGTCATGTTTGAGTCACAGTGTAAGTACCATTTTGCTGTACTGTTTAAGCTCGATGAAAGGAACATTGTTGACTCTTTTCAGCAAGTTGCAATCATGAAATACAGAAATAAACAGTTTTTCAAAAACAAGGTCTAAGTCATGTTTGAGTCACTCTGTAAGTACCATTTTTGCTGTACTGTTTAAACTCGATGAAAGGAACACTGTTAACACTTTTCAGCAAGTTGCAATCATGAAATACAGAAATAAAGAGTTTTTCAAAAACAAGGTCTAATTCATGTTTGATGCACTCTGTAAGAACCATATTTGCTGTACTAAATCATGTTTGATGCACTCTGTAAGAACCATTTTTGCTGTATTCCTTAATCAGGATGATAGGAACACTGTTGACACTTTTCAGCAAGTTGCAATCATGTAATACAGAAATAAACAGTTTCTCAAAAACAAGGTCACTCTGTAAGTACCATGTTTGTTGAACTGCTTAAACTCGATGAAAGGAACACTGTTAACACTTTTCAGCAAGTTGCAATCATGAAATACAGAAATAAAGAGTTTTTCAAAAACAAGGTCTAAGTCATGTTTGAGTCACTCTGTAAGTACCATTTTGCTGTACTGTTTAAGCTCGATGAAAGGAACATTGTTGACACTTTTCAGCAAGTTGCAATCATGAAATACAGAAATAAAGAGTTTTTCAAAAACAAGGTCTAAGTCATGTTTGAGTCACTCTGTAAGTACCATTTTGCTGTACTGTTTAAGCTCGATGAAAGGAACATTGTTGACACTTTTCAGTAAGTTGCAATCATGACATACAGAAATAAACAGTTTTTCAAAAACAAGGTCTAAGTCATGTTTGAGTCAATCTGCAAGTACCATTTTTGCTGTACTGTTTAAGCTTGATGAAAGGAACACTGTTAACACTTTCAGCAAGTAGCAATCATGAAATAAAGAGTTTTTCAAAAACAAGGTCTAATTCATGTTTGAGTTACTCTGTAAGAACCATTTTGCTGTACTGTTTAAGCTCGATGAAAGGAACATTGTTGACACTTTTCAGCAAGTTGCAATCATGAAATACAGAAATAAACAGTTTCTCAAAAACAAGGTCACTCTGTAAGTACCATGTTTGTCGAACTGCTTAATCAGGATGATAAGAACACTGTTGACACTTTTCAGCAAGTTGCAATCATGAAATACAGAAATAAACAGTTTCTCAAAAACAAGGTCACTCTGAAAGTATCATTTTGCTGTACTGTTTAAACTCAATGAAGAACCCTGTTAACACTTTTCAGCAAGATGCAATCATGAAATACAGAAATAAACAGTTTTTCAAAAACAAGGTCTAAGTCATGTTTGAGTCACAGTGTAAGTACCATTTTGCTGTACTGTTTAAGCTCGATGAAAGGAACATAGTTGACACTTTTCAGCAAGTTGCAATCATGAAATACAGAAATAAAGAGTTTTTCAAAAACAAGGTCTAAGTCATGTTTGAGTCACTCTGTAAGTACCATTTTGCTGTACTGTTTAAGCTCGATGAAAGGAACATTGTTGACACTTTTCAGCAAGTTGCAATGATGAAATAAAGAAATAAACAGTTTCTCAAAAACAAGGTCACTCTGTAAGTACCATTTTGCTGTACTGTTTAAACTCGATGAAAGGAACACTGTTAACACTTTTCAGCAAGATGCAATCATGAAATACAGAAATAAAGAGTTTTTCAAAAACAAGGTCTAATTCATGTTTGAGTTACTCTGTAAGAACCATTTTGCTGTACTGTTTAAGCTCGATGAAAGGAACATTGTTGACACTTTTCAGCAAGTTGCAATCATGAAATACAGAAATAAACAGTTTCTCAAAAACAAGGTCACTCTGTAAGTACCATGTTTGTCGAACTGCTTAATCAGGATGATAAGAACACTGTTGACACTTTTCAGCAAGTTGCAATCATGAAATACAGAAATAAAGAGTTTTTCAAAAACAAGGTCTAATTCATTTTTGATGCACTCTGTAAGAACCATATTTGCTGTACTAAATCATGTTTGATGCACTCTGTAAGAACCATTTTTGCTGTATTCCTTAATCAGGATGATAGGAACACTGTTGACACTTTTCAGCAAGTTGCAATCATGTAATACAGAAATAAACAGTTTTTCAAAAACAAGGTCTAATTCATGTTTGAGTTACTCTGTAAGAACCATTTTGCTGTACTGTTTAAGCTCGATGAAAGGAACATTGTTGACACTTTTCAGCAAGTTGCAATCATGAAATACAGAAATAAACAGTTTCTCAAAAACAAGGTCACTCTGTAAGTACCATGTTTGTCGAACTGCTTAATCAGGATGATAAGAACACTGTTGACACTTTTCAGCAAGTTGCAATCATGAAATACAGAAATAAACACTTTCTCAAAAACAAGGTCACTCTGAAAGTATCATTTTGCTGTACAGTTTAAACTCAATGAAGAACCCTGTTAACACTTTTCAGCAAGATGCAATCATGAAATACAGAAATAAACAGTTTTTCAAAAACAAGGTCTAAGTCATGTTTGAGTCACAGTGTAAGTACCATTTTGCTGTACTGTTTAAGCTCGATGAAAGGAACATTGTTGACACTTTTCAGCAAGTTGCAATCATGTAATACAGAAATAAAAAGTTTCTCAAAAACAAGGTCACTCTGTAAGTACCATGTTTGTCGAACTGCTTAATCAGGATGATAAGAACACTGTTGACACTTTTCAGCAAGTTGCAATCATGAAATACAGAAATAAACAGTTTCTCAAAAACAAGGTCACTCTGAAAGTATAATTTTGCTGTACTGTTTAAACTCAATGAAGAACCCTGTTAACACTTTTCAGCAAGATGCAATCATGAAATACAGAAATAAACAGTTTTTCAAAAACAAGGTCTAAGTCATGTTTGAGTCACAGTGTAAGTACCATTTTGCTGTACTGTTTAAGCTCGATGAAAGGAACATTGTTGACTCTTTTCAGCAAGTTGCAATCATGAAATACAGAAATAAACAGTTTTTAAAAAACAAGGTCTAAGTCATGTTTGAGTCACTCTGTAAGAACCATTTTGCTGTACTGTTTAAGCTCGATGAAAGGAACATTGTTAACACTTTTCAGCATGTTGCAATCATGAAATACAGAAATAAATAGTTTTTCACAAACAAGGTCTAAATCATGTTTGCTGCACTCTGTAAGAACCATATTTGCTGTACTAAATCATGTTTGATGCACTCTGTAAGAACCATATTTGCTGTATTCCTTAATCAGGATGATAGGAACACTGTTGACACTTTTCAGCAAGTTGCAATCATGTAATACAGAAATAAACAGTTTCTCAAAAACAAGGTCACTCTGTAAGTACCATGTTTGTTGAACTGCTTAAACTCGATGAAAGGAACACTGTTAATACTTTTCAGCAAGTTGCAATCATGAAATACAGAAATAAAGAGTTTTTCAAAAACAAGGTCTAAGTCATGTTTGAGTCACTCTGTAAGTACCATTTTGCTGTACTGTTTAAGCTCGATGAAAGGAACATTGTTGACACTTTTCAGCAAGTTGCAATCATGAAATACAGAAATAAAGAGTTTTTCAAAAACAAGGTCTAAGTCATGTTTGAGTCACAGTGTAAGTACCATTTTGCTGTACTGTTTAAGCTCGATGAAAGGAACATTGTTGACACTTTTCAGCAAGTTGCTATCATGTAATACAGAAATAAAAAGTTTCTCAAAAACAAGGTCACTCTGTAAGTACCATGTTTGTCGAACTGCTTAATCAGGATGATAAGAACACTGTTGACACTTTTCAGCAAGTTGCAGTCATGAAATACAGAAATAAAGAGTTTTTCAAAAACAAGGTCTAAGTCATGTTTGAGTCACTCTGTAAGTACCATTTTGCTGTACTGTTTAAGCTCGATGAAAGGAACATTGTTGACTCTTTTCAGCAAGTTGCAATCATGAAATACAGAAATAAACAGTTTTTAAAAAACAAGGTCTAAGTCATGTTTGAGTCACTCTGTAAGAACCATTTTGCTGTACTGTTTAAGCTCGATGAAAGGAACATTGTTGACACTTTTCAGCATGTTGCAATCATGAAATACAGAAATAAATAGTTTTTCACAAACAAGGTCTAAATCATGTTTGAGTCACTCTGTAAGTACCATTTTGCTGTACTGTTTAAGCTCGATGAAAGGAACATTGTTGACACTTTTCAGCAAGTTGCAATCATGAAATACAGAAATAAAGAGTTTTTCAAAAACAAGGTCTAAGTCATGTTTGAGTCACTCTGTAAGTACCATTTTGCTGTACTGTTTAAGCTCGATGAAAGGAACATTGTTGACACTTTCAAGTAAGTTGCAATCATGAAATACAGAAATAAACAGTTTTTCAAAAACAAGGTCTAAGTCATGTTTGAGTCACAGTGTAAGTACCATTTTGCTGTACTGTTTAAGCTCGATGAAAGGAACATTGTTGACTCTTTTCAGCAAGTTGCAATCATGAAATACAGAAATAAACAGTTTTTCAAAAACAAGGTCTAAGTCATGTTTGAGTCACTCTGTAAGAACCATTTTGCTGTACTGTTTAAGCTCGATGAAAGGAACATTGTTGACACTTTTCAGCAAGTTGCAATCATGAAATACAGAAATAAATAGTTTTTCACAAACAAGGTCTAAATCATGTTTGCTGCACTCTGTAAGAACCATATTTGCTGTACTAAATCATGTTTGATGCACTCTGTAAGAACCATATTTGCTGTATTCCTTAATCAGGATGATAGGAACACTGTTGACACTTTTCAGCAAGTTGCAATCATGTAATACAGAAATAAACAGTTTCTCAAAAACAAGGTCACTCTGTAAGTACCATGTTTGTTGAACTGCTTAAACTCGATGAAAGGAACACTGTTAACACTTTTCATCAAGTTGCAATCATGAAATACAGAAATAAAGAGTTTTTCAAAAACAAGGTCTAAGTCATGTTTGAGTCACTCTGTAAGTACCATTTTGCTGTACTGTTTAAGCTCGATGAAAGGAACATTGTTGACACTTTTCAGCAAGTTGCAATCATGAAATACAGAAATAAAGAGTTTTTCAAAAACAAGGTCTAAGTCATGTTTGAGTCACTCTGTAAGTACCATTTTGCTGTACTGTTTAAGCTCGATGAAAGGAACATTGTTGACACTTTTCAGTAAGTTGCAATCATGAAATACAGAAATAAACAGTTTTTCAAAAACAAGGTCTAAGTCATGTTTGAGTCACTCTGCAAGTACCATTTTTGCTGTACTGTTTAAGCTTGATGAAAGGAACACTGTTAACACTTTTCAGCAAGTTGCAATCATGTAATACAGAAATAAAAAGTTTCTCAAAAACAAGGTCACTCTGTAAGTACCATGTTTGTCGAACTGCTTAATCAGGATGATAAGAACACTGTTGACACTTTTCAGCAAGTTGCAATCATGAAATACAGAAATAAACAGTTTCTCAAAAACAAGGTCACTCTGAAAGTATAATTTTGCTGTACTGTTTAAACTCAATGAAGAACCCTGTTAACACTTTTCAGCAAGATGCAATCATGAAATACAGAAATAAACAGTTTTTCAAAAACAAGGTCTAAGTCATGTTTGAGTCACAGTGTAAGTACCATTTTGCTGTACTGTTTAAGCTCGATGAAAGGAACATAGTTGACACTTTTCAGCAAGTTGCAATCATGAAATACAGAAATAAAGAGTTTTTCAAAAACAAGGTCTAAGTCATGTTTGAGTCACTCTGTAAGTACCATTTTGCTGTACTGTTTAAGCTCGATGAAAGGAACATTGTTGACACTTTTCAGCAAGTTGCAATGATGAAATAAAGAAATAAACAGTTTCTCAAAAACAAGGTCACTCTGTAAGTACCATTTTGCTGTACTGTTTAACCTCGATGAAAGGAACACTGTTAACACTTTTCAGCAAGATGCAATCATGAAATACAGAAATAAAGAGTTTTTCAAAAACAAGGTCTAATTCATGTTTGAGTTACTCTGTAAGAACCATTTTGCTGTACTGTTTAAGCTCGATGAAAGGAACATTGTTGACACTTTTCAGCAAGTTGCAATCATGAAATACAGAAATAAACAGTTTCTCAAAAACAAGGTCACTCTGTAAGTACCATGTTTGTCGAACTGCTTAATCAGGATGATAAGAACACTGTTGACACTTTTCAGCAAGTTGCAATCATGAAATACAGAAATAAAGAGTTTTTCAAAAACAAGGTCTAATTCATTTTTGATGCACTCTGTAAGAACCATATTTGCTGTACTAAATCATGTTTGATGCACTCTGTAAGAACCATTTTTGCTGTATTCCTTAATCAGGATGATAGGAACACTGTTGACACTTTTCAGCAAGTTGCAATCATGTAATACAGAAATAAACAGTTTTTCAAAAACAAGGTCTAATTCATGTTTGAGTTACTCTGTAAGAACCATTTTGCTGTACTGTTTAAGCTCGATGAAAGGAACATTGTTGACACTTTTCAGCAAGTTGCAATCATGAAATACAGAAATAAACAGTTTCTCAAAAACAAGGTCACTCTGTAAGTACCATGTTTGTCGAACTGCTTAATCAGGATGATAAGAACACTGTTGACACTTTTCAGCAAGTTGCAATCATGAAATACAGAAATAAACACTTTCTCAAAAACAAGGTCACTCTGAAAGTATCATTTTGCTGTACAGTTTAAACTCAATGAAGAACCCTGTTAACACTTTTCAGCAAGATGCAATCATGAAATACAGAAATAAACAGTTTTTCAAAAACAAGGTCTAAGTCATGTTTGAGTCACAGTGTAAGTACCATTTTGCTGTACTGTTTAAGCTCGATGAAAGGAACATTGTTGACACTTTTCAGCAAGTTGCTATCATGTAATACAGAAATAAAAAGTTTCTCAAAAACAAGGTCACTCTGTAAGTACCATGTTTGTCGAACTGCTTAATCAGGATGATAAGAACACTGTTGACACTTTTCAGCAAGTTGCAGTCATGAAATACAGAAATAAAGAGTTTTTCAAAAACAAGGTCTAAGTCATGTTTGAGTCACTCTGTAAGTACCATTTTGCTGTACTGTTTAAGCTCGATGAAAGGAACATTGTTGACTCTTTTCAGCAAGTTGCAATCATGAAATACAGAAATAAACAGTTTTTAAAAAACAAGGTCTAAGTCATGTTTGAGTCACTCTGTAAGAACCATTTTGCTGTACTGTTTAAGCTCGATGAAAGGAACATTGTTGACACTTTTCAGCATGTTGCAATCATGAAATACAGAAATAAATAGTTTTTCACAAACAAGGTCTAAATCATGTTTGAGTCACTCTGTAAGTACCATTTTGCTGTACTGTTTAAGCTCGATGAAAGGAACATTGTTGACACTTTTCAGCAAGTTGCAATCATGAAATACAGAAATAAAGAGTTTTTCAAAAACAAGGTCTAAGTCATGTTTGAGTCACTCTGTAAGTACCATTTTGCTGTACTGTTTAAGCTCGATGAAAGGAACATTGTTGACACTTTCAAGTAAGTTGCAATCATGAAATACAGAAATAAACAGTTTTTCAAAAACAAGGTCTAAGTCATGTTTGAGTCACTCTGCAAGTACCATTTTTGCTGTACTGTTTAAGCTTGATGAAAGGAACACTGTTAACACTTTTCAGCAAGTTGCACTCATGAAATACAGAAATAAACAGTTTCTCAAAAACAAGGTCACTCTGAAAGTATAATTTTGCTGTACTGTTTAAACTCAATGAAGAACCCTGTTAACACTTTTCAGCAAGATGCAATCATGAAATACAGAAATAAACAGTTTTTCAAAAACAAGGTCTAAGTCATGTTTGAGTCACAGTGTAAGTACCATTTTGCTGTACTGTTTAAGCTCGATGAAAGGAACATTGTTGACACTTTTCAGCAAGTTGCAATCATGACTGTACTGTTTAAGCTCGATGAAAGGAACATTGTTGACACTTTTCAGCAAGTTGCAATCATGAAATACAGAAATAAATAGTTTTTCACAAACAAGGTCTAAATCATGTTTGCTGCACTCTGTAAGAACCATATTTGCTGTACTAAATCATGTTTGATGCACTCTGTAAGAACCATATTTGCTGTATTCCTTAATCAGGATGATAGGAACACTGTTGACACTTTTCAGCAAGTTGCAATCATGTAATACAGAAATAAACAGTTTCTCAAAAACAAGGTCACTCTGTAAGTACCATGTTTGTTGAACTGCTTAAACTCGATGAAAGGAACACTGTTAACACTTTTCATCAAGTTGCAATCATGAAATACAGAAATAAAGAGTTTTTCAAAAACAAGGTCTAAGTCATGTTTGAGTCACTCTGTAAGTACCATTTTGCTGTACTGTTTAAGCTCGATGAAAGGAACATTGTTGACACTTTTCAGCAAGTTGCAATCATGAAATACAGAAATAAAGAGTTTTTCAAAAACAAGGTCTAAGTCATGTTTGAGTCACTCTGTAAGTACCATTTTGCTGTACTGTTTAAGCTCGATGAAAGGAACATTGTTGACACTTTTCAGTAAGTTGCAATCATGAAATACAGAAATAAACAGTTTTTCAAAAACAAGGTCTAAGTCATGTTTGAGTCACTCTGCAAGTACCATTTTTGCTGTACTGTTTAAGCTTGATGAAAGGAACACTGTTAACACTTTTCAGCAAGTTGCAATCATGTAATACAGAAATAAAAAGTTTCTCAAAAACAAGGTCACTCTGTAAGTACCATGTTTGTCGAACTGCTTAATCAGGATGATAAGAACACTGTTGACACTTTCAGCAAGTGCAATCATGAAATACAGAAATAAACAGTTTCTCAAAACAAGGTCACTCTGAAAGTATAATTTTGCTGTACTGTTTAAACTCAATGAAGAACCCTGTTAACACTTTTCAGCAAGATGCAATCATGAAATACAGAAATAAACAGTTTTTCAAAAACAAGGTCTAAGCTCGATGAAAGGAACATTGTTGACACTTTTCAGCAAGTTGCAATCATGAAATACAGAAATAAACAGTTTCTCAAAAACAAGGTCACTCTGTAAGTACCATGTTTGTCGAACTGCTTAATCAGGATGATAAGAACCCTGTTAACACTTTTCAGCAAGTTGCAATCATGAAATACAGAAATAAAGAGTTTTTCAAAAACAAGGTCTATTTCATGTTTGAGTCACTCTGTAAGTACCATTTTGCTGTGCTGTTTAAGCTCGATGAAAGGAACATTGTTGACACTTTTCAGCAAGTTGCAATCATGAAATACAGAAATAAAGAGTTTTTCAAAAACAAGGTCTAAGTCATGTTTGAGTCACTCTGTAAGTACCATTTTTGCTGTACTGTTTAAACTCGATGAAAGGAACACTGTTAACACTTTTCAGCAAGTTGCAATCATGAAATACAGAAATAAAGAGTTTTTCAAAAACAAGGTCTAATTCATGTTTGATGCACTCTGTAAGAACCATATTTGCTGTACTAAATCATGTTTGATGCACTCTGTAAGAACCATTTTTGCTGTATTCCTTAATCAGGATGATAGGAACACTGTTGACACTTTTCAGCAAGTTGCAATCATGTAATACAGAAATAAACAGTTTCTCAAAAACAAGGTCACTCTGTAAGTACCATGTTTGTTGAACTGCTTAAACTCGATGAAAGGAACACTGTTAACACTTTTCAGCAAGTTGCAATCATGAAATACAGAAATAAAGAGTTTTTCAAAAACAAGGTCTAAGTCATGTTTGAGTCACTCTGTAAGTACCATTTTGCTGTACTGTTTAAGCTCGATGAAAGGAACATTGTTGACACTTTTCAGCAAGTTGCAATCATGAAATACAGAAATAAAGAGTTTTTCAAAAACAAGGTCTAAGTCATGTTTGAGTCACTTTGTAAGTACCATTTTGCTGTACTGTTTAAGCTCGATGAAAGGAACATTGTTGACACTTTTCAGTAAGTTGCAATCATGAAATACAGAAATAAACAGTTTTTCAAAAACAAGGTCTAAGTCATGTTTGAGTCAATCTGCAAGTACCATTTTTGCTGTACTGTTTAAGCTTGATGAAAGGAACACTGTTAACACTTTTCAGCAAGTTGCAATCATGAAATACAGAAATAAAGAGTTTTTCAAAAACAAGGTCTAATTCATGTTTGAGTTACTCTGTAAGAACCATTTTGCTGTACTAAATCATGTTTGATGCACTCTGTAAGAACCATTTTTGCTGTATTCCTTAATCAGGATGATAGGAACACTGTTGACACTTTTCAGCAAGTTGCAATCATGTAATACAGAAATAAACAGTTTCTCAAAAACAAGGTCACTCTGTAAGTACCATGTTTGTTGAACTGCTTAAACTCGATGAAAGGAACACTGTTAACACTTTTCAGCAAGTTGCAATCATGAAATACAGAAATAAAGAGTTTTTCAAAAACAAGGTCTAATTCATGTTTGAGTCACTGTAAGTACCATTTTGCTGTACTGTTTAAGCTCGATGAAAGGAACATTGTTGACACTTTTCAGCAAGTTGCAATCATGAAATACAGAAATAAAGAGTTTTTCAAAAACAAGGTCTAAGTCATGTTTGAGTCACTCTGTAAGTACCATTTTGCTGTACTGTTTAAGCTCGATGAAAGGAACATTGTTGACACTTTTCAGCAAGTTGCAATCATGAAATACAAAAATAAAGAGTTTTTCAAAACAAGGTCTAAGTCATGTTTGAGTCACTCTGTAAGTACCATTTTGCTGTACTGTTTAAGCTCGATGAAAGGAACATTGTTGACACTTTTCAGCAAGTTGCAATCATGTAATACAGAAATAAAAAGTTTCTCAAAAACAAGGTCACTCTGAAAGTATCATTTTGCTGTACTGTTTAAACTCAATGAAGAACCCTGTTAACACTTTTCAGCAAGTTGCAATCATGAAATACAGAAATAAACAGTTTTTCAAAAACAAGGTCTAATTCATGTTTGAGTTACTCTGTAAGAACCATTTTGCTGTACTGTTTAAGCTCGATGAAAGGAACATTGTTGACACTTTTCAGCAAGTTGCAATCATGAAATACAGAAATAAACAGTTTCTCAAAAACAAGGTCACTCTGTAAGTACCATGTTTGTCGAACTGCTTAATCAGGATGATAAGAACACTGTTGACACTTTTCAGCAAGTTGCAATCATGAAATACAGAAATAAACAGTTTCTCAAAAACAAGGTCACTCTGAAAGTATCATTTTGCTGTACTGTTTAAACTCAATGAAGAACCCTGTTAACACTTTTCAGCAAGATGCAATCATGAAATACAGAAATAAACAGTTTTTCAAAAACAAGGTCTAAGTCATGTTTGAGTCACAGTGTAAGTACCATTTTGCTGTACTGTTTAAGCTCGATGAAAGGAACACTGTTGACACTTTTCAGCAAGTTGCAATCATGAAATACAGAAATAAACAGTTTTTCAAAAACAAGGTCTAAGTCATGTTTGAGTCACTCTGTAAGTACCATTTTTGCTGTACTGTTTAAACTCGATGAAAGGAACACTGTTAACACTTTTCAGCAAGTTGCAATCATGAAATACAGAAATAAAGAGTTTTTCAAAAACAAGGTCTAATTCATGTTTGATGCACTCTGTAAGAACCATATTTGCTGTACTAAATCATGTTTGATGCACTCTGTAAGAACCATTTTTGCTGTATTCCTTAATCAGGATGATAGGAACACTGTTGACACTTTTCAGCAAGTTGCAATCATGTAATACAGAAATAAACAGTTTCTCAAAAACAAGGTCACTCTGTAAGTACCATGTTTGTTGAACTGCTTAAACTCGATGAAAGGAACACTGTTAACACTTTTCAGCAAGTTGTAATCATGAAATACAGAAATAAAGAGTTTTTCAAAAACAAGGTCTAATTCATGTTTGAGTCACTGTAAGTACCATTTTGCTGTACTGTTTAAGCTCGATGAAAGGAACATTGTTGACACTTTTCAGCAAGTTGCAATCATGAAATACAGAAATAAAGAGTTTTTCAAAAACAAGGTCTAAGTCATGTTTGAGTCACTCTGTAAGTACCATTTTGCTGTACTGTTTAAGCTCGATGAAAGGAACATTGTTGACACTTTTCAGCAAGTTGCAATCATGTAATACAGAAATAAAATGTTTCTCAAAAACAAGGTCACTCTGAAAGTATCATTTTGCTGTACTGTTTAAACTCAATGAAGAACCCTGTTAACACTTTTCAGCAAGTTGCAATCATGAAATACAGAAATAAACAGTTTTTCAAAAACAAGGTCTAAGTCAAGTTTGAGTCACTCTGTAAGTACCATTTTTGCTGTACTGTTTAAACTCGATGAAAGGAACACTGTTAACACTTTTCAGCAAGTTGCAATCATGAAATACAGAAATAAAGAGTTTTTCAAAAACAAGGTCTAATTCATGTTTGAGTCACTCTGTAAGAACCATTTTGCTGTACTGTTTAAGCTCGATGAAAGGAACATTGTTGACACTTTTCAGCAAGTTGCAATCATGAAATACAGAAATAAACAGTTTTTCAAAAACAAGGTCTAAGTCATGTTTGAGTCAATCTGTAAGTACCATTTTTGCTGTACTGTTTAAACTCGATGAAAGGAACACTGTTAACACTTTTCAGCAAGTTGCAATCATGAAATACAGAAATAAAGAGTTTTTCAAAAACAAGATCTAATTCATGTTTGAGTCACTGTAAGTACCATTTTGCTGTACTGTTTAAGCTCGATGAAAGGAACATTGTTGACACTTTTCAGCAAGTTGCAATCATGAAATACAGAAATAAAGAGTTTTTCAAAAACAAGGTCTAAGTCATGTTTGAGTCACTCTGTAAGTACCATTTTGCTGTACTGTTTAAGCTCGATGAAAGGAACATTGTTGACACTTTTCAGCAAGTTGCAATCATGAAATACAGAAATAAAGAGTTTTTCAAAAACAAGGTCTAAGTCATGTTTGAGTCACTCTGTAAGTACCATTTTGCTGTACTGTTTAAGCTCGATGAAAGGAACATTGTTGACACTTTTCAGCAAGTTGCAATCATGTAAAACAGAAATAAAAAGTTTTTCAAAAACAAGGTCTAAGTCATGTTTGAGTCACTCTGTAAGTACCATTTTGCTGTACTGTTTAAGCTCGATGAAAGGAACATTGTTGACACTTTTCAGCAAGTTGCAATCATGTAATACAGAAATAAAAAGTTTCTCAAAAACAAGGTCACTCTGTAAGTACCATGTTTGTCGAACTGCTTAACCTGTTTGGGCTAGGGGGCAGTATTGAGAATTTTGGAAAAAATATGTGCCCATTTTTAACTGCCTCCTACACCAACTCAGAAGCTAGAATATGCATATTATTGTTCAGGTTTGGATAGAAAACACCCTAAAGTTTTTAAAACTGTTTGAATGGTGTCTTTGAGTATAACAGAACTCCTATGGCAGGCAAAAACCTGACAAGGTTTCATGCAGGAAGTGGCCTGTTTGACAAGGAGTCGTGCGTCTTGCATCTGTTTATTGAAGAGTAAGGATCTTAGCTGTAACGTGACAATTCCCAGGGCTCCAATAGGCTCTCAGGACCCGGGAAAATCATGAAGGTTGACGAGGAAGCCTCAGGCTGAAACAGATTATCACCTTATCCAAGTGTCCCATTAGGTGACAATGGAATGAGGCGCGTGTGCGATTAGCCCCCGTGGAGTATTTTAATTCGGCTGTTTAGTTTATTGCAGATTCCCGGTCGGAATATTATCGCTTTTCTACGAGATAAATGGCATAAAAATTGGTTTTAAACAGCGGTTGACATGCTTCGAAGTACGGTAATGGAATATTTAGACATTTTTTGTCACGCCATGCGCCATGCGCGCGACCGTGGATTACCATTCGTATAGTGTCTAGAACGCACGAACAAAACGACGCTATTTGGATATAACTATGGATTATTTGGGACCAAACCTACATTTGTTATTGAAGTAGAAGTCCTGGGAGTGTATTCTGACGAAGAACAGGAAAGGTAAGAACATTTTTCTTATAGGAAATGTTATTATGGTGAAGGCTAATCTTGCCGGGTGTCTAAATAGCTAGCCGTGATGGCTGGGCTATGTACTTAGAATATTGCAAAATGTGCTTCATCCGAAAAGCTATTTTAAAATCGGACATATCAAGTGCATAGAGGAGTAATGTATCTATAATTCTTAAAATAATTGTTATGCTTTTTGTGAACGTTTATCGTGAGTAATTTAGCAAACTGTTAGTAAATTCCCCGGAAGTTTGCGGGGGTTATGCTTTTTCTGAACGTCACATGCTAATGTAAAAAGCTGTTTTTTGATATAAATATGAACTTGATTGAACAGACATGCATGTATTGTATAACATAATGTCCTAGGTGTGTCATCTGATGAAGATCATAAAAGGTTAGTGCTGCATTTAGCTGTGGTTTGGGTTTTGGTGACATTATATGCTAGCTTGAAAAATGGGTGTCTGATTATTTCTGGCTGGGCACTCTCCTGACATCATCTAATGTTTTGCTTTCGTTGTAAAGCCTTTTTGAAATCGGACAGTGTGGTTAGATAAACGAGAGTCTTGTCTTTAAATAGCTGTAAAATAGTCATATGTTTGAGAAATTGAAGTAATAGTATTTCAAACGATTCAAAAATCGCGCCACTGGATTAGACTGGCTGTTACGTAGGTGGGACGAATTCGTCCCGCCTAGCCTATAGAGGTTAATCAGGGTGATAAGAACACTGTTGACACTTTTCAGCAAGTTGCAATCATGAAATACAGAAATAAAGAGTTTTTCAAAAACAAGGTCTAAATCATGTTTGATGCACTCTGTAAGAACCATTTTTGCTGTATACCTTAATCAGGATGATAGGAACACTGTTGACACTTTTCAGCAAGTTGCAATCATGTAATACAGAAATAAACAGTTTCTCAAAAACAAGGTCACTCTGTAAGTACCATGTTTGTTGAACTGCTTAATCAGGATGATAAGAACACTGTTGACACTTTTCAGCAAGTTGCAATGATGTAATAAAGAAATAAACAGTTTCTCAAAAACAAGGTCACTCTGTAAGTACCATTTTGCTTTCCTGTTTAAACTCGATGAAAGGAACACTGTTAACACTTTTCAGCAAGATGCAATCATGAAATACAGAAATAAAGAGTTTTTCAAAAACAAGGTCTAATTCATGTTTGAGTTACTCTGTAAGAACCATTTTGCTGTACTGTTTAAGCTCGATGAAAGGAACATTGTTGACACTTTTCAGCAAGTTGCAATCATGAAATACAGAAATAAACAGTTTCTCAAAAACAAGGTCACTCTGTAAGTACCATGTTTGTCGAACTGCTTAATCAGGATGATAAGAACACTGTTGACACTTTTCAGCAAGTTGCAATCATGTAATACAGAAATAAAAAGTTTCTCAAAAACAAGGTCACTCTGTAAGTACCATGTTTGTCGAACTGCTTAATCAGGATGATAAGAACACTGTTGACACTTTTCAGCAAGTTGCAATCATGAAATACAGAAATAAAGAGTTTTTCAAAAACAAGGTCTAAGTCATGTTTGAGTCACTCTGTAAGTACCATTTTGCTGTACTGTTTAAGCTCGATGAAAGGAACATTGTTGACACTTTTCAGCAAGTTGCAATCATGTAATACAGAAATAAAAAGTTTCTCAAAAACAAGGTCACTCTGTAAGTACCATGTTTGTCGAACTGCTTAATCAGGATGATAAGAACACTGTTGACACTTTTCAGCAAGTTGCAATCATGAAATACAGAAATAAACAGTTTCTCAAAAACAAGGTCACTCTGAAAGTATAATTTTGCGGGAATGTTTAAACTCAATGAAGAACCCTGTTAACACTTTTCAGCAAGATGCAATCATGAAATACAGAAATAAACAGTTTTTCAAAAACAAGGTCTAAGTCATTTTTGAGTCACAGTGTAAGTACCATTTTGCTGTACTGTTTAAGCTCGATGAAAGGAACATTGTTGACTCTTTTCAGCAAGTTGCAATCATGAAATACAGAAATAAACAGTTTTTCAAAAACAAGGTCTAAGTCATGTTTGAGTCACTCTGTAAGAACCATTTTGCTGTACTGTTTAAGCTCGATGAAAGGAACATTGTTGACACTTTTCAGCAAGTTGCAATCATGAAATACAGAAATAAATAGTTTTTCACAAACAAGGTCTAAATCATGTTTGCTGCACTCTGTAAGAACCATATTTGCTGTACTAAATCATGTTTGATGCACTCTGTAAGAACCATTTTTGCTGTATTCCTTAATCAGGATGATAGGAACACTGTTGACACTTTTCAGCAAGTTGCAATCATGTAATACAGAAATAAACAGTTTCTCAAAAACAAGGTCACTCTGTAAGTACCATGTTTGTTGAACTGCTTAAACTCGATGAAAGGAACACTGTTAACACTTTTCAGCAAGTTGCAATCATGAAATACAGAAATAAAGAGTTTTTCAAAAACAAGGTCTAAGTCATGTTTGAGTCACTCTGTAAGTACCATTTTGCTGTACTGTTTAAGCTCGATGAAAGGAACATGGTTGACACTTTTCAGCAAGTTGCAATCATGAAATACAGAAATAAAGAGTTTTTCAAAAACAAGGTCTAAGTCATGTTTGAGTCACTCTGTAAGTACCATTTTGCTGTACTGTTTAAGCTCGATGAAAGGAACATTGTTGACACTTTTCAGTAAGTTGCAATCATGAAATACAGAAATAAACAGTTTTTCAAAAACAAGGTCTAAGTCATGTTTGAGTCACTCTGCAAGTACCATTTTTGCTGTACTGTTTAAGCTTGATGAAAGGAACACTGTTAACACTTTTCAGCAAGTTGCACTCATGAAATACAGAAATAAAGAGTTTTTCAAAAACAAGGTCTAATTCATGTTTGAGTTACTCTGTAAGAACCATTTTGCTGTACTGTTTAAGCTCGATGAAAGGAACATTGTTGACACTTTTCAGCAAGTTGCAATCATGAAATACAGAAATAAACAGTTTCTCAAAAACAAGGTCACTCTGTAAGTACCATGTTTGTCGAACTGCTTAATCAGGATGATAAGAACACTGTTGACACTTTTCAGCAAGTTGCATTCATGAAATACAGAAATAAACAGTTTCTCAAAAACAATGTCACTCTGAAAGTATCATTTTGCTGTACTGTTTAAACTCAATGAAGAACCCTGTTAACACTTTTCAGCAAGATGCAATCATGAAATACAGAAATAAAGAGTTTTTCAAAAACAAGGTCTAAGTCATGTTTGAGTCACTCTGTAAGTACCATTTTGCTGTACTGTTTAAGCTCGATGAAAGTAACATTGTTGACACTTTTCAGCAAGTTGCAATCATGTAATACAGAAATAAAAAGTTTCTCAAAAACAAGGTCACTCTGTAAGTACCATGTTTGTCGAACTGCTTAATCAGGGTCATAAGAACACTGTTGACACTTTTCAGCAAGTTGCAATCATGAAATACAGAAATAAATAGTTTTTCACAAACAAGGTCTAATTCATGTTTGAGTCACTCTGTAAGTACCATTTTGCTGTACTGTTTAAGCTCGATGAAAGGAACATTGTTGACACTTTTCAGCAAGTTGCAATCATGAAATACAGAAATAAAGAGTTTTTCAAAAACAAGGTCTAAGTCATGTGTGAGTCACTCTGTAAGTACCATTTTGCTGTACTGTTTAAGCTCGATGAAAGGAACATTGTTGACACTTTTCAGCAAGTTGCAATCATGTAATACAGAAATAAAAAGTTTCTCAAAAACAAGGTCACTCTGAAAGTATCATTTTGCTCTACTGTTAATACTCAATGAAGAACCCTGTTAACACTTTTCAGCAAGTTGCAATCATGAAATACAGAAATAAACAGTTTTTCAAAAACAAGGTCTAAGTCAAGTTTGAGTCACTCTGTAAGTACCATTTTTGCTGTACTGTTTAAACTCGATGAAAGGAACACTGTTAACACTTTTCAGCAAGTTGCAATCATGAAATACAGAAATAAAGAGTTTTTCAAAAACAAGGTCTAATTCATGTTTGAGTCACTCTGTAAGAACCATTTTGCTGTACTGTTTAAGCTCGATGAAAGGAACATTGTTGACACTTTTCAGCAAGTTGCAATCATGAAATACAGAAATAAACAGTTTTTCAAAAACAAGGTCTAATTCATGTTTGAGTCACTGTAAGTACCATTTTGCTGTACTGTTTAAGCTCGATGAAAGGAACATTGTTGACACTTTTCAGCAAGTTGCAATCATGAAATACAGAAATAAAGAGTTTTTCAAAAACAAGGTCTAAGTCATGTTTGAGTCACTCTGTAAGTACCATTTTGCTGTACTGTTTAAGCTCGATGAAAGGAACATTGTTGACACTTTTCAGCAAGTTGCAATCATGTAATACAGAAATAAAGAGTTTTTCAAAAACAAGGTCTAAGTCATGTTTGAGTCACTCTGTAAGTACCATTTTGCTGTACTGTTTAAGCTCGATGAAAGGAACATTGTTGACACTTTTCAGCAAGTTGCAATCATGTAATACAGAAATAAAAAGTTTCTCAAAAACAAGGTCACTCTGTAAGTACCATGTTTGTCGAACTGCTTAATCAGGGTGATAAGAACACTGTTGACACTTTTCAGCAAGTTGCAATCATGAAATACAGAAATAAATAGTTTTTCACAAACAAGGTCTAATTCATGTTTGAGTCACTCTGTAAGTACCATTTTGCTGTACTGTTTAAGCTCGATGAAAGGAACATTGTTGACACTTTTCAGCAAGTTGCAATCATGAAATACAGAAATAAACAGTTTCTCAAAAACAAGGTCACTCTGTAAGTACCATGTTTGTCGAACTGCTTAATCAGGATGATAAGAACACTGTTGACACTTTTCAGCAAGTTGCAATCATGAAATACAGAAATAAAGTTTCTCAAAAACAAGGTCACTCTGAAAGTATCATTTTGCTGTACTGTTTAAACTCAATGAAGAACCCTGTTAACACTTTTCAGCAAGATGCAATCATGAAATACAGAAATAAACAGTTTTTCAAAAACAAGGTCTAAGTCATGTTTGAGTCACTCTGTAAGTACCATTTTTGCTGTACTGTTTAAACTCGATGAAAGGAACACTGTTAACACTTTTCAGCAAGTTGCAATCATGAAATACAGAAATAAAGAGTTTTTCAAAAACAAGGTCTAATTCATGTTTGATGCACTCTGTAAGAACCATATTTGCTGTACTAAATCATGTTTGATGCACTCTGTAAGAACCATTTTTGCTGTATTCCTTAATCAGGATGATAGGAACACTGTTGACACTTTTCAGCAAGTTGCAATCATGTAATACAGAAATAAACAGTTTCTCAAAAACAAGGTCACTCTGTAAGTACCATGTTTGTTGAACTGCTTAAACTCGATGAAAGGAACACTGTTAACACTTTTCAGCAAGTTGCAATCATGAAATACAGAAATAAAGAGTTTTTCAAAAACAAGGTCTAAGTCATGTTTGAGTCACTGTAAGTACCATTTTGCTGTACTGTTTAAGCTCGACGAAAGGAACATTGTTGACACTTTTCAGCAAGTTGCAATCATGAAATACAGAAATAAAGAGTTTTTCAAAAACAAGGTCTAAGTCATGTTTGAGTCACTCTGTAAGTACCATTTTGCTGTACTGTTTAAGCTCGATGAAAGGAACATTGTTGACACTTTTCAGCAAGTTGCAATCATGAAATACAAAAATAAAGTTTTTCAAAAACAAGGTCTAAGTCATGTTTGAGTCACTCTGTAAGTACCATTTTGCTGTACTGTTTAAGCTCGATGAAAGGAACATTGTTGACACTTTTCAGCAAGTTGCAATCATGTAATACAGAAATAAAAAGTTTCTCAAAAACAAGGTCTAAGTCATGTTTGAGTCACTCTGTAAGTACCATTTTGCTGTACTGTTTAAGCTCGATGAAAGGAACATTGTTGACACTTTTCAGCAAGTTGCAATCATGTAATACAGAAATAAAAAGTTTCTCAAAAACAAGGTCACTCTGTAAGTACCATGTTTGTCGAACTGCTTAATCAGGGTGATAAGAACACTGTTGACACTTTTCAGCAAGTTGCAATCATGAAATACAGAAATAAATAGTTTTTCACAAACAAGGTCTAAATCATGTTTGATGCACTCTGTAAGAACCATTTTTGCTGTATACCTTAATCAGGATGATAGGAACACTGTTGACACTTTTCAGCAAGTTGCAATCATGTAATACAGAAATAAACAGTTTTTCACAAAAAAGGTCTAATTCATGTTTGAGTTACTCTGTAAGAACCATTTTGCTGTACTGTTTAAGCTCGATGAAAGGAACATTGTTGACACTTTTCAGCAAGTTGCAATCATGAAATACAGAAATAAACAGTTTCTCAAAAACAAGGTCACTCTGTAAGTACCATGTTTGTCGAACTGCTTAATCAGGATGATAAGAACACTGTTGACACTTTTCAGCAAGTTGCAATCATGAAATACAGAAATAAAGTTTCTCAAAAACAAGGTCACTCTGAAAGTATCATTTTGCTGTACTGTTTAAACTCAATGAAGAACCCTGTTAACACTTTTCAGCAAGATGCAATCATGAAATACAGAAATAAACAGTTTTTCAAAAACAAGGTCTAAGTCATGTTTGAGTCACTCTGTAAGTACCATTTTTGCTGTACTGTTTAAACTCGATGAAAGGAACACTGTTAACACTTTTCAGCAAGTTGCAATCATGAAATACAGAAATAAAGAGTTTTTCAAAAACAAGGTCTAATTCATGTTTGAATCACTGTAAGTACCATTTTGCTGTACTGTTTAAGCTCGACGAAAGGAACATTGTTGACACTTTTCAGCAAGTTGCAATCATGAAATACAGAAATAAAGAGTTTTTCAAAAACAAGGTCTAAGTCATGTTTGAGTCACTCTGTAAGTACCATTTTGCTGTACTGTTTAAGCTCGATGAAAGGAACATTGTTGACACTTTTCAGCAAGTTGCAATCATGAAATACAAAAATAAAGAGTTTTTCAAAAACAAGGTCTAAGTCATGTTTGAGTCACTCTGTAAGTACCATTTTGCTGTACTGTTTAAGCTCGATGAAAGGAACATTGTTGACACTTTTCAGCAAGTTGCAATCATGTAATACAGAAATAAAAAGTTTCTCAAAAACAAGGTCACTCTGAAAGTATCATTTTGCTGTACTGTTTAAACTCAATGAAGAACCCTGTTAACACTTTTCAGCAAGTTGCAATCATGAAATACAGAAATAAACAGTTTTTCAAAAACAAGGTCTAATTCATGTTTGAGTCACTCTGTAAGAACCATTTTGCTGTACTGTTTAAGCTCGATGAAAGGAACATTGTTGACACTTTTCAGCAAGTTGCAATCATGAAATACAGAAATAAACAGTTTTTCAAAAACAAGGTCTAAGTCATGTTTGAGTCACTCTGTAAGTACCATTTTTGCTGTACTGTTTAAGCTCGATGAAAGGAACACTGTTGACACTTTTCAGCAAGTTGCAATCATGAAATACAGAAATAAAGAGTTTTTCAAAAACAAGGTCTAAGTCATGTTTGAGTCACTGTGTAAGTACCATTTTGCTGTACTGTTTAAGCTCGATGAAAGGAACATTGTTGACACTTTTCAGCAAGTTGCAATCATGTAATACAGAAATAAAAAGTTTTTCAAAAACAAGGTCTAAGTCATGTTTGAGTCACTCTGTAAGTACCATTTTGCTGTAATGTTTAAGCTCGATGAAAGGAACATTGTTGACACTTTTCAGCAAGTTGCAATCATGTAATACAGAAATAAACAGTTTCTCAAAAACAAGGTCACTCTGTAAGTACCATGTTTGTTGAACTGCTTAATCAGGATGATAAGAACACTGTTGACACTTTTCAGCAAGTTGCAATGATGTAATAAAGAAATAAACAGTTTCTCAAAAACAAGGTCACTCTGTAAGTACCATTTTGCTGTACTGTTTAAACTCGATGAAAGGAACACTGTTAACACTTTTCAGCAAGATGCAATCATGAAATACAGAAATAAAGAGTTTTTCAAAAACAAGGTCTAATTCATGTTTGAGTCACTGTAAGTACCATTTTGCTGTACTGTTTAAGCTCGATGAAAGGAACATTGTTGACACTTTTCAGCAAGTTGCAATCATGAAATACAGAAATAAAGAGTTTTTCAAAAACAAGGTCTAAGTCATGTTTGAGTCACTCTGTAAGTACCATTTTGCGGTACTGTTTAAGCTCGATGAAAGGAACATTGTTGACACTTTTCAGCAAGTTGCAATCATGAAATACAAAAATAAAGAGTTTTTCAAAAACAAGGTCTAAGTCATGTTTGAGTCACTCTGTAAGTAACATTTTGCTGTACTGTTTAAGCTCGATGAAAGGAACATTGTTGACACTTTTCAGCAAGTTGCAATCATGTAATACAGAAATAAAAAGTTTCTCAAAAACAAGGTCACTCTGAAAGTATCATTTTGCTGTACTGTTTAAACTCAATGAAGAACCCTGTTAACACTTTTCAGCAAGTTGCAATCATGAAATACAGAAATAAAGAGTTTTTCAAAAACAAGGTCTAATTCATGTTTGAGTCACTGTAAGTACCATTTTGCTGTACTGTTTAAGCTCGATGAAAGGAACATTGTTGACACTTTTCAGCAAGTTGCAATCATGAAATACAGAAATAAAGAGTTTTTCAAAAACAAGGTCTAAGTCATGTTTGAGTCACTCTGTAAGTACCATTTTGCTGTACTGTTTAAGCTCGATGAAAGGAACATTGTTGACACTTTTCAGCAAGTTGCAATCATGAAATACAGAAATAAAGAGTTTTTCAAAAACAAGGTCTAAGTCATGTTTGAGTCACTCTGTAAGTACCATTTTGCTGTACTGTTTATGCTCGATGAAAGGAACATTGTTGACACTTTTCAGCAAGTTGCAATCATGTAATACAGAAATAAAAAGTTTTTCAAAAACAAGGTCTAAGTCATGTTTGAGTCACTCTGTAAGTACCATTTTGCTGTACTGTTTAAGCTCGATGAAAGGAACATTGTTGACACTTTTCAGCAAGTTGCAATCATGTAATACAGAAATAAAAAGTTTCTCAAAAACAAGGTCACTCTGTAAGTACCATGTTTGTCGAACTGCTTAATCAGGGTGATAAGAACACTGTTGACACTTTTCAGCAAGTTGCAATCATGAAATACAGAAATAAATAGTTTTTCACAAACAAGGTCTAAATCATGTTTGATGCACTCTGTAAGAACCATTTTTGCTGTATACCTTAATCAGGATGATAGGAACACTGTTGACACTTTTCAGCAAATTGCAATCATGAAATACAGAAATAAAGAGTTTTTCAAAAACAAGGTCTAATTCATGTTTGAGTCACTGTAAGTACCATTTTGCTGTACTGTTTAAGCTCGATGAAAGGAACATTGTTGACACTTTTCAGCAAGTTGCAATCATGAAATACAGAAATAAAGAGTTTTTCAAAAACAAGGTCTAAGTCATGTTTGAGTCACTCTGTAAGTACCATTTTGCTGTACTGTTTAAGCTCGATGAAAGGAACATTGTTGACACTTTTCAGCAAGTTGCAATCATGTAAAACAGAAATAAAAAGTTTTTCAAAAACAAGGTCTAAGTCATGTTTGAGTCACTCTGTAAGTACCATTTTGCTGTACTGTTTAAGCTCGATGAAAGGAACATTGTTGACACTTTTCAGCAAGTTGCAATCATGTAATACAGAAATAAAAAGTTTCTCAAAAACAAGGTCACTCTGTAAGTACCATGTTTGTCGAACTGCTTAATCAGGGTGATAAGAACACTGTAAACACTTTTCAGCAAGTTGCAATCATGAAATACAGAAATAAATAGTTTTTCACAAACAAGGTCTAAATCATGTTTGATGCACTGTAAGTACAATTTTGCTGTACTGTTTAAGCTCGATGAAAGGAACACTGTTAACACTTTTCAGCAAGATGCAATCATGAAATACAGAAATAAACAGTTTTTCAAAAACAAGGTCTAAGTCACGTTTGAGTCACTCTGTAAGTACCATTTTGCTGTACTGTTTAAACTCGATGAAAGGAACACTGTTAACACTTTTCAGCAAGTTGCAATCATGAAATACAGAAATAAACCGTTTCTCAAAAACAAGGTCACTCTGAAAGTATCATTTTGCTGTACTGTTTAAACTCAATGAAGAACCCTGTTAACACTTTTCAGCAAGATGCAATCATGAAATACAGAAATAAACAGTTTTTCAAAAACAAGGTCTAATTCATGTTTGAGTCACTCTGTAAGAACCATTTTGCTGTACTGTTTAAGCTCGATGAAAGGAACATTGTTGACACTTTTCAGCAAGTTGCAATCATGAAATACAGAAATAAAGAGTTTTTCAAAAACAAGGTCTAATTCATGTTTGAGTCACTGTAAGTACCATTTTGCTGTACTGTTTAAGCTCGATGAAAGGAACATTGTTGACACTTTTCAGCAAGTTGCAATCATGAAATACAGAAATAAAGAGTTTTTCAAAAACAAGGTCTAAGTCATGTTTGAGTCACTCTGTAAGTACCATTTTGCTGTACTGTTTAAGCTCGATGAAAGGAACATTGTTGACACTTTTCAGCAAGTTGCAATCATGAAATACAGAAATAAAGAGTTTTTCAAAAACAAGGTCTAAGTCATGTTTGAGTCACTCTGTAAGTACCATTTTGCTGTACTGTTTAAGCTCGATGAAAGGAACATTGTTGACACTTTTCAGCAAGTTGCAATCATGTAATACAGAAATAAAAAGTTTTTCAAAAACAAGGTCTAAGTCATGTTTGAGTCACTCTGTAAGTACCATTTTGCTGTACTGTTTAAGCTCGATGAAAGGAACATTGTTGACACTTTTCAGCAAGTTGCAATCATGTAATACAGAAATAAAAAGTTTCTCAAAAACAAGGTCACTCTGTAAGTACCATGTTTGTCGAACTGCTTAATCAGGGTGATAAGAACACTGTTGACACTTTTCAGCAAGTTGCAATCATGAAATACAGAAATAAACAGTTTTTCAAAAACAAGGTCTAAGTCATGTTTGAGTCAATCTATAAGTACCATTTTTGCTGTACTGTTTAAACTCGATGAAAGGAACACTGTTAACACTTTTCAGCAAGTTGCAATCATGAAATACAGAAATAAAGAGTTTTTCAAAAACAAGGTCTAATTCATGTTTGAGTCACTGTAAGTACCATTTTGCTGTACTGTTTAAGCTCGATGAAAGGAACATTGTTGACACTTTTCAGCAAGTTGCAATCATGAAATACAGAAATAAAGAGTTTTTCAAAAACAAGGTCTAATTCATGTTTGAGTCACTCTATAAGAACCATTTTGTTGTACTGTTTAAGCTCGATGAAAGGAACATTGTTGACACTTTTCAGCAAGTTGCAATCATGTTATACAGAAATAAAAAGTTTTTCAAAAACAAGGTCTAAGTCATGTTTGAGTCACTCTGTAAGTACCATTTTGCTGTACTGTTTAAGCTCGATGAAAGGAACATTGTTGACACTTTTCAGCAAGTTGCAATCATGTAATACAGAAATAAAAAGTTTCTCAAAAACAAGGTCACTCTGTAAGTACCATGTTTGTCGAACTGCTTAATCAGGGTGATAAGAACACTGTTGACACTTTTCAGCAAGTTGCAATCATGAAATACAGAAATAAACAGTTTTTCAAAAACAAGGTCTAAGTCATGTTTGAGTCAATCTATAAGTACCATTTTTGCTGTACTGTTTAAACTCGATGAAAGGAACACTGTTAACACTTTTCAGCAAGTTGCAATCATGAAATACAGAAATAAAGAGTTTTTCAAAAATAAGGTCTAATTCATGTTTGAGTCACTGTAAGTACCATTTTGCTGTACTGTTTAAGCTCGATGAAAGGAACATTGTTGACACTTTTCAGCAAGTTGCAATCATGAAATACAGAAATAAAGAGTTTTTCAAAAACAAGGTCTAATTCATGTTTGAGTCACTCTGTAAGAACCATTTTGTTGTACTGTTTAAGCTCGATGAAAGGAACATTGTTGACACTTTTCAGCAAGTTGCAATCATGAAATACAGAAATAAAGAGTTTTTCAAAAACAAGGTCTAATTCATGTTTGAGTCACTCTGTAAGAACCATTTTGTTGTACTGTTTAAGCTCGATGAAAGGAACATTGTTGACACTTTTCAGCAAGTTGCAATCATGAAATACAGAAATAAAGAGTTTTTCAAAAACAAGGTCTAAGTCATGTTTGAGTCACTCTGTAAGTACCATTTTGCTGTACTGTTTAAGCTCGATGAAAGGAACATTGTTGACACTTTTCAGCAAGTTGCAATCATGTAATACAGAAATAAAAAGTTTTTCAAAAACAAGGTCTAAGTCATGTTTGAGTCACTCTGTAAGTACCATTTTGCTGTACTGTTTAAGCTCGATGAAAGGAACATTGTTGACACTTTTCAGCACGTTGCAATCATGTAATACAGAAATAAAAAGTTTCTCAAAAACAAGGTCACTCTGTAAGTACCATGTTTGTCGAACTGCTTAATCAGGGTGATAAGAACACTGTTGACACTTTTCAGCAAGTTGCAATCATGAAATACAGAAATAAACAGTTTTTCAAAAACAAGGTCTAAGTCATGTTTGAGTCAATCTATAAGTACCATTTTTGCTGTACTGTTTAAACTCGATGAAAGGAACACTGTTAACACTTTTCAGCAAGTTGCAATCATGAAATACAGAAATAAAGAGTTTTTCAAAAACAAGGTCTAATTCATGTTTGAGTCACTGTAAGTACCATTTTGCTGTACTGTTTAAGCTCGATGAAAGGAACATTGTTGACACTTTTCAGCAAGTTGCAATCATGAAATACAGAAATAAAGAGTTTTTCAAAAACAAGGTCTAGTTCATGTTTGAGTCACTGTAAGTACCATTTTGCTGTACTGTTTAAGCTCGATGAAAGGAACATTGTTGACACTTTTCAGCAAGTTGCAATCATGAAATACAGAAATAAAGAGTTTTTCAAAAACAAGGTCTAAGTCATGTTTGAGTCACTCTGTAAGTACCATTTTGCTGTACTGTTTAAGCTCGATGAAAGGAACATTGTTGACACTTTTCAGCAAGTTGCAATCATGAAATACAGAAATAAAGAGTTTTTCAAAAACAAGGTCTAAGTCATGTTTGAGTCACTCTGTAAGTACCATTTTGCTGTACTGTTTAAGCTCGATGAAAGGAACATTGTTGACACTTTTCAGCAAGTTGCAATCATGTAATACAGAAATAAAAAGTTTTTCAAAAACAAGGTCTAAGTCATGTTTGAGTCACTCTGTAAGTACCATTTTGCTGTACTGTTTAAGCTCGATGAAAGGAACATTGTTGACACTTTTCAGCAAGTTGCAATCATGTAATACAGAAATAAAAAGTTTCTCAAAAACAAGGTCACTCTGTAAGTACCATGTTTGTCGAACTGCTTAATCAGGGTGATAAGAACACTGTTGACACTTTTCAGCAAGTTGCAATCATGAAATACAGAAATAAACAGTTTTTCAAAAACAAGGTCTAAGTCATGTTTGAGTCAATCTATAAGTACCATTTTTGCTGTACTGTTTAAACTCGATGAAAGGAACACTGTTAACACTTTTCAGCAAGTTGCAATCATGAAATACAGAAATAAAGAGTTTTTCAAAAACAAGGTCTAATTCATGTTTGAGTCACTGTAAGTACCATTTTGCTGTACTGTTTAAGCTCGATGAAAGGAACATTGTTGACACTTTTCAGCAAGTTGCAATCATGAAATACAGAAATAAAGAGTTTTTCAAAAACAAGGTCTAATTCATGTTTGAGTCACTCTATAAGAACCATTTTGTTGTACTGTTTAAGCTCGATGAAAGGAACATTGTTGACACTTTTCAGCAAGTTGCAATCATGTTATACAGAAATAAAAAGTTTTTCAAAAACAAGGTCTAAGTCATGTTTGAGTCACTCTGTAAGTACCATTTTGCTGTACTGTTTAAGCTCGATGAAAGGAACATTGTTGACACTTTTCAGCAAGTTGCAATCATGTAATACAGAAATAAAAAGTTTCTCAAAAACAAGGTCACTCTGTAAGTACCATGTTTGTCGAACTGCTTAATCAGGGTGATAAGAACACTGTTGACACTTTTCAGCAAGTTGCAATCATGAAATACAGAAATAAACAGTTTTTCAAAAACAAGGTCTAAGTCATGTTTGAGTCAATCTATAAGTACCATTTTTGCTGTACTGTTTAAACTCGATGAAAGGAACACTGTTAACACTTTTCAGCAAGTTGCAATCATGAAATACAGAAATAAAGAGTTTTTCAAAAATAAGGTCTAATTCATGTTTGAGTCACTGTAAGTACCATTTTGCTGTACTGTTTAAGCTCGATGAAAGGAACATTGTTGACACTTTTCAGCAAGTTGCAATCATGAAATACAGAAATAAAGAGTTTTTCAAAAACAAGGTCTAATTCATGTTTGAGTCACTCTGTAAGAACCATTTTGTTGTACTGTTTAAGCTCGATGAAAGGAACATTGTTGACACTTTTCAGCAAGTTGCAATCATGAAATACAGAAATAAAGAGTTTTTCAAAAACAAGGTCTAATTCATGTTTGAGTCACTCTGTAAGAACCATTTTGTTGTACTGTTTAAGCTCGATGAAAGGAACATTGTTGACACTTTTCAGCAAGTTGCAATCATGAAATACAGAAATAAAGAGTTTTTCAAAAACAAGGTCTAAGTCATGTTTGAGTCACTCTGTAAGTACCATTTTGCTGTACTGTTTAAGCTCGATGAAAGGAACATTGTTGACACTTTTCAGCAAGTTGCAATCATGTAATACAGAAATAAAAAGTTTTTCAAAAACAAGGTCTAAGTCATGTTTGAGTCACTCTGTAAGTACCATTTTGCTGTACTGTTTAAGCTCGATGAAAGGAACATTGTTGACACTTTTCAGCACGTTGCAATCATGTAATACAGAAATAAAAAGTTTCTCAAAAACAAGGTCACTCTGTAAGTACCATGTTTGTCGAACTGCTTAATCAGGGTGATAAGAACACTGTTGACACTTTTCAGCAAGTTGCAATCATGAAATACAGAAATAAACAGTTTTTCAAAAACAAGGTCTAAGTCATGTTTGAGTCAATCTATAAGTACCATTTTTGCTGTACTGTTTAAACTCGATGAAAGGAACACTGTTAACACTTTTCAGCAAGTTGCAATCATGAAATACAGAAATAAAGAGTTTTTCAAAAACAAGGTCTAATTCATGTTTGAGTCACTGTAAGTACCATTTTGCTGTACTGTTTAAGCTCGATGAAAGGAACATTGTTGACACTTTTCAGCAAGTTGCAATCATGAAATACAGAAATAAAGAGTTTTTCAAAAACAAGGTCTAATTCATGTTTGAGTCACTCTGTAAGAACCATTTTGTTGTACTGTTTAAGCTCAATGAAAGGAACATTGTTGACACTTTTCAGCAAGTTGCAATCATGTTATACAGAAATAAAAAGTTTTTCAAAAACAAGGTCTAAGTCATGTTTGAGTCACTCTGTAAGTACCATTTTGCTGTACTGTTTAAGCTCGATGAAAGGAACATTGTTGACACTTTTCAGCAAGTTGCAATCATGTAATACAGAAATAAAAAGTTTCTCAAAAACAAGGTCACTCTGTAAGTACCATGTTTGTCGAACTGCTTAATCAGGGTGATAAGAACACTGTTGACACTTTTCAGCAAGTTGCAATCATGAAATACAGAAATAAATAGTTTTTCACAAACAAGGTCTAATTCATGTTTGAGTCACTCTGTAAGAACCATTTTGCTGTACTGTTTAAGCTCGATGAAAGGAACATTGTTGACACTTTTCAGCAAGTTGCAATCATGAAATACAGAAATAAACAGTTTTTCAAAAACAAGGTCTAAGTCATGTTTGAGTCAATCTGTAAGTACCATTTTTGCTGTACTGTTTAAACTCGATGAAAGGAACACTGTTAACACTTTTCAGCAAGTTGCAATCATGAAATACAGAAATAAAGAGTTTTTCAAAAACAAGGTCTAATTCATGTTTGAGTCACTGTAAGTACCATTTTGCTGTACTGTTTAAGCTCGATGAAAGGAACATTGTTGACACTTTTCAGCAAGTTGCAATCATGAAATACAGAAATAAACAGTTTTTCAAAAACAAGGTCTAAGTCATGTTTGAGTCACTCTGTAAGTACCATTTTGCTGTACTGTTTAAGCTCGATGAAAGGAACATTGTTGACACTTTTCAGCAAGTTGCAATCATGTAATACAGAAATAAAAAGTTTCTCAAAAACAAGGTCACTCTGTAAGTACCATGTTTGTCGAACTGCTTAATCAGGGTGATAAGAACACTGTTGACACTTTTCAGCAAGTTGCAATCATGAAATACAGAAATAAACAGTTTTTCAAAAACAAGGTCTAAGTCATGTTTGAGTCAATCTATAAGTACCATTTTTGCTGTACTGTTTAAACTCGATGAAAGGAACACTGTTAACACTTTTCAGCAAGTTGCAATCATGAAATACAGAAATAAAGAGTTTTTCAAAAACAAGGTCTAATTCATGTTTGAGTCACTGTAAGTACCATTTTGCTGTACTGTTTAAGCTCGATGAAAGGAACATTGTTGACACTTTTCAGCAAGTTGCAATCATGAAATACAGAAATAAAGAGTTTTTCAAAAACAAGGTCTAATTCATGTTTGAGTCACTCTGTAAGAACCATTTTGTTGTACTGTTTAAGCTCGATGAAAGGAACATTGTTGACACTTTTCAGCAAGTTGCAATCATGTTATACAGAAATAAAAAGTTTTTCAAAAACAAGGTCTAAGTCATGTTTGAGTCACTCTGTAAGTACCATTTTGCTGTACTGTTTAAGCTCGATGAAAGGAACATTGTTGACACTTTTCAGCAAGTTGCAATCATGTAATACAGAAATAAAAAGTTTCTCAAAAACAAGGTCACTCTGTAAGTACCATGTTTGTCGAACTGCTTAATCAGGGTGATAAGAACACTGTTGACACTTTTCAGCAAGTTGCAATCATGAAATACAGAAATAAACAGTTTTTCAAAAACAAGGTCTAAGTCATGTTTGAGTCAATCTATAAGTACCATTTTTGCTGTACTGTTTAAACTCGATGAAAGGAACACTGTTAACACTTTTCAGCAAGTTGCAATCATGAAATACAGAAATAAAGAGTTTTTCAAAAATAAGGTCTAATTCATGTTTGAGTCACTGTAAGTACCATTTTGCTGTACTGTTTAAGCTCGATGAAAGGAACATTGTTGACACTTTTCAGCAAGTTGCAATCATGAAATACAGAAATAAAGAGTTTTTCAAAAACAAGGTCTAATTCATGTTTGAGTCACTCTGTAAGAACCATTTTGTTGTACTGTTTAAGCTCGATGAAAGGAACATTGTTGACACTTTTCAGCAAGTTGCAATCATGAAATACAGAAATAAAGAGTTTTTCAAAAACAAGGTCTAAGTCATGTTTGAGTCACTCTGTAAGTACCATTTTGCTGTACTGTTTAAGCTCGATGAAAGGAACATTGTTGACACTTTTCAGCAAGTTGCAATCATGTAATACAGAAATAAAAAGTTTCTCAAAAACAAGGTCACTCTGTAAGTACCATGTTTGTCGAACTGCTTAATCAGGGTGATAAGAACACTGTTGACACTTTTCAGCAAGTTGCAATCATGAAATACAGAAATAAACAGTTTTTCAAAAACAAGGTCTAAGTCATGTTTGAGTCAATCTATAAGTACCATTTTTGCTGTACTGTTTAAACTCGATGAAAGGAACACTGTTAACACTTTTCAGCAAGTTGCAATCATGAAATACAGAAATAAAGAGTTTTTCAAAAACAAGGTCTAATTCATGTTTGAGTCACTGTAAGTACCATTTTGCTGTACTGTTTAAGCTCGATGAAAGGAACATTGTTGACACTTTTCAGCAAGTTGCAATCATGAAATACAGAAATAAAGAGTTTTTCAAAAACAAGGTCTAATTCATGTTTGAGTCACTCTATAAGAACCATTTTGTTGTACTGTTTAAGCTCGATGAAAGGAACATTGTTGACACTTTTCAGCAAGTTGCAATCATGTTATACAGAAATAAAAAGTTTTTCAAAAACAAGGTCTAAGTCATGTTTGAGTCACTCTGTAAGTACCATTTTGCTGTACTGTTTAAGCTCGATGAAAGGAACATTGTTGACACTTTTCAGCAAGTTGCAATCATGTAATACAGAAATAAAAAGTTTCTCAAAAACAAGGTCACTCTGTAAGTACCATGTTTGTCGAACTGCTTAATCAGGGTGATAAGAACACTGTTGACACTTTTCAGCAAGTTGCAATCATGAAATACAGAAATAAACAGTTTTTCAAAAACAAGGTCTAAGTCATGTTTGAGTCAATCTATAAGTACCATTTTTGCTGTACTGTTTAAACTCGATGAAAGGAACACTGTTAACACTTTTCAGCAAGTTGCAATCATGAAATACAGAAATAAAGAGTTTTTCAAAAACAAGGTCTAATTCATGTTTGAGTCACTGTAAGTACCATTTTGCTGTACTGTTTAAGCTCGATGAAAGGAACATTGTTGACACTTTTCAGCAAGTTGCAATCATGAAATACAGAAATAAAGAGTTTTTCAAAAACAAGGTCTAATTCATGTTTGAGTCACTCTGTAAGAACCATTTTGTTGTACTGTTTAAGCTCGATGAAAGGAACATTGTTGACACTTTTCAGCAAGTTGCAATCATGTTATACAGAAATAAAAAGTTTTTCAAAAACAAGGTCTAAGTCATGTTTGAGTCACTCTGTAAGTACCATTTTGCTGTACTGTTTAAGCTCGATGAAAGGAACATTGTTGACACTTTTCAGCAAGTTGCAATCATGTAATACAGAAATAAAAAGTTTCTCAAAAACAAGGTCACTCTGTAAGTACCATGTTTGTCGAACTGCTTAATCAGGGTGATAAGAACACTGTTGACACTTTTCAGCAAGTTGCAATCATGAAATACAGAAATAAACAGTTTTTCAAAAACAAGGTCTAAGTCATGTTTGAGTCAATCTATAAGTACCATTTTTGCTGTACTGTTTAAACTCGATGAAAGGAACACTGTTAACACTTTTCAGCAAGTTGCAATCATGAAATACAGAAATAAAGAGTTTTTCAAAAATAAGGTCTAATTCATGTTTGAGTCACTGTAAGTACCATTTTGCTGTACTGTTTAAGCTCGATGAAAGGAACATTGTTGACACTTTTCAGCAAGTTGCAATCATGAAATACAGAAATAAAGAGTTTTTCAAAAACAAGGTCTAATTCATGTTTGAGTCACTCTGTAAGAACCATTTTGTTGTACTGTTTAAGCTCGATGAAAGGAACATTGTTGACACTTTTCAGCAAGTTGCAATCATGAAATACAGAAATAAAGAGTTTTTCAAAAACAAGGTCTAAGTCATGTTTGAGTCACTCTGTAAGTACCATTTTGCTGTACTGTTTAAGCTCGATGAAAGGAACATTGTTGACACTTTTCAGCAAGTTGCAATCATGTAATACAGAAATAAAAAGTTTCTCAAAAACAAGGTCACTCTGTAAGTACCATGTTTGTCGAACTGCTTAATCAGGGTGATAAGAACACTGTTGACACTTTTCAGCAAGTTGCAATCATGAAATACAGAAATAAACAGTTTTTCAAAAACAAGGTCTAAGTCATGTTTGAGTCAATCTATAAGTACCATTTTTGCTGTACTGTTTAAACTCGATGAAAGGAACACTGTTAACACTTTTCAGCAAGTTGCAATCATGAAATACAGAAATAAAGAGTTTTTCAAAAACAAGGTCTAATTCATGTTTGAGTCACTGTAAGTACCATTTTGCTGTACTGTTTAAGCTCGATGAAAGGAACATTGTTGACACTTTTCAGCAAGTTGCAATCATGAAATACAGAAATAAAGAGTTTTTCAAAAACAAGGTCTAATTCATGTTTGAGTCACTCTATAAGAACCATTTTGTTGTACTGTTTAAGCTCGATGAAAGGAACATTGTTGACACTTTTCAGCAAGTTGCAATCATGTTATACAGAAATAAAAAGTTTTTCAAAAACAAGGTCTAAGTCATGTTTGAGTCACTCTGTAAGTACCATTTTGCTGTACTGTTTAAGCTCGATGAAAGGAACATTGTTGACACTTTTCAGCAAGTTGCAATCATGTAATACAGAAATAAAAAGTTTCTCAAAAACAAGGTCACTCTGTAAGTACCATGTTTGTCGAACTGCTTAATCAGGGTGATAAGAACACTGTTGACACTTTTCAGCAAGTTGCAATCATGAAATACAGAAATAAACAGTTTTTCAAAAACAAGGTCTAAGTCATGTTTGAGTCAATCTATAAGTACCATTTTTGCTGTACTGTTTAAACTCGATGAAAGGAACACTGTTAACACTTTTCAGCAAGTTGCAATCATGAAATACAGAAATAAAGAGTTTTTCAAAAATAAGGTCTAATTCATGTTTGAGTCACTGTAAGTACCATTTTGCTGTACTGTTTAAGCTCGATGAAAGGAACATTGTTGACACTTTTCAGCAAGTTGCAATCATGAAATACAGAAATAAAGAGTTTTTCAAAAACAAGGTCTAATTCATGTTTGAGTCACTCTGTAAGAACCATTTTGTTGTACTGTTTAAGCTCGATGAAAGGAACATTGTTGACACTTTTCAGCAAGTTGCAATCATGAAATACAGAAATAAAGAGTTTTTCAAAAACAAGGTCTAATTCATGTTTGAGTCACTCTGTAAGAACCATTTTGTTGTACTGTTTAAGCTCGATGAAAGGAACATTGTTGACACTTTTCAGCAAGTTGCAATCATGAAATACAGAAATAAAGAGTTTTTCAAAAACAAGGTCTAAGTCATGTTTGAGTCACTCTGTAAGTACCATTTTGCTGTACTGTTTAAGCTCGATGAAAGGAACATTGTTGACACTTTTCAGCAAGTTGCAATCATGTAATACAGAAATAAAAAGTTTTTCAAAAACAAGGTCTAAGTCATGTTTGAGTCACTCTGTAAGTACCATTTTGCTGTACTGTTTAAGCTCGATGAAAGGAACATTGTTGACACTTTTCAGCACGTTGCAATCATGTAATACAGAAATAAAAAGTTTCTCAAAAACAAGGTCACTCTGTAAGTACCATGTTTGTCGAACTGCTTAATCAGGGTGATAAGAACACTGTTGACACTTTTCAGCAAGTTGCAATCATGAAATACAGAAATAAACAGTTTTTCAAAAACAAGGTCTAAGTCATGTTTGAGTCAATCTATAAGTACCATTTTTGCTGTACTGTTTAAACTCGATGAAAGGAACACTGTTAACACTTTTCAGCAAGTTGCAATCATGAAATACAGAAATAAAGAGTTTTTCAAAAACAAGGTCTAATTCATGTTTGAGTCACTGTAAGTACCATTTTGCTGTACTGTTTAAGCTCGATGAAAGGAACATTGTTGACACTTTTCAGCAAGTTGCAATCATGAAATACAGAAATAAAGAGTTTTTCAAAAACAAGGTCTAATTCATGTTTGAGTCACTCTGTAAGAACCATTTTGTTGTACTGTTTAAGCTCAATGAAAGGAACATTGTTGACACTTTTCAGCAAGTTGCAATCATGTTATACAGAAATAAAAAGTTTTTCAAAAACAAGGTCTAAGTCATGTTTGAGTCACTCTGTAAGTACCATTTTGCTGTACTGTTTAAGCTCGATGAAAGGAACATTGTTGACACTTTTCAGCAAGTTGCAATCATGTAATACAGAAATAAAAAGTTTCTCAAAAACAAGGTCACTCTGTAAGTACCATGTTTGTCGAACTGCTTAATCAGGGTGATAAGAACACTGTTGACACTTTTCAGCAAGTTGCAATCATGAAATACAGAAATAAACAGTTTTTCAAAAACAAGGTCTAAGTCATGTTTGAGTCAATCTATAAGTCCTATTTTTGCTGTACTGTTTAAACTCGATGAAAGGAACACTGTTAACACTTTTCAGCAAGTTGCAATCATGAAATACAGAAATAAAGAGTTTTTCAAAAATAAGGTCTAATTCATGTTTGAGTCACTGTAAGTACCATTTTGCTGTACTGTTTAAGCTCGATGAAAGGAACATTGTTGACACTTTTCAGCAAGTTGCAATCATGAAATACAGAAATAAAGAGTTTTTCAAAAACAAGGTCTAATTCATGTTTGAGTCACTCTGTAAGAACCATTTTGTTGTACTGTTTAAGCTCGATGAAAGGAACATTGTTGACACTTTTCAGCAAGTTGCAATCATGAAATACAGAAATAAACAGTTTTTCAAAAACAAGGTCTAAGTCATGTTTGAGTCACTGTAAGTACCATTTTGCTGTACTGTTTAAGCTCGATGAAAGGAACATTGTTGACACTTTTCAGCAAGTTGCAATCATGAAATACAGAAATAAAGAGTTTTTCAAAAACAAGGTCTAAGTCATGTTTGAGTCACTCTGTAAGTACCATTTTGCTGTACTGTTTAAGCTCGATGAAAGGAACATTGTTGACACTTTTCAGCAAGTTGCAATCATGAAATACAGAAATAAAGAGTTTTTCAAAAACAAGGTCTAAGTCATGTTTGAGTCACTCTGTAAGTACCATTTTGCTGTACTGTTTAAGCTCGATGAAAGGAACATTGTTGACACTTTTCAGCAAGTTGCAATCATGTAATACAGAAATAAAAAGTTTTTCAAAAACAAGGTCTAAGTCATGTTTGAGTCACTCTGTAAGTACCATTTTGCTGTACTGTTTAAGCTCGATGAAAGGAACATTGTTGACACTTTTCAGCAAGTTGCAATCATGTAATACAGAAATTAAAAGTTTCTCAAAAACAAGGTCACTCTGTAAGTACCATGTTTGTCGAACTGCTTAATCAGGGTGATAAGAACACTGTTGACACTTTTCAGCAAGTTGCAATCATGAAATACAGAAATAAATAGTTTTTCACAAACAAGGTCTAATTCATGTTTGAGTCACTCTGTAAGAACCATTTTGCTGTACTGTTTAAGCTCGATGAAAGGAACATTGTTGACACTTTTCAGCAAGTTGCAATCATGAAATACAGAAATAAACCGTTTTTCAAAAACAAGGTCTAAGTCATGTTTGAGTCAATCTGTAAGTACCATTTTTGCTGTACTGTTTAAACTCGATGAAAGGAACACTGTTAACACTTTTCAGCAAGTTGCAATCATGAAATACAGAAATAAAGAGTTTTTCAAAAACAAGGTCTAATTCATGTTTGAGTCACTGTAAGTACCATTTTGCTGTACTGTTTAAGCTCGATGAAAGGAACATTGTTGACACTTTTCAGCAAGTTGCAATCATGAAATACAGAAATAAACAGTTTTTCAAAAACAAGGTCTAAGTCATGTTTGAGTCACTCTGTAAGTACCATTTTGCTGTACTGTTTAAGCTCGATGAAAGGAACATTGTTGACACTTTTCAGCAAGTTGCAATCATGTAATACAGAAATAAAAAGTTTCTCAAAAACAAGGTCACTCTGTAAGTACCATGTTTGTCGAACTGCTTAATCAGGGTGATAAGAACACTGTTGACACTTTTCAGCAAGTTGCAATCATGAAATACAGAAATAAACAGTTTTTCAAAAACAAGGTCTAAGTCATGTTTGAGTCAATCTATAAGTACCATTTTTGCTGTACTGTTTAAACTCGATGAAAGGAACACTGTTAACACTTTTCAGCAAGTTGCAATCATGAAATACAGAAATAAAGAGTTTTTCAAAAACAAGGTCTAATTCATGTTTGAGTCACTGTAAGTACCATTTTGCTGTACTGTTTAAGCTGAAAGGAACATTGTTGACACTTTTCAGCAAGTTGCAATCATGAAATACAGAAATAAAGAGTTTTTCAAAAACAAGGTCTAATTCATGTTTGAGTCACTCTGTAAGAACCATTTTGTTGTACTGTTTAAGCTCGATGAAAGGAACATTGTTGACACTTTTCAGCAAGTTGCAATCATGTTATACAGAAATAAAAAGTTTTTCAAAAACAAGGTCTAAGTCATGTTTGAGTCACTCTGTAAGTACCATTTTGCTGTACTGTTTAAGCTCGATGAAAGGAACATTGTTGACACTTTTCAGCAAGTTGCAATCATGTAATACAGAAATAAAAAGTTTCTCAAAAACAAGGTCACTCTGTAAGTACCATGTTTGTCGAACTGCTTAATCAGGGTGATAAGAACACTGTTGACACTTTTCAGCAAGTTGCAATCATGAAATACAGAAATAAACAGTTTTTCAAAAACAAGGTCTAAGTCATGTTTGAGTCAATCTATAAGTACCATTTTTGCTGTACTGTTTAAACTCGATGAAAGGAACACTGTTAACACTTTTCAGCAAGTTGCAATCATGAAATACAGAAATAAAGAGTTTTTCAAAAATAAGGTCTAATTCATGTTTGAGTCACTGTAAGTACCATTTTGCTGTACTGTTTAAGCTCGATGAAAGGAACATTGTTGACACTTTTCAGCAAGTTGCAATCATGAAATACAGAAATAAAGAGTTTTTCAAAAACAAGGTCTAATTCATGTTTGAGTCACTCTGTAAGAACCATTTTGTTGTACTGTTTAAGCTCGATGAAAGGAACATTGTTGACACTTTTCAGCAAGTTGCAATCATGAAATACAGAAATAAAGAGTTTTTCAAAAACAAGGTCTAAGTCATGTTTGAGTCACTCTGTAAGTACCATTTTGCTGTACTGTTTAAGCTCGATGAAAGGAACATTGTTGACACTTTTCAGCAAGTTGCAATCATGTAATACAGAAATAAAAAGTTTTTCAAAAACAAGGTCTAAGTCATGTTTGAGTCACTCTGTAAGTACCATTTTGCTGTACTGTTTAAGCTCGATGAAAGGAACATTGTTGACACTTTTCAGCAAGTTGCAATCATGTAATACAGAAATAAAAAGTTTCTCAAAAACAAGGTCACTCTGTAAGTACCATGTTTGTCGAACTGCTTAATCAGGGTGATAAGAACACTGTTGACACTTTTCAGCAAGTTGCAATCATGAAATACAGAAATAAACAGTTTTTCAAAAACAAGGTCTAAGTCATGTTTGAGTCAATCTATAAGTACCATTTTTGCTGTACTGTTTAAACTCGATGAAAGGAACACTGTTAACACTTTTCAGCAAGTTGCAATCATGAAATACAGAAATAAAGAGTTTTTCAAAAACAAGGTCTAATTCATGTTTGAGTCACTGTATGTACCATTTTGCTGTACTGTTTAAACTCGATGAAAGGAACATTGTTGACACTTTTCAGCAAGTTGCAATCATGAAATACAGAAATAAAGAGTTTTTCAAAAACAAGGTCTAATTCATGTTTGAGTCACTCTGTAAGAACCATTTTGTTGTACTGTTTAAGCTCGATGAAAGGAACATTGTTGACACTTTTCAGCAAGTTGCAATCATGTTATACAGAAATAAAAAGTTTTTCAAAAACAAGGTCTAAGTCATGTTTGAGTCACTCTGTAAGTACCATTTTGCTGTACTGTTTAAGCTCGATGAAAGGAACATTGTTGACACTTTTCAGCAAGTTGCAATCATGTAATACAGAAATAAAAAGTTTCTCAAAAACAAGGTCACTCTGTAAGTACCATGTTTGTCGAACTGCTTAATCAGGGTGATAAGAACACTGTTGACACTTTTCAGCAAGTTGCAATCATGAAATACAGAAATAAACAGTTTTTCAAAAACAAGGTCTAAGTCATGTTTGAGTCAATCTATAAGTACCATTTTTGCTGTACTGTTTAAACTCGATGAAAGGAACACTGTTAACACTTTTCAGCAAGTTGCAATCATGAAATACAGAAATAAAGAGTTTTTCAAAAATAAGGTCTAATTCATGTTTGAGTCACTGTAAGTACCATTTTGCTGTACTGTTTAAGCTCGATGAAAGGAACATTGTTGACACTTTTCAGCAAGTTGCAATCATGAAATACAGAAATAAAGAGTTTTTCAAAAACAAGGTCTAATTCATGTTTGAGTCACTCTGTAAGAACCATTTTGTTGTACTGTTTAAGCTCGATGAAAGGAACATTGTTGACACTTTTCAGCAAGTTGCAATCATGAAATACAGAAATAAACAGTTTTTCAAAAACAAGGTCTAAGTCATGTTTGAGTCAATCTGTAAGTACCATTTTTGCTGTACTGTTTAAACTCGATGAAAGGAACACTGTTAACACTTTTCAGCAAGTTGCAATCATGAAATACAGAAATAAAGAGTTTTTCAAAAACAAGGTCTAGTTCATGTTTGAGTCACTGTAAGTACCATTTTGCTGTACTGTTTAAGCTCGATGAAAGGAACATTGTTGACACTTTTCAGCAAGTTGCAATCATGAAATACAGAAATAAAGAGTTTTTCAAAAACAAGGTCTAAGTCATGTTTGAGTCACTCTGTAAGTACCATTTTGCTGTACTGTTTAAGCTCGATGAAAGGAACATTGTTGACACTTTTCAGCAAGTTGCAATCCTGTAATACAGAAATAAAACGTTTTTCAAAAACAAGGTCTAAGTCATGTTTGAGTCACTCTGTAAGTACCATTTTGGTGTACTGTTTAAGCTCGATGAAAGGAACATTGTTGACACTTTTCAGCAAGTTGCAATCATGTAATACAGAAATTAAAAGTTTCTCAAAAACAAGGTCACTCTGTAAGTACCATGTTTGTCGAACTGCTTAATCAGGGTGATAAGAACACTGTTGACACTTTTCAGCAAGTTGCAATCATGAAATACAGAAATAAACAGTTTTTCAAAAACAAGGTCTAAGTCATGTTTGAGTCAATCTGTAAGTACCATTTTTGCTGTACTGTTTAAACTCGATGAAAGGAACACTGTTAACACTTTTCAGCAAGTTGCAATCATGAAATACAGAAATAAAGAGTTTTTCAAAAACAAGGTCTAATTCATGTTTGAGTCACTGTAAGTACCATTTTGCTGTACTGTTTAAGCTCGATGAAAGGAACATTGTTGACACTTTTCAGCAAGTTGCAATCATGAAATACAGAAATAAAGAGTTTTTCAAAAACAAGGTCTAAGTCATGTTTGAGTCACTCTGTAAGTACCATTTTGCTGTACTGTTTAAGCTCGATGAAAGGAACATTGTTGACACTTTTCAGCAAGTTGCAATCATGAAATACAGAAATAAAGAGTTTTTCAAAAACAAGGTCTAAGTCATGTTTGAGTCACTCTGTAAGTACCATTTTGCTGTACTGTTTAAGCTCGATGAAAGGAACATTGTTGACACTTTTCAGCAAGTTGCAATCATGTAATACAGAAATAAAAAGTTTCTCAAAAACAAGGTCACTCTGTAAGTACCATGTTTGTCGAACTGCTTAATCAGGGTGATAAGAACACTGTTGACACTTTTCAGCAAGTTGCAATCATGAAATACAGAAATAAACAGTTTTTCAAAAACAAGGTCTAAGTCATGTTTGAGTCAATCTATAAGTACCATTTTTGCTGTACTGTTTAAACTCGATGAAAGGAACACTGTTAACACTTTTCAGCAAGTTGCAATCATGAAATACAGAAATAAAGAGTTTTTCAAAAACAAGGTCTAATTCATGTTTGAGTCACTGTAAGTACCATTTTGCTGTACTGTTTAAGCTCGATGAAAGGAACATTGTTGACACTTTTCAGCAAGTTGCAATCATGAAATACAGAAATAAAGAGTTTTTCAAAAACAAGGTCTAATTCATGTTTGAGTCACTCTGTAAGAACCATTTTGTTGTACTGTTTAAGCTCGATGAAAGGAACATTGTTGACACTTTTCAGCAAGTTGCAATCATGTTATACAGAAATAAAAAGTTTTTCAAAAACAAGGTCTAAGTCATGTTTGAGTCACTCTGTAAGTACCATTTTGCTGTACTGTTTAAGCTCGATGAAAGGAACATTGTTGACACTTTTCAGCAAGTTGCAATCATGTAATACAGAAATAAAAAGTTTCTCAAAAACAAGGTCACTCTGTAAGTACCATGTTTGTCGAACTGCTTAATCAGGGTGATAAGAACACTGTTGACACTTTTCAGCAAGTTGCAATCATGAAATACAGAAATAAAAAGTTTTTCAAAAATAAGGTCTAATTCATGTTTGAGTCACTGTAAGTACCATTTTGCTGTACTGTTTAAGCTCGATGAAAGGAACATTGTTGACACTTTTCAGCAAGTTGCAATCATGAAATACAGAAATAAAGAGTTTTTCAAAAACAAGGTCTAATTCATGTTTGAGTCACTCTGTAAGAACCATTTTGTTGTACTGTTTAAGCTCGATGAAAGGAACATTGTTGACACTTTTCAGCAAGTTGCAATCATGAAATACAGAAATAAAGAGTTTTTCAAAAACAAGGTCTAAGTCATGTTTGAGTCACTCTGTAAGTACCATTTTGCTGTACTGTTTAAGCTCGATGAAAGGTACATTGTTGACACTTTTCAGCAAGTTGCAATCATGTAATACAGAAATAAAAAGTTTTTCAAAAACAAGGTCTA
The DNA here is from genome assembly GCF_965601325.2 of Salmo salar. Taxonomy (NCBI): domain Eukaryota; kingdom Metazoa; phylum Chordata; class Actinopteri; order Salmoniformes; family Salmonidae; genus Salmo; species Salmo salar. The sequence continues at coordinate 41,460,793 of NC_138293.1, forward strand.
AGTCATGTTTGAGTCACTCTGTAAGTACCATTTTGCTGTACTGTTTAAGCTCGATGAAAGGAACATTGTTGACACTTTTCAGCAAGTTGCAATCATGTAATACAGAAATAAAAAGTTTCTCAAAAACAAGGTCACTCTGCAAGTACCATGTTTGTCGAACTGCTTAATCAGGGTGATAAGAACACTGTTGACACTTTTCAGCAAGTTGCAATCATGAAATACAGAAATAAACAGTTTTTCAAAAACAAGGTCTAAGTCATGTTTGAGTCAATCTATAAGTACCATTTTTGCTGTACTGTTTAAACTCGATGAAAGGAACACTGTTAACACTTTTCAGCAAGTTGCAATCATGAAATACAGAAATAAAAAGTTTTTCAAAAATAAGGTCTAATTCATGTTTGAGTCACTGTAAGTACCATTTTGCTGTACTGTTTAAGCTCGATGAAAGGAACATTGTTGACACTTTTCAGCAAGTTGCAATCATGAAATACAGAAATAAAGAGTTTTTCAAAAACAAGGTCTAATTCATGTTTGAGTCACTCTGTAAGAACCATTTTGTTGTACTGTTTAAGCTCGATGAAAGGAACATTGTTGACACTTTTCAGCAAGTTGCAATCATGAAATACAGAAATAAAGAGTTTTTCAAAAACAAGGTCTAAGTCATGTTTGAGTCACTCTGTAAGTACCATTTTGCTGTACTGTTTAAGCTCGATGAAAGGAACATTGTTGACACTTTTCAGCAAGTTGCAATCATGTAATACAGAAATAAAAAGTTTTTCAAAAACAAGGTCTAAGTCATGTTTGAGTCACTCTGTAAGTACCATTTTGCTGTACTGTTTAAGCTCGATGAAAGGAACATTGTTGACACTTTTCAGCAAGTTGCAATCATGTAATACAGAAATAAAAAGTTTCTCAAAAACAAGGTCACTCTGTAAGTACCATGTTTGTCGAACTGCTTAATCAGGGTGATAAGAACACTGTTGACACTTTTCAGCAAGTTGCAATCATGAAATACAGAATTAAACAGTTTTTCAAAAACAAGGTCTAAGTCATGTTTGAGTCAATCTATAAGTACCATTTTTGCTGTACTGTTTAAACTCGATGAAAGGAACACTGTTAACACTTTTCAGCAAGTTGCAATCATGAAATACAGAAATAAAGAGTTTTTCAAAAACAAGGTCTAATTCATGTTTGAGTCACTCTGTAAGAACCATTTTGTTGTACTGTTTAAGCTCGATGAAAGGAACATTGTTGACACTTTTCAGCAAGTTGCAATCATGTTATACAGAAATAAAAAGTTTTTCAAAAACAAGGTCTAAGTCATGTTTGAGTCACTCTGTAAGTACCATTTTGCTGTACTGTTTAAGCTCGATGAAAGGAACATTGTTGACACTTTTCAGCAAGTTGCAATCATGTAATACAGAAATAAAAAGTTTCTCAAAAACAAGGTCTAAGTCATGTTTGAGTCAATCTATAAGTACCATTTTTGCTGTACTGTTTAAACTCGATGAAAGGAACACTGTTAACACTTTTCAGCAAGTTGCAATCATGAAATACAGAAATAAAGAGTTTTTCAAAAACAAGGTCTAATTCATGTTTGAGTCACTGTAAGTACCATTTTGCTGTACTGTTTAAGCTCGATGAAAGGAACATTGTTGACACTTTTCAGCAAGTTGCAATCATGAAATACAGAAATAAAGAGTTTTTCAAAAACAAGGTCTAATTCATGTTTGAGTCACTCTGTAAGAACCATTTTGTTGTACTGTTTAAGCTCGATGAAAGGAACATTGTTGACACTTTTCAGCAAGTTGCAATCATGTAATACAGAAATAAAAAGTTTCTCAAAAACAAGGTCACTCTGTAAGTACCATGTTTGTCGAACTGCTTAATCAGGGTGATAAGAACACTGTTGACACTTTTCAGCAAGTTGCAATCATGAAATACAGAAATAAAGAGTTTTTCAAAAACAAGGTCTAAGTCATGTTTGAGTCACTCTGTAAGTACCATTTTGCTGTACTGTTTAAGCTCGATGAAAGGAACATTGTTGACACTTTTCAGCAAGTTGCAATCATGAAATACAGAAATAAAGAGTTTTTCAAAAACAAGGTCTAAGTCATGTTTGAGTCAATCTGTAAGTACCATTTTGCTGTACTGTTTAAGCTCGATGAAAGGAACATTGTTGACACTTTTCAGCAAGTTGCAATCATGTAATACAGAAATAAAACGTTTTTCAAAAACAAGGTCTAAGTCATGTTTGAGTCACTCTGTAAGTACCATTTTGCTGTACTGTTTAAGCTCGATGAAAGGAACATTGTTGACACTTTTCAGCAAGTTGCAATCATGTAATACAGAAATAAAAAGTTTCTCAAAAACAAGGTCACTCTGTAAGTACCATGTTTGTCGAACTGCTTAATCAGGGTGATAAGAACACTGTTGACACTTTTCAGCAAGTTGCAATCATGAAATACAGAATTAAACAGTTTTTCAAAAACAAGGTCTAAGTCATGTTTGAGTCAATCTGTAAGTACCATTTTTGCTGTACTGTTTAAACTCGATGAAAGGAACACTGTTAACACTTTTCAGCAAGTTGCAATCATGAAATACAGAAATAAAGAGTTTTTCAAAAACAAGGTCTAATTCATGTTTGAGTCACTGTAAGTACCATTTTGCTGTACTGTTTAAGCTCGATGAAAGGAACATTGTTGACACTTTTCAGCAAGTTGCAATCATGAAATACAGAAATAAAGAGTTTTTCAAAAACAAGGTCTAAGTCATGTTTGAGTCACTCTGTAAGTACCATTTTGCTGTACTGTTTAAGCTCGATGAAAGGAACATTGTTGACACTTTTCAGCAAGTTGCAATCATGAAATACAGAAATAAAGAGTTTTTCAAAAACAAGGTCTAAGTCATGTTTGAGTCACTCTGTAAGTACCATTTTGCTGTACTGTTTAAGCTCGATGAAAGGAACATTGTTGACACTTTTCAGCAAGTTGCAATCATGTAATATAGAAATAAAAAGTTTTTCAAAAACAAGGTCTAAGTCATGTTTGAGTCACTCTGTAAGTACCATTTTGCTGTACTGTTTAAGCTCGATGAAAGGAACATTGTTGACACTTTTCAGCAAGTTGCAATCATGTAATACAGAAATAAAAAGTTTCTCAAAAACAAGGTCACTCTGTAAGTACCATGTTTGTCGAACTGCTTAATCAGGGTGATAAGAACACTGTTGACACTTTTCAGCAAGTTGCAATCATGAAATACAGAAATAAATGGTTTTTCACAAACAAGGTCTAAATCATGTTTGATGCACTCTGTAAGAACCATTTTTGCTGTATACCTTAATCAGGATGATAGGAACACTGTTGACTCTTTTCAGCAAGTTGCAATCATGTAATACAGAAATAAACAGTTTCTCAAAAACAAGGTCACTCTGAAAGTATCATTTTGCTGTACTGTTTAAACTCAATGAAGAACCCTGTTAACACTTTTCAGCAAGTTGCAATCATGAAATACAGAAATAAACAGTTTTTCAAAAACAAGGTCTAAGTCATGTTTGAGTCAATCTGTAAGTACCATTTTTGCTGTACTGTTTAAACTCGATGAAAGGAACACTGTTAACACTTTTCAGCAAGTTGCAATCATGAAATACAGAAATAAAGAGTTTTTCAAAAACAAGGTCTAATTCATGTTTGAGTCACTGTAAGTACCATTTTGCTGTACTGTTTAAGCTCGATGAAAGGAACATTGTTGACACTTTCAGCAAGTTGCAATCATGAAATACAGAAATAAAGAGTTTTTCAAAAACAAGGTCTAAGTCATGTTTGAGTCACTCTGTAAGTACCATTTTTGCTGTACTGTTTAAGCTCGATGAAAGGAACACTGTTGACACTTTTCAGCAAGTTGCAATCATGAAATACAGAAATAAAGAGTTTTTCAAAAACAAGGTCTAAGTCATGTTTGAGTCACTCTGTAAGTACCATTTTGCTGTACTGTTTAAGCTCGATGAAAGGAACATTGTTGACACTTTTCAGCAAGTTGCAATCATGTAATACAGAAATAAAAAGTTTTTCAAAAACAAGGTGTAAGTCATGTTTGAGTCACTCTGTAAGTACCATTTTGCTGTACTGTTTAAGCTCGATGAAAGGAACATTGTTGACACTTTTCAGCAAGTTGCAATCATGTAATACAGAAATAAAAAGTTTCTCAAAAACAAGGTCACTCTGTAAGTACCATGTTTGCTCGAACTGCTTAATCAGGGTGATAAGAACACTGTTGACACTTTTCAGCAAGTTGCAATCATGAAATACAGAAATAAACAGTTTTTCAAAAACAAGGTCTAAGTCAAGTTTGAGTCACTCTGTAAGTACCATTTTTGCTGTACTGTTTATACTCGATGAAAGGAACACTGTTAACACTTTTCAGCAAGTTGCAATCATGAAATACAGAAATAAAGAGTTTTTCAAAAACAAGGTCTAATTCATGTTTGAGTCACTCTGTAAGAACCATTTTGCTGTACTGTTTAAGCTCGATGAAAGGAACATTGTTGACACTTTTCAGCAAGTTGCAATCATGAAATACAGAAATAAAGAGTTTTTCAAAAACAAGGTCTAAGTCATGTTTGAGTCACTCTGTAAGTACCATTTTGCTGTATTGTTTAAGATCGATGAAAGGAACATTGTTGACACTTTTCAGCAAGTTGCAATCATGAAATACAGAAATAAAGAGTTTTTCAAAAATAAGGTCTAAGTCATGTTTGAGTCACTCTGTAAGTACCATTTTGCTGTACTGTTTAAGCTCGATGAAAGGAACATTGTTGACACTTTTCAGCAAGTTGCAATCATGTAATACAGAAATAAAAAGTTTCTCAAAAACAAGGTCACTCTGTAAGTACCATGTTTGTCGAACTGCTTAATCAGGGTGATAAGAACACTGTTGACACTTTTCGGCAAGTTGCAATGATGTAATAAAGAAATAAACAGTTTCTCAAAAACAAGGTCACTCTGTAAGTACCATTTTGCTGTACTGTTTAAACTCGATGAAAGGAACACTGTTAACACTTTTCAGCAAGATGCAATCATGAAATACAGAAATAAACAGTTTTTCAAAAACAAGGTCTAAGTCACGTTTGAGTCACTCTGTAAGTACCATTTTTGCTGTACTGTTTAAACTCGATGAAAGGAACACTGTTAACACTTTTCAGCAAGTTGCAATCATGAAATACAGAAAAATAAAGAGTTTTTCAAAAACAAGGTCTAAGTCATGTTTGAGTCACTGTAAGTACCATTTTGCTGTACTGTTTAAGCTCGATGAAAGGAACATTGTTGACACTTTTCAGCAAGTTGTAATCATGTAATACAGAAATAAAAAGTTTCTCAAAAACAAGGTCACTCTGAAAGTATCATTTTGCTGTACTGTTTAAACTCAATGAAGAACCCTGTTAACACTTTTCAGCAAGTTGCAATCATGAAATACAGAAATAAACAGTTATTCAAAAACAAGGTCTAAGTCAAGTTTGAGTCACTCTGTAAGTACCATTTTTGCTGTACTGTTTAAACTCGATGAAAGGAACACTGTTAACACTTTTCAGCAAGTTGCAATCATGAAATACAGAAATAAAGAGTTTTTCAAAAACAAGGTCTAATTCATGTTTGAGTCACTCTGTAAGAACCATTTTGCTGTACTGTTTAAGCTCGATGAAAGGAACATTGTTGACACTTTTCAGCAAGTTGCAATCATGAAATACAGAAATAAAGAGTTTTTCAAAAACAAGGTCTAAGTCATGTTTGAGTCACTCTGTAAGTACCATTTTGCTGTATTGTTTAAGCTCGATGAAAGGAACATTGTTGACACTTTTCAGCAAGTTGCAATCATGAAATACAGAAATAAAGAGTTTTTCAAAAATAAGGTCTAAGTCATGTTTGAGTCACTCTGTAAGTACCATTTTGCTGTACTGTTTAAGCTCGATGAAAGGAACATTGTTGACACTTTTCAGCAAGTTGCAATCATGAAATACAGAAATAAAGAGTTTTTCAAAAACAAGGTCTAAGTCATGTTTGAGTCACTCTGTAAGTACCATTTTGCTGTACTGTTTAAGCTCGATGAAAGGAACATTGTTGACACTTTTCAGCAAGTTGCAATCATGTAATACAGAAATAAAAAGTTTCTCAAAAACAAGGTCACTCTGTAAGTACCATGTTTGTCGAACTGCTTAATCAGGGTGATAAGAACACTGTTGACACTTTTCAGCAAGTTGCAATCATGAAATACAGAAATAAAGAGTTTTTCAAAAACAAGGTCTAATTCATGTTTGAGTCACTGTAAGTACCATTTTGCTGTACTGTTTAAGCTCGATGAAAGGAACATTGTTGACACTTTTCAGCAAGTTGCAATCATGAAATACAAAAATAAAGAGTTTTTCAAAAACAAGGTCTAAGTCATGTTTGAGTCACTCTGTAAGTACCATTTTGCTGTACTGTTTAAGCTCGATGAAAGGAACATTGTTGACACTTTTCAGCAAGTTGCAATCATGTAATACAGAAATAAAAAGTTTCTCAAAAACAAGGTCACTCTGAAAGTATCATTTTGCTGTACTGTTTAAACTCAATGAAGAACCCTGTTAACACTTTTCAGCAAGTTGCAATCATGAAATACAGAAATAAACAGTTTTTCAAAAACAAGGTCTAAGTCAAGTTTGAGTCACTCTGTAAGAACCATTTTGCTGTACTGTTTAAGCTCGATGAAAGGAACATTGTTGACACTTTTCAGCAAGTTGCAATCATGAAATACAGAAATAAAGAGTTTTTCAAAAACAAGGTCTAAGTCATGTTTGAGTCACTCTGTAAGTACCATTTTGCTGTATTGTTTAAGCTCGATGAAAGGAACATTGTTGACACTTTTCAGCAAGTTGCAATCATGAAATACAGAAATAAAGAGTTTTTCAAAAATAAGGTCTAAGTCATGTTTGAGTCACTCTGTAAGTACCATTTTGCTGTACTGTTTAAGCTCGATGAAAGGAACATTGTTGACACTTTTCAGCAAGTTGCAATCATGTAATACAGAAATAAAAAGTTTCTCAAAAACAAGGTCACTCTGTAAGTACCATGTTTGTCGAACTGCTTAATCAGGGTGATAAGAACACTGTTGACACTTTTCAGCAAGTTGCAATGATGTAATAAAGAAATAAACAGTTTCTCAAAAACAAGGTCACTCTGTAAGTACCATTTTGCTGTACTGTTTAAACTCGATGAAAGGAACCCTGTTAACACTTTTCAGCAAGATGCAATCATGAAATACAGAAATAAACAGTTTTTCAAAAACAAGGTCTAAGTCACGTTTGAGTCACTCTGTAAGTACCATTTTTGCTGTACTGTTTAAACTCGATGAAAGGAACACTGTTAACACTTTTCAGCAAGTTGCAATCATGAAATACAGAAAAATAAAGAGTTTTTCAAAAACAAGGTCTAAGTCATGTTTGAGTCACTGTAAGTACCATTTTGTTGTACTGTTTAAGCTCGATGAAAGGAACATTGTTGACACTTTTCAGCAAGTTGTAATCATGTAATACAGAAATAAAAAGTTTCTCAAAAACAAGGTCACTCTGAAAGTATCATTTTGCTGTACTGTTTAAACTCAATGAAGAACCCTGTTAACACTTTTCAGCAAGTTGCAATCATGAAATACAGAAATAAACAGTTTTTCAAAAACAAGGTCTAAGTCAAGTTTGAGTCACTCTGTAAGTACCATTTTTGCTGTACTGTTTAAACTCGATGAAAGGAACACTGTTAACACTTTTCAGCAAGTTGCAATCATGAAATACAGAAATAAAGAGTTTTTCAAAAACAAGGTCTAATTCATGTTTGAGTCACTCTGTAAGAACCATTTTGCTGTACTGTTTAAGCTCGATGAAAGGAACATTGTTGACACTTTTCAGCAAGTTGCAATCATGAAATACAGAAATAAACAGTTTTTCAAAAACAAGGTCTAAGTCATGTTTGAGTCAATCTGTAAGTACCATTTTTGCTGTACTGTTTAAACTCGATGAAAGGAACACTGTTAACACTTTTCAGCAAGTTGCAATCATGAAATACAGAAATAAAGAGTTTTTCAAAAACAAGGTCTAAGTCATGTTTGAGTCACTCTGTAAGTACCATTTTGCTGTACTGTTTAAGCTCGATGAAAGGAACATTGTTGACACTTTTCAGCAAGTTGCAATCATGAAATACAGAAATAAAGAGTTTTTCAAAAACAAGGTCTAAGTCATGTTTGAGTCACTCTGTAAGTACCATTTTGCTGTACTGTTTAAGCTCGATGAAAGGAACATTGTTGACACTTTTCAGCAAGTTGCAATCATGTAATACAGAAATAAAAAGTTTCTCAAAAACAAGCGTCGGCACTCTGTAAGTACCATGTTTGCTCGAACTGCTTAAGCTCAGGGTGATAAGGAACACTGTTGACACTTTTCAGCAAGTTGCAATCATGAAATACAGAAATAAACAGTTTTTCAAAAACAAGGTCTAAGTCATGTTTGAGTCAATCTGTAAGTACCATTTTTGCTCGTACTGTTTAAACTCGGATGAAAGGAACACTGTTAACACTTTTCAGCAAGTTGCAATCATGAAATACAGAAATAAAGAGTTTTTCAAAAACAAGGTCTAATTCATGTTTGAGTCACTGTAAGTACCATTTTGCTGTACTGTTTAAGCTCGATGAAAGGAACATTGTTGACACTTTTCAGCAAGTTGCAATCATGAAATACAGAAATAAAGAGTTTTTCAAAAACAAGGTCTAATTCATGTTTGAGTCACTCTGTAAGTACCATTTTGCTGTACTGTTTAAGCTCGATGAAAGGAACATTGTTGACACTTTTCAGCAAGTTGCAATCATGAAATACAGAAATAAAGAGTTTTTCAAAAACAAGGTCTAAGTCATGTTTGAGTCAATCTGTAAGTACCATTTTTGCTGTACTGTTTAAACTCGATGAAAGGAACACTGTTAACACTTTTCAGCAAGTTGCAATCATGAAATACAGAAATAAAGAGTTTTTCAAAAACAAGGTCTAATTCATGTTTGAGTCACTGTAAGTACCATTTTGCTGTACTGTTTAAGCTCGATGAAAGGAACATTGTTGACACTTTTCAGCAAGTTGCAATCATGAAATACAGAAATAAAGAGTTTTTCAAAAACAAGGTCTAAGTCATGTTTGAGTCACTCTGTAAGTACCATTTTGCTGTACTGTTTAAGCTCGATGAAAGGAACATTGTTGACACTTTTCAGCAAGTTGCAATCATGAAATACAGAAATAAAGAGTTTTTCAAAAACAAGGTCTAAGTCATGTTTGAGTCACTCTGTAAGTACCATTTTGCTGTACTGTTTAAGCTCGATGAAAGGAACATTTTCGACACTTTTCAGCAAGTTGCAATCATGTAATACAGAAATAAAAAGTTTTTCAAAAACAAGGTCTAAGTCGTGTTTGAGTCACTCTGTAAGTACCATTTTGCTGTACTGTTTAAGCTCGATGAAAGGAACATTGTTGACACTTTTCAGCAAGTTGCAATCATGTAATACAGAAATAAAAAGTTTTTCAAAAACAAGGTCTAAGTCATGTTTGAGTCACTCTGTAAGTACCATTTTGCTGTACTGTTTAAGCTCGATGAAAGGAACATTGTTGACACTTTTCAGCAAGTTGCAATCATGTAATACAGAAATAAAAAGTTTCTCAAAAACAAGGTCACTCTGTAAGTACCATGTTTGTCGAACTGCTTAATCAGGGTGATAAGAACACTGTTGACACTTTTCAGCAAGTTGCAATCATGAAATACAGAAATAAATAGTTTTTCACAAACAAGGTCTAAATCATGTTTGATGCACTCTGTAAGAACCATTTTTGCTGTATACCTTAATTAGGATGATAGGAACACTGTTGACACTTTTCAGCAAGTTGCAATCATGTAATAAAGAAATAAACAGTTTCTCAAAAACAAGGTCACTCTGTAAGTACCATGTTTGTTGAACTGCTTAATCAGGGTGATAAGAACACTGTTGACACTTTTCAGCAAGTTGCAATCATGAAATACAGAAATAAATAGTTTTTCACAAACAATGTCTAAATCATGTTTGATGCATTCTGTAAGAACCATTTTTGCTGTATACCTTAATCAGGATGATAGGAACACTGTTGACACTTTTCAGCAAGTTGCAATCATGTAATACAGAAATAAACAGTTTCTCAAAAACAAGGTCACTCTATAAGTACCATGTTTGTTGAACTGCTTAATCAGGATGATAAGAACACTGTTGACACTTTTCAGCAAGTTGAAATGATGTAATAAAGAAATAAACAGTTTCTCAAAAACAAGGTCACTCTGTAAGTACCATTTTGCTGTACTGTTTAAACTCGATGAAAGGAACACTGTTAACACTTTTCAGCAAGATGCAATCATGAAATACAGAAATAAACAGTTTTTCCAAAAACAAGGTCTAAGTCACATTTGAGTCACTCTGTAAGTACCATTTTGCTGTACTGTTTAAACTCGATGAAAGGAACACTGTTAACACTTTTCAGCAAGTTGCAATCATGAAATACAGAAATAAATAGTTTTTCACAAACAAGGTCTAAATCATGTTTGATGCACTCTGTAAGAACCATTTTTGCTGTATACCTTAATCAGGATGATAGGAACACTGTTGACTCTTTTCAGCAAGTTGCAATCATGTAATACAGAAATAAACAGTTTCTCAAAAACAAGGTCACTCTGTAAGTACCATTTTGCTGTACTGTTTAAACCGATGAAAGGAACACTGTTAACACTTTTCAGCAAGTTGCAATCATGAAATACAGAAATAAAGAGTTTTTCAAAAACAAGGTCTATTCATGTTTGAGTCACTCTGTAAGAACCATTTTGCTGTACTGTTTAAGCTCGATGAAAGGAACATTGTTGACACTTTTCAGCAAGTTGCAATCATGAAATACAGAAATAAACAGTTTTTTAAAAAACAAGGTCTAAGTCATGTTTGAGTCACTCTGTAAGTACCATTTTTGCTGTACTGTTTCAGCTCGATGAAAGGAACATTGTTGACACTTTTCAGCAAGTTGCAATCATGTAATACAGAAATAAAAAGTTTTTTAAAAACAAGGTCTAAGTCATGTTTGAGTCACTCTGTAAGTACCATTTTGCTGTACTGTTTAAGCTCGATGAAAGGAACATTGTTGACACTTTTCAGCAAGTTGCAATCATGTAATACAGAAATAAAAAGTTTCTCAAAAACAAGGTCACTCTGTAAGTACCATGTTTGTCGAACTGCTTTATCAGGGTGATAAGAACACTGTTGACACTTTTCAGCAAGTTGCAATCATGAAATACAGAAATAAATAGTTTTTCACAAACAAGGTCTAAATCATGTTTGATGCACTCTGTAAGAACCATTTTTGCTGTATACCTTAATCAGGATGATAGGAACACTGTTGACACTTTTCAGCAAGTTGCAATCATGTAATACAGAAATAAACAGTTTCTCAAAAACAAGGTCACTCTGTAAGTACCATGTTTGTTGAACTGCTTAATCAGGATGATAAGAACACTGTTGACACTTTTCAGCAAGTTGCAATGATGTAATAAAGAAATAAACAGTTTCTCAAAAACAAGGTCACTCTGTAAGTACCATTTTGCTGTACTGTTTAAACTCGATGAAAGGAACACTGTTAACACTTTTCAGCAAGATGCAATCATGAAATACAGAAATAAACAGTTTTTCAAAAACAAGGTCTAAGTCACGTTTGAGTCACTCTGTAAGTACCATTTTGCTGTACTGTTTAAACTCGATGAAAGGAACACTGTTAACACTTTTCAGCAAGTTGCAATCATGAAATACAGAAATAAATAGTTTTTCACAAACAAGGTCTAAATCATGTTTGATGCACTCTGTAAGAACCATTTTTGCTGTATACCTTAATCAGGATGATAGGAACACTGTTGACTCTTTTCAGCAAGTTGCAATCATGTAATACAGAAATAAACAGTTTCTCAAAAACAAGGTCACTCTGAAAGTATCATTTTGCTGTACTGTTTAAACTCAATGAAGAACCCTGTTAACACTTTTCAGCAAGTTGCAATCATGAAATACAGAAATAAACAGTTTTTCAAAAACAAGGTCTAAGTCAAGTTTGAGTCACTCTGTAAGTACCATTTTTGCTGTACTGTTTAAACTCGATGAAAGGAACACTGTTAACACTTTTCAGCAAGTTGCAATCATGAAATACAGAAATAAAGAGTTTTTCAAAAACAAGGTCTAAGTCATGTTTGAGTCACTCTGTAAGTACCATTTTGCTGTACTGTTTAAGCTCGATGAAAGGAACATTGTTGACACTTTTCAGCAAGTTGCAATCATGAAATACAGAAATAAAGAGTTTTTCAAAAACAAGGTCTAAGTCATGTTTGAGTCACTCTGTAAGTACCATTTTGCTGTACTGTTTAAGCTCGATGAAAGGAACATTGTTGACACTTTTCAGCAAGTTGCAATCATGTAATACAGAAATAAAAAGTTTTTCAAAAACAAGGTCTAAGTCATGTTTGAGTCACTCTGTAAGTACCATTTTGCTGTACTGTTTAAGCTCGATGAAAGGAACATTGTTGACACTTTTCAGCAAGTTGCAATCATGTAATACAGAAATAAAAAGTTTCTCAAAAACAAGGTCACTCTGTAAGTACCATGTTTGTCGAACTGCTTAATCAGGGTGATAAGAACACTGTTGACACTTTTCAGCAAGTTGCAATCATGAAATACAGAAATAAACAGTTTTTCAAAAACAAGGTCTAAGTCATGTTTGAGTCAATCTATAAGTACCATTTTTGCTGTACTGTTTAAACTCGATGAAAGGAACACTGTTAACACTTTTCAGCAAGTTGCAATCATGAAATACAGAAATAAAGAGTTTTTCAAAAACAAGGTCTAATTCATGTTTGAATCACTGTAAGTACCATTTTGCTGTACTGTTTAAGCTCGATGAAAGGAACATTGTTGACACTTTTCAGCAAGTTGCAATCATGAAATACAGAAATAAAGAGTTTTTCAAAAACAAGGTCTAATTCATGTTTGAGTCACTCTGTAAGAACCATTTTGTTGTACTGTTTAAGCTCGATGAAAGGAACATTGTTGACACTTTTCAGCAAGTTGCAATCATGAAATACAGAAATAAACAGTTTTTCAAAAACAAGGTCTAAGTCATGTTTGAGTCAATCTGTAAGTACCATTTTTGCTGTACTGTTTAAACTCGATGAAAGGAACACTGTTAACACTTTTCAGCAAGTTGCAATCATGAAATACAGAAATAAAGAGTTTTTCAAAAACAAGGTCTAATTCATGTTTGAGTCACTGTAAGTACCATTTTGCTGTACTGTTTAAGCTCGATGAAAGGAACATTGTTGACACTTTTCAGCAAGTTGCAATCATGAAATACAGAAATAAAGAGTTTTTCAAAAACAAGGTCTAAGTCATGTTTGAGTCACTCTGTAAGTACCATTTTGCTGTACTGTTTAAGCTCGATGAAAGGAACATTGTTGACACTTTTCAGCAAGTTGCAATCATGTTATACAGAAATAAAACGTTTTTCAAAAACAAGGTCTAAGTCATGTTTGAGTCACTCTGTAAGTACCATTTTGCTGTACTGTTTAAGCTCGATGAAAGGAACATTGTTGACACTTTTCAGCAAGTTGCAATCATGTAATACAGAAATAAAAAGTTTCTCAAAAACAAGGTCACTCTGTAAGTACCATGTTTGTCGAACTGCTTAATCAGGGTGATAAGAACACTGTTGACACTTTTCAGCAAGTTGCAATCATGAAATACAGAAATAAACAGTTTTTCAAAAACAAGGTCTAAGTCATGTTTGAGTCAATCTATAAGTACCATTTTTGCTGTACTGTTTAAACTCGATGAAAGGAACACTGTTAACACTTTTCAGCAAGTTGCAATCATGAAATACAGAAATAAAGAGTTTTTCAAAAACAAGGTCTAATTCATGTTTGAGTCACTGTAAGTACCATTTTGCTGTACTGTTTAAGCTCGATGAAAGGAACATTGTTGACACTTTTCAGCAAGTTGCAATCATGAAATACAGAAATAAAGAGTTTTTCAAAAACAAGGTCTAATTCATGTTTGAGTCACTCTGTAAGAACCATTTTGTTGTACTGTTTAAGCTCGATGAAAGGAACATTGTTGACACTTTTCAGCAAGTTGCAATCATGAAATACAGAAATAAACAGTTTTTCAAAAACAAGGTCTAAGTCATGTTTGAGTCAATCTGTAAGTACCATTTTGCTGTACTGTTTAAGCTCGATGAAAGGAACATTGTTGACACTTTTCAGCAAGTTGCAATCATGAAATACAGAAATAAAGAGTTTTTCAAAAACAAGGTCTAATTCATGTTTGAATCACTGTAAGTACCATTTTGCTGTACTGTTTAAGCTCGATGAAAGGAACATTGTTGACACTTTTCAGCAAGTTGCAATCATGAAATACAGAAATAAAGAGTTTTTCAAAAACAAGGTCTAATTCATGTTTGAGTCACTCTGTAAGAACCATTTTGTTGTACTGTTTAAGCTCGATGAAAGGAATATTGTTGACACTTTTCAGCAAGTTGCAATCATGAAATACAGAAATAAACAGTTTTTCAAAAACAAGGTCTAAGTCATGTTTGAGTCAATCTGTAAGTACCATTTTTGCTGTACTGTTTAAACTCGATGAAAGGAACACTGTTAACACTTTTCAGCAAGTTGCAATCATGAAATACAGAAATAAAGAGTTTTTCAAAAACAAGGTCTAATTCATGTTTGAGTCACTGTAAGTACCATTTTGCTGTACTGTTTAAGCTCGATGAAAGGAACATTGTTGACACTTTTCAGCAAGTTGCAATCATGAAATACAGAAATAAAGAGTTTTTCAAAAACAAGGTCTAAGTCATGTTTGAGTCACTCTGTAAGTACCATTTTGCTGTACTGTTTAAGCTCGATGAAAGGAACATTGTTGACACTTTTCAGCAAGTTGCAATCATGTTATACAGAAATAAAACGTTTTTCAAAAACAAGGTCTAAGTCATGTTTGAGTCACTCTGTAAGTACCATTTTGCTGTACTGTTTAAGCTCGATGAAAGGAACATTGTTGACACTTTTCAGCAAGTTGCAATCATGTAATACAGAAATAAAAAGTTTCTCAAAAACAAGGTCACTCTGTAAGTACCATGTTTGTCGAACTGCTTAATCAGGGTGATAAGAACACTGTTGACACTTTTCAGCAAGTTGCAATCATGAAATACAGAAATAAACAGTTTTTCAAAAACAAGGTCTAAGTCATGTTTGAGTCAATCTATAAGTACCATTTTTGCTGTACTGTTTAAACTCGATGAAAGGAACACTGTTAACACTTTTCAGCAAGTTGCAATCATGAAATACAGAAATAAAGAGTTTTTCAAAAACAAGGTCTAATTCATGTTTGAGTCACTGTAAGTACCATTTTGCTGTACTGTTTAAGCTCGATGAAAGGAACATTGTTGACACTTTTCAGCAAGTTGCAATCATGAAATACAGAAATAAAGAGTTTTTCAAAAACAAGGTCTAATTCATGTTTGAGTCACTCTGTAAGAACCATTTTGTTGTACTGTTTAAGCTCGATGAAAGGAACATTGTTGACACTTTTCAGCAAGTTGCAATCATGAAATACAGAAATAAACAGTTTTTCAAAAACAAGGTCTAAGTCATGTTTGAGTCAATCTGTAAGTACCATTTTGCTGTACTGTTTAAGCTCGATGAAAGGAACATTGTTGACACTTTTCAGCAAGTTGCAATCATGAAATACAGAAATAAAGAGTTTTTCAAAAACAAGGTGTAAGTCACGTTTGAGTCACTCTGTAAGTACCATTTTGCTGTACTGTTTAAGCTCGATGAAAGGAACATTGTTGACACTTTTCAGCAAGTTGCAATCATGAAATACAGAAATAAAGAGTTTTTCAAAAACAAGGTCTAAGTCATGTTTGAGTCACTCTGTAAGTACCATTTTGCTGTACTGTTTAAGCTCGATGAAAGGAACATTGTTGACACTTTTCAGCAAGTTGCAATCATGTAATACAGAAATAAAAAGTTTTTCAAAAACAAGGTCTAAGTCATGTTTGAGTCACTCTGTAAGTACCATTTTGCTGTACTGTTTAAGCTCGATGAAAGGAACATTGTTGACACTTTTCAGCAAGTTGCAATCCTGTAATACAGAAATAAAAAGTTTTTCAAAAACAAGGTCTAAGTCATGTTTGAGTCACTCTGTAAGTACCATTTTGGTGTACTGTTTAAGCTCGATGAAAGGAACATTGTTGACACTTTTCAGCAAGTTGCAATCATGTAATACAGAAATTAAAAGTTTCTCAAAAACAAGGTCACTCTGTAAGTACCATGTTTGTCGAACTGCTTAATCAGGGTGATAAGAACACTGTTGACACTTTTCAGCAAGTTGCAATCATGAAATACAGAAATAAATAGTTTTTCACAAACAAGGTCTAATTCATGTTTGAGTCACTCTGTAAGAACCATTTTGCTGTACTGTTTAAGCTCGATGAAAGGAACATTGTTGACACTTTTCAGCAAGTTGCAATCATGAAATACAGAAATAAACAGTTTTTCAAAAACAAGGTCTAAGTCATGTTTGAGTCAATCTGTAAGTACCATTTTTGCTGTACTGTTTAAACTCGATGAAAGGAACACTGTTAACACTTTTCAGCAAGTTGCAATCATGAAATACAGAAATAAAGAGTTTTTCAAAAACAAGGTCTAATTCATGTTTGAGTCACTGTAAGTACCATTTTGCTGTACTGTTTAAGCTCGATGAAAGGAACATTGTTGACACTTTTCAGCAAGTTGCAATCATTAAATACAGAAATAAAGAGTTTTTCAAAAACAAGGTCTAAGTCATGTTTGAGTCACTCTGTAAGTACCATTTTGCTGTACTGTTTAAGCTCGATGAAAGGAACATTGTTGACACTTTTCAGCAAGTTGCAATCATGAAATACAGAAATAAAGAGTTTTTCAAAAACAAGGTCTAAGTCATGTTTGAGTCACTCTGTAAGTACCATTTTGCTGTACTGTTTAAGCTCGATGAAAGGAACATTGTTGACACTTTTCAGCAAGTTGCAATCATGAAATACAGAAATAAAGAGTTTTTCAAAAACAAGGTCTAAGTCATGTTTGAGTCACTCTGTAAGTACCATTTTGCTGTACTGTTTAAGCTCGATGAAAGGAACATTGTTGACACTTTTCAGCAAGTTGCAATCATGTAATACAGAAATAAAAAGTTTTTCAAAAACAAGGTCTAAGTCATGTTTGAGTCACTCTGTAAGTACCATTTTGCTGTACTGTTTAAGCTCGATGAAAGGAACATTGTTGACACTTTTCAGCAAGTTGCAATCCTGTAATACAGAAATAAAAAGTTTTTCAAAAACAAGGTCTAAGTCATGTTTGATTCTCTCTGTAAGTACCATTTTGGTGTACTGTTTAAGCTCGATGAAAGGAACATTGTTGACACTTTTCAGCAAGTTGCAATCATGTAATACAGAAATTAAAAGTTTCTCAAAAACAAGGTCACTCTGTAAGTACCATGTTTGTCGAACTGCTTAATCAGGGTGATAAGAACACTGTTGACACTTTTCAGCAAGTTGCAATCATGAAATACAGAAATAAACAGTTTTTCAAAAACAAGGTCTAAGTCATGTTTGAGTCAATCTGTAAGTACCATTTTTGCTGTACTGTTTAAACTCGATGAAAGGAACACTGTTAACACTTTTCAGCAAGTTGCAATCATGAAATACAGAAATAAAGAGTTTTTCAAAAACAAGGTCTAATTCATGTTTGAGTCACTGTAAGTACCATTTTGCTGTACTGTTTAAGCTCGATGAAAGGAACATTGTTGACACTTTTCAGCAAGTTGCAATCATGAAATACAGAAATAAAGAGTTTTTCAAAAACAAGGTCTAAGTCATGTTTGAGTCACTCTGTAAGTACCATTTTGCTGTACTGTTTAAGCTCGATGAAAGGAACATTGTTGACACTTTTCAGCAAGTTGCAATCATGTAATACAGAAATAAAAAGTTTTTCAAAAACAAGGTCTAAGTCATGTTTGAGTCACTCTGTAAGTACCATTTTGCTGTACTGTTTAAGCTCGATGAAAGGAACATTGTTGACACTTTTCAGCAAGTTGCAATCATGTAATACAGAAATAAAAAGTTTCTCAAAAACAAGGTCACTCTGTAAGTACCATGTTTGTCGAACTGCTTAATCAGGGTGATAAGAACACTGTTGACACTTTTCAGCAAGTTGCAATCATGAAATACAGAAATAAAAAGTTTTTCAAAAACAAGGTCTAAGTCATGTTTGAGTCAATCTGTAAGTACCATTTTTGCTGTACTGTTTAAACTCGATGAAAGGAACACTGTTAACACTTTTCAGCAAGTTGCAATCATGAAATACAGAAATAAAGAGTTTTTCAAAAACAAGGTCTAATTCATGTTTGAGTCACTGTAAGTACCATTTTGCTGTACTGTTTAAGCTCGATGAAAAGAACATTGTTGACACTTTTCAGCAAGTTGCAATCATGAAATACAGAAATAAAGAGTTTTTCAAAAACAAGGTCTAATTCATGTTTGAGTCACTCTGTAAGAACCATTTTGTTGTACTGTTTAAGCTCGATGAAAGGAACATTGTTGACACTTTTCAGCAAGTTGCAATCATGAAATACAGAAATAAACAGTTTTTCAAAAACAAGGTCTAAGTCATGTTTGAGTCAATCTGTAAGTACCATTTTTGCTGTACTGTTTAAACTCGATGAAAGGAACACTGTTAACACTTTTCAGCAAGTTGCAATCATGAAATACAGAAATAAAGAGTTTTTCAAAAACAAGGTCTAATTCATGTTTGAGTCACTGTAAGTACCATTTTGCTGTACTGTTTAAGCTCGATGAAAGGAACATTGTTGACACTTTTCAGCAAGTTGCAATCATGAAATACAGAAATAAAGAGTTTTTCAAAAACAAGGTCTAAGTCATGTTTGAGTCACTCTGTAAGTACCATTTTGCTGTACTGTTTAAGCTCGATGAAAGGAACATTGTTGACACTTTTCAGCAAGTTGCAATCATGAAATACAGAAATAAAGAGTTTTTCAAAAACAAGGTCTAAGTCATGTTTGAGTCACTCTGTAAGTACCATTTTGCTGTACTGTTTAAGCTCGATGAAAGGAACATTGTTGACACTTTTCAGCAAGTTGCAATCATGTAATACAGAAATAAAAAGTTTTTCAAAAACAAGGTCTAAGTCATGTTTGAGTCACTCTGTAAGTACCATTTTGCTGTACTGTTTAAGCTCGATGAAAGGAACATTGTTGACACTTTTCAGCAAGTTGCAATCATGTAATACAGAAATAAAAAGTTTCTCAAAAACAAGGTCACTCTGTAAGTACCATGTTTGTCGAACTGCTTAATCAGGGTGATAAGAACACTGTTGACACTTTTCAGCAAGTTGCAATCATGAAATACAGAAATAAATAGTTTTTCACAAACAAGGTCTAAATCATGTTTGATGCACTCTGTAAGAACCATTTTTGCTGTATACCTTAATCAGGATGATAGGAACACTGTTGACACTTTTCAGCAAGTTGCAATCATGTAATACAGAAATAAACAGTTTCTCAAAAACAAGGTCACTCTGTAAGTACCATGTTTGTTGAACTGCTTAATCAGGATGATAAGAACACTGTTGACACTTTTCAGCAAGTTGCAATGATGTAATACAGAAATAAACAGTTTCTCAAAAACAAGGTCACTATGAAAGTATCATTTTGCTGTACTGTTTAAACTCAATGAAGAACCCTGTTAACACTTTTCAGCAAGTTGCAATCATGAAATACAGAAATAAACAGTTTTTCAAAAACAAGGTCTAAGTCAAGTTTGAGTCACTCTGTAAGTACCATTTTTGCTGTACTGTTTAAACTCGATGAAAGGAACACTGTTAACACTTTTCAGCAAGTTGCAATCATGAAATACAGAAATAAAGAGTTTTTCAAAAACAAGGTCTAATTCATGTTTGAGTCACTCTGTAAGAACCATTTTGCTGTACTGTTTAAGCTCGATGAAAGGAACATTGTTGACACTTTTCAGCAAGTTGCAATCATGAAATACAGAAATAAAGAGTTTTTCAAAAACAAGGTCTAAGTCATGTTTGAGTCACTCTGTAAGTACCATTTTGCTGTACTGTTTAAGCTCGATGAAAGGAACATTGTTGACACTTTTCAGCAAGTTGCAATCATGAAATACAGAAATAAAGAGTTTTTCAAAAACAAGGTCTAAGTCATGTTTGAGTCACTCTGTAAGTACCATTTTGCTGTACTGTTTAAGCTCGATGAAAGGAACATTGTTGACACTTTTCAGCAAGTTGCAATCATGTAATACAGAAATAAAAAGTTTTTCAAAAACAAGGTCTAAGTCATGTTTGAGTCACTCTGTAAGTACCATTTTGCTGTACTGTTTAAGCTCGATGAAAGGAACATTGTTGACACTTTTCAGCAAGTTGCAATCATGTAATACAGAAATAAAAAGTTTCTCAAAAACAAGGTCACTCTGTAAGTACCATGTTTGTCGAACTGCTTAATCAGGGTGATAAGAACACTGTTGACACTTTTCAGCAAGTTGCAATCATGAAATACAGAAATAAACAGTTTTTCAAAAACAAGGTCTAAGTCATGTTTGAGTCAATCTGTAAGTACCATTTTTGCTGTACTGTTTAAACTCGATGAAAGGAACACTGTTAACACTTTTCAGCAAGTTGCAATCATGAAATACAGAAATAAAGAGTTTTTCAAAAACAAGGTCTAATTCATGTTTGAGTCACTGTAAGTACCATTTTGCTGTACTGTTTAAGCTCGATGAAAGGAACATTGTTGACACTTTTCAGCAAGTTGCAATCATGAAATACAGAAATAAAGAGTTTTTCAAAAACAAGGTCTAATTCATGTTTGAGTCACTCTGTAAGAACCATTTTGTTGTACTGTTTAAGCTCGATGAAAGGAACATTGTTGACACTTTTCAGCAAGTTGCAATCATGAAATACAGAAATAAACAGTTTTTCAAAAACAAGGTCTAAGTCATGTTTGAGTCAATCTGTAAGTACCATTTTTGCTGTACTGTTTAAACTCGATGAAAGGAACACTGTTAACACTTTTCAGCAAGTTGCAATCATGAAATACAGAAATAAAGAGTTTTTCAAAAACAAGGTCTAATTCATGTTTGAGTCACTGTAAGTACCATTTTGCTGTACTGTTTAAGCTCGATGAAAGGAACATTGTTGACACTTTTCAGCAAGTTGCAATCATGAAATACAGAAATAAAGAGTTTTTCAAAAACAAGGTCTAAGTCATGTTTGAGTCACTCTGTAAGTACCATTTTGCTGTACTGTTTAAGCTCGATGAAAGGAACATTGTTGACACTTTTCAGCAAGTTGCAATCATGAAATACAGAAATAAAGAGTTTTTCAAAAACAAGGTCTAAGTCATGTTTGAGTCAATCTGTAAGTACCATTTTTGCTGTACTGTTTAAACTCGATGAAAGGAACACTGTTAACACTTTTCAGCAAGTTGCAATCATGAAATACAGAAATAAAGAGTTTTTCAAAAACAAGGTCTAAGTCATGTTTGAGTCACTCTGTAAGTACCATTTTGCTGTACTGTTTAAGCTCGATGAAAGGAACATTGTTGACACTTTTCAGCAAGTTGCAATCATGTAATACAGAAATAAACAGTTTCTCAAAAACAAGGTCACTCTGTAAGTACCATGTTTGTCGAACTGCTTAATCAGGGTGATAAGAACACTGTTGACACTTTTCAGCAAGTTGCAATCATGAAATACAGAAATAAATAGTTTTTCACAAACAAGGTCTAAATCATGTTTGATGCACTCTGTAAGAACCATTTTTGCTGTATACCTTAATCAGGATGATAGGAACACTGTTGACACTTTTCAGCAAGTTGCAATCATGTAATACAGAAATAAACAGTTTCTCAAAAACAAGGTCACTCTGTAAGTACCATGTTTGTTGAACTGCTTAATCAGGATGATAAGAACACTGTTGACACTTTTCAGCAAGTTGCAATGATGTAATAAAGAAATAAACAGTTTCTCAAAAACAAGGTCACTCTGTAAGTACCATTTTGCTGTACTGTTTAAACTCGATGAAAGGAACACTGTTAACACTTTTCAGCAAGATGCAATCATGAAATACAGAAATAAACAGTTTTTCAAAAACAAGGTCTAAGTCACGTTTGAGTCACTCTGTAAGTACCATTTTGCTGTACTGTTTAAACTCGATGAAAGGAACACTGTTAACACTTTTCAGCAAGTTGCAATCATGAAATACAGAAATAAATAGTTTTTCACAAACAAGGTCTAAATCATGTTTGATGCACTCTGTAAGAACCATTTTTGCTGTATACCTTAATCAGGATGATAGGAACACTGTTGACTCTTTTCAGCAAGTTGCAATCATGTAATACAGAAATAAACAGTTTCTCAAAAACAAGGTCACTCTGAAAGTATCATTTTGCTGTACTGTTTAAACTCAATGAAGAACCCTGTTAACACTTTTCAGCAAGTTGCAATCATGAAATACAGAAATAAACAGTTTTTCAAAAACAAGGTCTAAGTCATGTTTGAGTCAATCTGTAAGTACCATTTTTGCTGTACTGTTTAAACTCGATGAAAGGAACACTGTTAACACTTTTCAGCAAGTTGCAATCATGAAATACAGAAATGAAGAGTTTTTCAAAAACAAGGTCTAAGTCATGTTTGAGTCACTCTGTAAGTACCATTTTGCTGTACTGTTTAAGCTCGATGAAAGGAACATTGTTGACACTTTTCAGCAAGTTGCAATCATGTAATACAGAAATAAAAAGTTTTTCAAAAACAAGGTCTAAGTCATGTTTGAGTCACTCTGTAAGTACCATTTTGCTGTACTGTTTAAGCTCGATGAAAGGAACATTGTTGACACTTTTCAGCAAGTTGCAATCATGTAATACAGAAATAAAAAGTTTCTCAAAAACAAGGTCACTCTGTAAGTACCATGTTTGTCGAACTGCTTAATCAGGGTGATAAGAACACTGTTGACACTTTTCAGCAAGTTGCAATCATGAAATACAGAAATAAACAGTTTTTCAAAAACAAGGTCTAAGTCATGTTTGAGTCAATCTGTAAGTACCATTTTTGCTGTACTGTTTAAACTCGATGAAAGGAACACTGTTAACACTTTTCAGCAAGTTGCAATCATGAAATACAGAAATAAAGAGTTTTTCAAAAACAAGGTCTAATTCATGTTTGAGTCACTGTAAGTACCATTTTGCTGTACTGTTTAACCTGTTGGGTCTAGGGGGCAGCATTTGCACGTCTGGATAAAAAAAATGTACCCGATTTAATCTGGTTACTAATCCTACCCAGTAACTAGAATATGCATATACTTATTATATATGGATAGAAAACACTCTAAAGTTTCCAAAACTGTTTGAATGGTGTCTGTGAGTATAACAGAACTCATTTGGCAGGCAAAACCCTGAGACATTTTCTGACAGGAAGTGGATACCTGATGTGTTGTATTGACTTTAAACCTATCCCATTGAAAAACACAGGGGTTTAGGAATATTTTGGCACTTCCTATTGCTTCCACTAGATGTCACCAGCCTTTACAAAGTGTTTTGAGTCTTCTGGAGGGAGATCTGACCGAACAAGAGCCATGGAACGGTGATGTCCCATTAGACACCTGGCGCGCTACTTCATGTTGGGTACCCTCGTTCCAATACGTTATAAAAGGCTATGCATTCGTCCACCTTGAATATTATTCATGTTCTGGTTAAAAAAGGCCCTAATGATTTATGCTATACAACGTTTGACATGTTTGAACGAACGGAAATATTTTTTTTCCCCTCGTTCATGACGAGAAGTCCGGCTGGCTTACATCATGTGCTAACGAGACGGAGATTTTTGGACATAAATGATGAGCTTTTTTGAACAAAACTACATTCGTTATGGACCTGTGATACCTGGAAGTGACATCTGATGAAGAGAATCAAAGGTAATGGATTATTTACATAGTATTTTCGATTTTAGATCTCCCCAACATGACGTCTAGTCTGTATCGCAACGCGTATTTTTCTGGGCACAGTGCTCAGATTATTGCAAAGTGTGATTTCCCAGTAAGGTTATTTTTAAATCTGGCAAGTTGATTGCGTTCAAAAGATGTAAATCTATAATTCTTTAAATGACAATATAATATTTTACCAATGTTTTCTAATTTTAATTATTTAATTTGTGACGCTGACTTGACTGCCGGTTATTGGAGGGAAACGATTTCCTCAACATCAATGCCATAGTAAAACGCTGTTTTTGTATATAAATATGAACTTGATAGAACTAAAAATGCATGCATTGTCTAACATAATGTCCTAGGAGTGTCATCTGATGGAGATTGTAAAAGGTTAGTGTATCATTTTAGCTGGTTTTATGGTTTTGGTGACCCTGTCTTTGACTTGACAAAACATTACACACAACTCTTGTAAATGTACTGTCCTAACATACTCTAAATTTATGCTTTCGCCGTAAAACCTTTTTTGAAATCGTAAAACGTGGTTAGATTAAGGAGATGTTTATCTTTCAAATGGTGTAACATAGTTGTATTTTTGAAAAATTTGAATTTTGACATTTATTTGGATTCAAATTTGCCGCTCTTGAAATGCACCTGCTGTTGATGGAGTGCACCACAGGTGGCACGCTAGCGTCCCACCTAGCCCCAAGAGGTTAAGCTCGATGAAAGGAACATTGTTGACACTTTTCAGCAAGTTGCAATCATTAAATACAGAAATAAAGAGTTTTTCAAAAACAAGGTCTAAGTCATGTTTGAGTCACTCTGTAAGTACCATTTTGCTGTACTGTTTAAGCTCGATGAAAGGAACATTGTTGACACTTTTCAGCAAGTTGCAATCATGAAATACAGAAATAAAGAGTTTTTCAAAAACAAGGTCTAAGTCATGTTTGAGTCACTCTGTAAGTACCATTTTGCTGTACTGTTTAAGCTCGATGAAAGGAACATTGTTGACACTTTTCAGCAAGTTGCAATCATGTAATACAGAAATAAAAAGTTTTTCAAAAACAAGGTCTAAGTCATGTTTGAGTCACTCTGTAAGTACCATTTTGCTGTACTGTTTAAGCTCGATGAAAGGAACATTGTTGACACTTTTCAGCAAGTTGCAATCATGTAATACAGAAATAAAAAGTTTCTCAAAAACAAGGTCACTCTGTAAGTACCATGTTTGTCGAACTGCTTAATCAGGGTGATAAGAACACTGTTGACACTTTTCAGCAAGTTGCAATCATGAAATACAGAAATAAATAGTTTTTCACAAACAAGGTCTAAATCATGTTTGATGCACTCTGTAAGAACCATTTTTGCTGTATACCTTAATCAGGATGATAGGAACACTGTTGACACTTTTCAGCAAGTTGCAATCATGTAATACAGAAATAAACAGTTTCTCAAAAACAAGGTCACTCTGTAAGTACCATGTTTGTTGAACAGCTTAATCAGGATGATAAGAACACTGTTGACACTTTTCAGCAAGTTGCAATGATGTAATAAAGAAATAAACAGTTTCTCAAAAACAAGGTCACTCTGTAAGTACCATTTTGCTGTACTGTTTAAACTCGATGAAAGGAACACTGTTAACACTTTTCAGCAAGATGCAATCATGAAATACAGAAATAAACAGTTTTTCAAAAACAAGGTCTAAGTCACGTTTGAGTCACTCTGTAAGTACCATTTTGCTGTACTGTTTAAACTCGATGAAAGGAACACTGTTAACACTTTTCAGCAAGTTGCAATCATGAAATACAGAAATTAATAGTTTTTCACAAACAAGGTCTAAATCATGTTTGATGCACTCTGTAAGAACCATTTTTGCTGTATACCTTAATCAGGATGATAGGAACACTGTTGACTCTTTTCAGCAAGTTGCAATCATGTAATACAGAAATAAACAGTTTCTCAAAAACAAGGTCACTCTGTAAGTACCATTTTGCTGTACTGTTTAAACCGATGAAAGGAACACTGTTAACACTTTTCAGCAAGTTGCAATCATGAAATACAGAAATAAAGAGTTTTTCAAAAACAAGGTCTATTCATGTTTGAGTCACTCTGTAAGAACCATTTTGCTGTACTGTTTAAGCTCGATGAAAGGAACATTGTTGACACTTTTCAGCAAGTTGCAATCATGAAATACAGAAATAAACAGTTTTTCAAAAACAAGGTCTAAGTCATGTTTGAGTCACTCTGTAAGTACCATTTTGCTGTACTGTTTAAGCTCGATGAAAGGAACATTGTTGACACTTTTCAGCAAGTTGCAATCATGAAATACAGAAATAAAGAGTTTTTCAAAAACAAGGTCTAAGTCATGTTTGAGTCACTCTGTAAGTACCATTTTGCTGTACTGTTTAAGCTCGATGAAAGGAACATTGTTGACACTTTTCAGCAAGTTGCAATCATGAAATACAGAAATAAAGAGTTTTTCAAAAACAAGGTCTAAGTCATGTTTGAGTCACTCTGTAAGTACCATTTTGCTGTACTGTTTAAGCTCGATGAAAGGAACATTGTTGACACTTTTCAGCAAGTTGCAATCATGTAATACAGAAATAAAAAGTTTTTCAAAAACAAGGTCTAAGTCATGTTTGAGTCACTCTGTAAGTACCATTTTGCTGTACTGTTTAAGCTCGATGAAAGGAACATTGTTGACACTTTTCTGCAAGTTGCAATCATGTAATACAGAAATAAAAAGTTTTTCAAAAACAAGGTCTAAGTCATGTTTGAGTCACTCTGTAAGTACCATTTTGCTGTACTGTTTAAGCTCGATGAAAGGAACATTGTTGACACTTTTCAGCAAGTTGCAATCATGTAATACAGAAATAAAAAGTTTTTCACAAACAAGGTCTAAATCATGTTTGATGCACTCTGTAAGTACCATGTTTGTCGAACTGCTTAATCAGGGTGATAAGAACACTGTTGACACTTTTCAGCAAGTTGCAATCATGAAATACAGAAATAAATAGTTTTTCACAAACAAGGTCTAAATCATGTTTGATGCACTCTGTAAGAACCATTTTTGCTGTATACCTTAATCAGGATGATAGGAACACTGTTGACACTTTTCAGCAAGTTGCAATCATGTAATACAGAAATAAACAGTTTCTCAAAAACAAGGTCACTCTGTAAGTACCATGTTTGTTGAACTGCTTAATCAGGATGATAAGAACACTGTTGACACTTTTCAGCAAGTTGCAATGATGTAATAAAGAAATAAACAGTTTCTCAAAAACAAGGTCACTCTGTAAGTACCATTTTGCTGTACTGTTTAAACTCGATGAAAGGAACACTGTTAACACTTTTCAGCAAGATGCAATCATGAAATACAGAAATAAACAGTTTTTCAAAAACAAGGTCTAAGTCACGTTTGAGTCACTCTGTAAGTACCATTTTGCTGTACTGTTTAAACTCGATGAAAGGAACACTGTTAACACTTTTCAGCAAGTTGCAATCATGAAATACAGAAATAAATAGTTTTTCACAAACAAGGTCTAAATCATGTTTGATGCACTCTGTAAGAACCATTTTTGCTGTATACCTTAATCAGGATGATAGGAACACTGTTGACTCTTTTCAGCAAGTTGCAATCATGTAATACAGAAATAAACAGTTTCTCAAAAACAAGGTCACTCTGAAAGTATCATTTTGCTGTACTGTTTAAACTCAATGAAGAACCCTGTTAACACTTTTCAGCAAGTTGCAATCATGAAATACAGAAATAAACAGTTTTTCAAAAACAAGGTCTAAGTCATGTTTGAGTCAATCTGTAAGTACCATTTTTGCTGTACTGTTTAAACTCGATGAAAGGAACACTGTTAACACTTTTCAGCAAGTTGCAATCATGAAATACAGAAATAAAGAGTTTTTCAAAAACAAGGTCTAAGTCATGTTTGAGTCACTCTGTAAGTACCATTTTGCTGTACTGTTTAAGCTCGATGAAAGGAACATTGTTGACACTTTTCAGCAAGTTGCAATCATGAAATACAGAAATAAAGAGTTTTTCAAAAACAAGGTCTAAGTCATGTTTGAGTCACTCTGTAAGTACCATTTTGCTGTACTGTTTAAGCTTGATGAAAGGAACATTGTTGACACTTTTCAGCAAGTTGCAATCATGTAATACAGAAATAAAAAGTTTTTCAAAAACAAGGTCTAAGTCATGTTTGAGTCACTCTGTAAGTACCATTTTGCTGTACTGTTTAAGCTCGATGAAAGGAACATTGTTGACACTTTTCAGCAAGTTGCAATCATGTAATACAGAAATAAAAAGTTTCTCAAAAACAAGGTCACTCTGTAAGTACCATGTTTGTCGAACTGCTTAATCAGGGTGATAAGAACACTGTTGACACTTTTCAGCAAGTTGCAATCATGAAATACAGAAATAAATAGTTTTTCACAAACAAGGTCTAAATCATGTTTGATGCACTCTGTAAGAACCATTTTTGCTGTATACCTTAATCAGGATGATAGGAACACTGTTGACACTTTTCAGCAAGTTGCAATCATGTAATACAGAAATAAACAGTTTCTCAAAAACAAGGTCACTCTGTAAGTACCATGTTTGTTGAACTGCTTAATCAGGATGATAAGAACACTGTTGACACTTTTCAGCAAGTTGCAATGATGTAATAAAGAAATAAACAGTTTCTCAAAAACAAGGTCACTCTGTAAGTACCATTTTGCTGTACTGTTTAAACTCGATGAAAGGAACACTGTTAACACTTTTCAGCAAGATGCAATCATGAAATACAGAAATAAACAGTTTTTCAAAAACAAGGTCTAAGTCACGTTTGAGTCACTCTGTAAGTACCATTTTGCTGTACTGTTTAAACTCGATGAAAGGAACACTGTTAACACTTTTCAGCAAGTTGCAATCATGAAATACAGAAATTAATAGTTTTTCACAAACAAGGTCTAAATCATGTTTGATGCACTCTGTAAGAACCATTTTTGCTGTATACCTTAATCAGGATGATAGGAACACTGTTGACTCTTTTCAGCAAGTTGCAATCATGTAATACAGAAATAAACAGTTTCTCAAAAACAAGGTCACTCTGTAAGTACCATTTTGCTGTACTGTTTAAACCGATGAAAGGAACACTGTTAACACTTTTCAGCAAGTTGCAATCATGAAATACAGAAATAAAGAGTTTTTCAAAAACAAGGTCTATTCATGTTTGAGTCACTCTGTAAGAACCATTTTGCTGTACTGTTTAAGCTCGATGAAAGGAACATTGTTGACACTTTTCAGCAAGTTGCAATCATGAAATACAGAAATAAACAGTTTTTCAAAAACAAGGTCTAAGTCATGTTTGAGTCACTCTGTAAGTACCATTTTGCTGTACTGTTTAAGCTCGATGAAAGGAACATTGTTGACACTTTTCAGCAAGTTGCAATCATGAAATACAGAAATAAAGAGTTTTTCAAAAACAAGGTCTAAGTCATGTTTGAGTCACTCTGTAAGTACCATTTTGCTGTACTGTTTAAGCTCGATGAAAGGAACATTGTTGACACTTTTCAGCAAGTTGCAATCATGAAATACAGAAATAAAGAGTTTTTCAAAAACAAGGTCTAAGTCATGTTTGAGTCACTCTGTAAGTACCATTTTGCTGTACTGTTTAAGCTCGATGAAAGGAACATTGTTGACACTTTTCAGCAAGTTGCAATCATGTAATACAGAAATAAAAAGTTTTTCAAAAACAAGGTCTAAGTCATGTTTGAGTCACTCTGTAAGTACCATTTTGCTGTACTGTTTAAGCTCGATGAAAGGAACATTGTTGACACTTTTCAGCAAGTTGCAATCATGTAATACAGAAATAAAAAGTTTTTCAAAAACAAGGTCTAAGTCATGTTTGAGTCACTCTGTAAGTACCATTTTGCTGTACTGTTTAAGCTCGATGAAAGGAACATTGTTGACACTTTTCAGCAAGTTGCAATCATGTAATACAGAAATAAAAAGTTTTTCACAAACAAGGTCTAAATCATGTTTGATGCACTCTGTAAGTACCATGTTTGTCGAACTGCTTAATCAGGGTGATAAGAACACTGTTGACACTTTTCAGCAAGTTGCAATCATGAAATACAGAAATAAATAGTTTTTCACAAACAAGGTCTAAATCATGTTTGATGCACTCTGTAAGAACCATTTTTGCTGTATACCTTAATCAGGATGATAGGAACACTGTTGACACTTTTCAGCAAGTTGCAATCATGTAATACAGAAATAAACAGTTTCTCAAAAACAAGGTCACTCTGTAAGTACCATGTTTGTTGAACTGCTTAATCAGGATGATAAGAACACTGTTGACACTTTTCAGCAAGTTGCAATGATGTAATAAAGAAATAAACAGTTTCTCAAAAACAAGGTCACTCTGTAAGTACCATTTTGCTGTACTGTTTAAACTCGATGAAAGGAACACTGTTAACACTTTTCAGCAAGATGCAATCATGAAATACAGAAATAAACAGTTTTTCAAAAACATGGTCTAAGTCACGTTTGAGTCACTCTGTAAGTACCATTTTGCTGTACTGTTTAAACTCGATGAAAGGAACACTGTTAACACTTTTCAGCAAGTTGCAATCATGAAATACAGAAATAAATAGTTTTTCACAAACAAGGTCTAAATCATGTTTGATGCACTCTGTAAGAACCATTTTTGCTGTATACCTTAATCAGGATGATAGGAACACTGTTGACTCTTTTCAGCAAGTTGCAATCATGTAATACAGAAATAAACAGTTTCTCAAAAACAAGGTCACTCTGAAAGTATCATTTTGCTGTACTGTTTAAACTCAATGAAGAACCCTGTTAACACTTTTCAGCAAGTTGCAATCATGAAATACAGAAATAAACAGTTTTTCAAAAACAAGGTCTAAGTCATGTTTGAGTCAATCTGTAAGTACCATTTTTGCTGTACTGTTTAAACTCGATGAAAGGAACACTGTTAACACTTTTCAGCAAGTTGCAATCATGAAATACAGAAATAAAGAGTTTTTCAAAAACAAGGTCTAAGTCATGTTTGAGTCACTCTGTAAGTACCATTTTGCTGTACTGTTTAAGCTCGATGAAAGGAACATTGTTGACACTTTTCAGCAAGTTGCAATCATGAAATACAGAAATAAAGAGTTTTTCAAAAACAAGGTCTAAGTCATGTTTGAGTCACTCTGTAAGTACCATTTTGCTGTACTGTTTAAGCTCGATGAAAGGAACATTGTTGACACTTTTCAGCAAGTTGCAATCATGAAATACAGAAATAAAGAGTTTTTCAAAAACAAGGTCTAAGTCATGTTTGAGTCACTCTGTAAGTACCATTTTGCTGTACTGTTTAAGCTCGATGAAAGGAACATTGTTGACACTTTTCAGCAAGTTGCAATCATGTAATACAGAAATAAAAAGTTTTTCAAAAACAAGGTCTAAGTCATGTTTGAGTCACTCTGTAAGTACCATTTTGCTGTACTGTTTAAGCTCGATGAAAGGAACATTGTTGACACTTTTCAGCAAGTTGCAATCATGTAATACAGAAATAAAAAGTTTTTCAAAAACAAGGTCTAAGTCATGTTTGAGTCACTCTGTAAATACCATTTTGCTGTACTGTTTAAGCTCGATGAAAGGAACATTGTTGACACTTTTCAGCAAGTTGCAATCATGTAATACAGAAATAAAAAGTTTTTCACAAACAAGGTCTAAATCATGTTTGATGCACTCTGTAAGTACCATGTTTGTCGAACTGCTTAATCAGGATGATAGGAACACTGTTGACACTTTTCAGCAAGTTGCAATCATGTAATACAGAAATAAACAGTTTCTCAAAAACAAGGTCACTCTGTAAGTACCATGTTTGTTGAACTGCTTAATCAGGATGATAAGAACACTGTTGACACTTTTCAGCAAGTTGCAATGATGTAATAAAGAAATAAACAGTTTCTCAAAAACAAGGTCACTCTGTAAGTACCATTTTGCTGTACTGTTTAAACTCGATGAAAGGAACACTGTTAACACTTTTCAGCAAGATGCAATCATGAAATACAGAAATAAACAGTTTTTCAAAAACAAGGTCTAAGTCACGTTTGAGTCACTCTGTAAGTACCATTTTGCTGTACTGTTTAAACTCGATGAAAGGAACACTGTTAACACTTTTCAGCAAGTTGCAATCATGAAATACAGAAATAAATAGTTTTTCACAAACAAGGTCTAAATCATGTTTGATGCACTCTGTAAGAACCATTTTTGCTGTATACCTTAATCAGGATGATAGGAACACTGTTGACTCTTTTCAGCAAGTTGCAATCATGTAATACAGAAATAAACAGTTTCTCAAAAACAAGGTCACTCTGAAAGTATCATTTTGCTGTACTGTTTAAACTCAATGAAGAACCCTGTTAACACTTTTCAGCAAGTTGCAATCATGAAATACAGAAATAAACAGTTTTTCAAAAACAAGGTCTAAGTCATGTTTGAGTCAATCTGTAAGTACCATTTTTGCTGTACTGTTTAAACTCGATGAAAGGAACACTGTTAACACTTTTCAGCAAGTTGCAATCATGAAATACAGAAATAAAGAGTTTTTCAAAAACAAGGTCTAAGTCATGTTTGAGTCACTCTGTAAGTACCATTTTGCTGTACTGTTTAAGCTCGATGAAAGGAACATTGTTGACACTTTTCAGCAAGTTGCAATCATGAAATACAGAAATAAAGAGTTTTTCAAAAACAAGGTCTAAGTCATGTTTGAGTCACTCTGTAAGTACCATTTTGCTGTACTGTTTAAGCTCGATGAAAGGAACATTGTTGACACTTTTCAGCAAGTTGCAATCATGTAATACAGAAATAAAAAGTTTTTCAAAAACAAGGTCTAAGTCATGTTTGAGTCACTCTGTAAGTACCATTTTGCTGTACTGTTTAAGCTCGATGAAAGGAACATTGTTGACACTTTTCAGCAAGTTGCAATCATGTAATACAGAAATAAAAAGTTTCTCAAAAACAAGGTCACTCTGTAAGTACCATGTTTGTCGAACTGCTTAATCAGGGTGATAAGAACACTGTTGACACTTTTCAGCAAGTTGCAATCATGAAATACAGAAATAAACACTTTTTCAAAAACAAGGTCTAAGTCATGTTTGAGTCAATCTGTAAGTACCATTTTTGCTGTACTGTTTAAACTCGATGAAAGGAACACTGTTAACACTTTTCAGCAAGTTGCAATCATGAAATACAGAAATAAAGAGTTTTTCAAAAACAAGGTCTAATTCATGTTTGAGTCACTGTAAGTACCATTTTGCTGTACTGTTTAAGCTCGATGAAAGGAACATTGTTGACACTTTTCAGCAAGTTGCAATCATGAAATACAGAAATAAAGAGTTTTTCAAAAACAAGGTCTAAGTCATGTTTGAGTCACTCTGTAAGTACCATTTTGCTGTACTGTTTAAGCTCGATGAAAGGAACATTGTTGACACTTTTCAGCAAGTTGCAATCATGAAATACAGAAATAAAGAGTTTTTCAAAAACAAGGTCTAAGTCATGTTTGAGTCACTCTGTAAGTACCATTTTGCTGTACTGTTTAAGCTCGATGAAAGGAACATTGTTGACACTTTTCAGCAAGTTGCAATCATGTAATACAGAAATAAAAAGTTTTTCAAAAACAAGGTCTAAGTCATGTTTGAGTCACTCTGTAAGTACCATTTTGCTGTACTGTTTAAGCTCGATGAAAGGAACATTGTTGACACTTTTCAGCAAGTTGCAATCATGTAATACAGAAATAAAAAGTTTCTCAAAAACAAGGTCACTTTGTAAGTACCATGTTTGTCGAACTGCTTAATCAGGGTGATAAGAACACTGTTGACACTTTTCAGCAAGTTGCAATCATGAAATACAGAAATAAATAGTTTTTCACAAACAAGGTCTAAATCATGTTTGATGCACTCTGTAAGAACCATTTTTGCTGTATACCTTAATCAGGATGATAGGAACACTGTTGACACTTTTCAGCAAGTTGCAATCATGTAATACAGAAATAAACAGTTTCTCAAAAACAAGGTCACTCTGTAAGTACCATGTTTGTTGAACTGCTTAATCAGGATGATAAGAACACTGTTGACACTTTTCAGCAAGTTGCAATGATGTAATAAAGAAATAAACAGATTCTCAAAAACAAGGTCACTCTGTAAGTACCATTTTGCTGTACTGTTTAAACTCGATGAAAGGAACACTGTTAACACTTTTCAGCAAGTTGCAATCATGAAATACAGAAATAAATAGTTTTTCACAAACAAGGTCTAAATCATGTTTGATGCACTCTGTAAGAACCATTTTTGCTGTATACCTTAATCAGGATGATAGGAACACTGTTGACACTTTTCAGCAAGTTGCAATCATGAAATACAGAAATAAACAGTTTTTCAAAAACAAGGTCTAAGTCATGTTTGAGTCACTCTGTAAGTACCATTTTGCTGTACTGTTTAAGCTCGATGAAAGGAACATTGTTGACACTTTTCAGCAAGTTGCAATCATGAAATACAGAAATAAAGAGTTTTTCAAAAACAAGGTCTAAGTCATGTTTGAGTCACTCTGTAAGTACCATTTTGCTGTACTGTTTAAGCTCGATGAAAGGAACATTGTTGACACTTTTCAGCAAGTTGCAATCATGTAATACAGAAATAAAAAGTTTCTCAAAAACAAGGTCACTCTGTAAGTACCATGTTTGTCGAACTGCTTAATCAGGGTGATAAGAACACTGTTGACACTTTTCAGCAAGTTGCAATCATGAAATACAGAAATAAATAGTTTTTCACAAACAAGGTCTAAATCATGTTTGATGCACTCTGTAAGAACCATTTTTGCTGTATACCTTAATCAGGATGATAGGAACACTGTTGACACTTTTCAGCAAGTTGCAATCATGTAATACAGAAATAAACAGTTTCTCAAAAACAAGGTCACTCTGTAAGTACCATGTTTGTTGAACTGCTTAATCAGGATGATAAGAACACTGTTGACACTTTTCAGCAAGTTGCAATGATGTAATAAAGAAATAAACAGTTTCTCAAAAACAAGGTCACTCTGTAAGTACCATTTTGATGTACTGTTTAAACTCGATGAAAGGAACACTGTTAACACTTTTCAGCAAGTTGCAATCATGAAATACAGAAATAAAGAGTTTTTCAAAAACAAGGTCTAATTCATGTTTGAGTCACTCTGTAAGAACCATTTTGCTGTACTGTTTAAGCTCGATGAAAGGAACATTGTTGACACTTTTCAGCAAGTTGCAATCATGAAATACAGAAATAAACAGTTTTTCAAAAACAAGGTCTGTCATGTTTGAGTCACTCTGTAAGTACCATTTTTGCTGTACTGTTTAAACTCGATGAAAGGAACACTGTTAACACTTTTCAGCAAGTTGCAATCATGAAATACAGAAATAAAGAGTTTTTCAAAAACAAGGTCTAATTCATGTTTGAGTCACTCTGTAAGAACCATTTTGCTGTACTGTTTAAGCTCGATGAAAGGAACATTGTTGACACTTTTCAGCAAGTTGCAATCATGAAATACAGAAATAAAGAGTTTTTCAAAAACAAGGTCTAAGTCATGTTTGAGTCACTCTGTAAGTACCATTTTGCTGTACTGTTTAAGCTCGATGAAAGGAACATTGTTGACACTTTTCAGCAAGTTGCAATCATGAAATACAGAAATAAAGAGTTTTTCAAAAACAAGGTCTAAGTCATGTTTGAGTCACTCTGTAAGTACCATTTTGCTGTACTGTTTAAACTCGATGAAAGGAACACTGTTAACACTTTTCAGCAAGATGCAATCATGAAATACAGAAATAAACAGTTTTTCAAAAACAAGGTCTAAGTCACGTTTGAGTCACTCTGTAAGTACCATTTTGCTGTACTGTTTAAACTCGATGAAAGGAACACTGTTAACACTTTTCAGCAAGTTGCAATCATGAAATACAGAAATTAATAGTTTTTCACAAACAAGGTCTAAATCATGTTTGATGCACTCTGTAAGAACCATTTTTGCTGTATACCTTAATCAGGATGATAGGAACACTGTTGACTCTTTTCAGCAAGTTGCAATCATGTAATACAGAAATAAACAGTTTCTCAAAAACAAGGTCACTCTGTAAGTACCATTTTGCTGTACTGTTTAAACCGATGAAAGGAACACTGTTAACACTTTTCAGCAAGTTGCAATCATGAAATACAGAAATAAAGAGTTTTTCAAAAACAAGGTCTATTCATGTTTGAGTCACTCTGTAAGAACCATTTTGCTGTACTGTTTAAGCTCGATGAAAGGAACATTGTTGACACTTTTCAGCAAGTTGCAATCATGAAATACAGAAATAAACAGTTTTTCAAAAACAAGGTCTAAGTCATGTTTGAGTCACTCTGTAAGTACCATTTTGCTGTACTGTTTAAGCTCGATGAAAGGAACATTGTTGACACTTTTCAGCAAGTTGCAATCATGTAATACAGAAATAAAAAGTTTCTCAAAAACAAGGTCACACTGTAAGTACCATGTTTGTCGAACTGCTTAATCAGGGTGATAAGAACACTGTTGACACTTTTCAGCAAGTTGCAATCATGAAATACAGAAATAAACAGTTTTTCAAAAACAAGGTCTAAGTCATGTTTGAGTCAATCTGTAAGTACCATTTTTGCTGTACTGTTTAAACTCGATGAAAGGAACACTGTTAACACTTTTCAGCAAGTTGCAATCATGAAATACAGAAATAAAGAGTTTTTCAAAAACAAGGTCTAATTCATGTTTGAGTCACTGTAAGTACCATTTTGCTGTACTGTTTAAGCTCGATGAAAGGAACATTGTTGACACTTTTCAGCAAGTTGCAATCATGAAATACAGAAATAAAGAGTTTTTCAAAAACAAGGTCTAAGTCATGTTTGAGTCACTCTGTAAGTACCATTTTGCTGTACTGTTTAAGCTCGATGAAAGGAACATTGTTGACACTTTTCAGCAAGTTGCAATCATGAAATACAGAAATAAAGAGTTTTTCAAAAACAAGGTCTAAGTCATGTTTGAGTCACTCTGTAAGTACCATTTTGCTGTACTGTTTAAGCTCGATGAAAGGAACATTGTTGACACTTTTCAGCAAGTTGCAATCATGTAATACAGAAATAAAAAGTTTTTCAAAAACAAGGTCTAAGTCATGTTTGAGTCACTCTGTAAGTACCATTTTGCTGTACTGTTTAAGCTCGATGAAAGGAACATTGTTGACACTTTTCAGCAAGTTGCAATCATGTAATACAGAAATAAAAAGTTTCTCAAAAACAAGGTCACTCTGTAAGTACCATGTTTGTCGAAGTGCTTAATCAGGGTGATAAGAACACTGTTGACACTTTTCAGCAAGTTGCAATCATGAAATACAGAAATAAATAGTTTTTCACAAACAAGGTCTAAATCATGTTTGATGCACTCTGTAAGAACCATTTTTGCTGTATACCTTAATCAGGATGATAGGAACACTGTTGACACTTTTCAGCAAGTTGCAATCATGTAATACAGAAATAAACAGTTTCTCAAAAACAAGGTCACTCTGTAAGTACCATGTTTGTTGAACTGCTTAATC
This sequence comes from Salmo salar, assembly GCF_965601325.2. NCBI lineage: Eukaryota > Metazoa > Chordata > Actinopteri > Salmoniformes > Salmonidae > Salmo > Salmo salar. The sequence goes on from NC_138293.1 coordinate 41,498,564, forward strand.
AGGATGATAAGAACACTGTTGACACTTTTCAGCAAGTTGCAATGATGTAATAAAGAAATAAACAGTTTCTCAAAAACAAGGTCACTCTGTAAGTACCATTTTGCTGTACTGTTTAAACTCGATGAAAGGAACACTGTTAACACTTTTCAGCAAGATGCAATCATGAAATACAGAAATAAACAGTTTTTCAAAAACAAGGTCTAAGTCACGTTTGAGTCACTCTGTAAGTACCATTTTGCTGTACTGTTTAAACTCGATGAAAAGGAACACTGTTAACACTTTTCAGCAAGTTGCAATCATGAAATACAGAAATAAATAGTTTTTCACAAACAAGGTCTAAATCATGTTTGATGCACTCTGTAAGAACCATTTTTGCTGTATACCTTAATCAGGATGATAGGAACACTGTTGACACTTTTCAGCAAGTTGCAATCATGAAATACAGAAATAAACAGTTTTTCAAAAACAAGGTCTAAGTCATGTTTGAGTCACTCTGTAAGTACCATTTTGCTGTACTGTTTAAGCTCGATGAAAGGAACATTGTTGACACTTTTCAGCAAGTTGCAATCATGAAATACAGAAATAAAGAGTTTTTCAAAAACAAGGTCTAAGTCATGTTTGAGTCACTCTGTAAGTACCATTTTGCTGTACTGTTTAAGCTCGATGAAAGGAACATTGTTGACACTTTTCAGCAAGTTGCAATCATGTAATACAGAAATAAAAAGTTTCTCAAAAACAAGGTCACTCTGTAAGTACCATGTTTGTCGAACTGCTTAATCAGGGTGATAAGAACACTGTTGACACTTTTCAGCAAGTTGCAATCATGAAATACAGAAATAAATAGTTTTTCACAAACAAGGTCTAAATCATGTTTGATGCACTCTGTAAGAACCATTTTTGCTGTATACCTTAATCAGGATGATAGGAACACTGTTGACACTTTTCAGCAAGTTGCAATCATGTAATACAGAAATAAACAGTTTCTCAAAAACAAGGTCACTGTAAGTACCATGTTTGTTGAACTGCTTAATCAGGATGATAAGAACACTGTTGACACTTTTCAGCAAGTTGCAATGATGTAATAAAGAAATAAACAGTTTCTCAAAAACAAGGTCACTCTGTAAGTACCATTTTGATGTACTGTTTAAACTCGATGAAAGGAACACTGTTAACACTTTTCAGCAAGTTGCAATCATGAAATACAGAAATAAAGAGTTTTTCAAAAACAAGGTCTAATTCATGTTTGAGTCACTCTGTAAGAACCATTTTGCTGTACTGTTTAAGCTCGATGAAAGGAACATTGTTGACACTTTTCAGCAAGTTGCAATCATGAAATACAGAAATAAACAGTTTTTCAAAAACAAGGTCTGTCATGTTTGAGTCACTCTGTAAGTACCATTTTTGCTGTACTGTTTAAACTCGATGAAAGGAACACTGTTAACACTTTTCAGCAAGTTGCAATCATGAAATACAGAAATAAAGAGTTTTTCAAAAACAAGGTCTAATTCATGTTTGAGTCACTCTGTAAGAACCATTTTGCTGTACTGTTTAAGCTCGATGAAAGGAACATTGTTGACACTTTTCAGCAAGTTGCAATCATGAAATACAGAAATAAAGAGTTTTTCAAAAACAAGGTCTAAGTCATGTTTGAGTCACTCTGTAAGTACCATTTTGCTGTACTGTTTAAGCTCGATGAAAGGAACATTGTTGACACTTTTCAGCAAGTTGCAATCATGTAATACAGAAATAAAAAGTTTTTCAAAAACAAGGTCTAAGTCATGTTTGAGTCACTCTGTAAGTACCATTTTGCTGTACTGTTTAAGCTCGATGAAAGGAACATTGTTGACACTTTTCAGCAAGTTGCAATCATGTAATACAGAAATAAAAAGTTTCTCAAAAACAATGTCACTCTGTAAGTACCATGTTTGTCGAACTGCTTAATCACGGTGATAAGAACACTGTTGACACTTTTCAGCAAGTTGCAATCATGAAATACAGAAATAAATAGTTTTTCAAAAACAAGGTCTAAGTCATGTTTGAGTCACTCTGTAAGTACCATTTTGCTGTACTGTTTAAGCTCGATGAAAGGAACATTGTTGACACTTTTCAGCAAGTTGCAATCATGTAATACAGAAATAAAAAGTTTCTCAAAAACAATGTCACTCTGTAAGTACCATGTTTGTCGAACTGCTTAATCACGGTGATAAGAACACTGTTGACACTTTTCAGCAAGTTGCAATCATGAAATACAGAAATAAATAGTTTTTCACAAACAAGGTCTAAATCATGTTTGATGCACTCTGTAAGAACCATTTTTGCTGTATACCTTAAAACCTCTTGGGGCTAGGTGGGACGCTAGCGTGCCACCCGTGGTGCACTACATCAACAGCAGGTGCATTTCAAGAGCGGCAAATTTGAATCCAAATAAATGTCAAAATTCAAATTTTTCAAAAATACAACTATGTTACACCATTTGAAAGATAAACATCTCCTTAATCTAACCACGTTTTACGATTTCAAAAAGGTTTTACGGCGAAAGCATAAATTTAGAGTATGTTAGGACAGTACATTTACAAGAGTTATGTGTAATGTTTTGTCAAGTCAAAGACAGGGTCACCAAAACCATAAAACCAGCTAAAATGATGCACTAACCTTTTACAATCTCCATCAGATGACACTCCTAGGACATTATGTTAGACAATGCATGCATTTTTAGTTCTATCAAGTTCATATTTATATCCAAAAACAGCGTTTTACTATGGCATTGATGTTGAGGAAATCGTTTCCCTCCAATAACCGGCAGTCAAGTCAGCGTCACAAATTAAATAATTAAAATTAGAAAACATTGGTAAAATATTATATTGTCATTTAAAGAATTATAGATTTACATCTCTTGAACGCAATCAACTTGCCAGATTTAAAAATAACCTTACTGGGAAATCACACTTTGCAATAATCTGAGCACTGCGCCCAGAAAAATACGCGTTGCGATACAGACTAGACGTCATGTTGGGGAGATCTAAAATCGAAAATACTATGTAAATAATCCATTACCTTTGATTCTCTTCATCAGATGTCACTTCCAGGTATCACAGGTCCATAACGAATGTAGTTTTGTTCAAAAAAGCTCATCATTTATGTCCAAAAATCTCCGTCTCGTTAGCACATGATGTAAGCCAGCCGGACTTCTCGTCATGAACGAGGGGAAAAAATATATTTCCGTTCGTTCAAACATGTCAAACGTTGTATAGCATAAATCATTAGGGCCTTTTTTAACCAGAACATGAATAATATTCAAGGTGGACGAATGCATACTCTTTTATAACGTATTGGAACGAGGGTACCCAACATGAACTAGCGCGCCAGGTGTCTAATGGGACATCATCGTTCCATGGCTCTTGTTCGGTCAGATCTCCCTCCAGAAGACTCAAAACACTTTGTAAAGGCTGGTGACATCTAGTGGAAGCAATAGGAAGTGCCAAAATATTCCTAAACCCCTGTGTTTTTCAATGGGATAGGTTTAAAGTCAATACAACACATCAGGTATCCACTTCCTGTCAGAAAATGTCTCAGGTTTTTGCCTGCCAAATGAGTTCTGTTATACTCACAGACACCATTCAAACAGTTTTGGAAACTTTAGAGTGTTTTCTATCCATATATAATAAGTATATGCATATTCTAGTTACTGGGTAGGATTAGTAACCAGATTAAATCGGGTACATTTTTTTTATCCAGACGTGCAAATGCTGCCCCCTAGACCCAACAGGTTAATCAGGATGATAGGAACACTGTTGACACTTTTCAGCAAGTTGCAATCATGTAATACAGAAATAAACAGTTTCTCAAAAACAAGGTCACTCTGTAAGTACCATGTTTGTTGAACTGCTTAATCAGGATGATAAGAACACTCTTGAAACTTTTCAGCAAGTTGCAATGATGTAATAAAGAAATAAACAGTTTCTCAAAAACAAGGTCACTCTGTAAGTACCATTTTGCTGTACTGTTTAAACTCGATGCAAGGAACACTGTTAACACTTTTCAGCAAGTTGCAATCATGAAATACAGAAATAAAGAGTTTTTCAAAAACAAGGTCTAATTCATGTTTGAGTCACTCTGTAAGAACCATTTTGCTGTACTGTTTAAGCTCGATGAAAGGAACATTGTTGACACTTTTCAGCAAGTTGCAATCATGAAATACAGAAATAAAGAGTTTTTCAAAAACAAGGTCTAAGTCATGTTTGAGTCACTCTGTAAGTACCATTTTTGCTGTACTGTTTAAACTCGATGAAAGGAACACTGTTAACACTTTTCAGCAAGTTGCAATCATGAAATACAGAAATAAAGAGTTTTTCAAAAACAAGGTCTAATTCATGTTTGAGTCACTCTGTAAGAACCATTTTGCTGTACTGTTTAAGCTCGATGAAAGGAACATTGTTGACACTTTTCAGCAAGTTGCAATCATGAAATACAGAAATAAAGAGTTTTTCAAAAACAAGGTCTAAGTCATGTTTGAGTCACTCTGTAAGTACCATTTTGCTGTACTGTTTAAGCTCGATGAAAGGAACATTGTTGACACTTTTCAGCAAGTTGCAATCATGAAATACAGAAATAAAGAGTTTTTCAAAAACAAGGTCTAAGTCATGTTTGAGTCACTCTGTAAGTACCATTTTGCTGTACTGTTTAAGCTCGATGAAAGGAACATTGTTGACACTTTTCAGCAAGTTGCAATCATGTAATACAGAAATAAAAAGTTTTTCAAAAACAAGGTCTAAGTCATGTTTGAGTCACTCTGTAAGTACCATTTTGCTGTACTGTTTAAGCTCGATGAAAGGAACATTGTTGACACTTTTCAGCAAGTTGCAATCATGTAATACAGAAATAAAAAGTTTCTCAAAAACAAGGTCACTCTGTAAGTACCATGTTTGTCGAACTGCTTAATCAGGGTGATAAGAAAACTGTTGACACTTTTCAGCAAGTTGCAATCATGAAATACAGAAATAAACAGTTTTTCAAAAACAAGGTCTAAGTCATGTTTGAGTCACTCTGTAAGTACCATTTTGCTGTACTGTTTAAGCTCGATGAAAGGAACATTGTTGACACTTTTCAGCAAGTTGCAATCATGTAATACAGAAATAAAAAGTTTCTCAAAAACAAGGTCACTCTGTAAGTACCATGTTTGTCGAACTGCTTAATCAGGGTGATAAGAAAACTGTTGACACTTTTCAGCAAGTTGCAATGATGTAATAAAGAAATAAACAGTTTCTCAAAAACAAGGTCACTCTGTAAGTACCATTTTGCTGTACTGTTTAAACTCGATGAAAGGAACACTGTTAACACTTTTCAGCAAGATGCAATCATGAAATACAGAAATAAACAGTTTTTCAAAAACAAGGTCTAAGTCACGTTTGAGTCACTCTGTAAGTACCATTTTGCTGTACTGTTTAAACTCGATGAAAGGAACACTGTTAACACTTTTCAGCAAGTTGCAATCATGAAATACAGAAATAAATAGTTTTTCACAAACAAGGTCTAAATCATGTTTGATGCACTCTGTAAGAACCATTTTTGCTGTATACCATAATCAGGATGATAGGAACACTGTTGACACTTTTCAGCAAGTTGCAATCATGTAATACAGAAATAAACAGTTTCTCAAAAACAAGGTCACTCTGTAAGTACCATGTTTGTTAAACTGCTTAATCAGGATGATAAGAACACTGTTGACACTTTTCAGCAAGTTGCAATGATGTAATAAAGAAATAAACAGTTTCTCAAAAACAAGGTCACTCTGTAAGTACCATTTTGCTGTACTGTTTAAACTCGATGAAAGGAACACTGTTAACACTTTTCAGCAAGATGCAATCATGAAATACAGAAATAAACAGTTTTTCAAAAACAAGGTCCAGGTCATGTTTGAGTCACTCTGTAAGTAGCATTTTTGCTGTACTGTTTAAACTCGATGAAAGGAACACTGTTAACACTTTTCAGCAAGTTGCAATCATGAAATACAGAAATAAAGAGTTTTTCAAAAACAAGGTCTAATTCATGTTTGAGTCACTCTGTAAGAACCATTTTGCTGTACTGTTTAAGCTCGATGAAAGGAACATTGTTGACACTTTTCAGCAAGTTGCAATCATGAAATACAGAAATAAACAGTTTTTCAAAAACAAGGTCTAAGTCATGTTTGAGTCACTCTGTAAGTACCATTTTGCTGTACTGTTTAAGCTCGATGAAAGGAACATTGTTGACACTTTTCAGCAAGTTGCAATCATGTAATACAGAAATAAAAAGTTTCTCAAAAACAAGGTCACTCTGTAAGTACCATGTTTGTCGAACTGCTTAATCAGGGTGATAAGAAAACTGTTGACACTTTTCAGCAAGTTGCAATGATGTAATAAAGAAATAAACAGTTTCTCAAAAACAAGGTCACTCTGTAAGTACCATTTTGCTGTACTGTTTAAACTCGATGAAAGGAACACTGTTAACACTTTTCAGCAAGATGCAATCATGAAATACAGAAATAAACAGTTTTTCAAAAACAAGGTCTAAGTCACGTTTGAGTCACTCTGTAAGTACCATTTTGCTGTACTGTTTAAACTCGATGAAAGGAACACTGTTAACACTTTTCAGCAAGTTGCAATCATGAAATACAGAAATAAATAGTTTTTCACAAACAAGGTCTAAATCATGTTTGATGCACTCTGTAAGAACCATTTTTGCTGTATACCATAATCAGGATGATAGGAACACTGTTGACACTTTTCAGCAAGTTGCAATCATGTAATACAGAAATAAACAGTTTCTCAAAAACAAGGTCACTCTGTAAGTACCATGTTTGTTAAACTGCTTAATCAGGATGATAAGAACACTGTTGACACTTTTCAGCAAGTTGCAATGATGTAATAAAGAAATAAACAGTTTCTCAAAAACAAGGTCACTCTGTAAGTACCATTTTGCTGTACTGTTTAAACTCGATGAAAGGAACACTGTTAACACTTTTCAGCAAGATGCAATCATGAAATACAGAAATAAAGAGTTTTTCAAAAACAAGGTCTAAGTCATGTTTGAGTCAATCTGTAAGTACCATTTTTGCTGTACTGTTTAAACTCGATGAAAGGAACACTGTTAACACTTTTCAGCAAGTTGCAATCATGAAATACAGAAATAAAGAGTTTTTCAAAAACAAGGTCTAATTCATGTTTGAGTCACTGTAAGTACCATTTTGCTGTACTGTTTAAGCTCGATGAAAGGAACATTGTTGACACTTTTCAGCAAGTTGCAATCATGAAATACAGAAATAAAGAGTTTTTCAAAAACAAGGTCTAAGTCATGTTTGAGTCACTCTGTAAGTACCATTTTACTGTACTGTTTAAGCTCGATGAAAGGAACATTGTTGACACTTTTCAGCAAGTTGCAATCATGAAATACAGAAATAAACAGTTTTTCAAAAACAAGGTCTAATTCATGTTCGAGTCACTCTGTAAGTACCATTTTACTGTACTGTTTAAGCTCGATGAAAGGAACATTGTTGACACTTTTCAGCAAGTTGCAATCATGTAATACAGAAATAAAAAGTTTCTCAAAAACAAGGTCACTCTGTAAGTACCATGTTTGTCGAACTGCTTAATCAGGGTGATAAGAACACTGTTGACACTTTTCAGCAAGTTGCAATGATGTAATAAAGAAATAAACAGTTTCTCAAAAACAAGGTCACTCTGTAAGTACCATTTTGCTGTACTGTTTAAACTCGATGAAAGGAACACTGTTAACACTTTTCAGCAAGATGCAATCATGAAATACAGAAATAAACAGTTTTTCAAAAACAAGGTCTAAGTCATGTTTGAGTCACTCTGTAAGTACCATTTTTGCTGTACTGTTTAAACTCGATGAAAGGAACACTGTTAACACTTTTCAGCAAGTTGCAATCATGAAATACAGAAATAAATAGTTTTTCACAAACAAGGTCTAAATCATGTTTGATGCACTCTGTAAGAACCATTTTTGCTGTATACCATAATCAGGATGATAGGAACACTGTTGACACTTTTCAGCAAGTTGCAATCATGTAATACAGAAATAAACAGTTTCTCAAAAACAAGGTCACTCTGTAAGTACCATGTTTGCTGTAAACTGCTTAATCAGGATGATAAGGAACACTGTTGACACTTTTCAGCAAGTTGCAATCATGTAATACAGAAATAAACAGTTTCTCAAAAACAAGGTCACTCTGTAAGTACCATTTTGCTGAACTGCTTAAACTCAGATGATAAGGAACACTGTTGACACTTTTCAGCAAGATGCAATCATGAAATACAGAAATAAACAGTTTTTCAAAACAAGGTCCAGGTCATGTTTGAGTCACTCTGTAAGTACCATTTTTGCTGTACTGTTTAAACTCGATGAAAGGAACACTGTTAACACTTTTCAGCAAGTTGCAATCATGAAATACAGAAATAAAGAGTTTTTCAAAAACAAGGTCTAATTCATGTTTGAGTCACTCTGTAAGAACCATTTTGCTGTACTGTTTAAGCTCGATGAAAGGAACATTGTTGACACTTTTCAGCAAGTTGCAATCATGAAATACAGAAATAAACAGTTTTTCAAAAACAAGGTCTAAGTCATGTTTGAGTCACTCTGTAAGTACCATTTTGCTGTACTGTTTAAGCTAGATGAAAGGAACATTGTTGACACTTTTCAGCAAGTTGCAATCATGTAATACAGAAATAAAAAGTTTCTCAAAAACAAGGTCACTCTGTAAGTACCATGTTTGTCGAACTGCTTAATCAGGGTGATAAGAAAACTGTTGACACTTTTCAGCAAGTTGCAATGATGTAATAAAGAAATAAACAGTTTCTCAAAAACAAGGTCACTCTGTAAGTACCATGTTTGTTAAACTGCTTAATCAGGATGATAAGAACACTGTTGACACTTTTCAGCAAGTTGCAATGATGTAATAAAGAAATAAACAGTTTCTCAAAAACAAGGTCACTCTGTAAGTACCATTTTGCTGTACTGTTTAAACTCGATGAAAGGAACACTGTTAACACTTTTCAGCAAGATGCAATCATGAAATACAGAAATAAACAGTTTTTCAAAAACAAGGTCCAGGTCATGTTTGAGTCACTCTGTAAGTAGCATTTTTGCTGTACTGTTTAAACTCGATGAAAGGAACACTGTTAACACTTTTCAGCAAGTTGCAATCATGAAATACAGAAATAAAGAGTTTTTCAAAAACAAGGTCTAATTCATGTTTGAGTCACTCTGTAAGAACCATTTTGCTGTACAGTTTAAGCTCGATGAAAGGAACATTGTTGACACTTTTCAGCAAGTTGCAATCATGAAATACAGAAATAAACAGTTTTTCAAAAACAAGGTCTAAGTCATGTTTGAGTCACTCTGTAAGTACCATTTTGCTGTACTGTTTAAGCTAGATGAAAGGAACATTGTTGACACTTTTCAGCAAGTTGCAATCATGTAATACAGAAATAAAAAGTTTCTCAAAAACAAGGTCACTCTGTAAGTACCATGTTTGTCGAACTGCTTAATCAGGGTGATAAGAAAACTGTTGACACTTTTCAGCAAGTTGCAATGATGTAATAAAGAAATAAACAGTTTCTCAAAAACAAGGTCACTCTGTAAGTACCATTTTGCTGTACTGTTTAAACTCGATGAAAGGAACACTGTTAACACTTTTCAGCAAGATGCAATCATGAAATACAGAAATAAACAGTTTTTCAAAAACAAGGTCTAAGTCACGTTTGAGTCACTCTGTAAGTACCATTTTGCTGTACTGTTTAAACTCGATGAAAGGAACACTGTTAACACTTTTCAGCAAGTTGCAATCATGAAATACAGAAATAAATAGTTTTTCACAAACAAGGTCTAAATCATGTTTGATGCACTCTGTAAGAACCATTTTTGCTGTATACCATAATCAGGATGATAGGAACACTGTTGACAGTTTTCAGCAAGTTGCAATCATGTAATACAGAAATAAACAGTTTCTCAAAAACAAGGTCACTCTGTAAGTACCATGTTTGTTGAACTGCTTAATCAGGATGATAAGAACACTGTTGACACTTTTCAGCAAGTTGCAATCATGAAATACAGAAATAAAGAGTTTTTCAAAAACAAGGTCTAAGTCATGTTTGAGTCAATCTGTAAGTACCATTTTTGCTGTACTGTTTAAACTCGATGAAAGGAACACTGTTAACACTTTTCAGCAAGTTGCAATCATGAAATACAGAAATAAAGAGTTTTTCAAAAACAAGGTCTAATTCATGTTTGAGTCACTGTAAGTACCATTTTGCTGTACTGTTTAAGCTCGATGAAAGGAACATTGTTGACACTTTTCAGCAAGTTGCAATCATGAAATACAGAAATAAAGAGTTTTTCAAAAACAAGGTCTAAGTCATGTTTGAGTCACTCTGTAAGTACCATTTTACTGTACTGTTTAAGCTCGATGAAAGGAACATTGTTGACACTTTTCAGCAAGTTGCAATCATGAAATACAGAAATAAAGAGTTTTTCAAAAACAAGGTCTAATTCATGTTTGAGTCACTCTGTAAGAACCATTTTGCTGTACTGTTTAAGCTCGATGAAAGGAACATTGTTGACACTTTTCAGCAAGTTGCAATCATGAAATACAGAAATAAAAAGTTTCTCAAAAACAAGGTCACTCTGTAAGTACCATGTTTGTCGAACTGCTTAATCAGGGTGATAAGAAAACTGTTGACACTTTTCAGCAAGTTGCAATGATGTAATAAAGAAATAAACAGTTTCTCAAAAACAAGGTCACTCTGTAAGTACCATTTTGCTGTACTGTTTAAACTCGATGAAAGGAACACTGTTAACACTTTTCAGCAAGATGCAATCATGAAATACAGAAATAAACAGTTTTTCAAAAACAAGGTCTAAGTCACGTTTGAGTCACTCTGTAAGTACCATTTTGCTGTACTGTTTAAACTCGATGAAAGGAACACTGTTAACACTTTTCAGCAAGTTGCAATCATGAAATACAGAAATAAATAGTTTTTCACAAACAAGGTCTAAATCATGTTTGATGCACTCTGTAAGAACCATTTTTGCTGTATACCATAATCAGGATGATAGGAACACTGTTGACAGTTTTCAGCAAGTTGCAATCATGTAATACAGAAATAAACAGTTTCTCAAAAACAAGGTCACTCTGTAAGTACCATGTTTGTTGAACTGCTTAATCAGGATGATAAGAACACTGTTGACACTTTTCAGCAAGTTGCAATGATGTAATAAAGAAATAAACAGTTTCTCAAAAACAAGTTCAGTCTGTAAGTACCATTTTGCTGTACTGTTTAAACTCGATGAAAGGAACACTGTTAACACTTTTCAGCAAGTTGCAATCATGAAATACAGAAATAAAGAGTTTTTCAAAAACAAGGTCTAAGTCATGTTTGAGTCAATCTGTAAGTACCATTTTTGCTGTACTGTTTAAACTCGATGAAAGGAACACTGTTAACACTTTTCAGCAAGTTGCAATCATGAAATACAGAAATAAAGAGTTTTTCAAAAACAAGGTCTAATTCATGTTTGAGTCACTGTAAGTACCATTTTGCTGTACTGTTTAAGCTCGATGAAAGGAACATTGTTGACACTTTTCAGCAAGTTGCAATCATGAAATACAGAAATAAAGAGTTTTTCAAAAACAAGGTCTAAGTCATGTTTGAGTCACTCTGTAAGTACCATTTTACTGTACTGTTTAAGCTCGATGAAAGGAACATTGTTGACACTTTTCAGCAAGTTGCAATCATGAAATACAGAAATAAAGAGTTTTTCAAAAACAAGGTCTAATTCATGTTCGAGTCACTCTGTAAGTACCATTTTACTGTACTGTTTATTAAGCTCGATGAAAGGAACATTGTTGACACTTTTCAGCAAGTTGCAATCATGTAATACAGAAATAAAAAGTTTCTCAAAAACAAGGTCACTCTGTAAGTACCATGTTTGTCGAACTGCTTAATCAGGGTGATAAGAACACTGTTGACACTTTTCAGCAAGTTGCAATGATGTAATAAAGAAATAAACAGTTTCTCAAAAACAAGGTCACTCTGTAAGTACCATTTTGCTGTACTGTTTAAACTCGATGAAAGGAACACTGTTAACACTTTTCAGCAAGATGCAATCATGAAATACAGAAATAAACAGTTTTTCAAAAACAAGGTCTAAGTCATGTTTGAGTCACTCTGTAAGTACCATTTTTGCTGTACTGTTTAAACTCGATGAAAGGAACACTGTTAACACTTTTCAGCAAGTTGCAATCATGAAATACAGAAATAAAGAGTTTTTCAAAAACAAGGTCTAATTCATGTTTGAGTCACTCTGTAAGAACCATTTTGCTGTACTGTTTAAGCTCGATGAAAGGAACATTGTTGACACTTTTCAGCAAGTTGCAATCATGAAATACAGAAATAAACAGTTTTTCAAAAACAAGGTCTAAGTCATGTTTGAGTCACTCTGTAAGTACCATTTTGCTGTACTGTTTAAGCTCAAAGAAAGGAACATTGTTGACACTTTTCAGCAAGTTGCAATCATGTAATACAGAAATAAAAAGTTTCTCAAAAACAAGGTCACTCTGTAAGTACCATGTTTGTCGAACTGCTTAATCAGGGTGATAAGAAAACTGTTGACACTTTTCAGCAAGTTGCAATGATGTAATAAAGAAATGAACAGTTTCTCAAAAACAAGGTCACTCTGTAAGTACCATTTTGCTGTACTGTTTAAACTCGATGAAAGGAACACTGTTAACACTTTTCAGCAAGATGCAATCATGAAATACAGAAATAAACAGTTTTTCAAAAACAAGGTCTAAGTCACGTTTGAGTCACTCTGTAAGTACCATTTTGCAGTACTGTTTAAACTCGATGAAAGGAACACTGTTAACACTTTTCAGCAAGTTGCAATCATGAAATACAGAAATAAATAGTTTTTCACAAACAAGGTCTAAATCATGTTTGATGCACTCTGTAAGAACCATTTTTGCTGTATACCTTAATCAGGATGATAGGAACACTGTTGACACTTTTCAGCAAGTTGCAATCATGTAATACAGAAATAAACAGTTTCTCAAAAACAAGGTCACTCTGTAAGTACCATGTTTGTTGAACTGCTTAATCAGGATGATAAGAACACTGTTGACACTTTTCAGCAAGTTGCAATGATGTAATAAAGAAATAAACAGTTTCTCAAAAACAAGGTCACTCTGTAAGTACCATTTTGCTGTACTGTTTAAGCTCGATGAAAGGAACATTGTTGACACTTTTCAGCAAGTTGCAATCATGAAATAAAGAAATAAACAGTTTTTCAAAAACAAGGTCTAAGTCATGTTTGAGTCAATCTGTAAGTACCATTTTTGCTGTACTGTTTAAACTCGATGAAAGGAACACTGTTAACACTTTTCAGCAAGTTGCAATCATGAAATACAGAAATAAAGAGTTTTTCAAAAACAAGGTCTAATTCATGTTTGAGTCACTGTAAGTACCATTTTGCTGGACTGTTTAAGCTCGATGAAAGGAACATTGTTGACACTTTTCAGCAAGTTGCAATCATGAAATACAGAAATAAAGAGTTTTTCAAAAACAAGGTCTAAGTCATGTTTGAGTCACTCTGTAAGTACCATTTTGCTGTACTGTTTAAGCTCGATGAAAGGAACATTGTTGACACTTTTCAGCAAGTTGCAATCATGTAATACAGAAATAAAAAGTTTCTCAAAAACAAGGTCTCTCTGTAAGTACCATGTTTGTCGAACTGCTTAATCAGGGTGATAAGAACACTGTTGACACTTTTCAGCAAGTTGCAATGATGTAATAAAGAAATAAACAGTTTCTCAAAAACAAGGTCACTCTGTAAGTACCATTTTGCTGTACTGTTTAAACTCGATGAAAGGAACACTGTTAACACTTTTCACAAGATGCAATCATGAAATACAGAAATAAACAGTTTTTCAAAAACAAGGTCTAAGTCACGTTTGAGTCACTCTGTAAGTACCATTTTGCTGTACTGTTTAAACTCGATGAAAGGAACACTGTTAACACTTTTCAGCAAGTTGCAATCATGAAATACAGAAATAAATAGTTTTTCACAAACAAGGTCTAAATCATGTTTGATGCACTCTGTAAGAACCATTTTTGCTGTATACCTTAATCAGGATGATAGGAACACTGTTGACACTTTTCAGCAAGTTGCAATCATGTAATACAGAAATAAACAGTTTCTCAAAAACAAGGTCACTCTGTAAGTACCATGTTTGTTGAACTGCTTAATCAGGATGATAAGAACACTGTTGACACTTTTCAGCAAGTTGCAATGATGTAATAAAGAAATAAACAGTTTCTCAAAAACAAGGTCACTCTGTAAGTACCATTTTGCTGTACTGTTTAAACTCGATGAAAGGAACACTGTTAACACTTTTCAGCAATATGCAATCATGAAATACAGAAATAAAGAGTTTTTCAAAAACAAGGTCTAAGTCATGTTTGAGTCACTCTGTAAGTACCATTTTACTGTACTGTTTAAGCTCGATGAAAGGAACATTGTTGACACTTTCAGCAAGTTGCAATCATGAAATACAGAAATAAAGAGTTTTTCAAAAACAAGGTCTAAGTCATGTTTGAGTCACTCTGTAAGTACCATTTTGCTGTACTGTTTAAGCTCGATGAAAGGAACATTGTTGACACTTTTCAGCAAGTTGCAATCATGTAATACAGAAATAAAAAGTTTCTCAAAAACAAGGTCTCTCTGTAAGTACCATGTTTGTCAAACTGCTTAATCAGGGTGATAAGAACACTGTTGACACTTTTCAGCAAGTTGCAATGATGTAATAAAGAAATAAACAGTTTCTCAAAAACAAGGTCACTCTGTAAGTACCATTTTGCTGTACTGTTTAAACTCGATGAAAGGAACACTGTTAACACTTTTCAGCAAGATGCAATCATGAAATACAGAAATAAACAGTTTTTCAAAAACAAGGTCTAAGTCACGTTTGAGTCACTCTGTAAGTACCATTTTGCTGTACTGTTTAAACTCGATGAAAGGAACACTGTTAACCTGTTAGGGCTAGGGGGCAGCATTGACACGGCTGGATAAAAAACATACCCGATTTAATCTGGTTACCACTCCTACTCAGTAACTAGAATATGCATATACTTATTACATATGGATAGAAAACACCCTACATTTTCTAAAACTGTTTGAATGGTGTCTGTGAGTATAACAGAACTCAAATGGCAGGTCAAAACCTGAGAGATTCCTTTACAGGAAGTGGCCTGTCTGACCATTTCTGGAACTTCTTTGCCATCTCTATCATTTACTAAGGATCTCTGCTCTAACGTGACACTTCCCACGTCGTCCATAGGCTCTCATAGCCCGGGAAAAAAGAGAATGTCGTCATTCCAACCCCAGGCTGAAACACATTATCGCCTTTCTCAAGTGGCCCATCAAGAGACACTAGCTTATGCGCGTGACCCCGACCGCCCCCGCCTTTGGGATTTTTTCCTCTGTTTGCCGAAAAGGAGATTCCCTGTCGGAATTTTACCGCTTTTCTACGAGAAAAATGACGTAAAAATTGATTTTAAACAGCGGTTGACATGCTTCGACGTACGGCAATTGAATACTTTGAATTTTATTGTCAGGAATTGCGCCAAGCGCGCGACACTTCTTTACTATTTCGGATAGTGTCTGGAACGCACGAACAAAACGCCGCTATTCGGATATAACGATGGATTATTTTGGACCAAACCAACATTTGTTATTGAAGTAGCAATCCTGGGTGTGCATTCTGACGAAGACAACAAAAGGTAATGAAACTTTTATAATAGTAAATATGATTATGGTGAGTGCTAAACTTGCCGGGTGTCTAAATAGCGAGCCCGTGATGCCTGGGCTATATACTTAGAATATTGCAAAATGTGCTTTCACCAAAAAGCTATTTTAAAATCGGACATATCGAGTGCATAGAGGAGGTCTGTATCTATAATTCTTAAAATAATTGTTATGCTTTTTGTGAACGTTTATCGTGAGTAATTTAGTAAAATGTTAGCGAATTCCCCGTAAGTTTGCGGGGGGTATGCTAGTTCTGAACGTCACATGCTAATGTAAAAAGCTGGTTTTTGATATAAATATGAACTTGATTGAACAAAACATGCATGTATTGTATAACATAATGTCCTAGGGTTGTCATCTGATGAAGATCATCAAAGGTGAGTGCTGCATTTAGCTGTCTTCTGGGTTTTGGTGACATTATATGCTGGCTTGAAAAATGGGTGTCTGATTATTTCTGGCTTGGTACTCTGCTGACATAATCTAATGTTTTGCTTTCGTTGTAAAGCCTTTTTGAAATCGGACAGTGTGGTTAGATTAACGAGAGTCTTATCTTTAAATGGCTGTAAAATAGTCATATGTTTGAGAAATTGAAGTAATAGGATTTTGAAGATTTTGAAAATCGCGCCACAGGCTGGCAGTGGATGTTACGTAGGTGGGACGAATTCGTCCCGCCGGTCCCATAGAGGTTAACACTTTTCAGCAAGTTGCAATCATGAAATACAGAAATAAATAGTTTTTCACAAACAAGGTCTAAATCATGTTTGATGCACTCTGTAAGAACCATTTTTGCTGTATACCTTAATCAGGATGATAGGAACACTGTTGACACTTTTCAGCAAGTTGCAATCATGTAATACAGAAATAAACATTTTCTCAAAAACAAGGTCACTCTGTAAGTACCATGTTTGTTGAACTGCTTAATCAGGATGATAAGAACACTGTTGACACTTTTCAGCAAGTTGCAATGATGTAATAAAGAAATAAACAGTTTCTCAAAAACAAGGTCACTCTGTAAGTACCATTTTGCTGTACTGTTTAAACTCGATGAAAGGAACACTGTTAACACTTTTCAGCAAGTTGCAATCATGAAATACAGAAATAAAGAGTTTTTCAAAAACAAGGTCTAATTCATGTTTGAGTCACTCTGTAAGAACCATTTTGCTGTACTGTTTAAGCTCGATGAAAGGAACATTGTTGACACTTTTCAGCAAGTTGCAATCATGAAATAAAGAAATAAACAGTTTTTCAAAAACAAGGTCTAAGTCATGTTTGAGTCACTCTGTAAGTACCATTTTACTGTACTGTTTAAGCTCGATGAAAGGAACATTGTTGACACTTTTCAGCAAGTTGCAATCATGAAATACAGAAATAAAGAGTTTTTCAAAAACAAGGTCTAAGTCATGTTTGAGTCACTCTGTAAGTACCATTTTGCTGTACTGTTTAAGCTCGATGAAAGGAACATTGTTGACACTTTTCAGCAAGTTGCAATCATGTAATACAGAAATAAAAAGTTTCTCAAAAACAAGGTCACTCTGTAAGTACCATGTTTGTCGAACTGCTTAATCAGGGTGATAAGAAAACTGTTGACACTTTTCAGCAAGTTGCAATGATGTAATAAAGAAATAAACAGTTTCTCAAAAACAAGGTCACTCTGTAAGTACCATTTTGCTGTACTGTTTAAACTCGATGAAAGGAACACTGTTAACACTTTTCAGCAAGATGCAATCATGAAATACAGAAATAAACAGTTTTTCAAAAACAAGGTCTAAGTCACGTTTGAGTCACTCTGTAAGTACCATTTTGCTGTACTGTTTAAACTCGATGAAAGGAACACTGTTAACACTTTTCAGCAAGTTGCAATCATGAAATACAGAAATAAATAGTTTTTCACAAACAAGGTCTAAATCATGTTTGATGCACTCTGTAAGAACCATTTTTGCTGTATACCTTAATCAGGATGATAGGAACATTGTTGACACTTTTCAGCAAGTTGCAATCATGTAATACAGAAATAAACAGTTTCTCAAAAACAAGGTCACTCTGTAAGTACCATGTTTGTTGAACTGCTTAATCAGGATGATAAGAACACTGTTGACACTTTTCAGCAAGTTGCAATGATGTAATAAAGAAATAAACAGTTTCTCAAAAACAAGGTCACTCTGTAAGTACCATTTTGCTGTACTGTTTAAGCTCGATGAAAGGAACATTGTTGACACTTTTCAGCAAGTTGCAATCATGAAATAAAGAAATAAACAGTTTTTCAAAAACAAGGTCTAAGTCATGTTTGAGTCAATCTGTAAGTACCATTTTTGCTGTACTGTTTAAACTCGATGAAAGGAACACTGTTAACACTTTTCAGCAAGTTGCAATCATGAAATACAGAAATAAAGAGTTTTTCAAAAACAAGGTCTAATTCATGTTTGAGTCACTGTAAGTACCATTTTGCTGGACTGTTTAAGCTCGATGAAAGGAACATTGTTGACACTTTTCAGCAAGTTGCAATCATGAAATACAGAAATAAAGAGTTTTTCAAAAACAAGGTCTAAGTCATGTTTGAGTCACTCTGTAAGTACCATTTTACTGTACTGTTTAAGCTCGATGAAAGGAACATTGTTGACACTTTTCAGCAAGTTGCAATCATGAAATACAGAAATAAAGAGTTTTTCAAAAACAAGGTCTAAGTCATGTTTGAGTCACTCTGTAAGTACCATTTTGCTGTACTGTTTAAGCTCGATGAAATTAACATTGTTGACACTTTTCAGCAAGTTGCAATCATGTAATACAGAAATAAAAAGTTTCTCAAAAACAAGGTCTCTCTGTAAGTACCATGTTTGTCGAACTGCTTAATCAGGGTGATAAGAACACTGTTGACACTTTTCAGCAAGTTGCAATGATGTAATAAAGAAATAAACAGTTTCTCAAAAACAAGGTCACTCTGTAAGTACCATTTTGCTGTACTGTTTAAACTCGATGAAAGGAACACTGTTAACACTTTTCACAAGATGCAATCATGAAATACAGAAATAAACAGTTTTTCAAAAACAAGGTCTAAGTCACGTTTGAGTCACTCTGTAAGTACCATTTTGCTGTACTGTTTAAACTCGATGAAAGAAACACTGTTAACACTTTTCAGCAAGTTGCAATCATGAAATACAGAAATAAATAGTTTTTCACAAACAAGGTCTAAATCATGTTTGATGCACTCTGTAAGAACCATTTTTGCTGTATACCTTAATCAGGATGATAGGAACACTGTTGACACTTTTCAGCAAGTTGCAATCATGTAATACAGAAATAAACAGTTTCTCAAAAACAAGGTCACTCTGTAAGTACCATGTTTGTTGAACTGCTTAATCAGGATGATAAGAACACTGTTGACACTTTTCAGCAAGTTGCAATGATGTAATACAGAAATAAACAGTTTCTCAAAAACAAGGTCACTCTGTAAGTACCATTTTGCTGTACTGTTTAAACTCGATGAAAGGAACACTGTTAACACTTTTCAGCAAGATGCAATCATGAAATACAGAAATAAACAGTTTTTCAAAAACAAGGTCTAAGTCATGTTTGAGTCACTCTGTAAGTACCATTTTTGCTGTACTGTTTAAACTCGATGAAAGGAACACTGTTAACACTTTTCAGCAAGTTGCAATCATGAAATACAGAAATAAAGAGTTTTTCAAAAACAAGGTCTAATTCATGTTTGAGTCACTCTGTAAGAACCATTTTGCTGTACTGTTTAAGCTCGATGAAAGGAACATTGTTGACACTTTTCAGCAAGTTGCAATCATGAAATACAGAAATAAACAGTTTTTCAAAAACAAGGTCTAAGTCATGTTTGAGTCACTCTGTAAGTACCATTTTTGCTGTACTGTTTAAACTCGATGAAAGGAACACTGTTAACACTTTTCAGCAAGTTGCAATCATGAAATACAGAAATAAAGAGTTTTTCAAAAACAAGGTCTAATTCATGTTTGAGTCACTGTAAGTACCATTTTGCTGGACTGTTTAAGCTCGATGAAAGGAACATTGTTGACACTTTTCAGCAAGTTGCAATCATGAAATACAGAAATAAAGAGTTTTTCAAAAACAAGGTCTAAGTCATGTTTGAGTCACTCTGTAAGTACCATTTTACTGTACTGTTTAAGCTCGATGAAAGGAACATTGTTGACACTTTTCAGCAAGTTGCAATCATGAAATACAGAAATAAAGAGTTTTTCAAAAACAAGGTCTAAGTCATGTTTGAGTCACTCTGTAAGTACCATTTTGCTGTACTGTTTAAGCTCGATGAAAGGAACATTGTTGACACTTTTCAGCAAGTTGCAATCATGTAATACAGAAATAAAAAGTTTCTCAAAAACAAGGTCTCTCTGTAAGTACCATGTTTGTCGAACTGCTTAATCAGGGTGATAAGAACACTGTTGACACTTTTCAGCAAGTTGCAATGATGTAATAAAGAAATAAACAGTTTCTCAAAAACAAGGTCACTCTGTAAGTACCATTTTGCTGTACTGTTTAAACTCGATGAAAGGAACACTGTTAACACTTTTCACAAGATGCAATCATGAAATACAGAAATAAACAGTTTTTCAAAAACAAGGTCTAAGTCACGTTTGAGTCACTCTGTAAGTACCATTTTGCTGTACTGTTTAAACTCGATGAAAGAAACACTGTTAACACTTTTCAGCAAGTTGCAATCATGAAATACAGAAATAAATAGTTTTTCACAAACAAGGTCTAAATCATGTTTGATGCACTCTGTAAGAACCATTTTTGCTGTATACCTTAATCAGGATGATAGGAACACTGTTGACACTTTTCAGCAAGTTGCAATCATGTAATACAGAAATAAACAGTTTCTCAAAAACAAGGTCACTCTGTAAGTACCATGTTTGTTGAACTGCTTAATCAGGATGATAAGAACACTGTTGACACTTTTCAGCAAGTTGCAATGATGTAATACAGAAATAAACAGTTTCTCAAAAACAAGGTCACTCTGTAAGTACCATTTTGCTGTACTGTTTAAACTCGATGAAAGGAACACTGTTAACACTTTTCAGCAAGATGCAATCATGAAATACAGAAATAAACAGTTTTTCAAAAACAAGGTCTAAGTCATGTTTGAGTCACTCTGTAAGTACCATTTTTGCTGTACTGTTTAAACTCGATGAAAGGAACACTGTTAACACTTTTCAGCAAGTTGCAATCATGAAATACAGAAATAAACAGTTTTTCAAAAACAAGGTCTAAGTCATGTTTGAGTCACTCTGTAAGTACCATTTTGCTGTACTGTTTAAGCTCGATGAAAGGAACATTGTTGACACTTTTCAGCAAGTTGCAATCATGTAATACAGAAATAAAAAGTTTTTCAAAAACAAGGTCTAATTCATGTTTGAGTCACTCTGTAAGAACCATTTTGCTGTACTGTTTAAGCTCGATGAAAGGAACATTGTTGACACTTTTCAGCAAGTTGCAATCATGAAATACAGAAATAAACAGTTTTTCAAAAACAAGGTCTAAGTCATGTTTGAGTCACTCTGTAAGTACCATTTTGCTGTACTGTTTAAGCTCGATGAAAGGAACATTGTTGACACTTTTCAGCAAGTTGCAATCATGTAATACAGAAATAAAAAGTTTCTCAAAAACAAGGTCACTCTGTAAGTACCATGTTTGTCGAACTGCTTAATCAGGGTGATAAGAAAACTGTTGACACTTTTCAGCAAGTTGCAATGATGTAATAAAGAAATAAACAGTTTCTCAAAAACAAGGTCACTCTGTAAGTACCATTTTGCTGTACTGTTTAAACTCGATGAAAGGAACACTGTTAACACTTTTCAGCAAGATGCAATCATGAAATACAGAAATAAACAGTTTTTCAAAAACAAGGTCTAAGTCACGTTTGAGTCACTCTGTAAGTACCATTTTGCTGTACTGTTTAAACTCGATGAAAGGAACACTGTTAACACTTTTCAGCAAGTTGCAATCATGAAATACAGAAATAAAGAGTTTTTCAAAAACAAGGTCTAATTCATGTTTGAGTCACTCTGTAAGAACCATTTTGCTGTACTGTTTAAGCTCGATGAAAGGAACATTGTTGACACTTTTCAGCAAGTTGCAATCATGAAATAAAGAAATAAACAGTTTTTCAAAAACAAGGTCTAAGTCATGTTTGAGTCACTCTGTAAGTACCATTTTGCTGTACTGTTTAAGCTCGATGAAAGGAACATTGTTGACACTTTTCAGCAAGTTGCAATCATGTAATACAGAAATAAAAAGTTTCTCAAAAACAAGGTCTCTCTGTAAGTACCATGTTTGTCGAACTGCTTAATCAGGGTGATAAGAACACTGTTGACACTTTTCAGCAAGTTGCAATGATGTAATAAAGAAATAAACAGTTTCTCAAAAACAAGGTCACTCTGTAAGTACCATTTTGCTGTACTGTTTAAACTCGATGAAAGGAACACTGTTAACACTTTTCAGCAAGTTGCAATCATGAAATACAGAAATAAAGAGTTTTTCAAAAACAAGGTCTAATTCATGTTTGAGTCACTCTGTAAGAACCATTTTGCTGTACTGTTTAAGCTCGATGAAAGGAACATTGTTGACACTTTTCAGCAAGTTGCAATCATGAAATAAAGAAATAAACAGTTTTTCAAAAACAAGGTCTAAGTCATGTTTGAGTCAATCTGTAAGTACCATTTTTGCTGTACTGTTTAAACTCGATGAAAGGAACACTGTTAACACTTTTCAGCAAGTTGCAATCATGAAATACAGAAATAAAGAGTTTTTCAAAAACAAGGTCTAATTCATGTTTGAGTCACTGTAAGTACCATTTTGCTGGACTGTTTAAGCTCGATGAAAGGAACATTGTTGACACTTTTCAGCAAGTTGCAATCATGAAATAAAGAAATAAACAGTTTTTCAAAAACAAGGTCTAAGTCATGTTTGAGTCACTCTGTAAGTACCATTTTACTGTACTGTTTAAGCTCGATGAAAGGAACATTGTTGACACTTTTCAGCAAGTTGCAATCATGAAATACAGAAATAAAGAGTTTTTCAAAAACAAGGTCTAAGTCATGTTTGAGTCACTCTGTAAGTACCATTTTGCTGTACTGTTTAAGCTCGATGAAAGGAACATTGTTGACACTTTTCAGCAAGTTGCAATCATGTAATACAGAAATAAAAAGTTTCTCAAAAACAAGGTCACTCTGTAAGTACCATGTTTGTCGAACTGCTTAATCAGGGTGATAAGAAAACTGTTGACACTTTTCAGCAAGTTGCAATGATGTAATAAAGAAATAAACAGTTTCTCAAAAACAAGGTCACTCTGTAAGTACCATTTTGCTGTACTGTTTAAACTCGATGAAAGGAACACTGTTAACACTTTTCAGCAAGATGCAATCATGAAATACAGAAATAAACAGTTTTTCAAAAACAAGGTCTAAGTCACGTTTGAGTCACTCTGTAAGTACCATTTTGCTGTACTGTTTAAACTCGATGAAAGGAACACTGTTAACACTTTTCAGCAAGTTGCAATCATGAAATACAGAAATAAATAGTTTTTCACAAACAAGGTCTAAATCATGTTTGATGCACTCTGTAAGAACCATTTTTGCTGTATACCTTAATCAGGATGATAGGAACATTGTTGACACTTTTCAGCAAGTTGCAATCATGTAATACAGAAATAAACAGTTTCTCAAAAACAAGGTCACTCTGTAAGTACCATGTTTGTTGAACTGCTTAATCAGGATGATAAGAACACTGTTGACACTTTTCAGCAAGTTGCAATGATGTAATAAAGAAATAAACAGTTTCTCAAAAACAAGGTCACTCTGTAAGTACCATTTTGCTGTACTGTTTAAGCTCGATGAAAGGAACATTGTTGACACTTTTCAGCAAGTTGCAATCATGAAATAAAGAAATAAACAGTTTTTCAAAAACAAGGTCTAAGTCATGTTTGAGTCAATCTGTAAGTACCATTTTTGCTGTACTGTTTAAACTCGATGAAAGGAACACTGTTAACACTTTTCAGCAAGTTGCAATCATGAAATACAGAAATAAAGAGTTTTTCAAAAACAAGGTCTAATTCATGTTTGAGTCACTGTAAGTACCATTTTGCTGGACTGTTTAAGCTCGATGAAAGGAACATTGTTGACACTTTTCAGCAAGTTGCAATCATGAAATACAGAAATAAAGAGTTTTTCAAAAACAAGGTCTAAGTCATGTTTGAGTCACTCTGTAAGTACCATTTTACTGTACTGTTTAAGCTCGATGAAAGGAACATTGTTGACACTTTTCAGCAAGTTGCAATCATGAAATACAGAAATAAAGAGTTTTTCAAAAACAAGGTCTAAGTCATGTTTGAGTCACTCTGTAAGTACCATTTTGCTGTACTGTTTAAGCTCGATGAAAGGAACATTGTTGACACTTTTCAGCAAGTTGCAATCATGTAATACAGAAATAAAAAGTTTCTCAAAAACAAGGTCTCTCTGTAAGTACCATGTTTGTCGAACTGCTTAATCAGGGTGATAAGAACACTGTTGACACTTTTCAGCAAGTTGCAATGATGTAATAAAGAAATAAACAGTTTCTCAAAAACAAGGTCACTCTGTAAGTACCATTTTGCTGTACTGTTTAAACTCGATGAAAGGAACACTGTTAACACTTTTCAGCAAGATGCAATCATGAAATACAGAAATAAACAGTTTTTCAAAAACAAGGTCTAAGTCACGTTTGAGTCACTCTGTAAGTACCATTTTGCTGTACTGTTTAAACTCGATGAAAGGAACACTGTTAACACTTTTCAGCAAGTTGCAATCATGAAATACAGAAATAAATAGTTTTTCACAAACAAGGTCTAAATCATGTTTGATGCACTCTGTAAGAACCATTTTTGCTGTATACCTTAATCAGGATGATAGGAACATTGTTGACACTTTTCAGCAAGTTGCAATCATGTAATACAGAAATAAACAGTTTCTCAAAAACAAGGTCACTCTGTAAGTACCATGTTTGTTGAACTGCTTAATCAGGATGATAAGAACACTGTTGACACTTTTCAGCAAGTTGCAATGATGTAATAAAGAAATAAACAGTTTCTCAAAAACAAGGTCACTCTGTAAGTACCATTTTGCTGTACTGTTTAAGCTCGATGAAAGGAACATTGTTGACACTTTTCAGCAAGTTGCAATCATGAAATAAAGAAATAAACAGTTTTTCAAAAACAAGGTCTAAGTCATGTTTGAGTCAATCTGTAAGTACCATTTTTGCTGTACTGTTTAAACTCGATGAAAGGAACACTGTTAACACTTTTCAGCAAGTTGCAATCATGAAATACAGAAATAAAGAGTTTTTCAAAAACAAGGTCTAATTCATGTTTGAGTCACTGTAAGTACCATTTTGTTGGACTGTTTAAGCTCGATGAAAGGAACATTGTTGACACTTTTCAGCAAGTTGCAATCATGAAATACAGAAATAAAGAGTTTTTCAAAAACAAGGTCTAAGTCATGTTTGAGTCACTCTGTAAGTACCATTTTACTGTACTGTTTAAGCTCGATGAAAGGAACATTGTTGACACTTTTCAGCAAGTTGCAATCATGAAATACAGAAATAAAGAGTTTTTCAAAAACAAGGTCTAAGTCATGTTTGAGTCACTCTGTAAGTACCATTTTGCTGTACTGTTTAAGCTCGATGAAAGGAACATTGTTGACACTTTTCAGCAAGTTGCAATCATGTAATACAGAAATAAAAAGTTTCTCAAAAACAAGGTCTCTCTGTAAGTACCATGTTTGTCGAACTGCTTAATCAGGGTGATAAGAACACTGTTGACACTTTTCAGCAAGTTGCAATGATGTAATAAAGAAATAAACAGTTTCTCAAAAACAAGGTCACTCTGTAAGTACCATTTTGCTGTACTGTTTAAACTCGATGAAAGGAACACTGTTAACACTTTTCACAAGATGCAATCATGAAATACAGAAATAAACAGTTTTTCAAAAACAAGGTCTAAGTCACGTTTGAGTCACTCTGTAAGTACCATTTTGCTGTACTGTTTAAACTCGATGAAAGAAACACTGTTAACACTTTTCAGCAAGTTGCAATCATGAAATACAGAAATAAATAGTTTTTCACAAACAAGGTCTAAATCATGTTTGATGCACTCTGTAAGAACCATTTTTGCTGTATACCTTAATCAGGATGATAGGAACACTGTTGACACTTTTCAGCAAGTTGCAATCATGTAATACAGAAATAAACAGTTTCTCAAAAACAAGGTCACTCTGTAAGTACCATGTTTGTTGAACTGCTTAATCAGGATGATAAGAACACTGTTGACACTTTTCAGCAAGTTGCAATGATGTAATACAGAAATAAACAGTTTCTCAAAAACAAGGTCACTCTGTAAGTACCATTTTGCTGTACTGTTTAAACTCGATGAAAGGAACACTGTTAACACTTTTCAGCAAGATGCAATCATGAAATACAGAAATAAACAGTTTTTCAAAAACAAGGTCTAAGTCATGTTTGAGTCACTCTGTAAGTACCATTTTTGCTGTACTGTTTAAACTCGATGAAAGGAACACTGTTAACACTTTTCAGCAAGTTGCAATCATGAAATACAGAAATAAAGAGTTTTTCAAAAACAAGGTCTAATTCATGTTTGAGTCACTCTGTAAGAACCATTTTGCTGTACTGTTTAAGCTCGATGAAAGGAACATTGTTGACACTTTTCAGCAAGTTGCAATCATGAAATACAGAAATAAACAGTTTTTCAAAAACAAGGTCTAAGTCATGTTTGAGTCACTCTGTAAGTACCATTTTGCTGTACTGTTTAAGCTCGATGAAAGGAACATTGTTGACACTTTTCAGCAAGTTGCAATCATGAAATACAGAAATAAAGAGTTTTTCAAAAACAAGGTCTAAGTCATGTTTGAGTCACTCTGTAAGTACCATTTTGCTGTACTGTTTAAGCTCGATGAAAGGAACATTGTTGACACTTTTCAGCAAGTTGCAATCATGTAATACAGAAATAAAAAGTTTCTCAAAAACAAGGTCTCTCTGTAAGTACCATGTTTGTCGAACTGCTTAATCAGGGTGATAAGAACACTGTTGACACTTTTCAGCAAGTTGCAATGATGTAATAAAGAAATAAACAGTTTCTCAAAAACAAGGTCACTCTGTAAGTACCATTTTGCTGTACTGTTTAAACTCGATGAAAGGAACACTGTTAACACTTTTCACAAGATGCAATCATGAAATACAGAAATAAACAGTTTTTCAAAAACAAGGTCTAAGTCACGTTTGAGTCACTCTGTAAGTACCATTTTGCTGTACTGTTTAAACTCGATGAAAGAAACACTGTTAACACTTTTCAGCAAGTTGCAATCATGAAATACAGAAATAAATAGTTTTTCACAAACAAGGTCTAAATCATGTTTGATGCACTCTGTAAGAACCATTTTTGCTGTATACCTTAATCAGGATGATAGGAACACTGTTGACACTTTTCAGCAAGTTGCAATCATGTAATACAGAAATAAACAGTTTCTCAAAAACAAGGTCACTCTGTAAGTACCATGTTTGTTGAACTGCTTAATCAGGATGATAAGAACACTGTTGACACTTTTCAGCAAGTTGCAATGATGTAATACAGAAATAAACAGTTTCTCAAAAACAAGGTCACTCTGTAAGTACCATTTTGCTGTACTGTTTAAACTCGATGAAAGGAACACTGTTAACACTTTTCAGCAAGATGCAATCATGAAATACAGAAATAAACAGTTTTTCAAAAACAAGGTCTAAGTCATGTTTGAGTCACTCTGTAAGTACCATTTTTGCTGTACTGTTTAAACTCGATGAAAGGAACACTGTTAACACTTTTCAGCAAGTTGCAATCATGAAATACAGAAATAAAGAGTTTTTCAAAAACAAGGTCTAATTCATGTTTGAGTCACTCTGTAAGAACCATTTTGCTGTACTGTTTAAGCTCGATGAAAGGAACATTGTTGACACTTTTCAGCAAGTTGCAATCATGAAATACAGAAATAAACAGTTTTTCAAAAACAAGGTCTAAGTCATGTTTGAGTCACTCTGTAAGTACCATTTTGCTGTACTGTTTAAGCTCGATGAAAGGAACATTGTTGACACTTTTCAGCAAGTTGCAATCATGTAATACAGAAATAAAAAGTTTCTCAAAAACAAGGTCACTCTGTAAGTACCATGTTTGTCGAACTGCTTAATCAGGGTGATAAGAAAACTGTTGACACTTTTCAGCAAGTTGCAATGATGTAATAAAGAAATAAACAGTTTCTCAAAAACAAGGTCACTCTGTAAGTACCATTTTGCTGTACTGTTTAAACTCGATGAAAGGAACACTGTTAACACTTTTCAGCAAGATGCAATCATGAAATACAGAAATAAACAGTTTTTCAAAAACAAGGTCTAAGTCACGTTTGAGTCACTCTGTAAGTACCATTTTGCTGTACTGTTTAAACTCGATGAAAGGAACACTGTTAACACTTTTCAGCAAGTTGCAATCATGAAATACAGAAATAAAGAGTTTTTCAAAAACAAGGTCTAATTCATGTTTGAGTCACTCTGTAAGAACCATTTTGCTGTACTGTTTAAGCTCGATGAAAGGAACATTGTTGACACTTTTCAGCAAGTTGCAATCATGAAATAAAGAAATAAACAGTTTTTCAAAAACAAGGTCTAAGTCATGTTTGAGTCACTCTGTAAGTACCATTTTGCTGTACTGTTTAAGCTCGATGAAAGGAACATTGTTGACACTTTTCAGCAAGTTGCAATCATGTAATACAGAAATAAAAAGTTTCTCAAAAACAAGGTCTCTCTGTAAGTACCATGTTTGTCGAACTGCTTAATCAGGGTGATAAGAACACTGTTGACACTTTTCAGCAAGTTGCAATGATGTAATAAAGAAATAAACAGTTTCTCAAAAACAAGGTCACTCTGTAAGTACCATTTTGCTGTACTGTTTAAACTCGATGAAAGGAACACTGTTAACACTTTTCAGCAAGTTGCAATCATGAAATACAGAAATAAAGAGTTTTTCAAAAACAAGGTCTAATTCATGTTTGAGTCACTCTGTAAGAACCATTTTGCTGTACTGTTTAAGCTCGATGAAAGGAACATTGTTGACACTTTTCAGCAAGTTGCAATCATGAAATAAAGAAATAAAGAGTTTTTCAAAAACAAGGTCTAAGTCATGTTTGAGTCACTCTGTAAGTACCATTTTACTGTACTGTTTAAGCTCGATGAAAGGAACATTGTTGACACTTTTCAGCAAGTTGCAATCATGAAATACAGAAATAAAGAGTTTTTCAAAAACAAGGTCTAAGCCATGTTTGAGTCACTCTGTAAGTACCATTTTGCTGTACTGTTTAAGCTCGATGAAAGGAACATTGTTGACACTTTTCAGCAAGTTGCAATCATGTAATACAGAAATAAAAAGTTTCTCAAAAACAAGGTCTCTCTGTAAGTACCATGTTTGTCGAACTGCTTAATCAGGGTGATAAGAACACTGTTGACACTTTTCAGCAAGTTGCAATGATGTAATAAAGAAATAAACAGTTTCTCAAAAACAAGGTCACTCTGTAAGTACCATTTTGCTGTACTGTTTAAACTCGATGAAAGGAACACTGTTAACACTTTTCAGCAAGATGCAATCATGAAATACAGAAATAAACAGTTTTTCAAAAACAAGGTCTAAGTCACGTTTGAGTCACTCTGTAAGTACCATTTTGCTGTACTGTTTAAACTCGATGAAAGGAACACTGTTAACACTTTTCAGCAAGTTGCAATCATGAAATACAGAAATTAAGAGTTTTTCAAAAACAAGGTCTAATTCATGTTTGAGTCACTCTGTAAGAACCATTTTGCTGTACTGTTTAAGCTCGATGAAAGGAACATTGTTGACACTTTTCAGCAAGTTGCAATCATGAAATAAAGAAATAAACAGTTTTTCAAAAACAAGGTCTAAGTCATGTTTGAGTCAATCTGTAAGTACCATTTTTGCTGGACTGTTTAAGCTCGATGAAAGGAACATTGTTGACACTTTTCAGCAAGTTGCAATCATGAAATAAAGAAATAAACAGTTTTTCAAAAACAAGGTCTAAGTCATGTTTGAGTCACTCTGTAAGAACCATTTTGCTGTACTGTTTAAGCTCGATGAAAGGAACATTGTTGACACTTTTCAGCAAGTTGCAATCATGAAATACAGAAATAAACAGTTTTTCAAAAACAAGGTCTAAGTCATGTTTGAGTCACTCTGTAAGTACCATTTTTGCTGTACTGTTTAAACTCGATGAAAGGAACACTGTTAACACTTTTCAGCAAGTTGCAATCATGAAATACAGAAATAAAGAGTTTTTCAAAAACAAGGTCTAATTCATGTTTGAGTCACTCTGTAAGAACCATTTTGCTGTACTGTTTAAGCTCGATGAAAGGAACATTGTTGACACTTTTCAGCAAGTTGCAATCATGAAATACAGAAATAAAGAGTTTTTCAAAAAGAAGGTCTAAGTCATGTTTGAGTCACTCTGTAAGTACCATTTTACTGTACTGTTTAAGCTCGATGAAAGGAACATTGTTGACACTTTTCAGCAAGTTGCAATCATGTAATACAGAAATAAAAAGTTTCTCAAAAACAAGGTCACTCTGTAAGTACCATGTTTGTCGAACTGCTTAATCAGGGTGATAAGAACACTGTTGACACTTTTCAGCAAGTTGCAATGATGTAATAAAGAAATAAACAGTTTCTCAAAAACAAGGTCACTCTGTAAGTACCATTTTGCTGTACTGTTTAATCTCGATGAAAGGAACACTGTTAACACTTTTCAGCAAGATGCAATCATGAAATACAGAAATAAACAGTTTTTCAAAAACAAGGTCTAAGTCACGTTTGAGTCACTCTGTAAGTACCATTTTGCTGTACTGTTTAAACTCGATGAAAGGAACACTGTTAACACTTTTCAGCAAGTTGCAATCATGAAATACAGAAATAAATAGTTTTTCACAAACAAGGTCTAAATCATGTTTGATGCACTCTGTAAGAACCATTTTTGCTGTATACCTTAATCAGGATGATAGGAACACTGTTGACACTTTTCAGCAAGTTGCAATCATGTAATACAGAAATGAACAGTTTCTCAAAAACAAGGTCACTCTGTAAGTACCATGTTTGTTGAACTGCTTAATCAGGATGATAAGAACACTGTTGACACTTTTCAGCAAGTTGCAATGATGTAATAAAGAAATAAACAGTTTCTCAAAAACAAGGTCACTCTGTAAGTACCATTTTGCTGTACTGTTTAAACTCGATGAAAGGAACACTGTTAACACTTTTCAGCAAGTTGCAATCATGAAATACAGAAATAAAGAGTTTTTCAAAAACAAGGTCTAATTCATGTTTGAGTCACTCTGTAAGAACCATTTTGCTGTACTGTTTAAGCTCGATGAAAGGAACATTGTTGACACTTTTCAGCAAGTTGCAATCATGAAATACAGAAATAAACAGTTTTTCAAAAACAAGGTCTAAGTCATGTTTGAGTCACTCTGTAAGTACCATTTTTGCTGTACTGTTTAAACTCGATGAAAGGAACACTGTTAACACTTTTCAGCAAGTTGCAATCATGAAATACAGAAATAAAGAGTTTTTCAAAAACAAGGTCTAATTCATGTTTGAGTCACTCTGTAAGAACCATTTTGCTGTACTGTTTAAGCTCGATGAAAGGAACATTGTTGACACTTTTCAGCAAGTTGCAATCATGTAATACAGAAATAAAAAGTTTCTCAAAAACAAGGTCACTCTGTAAGTACCATGTTTGTGAACTGCTTAATCAGGGTGATAAGAACACTGTTGACACTTTTCAGCAAGTTGCAATCATGAAATACAGAAATAAATAGTTTTTCACAAACAAGGTCTAAATCATGTTTGATGCGCTCTGTAAAAACCATTTTTGCTGTATACCTTAATCAGGATGATAGGAACACTGTTGACACTTTTCAGCAAGTTGCAATCATGTAATACAGAAATAAACAGTTTCTCAAAAACAAGGTCACTCTGTAAGTACCATGTTTGTTGAACTGCTTAATCAGGATGATAAGAACACTGTTAACACTTTTCAGCAAGATGCAATCATGAAATACAGAAATAAACAGTTTTTCAAAAACAAGGTCTAAGTCACGTTTGAGTCACTCTGTAAGTACCATTTTGCTGTACTGTTTAAACTCGATGAAAGGAACACTGTTAACACTTTTCAGCAAGTTGCAATCATGAAATACAGAAATAAATAGTTTTTCACAAACAAGGTCTAAATCATGTTTGATGCACTCTGTAAGAACCATTTTTGCTGTATACCTTAATCAGGATGATAGGAACACTGTTGACACTTTTCAGCAAGTTGCAATCATGTAATACAGAAATGAACAGTTTCTCAAAAACAAGGTCACTCTGTAAGTACCATGTTTGTTGAACTGCTTAATCAGGATGATAAGAACACTGTTGACACTTTTCAGCAAGTTGCAATGATGTAATAAAGAAATAAACAGTTTCTCAAAAACAAGGTCACTCTGTAAGTACCATTTTGCTGTACTGTTTAAACTCGATGAAAGGAACACTGTTAACACTTTTCAGCAAGTTGCAATCATGAAATACAGAAATAAAGAGTTTTTCAAAAACAAGGTCTAATTCATGTTTGAGTCACTCTGTAAGAACCATTTTGCTGTACTGTTTAAGCTCGATGAAAGGAACATTGTTGACACTTTTCAGCAAGTTGCAATCATGAAATACAGAAATAAACAGTTTTTCAAAAACAAGGTCTAAGTCATGTTTGAGTCACTCTGTAAGTACCATTTTTGCTGTACTGTTTAAACTCGATGAAAGGAACACTGTTAACACTTTTCAGCAAGTTGCAATCATGAAATACAGAAATAAAGAGTTTTTCAAAAACAAGGTCTAATTCATGTTTGAGTCACTCTGTAAGAACCATTTTGCTGTACTGTTTAAGCTCGATGAAAGGAACATTGTTGACACTTTTCAGCAAGTTGCAATCATGTAATACAGAAATAAAAAGTTTCTCAAAAACAAGGTCACTCTGTAAGTACCATGTTTGTGAACTGCTTAATCAGGGTGATAAGAACACTGTTGACACTTTTCAGCAAGTTGCAATCATGAAATACAGAAATAAATAGTTTTTCACAAACAAGGTCTAAATCATGTTTGATGCGCTCTGTAAAAACCATTTTTGCTGTATACCTTAATCAGGATGATAGGAACACTGTTGACACTTTTCAGCAAGTTGCAATCATGTAATACAGAAATAAACAGTTTCTCAAAAACAAGGTCACTCTGTAAGTACCATGTTTGTTGAACTGCTTAATCAGGATGATAAGAACACTGTTAACACTTTTCAGCAAGATGCAATCATGAAATACAGAAATAAACAGTTTTTCAAAAACAAGGTCTAAGTCACGTTTGAGTCACTCTGTAAGTACCATTTTGCTGTACTGTTTAAACTCGATGAAAGGAACACTGTTAACACTTTTCAGCAAGTTGCAATCATGAAATACAGAAATAAATAGTTTTTTACAAACAAGGTCTAAATCATGTTTGATGCACTCTGTAAGAACCATTTTTGCTGTATACCTTAATCAGGATGATAGGAACACTGTTGACACTTTTCAGCAAGTTGCAATCATGTAATACAGAAATAAAGTTTCTCAAAAACAAGGTCACTCTGTAAGTACCATGTTTGTTGAACTGCTTAATCAGGATGATAAGAACACTGTTGACACTTTTCAGCAAGTTGCAATGATGTAATAAAGAAATAAACAGTTTCTCAAAAACAAGGTCACTCTGTAAGTACCATTTTGCTGTACTGTTTAAACTCGATGAAAGGAACACTGTTAACACTTTTCAGCAAGTTGCAATCATGAAATACAGAAATAGAGTTTTTCAAAAACAAGGTCTAATTCATGTTTGAGTCACTCTGTAAGAACCATTTTGCTGTACTGTTTAAGCTCGATGAAAGGAACATTGTTGACACTTTTCAGCAAGTTGCAATCATGAAATACAGAAATAAACAGTTTTTCAAAAACAAGGTCTAAGTCATGTTTGAGTCACTCTGTAAGTACCATTTTGCTGTACTGTTTAAGCTCGATGAAAGGAACATTGTTGACACTTTTCAGCAAGTTGCAATCATGTAATACAGAAATAAAAAGTTTTTCAAAAACAAGGTCTAAGTCATGTTTGAGTCACTCTGTAAGTACCATTTTGCTGTACTGTTTAAGCTCGATGAAAGGAACATTGTTGACACTTTTCAGCAAGTTGCAATCATGTAATACAGAAATAAAAAGTTTCTCAAAAACAAGGTCACTCTGTAAGTACCATGTTTGTCGAACTGCTTAATCAGGGTGATAAGAACACTGTTGACACTTTTCAGCAAGTTGCAATCATGAAATACAGAAATAAATAGTTTTTCACAAACAAGGTCTAAATCATGTTTGATGCACTCTGTAAGAACCATTTTTGCTGTATACCTTCATCAGGATGATAGGAACACTGTTGACACTTTTCAGCAAGTTGCAATCATGTAATACAGAAATAAACAGTTTCTCAAAAACAAGGTCACTCTGTAAGTACCATGTTTGTTGAACTGCTTAATCAGGATGATAAGAACACTGTTAACACTTTTCAGCAAGATGCAATCATGAAATACAGAAATAAACAGTTTTTCAAAAACAAGGTCTAAGTCACGTTTGAGTCACTCTGTAAGTACCATTTTGCTGTACTGTTTAAACTCGATGAAAGGAACACTGTTAACACTTTTCAGCAAGTTGCAATCATGAAATACAGAAATAAATAGTTTTTCACAAACAAGGTCTAAATCATGTTTGATGCACTCTGTAAGAACCATTTTTGCTGTATACCTTAATCAGGATGATAGGAACACTGTTGACACTTTTCAGCAAGTTGCAATCATGTAATACAGAAATAAACAGTTTCTCAAAAACAAGGTCACTCTGTAAGTACCATGTTTGTTGAACTGCTTAATCAGGATGATAAGAACACTGTTGACACTTTTCAGCAAGTTGCAATGATGTAATAAAGAAATAAACAGTTTCTCAAAAACAAGGTCACTCTGTAAGTACCATTTTGCTGTACTGTTTAAACTCGATGAAAGGAACACTGTTAACACTTTTCAGCAAGTTGCAATCATGAAATACAGAAATAGAGTTTTTCAAAAACAAGGTCTAATTCATGTTTGAGTCACTCATTAAGAACCATTTTGCTGTACTGTTTAAGCTCGATGAAAGGAACATTGTTGACACTTTTCAGCAAGTTGCAATCATGAAATACAGAAATAAACAGTTTTTCAAAAACAAGGTCTAAGTCATGTTTGAGTCACTCTGTAAGTACCATTTTTGCTGTAGTGTTTAAGCTCGATTAAATGAACATTGTTGACACTTTTCAGCAAGTTGCAATCATGAAATACAGAAATAAAGAGTTTTTCAAAAACAAGCTCTAAGTCATGTTTGAGTCACTCTGTAAGTACCATTTTGCTGTACTGTTTAAGCTCGATGAAAGGAACATTGTTGACACTTTTCAGCAAGTTGCAATCATGTAATACAGAAATAAACAGTTTTTCAAAAACAAGGTCTAAGTCATGTTTGAGTCAATCTGTAAGTACCATTTTTGCTGTACTGTTTAAACTCGATGAAAGGAACACTGTTAACACTTTTCAGCAAGTTGCAATCATGAAATACAGAAATAAAGAGTTTTTCAAAAACAAGGTCTAATTCATGTTTGAGTCACTGTAAGTACCATTTTGCTGTACTGTTTAAGCTCGATTAAAGGAACATTGTTGACACTTTTCAGCAAGTTAAATCATGAAATACAGAAATAAAGAGTTTTTCAAAAACAAGGTCTAAGTCATGTTTGAGTCACTCTGTAAGTACCATTTTGCTGTACTGTTTAAGCTCGATGAAAGGAACATTGTTGACACTTTTCAGCAAGTTGCAATCATGAAATACAGAAATAAAGAGTTTTTCAAAAACAAGGTCTAAGTCATGTTTGAGTCACTCTGTAAGTACCATTTTGCTGTACTGTTTAAGCTCGATGAAAGGAACATTGTTGACACTTTTCAGCAAGTTGCAATCATGTAATACAGAAATAAAAAGTTTTTCAAAAACAAGGTCTAAGTCATGTTTGAGTCACTCTGTAAGTACCATTTTGCTGTACTGTTTAAGCTCGATGAAAGGAACATTGTTGACACTTTTCAGCAAGTTGCAATCATGTAATACAGAAATAAAAAGTTTCTCAAAAACAAGGTCACTCTGTAAGTACCATGTTTGTCGAACTGCTTAATCAGGGTGATAAGAACACTGTTGACACTTTTCAGCAAGTTGCAATCATGAAATACAGAGATAAATAGTTTTTCACAAACAAGGTCTAAATCATGTTTGATGCACTCTGTAAGAACCATTTTTGCTGTATACCTTCATCAGGATGATAGGAACACTGTTGACACTTTTCAGCAAGTTGCAATCATGTAATACAGAAATAAAGAGTTTTTCAAAAACAAGGTCTAATTCATGTTTGAGTCACTCTGTAAGAACCATTTTGCTGTACTGTTTAAGCTCGATGAAAGGAACATTGTTGACACTTTTCAGCAAGTTGCAATCATGAAATACAGAAATAAACAGTTTTTCAAAAACAAGGTCTAAGTCATGTTTGAGTCACTCTGTAAGTACCATTTTTGCTGTACTGTTTAAACTCGATGAAAGGAACACTGTTAACACTTTTCAGCAAGTTGCAATCATGAAATACAGAAATAAAGAGTTTTTCAAAAACAAGGTCTAATTCATGTTTGAGTCACTCTGTAAGAACCATTTTGCTGTACTGTTTAAGCTCGATGAAAGGAACATTGTTGACACTTTTCAGCAAGTTGCAATCATGTAATACAGAAATAAAAAGTTTCTCAAAAACAAGGTCACTCTGTAAGTACCATGTTTGTGAACTGCTTAATCAGGGTGATAAGAACACTGTTGACACTTTTCAGCAAGTTGCAATCATGAAATACAGAAATAAATAGTTTTTCACAAACAAGGTCTAAATCATGTTTGATGCGCTCTGTAAAAACCATTTTTGCTGTATACCTTAATCAGGATGATAGGAACACTGTTGACACTTTTCAGCAAGTTGCAATCATGTAATACAGAAATAAACAGTTTCTCAAAAACAAGGTCACTCTGTAAGTACCATGTTTGTTGAACTGCTTAATCAGGATGATAAGAACACTGTTAACACTTTTCAGCAAGATGCAATCATGAAATACAGAAATAAACAGTTTTTCAAAAACAAGGTCTAAGTCACGTTTGAGTCACTCTGTAAGTACCATTTTGCTGTACTGTTTAAACTCGATGAAAGGAACACTGTTAACACTTTTCAGCAAGTTGCAATCATGAAATACAGAAATAAATAGTTTTTTACAAACAAGGTCTAAATCATGTTTGATGCACTCTGTAAGAACCATTTTTGCTGTATACCTTAATCAGGATGATAGGAACACTGTTGACACTTTTCAGCAAGTTGCAATCATGTAATACAGAAATAAAGTTTCTCAAAAACAAGGTCACTCTGTAAGTACCATGTTTGTTGAACTGCTTAATCAGGATGATAAGAACACTGTTGACACTTTTCAGCAAGTTGCAATGATGTAATAAAGAAATAAACAGTTTCTCAAAAACAAGGTCACTCTGTAAGTACCATTTTGCTGTACTGTTTAAACTCGATGAAAGGAACACTGTTAACACTTTTCAGCAAGTTGCAATCATGAAATACAGAAATAGAGTTTTTCAAAAACAAGGTCTAATTCATGTTTGAGTCACTCTGTAAGAACCATTTTGCTGTACTGTTTAAGCTCGATGAAAGGAACATTGTTGACACTTTTCAGCAAGTTGCAATCATGAAATACAGAAATAAACAGTTTTTCAAAAACAAGGTCTAAGTCATGTTTGAGTCACTCTGTAAGTACCATTTTGCTGTACTGTTTAAGCTCGATGAAAGGAACATTGTTGACACTTTTCAGCAAGTTGCAATCATGTAATACAGAAATAAAAAGTTTTTCAAAAACAAGGTCTAAGTCATGTTTGAGTCACTCTGTAAGTACCATTTTGCTGTACTGTTTAAGCTCGATGAAAGGAACATTGTTGACACTTTTCAGCAAGTTGCAATCATGTAATACAGAAATAAAAAGTTTCTCAAAAACAAGGTCACTCTGTAAGTACCATGTTTGTCGAACTGCTTAATCAGGGTGATAAGAACACTGTTGACACTTTTCAGCAAGTTGCAATCATGAAATACAGAAATAAATAGTTTTTCACAAACAAGGTCTAAATCATGTTTGATGCACTCTGTAAGAACCATTTTTGCTGTATACCTTCATCAGGATGATAGGAACACTGTTGACACTTTTCAGCAAGTTGCAATCATGTAATACAGAAATAAACAGTTTCTCAAAAACAAGGTCACTCTGTAAGTACCATGTTTGTTGAACTGCTTAATCAGGATGATAAGAACACTGTTAACACTTTTCAGCAAGATGCAATCATGAAATACAGAAATAAACAGTTTTTCAAAAACAAGGTCTAAGTCACGTTTGAGTCACTCTGTAAGTACCATTTTGCTGTACTGTTTAAACTCGATGAAAGGAACACTGTTAACACTTTTCAGCAAGTTGCAATCATGAAATACAGAAATAAATAGTTTTTCACAAACAAGGTCTAAATCATGTTTGATGCACTCTGTAAGAACCATTTTTGCTGTATACCTTAATCAGGATGATAGGAACACTGTTGACACTTTTCAGCAAGTTGCAATCATGTAATACAGAAATAAACAGTTTCTCAAAAACAAGGTCACTCTGTAAGTACCATGTTTGTTGAACTGCTTAATCAGGATGATAAGAACACTGTTGACACTTTTCAGCAAGTTGCAAT
The DNA here is from genome assembly GCF_965601325.2 of Salmo salar. Lineage (NCBI taxonomy): Eukaryota > Metazoa > Chordata > Actinopteri > Salmoniformes > Salmonidae > Salmo > Salmo salar. Next base: position 41,537,441 of record NC_138293.1, read on the forward strand.
GATGTAATAAAGAAATAAACAGTTTCTCAAAAACAAGGTCACTCTGTAAGTACCATTTTGCTGTACTGTTTAAACTCGATGAAAGGAACACTGTTAACACTTTTCAGCAAGTTGCAATCATGAAATACAGAAATAGAGTTTTTCAAAAACAAGGTCTAATTCATGTTTGAGTCACTCATTAAGAACCATTTTGCTGTACTGTTTAAGCTCGATGAAAGGAACATTGTTGACACTTTTCAGCAAGTTGCAATCATGAAATACAGAAATAAACAGTTTTTCAAAAACAAGGTCTAAGTCATGTTTGAGTCACTCTGTAAGTACCATTTTTGCTGTAGTGTTTAAGCTCGATTAAATGAACATTGTTGACACTTTTCAGCAAGTTGCAATCATGAAATACAGAAATAAAGAGTTTTTCAAAAACAAGCTCTAAGTCATGTTTGAGTCACTCTGTAAGTACCATTTTGCTGTACTGTTTAAGCTCGATGAAAGGAACATTGTTGACACTTTTCAGCAAGTTGCAATCATGTAATACAGAAATAAACAGTTTTTCAAAAACAAGGTCTAAGTCATGTTTGAGTCAATCTGTAAGTACCATTTTTGCTGTACTGTTTAAACTCGATGAAAGGAACACTGTTAACACTTTTCAGCAAGTTGCAATCATGAAATACAGAAATAAAGAGTTTTTCAAAAACAAGGTCTAATTCATGTTTGAGTCACTGTAAGTACCATTTTGCTGTACTGTTTAAGCTCGATTAAAGGAACATTGTTGACACTTTTCAGCAAGTTAAATCATGAAATACAGAAATAAAGAGTTTTTCAAAAACAAGGTCTAAGTCATGTTTGAGTCACTCTGTAAGTACCATTTTGCTGTACTGTTTAAGCTCGATGAAAGGAACATTGTTGACACTTTTCAGCAAGTTGCAATCATGAAATACAGAAATAAAGAGTTTTTCAAAAACAAGGTCTAAGTCATGTTTGAGTCACTCTGTAAGTACCATTTTGCTGTACTGTTTAAGCTCGATGAAAGGAACATTGTTGACACTTTTCAGCAAGTTGCAATCATGTAATACAGAAATAAAAAGTTTTTCAAAAACAAGGTCTAAGTCATGTTTGAGTCACTCTGTAAGTACCATTTTGCTGTACTGTTTAAGCTCGATGAAAGGAACATTGTTGACACTTTTCAGCAAGTTGCAATCATGTAATACAGAAATAAAAAGTTTCTCAAAAACAAGGTCACTCTGTAAGTACCATGTTTGTCGAACTGCTTAATCAGGGTGATAAGAACACTGTTGACACTTTTCAGCAAGTTGCAATCATGAAATACAGAGATAAATAGTTTTTCACAAACAAGGTCTAAATCATGTTTGATGCACTCTGTAAGAACCATTTTTGCTGTATACCTTCATCAGGATGATAGGAACACTGTTGACACTTTTCAGCAAGTTGCAATCATGTAATACAGAAATAAAGAGTTTTTCAAAAACAAGGTCTAATTCATGTTTGAGTCACTCTGTAAGAACCATTTTGCTGTACTGTTTAAGCTCGATGAAAGGAACATTGTTGACACTTTTCAGCAAGTTGCAATCATGAAATACAGAAATAAACAGTTTTTCAAAAACAAGGTCTAAGTCATGTTTGAGTCACTCTGTAAGTACCATTTTGCTGTACTGTTTAAGCTCGATGAAAGGAACATTGTTGACACTTTTCAGCAAGTTGCAATCATGTAATACAGAAATAAAAAGTTTCTCAAAAACAAGGTCACTCTGTAAGTACCATGTTTGTCGAACTGCTTAATCAGGGTGATAAGAAAACTGTTGACACTTTTCAGCAAGTTGCAATGATGTAATAAAGAAATAAACAGTTTCTCAAAAACAAGGTCACTCTGTAAGTACCATTTTGCTGTACTGTTTAAACTCGATGAAAGGAACACTGTTAACACTTTTCAGCAAGATGCAATCATGAAATACAGAAATAAACAGTTTTTCAAAAACAAGGTCTAAGTCACGTTTGAGTCACTCTGTAAGTACCATTTTGCTGTACTGTTTAAACTCGATGAAAGGAACACTGTTAACACTTTTCAGCAAGTTGCAATCATGAAATACAGAAATAAAGAGTTTTTCAAAAACAAGGTCTAATTCATGTTTGAGTCACTCTGTAAGAACCATTTTGCTGTACTGTTTAAGCTCGATGAAAGGAACATTGTTGACACTTTTCAGCAAGTTGCAATCATGAAATAAAGAAATAAACAGTTTTTCAAAAACAAGGTCTAAGTCATGTTTGAGTCACTCTGTAAGTACCATTTTGCTGTACTGTTTAAGCTCGATGAAAGGAACATTGTTGACACTTTTCAGCAAGTTGCAATCATGTAATACAGAAATAAAAAGTTTCTCAAAAACAAGGTCTCTCTGTAAGTACCATGTTTGTCGAACTGCTTAATCAGGGTGATAAGAACACTGTTGACACTTTTCAGCAAGTTGCAATGATGTAATAAAGAAATAAACAGTTTCTCAAAAACAAGGTCACTCTGTAAGTACCATTTTGCTGTACTGTTTAAACTCGATGAAAGGAACACTGTTAACACTTTTCAGCAAGTTGCAATCATGAAATACAGAAATAAAGAGTTTTTCAAAAACAAGGTCTAATTCATGTTTGAGTCACTCTGTAAGAACCATTTTGCTGTACTGTTTAAGCTCGATGAAAGGAACATTGTTGACACTTTTCAGCAAGTTGCAATCATGAAATAAAGAAATAAAGACTTTTTCAAAAACAAGGTCTAAGTCATGTTTGAGTCACTCTGTAAGTACCATTTTACTGTACTGTTTAAGCTCGATGAAAGGAACATTGTTGACACTTTTCAGCAAGTTGCAATCATGAAATACAGAAATAAAGAGTTTTTCAAAAACAAGGTCTAAGCCATGTTTGAGTCACTCTGTAAGTACCATTTTGCTGTACTGTTTAAGCTCGATGAAAGGAACATTGTTGACACTTTTCAGCAAGTTGCAATCATGTAATACAGAAATAAAAAGTTTCTCAAAAACAAGGTCTCTCTGTAAGTACCATGTTTGTCGAACTGCTTAATCAGGGTGATAAGAACACTGTTGACACTTTTCAGCAAGTTGCAATGATGTAATAAAGAAATAAACAGTTTCTCAAAAACAAGGTCACTCTGTAAGTACCATTTTGCTGTACTGTTTAAACTCGATGAAAGGAACACTGTTAACACTTTTCAGCAAGATGCAATCATGAAATACAGAAATAAACAGTTTTTCAAAAACAAGGTCTAAGTCACGTTTGAGTCACTCTGTAAGTACCATTTTGCTGTACTGTTTAAACTCGATGAAAGGAACACTGTTAACACTTTTCAGCAAGTTGCAATCATGAAATACAGAAATTAAGAGTTTTTCAAAAACAAGGTCTAATTCATGTTTGAGTCACTCTGTAAGAACCATTTTGCTGTACTGTTTAAGCTCGATGAAAGGAACATTGTTGACACTTTTCAGCAAGTTGCAATCATGAAATAAAGAAATAAACAGTTTTTCAAAAACAAGGTCTAAGTCATGTTTGAGTCAATCTGTAAGTACCATTTTTGCTGGACTGTTTAAGCTCGATGAAAGGAACATTGTTGACACTTTTCAGCAAGTTGCAATCATGAAATAAAGAAATAAACAGTTTTTCAAAAACAAGGTCTAAGTCATGTTTGAGTCACTCTGTAAGAACCATTTTGCTGTACTGTTTAAGCTCGATGAAAGGAACATTGTTGACACTTTTCAGCAAGTTGCAATCATGAAATACAGAAATAAACAGTTTTTCAAAAACAAGGTCTAAGTCATGTTTGAGTCACTCTGTAAGTACCATTTTTGCTGTACTGTTTAAACTCGATGAAAGGAACACTGTTAACACTTTTCAGCAAGTTGCAATCATGAAATACAGAAATAAAGAGTTTTTCAAAAACAAGGTCTAATTCATGTTTGAGTCACTCTGTAAGAACCATTTTGCTGTACTGTTTAAGCTCGATGAAAGGAACATTGTTGACACTTTTCAGCAAGTTGCAATCATGAAATACAGAAATAAAGAGTTTTTCAAAAAGAAGGTCTAAGTCATGTTTGAGTCACTCTGTAAGTACCATTTTACTGTACTGTTTAAGCTCGATGAAAGGAACATTGTTGACACTTTTCAGCAAGTTGCAATCATGTAATACAGAAATAAAAAGTTTCTCAAAAACAAGGTCACTCTGTAAGTACCATGTTTGTCGAACTGCTTAATCAGGGTGATAAGAACACTGTTGACACTTTTCAGCAAGTTGCAATGATGTAATAAAGAAATAAACAGTTTCTCAAAAACAAGGTCACTCTGTAAGTACCATTTTGCTGTACTGTTTAATCTCGATGAAAGGAACACTGTTAACACTTTTCAGCAAGATGCAATCATGAAATACAGAAATAAACAGTTTTTCAAAAACAAGGTCTAAGTCACGTTTGAGTCACTCTGTAAGTACCATTTTGCTGTACTGTTTAAACTCGATGAAAGGAACACTGTTAACACTTTTCAGCAAGTTGCAATCATGAAATACAGAAATAAATAGTTTTTCACAAACAAGGTCTAAATCATGTTTGATGCACTCTGTAAGAACCATTTTTGCTGTATACCTTAATCAGGATGATAGGAACACTGTTGACACTTTTCAGCAAGTTGCAATCATGTAATACAGAAATAAACAGTTTCTCAAAAACAAGGTCACTCTGTAAGTACCATGTTTGTTGAACTGCTTAATCAGGATGATAAGAACACTGTTGACACTTTTCAGCAAGTTGCAATGATGTAATAAAGAAATAAACAGTTTCTCAAAAACAAGGTCACTCTGTAAGTACCATTTTGCTGTACTGTTTAAACTCGATGAAAGGAACACTGTTAACCTGTTGGGTCTAGGGGGCAGCATTTGCACGTCTGGATAAAAAAAATGTACCCGATTTAATCTGGTTACTAATCCTACCCAGTAACTAGAATATGCATATACTTATTATATATGGATAGAAAACACTCTAAAGTTTCCAAAACTGTTTGAATGGTGTCTGTGAGTATAACAGAACTCATTTGGCAGGCAAAACCCTGAGACATTTTCTGACAGGAAGTGGATACCTGATGTGTTGTATTGACTTCAAACCTATCCCATTGAAAAACACAGGGGTTTAGGAATATTTTGGCACTTCCTATTGCTTCCACTAGATGTCACCAGCCTTTACAAAGTGTTTTGAGTCTTCTGGAGGGAGATCTGACCGAACAAGAGCCATGGAACGGTGATGTCCCATTAGACACCTGGCGCGCTACTTCATGTTGGGTACCCTCGTTCCAATACGTTATAAAAGGCTATGCATTCGTCCACCTTGAATATTATTCATGTTCTGGTTAAAAAAGGCCCTAATGATTTATGCTATACAACGTTTGACATGTTTGAACGAACGGAAATATATTTTTTCCCCTCGTTCATGACGAGAAGTCCGGCTGGCTTACATCATGTGCTAACGAGACGGAGATTTTTGGACATAAATGATGAGCTTTTTTGAACAAAACTACATTCGTTATGGACCTGTGATACCTGGAAGTGACATCTGATGAAGAGAATCAAAGGTAATGGATTATTTACATAGTATTTTCGATTTTAGATCTCCCCAACATGACGTCTAGTCTGTATCGCAACGCGTATTTTTCTGGGCACAGTGCTCAGATTATTGCAAAGTGTGATTTCCCAGTAAGGTTATTTTTAAATCTGGCAAGTTGATTGCGTTCAAAAGATGTAAATCTATAATTCTTTAAATGACAATATAATATTTTACCAATGTTTTCTAATTTTAATTATTTAATTTGTGACGCTGACTTGACTGCCGGTTATTGGAGGGAAACGATTTCCTCAACATCAATGCCATAGTAAAACGCTGTTTTTGTATATAAATATGAACTTGATAGAACTAAAAATGCATGCATTGTCTAACATAATGTCCTAGGAGTGTCATCTGATGGAGATTGTAAAAGGTTAGTGTATCATTTTAGCTGGTTTTATGGTTTTGGTGACCCTGTCTTTGACTTGACAAAACATTACACACAACTCTTGTAAATGTACTGTCCTAACATACTCTAAATTTATGCTTTCGCCGTAAAACCTTTTTGAAATCGTAAAACGTGGTTAGATTAAGGAGATGTTTATCTTTCAAATGGTGTAACATAGTTGTATTTTTGAAAAATTTGAATTTTGACATTTATTTGGATTCAAATTTGCCGCTCTTGAAATGCACCTGCTGTTGATGGAGTGCACCACGGGTGGCACGCTAGCGTCCCACCTAGCCCCAAGAGGTTAACACTTTTCAGCAAGTTGCAATCATGAAATACAGAAATAAAGAGTTTTTCAAAAACAAGGTCTAATTCATGTTTGAGTCACTCTGTAAGAACCATTTTGCTGTACTGTTTAAGCTCGATGAAAGGAACATTGTTGACACTTTTCAGCAAGTTGCAATCATGAAATACAGAAATAAACAGTTTTTCAAAAACAAGGTCTAAGTCATGTTTGAGTCACTCTGTAAGTACCATTTTTGCTGTACTGTTTAAACTCGATGAAAGGAACACTGTTAACACTTTTCAGCAAGTTGCAATCATGAAATACAGAAATAAAGAGTTTTTCAAAAACAAGGTCTAATTCATGTTTGAGTCACTCTGTAAGAACCATTTTGCTGTACTGTTTAAGCTCGATGAAAGGAACATTGTTGACACTTTTCAGCAAGTTGCAATCATGTAATACAGAAATAAAAAGTTTCTCAAAAACAAGGTCACTCTGTAAGTACCATGTTTGTGAACTGCTTAATCAGGGTGATAAGAACACTGTTGACACTTTTCAGCAAGTTGCAATCATGAAATACAGAAATAAATAGTTTTTCACAAACAAGGTCTAAATCATGTTTGATGCACTCTGTAAAAACCATTTTTGCTGTATACCTTAATCAGGATGATAGGAACACTGTTGACACTTTTCAGCAAGTTGCAATCATGTAATACAGAAATAAACAGTTTCTCAAAAACAAGGTCACTCTGTAAGTACCATGTTTGTTGAACTGCTTAATCAGGATGATAAGAACACTGTTAACACTTTTCAGCAAGATGCAATCATGAAATACAGAAATAAACAGTTTTTCAAAAACAAGGTCTAAGTCACGTTTGAGTCACTCTGTAAGTACCATTTTGCTGTACTGTTTAAACTCGATGAAAGGAACACTGTTAACACTTTTCAGCAAGTTGCAATCATGAAATACAGAAATAAATAGTTTTTCACAAACAAGGTCTAAATCATGTTTGATGCACTCTGTAAGAACCATTTTTGCTGTATACCTTAATCAGGATGATAGGAACACTGTTGACACTTTTCAGCAAGTTGCAATCATGTAATACAGAAATAAAGTTTCTCAAAAACAAGGTCACTCTGTAAGTACCATGTTTGTTGAACTGCTTAATCAGGATGATAAGAACACTGTTGACACTTTTCAGCAAGTTGCAATGATGTAATAAAGAAATAAACAGTTTCTCAAAAACAAGGTCACTCTGTAAGTACCATTTTGCTGTACTGTTTAAACTCGATGAAAGGAACACTGTTAACACTTTTCAGCAAGTTGCAATCATGAAATACAGAAATAGAGTTTTTCAAAAACAAGGTCTAATTCATGTTTGAGTCACTCTGTAAGAACCATTTTGCTGTACTGTTTAAGCTCGATGAAAGGAACATTGTTGACACTTTTCAGCAAGTTGCAATCATGAAATACAGAAATAAACAGTTTTTCAAAAACAAGGTCTAAGTCATGTTTGAGTCACTCTGTAAGTACCATTTTGCTGTACTGTTTAAGCTCGATGAAAGGAACATTGTTGACACTTATCAGCAAGTTGCAATCATGTAATACAGAAATAAACAGTTTCTCAAAAACAAGGTCACTCTGTAAGTACCATGTTTGTTGAACTGCTTAATCAGGATGATAAGAACACTGTTAACACTTTTCAGCAAGATGCAATCATGAAATACAGAAATAAACAGTTTTTCAAAAACAAGGTCTAAGTCACGTTTGAGTCACTCTGTAAGTACCATTTTGCTGTACTGTTTAAACTCGATGAAAGGAACACTGTTAACACTTTTCAGCAAGTTGCAATCATGAAATACAGAAATAAATAGTTTTTCACAAACAAGGTCTAAATCATGTTTGATGCACTCTGTAAGAACCATTTTTGCTGTATACCTTAATCAGGATGATAGGAACACTGTTGACACTTTTCAGCAAGTTGCAATCATGTAATACAGAAATAAACAGTTTCTCAAAAACAAGGTCACTCTGTAAGTACCATGTTTGTTGAACTGCTTAATCAGGATGATAAGAACACTGTTGACACTTTTCAGCAAGTTGCAATGATGTAATAAAGAAATAAACAGTTTCTCAAAAACAAGGTCACTCTGTAAGTACCATTTTGCTGTACTGTTTAAACTCGATGAAAGGAACACTGTTAACACTTTTCAGCAAGTTGCAATCATGAAATACAGAAATAGAGTTTTTCAAAAACAAGGTCTAATTCATGTTTGAGTCACTCATTAAGAACCATTTTGCTGTACTGTTTAAGCTCGATGAAAGGAACATTGTTGACACTTTTCAGCAAGTTGCAATCATGAAATACAGAAATAAACAGTTTTTCAAAAACAAGGTCTAAGTCATGTTTGAGTCACTCTGTAAGTACCATTTTTGCTGTAGTGTTTAAGCTCGATTAAATGAACATTGTTGACACTTTTCAGCAAGTTGCAATCATGAAATACAGAAATAAAGAGTTTTTCAAAAACAAGCTCTAAGTCATGTTTGAGTCACTCTGTAAGTACCATTTTGCTGTACTGTTTAAGCTCGATGAAAGGAACATTGTTGACACTTTTCAGCAAGTTGCAATCATGTAATACAGAAATAAACAGTTTTTCAAAAACAAGGTCTAAGTCATGTTTGAGTCAATCTGTAAGTACCATTTTTGCTGTACTGTTTAAACTCGATGAAAGGAACACTGTTAACACTTTTCAGCAAGTTGCAATCATGAAATACAGAAATAAAGAGTTTTTCAAAAACAAGGTCTAATTCATGTTTGAGTCACTGTAAGTACCATTTTGCTGTACTGTTTAAGCTCGATTAAAGGAACATTGTTGACACTTTTCAGCAAGTTAAATCATGAAATACAGAAATAAAGAGTTTTTCAAAAACAAGGTCTAAGTCATGTTTGAGTCACTCTGTAAGTACCATTTTGCTGTACTGTTTAAGCTCGATGAAAGGAACATTGTTGACACTTTTCAGCAAGTTGCAATCATGAAATACAGAAATAAAGAGTTTTTCAAAAACAAGGTCTAAGTCATGTTTGAGTCACTCTGTAAGTACCATTTTGCTGTACTGTTTAAGCTCGATGAAAGGAACATTGTTGACACTTTTCAGCAAGTTGCAATCATGTAATACAGAAATAAAAAGTTTCTCAAAAACAAGGTCACTCTGTAAGTACCATGTTTGTCGAACTGCTTAATCAGGGTGATAAGAACACTGTTGACACTTTTCAGCAAGTTGCAATCATGAAATACAGAGATAAATAGTTTTTCACAAACAAGGTCTAAATCATGTTTCATGCACTCTGTAAGAACCATTTTTGCTGTATACCTTCATCAGGATGATAGGAACACTGTTGACACTTTTCAGCAAGTTGCAATCATGTAATACAGAAATAAACAGTTTCTCAAAAACAAGGTCACTCTGTAAGTACCATGTTTGTTGAACTGCTTAATCAGGATGATAAGAACACTGTTAACACTTTTCAGCAAGATGCAATCATGAAATACAGAAATAAACAGTTTTTCAAAAACAAGGTCTAAGTCACGTTTGAGTCACTCTGTAAGTACCATTTTGCTGTACTGTTTAAACTCGATGAAAGGAACACTGTTAACACTTTTCAGCAAGTTGCAATCATGAAATACAGAAATAAATAGTTTTTCACAAACAAGGTCTAAATCATGTTTGATGCACTCTGTAAGAACCATTTTTGCTGTATACCTTAATCAGGATGATAGGAACACTGTTGACACTTTTCAGCAAGTTGCAATCATGTAATACAGAAATAAACAGTTTCTCAAAAACAAGGTCACTCTGTAAGTACCATGTTTGTTGAACTGCTTAATCAGGATGATAAGAACACTGTTGACACTTTTCAGCAAGTTGCAATGATGTAATAAAGAAATAAACAGTTTCTCAAAAACAAGGTCACTCTGTAAGTACCATTTTGCTGTACTGTTTAAACTCGATGAAAGGAACACTGTTAACACTTTTCAGCAAGTTGCAATCATGAAATACAGAAATAGAGTTTTTCAAAAACAAGGTCTAATTCATGTTTGAGTCACTCTGTAAGAACCATTTTGCTGTACTGTTTAAGCTCGATGAAAGGAACATTGTTGACACTTTTCAGCAAGTTGCAATCATGAAATACAGAAATAAACAGTTTTTCAAAAACAAGGTCTAAGTCATGTTTGAGTCACTCTGTAAGTACCATTTTTGATGTACTGTTTAAGCTCGATGAAAGGAACATTGTTGACACTTTTCAGCAAGTTGCAATCATGAAATACAGAAATAAACAGTTTTTCAAAAACAAGGTCTAAGTCATGTTTGAGTCACTCTGTAAGTACCATTTTGCTGTACTGTTTAAGCTCGATGAAAGGAACATTGTTGACACTTTTCAGCAAGTTGCAATCATGTAATACAGAAATAAAACGTTTTTCAAAAACAAGGTCTAAGTCATGTTTGAGTCACTCTGTAAGTACCATTTTGCTGTACTGTTTAAGCTCGATGAAAGGAACATTGTTGACACTTTTCAGCAAGTTGCAATCATGTAATACAGAAATAAAAAGTTTCTCAAAAACAAGGTCACTCTGTAAGTACCATGTTTGTCGAACTGCTTAATCAGGGTGATAAGAACACTGTTGACACTTTTCAGCAAGTTGCAATCATGAAATACAGAAATAAATAGTTTTTCACAAACAAGGTCTAAATCATGTTTGATGCACTCTGTAAGAACCATTTTTGCTGTATACCTTAATCAGGATGATAGGAACACTGTTGACACTTTTCAGCAAGTTGCAATCATGTAATACAGAAATAAACAGTTTCTCAAAAACAAGGTCACTCTGTAAGTACCATGTTTGTTGAACTGCTTAATCAGGATGATAAGAACACTGTTAACACTTTTCAGCAAGATGCAATCATGAAATACAGAAATAAATAGTTTTTCACAAACAAGGTCTAAATCATGTTTGATGCACTCTGTAAGAACCATTTTTGCTGTATACCTTAATCAGGATGATAGGAACACTGTTGACACTTTTCAGCAAGTTGCAATCATGTAATACAGAAATAAACAGTTTCTCAAAAACAAGGTCACTCTGTAAGTACCATGTTTGTTGAACTGCTTAACCTCTATGGGACCGGCGGGACGAATTCGTCCCACCTACGTAACAGCCACTGCCAGCCTGTGGCGCGATTTTCAAAATCTTCAAAATCCTATTACTTCAATTTCTCAAACATATGACTATTTTACAGCCATTTAAAGATAAGACTCTCGTTAATCTAACCACACTGTCCGATTTCAAAAAGGCTTTACAACGAAAGCAAAACATTAGATTATGTCAGCAGAGTACCAAGCCAGAAATAATCAGACACCCATTTTTCAAGCCAGCATATAATGTCACCAAAACCCAGAAGACAGCTAAATGCAGCACTCACCTTTGATGATCTTCATCAGATGACAACCCTAGGACATTATGTTATACAATACATGCATGTTTTGTTCAATCAAGTTCATATTTATATCAAAAACCAGCTTTTTACATTAGCATGTGACGTTCAGAACTAGCATACCCCCCGCAAACTTACGGGGAATTCGCTAACATTTTACTAAATTACTCACGATAAACGTTCACAAAAAGCATAACAATTATTTTAAGAATTATAGATACAGACCTCCTCTATGCATTCGATATGTCCGATTTTAAAATAGCTTTTTGGTGAAAGCACATTTTGCAATATTCTAAGTACATAGCCCAGGCATCACGGGCTCGCTATTTAGACACCCGGCAAGTTTAGCACTCACCATAATCATATTTACTATTATAAAAATGTCATTACCTTTTGTTGTCTTCGTCAGAATGCACACCCAGGACGTCTACTTCAATAACAAATGTTGGTTTGGTCCAAAATAATCCATCGTTATATCCGAATAGCGGCGTTTTGTTCGTGCGTTCCAGACACTATCCGAAATAGTAAAGAAGTGTCGCGCGCTTGGCGCAATTCCTGACAATAAAATTCAAAGTATTCCATTGCCGTACGTCGAAGCATGTCAACCGCTGTTTAAAATCAATTTTTACGTCATTTTTCTCGTAGAAAAGCGCTAATATTCCGACAGGGAATCTCCTTTTCGGCAAACAGAGGAAAAAATCCCAAAGGCGGGGGCGGTCGGGGTCACGCGCATAAGCTAGTGTCTCTTGATGGGCCACTTGAGAAAGGCGATAATGTGTTTCAGCCTGGGGCTGGAATGACGACATTCTCTTTTTTCCCGGGCTATGAGAGCCTATGGAAGACGTGGGAAGTGTCACGTTAGAGCAGAGATCCTTAGTAAATGATAGAGATGGCAAAGAAGTTCCAGAAATGGTCAGACAGGCCACTTCCTGTAAAGGAATCTCTCAGGTTTTGACCTGCCATTTGAGTTCTGTTATACTCACAGACACCATTCAAACAGTTTTAGAAAATTTAGGGTGTTTTCTATCCATATGTAATAAGTATATGCATATTCTAGTTACTGAGTAGGAGTGGTAACCAGATTAAATCGGGTATGTTTTTTATCCAGCCGTGTCAATGCTGCCCCCTAGCCCTAACAGGTTAATCAGGATGATAAGAACACTGTTGACACTTTTCAGCAAGTTGCAATGATGTAATAAAGAAATAAACAGTTTCTCAAAAACAAGGTCACTCTGTAAGTACCATTTTGCTGTACTGTTTAAACTCGATGAAAGGAACACTGTTAACACTTTTCAGCAAGTTGCAATCATGAAATACAGAAATAGAGTTTTTCAAAAACAAGGTCTAATTCATGTTTGAGTCACTCTGTAAGAACCATTTTGCTGTACTGTTTAAGCTCGATGAAAGGAACATTGTTGACACTTTTCAGCAAGTTGCAATCATGAAATACAGAAATAAACAGTTTTTCAAAAACAAGGTCTAAGTCATGTTTGAGTCACTCTGTAAGTACCATTTTGCTGTACTGTTTAAGCTCGATGAAAGGAACATTGTTGACACTTATCAGCAAGTTGCAATCATGTAATACAGAAATAAAAAGTTTTTCAAAAACAAGGTCTAAGTCATGTTTGAGTCACTCTGTAAGTACCATTTTGCTGTACTGTTTAAGCTCGATGAAAGGAACATTGTTGACACTTTTCAGCAAGTTGCAATCATGTAATACAGAAATAAAAAGTTTCTCAAAAACAAGGTCACTCTGTAAGTACCATGTTTGTCGAACTGCTTAATCAGGGTGATAAGAACACTGTTGACACTTTTCAGCAAGTTGCAATCATGAAATACAGAAATAAATAGTTTTTCACAAACAAGGTCTAAATCATGTTTGATGCACTCTGTAAGAACCATTTTTGCTGTATACCTTCATCAGGATGATAGGAACACTGTTGACACTTTTCAGCAAGTTGCAATCATGTAATACAGAAATAAACAGTTTCTCAAAAACAAGGTCACTCTGTAAGTACCATGTTTGTTGAACTGCTTAATCAGGATGATAAGAACACTGTTAACACTTTTCAGCAAGATGCAATCATGAAATACAGAAATAAACAGTTTTTCAAAAACAAGGTCTAAGTCACGTTTGAGTCACTCTGTAAGTACCATTTTGCTGTACTGTTTAAACTCGATGAAAGGAACACTGTTAACACTTTTCAGCAAGTTGCAATCATGAAATACAGAAATAAATAGTTTTTCACAAACAAGGTCTAAATCATGTTTGATGCACTCTGTAAGAACCATTTTTGCTGTATACCTTAATCAGGATGATAGGAACACTGTTGACACTTTTCAGCAAGTTGCAATCATGTAATACAGAAATAAACAGTTTCTCAAAAACAAGGTCACTCTGTAAGTACCATGTTTGTTGAACTGCTTAATCAGGATGATAAGAACACTGTTGACACTTTTCAGCAAGTTGCAATGATGTAATAAAGAAATAAACAGTTTCTCAAAAACAAGGTCACTCTGTAAGTACCATTTTGCTGTACTGTTTAAACTCGATGAAAGGAACACTGTTAACACTTTTCAGCAAGTTGCAATCATGAAATACAGAAATAGAGTTTTTCAAAAACAAGGTCTAATTCATGTTTGAGTCACTCATTAAGAACCATTTTGCTGTACTGTTTAAGCTCGATGAAAGGAACATTGTTGACACTTTTCAGCAAGTTGCAATCATGAAATACAGAAATAAACAGTTTTTCAAAAACAAGGTCTAAGTCATGTTTGAGTCACTCTGTAAGTACCATTTTTGCTGTAGTGTTTAAGCTCGATTAAATGAACATTGTTGACACTTTTCAGCAAGTTGCAATCATGAAATACAGAAATAAAGAGTTTTTCAAAAACAAGCTCTAAGTCATGTTTGAGTCACTCTGTAAGTACCATTTTGCTGTACTGTTTAAGCTCGATGAAAGGAACATTGTTGACACTTTTCAGCAAGTTGCAATCATGTAATACAGAAATAAACAGTTTTTCAAAAACAAGGTCTAAGTCATGTTTGAGTCACTCTGTAAGTACCATTTTTGCTGTACTGTTTAAGCTCGATGAAAGGAACACTGTTGACACTTTTCAGCAAGTTGCAATCATGAAATACAGAAATAAAGAGTTTCTCAAAAACAAGGTCTAATTCATGTTTGAGTCACTGTAAGTACCATTTTGCCTGTACTGTTTCAAGCGTCGATTAAAGGAACATTGTTGACACTTTTCAGCAAGTTAGAATCATGAAATACAGAAATAAAGAGTTTTTCACAAAACAAGGTCTAAGATCATGTTTGACGTCACTCTGTAAGTACCATGTTTGCTGTACTGCTTAAGCTCAGGATGATAAGGAACACTGTTGACACTTTTCAGCAAGTTGCAATCATGAAATACAGAAATAAACAGTTTTTCAAAAACAAGGTCTAAGTCATGTTTGAGTCACTCTGTAAGTACCATTTTGCTGTACTGTTTAAGCTCGATGAAAGGAACATTGTTGACACTTTTCAGCAAGTTGCAATCATGTAATACAGAAATAAAAAGTTTTTCAAAAACAAGGTCTAAGTCATGTTTGAGTCACTCTGTAAGTACCATTTTGCTGTACTGTTTAAGCTCGATGAAAGGAACATTGTTGACACTTTTCAGCAAGTTGCAATCATGTAATACAGAAATAAAAAGTTTCTCAAAAACAAGGTCACTCTGTAAGTACCATGTTTGTCGAACTGCTTAATCAGGGTGATAAGAACACTGTTGACACTTTTCAGCAAGTTGCAATCATGAAATACAGAGATAAATAGTTTTTCACAAACAAGGTCTAAATCATGTTTGATGCACTCTGTAAGAACCATTTTTGCTGTATACCTTCATCAGGATGATAGGAACACTGTTGACACTTTTCAGCAAGTTGCAATCATGTAATACAGAAATAAACAGTTTCTCAAAAACAAGGTCACTCTGTAAGTACCATGTTTGTTGAACTGCTTAATCAGGATGATAAGGAACACTGTTAACACTTTTCAGCAAGATGCAATCATGAAATACAGAAATAAACAGTTTTTCAAAAACAAGGTCTAAGTCACGTTTGAGTCACTCTGTAAGTACCATTTTGCTGTACTGTTTAAACTCGATGAAAGGAACACTGTTAACACTTTTCAGCAAGTTGCAATCATGAAATACAGAAATAAATAGTTTTTCACAAACAAGGTCTAAATCATGTTTGATGCACTCTGTAAGAACCATTTTTGCTGTATACCTTAATCAGGATGATAGGAACACTGTTGACACTTTTCAGCAAGTTGCAATCATGTAATACAGAAATAAACAGTTTCTCAAAAACAAGGTCACTCTGTAAGTACCATGTTTGTTGAACTGCTTAATCAGGATGATAAGAACACTGTTGACACTTTTCAGCAAGTTGCAATGATGCAATAAAGAAATAAACAGTTTCTCAAAAACAAGGTCACTCTGTAAGTACCATTTTGCTGTACTGTTTAAACTCGATGAAAGGAACACTGTTAACACTTTTCAGCAAGTTGCAATCATGAAATACAGAAATAGAGTTTTTCAAAAACAAGGTCTAAGTCATGTTTGAGTCACTCTGTAAGTACCATTTTGCTGTACTGTTTAAGCTCGATGAAAGGAACATTGTTGACACTTTTCAGCAAGTTGCAATCATGAAATACAGAAATAAACAGTTTTTCAAAAACAAGGTCTAAGTCATGTTTGAGTCACTCTGTAAGTACCATTTTTGATGTACTGTTTAAGCTCGATGAAAGGAACATTGTTGACACTTTTCAGCAAGTTGCAATCATGAAATACAGAAATAAACAGTTTTTCAAAAACAAGGTCTAAGTCATGTTTGAGTCACTCTGTAAGTACCATTTTGCTGTACTGTTTAAGCTCGATGAAAGGAACATTGTTGACACTTTTCAGCAAGTTGCAATCATGTAATACAGAAATAAAACGTTTTTCAAAAACAAGGTCTAAGTCATGTTTGAGTCACTCTGTAAGTACCATTTTGCTGTACTGTTTAAGCTCGATGAAAGGAACATTGTTGACACTTTTCAGCAAGTTGCAATCATGTAATACAGAAATAAAAAGTTTCTCAAAAACAAGGTCACTCTGTAAGTACCATGTTTGTCGAACTGCTTAATCAGGGTGATAAGAACACTGTTGACACTTTTCAGCAAGTTGCAATGATGTAATAAAGAAATAAACAGTTTCTCAAAAACAAGGTCACTCTGTAAGTACCATTTTGCTGTACTGTTTAAACTCGATGAAAGGAACACTGTTAACACTTTTCAGCAAGTTGCAATCATGAAATACAGAAATAGAGTTTTTCAAAAACAAGGTCTAATTCATGTTTGAGTCACTCTGTAAGAACCATTTTGCTGTACTGTTTAAGCTCGATGAAAGGAACATTGTTGACACTTTTCAGCAAGTTGCAATCATGAAATACAGAAATAAACAGTTTTTCAAAAACAAGGTCTAAGTCATGTTTGAGTCACTCTGTAAGTACCATTTTGCTGTACTGTTTAAGCTCGATGAAAGGAACATTGTTGACACTTATCAGCAAGTTGCAATCATGTAATACAGAAATAAAAAGTTTTTCAAAAACAAGGTCTAAGTCATGTTTGAGTCACTCTGTAAGTACCATTTTGCTGTACTGTTTAAGCTCGATGAAAGGAACATTGTTGACACTTTTCAGCAAGTTGCAATCATGTAATACAGAAATAAAAAGTTTCTCAAAAACAAGGTCACTCTGTAAGTACCATGTTTGTCGAACTGCTTAATCAGGGTGATAAGAACACTGTTGACACTTTTCAGCAAGTTGCAATCATGAAATACAGAAATAAATAGTTTTTCACAAACAAGGTCTAAATCATGTTTGATGCACTCTGTAAGAACCATTTTTGCTGTATACCTTCATCAGGATGATAGGAACACTGTTGACACTTTTCAGCAAGTTGCAATCATGTAATACAGAAATAAACAGTTTCTCAAAAACAAGGTCACTCTGTAAGTACCATGTTTGTTGAACTGCTTAATCAGGATGATAAGAACACTGTTAACACTTTTCAGCAAGATGCAATCATGAAATACAGAAATAAACAGTTTTTCAAAAACAAGGTCTAAGTCACGTTTGAGTCACTCTGTAAGTACCATTTTGCTGTACTGTTTAAACTCGATGAAAGGAACACTGTTAACACTTTTCAGCAAGTTGCAATCATGAAATACAGAAATAAATAGTTTTTCACAAACAAGGTCTAAATCATGTTTGATGCACTCTGTAAGAACCATTTTTGCTGTATACCTTAATCAGGATGATAGGAACACTGTTGACACTTTTCAGCAAGTTGCAATCATGTAATACAGAAATAAACAGTTTCTCAAAAACAAGGTCACTCTGTAAGTACCATGTTTGTTGAACTGCTTAATCAGGATGATAAGAACACTGTTGACACTTTTCAGCAAGTTGCAATGATGTAATAAAGAAATAAACAGTTTCTCAAAAACAAGGTCACTCTGTAAGTACCATTTTGCTGTACTGTTTAAACTCGATGAAAGGAACACTGTTAACACTTTTCAGCAAGTTGCAATCATGAAATACAGAAATAGAGTTTTTCAAAAACAAGGTCTAATTCATGTTTGAGTCACTCATTAAGAACCATTTTGCTGTACTGTTTAAGCTCGATGAAAGGAACATTGTTGACACTTTTCAGCAAGTTGCAATCATGAAATACAGAAATAAACAGTTTTTCAAAAACAAGGTCTAAGTCATGTTTGAGTCACTCTGTAAGTACCATTTTTGCTGTAGTGTTTAAGCTCGATTAAATGAACATTGTTGACACTTTTCAGCAAGTTGCAATCATGAAATACAGAAATAAAGAGTTTTTCAAAAACAAGCTCTAAGTCATGTTTGAGTCACTCTGTAAGTACCATTTTGCTGTACTGTTTAAGCTCGATGAAAGGAACATTGTTGACACTTTTCAGCAAGTTGCAATCATGTAATACAGAAATAAACAGTTTTTCAAAAACAAGGTCTAAGTCATGTTTGAGTCAATCTGTAAGTACCATTTTTGCTGTACTGTTTAAACTCGATGAAAGGAACACTGTTAACACTTTTCAGCAAGTTGCAATCATGAAATACAGAAATAAAGAGTTTTTCAAAAACAAGGTCTAATTCATGTTTGAGTCACTGTAAGTACCATTTTGCTGTACTGTTTAAGCTCGATTAAAGGAACATTGTTGACACTTTTCAGCAAGTTAAATCATGAAATACAGAAATAAAGAGTTTTTCAAAAACAAGGTCTAAGTCATGTTTGAGTCACTCTGTAAGTACCATTTTGCTGTACTGTTTAAGCTCGATGAAAGGAACATTGTTGACACTTTTCAGCAAGTTGCAATCATGAAATACAGAAATAAAGAGTTTTTCAAAAACAAGGTCTAAGTCATGTTTGAGTCACTCTGTAAGTACCATTTTGCTGTACTGTTTAAGCTCGATGAAAGGAACATTGTTGACACTTTTCAGCAAGTTGCAATCATGTAATACAGAAATAAAAAGTTTTTCAAAAACAAGGTCTAAGTCATGTTTGAGTCACTCTGTAAGTACCATTTTGCTGTACTGTTTAAGCTCGATGAAAGGAACATTGTTGACACTTTTCAGCAAGTTGCAATCATGTAATACAGAAATAAAAAGTTTCTCAAAAACAAGGTCACTCTGTAAGTACCATGTTTGTCGAACTGCTTAATCAGGGTGATAAGAACACTGTTGACACTTTTCAGCAAGTTGCAATCATGAAATACAGAGATAAATAGTTTTTCACAAACAAGGTCTAAATCATGTTTGATGCACTCTGTAAGAACCATTTTTGCTGTATACCTTCATCAGGATGATAGGAACACTGTTGACACTTTTCAGCAAGTTGCAATCATGTAATACAGAAATAAACAGTTTCTCAAAAACAAGGTCACTCTGTAAGTACCATGTTTGTTGAACTGCTTAATCAGGATGATAAGAACACTGTTAACACTTTTCAGCAAGATGCAATCATGAAATACAGAAATAAACAGTTTTTCAAAAACAAGGTCTAAGTCACGTTTGAGTCACTCTGTAAGTACCATTTTGCTGTACTGTTTAAACTCGATGAAAGGAACACTGTTAACACTTTTCAGCAAGTTGCAATCATGAAATACAGAAATAAATAGTTTTTCACAAACAAGGTCTAAATCATGTTTGATGCACTCTGTAAGAACCATTTTTGCTGTATACCTTAATCAGGATGATAGGAACACTGTTGACACTTTTCAGCAAGTTGCAATCATGTAATACAGAAATAAACAGTTTCTCAAAAACAAGGTCACTCTGTAAGTACCATGTTTGTTGAACTGCTTAATCAGGATGATAAGAACACTGTTGACACTTTTCAGCAAGTTGCAATGATGTAATAAAGAAATAAACAGTTTCTCAAAAACAAGGTCACTCTGTAAGTACCATTTTGCTGTACTGTTTAAACTCGATGAAAGGAACACTGTTAACACTTTTCAGCAAGTTGCAATCATGAAATACAGAAATAGAGTTTTTCAAAAACAAGGTCTAAGTCATGTTTGAGTCACTCTGTAAGTACCATTTTGCTGTACTGTTTAAGCTCGATGAAAGGAACATTGTTGACACTTTTCAGCAAGTTGCAATCATGAAATACAGAAATAAACAGTTTTTCAAAAACAAGGTCTAAGTCATGTTTGAGTCACTCTGTAAGTACCATTTTTGATGTACTGTTTAAGCTCGATGAAAGGAACATTGTTGACACTTTTCAGCAAGTTGCAATCATGAAATACAGAAATAAACAGTTTTTCAAAAACAAGGTCTAAGTCATGTTTGAGTCACTCTGTAAGTACCATTTTGCTGTACTGTTTAAGCTCGATGAAAGGAACATTGTTGACACTTTTCAGCAAGTTGCAATCATGTAATACAGAAATAAAACGTTTTTCAAAAACAAGGTCTAAGTCATGTTTGAGTCACTCTGTAAGTACCATTTTGCTGTACTGTTTAAGCTCGATGAAAGGAACATTGTTGACACTTTTCAGCAAGTTGCAATCATGTAATACAGAAATAAAAAGTTTCTCAAAAACAAGGTCACTCTGTAAGTACCATGTTTGTCGAACTGCTTAATCAGGGTGATAAGAACACTGTTGACACTTTTCAGCACGTTGCAATCATGAAATACAGAAATAAATAGTTTTTCACAAACAAGGTCTAAATCATGTTTGATGCACTCTGTAAGAACCATTTTTGCTGTATACCTTAATCAGGATGATAGGAACACTGTTGACACTTTTCAGCAAGTTGCAATCATGTAATACAGAAATAAACAGTTTCTCAAAAACAAGGTCACTCTGTAAGTACCATGTTTGTTGAACTGCTTAATCAGGATGATAAGAACACTGTTAACACTTTTCAGCAAGATGCAATCATGAAATACAGAAATAAATAGTTTTTCACAAACAAGGTCTAAATCATGTTTGATGCACTCTGTAAGAACCATTTTTGCTGTATACCTTAATCAGGATGATAGGAACACTGTTGACACTTTTCAGCAAGTTGCAATCATGTAATACAGAAATAAACAGTTTCTCAAAAACAAGGTCACTCTGTAAGTACCATGTTTGTTGAACTGCTTAACCTCTATGGGACCGGCGGGACGAATTCGTCCCACCTACGTAACAGCCACTGCCAGCCTGTGGCGCGATTTTCAAAATCTTCAAAATCCTATTACTTCAATTTCTCAAACATATGACTATTTTACAGCCATTTAAAGATAAGACTCTCGTTAATCTAACCACACTGTCCGATTTCAAAAAGGCTTTACAACGAAAGCAAAACATTAGATTATGTCAGCAGAGTACCAAGCCAGAAATAATCAGACACCCATTTTTCAAGCCAGCATATAATGTCACCAAAACCCAGAAGACAGCTAAATGCAGCACTCACCTTTGATGATCTTCAACAGATGACAACCCTAGGACATTATGTTATACAATACATGCATGTTTTGTTCAATCAAGTTCATATTTATATCAAAAACCAGCTTTTTACATTAGCATGTGACGTTCAGAACTAGCATACCCCCCGCAAACTTACGGGGAATTCGCTAACATTTTACTAAATTACTCACGATAAACGTTCACAAAAAGCATAACAATTATTTTAAGAATTATAGATACAGACCTCCTCTATGCATTCGATATGTCCGATTTTAAAATAGCTTTTTGGTGAAAGCACATTTTGCAATATTCTAAGTACATAGCCCAGGCATCACGGGCTCGCTATTTAGACACCCGGCAAGTTTAGCACTCACCATAATCATATTTACTATTATAAAAATGTCATTACCTTTTGTTGTCTTCGTCAGAATGCACACCCAGGACGTCTACTTCAATAACAAATGTTGGTTTGGTCCAAAATAATCCATCGTTATATCCGAATAGCGGCGTTTTGTTCGTGCGTTCCAGACACTATCCGAAATAGTAAAGAAGTGTCGCGCGCTTGGCGCAATTCCTGACAATAAAATTCAAAGTATTCCATTGCCGTACGTCGAAGCATGTCAACCGCTGTTTAAAATCAATTTTTACGTCATTTTTCTCGTAGAAAAGCGCTAATATTCCGACAGGGAATCTCCTTTTCGGCAAACAGAGGAAAAAATCCCAAAGGCGGGGGCGGTCGGGGTCACGCGCATAAGCTAGTGTCTCTTGATGGGCCACTTGAGAAAGGCGATAATGTGTTTCAGCCTGGGGCTGGAATGACGACATTCTCTTTTTTCCCGGGCTATGAGAGCCTATGGAAGACGTGGGAAGTGTCACGTTAGAGCAGAGATCCTTAGTAAATGATAGAGATGGCAAAGAAGTTCCAGAAATGGTCAGACAGGCCACTTCCTGTAAAGGAATCTCTCAGGTTTTGACCTGCCATTTGAGTTCTGTTATACTCACAGACACCATTCAAACAGTTTTAGAAAATTTAGGGTGTTTTCTATCCATATGTAATAAGTATATGCATATTCTAGTTACTGAGTAGGAGTGGTAACCAGATTAAATCGGGTATGTTTTTTATCCAGCCGTGTCAATGCTGCCCCCTAGCCCTAACAGGTTAATCAGGATGATAAGAACACTGTTGACACTTTTCAGCAAGTTGCAATGATGTAATAAAGAAATAAACAGTTTCTCAAAAACAAGGTCACTCTGTAAGTACCATTTTGCTGTACTGTTTAAACTCGATGAAAGGAACACTGTTAACACTTTTCAGCAAGTTGCAATCATGAAATACAGAAATAGAGTTTTTCAAAAACAAGGTCTAATTCATGTTTGAGTCACTCTGTAAGAACCATTTTGCTGTACTGTTTAAGCTCGATGAAAGGAACATTGTTGACACTTTTCAGCAAGTTGCAATCATGAAATACAGAAATAAACAGTTTTTCAAAAACAAGGTCTAAGTCATGTTTGAGTCACTCTGTAAGTACCATTTTTGCTGTACTGTTTAAGCTCGATGAAAGGAACATTGTTGACACTTTTCAGCAAGTTGCAATCATGAAATACAGAAATAAAGAGTTTTTCAAAAACAAGGTCTAATTCATGTTTGAGTCACTCTGTAAGAACCATTTTGCTGTACTGTTTAAGCTCGATGAAAGGAACATTGTTGACACTTTTCAGCAAGTTGCAATCATGTAATACAGAAATAAAAAGTTTCTCAAAAACAAGGTCACTCTGTAAGTACCATGTTTGTGAACTGCTTAATCAGGGTGATAAGAACACTGTTGACACTTTTCAGCAAGTTGCAATCATGAAATACAGAAATAAATAGTTTTTCACAAACAAGGTCTAAATCATGTTTGATGCACTCTGTAAAAACCATTTTTGCTGTATACCTTAATCAGGATGATAGGAACACTGTTGACACTTTTCAGCAAGTTGCAATCATGTAATACAGAAATAAACAGTTTCTCAAAAACAAGGTCACTCTGTAAGTACCATGTTTGTTGAACTGCTTAATCAGGATGATAAGAACACTGTTAACACTTTTCAGCAAGATGCAATCATGAAATACAGAAATAAACAGTTTTTCAAAAACAAGGTCTAAGTCATGTTTGAGTCACAGTGTAAGTACCATTTTGCTGTACTGTTTAAGCTCGATGAAAGGAACATTGTTGACTCTTTTCAGCAAGTTGCAATCATGAAATACAGAAATAAACAGTTTTTCAAAAACAAGGTCTAAGTCATGTTTGAGTCACTCTGTAAGAACCATTTTGCTGTACTGTTTAAGCTCGATGAAAGGAACATTGTTGACACTTTTCAGCAAGTTGCAATCATGAAATACAGAAATAAACAGTTTTTCAAAAACAAGGTCTAAGTCATGTTTGAGTCACTCTGTAAGTACCATTTTGCTGTACTGTTTAAACTCGATGAAAGGAACACTGTTAACACTTTTCAGCAAGTTGCAATCATGAAATACAGAAATAAAGAGTTTTTCAAAAACAAGGTCTAATTCATGTTTGAGTCACTGTAAGTACCATTTTGCTGTACTGTTTAAGCTCGATGAAAGGAACATTGTTGACACTTTTCAGCAAGTTGCAATCATGAAATACAGAAATAAAGAGTTTTTCAAAAACAAGGTCTAAGTCATGTTTGAGTCACTCTGTAAGTACCATTTTGCTGTACTGTTTAAGCTCGATGAAAGGAACATTGTTGAAGCTTTTCAGCAAGTTGCAATCATGAAATACAGAAATAAAGAGTTTTTCAAAAACAAGGTCTAAGTCATGTTTCAGTCACTCTGTAAGTACCATTTTGCTGTACTGTTTAAGCTCGATGAAAGGAACATTGTTGACACTTTTCAGCAAGTTGCAATCATTGAAATACAGAAATAAACAGTTTTTCAAAAACAAGGTCTAAGTCACGTTTGAGTCACTCTGTAAGTACCATTTTGCTGTACTGTTTAAACTCGATGAAAGGAACACTGTTAACACTTTTCAGCAAGTTGCAATCATGAAATACAGAAATAAACAGTTTTTCAAAAACAAGGTCTAAGTCATGTTTGAGTCACTCTGTAAGTACCATTTTTGCTGTACTGTTTAAACTCGATGAAAGGAACACTGTTAACACTTTTCAGCAAGTTGCAATCATGAAATACAGAAATAAAGAGTTTTTGAAAAACAAGGTCTAATTCATGTTTAAGTCACTCTGTAAGAACCATTTTGCTGTACTGTTTAAGCTCGATGAAAGGAACATTGTTGACACTTTTCAGCAAGTTGCAATCATGAAATACAGAAATAAACAGTTTTTCAAAAACAAGGTCTAAGTCATGTTTGAGTCAATCTGTAAGTACCATTTTTGCTGTACTGTTTAAACTCGATGAAAGGAACACTGTTAACACTTTTCAGCAAGTTGCAATCATGACATACAGAAATAAAGAGTTTTTCAAAAACAAGGTCTAAGTCATGTTTGAGTCACTCTGTAAGTACCATTTTGCTGTACTGTTTAAGCTCGATGAAAGGAACATTGTTGACACTTTTCAGCAAGTTGCAATCATGAAATACAGAAATAAAGAGTTTTTCAAAAACAAGGTCTAAGTCATGTTTGAGTCACTCTGTAAGTACCATTTTGCTGTACTGTTTAAACTCAATGAAGAACCCTGTTAACACTTTTCAGCAAGATGCAATCATGAAATACAGAAATAAAGAGTTTTTCAAAAACAAGGTCTAAGTCATGTTTGAGTCACAGTGTAAGTACCATTTTGCTGTACTGTTTAAGCTCGATGAAAGGAACATTGTTGACTCTTTTCAGCAAGTTGCAATCATGAAATACAGAAATAGAGTTTTTCAAAAACAAGGTCTAATTCATGTTTGAGTCACTCTGTAAGAACCATTTTGCTGTACTGTTTAAGCTCGATGAAAGGAACATTGTTGACACTTTTCAGCAAGTTGCAATCATGAAATACAGAAATAAACAGTTTTTCAAAAACAAGGTCTAAGTCATGTTTGAGTCACTCTGTAAGTACCATTTTTGCTGTACTGTTTAAGCTCGATGAAAGGAACATTGTTGACACTTTTCAGCAAGTTGCAATCATGAAATACAGAAATAAACAGTTTTTCAAAAACAAGGTCTAAGTCATGTTTGAGTCACTCTGTAAGTACCATTTTGCTGTACTGTTTAAGCTCAATGAAAGGAACATTGTTGACACTTTTCAGCAAGTTGCAATCATGTAATACAGAAATAAAAAGTTTTTCAAAAACAAGGTCTAAGTCATGTTTGAGTCACTCTGTAAGTACCATTTTGCTGTACTGTTTAAGCTCGATGAAAGGAACATTGTTGACACTTTTCAGCAAGTTGCAATCATGTAATACAGAAATAAACAGTTTCTCAAAAACAAGGTCACTCTGTAAGTACCATGTTTGTCGAACTGCTTAATCAGGGTGATAAGAACACTGTTGACACTTTTCAGCAAGTTCCAATCATGAAATACAGAAATAAATCGTTTTTCACAAACAAGGTCTAAATCATGTTTGATGCACTCTGTAAGAACCATTTTTGCTGTATACCTTAATCAGGATGATAGGAACACTGTTGACACTTTTCAGCAAGTTGCAATCATGTAATACAGAAATAAACAGTTTCTCAAAAACAAGGTCACTCTGTAAGTACCATGTTTGTTGAACTGCTTAATCAGGATGATAAGAACACTGTTAACACTTTTCAGCAAGATGCAATCATGAAATACAGAAATAAACAGTTTTTCAAAAACAAGGTCTAAGTCATGTTTGAGTCACAGTGTAAGTACCATTTTGCTGTACTGTTTAAGCTCGATGAAAGGAACATTGTTGACTCTTTTCAGCAAGTTGCAATCATGAAATACAGAAATAAACAGTTTTTCAAAAACAAGGTCTAAGTCATGTTTGAGTCACTCTGTAAGAACCATTTTGCTGTACTGTTTAAGCTCGATGAAAGGAACATTGTTGACACTTTTCAGCAAGTTGCAATCATGAAATACAGAAATAAACAGTTTTTCAAAAACAAGGTCTAAGTCATGTTTGAGTCACTCTGTAAGTACCATTTTTGCTGTACTGTTTAAACTCGATGAAAGGAACACTGTTAACACTTTTCAGCAAGTTGCAATCATGAAATACAGAAATAAAGAGTTTTTCAAAAACAAGGTCTAATTCATGTTTGAGTCACTGTAAGTACCATTTTGCTGTACTGTTTAAGCTCGATGAAAGGAACATTGTTGACACTTTTCAGCAAGTTGCAATCATGAAATACAGAAATAAAGAGTTTTTCAAAAACAAGGTCTAAGTCATGTTTGAGTCACTCTGTAAGTACCATTTTGCTGTACTGTTTAAGCTCGATGAAAGGAACATTGTTGACACTTTTCAGCAAGTTGCAATCATGAAATACAGAAATAAAGAGTTTTTCAAAAACAAGGTCTAAGTCATGTTTCAGTCACTCTGTAAGTACCATTTTGCTGTACTGTTTAAGCTCGATGAAAGGAACATTGTTGACACTTTTCAGCAAGTTGCAATCATTGAAATACAGAAATAAACAGTTTTTCAAAAACAAGGTCTAAGTCACGTTTGAGTCACTCTGTAAGTACCATTTTGCTGTACTGTTTAAACTCGATGAAAGGAACACTGTTAACACTTTTCAGCAAGTTGCAATCATGAAATACAGAAATAAACAGTTTTTCAAAAACAAGGTCTAAGTCATGTTTGAGTCACTCTGTAAGTACCATTTTTGCTGTACTGTTTAAACTCGATGAAAGGAACATTGTTAACACTTTTCAGCAAGTTGCAATCATGAAATACAGAAATAAAGAGTTTTTGAAAAACAAGGTCTAATTCATGTTTAAGTCACTCTGTAAGAACCATTTTGCTGTACTGTTTAAGCTCGATGAAAGGAACATTGTTGACACTTTTCAGCAAGTTGCAATCATGAAATACAGAAATAAACAGTTTTTCAAAAACAAGGTCTAAGTCATGTTTGAGTCAATCTGTAAGTACCATTTTTGCTGTACTGTTTAAACTCGATGAAAGGAACACTGTTAACACTTTTCAGCAAGTTGCAATCATGACATACAGAAATAAAGAGTTTTTCAAAAACAAGGTCTAAGTCATGTTTGAGTCACTCTGTAAGTACCATTTTGCTGTACTGTTTAAGCTCGATGAAAGGAACATTGTTGACACTTTTCAGCAAGTTGCAATCATGAAATACAGAAATAAAGAGTTTTTCAAAAACAAGGTCTAAGTCATGTTTGAGTCACTCTGTAAGTACCATTTTGCTGTACTGTTTAAACTCAATGAAGAACCCTGTTAACACTTTTCAGCAAGATGCAATCATGAAATACAGAAATAAAGAGTTTTTCAAAAACAAGGTCTAAGTCATGTTTGAGTCACAGTGTAAGTACCATTTTGCTGTACTGTTTAAGCTCGATGAAAGGAACATTGTTGACTCTTTTCAGCAAGTTGCAATCATGAAATACAGAAATAAACAGTTTTTCAAAAACAAGGTCTAAGTCATGTTTGAGTCACTCTGTAAGAACCATTTTGCTGTACTGTTTAAGCTCGATGAAAGGAACATTGTTGACACTTTTCAGCAAGTTGCAATCATGAAATACAGAAATAAACAGTTTTTCAAAAACAAGGTCTAAGTCATGTTTGAGTCACTCTGTAAGTACCATTTTTGCTGTACTGTTTAAACTCGATGAAAGGAACACTGTTAACACTTTTCAGCAAGTTGCAATCATGAAATACAGAAATAAAGAGTTTTTCAAAAACAAGGTCTAATTCATGTTTGAGTCACTGTAAGTACCATTTTGCTGTACTGTTTAAGCTCGATGAAAGGAACATTGTTGACACTTTTCAGCAAGTTGCAATCATGAAATACAGAAATAAAGAGTTTTTCAAAAACAAGGTCTAAGTCATGTTTGAGTCACTCTGTAAGTACCATTTTGCTGTACTGTTTAAGCTCGATGAAAGGAACATTGTTGACACTTTTCAGCAAGTTGCAATCATGAAATACAGAAATGAAGAGTTTTTCAAAAACAAGGTCTAAGTCATGTTTCAGTCACTCTGTAAGTACCATTTTGCTGTACTGTTTAAGCTCGATGAAAGGAACATTGTTGACACTTTTCAGCAAGTTGCAATCATTGAAATACAGAAATAAACAGTTTTTCAAAAACAAGGTCTAAGTCACGTTTGAGTCACTCTGTAAGTACCATTTTGCTGTACTGTTTAAACTCGATGAAAGGAACACTGTTAACACTTTTCAGCAAGTTGCAATCATGAAATACAGAAATAAAGAGTTTTTGAAAAACAAGGTCTAATTCATGTTTAAGTCACTCTGTAAGAACCATTTTGCTGTACTGTTTAAGCTCGATGAAAGGAACATTGTTGACACTTTTCAGCAAGTTGCAATCATGAAATACAGAAATAAACAGTTTTTCAAAAACAAGGTCTAAGTCATGTTTGAGTCAATCTGTAAGTACCATTTTTGCTGTACTGTTTAAACTCGATGAAAGGAACACTGTTAACACTTTTCAGCAAGTTGCAATCATGACATACAGAAATAAAGAGTTTTTCAAAAACAAGGTCTAAGTCATGTTTGAGTCACTCTGTAAGTACCATTTTGCTGTACTGTTTAAGCTCGATGAAAGGAACATTGTTGACACTTTTCAGCAAGTTGCAATCATGAAATACAGAAATAAAGAGTTTTTCAAAAACAAGGTCTAAGTCATGTTTGAGTCACTCTGTAAGTACCATTTTGCTGTACTGTTTAAACTCAATGAAGAACCCTGTTAACACTTTTCAGCAAGATGCAATCATGAAATACAGAAATAAAGAGTTTTTCAAAAACAAGGTCTAAGTCATGTTTGAGTCACAGTGTAAGTACCATTTTGCTGTACTGTTTAAGCTCGATGAAAGGAACATTGTTGACTCTTTTCAGCAAGTTGCAATCATGAAATACAGAAATAAACAGTTTTTCAAAAACAAGGTCTAAGTCATGTTTGAGTCACTCTGTAAGAACCATTTTGCTGTACTGTTTAAGCTCGATGAAAGGAACATTGTTGACACTTTTCAGCAAGTTGCAATCATGAAATACAGAAATAAACAGTTTTTCAAAAACAAGGTCTAAGTCATGTTTGAGTCACTCTGTAAGTACCATTTTTGCTGTACTGTTTAAACTCGATGAAAGGAACACTGTTAACACTTTTCAGCAAGTTGCAATCATGAAATACAGAAATAAAGAGTTTTTCAAAAACAAGGTCTAATTCATGTTTAAGTCACTCTGTAAGAACCATTTTGCTGTACTGTTTAAGCTCGATGAAAGGAACATTGTTGACACTTTTCAGCAAGTTGCAATCATGAAATACAGAAATAAACAGTTTTTCAAAAACAAGGTCTAAGTCATGTTTGAGTCAATCTGTAAGTACCATTTTTGCTGTACTGTTTAAACTCGATGAAAGGAACACTGTTAACACTTTTCAGCAAGTTGCAATCATGAAATACAGAAATAAAGAGTTTTTCAAAAACAAGGTCTAAGTCATGTTTGAGTCACTCTGTAAGTACCATTTTGCTGTACTGTTTAAGCTCGATGAAAGGAACATTGTTGACACTTTTCAGCAAGTTGCAATCATGAAATACAGAAATAAAGAGTTTTTCAAAAACAAGGTCTAAGTCATGTTTGAGTCAATCTGTAAGTACCATTTTTGCTGTACTGTTTAAACTCGATGAAAGGAACACTGTTAACACTTTTCAGCAAGTTGCAATCATGAAATACAGAAATAAAGAGTTTTTCAAAAACAAGGTCTAAGTCATGTTTGAGTCACTCTGTAAGTACCATTTTGCTGTACTGTTTAAGCTCGATGAAAGGAACATTGTTGACACTTTTCAGCAAGTTGCAATCATGAAATACAGAAATAAAGAGTTTTTCAAAAACAAGGTCTAAGTCATGTTTGAGTCACTCTGTAAGTACCATTTTGCTGTACTGTTTAAGCTCGATGAAAGGAACATTGTTGACACTTTTCAGCAAGTTGCAATCATGTAATACAGAAATAAAAAGTTTCTCAAAAACAAGGTCACTCTGTAAGTACCATGTTTGTCGAACTGCTTAATCAGGGTGATAAGAACACTGTTGACACTTTTCAGCAAGTTGCAATGATGTAATAAAGAAATAAACAGTTTCTCAAAAACAAGGTCACTCTGTAAGTACCATTTTGCTGTACTGTTTAAACTCGATGAAATGAACACTGTTAACACTTTTCAGCAAGTTGCAATCATGACATACAGAAATAAAGAGTTTTTCAAAAACAAGGTCTAAGTCATGTTTGAGTCAATCTGTAAGTACCATTTTTGCTGTACTGTTTAAACTCGATGAAAGGAACACTGTTAACACTTTTCAGCTAGTTGCAATCATGACATACAGAAATAAAGAGTTTTTCAAAAACAAGGTCTAAGTCATGTTTGAGTCACTCTGTAAGTACCATTTTGCTGTACTGTTTAAGCTCGATGAAAGGAACATTGTTGACACTTTTCAGCAAGTTGCAATCATGAAATACAGAAATAAAGAGTTTTTCAAAAACAAGGTCTAAGTCATGTTTGAGTCACTCTGTAAGTACCATTTTGCTGTACTGTTTAAACTCAATGAAG
Source organism: Salmo salar (assembly GCF_965601325.2). Classification (NCBI taxonomy): domain Eukaryota; kingdom Metazoa; phylum Chordata; class Actinopteri; order Salmoniformes; family Salmonidae; genus Salmo; species Salmo salar. Next base: position 41,568,969 of record NC_138293.1, read on the forward strand.
AACCCTGTTAACACTTTTCAGCAAGATGCAATCATGAAATACAGAAATAAAGAGTTTTTCAAAAACAAGGTCTAAGTCATGTTTGAGTCACAGTGTAAGTACCATTTTGCTGTACTGTTTAAGCTCGATGAAAGGAACATTGTTGACTCTTTTCAGCAAGTTGCAATCATGAAATACAGAAATAAACAGTTTTTCAAAAACAAGGTCTAAGTCATGTTTGAGTCACTCTGTAAGAACCATTTTGCTGTACTGTTTAAGCTCGATGAAAGGAACATTGTTGACACTTTTCAGCAAGTTGCAATCATGAAATACAGAAATAAACAGTTTTTCAAAAACAAGGTCTAAGTCATGTTTGAGTCACTCAGTAAGTACCATTTTTGCTGTACTGTTTAAACTCGATGAAAGGAACACTGTTAACACTTTTCAGCAAGTTGCAATCATGAAATACAGAAATAAAGAGTTTTTCAAAAACAAGGTCTAATTCATGTTTAAGTCACTCTGTAAGAACCATTTTGCTGTACTGTTTAAGCTCGATGAAACGAACATTGTTGACACTTTTCAGCAAGTTGCAATCATGAAATACAGAAATAAACAGTTTTTCAAAAACAAGGTCTAAGTCATGTTTGAGTCAATCTGTAAGTACCATTTTTGCTGTACTGTTTAAACTCGATGAAAGGAACACTGTTAACACTTTTCAGCAAGTTGCAATCATGAAATACAGAAATAAAGAGTTTTTCAAAAACAAGGTCTAAGTCATGTTTGAGTCACTCTGTAAGTACCATTTTGCTGTACTGTTTAAGCTCGATGAAAGGAACGTTGTTGACACTTTTCAGCAAGTTGCAATCATGAAATACAGAAATAAAGAGTTTTTCAAAAACAAGGTCTAAGTCATGTTTGAGTCAATCTGTAAGTACCATTTTTGCTGTACTGTTTAAACTCGATGAAAGGAACACTGTTAACACTTTTCAGCAAGTTGCAATCATGAAATACAGAAATAAAGAGTTTTTCAAAAACAAGGTCTAAGTCATGTTTGAGTCACTCTGTAAGTACCATTTTGCTGTACTGTTTAAGCTCGATGAAAGGAACATTGTTGACACTTTTCAGCAAGTTGCAATCATGTAATACAGAAATAAAAAGTTTCTCAAAAACAAGGTCACTCTGTAAGTACCATGTTTGTCGAACTGCTTAATAACCTCTTGGGGCTAGGTGGGACGCTAGCGTGCCACCCGTGGTGCACTCCATCAACAGCAGGTGCATTTCAAGAGCGGCAAATTTGAATCCAAATAAATGTCAAAATTCAAATTTTTCAAAAATACAACTATGTTACACCATTTGAAAGATAAACATCTCCTTAATCTAACCACGTTTTACGATTTCAAAAAGGTTTTACGGCGAAAGCATAAATTTAGAGTATGTTAGGACAGTACATTTACAAGAGTTGTGTGTAATGTTTTGTCAAGTCAAAGACAGGGTCACCAAAACCATAAAACCAGCTAAAATGATACACTAACCTTTTACAATCTCCATCAGATGACACTCCTAGGACATTATGTTAGACAATGCATGCATTTTTAGTTCTATCAAGTTCATATTTATATACAAAAACAGCGTTTTACTATGGCATTGATGTTGAGGAAATCGTTTCCCTCCAATAACCGGCAGTCAAGTCAGCGTCACAAATTAAATAATTAAAATTAGAAAACATTGGTAAAATATTATATTGTCATTTAAAGAATTATAGATTTACATCTTTTGAACGCAATCAACTTGCCAGATTTAAAAATAACCTTACTGGGAAATCACACTTTGCAATAATCTGAGCACTGTGCCCAGAAAAATACGCGTTGCGATACAGACTAGACGTCATGTTGGGGAGATCTAAAATCGAAAATACTATGTAAATAATCCATTACCTTTGATTCTCTTCATCAGATGTCACTTCCAGGTATCACAGGTCCATAACGAATGTAGTTTTGTTCAAAAAAGCTCATCATTTATGTCCAAAAATCTCCGTCTCGTTAGCACATGATGTAAGCCAGCCGGACTTCTCGTCATGAACGAGGGGAAAAAATATATTTCCGTTCGTTCAAACATGTCAAACGTTGTATAGCATAAATCATTAGGGCCTTTTTTAACCAGAACATGAATAATATTCAAGGTGGACGAATGCATAGCCTTTTATAACGTATTGGAACGAGGGTACCCAACATGAAGTAGCGCGCCAGGTGTCTAATGGGACATCACCGTTCCATGGCTCTTGTTCGGTCAGATCTCCCTCCAGAAGACTCAAAACACTTTGTAAAGGCTGGTGACATCTAGTGGAAGCAATAGGAAGTGCCAAAATATTCCTAAACCCCTGTGTTTTTCAATGGGATAGGTTTAAACTCAATACAACACATCAGGTATCCACTTCCTGTCAGAAAATGTCTCAGGGTTTTGCCTGCCAAATGAGTTCTGTTATACTCACAGACACCATTCAAACAGTTTTGGAAACTTTAGAGTGTTTTCTATCCATATATAATAAGTATATGCATATTCTAGTTACTGGGTAGGATTAGTAACCAGATTAAATCGGGTACATTTTTTTTATCCAGACGTGCAAATGCTGCCCCCTAGACCCAACAGGTTAATCAGGGTGATAAGAACACTGTTGACACTTTTCAGCAAGTTGCAATGATGTAATAAAGAAATAAACAGTTTCTCAAAAACAAGGTCACTCTGTAAGTACCATTTTGCTGTACTGTTTAAACTCGATGAAATGAACACTGTTAACACTTTTCAGCAAGTTGCAATCATGAAATACAGAAATAAAGAGTTTTTCAAAAACAAGGTCTAATTCATGTTTGAGTCACTCTGTAAGAACCATTTTGCTGTACTGTTTAAGCTCGATGAAAGGAACATTGTTGACACTTTTCAGCAAGTTGCAATCATGAAATACAGAAATAAACAGTTTTTGAAAAACAAGGTCTAAGTCATGTTTGAGTCACTCTGTAAGTACCATTTTTGCTGTACTGTTTAAACTCGATGAAAGGAACACTGTTAACACTTTTCAGCAAGTTGCAATCATGAAATACAGAAATAAAGAGTTTTTCAAAAACAAGGTCTAATTCATGTTTGAGTCACTGTAAGTACCATTTTGCTGTACTGTTTAAGCTCGATGAAAGGAACATTGTTGACACTTTTCAGCAAGTTGCAATCATGAAATACAGAAATAAAGAGTTTTTCAAAAACAAGGTCTAAGTCATGTTTGAGTCACTCTGTAAGTACCATTTTGCTGTACTGTTTAAACTCAATGAAGAACCCTGTTAACACTTTTCAGCAAGATGCAATCATGAAATACAGAAATAAAGAGTTTTTCAAAAACAAGGTCTAAGTCATGTTTGAGTCACAGTGTAAGTACCATTTTGCTGTACTGTTTAAGCTCGATGAAAGGAACATTGTTGACTCTTTTCAGCAAGTTGCAATCATGAAATACAGAAATAAACAGTTTTTCAAAAACAAGGTCTAAGTCATGTTTGAGTCACTGTAAGTACCATTTTTGCTGTACTGTTTAAACTCGATGAAAGGAACACTGTTAACACTTTTCAGCAAGTTGCAATCATGAAATACAGAAATAAAGAGTTTTTCAAAAACAAGGTCTAATTCATGTTTGAGTCACTGTAAGTACCATTTTGCTGTACTGTTTAAGCTCGATGAAAGGAACATTGTTGACACTTTTCAGCAAGTTGCAATCATGAAATACAGAAATAAAGAGTTTTTCAAAAACAAGGTCTAAGTCATGTTTGAGTCACTCTGTAAGTACCATTTTGCTGTACTGTTTAAGCTCGATGAAAGGAACATTGTTGACACTTTTCAGCAAGTTGCAATCATGAAATACAGAAATAAAGAGTTTTTCAAAAACAAGGTCTAAGTCATGTTTGAGTCACTCTGTAAGTACCATTTTGCTGTACTGTTTAAGCTCGATGAAAGGAACATTGTTGACACTTTTCAGCAAGTTGCAATCATGAAATACAGAAATAAAGAGTTTTTCAAAAACAAGGTCTAAGTCATGTTTCAGTCACTCTGTAAGTACCATTTTGCTGTACTGTTTAAGCTCGATGAAAGGAACATTGTTGACACTTTTCAGCAAGTTGCAATCATTGAAATACAGAAATAAACAGTTTTTCAAAAACAAGGTCTAAGTCACGTTTGAGTCACTCTGTAAGTACCATTTTGCTGTACTGTTTAAACTCGATGAAAGGAACACTGTTAACACTTTTCAGCAAGTTGCAATCATGAAATACAGAAATAAACAGTTTTTCAAAAACAAGGTCTAAGTCATGTTTGAGTCATTCTGTAAGTACCATTTTTGCTGTACTGTTTAAACTCGATGAAAGGAACACTGTTAACACTTTTCAGCAAGTTGCAATCATGAAATACAGAAATAAAGAGTTTTTCAAAAACAAGGTCTAATTCATGTTTAAGTCACTCTGTAAGAACCATTTTGCTGTACTGTTTAAGCTCGATGAAAGGAACATTGTTGACACTTTTCAGCAAGTTGCAATCATGAAATACAGAAATAAACAGTTTTTCAAAAACAAGGTCTAAGTCATGTTTGAGTCAATCTGTAAGTACCATTTTTGCTGTACTGTTTAAACTCGATGAAAGGAACACTGTTAACACTTTTCAGCAAGTTGCAATCATGACATACAGAAATAAAGAGTTTTTCAAAAACAAGGTCTAAGTCATGTTTGAGTCACTCTGTAAGTACCATTTTGCTGTACTGTTTAAGCTCGATGAAAGGAACATTGTTGACACTTTTCAGCAAGTTGCAATCATGAAATACAGAAATAAAGAGTTTTTCAAAAACAAGGTCTAAGTCATGTTTGAGTCACTCTGTAAGTACCATTTTGCTGTACTGTTTAAACTCAATGAAGAACCCTGTTAACACTTTTCAGCAAGATGCAATCATGAAATACAGAAATAAAGAGTTTTTCAAAAACAAGGTCTAAGTCATGTTTGAGTCACAGTGTAAGTACCATTTTGCTGTACTGTTTAAGCTCGATGAAAGGAACATTGTTGACTCTTTTCAGCAAGTTGCAATCATGAAATACAGAAATAAACAGTTTTTCAAAAACAAGGTCTAAGTCATGTTTGAGTCACTCTGTAAGAACCATTTTGCTGTACTGTTTAAGCTCGATGAAAGGAACATTGTTGACACTTTTCAGCAAGTTGCAATCATGAAATACAGAAATAAACAGTTTTTCAAAAACAAGGTCTAAGTCATGTTTGAGTCAATCTGTAAGTACCATTTTTGCTGTACTGTTTAAACTCGATGAAAGGAACACTGTTAACACTTTTCAGCAAGTTGCAATCATGAAATACAGAAATAAAGAGTTTTTCAAAAACAAGGTCTAAGTCATGTTTGAGTCACTCTGTAAGTACCATTTTGCTGTACTGTTTAAGCTCGATGAAAGGAACATTGTTGACACTTTTCAGCAAGTTGCAATCATGAAATACAGAAATAAAGAGTTTTTCAAAAACAAGGTCTAAGTCATGTTTGAGTCAATCTGTAAGTACCATTTTTGCTGTACTGTTTAAACTCGATGAAAGGAACACTGTTAACACTTTTCAGCAAGTTGCAATCATGAAATACAGAAATAAAGAGTTTTTCAAAAACAAGGTCTAAGTCATGTTTGAGTCACTCTGTAAGTACCATTTTGCTGTACTGTTTAAGCTCGATGAAAGGAACATTGTTGACACTTTTCAGCAAGTTGCAATCATGTAATACAGAAATAAAAAGTTTTTCAAAAACAAGGTCTAAGTCATGTTTGAGTCACTCTGTAAGTACCATTTTGCTGTACTGTTTAAGCTCGATGAAAGGAACGTTGTTGACTCTTTTCAGCAAGTTGCAATCATGAAATACAGAAATAAAGAGTTTTTCAAAAACAAGGTCTAAGTCATGTTTGAGTCACTCTGTAAGTACCATTTTGCTGTACTGTTTAAGCTCGATGAAAGGAACGTTGTTGACACTTTTCAGCAAGTTGCAATCATGAAATACAGAAATAAAGAGTTTTTCAAAAACAAGGTCTAAGTCATGTTTGAGTCAATCTGTAAGTACCATTTTTGCTGTACTGTTTAAACTCGATGAAAGGAACACTGTTAACACTTTTCAGCAAGTTGCAATCATGAAATACAGAAATAAAGAGTTTTTCAAAAACAAGGTCTAAGTCATGTTTGAGTCACTCTGTAAGTACCATTTTGCTGTACTGTTTAAGCTCGATGAAAGGAACATTGTTGACACTTTTCAGCAAGTTGCAATCATGTAATACAGAAATAAAAAGTTTCTCAAAAACAAGGTCACTCTGTAAGTACCATGTTTGTCGAACTGCTTAATCAGGGTGATAAGAACACTGTTGACACTTTTCAGCAAGTTGCAATGATGTAATAAAGAAATAAACAGTTTCTCAAAAACAAGGTCACTCTGTAAGTACCATTTTGCTGTACTGTTTAAACTCGATGAAATGAACACTGTTAACACTTTTCAGCAAGTTGCAATCATGAAATACAGAAATAAAGAGTTTTTCAAAAACAAGGTCTAAGTCATGTTTGAGTCAATCTGTAAGTACCATTTTTGCTGTACTGTTTAAACTCGATGAAAGGAACACTGTTAACACTTTTCAGCAAGTTGCAATCATGAAATACAGAAATAAAGAGTTTTTCAAAAACAAGGTCTAATTCATGTTTGAGTCACTGTAAGTACCATTTTGCTGTACTGTTTAAGCTCGATGAAAGGAACATTGTTGACACTTTTCAGCAAGTTGCAATCATGAAATACAGAAATAAAGAGTTTTTCAAAAACAAGGTCTAAGTCATGTTTGAGTCACTCTGTAAGTACCATTTTGCTGTACTGTTTAAACTCAATGAAGAACCCTGTTAACACTTTTCAGCAAGATGCAATCATGAAATACAGAAATAAAGAGTTTTTCAAAAACAAGGTCTAAGTCATGTTTGAGTCACAGTGTAAGTCCCATTTTGCTGTACTGTTTAAGCTCGATGAAAGGAACATTGTTGACTCTTTTCAGCAAGTTGCAATCATGAAATACAGAAATAAACAGTTTTTCAAAAACAAGGTCTAAGTCATGTTTGAGTCACTGTAAGTACCATTTTTGCTGTACTGTTTAAACTCGATGAAAGGAACACTGTTAACACTTTTCAGCAAGTTGCAATCATGAAATACAGAAATAAAGAGTTTTTCAAAAACAAGGTCTAATTCATGTTTGAGTCACTGTAAGTACCATTTTGCTGTACTGTTTAAGCTCGATGAAAGGAACATTGTTGACACTTTTCAGCAAGTTGCAATCATGAAATACAGAAATAAAGAGTTTTTCAAAAACAAGGTCTAAGTCATGTTTGAGTCACTCTGTAAGTACCATTTTGCTGTACTGTTTAAGCTCGATGAAAGGAACATTGTTGACACTTTTCAGCAAGTTGCAATCATGAAATACAGAAATAAAGAGTTTTTCAAAAACAAGGTCTAAGTCATGTTTGAGTCACTCTGTAAGTACCATTTTGCTGTACTGTTTAAGCTCGATGAAAGGAACATTGTTGACACTTTTCAGCAAGTTGCAATCATTGAAATACAGAAATAAACAGTTTTTCAAAAACAAGGTCTAAGTCACGTTTGAGTCACTCTGTAAGTACCATTTTGCTGTACTGTTTAAACTCGATGAAAGGAACACTGTTAACACTTTTCAGCAAGTTGCAATCATGAAATACAGAAATAAACAGTTTTTCAAAAACAAGGTCTAAGTCATGTTTGAGTCATTCTGTAAGTACCATTTTGCTGTACTGTTTAAGCTCGATGAAAGGAACATTGTTGACACTTTTCAGCAAGTTGCAATCATGAAATACAGAAATAAAGAGTTTTTCAAAAACAAGGTCTAAGTCATGTTTGAGTCACTCTGTAAGTACCATTTTGCTGTACTGTTTAAACTCAATGAAGAACCCTGTTAACACTTTTCAGCAAGATGCAATCATGAAATACAGAAATAAAGAGTTTTTCAAAAACAAGGTCTAAGTCATGTTTGAGTCACAGTGTAAGTACCATTTTGCTGTACTGTTTAAGCTCGATGAAAGGAACATTGTTGACTCTTTTCAGCAAGTTGCAATCATGAAATACAGAAATAAACAGTTTTTCAAAAACAAGGTCTAAGTCATGTTTGAGTCACTGTAAGTACCATTTTTGCTGTACTGTTTAAACTCGATGAAAGGAACACTGTTAACACTTTTCAGCAAGTTGCAATCATGAAATACAGAAATAAAGAGTTTTTCAAAAACAAGGTCTAATTCATGTTTGAGTCACTGTAAGTACCATTTTGCTGTACTGTTTAAGCTCGATGAAAGGAACATTGTTGACACTTTTCAGCAAGTTGCAATCATGAAATACAGAAATAAAGAGTTTTTCAAAAACAAGGTCTAAGTCATGTTTGAGTCACTCTGTAAGTACCATTTTGCTGTACTGTTTAAGCTCGATGAAAGGAACATTGTTGACACTTTTCAGCAAGTTGCAATCATGAAATACAGAAATAAAGAGTTTTTCAAAAACAAGGTCTAAGTCATGTTTGAGTCACTCTGTAAGTACCATTTTGCTGTACTGTTTAAGCTCGATGAAAGGAACATTGTTGACACTTTTCAGCAAGTTGCAATCATGAAATACAGAAATAAAGAGTTTTTCAAAAACAAGGTCTAAGTCATGTTTCAGTCACTCTGTAAGTACCATTTTGCTGTACTGTTTAAGCTCGATGAAAGGAACATTGTTGACACTTTTCAGCAAGTTGCAATCATTGAAATACAGAAATAAACAGTTTTTCAAAAACAAGGTCTAAGTCACGTTTGAGTCACTCTGTAAGTACCATTTTGCTGTACTGTTTAAACTCGATGAAAGGAACACTGTTAACACTTTTCAGCAAGTTGCAATCATGAAATACAGAAATAAACAGTTTTTCAAAAACAAGGTCTAAGTCATGTTTGAGTCATTCTGTAAGTACCATTTTTGCTGTACTGTTTAAACTCGATGAAAGGAACACTGTTAACACTTTTCAGCAAGTTGCAATCATGAAATACAGAAATAAAGAGTTTTTCAAAAACAAGGTCTAATTCATGTTTAAGTCACTCTGTAAGAACCATTTTGCTGTACTGTTTAAGCTCGATGAAAGGAACATTGTTGACACTTTTCAGCAAGTTGCAATCATGAAATACAGAAATAAACAGTTTTTCAAAAACAAGGTCTAAGTCATGTTTGAGTCATTCTGTAAGTACCATTTTTGCTGTACTGTTTAAACTCGATGAAATGAACACTGTTAACACTTTTCAGCAAGTTGCAATCATGAAATACAGAAATAAAGAGTTTTTCAAAAACAAGGTCTAATTCATGTTTGAGTCACTCTGTAAGAACCATTTTGCTGTACTGTTTAAGCTCGATGAAAGGAACATTGTTGACACTTTTCAGCAAGTTGCAATCATGAAATACAGAAATAAACAGTTTTTGAAAAACAAGGTCTAAGTCATGTTTGAGTCACTCTGTAAGTACCATTTTTGCTGTACTGTTTAAACTCGATGAAAGGAACACTGTTAACACTTTTCAGCAAATTGCAATCATGAAATACAGAAATAAAGAGTTTTTCAAAAACAAGGTCTAATTCATGTTTGAGTCACTCTGTAAGAACCATTTTGCTGTACTGTTTAAGCTCGATGAAAGGAACATTGTTGACACTTTTCAGCAAGTTGCAATCATGAAATACAGAAATAAACAGTTTTTCAAAAACAAGGTCTAAGTCATGTTTGAGTCAATCTGTAAGTACCATTTTTGCTGTACTGTTTAAACTCGATGAAAGGAACACTGTTAACACTTTTCAGCAAGTTGCAATCATGAAATACAGAAATAAAGAGTTTTTCAAAAACAAGGTCTAATTCATGTTTGAGTCACTGTAAGTACCATTTTGCTGTACTGTTTAAGCTCGATGAAAGGAACATTGTTGACACTTTTCAGCAAGTTGCAATCATGAAATACAGAAATAAAGAGTTTTTCAAAAACAAGGTCTAAGTCATGTTTGAGTCACTCTGTAAGTACCATTTTGCTGTACTGTTTAAACTCAATGAAGAACCCTGTTAACACTTTTCAGCAAGATGCAATCATGAAATACAGAAATAAAGAGTTTTTCAAAAACAAGGTCTAAGTCATGTTTGAGTCACAGTGTAAGTACCATTTTGCTGTACTGTTTAAGCTCGATGAAAGGAACATTGTTGACTCTTTTCAGCAAGTTGCAATCATGAAATACAGAAATAAACAGTTTTTCAAAAACAAGGTCTAAGTCATGTTTGAGTCACTGTAAGTACCATTTTTGCTGTACTGTTTAAACTCGATGAAAGGAACACTGTTAACACTTTTCAGCAAGTTGCAATCATGAAATACAGAAATAAAGAGTTTTTCAAAAACAAGGTCTAATTCATGTTTGAGTCACTGTAAGTACCATTTTGCTGTACTGTTTAAGCTCGATGAAAGGAACATTGTTGACACTTTTCAGCAAGTTGCAATCATGAAATACAGAAATAAAGAGTTTTTCAAAAACAAGGTCTAAGTCATGTTTGAGTCACTCTGTAAGTACCATTTTGCTGTACTGTTTAAGCTCGATGAAAGGAACATTGTTGACACTTTTCAGCAAGTTGCAATCATGAAATACAGAAATAAAGAGTTTTTCAAAAACAAGGTCTAAGTCATGTTTGAGTCACTCTGTAAGTACCATTTTGCTGTACTGTTTAAGCTCGATGAAAGGAACATTGTTGACACTTTTCAGCAAGTTGCAATCATGAAATACAGAAATAAAGAGTTTTTCAAAAACAAGGTCTAAGTCATGTTTCAGTCACTCTGTAAGTACCATTTTGCTGTACTGTTTAAGCTCGATGAAAGGAACATTGTTGACACTTTTCAGCAAGTTGCAATCATTGAAATACAGAAATAAACAGTTTTTCAAAAACAAGGTCTAAGTCACGTTTGAGTCACTCTGTAAGTACCATTTTGCTGTACTGTTTAAACTCGATGAAAGGAACACTGTTAACACTTTTCAGCAAGTTGCAATCATGAAATACAGAAATAAACAGTTTTTCAAAAACAAGGTCTAAGTCATGTTTGAGTCATTCTGTAAGTACCATTTTTGCTGTACTGTTTAAACTCGATGAAAGGAACACTGTTAACACTTTTCAGCAAGTTGCAATCATGAAATACAGAAATAAAGAGTTTTTCAAAAACAAGGTCTAATTCATGTTTAAGTCACTCTGTAAGAACCATTTTGCTGTACTGTTTAAGCTCGATGAAAGGAACATTGTTGACACTTTTCAGCAAGTTGCAATCATGAAATACAGAAATAAACAGTTTTTCAAAAACAAGGTCTAAGTCATGTTTGAGTCAATCTGTAAGTACCATTTTTGATGTACTGTTTAAACTCGATGAAAGGAACACTGTTAACACTTTTCAGCAAGTTGCAATCATGACATACAGAAATAAAGAGTTTTTCAAAAACAAGGTCTAAGTCATGTTTGAGTCACTCTGTAAGTACCATTTTGCTGTACTGTTTAAGCTCGATGAAAGGAACATTGTTGACACTTTTCAGCAAGTTGCAATCATGAAATACAGAAATAAAGAGTTTTTCAAAAACAAGGTCTAAGTCATGTTTGAGTCACTCTGTAAGTACCATTTTGCTGTACTGTTTAAACTCAATGAAGAACCCTGTTAACACTTTTCAGCAAGATGCAATCATGAAATACAGAAATAAAGAGTTTTTCAAAAACAAGGTCTAAGTCATGTTTGAGTCACAGTGTAAGTACCATTTTGCTGTACTGTTTAAGCTCGATGAAAGGAACATTGTTGACTCTTTTCAGCAAGTTGCAATCATGAAATACAGAAATAAACAGTTTTTCAAAAACAAGGTCTAAGTCATGTTTGAGTCACTCTGTAAGAACCATTTTGCTGTACTGTTTAAGCTCGATGAAAGGAACATTGTTGACACTTTTCAGCAAGTTGCAATCATGAAATACAGAAATAAACAGTTTTTCAAAAACAAGGTCTAAGTCATGTTTGAGTCAATCTGTAAGTACCATTTTTGCTGTACTGTTTAAACTCGATGAAAGGAACACTGTTAACACTTTTCAGCAAGTTGCAATCATGAAATACAGAAATAAAGAGTTTTTCAAAAACAAGGTCTAAGTCATGTTTGAGTCACTCTGTAAGTACCATTTTGCTGTACTGTTTAAGCTCGATGAAAGGAACATTGTTGCCACTTTTCAGCAAGTTGCAATCATGAAATACAGAAATAAAGAGTTTTTCAAAAACAAGGTCTAAGTCATGTTTGAGTCAATCTGTAAGTACCATTTTTGCTGTACTGTTTAAACTCGATGAAAGGAACACTGTTAACACTTTTCAGCAAGTTGCAATCATGAAATACAGAAATAAAGAGTTTTTCAAAAACAAGGTCTAAGTCATGTTTGAGTCACTCTGTAAGTACCATTTTGCTGTACTGTTTAAGCTCGATGAAAGGAACATTGTTGACACTTTTCAGCAAGTTGCAATCATGTAATACAGAAATAAAAAGTTTCTCAAAAACAAGGTCACTCTGTAAGTACCATGTTTGTCGAACTGCTTAATCAGGGTGATAAGAACACTGTTGACACTTTTCAGCAAGTTGCAATGATGTAATAAAGAAATAAACAGTTTCTCAAAAACAAGGTCACTCTGTAAGTACCATTTTGCTGTACTGTTTAAACTCGATGAAAGGAACACTGTTAACACTTTTCAGCAAATTGCAATCATGAAATACAGAAATAAAGAGTTTTTCAAAAACAAGGTCTAATTCATGTTTGAGTCACTCTGTAAGAACCATTTTGCTGTACTGTTTAAGCTCGATGAAAGGAACATTGTTGACACTTTTCAGCAAGTTGCAATCATGAAATACAGAAAAAAACAGTTTTTCAAAAACAAGGTCTAAGTCATGTTTGAGTCAATCTGTAAGTACCATTTTTGCTGTACTGTTTAAACTCGATGAAAGGAACACTGTTAACACTTTTCAGCAAGTTGCAATCATGAAATACAGAAATAAAGAGTTTTTCAAAAACAAGGTCTAATTCATGTTTGAGTCACTGTAAGTACCATTTTGCTGTACTGTTTAAGCTCGATGAAAGGAACATTGTTGACACTTTTCAGCAAGTTGCAATCATGAAATACAGAAATAAAGAGTTTTTCAAAAACAAGGTCTAAGTCATGTTTGAGTCACTCTGTAAGTACCATTTTGCTGTACTGTTTAAACTCAATGAAGAACCCTGTTAACACTTTTCAGCAAGATGCAATCATGAAATACAGAAATAAAGAGTTTTTCAAAAACAAGGTCTAAGTCATGTTTGAGTCACAGTGTAAGTACCATTTTGCTGTACTGTTTAAGCTCGATGAAAGGAACATTGTTGACTCTTTTCAGCAAGTTGCAATCATGAAATACAGAAATAAACAGTTTTTCAAAAACAAGGTCTAAGTCATGTTTGAGTCACTCTGTAAGAACCATTTTGCTGTACTGTTTAAGCTCGATGAAAGGAACATTGTTGACACTTTTCAGCAAGTTGCAATCATGAAATACAGAAATAAACAGTTTTTCAAAAACAAGGTCTAAGTCATGTTTGAGTCACTGTAAGTACCATTTTTGCTGTACTGTTTAAACTCGATGAAAGGAACACTGTTAACACTTTTCAGCAAGTTGCAATCATGAAATACAGAAATAAAGAGTTTTTCAAAAACAAGGTCTAATTCATGTTTGAGTCACTGTAAGTACCATTTTGCTGTACTGTTTAAGCTCGATGAAAGGAACATTGTTGACACTTTTCAGCAAGTTGCAATCATGAAATACAGAAATAAAGAGTTTTTCAAAAACAAGGTCTAAGTCATGTTTGAGTCACTCTGTAAGTACCATTTTGCTGTACTGTTTAAGCTCGATGAAAGGAACATTGTTGACACTTTTCAGCAAGTTGCAATCATGAAATACAGAAATAAAGAGTTTTTCAAAAACAAGGTCTAAGTCATGTTTCAGTCACTCTGTAAGTACCATTTTGCTGTACTGTTTAAGCTCGATGAAAGGAACATTGTTGACACTTTTCAGCAAGTTGCAATCATTGAAATACAGAAATAAACCGTTTTTCAAAAACAAGGTCTAAGTCACGTTTGAGTCACTCTGTAAGTACCATTTTGCTGTACTGTTTAAACTCGATGAAAGGAACACTGTTAACACTTTTCAGCAAGTTGCAATCATGAAATACAGAAATAAACAGTTTTTCAAAAACAAGGTCTAAGTCATGTTTGAGTCACTCTGTAAGTACCATTTTTGCTGTACTGTTTAAACTCGATGAAAGGAACACTGTTAACACTTTTCAGCAAGTTGCAATCATGAAATACAGAAATAAAGAGTTTTTCAAAAACATGGTCTAATTCATGTTTAAGTCACTCTGTAAGAACCATTTTGCTGTACTGTTTAAGCTCGATGAAAGGAACATTGTTGACACTTTTCAGCAAGTTGCAATCATGAAATACAGAAATAAACAGTTTTTCAAAAACAAGGTCTAAGTCATGTTTGAGTCAATCTGTAAGTACCATTTTTGCTGTACTGTTTAAGCTCGATGAAAGGAACATTGTTGACACTTTTCAGCAAGTTGCAATCATGAAATACAGAAATAAAGAGTTTTTCAAAAACAAGGTCTAAGTCATGTTTGAGTCACTCTGTAAGTACCATTTTGCTGTACTGTTTAAACTCAATGAAGAACCCTGTTAACACTTTTCAGCAAGATGCAATCATGAAATACAGAAATAAAGAGTTTTTCAAAAACAAGGTCTAAGTCATGTTTGAGTCACAGTGTAAGTACCATTTTGCTGTACTGTTTAAGCTCGATGAAAGGAACATTGTTGACTCTTTTCAGCAAGTTGCAATCATGAAATACAGAAATAAACAGTTTTTCAAAAACAAATCAAATCAAATCAAATCAAATTTATTTTTATATAGCCCTTCGTACATCAGCTGATATTCTCAAAGTGCTGTACAGAAACCCAGCCTAAAACCCCAAACAGCAAGCAAAGCATGTGAAAGAAGCACGGTGGCTAGGAAAAACTCCCTAGGAAAAACTCCCTAGAAAGGCCAAAAACCTAGGAAGAAACCTAGAGAGGAACCAGGCTATGAGGGGTGGCCAGTCCTCTTCTGGCTGTGCAGGGTGGATATTAAAACAGAACATGGTCAAAATGTTAAAATGTTAAAATGTTCATAAATGACCAGCATGGTCAAATAATAATAATCATAGTAGTTGTCGAGGGTGCAACAAGCACGTCCGGTGAACAGGTCAGGGTTCCATAGCCGCAGGCAGAACAGTTGAAACTGGAGCAGCAGCACGGCCAGGTGGACTGGGGACAGCAAGGAGTCATCATACCAGGTAGTCCTGAGGCATGGTCCTAGGGCTCAGGTCCTCCGAGAGAAAGACAGAAAGAGAGAAAGAGAGAATTAGAGAGAGCATATTTAAATACACACAGGACACCGGATAAGACAAGAGAAATACTCCAGATGTAACAGACTGACCCTAGCCCCCCGACACATAAACTACTGCAGCATAAATACTGGAGGCTGAGACAGGAGGGATCAGAAGACACTGTGGCCCCATCCGATGATACCCCCGGACAGGGCCAAACAGGCAGGATATAACCCCACCCACTTTGCCAAAGCACAGCCCCCACACCACTAGAGGGATGTCTCCAACCACCAACTTACCGTCCTAAGACAAGGCCGAGTATAGCCCACAACGATCTCCGCCATGGCACAACCCAAGGGGGGGGGGGGGGGGGGGGCGCCAACCCAGACAGGAAGACCACGTCAGTGACTCAACCCACTCAAGTGACGCACCCCTCCCATGGACGGCATGGAAGAACACCAGTAGGCCAGTGACTCAGCCTCTGTAAAAGGGTTAGAGGCAGAGAATCCCAGTGGAAAGAGGGGAACCGGCAAGGCAGAGACAGCAAGGGCGGTTCGTTGCTCCAGCCTTTCCGTTCACCTTCACACTCCTGGGCCAGACTATACTTAATCATAGGACCTACTGAAGAGATAAGTCTTCAGTAAAGACTTAAAGGTTGAGACTGAGTCTGCGTCTCTCACATTGGTAGGCAGACCATTCCATAAAAATGGAGCTCTATAGGAGAAAGCCCTACCTCCAGCCGTTTGCTTAGAAATTCTAGGGACAATTAGGAGGCCTGCGTCTTGTGACCGTAGCGTACGTGTAGGTATGTACGGCAGGACCAAATCGGAAAGATAGGTAGGAGCAAGCCCATGTAATGCTTTGTAGGTTAGCAGTAAAACCTTGAAATCAGCCCTTGCCTTAACCTGTTGGGTCTAGGGGGCAGCATTTGCACGTCTGGATAAAAAAAATGTACCCGATTTAATCTGGTTACTAATCCTACCCAGTAACTAGAATATGCATATACTTATTATATATGGATAGAAAACACTCTAAAGTTTCCAAAACTGTTTGAATGGTGTCTGTGAGTATAACAGAACTCATTTGGCAGGCAAAACCCTGAGACATTTTCTGACAGGAAGTGGATACCTGATGTGTTGTATTGACTTTAAACCTCTCCCATTGAAAAACACAGGGGTTTAGGAATATTTTGGCACTTCCTATTGCTTCCACTAGATGTCACCAGCCTTTACAAAGTGTTTTGAGTCTTCTGGAGGGAGATCTGACCGAACAAGAGCCATGGAACGGTGATGTCCCATTAGACACCTGGCGCGCTACTTCATGTTGGGTACCCTCGTTCCAATACGTTATAAAAGGCTATGCATTCGTCCACCTTGAATATTATTCATGTTCTGGTTAAAAAAGGCCCTAATGATTTATGCTATACAACGTTTGACATGTTTGAACGAACGGAAATATATTTTTTCCCCTCGTTCATGACGAGAAGTCCGGCTGGCTTACATCATGTGCTAACGAGACGGAGATTTTTGGACATAAATGATGAGCTTTTTTGAACAAAACTACATTCGTTATGGACCTGTGATACCTGGAAGTGACATCTGATGAAGAGAATCAAAGGTAATGGATTATTTACATAGTATTTTCGATTTTAGATCTCCCCAACATGACGTCTAGTCTGTATCGCAACGCGTATTTTTCTGGGCACAGTGCTCAGATTATTGCAAAGTGTGATTTCCCAGTAAGGTTATTTTTAAATCTGGCAAGTTGATTGCGTTCAAAAGATGTAAATCTATAATTCTTTAAATGACAATATAATATTTTACCAATGTTTTCTAATTTTAATTATTTAATTTCTGACGCTGACTTGACTGCCGGTTATTGGAGGGAAACGATTTCCTCAACATCAATGCCATAGTAAAACGCTGTTTTTGTATATAAATATGAACTTGATAGAACTAAAAATGCATGCATTGTCTAACATAATGTCCTAGGAGTGTCATCTGATGGAGATTGTAAAAGGTTAGTGTATCATTTTAGCTGGTTTTATGGTTTTGGTGACCCTGTCTTTGACTTGACAAAACATTACACACAACTCTTGTAAATGTACTGTCCTAACATACTCTAAATTTATGCTTTCGCCGTAAAACCTTTTTGAAATCGTAAAACGTGGTTAGATTAAGGAGATGTTTATCTTTCAAATGGTGTAACATAGTTGTATTTTTGAAAAATTTGAATTTTGACATTTATTTGGATTCAAATTTGCCGCTCTTGAAATGCACCTGCTGTTGATGGAGTGCACCACAGGTGGCACGCTAGCGTCCCACCTAGCCCCAAGAGGTTAACAGGAAGCCAGTGTAGGGAGGCTAACACTGGAGTAATATGATCAAATTTTTTGGTTCTAGTCAGGATTCTAGCAGCCGTATTTAGCACTAACTGAAGTTTATTTAGTGCTTTATCCGGGTAGCCGGAAAGTAGAGCATTGCAGTAGTCCAGCCTAGAAGTAACAAAAGCATGGATTAATTTTTCTGCGTCATTTTTGGACAGAAAATTTCTGATTTTTGCAATGTTACGTAGATGGAAAAAAGCTGTCCTTGAAACAGTCTTGATATGTTCTTCAAAAGAGAGATCAGGGTCCAGAGTAACGCCGAGGTCCTTCACAGTTTTATTTGAGACGACTGTACAACCATCCAGATTAATTGTCAGATTCAACAGAAGATCTCTTTGTTTCTTGGGACCTAGAACAAGCATCTCTGTTTTGTCCGAGTTTAAAAGTAGAAAGTTTGCAGCCATCCACTTCTTTATGTCTGAAACACAGGCTTCTAGCGAGGGCAATTTTGGGGCTTCACCATGTTTCATTGAAATGTACAGCTGTGTGTCGTCTGCATAGCAGTGAAATTTAACATTATGTTTTCGAATGACATCCCCAAGAGGTAAAATATATAGTGAAAACAATAGTGGTCCTAAAACGGAACCTTGAGGAACACCGAAATTTACAATTGATTTGTCAGAGGACAAACCATTCACAGAGACAAACTGATATCTTTCCGACAGATAAGATCTAAACCAGGCCAGAACTTGTCCATGTAGACCAATTTGGGTTTCCAATCTCTCCAAAAGAATGTGGTGATCGATGGTATCAAAAGCGGCACTAAGATCTAGGAGCACGAGGACAGATGCAGAGCCTCGGTCTGACGTCATTAAAAGGTCATTTACCACCTTCACAAGTGCAGTCTCAGTGCTATGATGGGGTCTAAAACCAGACTGAAGCGTTTCGTATACATTGTTTGTCTTCAGGAAGGCAGTCAGTTGCTGTGCAACAGCTTTTTCTAAAATTTTGGAGAGGAATGGAAGATTCGATATAGGCCGATAGTTTTTTATAATTTCTGGATCAAGATTCGGCTTTTTCAAGAGAGGCTTTATTACTGCCACTTTTAGTGAGCTTGGTACACATCCGGTGGATAGAGAGCCGTTTATTATGTTCAACATAGGAGGGCCAAGCACAGGAAGCAGCTCTTTCAGTAGTTTAGTTGGAATAGGGTCCAGTATGCAGCTTGAGGGTTTGGAGGCCATGATTATTTTCATCATTGCGTCAAGAGATATAGTACTAAAACACTTTAGTCTAAGTCATGTTTGAGTCACTCTGTAAGAACAATTTTGCTGTACTGTTTAAGCTCGATGAAAGGAACATTGTTGACACTTTTCAGCAAGTTGCAATCATGAAATACAGAAATAAACAGTTTTTCAAAAACAAGGTCTAAGTCATGTTTGAGTCACTCTGTAAGTACCATTTTTGCTGTACTGTTTAAACTCGATGAAAGGAACACTGTTAACACTTTTCAGCAAGTTGCAATCATGAAATACAGAAATAAAGAGTTTTTCAAAAACAAGGTCTAAGTCATGTTTGAGTCACAGTGTAAGTACCATTTTGCTGTACTGTTTAAGCTCGATGAAAGGAACATTGTTGACTCTTTTCAGCAAGTTGCAATCATGAAATACAGAAATAAACAGTTTTTCAAAAACAAGGTCTAAGTCATGTTTGAGTCACTCTGTAAGAACCATTTTGCTGTACTGTTTAAGCTCGATGAAAGGAACATTGTTGACACTTTTCAGCAAGTTGCAATCATGAAATACAGAAATAAACAGTTTTTCAAAAACAAGGTCTAAGTCATGTTTGAGTCACTGTAAGTACCATTTTTGCTGTACTGTTTAAACTCGATGAAAGGAACACTGTTAACACTTTTCAGCAAGTTGCAATCATGAAATACAGAAATAAAGAGTTTTTCAAAAACAAGGTCTAATTCATGTTTGAGTCACTGTAAGTACCATTTTGCTGTACTGTTTAAGCTCGATGAAAGGAACATTGTTGACACTTTTCAGCAAGTTGCAATCATGAAATACAGAAATAAAGAGTTTTTCAAAAACAAGGTCTAAGTCATGTTTGAGTCACTCTGTAAGTACCATTTTTCTGTACTGTTTAAGCTCGATGAAAGGAACATTGTTGACACTTTTCAGCAAGTTGCAATCATGAAATACAGAAATAAAGAGTTTTTCAAAAACAAGGTCTAAGTCATGTTTCAGTCACTCTGTAAGTACCATTTTGCTGTACTGTTTAAGCTCGATGAAAGGAACATTGTTGACACTTTTCAGCAAGTTGCAATCATTGAAATACAGAAATAAACAGTTTTTCAAAAACAAGGTCTAAGTCACGTTTGAGTCACTCTGTAAGTACCATTTTGCTGTACTGTTTAAACTCGATGAAAGGAACACTGTTAACACTTTTCAGCAAGTTGCAATCATGAAATACAGAAATAAACAGTTTTTCAAAAACAAGGTCTAAGTCATGTTTGAGTCACTCTGTAAGTACCATTTTTGCTGTACTGTTTAAACTCGATGAAAGGAACACTGTTAACACTTTTCAGCAAGTTGCAATCATGAAATACAGAAATAAAGAGTTTTTCAAAAACATGGTCTAATTCATGTTTAAGTCACTCTGTAAGAACCATTTTGCTGTACTGTTTAAGCTCGATGAAAGGAACATTGTTGACACTTTTCAGCAAGTTGCAATCATGAAATACAGAAATAAACAGTTTTTCAAAAACAAGGTCTAAGTCATGTTTGAGTCAATCTGTAAGTACCATTTTTGCTGTACTGTTTAAGCTCGATGAAAGGAACATTGTTGACACTTTTCAGCAAGTTGCAATCATGAAATACAGAAATAAAGAGTTTTTCAAAAACAAGGTCTAAGTCATGTTTGAGTCACTCTGTAAGTACCATTTTGCTGTACTGTTTAAACTCAATGAAGAACCCTGTTAACACTTTTCAGCAAGATGCAATCATGAAATACAGAAATAAAGAGTTTTTCAAAAACAAGGTCTAAGTCATGTTTGAGTCACAGTGTAAGTACCATTTTGCTGTACTGTTTAAGCTCGATGAAAGGAACATTGTTGACTCTTTTCAGCAAGTTGCAATCATGAAATACAGAAATAAACAGTTTTTCAAAAACAAGGTCTAAGTCATGTTTGAGTCACTCTGTAAGAACAATTTTGCTGTACTGTTTAAGCTCGATGAAAGGAACATTGTTGACACTTTTCAGCAAGTTGCAATCATGAAATACAGAAATAAACAGTTTTTCAAAAACAAGGTCTAAGTCATGTTTGAGTCACTCTGTAAGTACCATTTTTGCTGTACTGTTTAAACTCGATGAAAGGAACACTGTTAACACTTTTCAGCAAGTTGCAATCATGAAATACAGAAATAAAGAGTTTTTCAAAAACAAGGTCTAATTCATGTTTAAGTCACTCTGTAAGAACCATTTTGCTGTACTGTTTAAGCTCGATGAAAGGAACATTGTTGACACTTTTCAGCAAGTTGCAATCATGAAATACAGAAATAAACAGTTTTTCAAAAACAAGGTCTAAGTCATGTTTGAGTCAATCTGTAAGTACCATTTTTGCTGTACTGTTTAAACTCGATGAAAGGAACACTGTTAACACTTTTCAGCAAGTTGCAATCATGAAATACAGAAATAAAGAGTTTTTCAAAAACAAGGTCTAAGTCATGTTTGAGTCACTCTGTAAGTACCATTTTGCTGTACTGTTTAAGCTCGATGAAAGGAACATTGTTGACACTTTTCAGCAAGTTGCAATCATGAAATACAGAAATAAAGAGTTTTTCAAAAACAAGGTCTAAGTCATGTTTGAGTCAATCTGTAAGTACCATTTTTGCTGTACTGTTTAAACTCGATGAAAGGAACACTGTTAACACTTTTCAGCAAGTTGCAATCATGAAATACAGAAATAAAGAGTTTTTCAAAAACAAGGTCTAAGTCATGTTTGAGTCACTCTGTAAGTACCATTTTGCTGTACTGTTTAAGCTCGATGAAAGGAACATTGTTGACACTTTTCAGCAAGTTGCAATCATGAAATACAGAAATAAAGAGTTTTTCAAAAACAATGTCTAAGTCATGTTTGAGTCACTCTGTAAGTACCATTTTGCTGTACTGTTTAAGCTCGATGAAAGGAACATTGTTGACACTTTTCAGCAAGTTGCAATCATGTAATACAGAAATAAAAAGTTTCTCAAAAACAAGGTCACTCTGTAAGTACCATGTTTGTCGAACTGCTTAATCAGGGTGATAAGAACACTGTTGACACTTTTCAGCAAGTTGCAATGATGTAATAAAGAAATAAACAGTTTCTCAAAAACAAGGTCACTCTGTAAGTACCATTTTGCTGTACTGTTTAAACTCGATGAAATGAACACTGTTAACACTTTTCAGCAAGTTGCAATCATGAAATACAGAAATAAAGAGTTTTTCAAAAACAAGGTCTAATTCATGTTTGAGTCACTCTGTAAGAACCATTTTGCTGTACTGTTTAAGCTCGATGAAAGGAACATTGTTGACACTTTTCAGCAAGTTGCAATCATGAAATACAGAAATAAACAGTTTTTGAAAAACAAGGTCTAAGTCATGTTTGAGTCACTCTGTAAGTACCATTTGTGCTGTACTGTTTAAACTCGATGAAAGGAACACTGTTAACACTTTTCAGCAAATTGCAATCATGAAATACAGAAATAAAGAGTTTTTCAAAAACAAGGTCTAATTCATGTTTGAGTCACTCTGTAAGAACCATTTTGCTGTACTGTTTAAGCTCGATGAAAGGAACATTGTTGACACTTTTCAGCAAGTTGCAATCATGAAATACAGAAATAAAGAGTTTTTCAAAAACAAGGTCTAAGTCATGTTTGAGTCACTCTGTAAGTACCATTTTGCTGTACTGTTTAAACTCAATGAAGAACCCTGTTAACACTTTTCAGCAAGATGCAATCATGAAATACAGAAATAAAGAGTTTTTCAAAAACAAGGTCTAAGTCATGTTTGAGTCACAGTGTAAGTACCATTTTGCTGTACTGTTTAAGCTCGATGAAAGGAACATTGTTGACTCTTTTCAGCAAGTTGCAATCATGAAATACAGAAATAAACAGTTTTTCAAAAACAAGGTCTAAGTCATGTTTGAGTCACTCTGTAAGAACCATTTTGCTGTACTGTTTAAGCTCGATGAAAGGAACATTGTTGACACTTTTCAGCAAGTTGCAATCATGAAATACAGAAATAAACAGTTTTTGAAAAACAAGGTCTAAGTCATGTTTGAGTCACTCTGTAAGTACCATTTTTGCTGTACTGTTTAAACTCGATGAAAGGAACACTGTTAACACTTTTCAGCAAATTGCAATCATGAAATACAGAAATAAAGAGTTTTTCAAAAACAAGGTCTAATTCATGTTTGAGTCACTCTGTAAGAACCATTTTGCTGTACTGTTTAAGCTCGATGAAAGGAACATTGTTGACACTTTTCAGCAAGTTGCAATCATGAAATACAGAAATAAACAGTTTTTCAAAAACAAGGTCTAAGTCATGTTTGAGTCAATCTGTAAGTACCATTTTTGCTGTACTGTTTAAACTCGATGAAAGGAACACTGTTAACACTTTTCAGCAAGTTGCAATCATGAAATACAGAAATAAAGAGTTTTTCAAAAACAAGGTCTAATTCATGTTTGAGTCACTGTAAGTACCATTTTGCTGTACTGTTTAAGCTCGATGAAAGGAACATTGTTGACACTTTTCAGCAAGTTGCAATCATGAAATACAGAAATAAAGAGTTTTTCAAAAACAAGGTCTAAGTCATGTTTGAGTCACTCTGTAAGTACCATTTTGCTGTACTGTTTAAACTCAATGAAGAACCCTGTTAACACTTTTCAGCAAGATGCAATCATGAAATACAGAAATAAAGAGTTTTTCAAAAACAAGGTCTAAGTCATGTTTGAGTCACAGTGTAAGTACCATTTTGCTGTACTGTTTAAGCTCGATGAAAGGAACATTGTTGACTCTTTTCAGCAAGTTGCAATCATGAAATACAGAAATAAACAGTTTTTCAAAAACAAGGTCTAAGTCATGTTTGAGTCACTCTGTAAGAACCATTTTGCTGTACTGTTTAAGCTCGATGAAAGGAACATTGTTGACACTTTTCAGCAAGTTGCAATCATGAAATACAGAAATAAACAGTTTTTCAAAAACAAGGTCTAAGTCATGTTTGAGTCACTGTAAGTACCATTTTTGCTGTACTGTTTAAACTCGATGAAAGGAACACTGTTAACACTTTTCAGCAAGTTGCAATCATGAAATACAGAAATAAAGAGTTTTTCAAAAACAAGGTCTAATTCATGTTTGAGTCACTGTAAGTACCATTTTGCTGTACTGTTTAAGCTCGATGAAAGGAACATTGTTGACACTTTTCAGCAAGTTGCAATCATGAAATACAGAAATAAACAGTTTTTCAAAAACAAGGTCTAAGTCATGTTTGAGTCACTCTGTAAGTACCATTTTGCTGTACTGTTTAAGCTCGATGAAAGGAACATTGTTGACACTTTTCAGCAAGTTGCAATCATGAAATACAGAAATAAAGAGTTTTTCAAAAACAAGGTCTAAGTCATGTTTGAGTCTCTCTGTAAGTACCATTTTGCTGTACTGTTTAAGCTCGATGAAAGGAACATTGTTGACACTTTTCAGCAAGTTGCAATCATGAAATACAGAAATAAAGAGTTTTTCAAAAACAAGGTCTAAGTCATGTTTCAGTCACTCTGTAAGTACCATTTTGCTGTACTGTTTAAGCTCGATGAAAGGAACATTGTTGACACTTTTCAGCAAGTTGCAATCATTGAAATACAGAAATAAACAGTTTTTCAAAAACAAGGTCTAAGTCACGTTTGAGTCACTCTGTAAGTACCATTTTGCTGTACTGTTTAAACTCGATGAAAGGAACACTGTTAACACTTTTCAGCAAGTTGCAATCATGAAATACAGAAATAAAGAGTTTTTCAAAAACATGGTCTAATTCATGTTTAAGTCACTCTGTAAGAACCATTTTGCTGTACTGTTTAAGCTCGATGAAAGGAACATTGTTGACACTTTTCAGCAAGTTGCAATCATGAAATACAGAAATAAACAGTTTTTCAAAAACAAGGTCTAAGTCATGTTTGAGTCAATCTGTAAGTACCATTTTTGCTGTACTGTTTAAACTTGATGAAAGGAACACTGTTAACACTTTTCAGCAAGTTGCAATCATGACATACAGAAATAAAGAGTTTTTCAAAAACAAGGTCTAAGTCATGTTTGAGTCACTCTGTAAGTACCATTTTGCTGTACTGTTTAAGCTCGATGAAAGGAACATTGTTGACACTTTTCAGCAAGTTGCAATCATGAAATACAGAAATAAAGAGTTTTTCAAAAACAAGGTCTAAGTCATGTTTGAGTCACTCTGTAAGTACCATTTTGCTGTACTGTTTAAACTCAATGAAGAACCCTGTTAACACTTTTCAGCAAGATGCAATCATGAAATACAGAAATAAAGAGTTTTTCAAAAACAAGGTCTAAGTCATGTTTGAGTCACAGTGTAAGTACCATTTTGCTGTACTGTTTAAGCTCGATGAAAGGAACATTGTTGACTCTTTTCAGCAAGTTGCAATCATGAAATACAGAAATAAACAGTTTTTCAAAAACAAGGTCTAAGTCATGTTTGAGTCACTCTGTAAGAACCATTTTGCTGTACTGTTTAAGCTCGATGAAAGGAACATTGTTGACACTTTTCAGCAAGTTGCAATCATGAAATACAGAAATAAACAGTTTTTCAAAAACAAGGTCTAAGTCATGTTTGAGTCACTCTGTAAGTACCATTTTTGCTGTACTGTTTAAACTCGATGAAACGAACACTGTTAACACTTTTCAGCAAGTTGCAATCATGAAATACAGAAATAAAGAGTTTTTCAAAAACAAGGTCTAATTCATGTTTAAGTCACTCTGTAAGAACCATTTTGCTGTACTGTTTAAGCTCGATGAAAGGAACATTGTTGACACTTTTCAGCAAGTTGCAATCATGAAATACAGAAATAAACAGTTTTTCAAAAACAAGGTCTAAGTCATGTTTGAGTCAATCTGTAAGTACCATTTTTGCTGTACTGTTTAAACTCGATGAAAGGAACACTGTTAACACTTTTCAGCAAGTTGCAATCATGAAATACAGAAATAAAGAGTTTTTCAAAAACAAGGTCTAAGTCATGTTTGAGTCACTCTGTAAGTACCATTTTGCTGTACTGTTTAAGCTCGATGAAAGGAACATTGTTGACACTTTTCAGCAAGTTGCAATCATGAAATACAGAAATAAAGAGTTTTTCAAAAACAAGGTCTAAGTCATGTTTGAGTCAATCTGTAAGTACCATTTTTGCTGTACTGTTTAAACTCGATGAAAGGAACACTGTTAACACTTTTCAGCAAGTTGCAATCATGAAATACAGAAATAAAGAGTTTTTCAAAAACAAGGTCTAAGTCATGTTTGAGTCACTCTGTAAGTACCATTTTGCTGTACTGTTTAAGCTCGATGAAAGGAACATTGTTGACACTTTTCAGCAAGTTGCAATCATGAAATACAGAAATAAAGAGTTTTTCAAAAACAATGTCTAAGTCATGTTTGAGTCACTCTGTAAGTACCATTTTGCTGTACTGTTTAAGCTCGATGAAAGGAACATTGTTGACACTTTTCAGCAAGTTGCAATCATGTAATACAGAAATAAAAAGTTTCTCAAAAACAAGGTCACTCTGTAAGTACCATGTTTGTCGAACTGCTTAATCAGGGTGATAAGAACACTGTTGACACTTTTCAGCAAGTTGCAATGATGTAATAAAGAAATAAACAGTTTCTCAAAAACAAGGTCACTCTGTAAGTACCATTTTGCTGTACTGTTTAAACTCGATGAAATGAACACTGTTAACACTTTTCAGCAAGTTGCAATCATGAAATACAGAAATAAAGAGTTTTTCAAAAACAAGGTCTAATTCATGTTTGAGTCACTCTGTAAGAACCATTTTGCTGTACTGTTTAAGCTCGATGAAAGGAACATTGTTGACACTTTTCAGCAAGTTGCAATCATGAAATACAGAAATAAACAGTTTTTGAAAAACAAGGTCTAAGTCATGTTTGAGTCACTCTGTAAGTACCATTTGTGCTGTACTGTTTAAACTCGATGAAAGGAACACTGTTAACACTTTTCAGCAAATTGCAATCATGAAATACAGTAATAAAGAGTTTTTCAAAAACAAGGTCTAATTCATGTTTGAGTCACTCTGTAAGAACCATTTTGCTGTACTGTTTAAGCTCGATGAAAGGAACATTGTTGACACTTTTCAGCAAGTTGCAATCATGAAATACAGAAATAAAGAGTTTTTCAAAAACAAGGTCTAAGTCATGTTTGAGTCACTCTGTAAGTACCATTTTGCTGTACTGTTTAAACTCAATGAAGAACCCTGTTAACACTTTTCAGCAAGATGCAATCATGAAATACAGAAATAAAGAGTTTTTCAAAAACAAGGTCTAAGTCATGTTTGAGTCACAGTGTAAGTACCATTTTGCTGTACTGTTTAAGCTCGATGAAAGGAACATTGTTGACTCTTTTCAGCAAGTTGCAATCATGAAATACAGAAATAAACAGTTTTTCAAAAACAAGGTCTAAGTCATGTTTGAGTCACTCTGTAAGAACCATTTTGCTGTACTGTTTAAGCTCGATGAAAGGAACATTGTTGACACTTTTCAGCAAGTTGCAATCATGAAATACAGAAATAAACAGTTTTTCAAAAACAAGGTCTAAGTCATGTTTGAGTCACTCTGTAAGTACCATTTTTGCTGTACTGTTTAAACTCGATGAAAGGAACACTGTTAACACTTTTCAGCAAGTTGCAATCATGAAATACAGAAATAAAGAGTTTTTCAAAAACAAGGTCTAATTCATGTTTGAGTCACTGTAAGTACCATTTTGCTGTACTGTTTAAGCTCGATGAAAGGAACATTGTTGACACTTTTCAGCAAGTTGCAATCATGAAATACAGAAATAAAGAGTTTTTCAAAAACAAGGTCTAAGTCATGTTTGAGTCACTCTGTAAGTACCATTTTGCTGTACTGTTTAAGCTCGATGAAAGGAACATTGTTGACACTTTTCAGCAAGTTGCAATCATGAAATACAGAAATAAAGAGTTTTTCAAAAACAAGGTCTAAGTCATGTTTGAGTCACTCTGTAAGTACCATTTTGCTGTACTGTTTAAGCTCGATGAAAGGAACATTGTTGACACTTTTCAGCAAGTTGCAATCATTGAAATACAGAAATAAACAGTTTTTCAAAAAGAAGGTCTAAGTCACGTTTGAGTCACTCTGTAAGTACCATTTTGCTGTACTGTTTAAACTCGATGAAAGGAACACTGTTAACACTTTTCAGCAAGTTGCAATCATGAAATACAGAAATAAACAGTTTTTCAAAAACAAGGTCTAAGTCATGTTTGAGTCACTCTGTAAGTACCATTTTTGCTGTACTGTTTAAACTCGATGAAAGGAACACTGTTAACACTTTTCAGCAAGTTGCAACAATGAAATACAGAAATAAAGAGTTTTTCAAAAACAAGGTCTAATTCATGTTTAAGTCACTCTGTAAGAACCATTTTGCTGTACTGTTTAAGCTCGATGAAAGGAACATTGTTGACACTTTTCAGCAAGTTGCAATCATGAAATACAGAAATAAACAGTTTTTCAAAAACAAGGTCTAAGTCATGTTTGAGTCAATCTGTAAGTACCATTTTTGCTGTACTGTTTAAACTCGATGAAAGGAACACTGTTAATACTTTTCAGCAAGTTGCAATCATGACATACAGAAATAAAGAGTTTTTCAAAAACAAGGTCTAAGTCATGTTTGAGTCACTCTGTAAGTACCATTTTGCTGTACTGTTTAAGCTCGATGAAAGGAACATTGTTGACACTTTTCAGCAAGTTGCAATCATGAAATACAGAAATAAAGAGTTTTTCAAAAACAAGGTCTAAGTCATGTTTGAGTCACTCTGTAAGTACCATTTTGCTGTACTGTTTAAGCTCGATGAAAGGAACATTGTTGACACTTTTCAGCAAGTTGCAATCATGAAATACAGAAATAAAGAGTTTTTCAAAAACAAGGTCTAAGTCATGTTTGAGTCACTCTGTAAGTACCATTTTGCTGTACTGTTTAAGCTCGATGAAAGGAACATTGTTGACACTTTTCAGCAAGTTGCAATCATGAAATACAGAAATAAAGAGTTTTTCAAAAACAAGGTCTAAGTCATGTTTGAGTCACTCTGTAAGTACCATTTTGCTGTACTGTTTAAGCTCGATGAAAGGAACATTGTTGACACTTTTCAGCAAGTTGCAATCATGAAATACAGAAATAAAGAGTTTTTCAAAAACAAGGTCTAAGTCATGTTTGAGTCACTCTGTAAGTACCATTTTGCTGTACTGTTTAAGCTCGATGAAAGGAACATTGTTGACACTTTTCAGCAAGTTGCAATCATGTAATACAGAAATAAAAAGTTTTTCAAAAACAAGGTCTAAGTCATGTTTGAGTCACTCTGTAAGTACCATTTTGCTGTACTGTTTAAGCTCGATGAAAGGAACATTGTTGACACTTTTCAGCAAGTTGCAATCATGTAATACAGAAATAAAAAGTTTTTCAAAAACAAGGTCTAAGTCATGTTTGAGTCACTCTGTAAGTACCATTTTGCTGTACTGTTTAAGCTCGATGAAAGGAACATTGTTGACACTTTTCAGCAAGTTGCAATCATGTAATACAGAAATAAAAAGTTTCTCAAAAACAAGGTCACTCTGTAAGTACCATGTTTGTCGAACTGCTTAATCAGGGTGATAAGAACACTGTTGACACTTTTCAGCAAGTTGCAATGATGTAATAAAGAAATAAACAGTTTCTCAAAAACAAGGTCACTCTGTAAGTACCATTTTGCTGTACTGTTTAAACTCGATGAAAGGAACACTGTTAACACTTTTCAGCAAGTTGCAATCATGAAATACAGAAATAAAGAGTTTTTCAAAAACAAGGTCTAATTCATGTTTGAGTCACTCTGTAAGAACCATTTTGCTGTACTGTTTAAGCTCGATGAAAGGAACATTGTTGACACTTTTCAGCAAGTTGCAATCATGAAATACAGAAATAAACAGTTTTTGAAAAACAAGGTCTAAGTCATGTTTGAGTCACTCTGTAAGAACCATTTTGCTGTACTGTTTAAGCTCGATGAAAGGAACATTGTTGACACTTTTCAGCAAGTTGCAATCATGAAATACAGAAATAAACAGTTTTTCAAAAACAAGGCCTAAGTCATGTTTGAGTCAATCTGTAAGTACCATTTTTGCTGTACTGTTTAAACTCGATGAAAGGAACACTGTTAACACTTTTCAGCAAGTTGCAATCATGAAATACAGAAATAAAGAGTTTTTCAAAAACAAGGTCTAATTCATGTTTGAGTCACTGTAAGTACCATTTTGCTGTACTGTTTAAGCTCGATGAAAGGAACATTGTTGACACTTTTCAGCAAGTTGCAATCATGAAATACAGAAATAAAGAGTTTTCAAAAACAAGGTCTAAGTCATGTTTGAGTCACTCTGTAAGTACCATTTTGCTGTACTGTTTAAACTCAATGAAGAACCCTGTTAACACTTTTCAGCAAGATGCAATCATGAAATACAGAAATAAAGAGTTTTTCAAAAACAAGGTCTAAGTCATGTTTGAGTCACAGTGTAAGTACCATTTTGCTGTACTGTTTAAGCTCGATGAAAGGAACATTGTTGACTCTTTTCAGCAAGTTGCAATCATGAAATACAGAAATAAACAGTTTTTCAAAAACAAGGTCTAAGTCATGTTTGAGTCACTCTGTAAGAACCATTTTGCTGTACTGTTTAAGCTCGATGAAAGGAACATTGTTGACACTTTTCAGCAAGTTGCAATCATGAAATACAGAAATAAACAGTTTTTCAAAAACAAGGTCTAAGTCATGTTTGAGTCACTCTGTAAGTACCATTTTTGCTGTACTGTTTAAACTCGATGAAAGGAACACTGTTAACACTTTTCAGCAAGTTGCAATCATGAAATACAGAAATAAAGAGTTTTTCAAAAACAAGGTCTAATTCATGTTTAAGTCACTCTGTAAGAACCATTTTGCTGTACTGTTTAAGCTCGATGAAAGGAACATTGTTGACACTTTTCAGCAAGTTGCAATCATGAAATACAGAAATAAACAGTTTTTCAAAAACAAGGTCTAAGTCATGTTTGAGTCAATCTGTAAGTACCATTTTTGCTGTACTGTTTAAACTCGATGAAAGGAACACTGTTAACACTTTTCAGCAAGTTGCAATCATGAAATACAGAAATAAAGAGTTTTTCAAAAACAAGGTCTAAGTCATGTTTGAGTCACTCTGTAAGTACCATTTTGCTGTACTGTTTAAGCTCGATGAAAGGAACATTGTTGACACTTTTCAGCAAGTTGCAATCATGAAATACAGAAATAAAGAGTTTTTCAAAAACAAGGTCTAAGTCATGTTTGAGTCACTCTGTAAGTACCATTTTGCTGTACTGTTTAAGCTCGATGAAAGGAACATTGTTGACACTTTTCAGCAAGTTGCAATCATGAAATACAGAAATAAAGAGTTTTTCAAAAACAAGGTCTAAGTCATGTTTGAGTCACTCTGTAAGTACCATTTTGCTGTACTGTTTAAGCTCGATGAAAGGAACATTGTTGACACTTTTCAGCAAGTTGCAATCATGTAATACAGAAATAAAAAGTTTCTCAAAAACAAGGTCACTCTGTAAGTACCATTTTGCTGTACTGTTTAAACTCGATGAAAGGAACACTGTTAACACTTTTCAGCAAGTTGCAATCATGAAATACAGAAATAAAGAGTTTTTCAAAAACAAGGTCTAATTCATGTTTGAGTCACTCTGTAAGAACCATTTTGCTGTACTGTTTAAGCTCGATGAAAGGAACATTGTTGACACTTTTCAGCAAGTTGCAATCATGAAATACAGAAATAAACAGTTTTTGAAAAACAAGGTCTAAGTCATGTTTGAGTCACTCTGTAAGAACCATTTTGCTGTACTGTTTAAGCTCGTTGAAAGGAACATTGTTGACACTTTTCAGCAAGTTGCAATCATGAAATACAGAAATAAACAGTTTTTCAAAAACAAGGCCTAAGTCATGTTTGAGTCAATCTGTAAGTACCATTTTTGCTGTACTGTTTAAACTCGATGAAAGGAACACTGTTAACACTTTTCAGCAAGTTGCAATCATGAAATACAGAAATAAAGAGTTTTTCAAAAACAAGGTCTAATTCATGTTTGAGTCACTGTAAGTACCATTTTGCTGTACTGTTTAAGCTCGATGAAAGGAACATTGTTGACACTTTTCAGCAAGTTGCAATCATGAAATACAGAAATAAAGAGTTTTTCAAAAACAAGGTCTAAGTCATGTTTGAGTCACTCTGTAAGTACCATTTTGCTGTACTGTTTAAACTCAATGAAGAACCCTGTTAACACTTTTCAGCAAGATGCAATCATGAAATACAGAAATAAAGAGTTTTTCAAAAACAAGGTCTAAGTCATGTTTGAGTCACAGTGTAAGTACCATTTTGCTGTACTGTTTAAGCTCGATGAAAGGAACATTGTTGACTCTTTTCAGCAAGTTGCAATCATGAAATACAGAAATAAACAGTTTTTCAAAAACAAGGTCTAAGTCATGTTTGAGTCACTCTGTAAGAACCATTTTGCTGTACTGTTTAAGCTCGATGAAAGGAACATTGTTGACACTTTTCAGCAAGTTGCAATCATGAAATACAGAAATAAACAGTTTTTCAAAAACAAGGTCTAAGTCATGTTTGAGTCACTCTGTAAGTACCATTTTTGCTGTACTGTTTAAACTCGATGAAAGGAACACTGTTAACACTTTTCAGCAAGTTGCAATCATGAAATACAGAAATAAAGAGTTTTTCAAAAACAAGGTCTAATTCATGTTTGAGTCACTGTAAGTACCATTTTGCTGTACTGTTTAAGCTCGATGAAAGGAACATTGTTGACACTTTTCAGCAAGTTGCAATCATGAAATACAGAAATAAAGAGTTTTTCAAAAACAAGGTCTAAGTCATGTTTGAGTCACTCTGTAAGTACCATTTTGCTGTTTTGTTTAAGCTCGATGAAAGGAACATTGTTGACACTTTTCAGCAAGTTGCAATCATGAAATACAGAAATAAACAGTTTTTGAAAAACAAGGTCTAAGTCATGTTTGAGTCACTCTGTAAGAACCATTTTGCTGTACTGTTTAAGCTCGTTGAAAGGAACATTGTTGACACTTTTCAGCAAGTTGCAATCATGAAATACAGAAATAAACAGTTTTTCAAAAACAAGGCCTAAGTCATGTTCGAGTCAATCCGTAAGTACCATTTTTGCTGTACTGTTTAAACTCGATGAAAGGAACACTGTTAACACTTTTCAGCAAGTTGCAATCATGAAATACAGAAATAAAGAGTTTTTCAAAAACAAGGTCTAATTCATGTTTGAGTCACTGTAAGTACCATTTTGCTGTACTGTTTAAGCTCGATGAAAGGAACATTGTTGACACTTTTCAGCAAGTTGCAATCATGAAATACAGAAATAAAGAGTTTTTCAAAAACAAGGTCTAAGTCATGTTTGAGTCACTCTGTAAGTACCATTTTGCTGTACTGTTTAAACTCAATGAAGAACCCTGTTAACACTTTTCAGCAAGATGCAATCATGAAATACAGAAATAAAGAGTTTTTCAAAAACAAGGTCTAAGTCATGTTTGAGTCACAGTGTAAGTACCATTTTGCTGTACTGTTTAAGCTCGATGAAAGGAACATTGTTGACTCTTTTCAGCAAGTTGCAATCATGAAATACAGAAATAAACAGTTTTTCAAAAACAAGGTCTAAGTCATGTTTGAGTCACTCTGTAAGAACCATTTTGCTGTACTGTTTAAGCTCGATGAAAGGAACATTGTTGACACTTTTCAGCAAGTTGCAATCATGAAATACAGAAATAAACAGTTTTTCAAAAACAAGGTCTAAGTCATGTTTGAGTCACTCTGTAAGTACCATTTTTGCTGTACTGTTTAAACTCGATGAAAGGAACACTGTTAACACTTTTCAGCAAGTTGCAATCATGAAATACAGAAATAAAGAGTTTTTCAAAAACAAGGTCTAATTCATGTTTGAGTCACTGTAAGTACCATTTTGCTGTACTGTTTAAGCTCGATGAAAGGAACATTGTTGACACTTTTCAGCAAGTTGCAATCATGAAATACAGAAATAAAGAGTTTTTCAAAAACAAGGTCTAAGTCATGTTTGAGTCACTCTGTAAGTACCATTTTGCTGTTTTGTTTAAGCTCGATGAAAGGAACATTGTTGACACTTTTCAGCAAGTTGCAATCATGAAATACAGAAATAAAGAGTTTTTGAAAAACAAGGTCTAAGTCATGTTTCAGTCACTCTGTAAGTACCATTTTTGCTGTACTGTTTAAACTCGATGAAAGGAACACTGTTAACACTTTTCAGCAAGTTGCAATCATGAAATACAGAAATAAAGATTTTTTTAAAAACAAGGTCTAATTCATGTTTAAGTCACTCTGTAAGAACCATTTTGCTGTACTGTTTAAGCTCGATGAAAGGAACATTGTTGACACTTTTCAGCAAGTTGCAATCATGAAATACAGAAATAAAGAGTTTTTCAAAAACAAGGTCTAAGTCATGTTTGAGTCAATCTGTAAGTACCATTTTTGCTGTACTGTTTAAACTCGATGAAAGGAACACTGTTAACACTTTTCAGCAAGTTGCAATCATGACATACAGAAATAAAGAGTTTTTCAAAAACAAGGTCTAAGTCATGTTTGAGTCACTCTGTAAGTACCATTTTGCTGTACTGTTTAAGCTGGATGAAAGGAACATTGTTGACACTTTTCAGCAAGTTGCAATCATGAAATACAGAAATAAAGAGTTTTTCAAAAACAAGGTCTAAGTCATGTTTGAGTCAATCTGTAAGTACCATTTTTGCTGTACTGTTTAAACTCGATGAAAGGAACACTGTTAACACTTTTCAGCAAGTTGCAATCATGACATACAGAAATAAAGAGTTTTTCAAAAAAAAGGTCTAAGTCATGTTTGAGTCACTCTGTAAGTACCATTTTGCTGTACTGTTTAAGCTCGATGAAAGGAACATTGTTGACACTTTTCAGCAAGTTGCAATCATGAAATACAGAAATAAAGAGTTTTTCAAAAACAAGGTCTAAGTCATGTTTGAGTCACTCTGTAAGTACCATTTTGCTGTACTGTTTAAGCTCGATGAAAGGAACATTGTTGACACTTTTCAGCAAGTTGCAATCATGAAATACAGAAATAAAGAGTTTTTCAAAAACAAGGTCTAAGTCATGTTTGAGTCACTCTGTAAGTACCATTTTGCTGTACTGTTTAAGCTCGATGAAAGGAACATTGTTGACACTTTTCAGCAAGTTGCAATCATGTAATACAGAAATAAAAAGTTTTTCAAAAACAAGGTCTAAGTCATGTTTGAGTCACTCTGTAAGTACCATTTTGCTGTACTGTTTAAGCTCGATGAAAGGAACATTGTTGAGACTTTTCAGCAAGTTGCAATCATGTAATACAGAAATAAAAAGTTTCTCAAAAACAAGGTCACTCTGTAAGTACCATGTTTGTCGAACTGCTTAATCAGGGTGATAAGAACACTGTTGACACTTTTCAGCAAGTTGCAATGATGTAATAAAGAAATAAACCGTTTCTCAAAAACAAGGTCACTCTGTAAGTACCATTTTGCTGTACTGTTTAAACTCGATGAAAGGAACACTGTTAACACTTTTCAGCAAGTTGCAATCATGAAATACAGAAATAAAGAGTTTTTCAAAAACAAGGTCTAATTCATGTTTGAGTCACTCTGTAAGAACCATTTTGCTGTACTGTTTAAGCTCGATGAAAGGAACATTGTTGACACTTTTCAGCAAGTTGCAATCATGAAATACAGAAATAAACAGTTTTTGAAAAACAAGGTCTAAGTCATGTTTGAGTCACTCTGTAAGTACCATTTTTGCTGTACTGTTTAAACTCGATGAAAGGAACATTGTTGACACTTTTCAGCAAGTTGCAATCATGAAATACAGAAATAAAGAGTTTTTCAAAAACAAGGTCTAAGTCATGTTTGAGTCAATCTGTAAGTACCATTTTTGCTGTACTGTTTAAACTCGATGAAAGGAACACTGTTAACACTTTTCAGCAAGTTGCAATCATGAAATACAGAAATAAAGAGTTTTTCAAAAACAAGGTCTAATTCATGTTTGAGTCACTGTAAGTACCATTTTGCTGTACTGTTTAAGCTCGATGAAAGGAACATTGTTGACACTTTTCAGCAAGTTGCAATCATGAAATACAGAAATAAAGAGTTTTTCAAAAACAAGGTCTAAGTCATGTTTGAGTCACTCTGTAAGTACCATTTTGCTGTACTGTTTAAACTCAATGAAGAACCCTGTTAACACTTTTCAGCAAGATGCAATCATGAAATACAGAAATAAAGATTTTTTCAAAAACAAGGTCTAAGTCATGTTTGAGTCACAGTGTAAGTACCATTTTGCTGTACTGTTTAAGCTCGATGAAAGGAACATTGTTGACAATTTTCAGCAAGTTGCAATCATGAAATACAGAAATAAACAGTTTTTCAAAAACAAGGTCTAAGTCATGTTTGAGTCACTCTGTAAGAACCATTTTGCTGTACTGTTTAAGCTCGATGAAAGGAACATTGTTGACACTTTTCAGCAAGTTGCAATCATGAAATACAGAAATAAACAGTTTTTCAAAAACAAGGTCTAAGTCATGTTTGAGTCACTCTGTAAGTACCATTTTTGCCGTACTGTTTAAACTCGATGAAAGGAACACTGTTAACACTTTTCAGCAAGTTGCAATCATGAAATACAGAAATAAAGAGTTTTTCAAAAACAAGGTCTAATTCATGTTTGAGTCACTGTAAGTACCATTTTGCTGTACTGTTTAAGCTCGATGAAAGGAACATTGTTGACACTTTTCAGCAAGTTGCAATCATGAAATACAGAAATAAAGAGTTTTTCAAAAACAAGGTCTAAGTCATGTTTGAGTCACTCTGTAAGTACCATTTTGCTGTACTGTTTAAGCTCGATGAAAGGAACATTGTTGACACTTTTCAGCAAGTTGCAATCATGAAATACAGAAATAAAGAGTTTTTCAAAAACAAGGTCTAAGTCATGTTTGAGTCACTCTGTAAGTACCATTTTGCTGTACTGTTTAAGCTCGATGAAAGGAACATTGTTGACACTTTTCAGCAAGTTGCAATCATGTAATACAGAAATAAACAGTTTCTCAAAAACAAGGTCACTCTGTAAGTACCATGTTTGTCGAACTGCTTAATCAGGGTGATAAGAACACTGTTGACACTTTTCAGCAAGTTGCAATGATGTAATAAAGAAATAAACAGTTTCTCAAAAACAAGGTCACTCTTTAAGTACCATTTTGCTGTACTGTTTAAACTCGATGAAAGGAACACTGTTAACACTTTTCAGCAAGTTGCAATCATGAAATACAGAAATAAAGAGTTTTTCAAAAACAAGGTCTAATTCATGTTTGAGTCACTCTGTAAGAACCATTTTGCTGTACTGTTTAAGCTCGATGAAAGGAACATTGTTGACACTTTTCAGCAAGTTGCAATCATGAAATACAGAAATAAACAGTTTTTCAAAAACAAGGTCTAAGTCATGTTTGAGTCAATCTGTAAGTACCATTTTTGCTGTACTGTTTAAACTCGATGAAAGGAACACTGTTAACACTTTTCAGCAAGTTGCAATCATGAAATACAGAAATAAAGAGTTTTTCAAAAACAAGGTCTAATTCATGTTTGAGTCACTCTGTAAGAACCATTTTGCTGTACTGTTTAAGCTCGATGAAAGGAACATTGTTGACACTTTTCAGCAAGTTGCAATCATGAAATACAGAAATAAACAGTTTTTGAAAAACAAGGTCTAAGTCATGTTTGAGTCACTCTGTAAGTACCATTTTGCTGTACTGTTTAAACTCAATGAAGAACACTGTTAACACTTTTCAGCAAGTTGCAATCATGAAATACAGAAATAAAGAGTTTTTCAAAAACAAGGTCTAATTCATGTTTGAGTCACTCTGTAAGAACCATTTTGCTGTACTGTTTAAGCTCGATGAAAGGAACATTGTTGACACTTTTCAGCAAGTTGCAATCATGAAATACAGAAATAAACAGTTTTTGAAAAACAAGGTCTAAGTCATGTTTGAGTCACTTTGTAAGTACCATTTTTGCTATACTGTTTAAACTCGATGAAAGGAACACTGTTAACACTTTTCAGCAAATTGCAATCATGAAATACAGAAATAAAGAGTTTTTCAAAAACAAGGTCTAATTCATGTTTGAGTCACTCTGTAAGAACCATTTTGCTGTACTGTTTAAGCTCGATGAAAGGTACATTGTTGACACTTTTCAGCAAGTTGCAATCATGAAATACAGAAATAAACAGTTTTTCAAAAACAAGGTCTAAGTCATGTTTGAGTCAATCTGTAAGTACCATTTTTGCTTTACTGTTTAAACTCGATGAAAGGAACACTGTTAACACTTTTCAGCAAGTTGCAATCATGACATACAGAAATAAAGAGTTTTTCAAAAACAAGGTCTAAGTCATGTTTGAGTCACTCTGTAAGTACCATTTTGCTGTACTGTTTAAGCTCGATGAAAGGAACATTGTTGACACTTTTCAGCAAGTTGCAATCATGTAATACAGAAATAAAAAGTTTTTCAAAAACAAGGTCTAAGTCATGTTTGAGTCACTCTGTAAGTACCATTTTGCTGTACTGTTTAAGCTCGATGAAAGGAACATTGTTGACACTTTTCAGCAAGTTGCAATCATGTAATACAGAAATAAACAGTTTCTCAAAAACAAGGTCACTCTGTAAGTACCATGTTTGTCGAACTGCTTAATCAGGGTGATAAGAACACTGTTGACACTTTTCAGCAAGTTGCAATGATGTAATAAAGAAATAAACAGTTTCTCAAAAACAAGGTCACTCTGTAAGTACCATTTTGCTGTACTGTTTAAACTCGATGAAAGGGACACTGTTAACACTTTTCAGCAAGTTGCAATCATGAAATACAGAAATAAAGAGTTTTTCAAAAACAAGGTCTAATTCATGTTTGAGTCACTCTGTAAGAACCATTTTGCTGTACTGTTTAAGCTCGATGAAAGGAACATTGTTGACACTTTTCAGCAAGTTGCAATCATGAAATACAGAAATAAACAGTTTTTGAAAAACAAAGTCTAAGTCATGTTTGAGTCACTCTGTAAGTACCATTTTTGCTGTACTGTTTAAACTCGATGAAAGGAACGATGTTAACACTTTTCAGCAAATTGCAATCATGAAATACAGAAATAAAGAGTTTTTCAAAAACAAGGTCTAATTCATGTTTGAGTCACTCTGTGAGAACCATTTTGCTGTACTGTTTAAGCTCGATGAAAGGAACATTGTTGACACTTTTCAGCAAGTTGCAATCATGAAATACAGAAATAAACAGTTTTTCAAAAACAAGGTCTAAGTCATGTTTGAGTCAATCTGTAAGTACCATTTTTGCTGTACTGTTTAAACTCGATGAAAGGAACACTGTTAACACTTTTCAGCAAGTTGCAATCATGAAATACAGAAATAAAGAGTTTTTCAAAAACAAGGTCTAATTCATGTTTGAGTCACTCTGTAAGAACCATTTTGCTGTACTGTTTAAGCTCGATGAAAGGAACATTGTTGACACTTTTCAGCAAGTTGCAATCATGAAATACAGAAATAAACAGTTTTTGAAAAACAAGGTCTAAGTCATGTTTGAGTCACTCTGTAAGTACCATTTTGCTGTACTGTTTAAACTCAATGAAGAACACTGTTAACACTTTTCAGCAAGTTGCAATCATGAAATACAGAAATAAAGAGTTTTTCAAAAACAAGGTCTAATTCATGTTTGAGTCACTCTGTAAGAACCATTTTGCTGTACTGTTTAAGCTCGATGAAAGGAACATTGTTGACACTTTTCAGCAAGTTGCAATCATGAAATACAGAAATAAACAGTTTTTGAAAAACAAGGTCTAAGTCATGTTTGAGTCACTTTGTAAGTACCATTTTTGCTATACTGTTTAAACTCGATGAAAGGAACACTGTTAACACTTTTCAGCAAATTGCAATCATGAAATACAGAAATAAAGAGTTTTTCAAAAACAAGGTCTAATTCATGTTTGAGTCACTCTGTAAGAACCATTTTGCTGTACTGTTTAAGCTCGATGAAAGGTACATTGTTGACACTTTTCAGCAAGTTGCAATCATGAAATACAGAAATAAACAGTTTTTCAAAAACAAGGTCTAAGTCATGTTTGAGTCAATCTGTAAGTACCATTTTTGCTTTGCTGTTTAAACTCGATGAAAGGAACACTGTTAACACTTTTCAGCAAGTTGCAATCATGACATACAGAAATAAAGAGTTTTTCAAAAACAAGGTCTAAGTCATGTTTGAGTCACTCTGTAAGTACCATTTTGCTGTACTGTTTAAGCTCGATGAAAGGAACATTGTTGACACTTTTCAGCAAGTTGCAATCATGAAATACAGAAATAAAGAGTTTTTCAAAAACAAGGTCTAAGTCATGTTTGAGTCACTCTGTAAGTACCATTTTGCTGTACTGTTTAAGCTCGATGAAAGGAACATTGTTGACACTTTTCAGCAAGTTGCAATCATGTAATACAGAAATAAACAGTTTCTCAAAAACAAGGTCACTCTGTAAGTACCATGTTTGTCGAACTGCTTAATCAGGGTGATAAGAACACTGTTGACACTTTTCAGCAAGTTGCAATGATGTAATAAAGAAATAAACAGTTTCTCAAAAACAAGGTCACTCTGTAAGTACCATTCTGCTGTACTGTTTAAACTCGATGAAAGGGACACTGTTAACACTTTTCAGCAAGTTGCAATCATGAAATACAGAAATAAAGAGTTTTTCAAAAACAAGGTCTAATTCATGTTTGAGTCACTCTTTAACCTGTTAGGGCTAGGGGGCA
Organism: Salmo salar; assembly: GCF_965601325.2. Lineage (NCBI taxonomy): Eukaryota > Metazoa > Chordata > Actinopteri > Salmoniformes > Salmonidae > Salmo > Salmo salar. The sequence continues at coordinate 41,610,042 of NC_138293.1, forward strand.
GCATTGACACGGCTGGATAAAAAACATACCCGATTTAATCTGGTTACCACTCCTACTCAGTAACTAGAATATGCATATACTTATTACATATGGATAGAAAACACCCTAAATTTTCTAAAACTGTTTGAATGGTGTCTGTGAGTATAACAGAACTCAAATGGCAGGTCAAAACCTGAGAGATTCCTTTACAGGAAGTGGCCTGTCTGACCATTTCTTGAACTTCTTTTCCATCTCTATCATTTACTAAGGATCTCTGCTCTAACGTGACACTTCCCACGTCGTCCATAGGCTCTCATAGCCCGGGAAAAAAGAGAATGTCGTCATTCCAGCCCCAGGCTGAAACACATTATCGCCTTTCTCAAGTGGCCCATCAAGAGACACTAGCTTATGCGCGTGACCCCGACCGCCCCCGCCTTTGGGATTTTTTCCTCTGTTTGCCGAAAAGGAGATTCCCTGTCGGAATTTTACCGCTTTTCTACGAGAAAAATGACGTAAAAATTGATTTTAAACAGCGGTTGACATGCTTCGACGTACGGCAATTGAATACTTTGAATTTTATTGTCAGGAATTGCGCCAAGCGCGCGACACTTCTTTACTATTTCGGATAGTGTCTGGAACGCACGAACAAAACGCCGCTATTCGGATATAACGATGGATTATTTTGGACCAAACCAACATTTGTTATTGAAGTAGACGTCCTGGGTGTGCATTCTGACGAAGACAACAAAAGGTAATGACATTTTTATAATAGTAAATATGATTATGGTGAGTGCTAAACTTGCCGGGTGTCTAAATAGCGAGCCCGTGATGCCTGGGCTATATACTTAGAATATTGCAAAATGTGCTTTCACCAAAAAGCTATTTTAAAATCGGACATATCGAGTGCATAGAGGAGGTCTGTATCTATAATTCTTAAAATAATTGTTATGCTTTTTGTGAACGTTTATCGTGAGTAATTTAGTAAAATGTTAGCGAATTCCCCGTAAGTTTGCGGGGGGTATGCTAGTTCTGAACGACACATGCTAATGTAAAAAGCTGGTTTTTGATATAAATATGAACTTGATTGAACAAAACATGCATGTATTGTATAACATAATGTCCTAGGGTTGTCATCTGATGAAGATCATCAAAGGTGAGTGCTGCATTTAGCTGTCTTCTGGGTTTTGGTGACATTATATGCTGGCTTGAAAAATGGGTGTCTGATTATTTCTGGCTTGGTACTCTGCTGACATAATCTAATGTTTTGCTTTCGTTGTAAAGCCTTTTTGAAATCGGACAGTGTGGTTAGATTAACGAGAGTCTTATCTTTAAATGGCTGTAAAATAGTCATATGTTTGAGAAATTGAAGTAATAGGATTTTGAAGATTTTGAAAATCGCGCCACAGGCTGGCAGTGGATGTTACGTAGGTGGGACGAATTCGTCCCGCCGGTCCCATAGAGGTTAAGAACCATTTTGCTGTACTGTTTAAGCTCGATGAAAGGAACATTGTTGACACTTTTCAGCAAGTTGCAATCATGAAATACAGAAATAAACAGTTTTTGAAAAACAAAGTCTAAGTCATGTTTGAGTCACTCTGTAAGTACCATTTTTGCTGTACTGTTTAAACTCGATGAAAGGAACGATGTTAACACTTTTCAGCAAATTGCAATCATGAAATACAGAAATAAAGAGTTTTTCAAAAACAAGGTCTAATTCATGTTTGAGTCACTCTGTAAGAACCATTTTGCTGTACTGTTTAAGCTCGATGAAAGGAACATTGTTGACACTTTTCAGCAAGTTGCAATCATGAAATACAGAAATAAACAGTTTTTCAAAAACAAGGTCTAAGTCATGTTTGAGTCAATCTGTAAGTACCATTTTTGCTGTACTGTTTAAACTCGATGAAAGGAACATTGTTGACACTTTTCAGCAAGTTGCAATCATGAAATACAGAAATAAACAGTTTTTCAAAAACAAGGTCTAAGTCATGTTTGAGTCAATCTGTAAGTACCATTTTTGCTGTACTGTTTAAACTCGATGAAAGGAACACTGTTAACACTTTTCAGCAAGTTGCAATCATGAAATACAGAAATAAAGAGTTTTTCAAAAACAAGGTCTAATTCATGTTTGAGTCACTGTAAGTACCATTTTGCTGTACTGTTTAAGCTCGATGAAAGGAACATTGTTGACACTTTTCAGCAAGTTGCAATCATGAAATACAGAAATAAAGAGTTTTTCAAAAACAAGGTCTAATTCATGTTTGAGTCACTCTGTAAGAACCATTTTGCTGTACTGTTTAAGCTCGATGAAAGGAACATTGTTGACACTTTTCAGCAAGTTGCAATCATGAAATACAGAAATAAACAGTTTTTGAAAAACAAGGTCTAAGTCATGTTTGAGTCACTCTGTAAGTACCATTTTTGCTGTACTGTTTAAACTCGATGAAAGGAACACTGTTAACACTTTTCAGCAAATTGCAATCATGAAATACAGAAATAAAGAGTTTTTCAAAAACAAGGTCTAATTCATGTTTGAGTCACTCTGTAAGAACCATTTTGCTGTACTGTTTAAGCTCGATGAAAGGTACATTGTTGACACTTTTCAGCAAGTTGCAATCATGAAATACAGAAATAAACAGTTTTTCAAAAACAAGGTCTAAGTCATGTTTGAGTCAATCTGTAAGTACCATTTTTGCTGTACTGTTTAAACTCGATGAAAGGAACACTGTTAACACTTTTCAGCAAGTTGCAATCATGAAATACAGAAATAAAGAGTTTTTCAAAAACAAGGTCTAATTCATGTTTGAGTCACTGTAAGTACCATTTTGCTGTACTGTTTAAGCTCGATGAAAGGAACATTGTTGACACTTTTCAGCAAGTTGCAATCATGAAATAAAGAAATAAAGAGTTTTTCAAAAACAAGGTCTAAGTCATGTTTGAGTCACTCTGTAAGTACCATTTTGCTGTACTGTTTAAACTCAATGAAGAACCCTGTTAACACTTTTCAGCAAGATGCAATCATGAAATACAGAAATAAAGAGTTTTTCAAAAACAAGGTCTAAGTCATGTTTGAGTCACAGTGTAAGTACCATTTTGCTGAACTGTTTAAGCTCGATGAAAGGAACATTGTTGACAATTTTCAGCAAGTTGCAATCATGAAATACAGAAATAAACAGTTTTTCAAAAACAAGGTCTAAGTCATGTTTGAGTCACTCTGTAAGAACCATTTTGCTGTACTGTTTAAGCTCGATGAAAGGAACATTGTTGACACTTTTCAGCAAGTTGCAATCATGAAATACAGAAATAAACAGTTTTTCAAAAACAAGGTCTAAGTCATGTTTGAGTCACTCTGTAAGTACCATTTTTGCTGTACTGTTTAAACTCGATGAAAGGAACACTGTTAACACTATTCAGCAAGTTGCAATCATGAAATACAGAAATAAAGAGTTTTTCAAAAACAAGGTCTAAGTCATGGTTGAGTCACTCTGTAAGTACCATTTTGCTGTACTGTTTAAGCTCGATGAAAGGAACATTGTTGACACTTTTCAGCAAGTTGCAATCATGAAATACAGAAATAAAGAGTTTTTCAAAAACAAGGTCTAAGTCATGTTTGAGTCAATCTGTAAGTACCATTTTTGCTGTACTGTTTAAACTCGATGAAAGGAACACTGTTAACACTTTTCAGCAAGTTGCAATCATGACATACAGAAATAAAGAGTTTTTCAAAAACAAGGTCTAAGTCATGTTTGAGTCACTCTGTAAGTACCATTTTGCTGTACTGTTTAAGCTCGATGAAAGGAACATTGTTGACACTTTTCAGCAAGTTGCAATCATGAAATACAGAAATAAAGAGTTTTTCAAAAACAAGGTCTAAGTCATGTTTGAGTCACTCTGTAAGTACCATTTTGCTGTACTGTTTAAGCTCGATGAAAGGAACATTGTTGACACTTTTCAGCAAGTTGCAATCATGTAATACAGAAATAAAAAGTTTTTCAAAAACAAGGTCTAAGTCATGTTTGAGTCACTCTGTAAGTACCATTTTGCTGTACTGTTTAAGCTCGATGAAAGGAACATTGTTGACACTTTTCAGCAAGTTGCAATCATGTAATACAGAAATAAACACTTTCTCAAAAACAAGGTCACTCTGTAAGTACCATGTTTGTCGAACTGCTTAATCAGGGTGATAAGAACACTGTTGACACTTTTCAGCAAGTTGCAATGATGTAATAAAGAAATAAACAGTTTCTCAAAAACAAGGTCACTCTGTAAGTACCATTTTGCTGTACTGTTTAAACTCGATGAAAGGAACACTGTTAACACTTTTCAGCAAGTTGCAATCATGAAATACAGAAATAAAGAGTTTTTCAAAAACAAGGTCTAATTCATGTTTGAGTCACTCTGTAAGAACCATTTTGCTGTACTGTTTAAGCTCGATGAAAGGAACATTGTTGACACTTTTCAGCAAGTTGCAATCATGAAATACAGAAATAAACAGTTTTTGAAAAACAAGGTCTAAGTCATGTTTGAGTCACTCTGTAAGTACCATTTTTGCTGTACTGTTTAAACTCGATGAAAGGAACACTGTTAACACTTTTCAGCAAATTGCAATCATGAAATACAGAAATAAAGAGTTTTTCAAAAACAAGGTCTAATTCATGTTTGAGTCACTCTGTAAGAACCATTTTGCTGTACTGTTTAAGCTCGATGAAAGGAACATTGTTGACACTTTTCAGCAAGTTGCAATCATGAAATACAGAAATAAACAGTTTTTCAAAAACAAGGTCTAAGTCATGTTTGAGTCAATCTGTAAGTATCATTTTGCTGTACTGTTTAAGCTCGATGAAAGGAACATTGTTGACACTTTTCAGCAAGTTGCAATCATGAAATACAGAAATAAAGAGTTTTTCAAAAACAAGGTCTAAGTCATGTTTGAGTCACTCTGTAAGTACCATTTTGCTGTACTGTTTAAGCTCGATGAAAGGAACATTGTTGACACTTTTCAGCAAGTTGCAATCATGAAATACAGAAATAAAGAGTTTTTGAAAAACAAGGTCTAAGTCATGTTTCAGTCACTCTGTAAGTACCATTTTTGCTGTACTGTTTAAACTCGATGAAAGGAACACTGTTAACACTTTTCAGCAAGTTGCAATCATGAAATACAGAAATAAAGAGTTTTTCAAAAACAAGGTCTAATTCATGTTAAGTCACTCTGTAAGAACCATTTTGCTGTACTGTTTAAGCTCGATGAAAGGAACATTGTTGACACTTTTCAGCAAGTTGCAATCATGAAATACAGAAATAAACCGTTTTTCAAAAACAAGGTCTAAGTCATGTTTGAGTCAATCTGTAAGTACCATTTTTGCTGTACTGTTTAAACTCGATGAAAGGAACACTGTTAACACTTTTCAGCAAGTTGCAATCATGACATACAGAAATAAAGAGTTTTTCAAAAACAAGGTCTAAGTCATGTTTGAGTCACTCTGTAAGTACCATTTTGCTGTACTGTTTAAGCTCGATGAAAGGAACATTGTTGATACTTTTCAGCAAGTTGCAATCATGAAATACAGAAATAAAGAGTTTTTCAAAAACAAGGTCTAATTCATGTTTAAGTCACTCTGTAAGAACCATTTTGCTGTACTGTTTAAGCTCGATGAAAGGAACATTGTTGACACTTTTCAGCAAGTTGCAATCATGAAATACAGAAATAAAGAGTTTTTCAAAAACAAGGTCTAAGTCATGTTTGAGTCACTCTGTAAGTACCATTTTGCTGTACTGTTTAAACTCAATGAAGAACACTGTTAACACTTTTCAGCAAGTTGCAATCATGAAATACAGAAATAAAGAGTTTTTCAAAAACAAGGTCTAATTCATGTTTGAGTCACTCTGTAAGAACCATTTTGCTGTACTGTTTAAGCTCGATGAAAGGAACATTGTTGACACTTTTCAGCAAGTTGCAATCATGAAATACAGAAATAAACAGTTTTTGAAAAACAAGGTCTAAGTCATGTTTGAGTCACTCTGTAAGTACCATTTTTGCTGTACTGTTTAAACTCGATGAAAGGAACACTGTTAACACTTTTCAGCAAATTGCAATCATGAAATACAGAAATAAAGAGTTTTTCAAAAACAAGGTCTAATTCATGTTTGAGTCACTCTGTAAGAACCATTTTGCTGTACTGTTTAAGCTCGATGAAAGGTACATTGTTGACACTTTTCAGCAAGTTGCAATCATGAAATACAGAAATAAACAGTTTTTCAAAAACAAGGTCTAAGTCATGTTTGAGTCAATCTGTAAGTACCATTTTTGCTGTACTGTTTAAACTCGATGAAAGGAACACTGTTAACACTTTTCAGCAAGTTGCAATCATGAAATACAGAAATAAAGAGTTTTTCAAAAACAAGGTCTAATTCATGTTTGAGTCACTGTAAGTACCATTTTGCTGTACTGTTTAAGCTCGATGAAAGGAACATTGTTGACACTTTTCAGCAAGTTGCAATCATGAAATACAGAAATAAAGAGTTTTTCAAAAACAAGGTCTAAGTCATGTTTGAGTCACTCTGTAAGTACCATTTTGCTGTACTGTTTAAACTCAATGAAGAACCCTGTTAACACTTTTCAGCAAGATGCAATCATGAAATACAGAAATAAAGAGTTTTTCAAAAACAAGGTCTAAGTCATGTTTGAGTCACAGTGTAAGTACCATTTTGCTGAACTGTTTAAGCTCGATGAAAGGAACATTGTTGACAATTTTCAGCAAGTTGCAATCATGAAATACAGAAATAAAGAGTTTTTCAAAAACAAGGTCTAAGTCATGTTTGAGTCACTCTGTAAGAACCATTTTGCTGTACTGTTTAAGCTCGATGAAAGGAACATTGTTGACACTTTTCAGCAAGTTGCAATCATGAAATACAGAAATAAACAGTTTTTCAAAAACAAGGTCTAAGTCATGTTTGAGTCACTCTGTAAGTACCATTTTTGCTGTACTGTTTAACCTGTTAGGGCTAGGGGGCAGCATTGACACGGCTGGATAAAAAACATACCCGATTTAATCTGGTTACCACTCCTACTCAGTAACTAGAATATGCATATACTTATTACATATGGATAGAAAACACCCTAAATTTTCTAAAACTGTTTGAATGGTGTCTGTGAGTATAACAGAACTCAAATGGCAGGTCAAAACCTGAGAGATTCCTTTACAGGAAGTGGCCTGTCTGACCATTTCTGGAACTTCTTTGCCATCTCTATCATTTACTAAGGATCTCTGCTCTAACGTGACACTTCCCACGTCGTCCATAGGCTCTCATAGCCCGGGAAAAAAGAGAATGTCGTCATTCCAGCCCCAGGCTGAAACACATTATCGCCTTTCTCAAGTGGCCCATCAAGAGACACTAGCTTATGCGCGTGACCCCGACCGCCCCCGCCTTTGGGATTTTTTCCTCTGTTTGCCGAAAAGGAGATTCCCTGTCGGAATTTTACCGCTTTTCTACGAGAAAAATGACGTAAAAATTGATTTTAAACAGCGGTTGACATGCTTCGACGTACGGCAATTGAATACTTTGAATTTTATTGTCAGGAATTGCGCCAAGCGCGCGACACTTCTTTACTATTTCGGATAGTGTCTGGAACGCACGAACAAAACGCCGCTATTCGGATATAACGATGGATTATTTTGGACCAAACCAACATTTGTTATTGAAGTAGACGTCCTGGGTGTGCATTCTGACGAAGACAACAAAAGGTAATGACATTTTTATAATAGTAAATATGATTATGGTGAGTGCTAAACTTGCCGGGTGTCTAAATAGCGAGCCCGTGATGCCTGGGCTATATACTTAGAATATTGCAAAATGTGCTTTCACCAAAAAGCTATTTTAAAATCGGACATATCGAGTGCATAGAGGAGGTCTGTATCTATAATTCTTAAAATAATTGTTATGCTTTTTGTGAACGTTTATCGTGAGTAATTTAGTAAAATGTTAGCGAATTCCCCGTAAGTTTGCGGGGGGTATGCTAGTTCTGAACGTCACATGCTAATGTAAAAAGCTGGTTTTTGATATAAATATGAACTTGATTGAACAAAACATGCATGTATTGTATAACATAATGTCCTAGGGTTGTCATCTGATGAATATCATCAAAGGTGAGTGCTGCATTTAGCTGTCTTCTGGGTTTTGGTGACATTATATGCTGGCTTGAAAAATGGGTGTCTGATTATTTCTGGCTTGGTACTCTGCTGACATAATCTAATGTTTTGCTTTCGTTGTAAAGCCTTTTTGAAATCGGACAGTGTGGTTAGATTAACGAGAGTCTTATCTTTAAATGGCTGTAAAATAGTCATATGTTTGAGAAATTGAAGTAATAGGATTTTGAAGATTTTGAAAATCGCGCCACAGGCTGGCAGTGGATGTTACGTAGGTGGGAAGAATTCGTCCCGCCGGTCCCATAGAGGTTAAACTCGATGAAAGGAACACTGTTAACACTTTTCAGCAAGTTGCAATCATGAAATACAGAAATAAAGAGTTTTTCAAAAACAAGGTCTAATTCATGTTTGAGTCACTGTAAGTACCATTTTGCTGTACTGTTTAAGCTCGATGAAAGGAACATTGTTGACACTTTTCAGCAAGTTGCAATCATGAAATACAGAAATAAAGAGTTTTTCAAAAACAAGGTCTAAGTCATGTTTGAGTCACTCTGTAAGTACCATTTTGCTGTACTGTTTAAACTCAATGAAGAACCCTGTTAACACTTTTCAGCAAGATGCAATCATGAAATACAGAAATAAAGAGTTTTTCAAAAACAAGGTCTAAGTCATGTTTGAGTCACAGTGTAAGTACCATTTTGCTGAACTGTTTAAGCTCGATGAAAGGAACATTGTTGACAATTTTCAGCAAGTTGCAATCATGAAATACAGAAATAAACAGTTTTTCAAAAACAAGGTCTAAGTCATGTTTGAGTCACTCTGTAAGTACCATTTTTGCTGTACTGTTTAAACTCGATGAAAGGAACACTGTTAACACTTTTCAGCAAGTTGCAATCATGAAATACAGAAATAAAGAGTTTTTCAAAAACAAGGTCTAATTCATGTTTGAGTCACTGTAAGTACCATTTTGCTGTACTGTTTAAGCTCGATGAAAGGAACATTGTTGACACTTTTCAGCAAGTTGCAATCATGAAATACAGAAATAAAGAGTTTTTCAAAAACAAGGTCTAAGTCATGGTTGAGTCACTCTGTAAGTACCATTTTGCTGTACTGTTTAAGCTCGATGAAAGGAACATTGTTGACACTTTTCAGCAAGTTGCAATCATGAAATACAGAAATAAACAGTTTTTCAAAAACAAGGTCTAAGTCATGTTTGAGTCACTCTGTAAGTACCATTTTTGCTGTACTGTTTAAACTCGATGAAAGGAACACTGTTAACACTTTTCAGCAAGTTGCAATCATGAAATACAGAAATAAAGAGTTTTTCAAAAACAAGGTCTAATTCATGTTTGAGTCACTGTAAGTACCATTTTGCTGTACTGTTTAAGCTCGATGAAAGGAACATTGTTGACACTTTTCAGCAAGTTGCAATCATGAAATACAGAAATAAAGAGTTTTTCAAAAACAAGGTCTAAGTCATGTTTGAGTCACTCTGTAAGTACCATTTTGCTGTACTGTTTAAACTCAATGAAGAACCCTGTTAACACTTTTCAGCAAGATGCAATCATGAAATACAGAAATAAAGAGTTTTTCAAAAACAAGGTCTAAGTCATGTTTGAGTCACAGTGTAAGTACCATTTTGCTGAACTGTTTAAGCTCGATGAAAGGAACATTGTTGACAATTTTCAGCAAGTTGCAATCATGAAATACAGAAATAAACAGTTTTTCAAAAACAAGGTCTAAGTCATGTTTGAGTCACTCTGTAAGTACCATTTTTGCTGTACTGTTTAAACTCGATGAAAGGAACACTGTTAACACTTTTCAGCAAGTTGCAATCATGAAATACAGAAATAAAGAGTTTTTCAAAAACAAGGTCTAATTCATGTTTGAGTCACTGTAAGTACCATTTTGCTGTACTGTTTAAGCTCGATGAAAGGAACATTGTTGACACTTTTCAGCAAGTTGCAATCATGAAATACAGAAATAAAGAGTTTTTCAAAAACAAGGTCTAAGTCATGGTTGAGTCACTCTGTAAGTACCATTTTGCTGTACTGTTTAAGCTCGATGAAAGGAACATTGTTGACACTTTTCAGCAAGTTGCAATCATGAAATACAGAAATAAACAGTTTTTCAAAAACAAGGTCTAAGTCATGTTTGAGTCACTCTGTAAGTACCATTTTTGCTGTACTGTTTAAACTCGATGAAAGGAACACTGTTAACACTTTTCAGCAAGTTGCAATCATGAAATACAGAAATAAAGAGTTTTTCAAAAACAAGGTCTAATTCATGTTTGAGTCACTGTAAGTACCATTTTGCTGTACTGTTTAAGCTCGATGAAAGGAACATTGTTGACACTTTTCAGCAAGTTGCAATCATGAAATACAGAAATAAAGAGTTTTTCAAAAACAAGGTCTAAGTCATGTTTGAGTCACTCTGTAAGTACCATTTTGCTGTACTGTTTAAACTCAATGAAGAACCCTGTTAACACTTTTCAGCAAGATGCAATCATGAAATACAGAAATAAAGAGTTTTTCAAAAACAAGGTCTAAGTCATGTTTGAGTCACAGTGTAAGTACCATTTTGCTGAACTGTTTAAGCTCGATGAAAGGAACATTGTTGACAATTTTCAGCAAGTTGCAATCATGAAATACAGAAATAAACAGTTTTTCAAAAACAAGGTCTAAGTCATGTTTGAGTCACTCTGTAAGTACCATTTTTGCTGTACTGTTTAAACTCGATGAAAGGAACACTGTTAACACTTTTCAGCAAGTTGCAATCATGAAATACAGAAATAAAGAGTTTTTCAAAAACAAGGTCTAATTCATGTTTGAGTCACTGTAAGTACCATTTTGCTGTACTGTTTAAGCTCGATGAAAGGAACATTGTTGACACTTTTCAGCAAGTTGCAATCATGAAATACAGAAATAAAGAGTTTTTCAAAAACAAGGTCTAAGTCATGGTTGAGTCACTCTGTAAGTACCATTTTGCTGTACTGTTTAAGCTCGATGAAAGGAACATTGTTGACACTTTTCAGCAAGTTGCAATCATGAAATACAGAAATAAAGAGTTTTTCAAAAACAAGGTCTAAGTCATGTTTGAGTCACAGTGTAAGTACCATTTTGCTGAACTGTTTAAGCTCGATGAAAGGAACATTGTTGACAATTTTCAGCAAGTTGCAATCATGAAATACAGAAATAAACAGTTTTTCAAAAACAAGGTCTAAGTCATGTTTGAGTCACTCTGTAAGTACCATTTTTGCTGTACTGTTTAAACTCGATGAAAGGAACACTGTTAACACTTTTCAGCAAGTTGCAATCATGAAATACAGAAATAAAGAGTTTTTCAAAAACAAGGTCTAATTCATGTTTGAGTCACTGTAAGTACCATTTTGCTGTACTGTTTAAGCTCGATGAAAGGAACATTGTTGACACTTTTCAGCAAGTTGCAATCATGAAATACAGAAATAAAGAGTTTTTCAAAAACAAGGTCTAAGTCATGGTTGAGTCACTCTGTAAGTACCATTTTGCTGTACTGTTTAAGCTCGATGAAAGGAACATTGTTGACACTTTTCAGCAAGTTGCAATCATGAAATACAGAAATAAAGAGTTTTTCAAAAACAAGGTCTAAGTCATGTTTGAGTCACTCTGTAAGTACCATTTTGCTGTACTGTTTAAACTCAATGAAGAACACTGTTAACACTTTTCAGCAAGTTGCAATCATGAAATACAGAAACAAAGAGTTTTTCAAAAACAAGGTCTAATTCATGTTTGAGTCACTCTGTAAGAACCATTTTGCTGTACTGTTTAAGCTCGATGAAAGGAACATTGTTGACACTTTTCAGCAAGTTGCAATCATGAAATACAGAAATAAAGAGTTTTTCAAAAACAAGGTCTAAGTCATGTTTGAGTCACTCTGTAAGTACCATTTTGCTGTACTGTTTAAACTCAATGAAGAACCCTGTTAACACTTTTCAGCAAGATGCAATCATGAAATACAGAAATAAAGAGTTTTTCAAAAACAAGGTCTAAGTCATGTTTGAGTCACAGTGTAAGTACCATTTTGCTGAACTGTTTAAGCTCGATGAAAGGAACATTGTTGACAATTTTCAGCAAGTTGCAATCATGAAATACAGAAATAAACAGTTTTTCAAAAACAAGGTCTAAGTCATGTTTGAGTCACTCTGTAAGAACCATTTTGCTGTACTGTTTAAGCTCGATGAAAGGAACATTGTTGACACTTTTCAGCAAGTTGCAATCATGAAATACAGAAATAAACAGTTTTTCAAAAACAAGGTCTAAGTCATGTTTGAGTCACTCTGTAAGTACCATTTTTGCTGTACTGTTTAAACTCGATGAAAGGAACACTGTTAACACTTTTCAGCAAGTTGCAATCATGAAATACAGAAATAAAGAGTTTTTCAAAAACAAGGTCTAATTCATGTTTGAGTCACTGTAAGTACCATTTTGCTGTACTGTTTAAGCTCGATGAAAGGAACATTGTTGACACTTTTCAGCAAGTTGCAATCATGAAATACAGAAATAAAGAGTTTTTCAAAAACAAGGTCTAAGTCATGGTTGAGTCACTCTGTAAGTACCATTTTGCTGTACTGTTTAAACTCAATGAAGAACACTGTTAACACTTTTCAGCAAGTTGCAATCATGAAATACAGAAATAAAGAGTTTTTCAAAAACAAGGTCTAATTCATGTTTGAGTCACTCTGTAAGAACCATTTTGCTGTACTGTTTAAGCTCGATGAAAGGAACATTGTTGACACTTTTCAGCAAGTTGCAATCATGAAATACAGAAATAAACAGTTTTTCAAAAACAAGGTCTAAGTCATGTTTGAGTCACTCTGTAAGTACCATTTTTGCTGTACTGTTTAAACTCGATGAAAGGAACACTGTTAACACTTTTCAGCAAGTTGCAATCATGAAATACAGAAATAAAGAGTTTTTCAAAAACAAGGTCTAATTCATGTTTGAGTCACTGTAAGTACCATTTTGCTGTACTGTTTAAGCTCGATGAAAGGAACATTGTTGACACTTTTCAGCAAGTTGCAATCATGAAATACAGAAATAAAGAGTTTTTCAAAAACAAGGTCTAAGTCATGGTTGAGTCACTCTGTAAGTACCATTTTGCTGTACTGTTTAAGCTCGATGAAAGGAACATTGTTGACACTTTTCAGCAAGTTGCAATCATGAAATACAGAAATAAAGAGTTTTTCAAAAACAAGGTCTAAGTCATGTTTGAGTCAATCTGTAAGTACCATTTTTGCTGTACTGTTTAAACTCGATGAAAGGAACACTGTTAACACTTTTCAGCAAGTTGCAATCATGACATACAGAAATAAAGAGTTTTTCAAAAACAAGGTCTAAGTCATGTTTGAGTCACTCTGTAAGTACCATTTTGCTGTACTGTTTAAGCTCGATGAAAGGAACATTGTTGACACTTTTCAGCAAGTTGCAATCATGAAATACAGAAATAAAGAGTTTTTCAAAAACAAGGTCTAAGTCATGTTTGAGTCACTGTAAGTACCATTTTGCTGTACTGTTTAAGCTCGATGAAAGGAACATTGTTGACACTTTTCAGCAAGTTGCAATCATGTAATACAGAAATAAAAAGTTTTTCAAAAACAAGGTCTAAGTCATGTTTGAGTCACTCTGTAAGTACCATTTTGCTGTACTGTTTAAGCTCGATGAAAGGAACATTGTTGACACTTTTCAGCAAGTTGCAATCATGTAATACAGAAATAAACAGTTTCTCAAAAACAAGGTCACTCTGTAAGTACCATGTTTGTCGAACTGCTTAATCAGGGTGATAAGAACACTGTTGACACTTTTCAGCAAGTTGCAATGATGTAATAAAGAAATAAACAGTTTCTCAAAAACAAGGTCACTCTGTAAGTACCATTTTGCTGTACTGTTTAAACTCGATGAAAGGAACACTGTTAACACTTTTCAGCAAGTTGCAATCATGAAATACAGAAGTAAAGAGTTTTTCAAAAACAAGGTCTAAGTCATGTTTGAGTCACTCTGTAAGTACCATTTTGCTGAACTGTTTAAGCTCGATGAAAGGAACATTGTTGACAATTTTCAGCAAGTTGCAATCATGAAATACAGAAATAAACAGTTTTTCAAAAACAAGGTCTAAGTCATGTTTGAGTCACTCTGTAAGAACCATTTTGCTGTACTGTTTAAGCTCGATGAAAGGAACATTGTTGACACTTTTCAGCAAGTTGCAATCATGAAATACAGAAATAAACAGTTTTTCAAAAACAAGGTCTAAGTCATGTTTGAGTCACTCTGTAAGTACCATTTTTGCTGTACTGTTTAAACTCGATGAAAGGAACACTGTTAACACTTTTCAGCAAGTTGCAATCATGAAATACAGAAATAAAGAGTTTTTCAAAAACAAGGTCTAATTCATGTTTGAGTCACTGTAAGTACCATTTTGCTGTACTGTTTAAGCTCGATGAAAGGAACATTGTTGACACTTTTCAGCAAGTTGCAATCATGAAATACAGAAATAAAGAGTTTTTCAAAAACAAGGTCTAAGTCATGGTTGAGTCACTCTGTAAGTACCATTTTGCTGTACTGTTTAAGCTCTATGAAAGGAACATTGTTGACACTTTTCAGCAAGTTGCAATCATGAAATACAGAAATAAAGAGTTTTTCAAAAACAAGGTCTAAGTCATGTTTGAGTCAATCTGTAAGTACCATTTTTGCTGTACTGTTTAAACTCGATGAAAGGAACACTGTTAACACTTTTCAGCAAGTTGCAATCATGACATACAGAAATAAAGAGTTTTTCAAAAACAAGGTCTAAGTCATGTTTGAGTCACTCTGTAAGTACCATTTTGCTGTACTGTTTAAGCTCGATGAAAGGAACATTGTTGACACTTTTCAGCAAGTTGCAATCATGAAATACAGAAATAAAGAGTTTTTCAAAAACAAGGTCTAAGTCATGTTTGAGTCACTCTGTAAGTACCATTTTGCTGTACTGTTTAAGCTCGATGAAAGGAACATTGTTGACACTTTTCAGCAAGTTGCAATCATGTAATACAGAAATAAAAAGTTTTTCAAAAACAAGGTCTAAGTCATGTTTGAGTCACTCTGTAAGTACCATTTTGCTGTACTGTTTAAGCTCGATGAAAGGAACATTGTTGACACTTTTCAGCAAGTTGCAATCATGTAATACAGAAATAAACAGTTTCTCAAAAACAAGGTCACTCTGTAAGTACCATTTTGCTGTACTGTTTAAACTCGATGAAAGGAACACTGTTAACACTTTTCAGCAAGTTGCAATCATGAAATACAGAAGTAAAGAGTTTTTCAAAAACAAGGTCTAATTCATGTTTGAGTCACTCTGTAAGAACCATTTTGCTGTACTGTTTAAGCTCGATGAAAGGAACATTGTTGACACTTTTCAGCAAGTTGCAATCATGAAATACAGAAATAAACAGTTTTTGAAAAACAAGGTCTAAGTCATGTTTGAGTCACTCTGTAAGTACCATTTTTGCTGTACTGTTTAAACTCGATGAAAGGAACACTGTTAACACTTTTCAGCAAATTGCAATCATGAAATACAGAAATAAAGAGTTTTTCAAAAACAAGGTCTAATTCATGTTTGAGTCACTCTGTAAGAACCATTTTGCTGTACTGTTTAAGCTCGATGAAAGGAACATTGTTGACACTTTTCAGCAAGTTGCAATCATGAAATACAGAAATAAAGAGTTTTTCAAAAACAAGGTCTAAGTCATGTTTGAGTCACTCTGTAAGTACCATTTTGCTGTACTGTTTAAACTCAATGAAGAACCCTGTTAACACTTTTCAGCAAGATGCAATCATGAAATACAGAAATAAAGAGTTTTTCAAAAACAAGGTCTAAGTCATGTTTGAGTCACAGTGTAAGTACCATTTTGCTGTACTGTTTAAGCTCGATGAAAGGAACATTGTTGACTCTTTTCAGCAAGTTGCAATCATGAAATACTGAAATAAAGAGTTTTTCAAAAACAAGGTCTAAGTCATGTTTGAGTCACTCTGTAAGAACCATTTTGCTGTACTGTTTAAGCTCGATGAAAGGAACATTGTTGACACTTTTCAGCAAGTTGCAATCATGAAATACAGAAATAAACAGTTTTTCAAAAACAAGGTCTAAGTCATGTTTGAGTCACTCTGTAAGTACCATTTTTGTTGTACTGTTTAAACTCGATGAAAGGAACACTGTTAACACTTTTCAGCAAGTTGCAATCATGAAATACAGAAATAAAGAGTTTTTCAAAAACAAGGTCTAATTCATGTTTGAGTCACTGTAAGTACCATTTTGCTGTACTGTTTAAGCTCGATGAAAGGAACATTGTTGACACTTTTCAGCAAGTTGCAATCATGAAATACAGAAATAAAGAGTTTTTCAAAAACAAGGTCTAAGTCATGTTTGAGTCACTCTGTAAGTACCATTTTGCTGTACTGTTTAAGCTCGATGAAAGGAACATTGTTGACACTTTTCAGCAAGTTGCAATCATGAAATACAGAAATAAAGAGTTTTTGAAAAACAAGGTCTAAGTCATGTTTCAGTCACTCTGTAAGTACCATTTTTGTTGTACTGTTTAAACTCGATGAAAGGAACACTGTTAACACTTTTCAGCAAGTTGCAAATCATGAAATACAGAAATAAAGAGTTTTTCAAAAACAAGGTCTAATTCATGTTTAAGTCACTCTGTAAGAACCATTTTGCTGTACTGTTTAAGCTCGATGAAAGGAACATTGTTGACACTTTTCAGCAAGTTGCAATCATGAAATACAGAAATAAACAGTTTTTCAAAAACAAGGTCTAAGTCCTGTTTGAGTCAATCTGTAAGTACCATTTTTGCTGTACTGTTTAAACTCGATGAAAGGAACACTGTTAACACTTTTCAGCAAGTTGCAATCATGACATACAGAAATAAAGAGTTTTTCAAAAACAAGGTCTAAGTCATGTTTGAGTCACTCTGTAAGTACCATTTTGCTGTACTGTTTAAGCTCGATGAAAGGAACATTGTTGACACTTTTCAGCAAGTTGCAATCATGAAATACAGAAATAAAGAGTTTTTCAAAAACAAGGTCTAAGTCATGTTTGAGTCACTCTGTAAGTACCATTTTGCTGTACTGTTTAAGCTCGATGAAAGGAACATTGTTGACACTTTTCAGCAAGTTGCAATCATGTAATACAGAAATAAAAAGTTTTTCAAAAACAAGGTCTAAGTCATGTTTGAGTCACTCTGTAAGTACCATTTTGCTGTACTGTTTAAGCTCGATGAAAGGAACATTGTTGACACTTTTCAGCAAGTTGCAATCATGTAATACAGAAATAAAAAGTTTCTCAAAAACAAGGTCACTCTGTAAGTACCATGTTTGTCGAACTGCTTAATCAGGGTGATAAGAACACTGTTGACACTTTTCAGCAAGTTGCAATGATGTAATAAAGAAATAAACAGTTTCTCAAAAACAAGGTCACTCTGTAAGTACCATTTTGCTGTACTGTTTAAACTCGATGAAAGGAACACTGTTAACACTTTTCAGCAAGTTGCAATCATGAAATACAGAAATAAAGAGTTTTTCAAAAACAAGGTCTAATTCATGTTTGAGTCACTCTGTAAGAACCATTTTGCTGTACTGTTTAAGCTCGATGAAAGGAACATTGTTGACACTTTTCAGCAAGTTGCAATCATGAAATACAGAAATAAACAGTTTTTGAAAAACAAGGTCTAAGTCATGTTTGAGTCACTCTGTAAGTACCATTTTTGCTGTACTGTTTAAACTCGATGAAAGGAACATTGTTGACACTTTTCAGCAAGTTGCAATCATGAAATACAGAAATAAACAGTTTTTCAAAAACAAGGTCTAAGTCATGTTTGAGTCAATCTGTAAGTACCATTTTTGCTGTACTGTTTAACCTGTTGGGTCTAGGGGGCAGCATTTGCACGTCTGGATAAAAAAAATGTACCCGATTTAATCTGGTTACTAATCCTACCCAGTAACTAGAATATGCATATACTTATTATATATGGATAGAAAACACTCTAAAGTTTCCAAAACTGTTTGAATGGTGTCTGTGAGTATAACAGAACTCATTTGGCAGGCAAAACCCTGAGACATTTTCTGACAGGAAGTGGATACCTGATGTGTTGTATTGACTTTAAAGCTATCCCATTGAAAAACACAGGGGTTTAGGAATATTTTGGCACTTCCTATTGCTTCCACTAGATGTCACCAGCCTTTACAAAGTGTTTTGAGTCTTCTGGAGGGAGATCTGACCGAACAAGAGCCATGGAACGGTGATGTCCCATTAGACACCTGGCGCGCTACTTCATGTTGGGTACCCTCGTTCCAATACGTTATAAAAGGCTATGCATTCGTCCACCTTGAATATTATTCATGTTCTGGTTAAAAAAGGCCCTAATGATTTATGCTATACAACGTTTGACATGTTTGAACGAACGGAAATATATTTTTTCCCCTCGTTCATGACGAGAAGTCCGGCTGGCTTACATCATGTGCTAACGAGACGGAGATTTTTGGACATAAATGATGAGCTTTTTTGAACAAAACTACATTCGTTATGGACCTGTGATACCTGGAAGTGACATCTGATGAAGAGAATCAAAGGTAATGGATTATTTACATAGTATTTTCGATTTTAGATCTCCCCAACATGACGTCTAGTCTGTATCGCAACGCGTATTTTTCTGGGCACAGTGCTCAGATTATTGCAAAGTGTGATTTCCCAGTAAGGTTATTTTTAAATCTGGCAAGTTGATTGCGTTCAAAAGATGTAAATCTATAATTCTTTAAATGACAATATAATATTTTAACAATGTTTTCTAATTTTAATTATTTAATTTCTGACGCTGACTTGACTGCCGGTTATTGGAGGGAAACGATTTCCTCAACATCAATGCCATAGTAAAACGCTGTTTTTGTATATAAATATGAACTTGATAGAACTAAAAATGCATGCATTGTCTAACATAATGTCCTAGGAGTGTCATCTGATGGAGATTGTAAAAGGTTAGTGTATCATTTTAGCTGGTTTTATGGTTTTGGTGACCCTGTCTTTGACTTGACAAAACATTACACACAACTCTTGTAAATGTACTGTCCTAACATACTCTAAATTTATGCTTTCGCCGTAAAACCTTTTTGAAATCGTAAAACGTGGTTAGATTAAGGAGATGTTTATCTTTCAAATGGTGTAACATAGTTGTATTTTTGAAAAATTTGAATTTTGACATTTATTTGGATTCAAATTTGCCGCTCTTGAAATGCACCTGCTGTTGATGGAGTGCACCACAGGTGGCACGCTAGCGTCCCACCTAGCCCCAAGAGGTTAAACTCGATGAAAGGAACACTGTTAACACTTTTCAGCAAGTTGCAATCATGAAATACAGAAATAAAGAGTTTTTCAAAAACAAGGTCTAATTCATGTTTGAGTCACTGTAAGTACCATTTTGCTGTACTGTTTAAGCTCGATGAAAGGAACATTGTTGACACTTTTCAGCAAGTTGCAATCATGAAATACAGAAATAAAGAGTTTTTCAAAAACAAGGTCTAATTCATGTTTGAGTCACTCTGTAAGAACCATTTTGCTGTACTGTTTAAGCTCGATGAAAGGAACATTGTTGACACTTTTCAGCAAGTTGCAATCATGAAATACAGAAATAAACAGTTTTTGTAAAACAAGGTCTAAGTCATGTTTGAGTCACTCTGTAAGTACCATTTTTGCTGTACTGTTTAAACTCGATGAAAGGAACACTGTTAACACTTTTCAGCAAATTGCAATCATGAAATACAGAAATGAAGAGTTTTTGAAAAACAAGGTCTAATTCATGTTTGAGTCACTCTGTAAGAACCATTTTGCTGTACTGTTTAAGCTCGATGAAAGGAACATTGTTGACACTTTTCAGCAAGTTGCAATCATGAAATACAGAAATAAACAGTTTTTCAAAAACAAGGTCTAAGTCATGTTTGAGTCAATCTGTAAGTACCATTTTTGCTGTACTGTTTAAACTCGATGTAAGGAACACTGTTAACACTTTTCAGCAAGTTGCAATCATGAAATACAGAAATAAAGAGTTTTTCAAAAACAAGGTCTAATTCATGTTTGAGTCACTGTAAGTACCATTTTGCTGTACTGTTTAAGCTCGATGAAAGGAACATTGTTGACACTTTTCAGCAAGTTGCAATCATGAAATACAGAAATAAAGAGTTTTTCAAAAACAAGGTCTAAGTCATGTTTGAGTCACTCTGTAAGTACCATTTTGCTGTACTGTTTAAACTCAATGAAGAACCCTGTTAACACTTTTCAGCAAGATGCAATCATGAAATACAGAAATAAAGAGTTTTTCAAAAACAAGGTCTAATTCATGTTTGAGTCACTGTAAGTACCATTTTGCTGTACTGTTTAAGCTCGATGAAAGGAACATTGTTGACACTTTTCAGCAAGTTGCAATCATGAAATACAGAAATAAAGAGTTTTTCAAAAACAAGGTCTAATTCATGTTTGAGTCACTCTGTAAGAACCATTTTGCTGTACTGTTTAAGCTCGATGAAAGGAACATTGTTGACACTTTTCAGCAAGTTGCAATCATGAAATACAGAAATAAACAGTTTTTGTAAAACAAGGTCTAAGTCATGTTTGAGTCACTCTGTAAGTACCATTTTTGCTGTACTGTTTAAACTCGATGAAAGGAACACTGTTAACACTTTTCAGCAAATTGCAATCATGAAATACAGAAATGAAGAGTTTTTGAAAAACAAGGTCTAATTCATGTTTGAGTCACTCTGTAAGAACCATTTTGCTGTACTGTTTAAGCTCGATGAAAGGAACATTGTTGACACTTTTCAGCAAGTTGCAATCATGAAATACAGAAAAAAACAGTTTTTCAAAAACAAGGTCTAAGTCATGTTTGAGTCAATCTGTAAGTACCATTTTTGCTGTACTGTTTAAACTCGATGTAAGGAACACTGTTAACACTTTTCAGCAAGTTGCAATCATGAAATACAGAAATAAAGAGTTTTTCAAAAACAAGGTCTAATTCATGTTTGAGTCACTGTAAGTACCATTTTGCTGTACTGTTTAAGCTCGATGAAAGGAACATTGTTGACACTTTTCAGCAAGTTGCAATCATGAAATACAGAAATAAAGAGTTTTTCAAAAACAAGGTCTAAGTCATGTTTGAGTCACTCTGTAAGTACCATTTTGCTGTACTGTTTAAACTCAATGAAGAACCCTGTTAACACTTTTCAGCAAGATGCAATCATGAAATACAGAAATAAAGAGTTTTTCAAAAACAAGGTCTAAGTCATGTTTGAGTCACAGTGTAAGTACCATTTTGCTGTACTGTTTAAGCTCGATGAAAGGAACATTGTTGACAATTTTCAGCAAGTTGCAATCATGAAATACAGAAATAAAGAGTTTTTCAAAAACAAGGTCTAAGTCATGTTTGAGTCACTCTGTAAGAACCATTTTGCTGTACTGTTTAAGCTCGATGAAAGGAACATTGTTGACACTTTTCAGCAAGTTGCAATCATGAAATACAGAAATAAACAGTTTTTGAAAAACAAGGTCTAAGTCATGTTTGAGTCACTCTGTAAGTACCATTTTTGCTGTACTGTTTAAACTCGATGAAAGGAACATTGTTGACACTTTTCAGCAAGTTGCAATCATGAAATACAGAAATAAACAGTTTTTCAAAAACAAGGTCTAAGTCATGTTTGAGTCAATCTGTAAGTACCATTTTTGCTGTACTGTTTAAACTCGATGAAAGGAACACTGTTAACACTTTTCAGCAAGTTGCAATCATGAAATACAGAAATAAAGAGTTTTTCAAAAACAAGGTCTAATTCATGTTTGAGTCACTGTAAGTACCATTTTGCTGTACTGTTTAAGCTCGATGAAAGGAACATTGTTGACACTTTTCAGCAAGTTGCAATCATGAAATACAGAAATAAAGAGTTTTTCAAAAACAAGGTCTAATTCATGTTTGAGTCACTCTGTAAGAACCATTTTGCTGTACTGTTTAAGCTCGATGAAAGGAACATTGTTGACACTTTTCAGCAAGTTGCAATCATGAAATACAGAAATAAACAGTTTTTGTAAAACAAGGTCTAAGTCATGTTTGAGTCACTCTGTAAGTACCATTTTTGCTGTACTGTTTAAACTCGATGAAAGGAACACTGTTAACACTTTTCAGCAAATTGCAATCATGAAATACAGAAATGAAGAGTTTTTGAAAAACAAGGTCTAATTCATGTTTGAGTCACTCTGTAAGAACCATTTTGCTGTACTGTTTAAGCTCGATGAAAGGAACATTGTTGACACTTTTCAGCAAGTTGCAATCATGAAATACAGAAATAAACAGTTTTTCAAAAACAAGGTCTAAGTCATGTTTGAGTCAATCTGTAAGTACCATTTTTGCTGTACTGTTTAAACTCGATGTAAGGAACACTGTTAACACTTTTCAGCAAGTTGCAATCATGAAATACAGAAATAAAGAGTTTTTCAAAAACAAGGTCTAATTCATGTTTGAGTCACTGTAAGTACCATTTTGCTGTACTGTTTAAGCTCGATGAAAGGAACATTGTTGACACTTTTCAGCAAGTTGCAATCATGAAATACAGAAATAAAGAGTTTTTCAAAAACAAGGTCTAAGTCATGTTTGAGTCACTCTGTAAGTACCATTTTGCTGTACTGTTTAAACTCAATGAAGAACCCTGTTAACACTTTTCAGCAAGATGCAATCATGAAATACAGAAATAAAGAGTTTTTCAAAAACAAGGTCTAAGTCATGTTTGAGTCACAGTGTAAGTACCATTTTGCTGTACTGTTTAAGCTCGATGAAAGGAACATTGTTGACAATTTTCAGCAAGTTGCAATCATGAAATACAGAAATAAAGAGTTTTTCAAAAACAAGGTCTAAGTCATGTTTGAGTCACTCTGTAAGAACCATTTTGCTGTACTGTTTAAGCTCGATGAAAGGAACATTGTTGACACTTTTCAGCAAGTTGCAATCATGAAATACAGAAATAAACAGTTTTTGAAAAACAAGGTCTAAGTCATGTTTGAGTCACTCTGTAAGTACCATTTTTGCTGTACTGTTTAAACTCGATGAAAGGAACATTGTTGACACTTTTCAGCAAGTTGCAATCATGAAATACAGAAATAAACAGTTTTTCAAAAACAAGGTCTAAGTCATGTTTGAGTCAATCTGTAAGTACCATTTTTGCTGTACTGTTTAAACTCGATGAAAGGAACACTGTTAACACTTTTCAGCAAGTTGCAATCATGAAATACAGAAATAAAGAGTTTTTCAAAAACAAGGTCTAATTCATGTTTGAGTCACTGTAAGTACCATTTTGCTGTACTGTTTAAGCTCGATGAAAGGAACATTGTTGACACTTTTCAGCAAGTTGCAATCATGAAATACAGAAATAAAGAGTTTTTCAAAAACAAGGTCTAATTCATGTTTGAGTCACTCTGTAAGAACCATTTTGCTGTACTGTTTAAGCTCGATGAAAGGAACATTGTTGACACTTTTCAGCAAGTTGCAATCATGAAATACAGAAATAAACAGTTTTTGTAAAACAAGGTC
Source organism: Salmo salar (assembly GCF_965601325.2). Lineage (NCBI taxonomy): Eukaryota > Metazoa > Chordata > Actinopteri > Salmoniformes > Salmonidae > Salmo > Salmo salar. The sequence goes on from NC_138293.1 coordinate 41,633,793, forward strand.
TAAGTCATGTTTGAGTCACTCTGTAAGTACCATTTTTGCTGTACTGTTTAAACTCGATGAAAGGAACACTGTTAACACTTTTCAGCAAATTGCAATCATGAAATACAGAAATGAAGAGTTTTTGAAAAACAAGGTCTAATTCATGTTTGAGTCACTCTGTAAGAACCATTTTGCTGTACTGTTTAAGCTCGATGAAAGGAACATTGTTGACACTTTTCAGCAAGTTGCAATCATGAAATACAGAAATAAACAGTTTTTCAAAAACAAGGTCTAAGTCATGTTTGAGTCAATCTGTAAGTACCATTTTTGCTGTACTGTTTAAACTCGATGTAAGGAACACTGTTAACACTTTTCAGCAAGTTGCAATCATGAAATACAGAAATAAAGAGTTTTTCAAAAACAAGGTCTAATTCATGTTTGAGTCACTGTAAGTACCATTTTGCTGTACTGTTTAAGCTCGATGAAAGGAACATTGTTGACACTTTTCAGCAAGTTGCAATCATGAAATACAGAAATAAAGAGTTTTTCAAAAACAAGGTCTAAGTCATGTTTGAGTCACTCTGTAAGTACCATTTTGCTGTACTGTTTAAACTCAATGAAGAACCCTGTTAACACTTTTCAGCAAGATGCAATCATGAAATACAGAAATAAAGAGTTTTTCAAAAACAAGGTCTAAGTCATGTTTGAGTCACAGTGTAAGTACCATTTTGCTGTACTGTTTAAGCTCGATGAAAGGAACATTGTTGACAATTTTCAGCAAGTTGCAATCATGAAATACAGAAATAAAGAGTTTTTCAAAAACAAGGTCTAAGTCATGTTTGAGTCACTCTGTAAGAACCATTTTGCTGTACTGTTTAAGCTCGATGAAAGGAACATTGTTGACACTTTTCAGCAAGTTGCAATCATGAAATACAGAAATAAACAGTTTTTCAAAAACAAGGTCTAAGTCATGTTTGAGTCACTCTGTAAGTACCATTTTTGCTGTACTGTTTAAACTCGATGAAAGGAACACTGTTAACACTTTTCAGCAAGTTGCAATCATGAAATACAGAAATAAAGACTTTTTCAAAAACAAGGTCTAATTCATGTTTGAGTCACTGTAAGTACCATTTTGCTGTACTGTTTAAGCTCGATGAAAGGAACATTGTTGACACTTTTCAGCAAGTTGCAATCATGAAATACAGAAATAAAGAGTTTTTCAAAAACAAGGTCTAAGTCATGTTTGAGTCACTCTGTAAGTACCATTTTGCTGTACTGTTTAAGCTCGATGAAAGGAACATTGTTGACACTTTTCAGCAAGTTGCAATCATGAAATACAGAAATAAAGAGTTTTTCAAAAACAAGGTCTAAGTCATGTTTGAGTCAATCTGTAAGTACCATTTTTGCTGTACTGTTTAAACTCGATGAAAGGAACACTGTTAACACTTTTCAGCAAGTTGCAATCATGACATACAGAAATAAAGAGTTTTTCAAAAACAAGGTCTAAGTCATGTTTGAGTCACTCTGTAAGTACCATTTTGCTGTACTGTTTAAGCTCGATGAAAGGAACATTGTTGACACTTTTCAGCAAGTTGCAATCATGAAATACAGAAATAAAGAGTTTTTCAAAAACAAGGTCTAAGTCATGTTTGAGTCACTCTGTAAGTACCATTTTGCTGTACTGTTTAAGCTCGATGAAAGGAACATTGTTGACACTTTTCAGCAAGTTGCAATCATGTAATACAGAAATAAAAAGTTTTTCAAAAACAAGGTCTAAGTCATGTTTGAGTCACTCTGTAAGTACCATTTTGCTGTACTGTTTAAGCTCGATGAAAGGAACATTGTTGACACTTTTCAGCAAGTTGCAATCATGTAATACAGAAATAAACAGTTTCTCAAAAACAAGGTCACTCTGTAAGTACCATGTTTGTCGAACTGCTTAATCAGGGTGATAAGAACACTGTTGACACTTTTCAGCAAGTTGCAATGATGTAATAAAGAAATAAACAGTTTCTCAAAAACAAGGTCACTCTGTAAGTACCATTTTGCTGTACTGTTTAAACTCGATGAAAGGAACACTGTTAACACTTTTCAGCAAGTTGCAATCATGAAATACAGAAATAAAGAGTTTTTCAAAAACAAGGTCTAATTCATGTTTGAGTCACTCTGTAAGAACCATTTTGCTGTACTGTTTAAGCTCGATGAAAGGAACATTGTTGACACTTTTCAGCAAGTTGCAATCATGAAATACAGAAATAAACAGTTTTTGAAAAACAAGGTCTAAGTCATGTTTGAGTCACTCTGTAAGTACCATTTTTGCTGTACTGTTTAAACTCGATGAAAGGAACACTGTTAACATTTTTCAGCAAATTGCAATCATGAAATACAGAAATAAAGAGTTTTTCAAAAACAAGTTCTAATTCATGTTTGAGTCACTCTGTAAGTACCATTTTTGCTGTACTGTTTAAACTCGATGAAAGGAACACTGTTAACACTTTTCAGCAAATTGCAATCATGAAATACAGAAATAAAGAGTTTTTCAAAAACAAGGTCTAATTCATGTTTGAGTCACTCTGTAAGTACCATTTTTGCTGTACTGTTTAAACTCGATGAAAGGAACACTGTTAACACTTTTCAGCAAGTTGCAATCATGAAATACAGAAATAAAGAGTTTTTCAAAAACAAGGTCTAATTCATGTTTGAGTCACTGTAAGTACCATTTTGCTGTACTGTTTAAGCTCGATGAAAGGAACATTGTTGACACTTTTCAGCAAGTTGCAATCATGAAATACAGAAATAAAGAGTTTTTCAAAAACAAGGTCTAAGTCATGTTTGAGTCACTCTGTAAGTACCATTTTGCTGTACAATTTAAACTCAATGAAGAACCCTGTTAACACTTTTCAGCAAGATGCAATCATGAAATACAGAAATAAAGAGTTTTTCAAAAACAAGGTCTAAGTCATGTTTGAGTCACAGTGTAAGTACCATTTTGCTGTACTGTTTAAGCTCGATGAAAGGAACATTGTTGACTCTTTTCAGCAAGTTGCAATCATGAAATACAGAAATAAACAGTTTTTCAAAAACAAGGTCTAAGTCATGTTTGAGTCACTCTGTAAGAACCATTTTGCTGTACTGTTTAAGCTCGATGAAAGGAACATTGTTGACACTTTTCAGCAAGTTGCAATCATGAAATACAGAAATAAACAGTTTTTCAAAAACAAGGTCTAAGTCATGTTTGAGTCAATCTGTAAGTACCATTTTTGCTGTACTGTTTAAACTCGATGAAAGGAACACTGTTAACACTTTTCAGCAAGTTGCAATCATGACATACAGAAATAAAGAGTTTTTCAAAAACAAGGTCTAAGTCATGTTTGAGTCACTCTGTAAGTACCATTTTGCTGTACTGTTTAAGCTCGATGAAAGGAACATTGTTGACACTTTTCAGCAAGTTGCAATCATGAAATACAGAAATAAAGAGTTTTTCAAAAACAAGGTCTAAGTCATGTTTGAGTCACTCTGTAAGTACCATTTTGCTGTACTGTTTAAGCTCGATGAAAGGAACATTGTTGACACTTTTCAGCAAGTTGCAATCATGTAATACAGAAATAAAAAGTTTTTCAAAAACAAGGTCTAAGTCATGTTTGAGTCACTCTGTAAGTACCATTTTGCTGTACTGTTTAAGCTCGATGAAAGGAACATTGTTGACACTTTTCAGCAAGTTGCAATCATGTAATACAGAAATAAACAGTTTCTCAAAAACAAGGTCACTCTGTAAGTACCATGTTTGTCGAACTGCTTAATCAGGGTGATAAGAACACTGTTGACACTTTTCAGCAAGTTGCAATGATGTAATAAAGAAATAAACAGTTTCTCAAAAACAAGGTCACTCTGTAAGTACCATTTTGCTGTACTGTTTAAACTCGATGAAAGGAACACTGTTAACACTTTTCAGCAAGTTGCAATCATGAAATACAGAAATAAAGAGTTTTTCAAAAACAAGGTCTAATTCATGTTTGAGTCACTCTGTAAGAACCATTTTGCTGTACTGTTTAAGCTCGATGAAAGGAACATTGTTGACACTTTTCAGCAAGTTGCAATCATGAAATACAGAAATAAACAGTTTTTGAAAAACAAGGTCTAAGTCATGTTTGAGTCACTCTGTAAGTACCATTTTTGCTGTACTGTTTAAACTCGATGAAAGGAACACTGTTAACATTTTTCAGCAAATTGCAATCATGAAATACAGAAATAAAGAGTTTTTCAAAAACAAGTTCTAATTCATGTTTGAGTCACTCTGTAAGTACCATTTTTGCTGTACTGTTTAAACTCGATGAAAGGAACACTGTTAACACTTTTCAGCAAATTGCAATCATGAAATACAGAAATAAAGAGTTTTTCAAAAACAAGGTCTAATTCATGTTTGAGTCACTCTGTAAGTACCATTTTTGCTGTACTGTTTAAACTCGATGAAAGGAACACTGTTAACACTTTTCAGCAAGTTGCAATCATGAAATACAGAAATAAAGAGTTTTTCAAAAACAAGGTCTAATTCATGTTTGAGTCACTGTAAGTACCATTTTGCTGTACTGTTTAAGCTCGATGAAAGGAACATTGTTGACACTTTTCAGCAAGTTGCAATCATGAAATACAGAAATAAAGAGTTTTTCAAAAACAAGGTCTAAGTCATGTTTGAGTCACTCTGTAAGTACCATTTTGCTGTACAATTTAAACTCAATGAAGAACCCTGTTAACACTTTTCAGCAAGATGCAATCATGAAATACAGAAATAAAGAGTTTTTCAAAAACAAGGTCTAAGTCATGTTTGAGTCACAGTGTAAGTACCATTTTGCTGTACTGTTTAAGCTCGATGAAAGGAACATTGTTGACTCTTTTCAGCAAGTTGCAATCATGAAATACAGAAATAAACAGTTTTTCAAAAACAAGGTCTAAGTCATGTTTGAGTCACTCTGTAAGAACCATTTTGCTGTACTGTTTAAGCTCGATGAAAGGAACATTGTTGACACTTTTCAGCAAGTTGCAATCATGAAATACAGAAATAAACAGTTTTTCAAAAACAAGGTCTAAGTCATGTTTGAGTCAATCTGTAAGTACCATTTTTGCTGTACTGTTTAAACTCGATGAAAGGAACACTGTTAACACTTTTCAGCAAGTTGCAATCATGAAATACAGAAATAAAGAGTTTTTCAAAAACAAGGTCTAATTCATGTTTGAGTCACTGTAAGTACCATTTTGCTGTACTGTTTAAGCTCGATGAAAGGAACATTGTTGACACTTTTCAGCAAGTTGCAATCATGAAATACAGAAATAAACAGTTTTTCAAAAACAAGGTCTAAGTCATGTTTGAGTCACTCTGTAAGTACCATTTTTGCTGTACTGTTTAAACTCGATGAAAGGAACACTGTTAACACTTTTCAGCAAGTTGCAATCATGAAATACAGAAATAAAGAGTTTTTCAAAAACAAGGTCTAATTCATGTTTGAGTCACTGTAAGTACCATTTTGCTGTACTGTTTAAGCTCGATGAAAGGAACATTGTTGACACTTTTCAGCAAGTTGCAATCATGAAATACAGAAATAAAGAGTTTTTCAAAAACAAGGTCTAAGTCATGTTTGAGTCACTCTGTAAGTACCATTTTGCTGTACAATTTAAACTCAATGAAGAACCCTGTTAACACTTTTCAGCAAGATGCAATCATGAAATACAGAAATAAAGAGTTTTTCAAAAACAAGGTCTAAGTCATGTTTGAGTCACAGTGTAAGTACCATTTTGCTGTACTGTTTAAGCTCGATGAAAGGAACATTGTTGACTCTTTTCAGCAAGTTGCAATCATGAAATACAGAAATAAACAGTTTTTCAAAAACAAGGTCTAAGTCATGTTTGAGTCACTCTGTAAGAACCATTTTGCTGTACTGTTTAAGCTCGATGAAAGGAACATTGTTGACACTTTTCAGCAAGTTGCAATCATGAAATACAGAAATAAACAGTTTTTCAAAAACAAGGTCTAAGTCATGTTTGAGTCAATCTGTAAGTACCATTTTTGCTGTACTGTTTAAACTCGATGAAAGGAACACTGTTAACACTTTTCAGCAAGTTGCAATCATGAAATACAGAAATAAAGAGTTTTTCAAAAACAAGGTCTAATTCATGTTTGAGTCACTGTAAGTACCATTTTGCTGTACTGTTTAAGCTCGATGAAAGGAACATTGTTGACATTTTTCAGCAAGTTGCAATCATGAAATACAGAAATAAAGAGTTTTTCAAAAACAAGGTCTAAGTCATGTTTGAGTCACTCTGTAAGTACCATTTTGCTGTACAGTTTAAACTCAATGAAGAACCCTGTTAACACTTTTCAGCAAGATGCAATCATGAAATACAGAAATAAAGAGTTTTTCAAAAACAAGGTCTAAGTCATGTTTTAGTCACAGTGTAAGTACCATTTTGCTGTACTGTTTAAGCTCGATGAAAGGAACATTGTTGACTCTTTTCAGCAAGTTGCAATCATGAAATACAGAAATAAACAGTTTTTCAAAAACAAGGTCTAAGTCATGTTTGAGTCACTCTGTAAGAACCATTTTGCTGTACTGTTTAAGCTCGATGAAAGGAACATTGTTGACACTTTTCAGCAAGTTGCAATCATGAAATACAGAAATAAACAGTTTTTCAAAAACAAGGTCTAAGTCATGTTTGAGTCACTCTGTAAGTACCATTTTTGCTGTACTGTTTAAACTCGATGAAAGGAACACTGTTAACACTTTTCAGCAAGTTACAATCATGAAATACAGAAATAAAGAGTTTTTCAAAAACAAGGTCTAATTCATGTTTGAGTCACTGTAAGTACCATTTTGCTGTACTGTTTAAGCTCGATGAAAGGAACATTGTTGACACTTTTCAGCAAGTTGCAATCATGAAATACAGAAATAAACAGTTTTTCAAAAACAAGGTCTAAGTCATGTTTGAGTCAATCTGTAAGTACCATTTTTGCTGTACTGTTTAAACTCGATGAAAGGAACACTGTTAACACTTTTCAGCAAGTTGCAATCATGACATACAGAAATAAAGAGTTTTTCAAAAACAAGGTCTAAGTCATGTTTGAGTCACTCTGTAAGTACCATTTTGCTGTACTGTTTAAGCTCGATGAAAGGAACATTGTTGACACTTTTCAGCAAGTTGCAATCATGAAATACAGAAATAAAGAGTTTTTCAAAAACAAGGTCTAAGTCATGTTTGAGTCACTCTGTAAGTACCATTTTGCTGTACTGTTTAAGCTCGATGAAAGGAACATTGTTGACACTTTTCAGCAAGTTGCAATCATGAAATACAGAAATAAAGAGTTTTTCAAAAACAAGGTCTAAGTCATGTTTGAGTCACTCTGTAAGTACCATTTTGCTGTACTGTTTAAGCTCGATGAAAGGAACATTGTTGACACTTTTCAGCAAGTTGCAATCATGTTATACAGAAATAAAAAGTTTTTCAAAAACAAGGTCTAAGTCATGTTTGAGTCACTCTGTAAGTACCATTTTGCTGTACTGTTTAAGCTCGATGAAAGGAACATTGTTGACACTTTTCAGCAAGTTGCAATCATGTAATACAGAAATAAAAAGTTTCTCAAAAACAAGGTCACTCTGTAAGTACCATGTTTGTCGAACTGCTTAATCAGGGTGATAAGAACACTGTTGACACTTTTCAGCAAGTTGCAATGATGTAATAAAGAAATAAACAGTTTCTCAAAAACAAGGTCACTCTGTAAGTACCATTTTGCTGTACTGTTTAAACTCGATGCTTAATCAGGGTGATAAGAACACTGTTAACACTTTTTTTTACAGAAATAAAGAGTTTTTCAAAAACAAGGTCTAATTCATGTTTGAGTCACTCTGTAAGAACCATTTTGCTGTACTGTTTAAGCTCGATGAAAGGAACATTGTTGACACTTTTCAGCAAGTTGCAATCATGAAATACAGAAATAAACAGTTTTTCAAAAACAAGGTCTAAGTCATGTTTGAGTCAATCTGTAAGTACCATTTTTGCTGTACTGTTTAAACTCGATGAAAGGAACACTGTTAACACTTTTCAGCAAGTTGCAATCATGAAATACAGAAATAAAGAGTTTTTCAAAAACAAGGTCTAATTCATGTTTGAGTCACTGTAAGTACCATTTTGCTGTACTGTTTAAGCTCGATGAAAGGAACATTGTTGACACTTTTCAGCAAGTTGCAATCATGAAATACAGAAATAAAGAGTTTTTCAAAAACAAGGTCTAAGTCATGTTTGAGTCACTCTGTAAGTACCATTTTGCTGTACAGTTTAAACTCAATGAAGAACCCTGTTAACACTTTTCAGCAAGATGCAATCATGAAATACAGAAATAAAGAGTTTTTCAAAAACAAGGTCTAAGTCATGTTTGAGTCACAGTGTAAGTACCATTTTGCTGTACTGTTTAAGCTCGATGAAAGGAACATTGTTGACTCTTTTCAGCAAGTTGCAATCATGAAATACAGAAATAAACAGTTTTTCAAAAACAAGGTCTAAGTCATGTTTGAGTCACTCTGTAAGAACCATTTTGCTGTACTGTTTAAGCTCGATGAAAGGAACATTGTTGACACTTTTCAGCAAGTTGCAATCATGAAATACAGAAATAAACAGTTTTTCAAAAACAAGGTCTAAGTCATGTTTGAGTCACTCTGTAAGTACCATTTTTGCTGTACTGTTTAAACTCGATGAAAGGAACACTGTTAACACTTTTCAGCAAGTTGCAATCATGAAATACAGAAATAAAGAGTTTTTCAAAAACAAGGTCTAATTCATGTTTGAGTCACTGTAAGTACCATTTTGCTGTACTGTTTAAGCTCGATGAAAGGAACATTGTTGACACTTTTCAGCAAGTTGCAATCATGAAATACAGAAATAAACAGTTTTTCAAAAACAAGGTCTAAGTCATGTTTGAGTCAATCTGTAAGTACCATTTTTGCTGTACTGTTTAAACTCGATGAAAGGAACACTGTTAACACTTTTCAGCAAGTTGCAATCATGACATACAGAAATAAAGAGTTTTTCAAAAACAAGGTCTAAGTCATGTTTGAGTCACTCTGTAAGTACCATTTTGCTGTACTGTTTAAGCTCGATGAAAGGAACATTGTTGACACTTTTCAGCAAGTTGCAATCATGAAATACAGAAATAAAGAGTTTTTCAAAAACAAGGTCTAAGTCATGTTTGAGTCACTCTGTAAGTACCATTTTGCTGTACTGTTTAAGCTCGATGAAAGGAACATTGTTGACACTTTTCAGCAAGTTGCAATCATGAAATACAGAAATAAAGAGTTTTTCAAAAACAAGGTCTAAGTCATGTTTGAGTCACTCTGTAAGTACCATTTTGCTGTACTGTTTAAGCTCGATGAAAGGAACATTGTTGACACTTTTCAGCAAGTTGCAATCATGTTATACAGAAATAAAAAGTTTTTCAAAAACAAGGTCTAAGTCATGTTTGAGTCACTCTGTAAGTACCATTTTGCTGTACTGTTTAAGCTCGATGAAAGGAACATTGTTGACACTTTTCAGCAAGTTGCAATCATGTAATACAGAAATAAAAAGTTTCTCAAAAACAAGGTCACTCTGTAAGTACCATGTTTGTCGAACTGCTTAATCAGGGTGATAAGAACACTGTTGACACTTTTCAGCAAGTTGCAATGATGTAATAAAGAAATAAACAGTTTCTCAAAAACAAGGTCACTCTGTAAGTACCATTTTGCTGTACTGTTTAAACTCGATGAAAGGAACACTGTTAACACTTTTCAGCAAGTTGCAATCATGAAATACAGAAATAAAGAGTTTTTCAAAAACAAGGTCTAATTCATGTTTGAGTCACTCTGTAAGAACCATTTTGCTGTACTGTTTAAGCTCGATGAAAGGAACATTGTTGACACTTTTCAGCAAGTTGCAATCATGAAATACAGAAATAAACAGTTTTTGAAAAACAAGGTCTAAGTCATGTTTGAGTCACTCTGTAAGTACCAATTTTGCTGTACTGTTTAAACTCGATGAAAGGAACACTGTTAACACTTTTCAGCAAATTGCAATCATGAAATACAGAAATAAAGAGTTTTTCAAAAACAAGGTCTAATTCATGTTTGAGTCACTCTGTAAGAACCATTTTGCTGTACTGTTTAAGCTCGATGAAAGGAACATTGTTGACACTTTTCAGCAAGTTGCAATCATGAAATACAGAAATAAACAGTTTTTCAAAAACAAGGTCTAAGTCATGTTTGAGTCAATCTGTAAGTACCATTTTTGCTGTACTGTTTAAACTCAATGAAGAACCCTGTTAACACTTTTCAGCAAGATGCAATCATGAAATACAGAAATAAAGAGTTTTTCAAAAACAAGGTCTAAGTCATGTTTGAGTCACAGTGTAAGTACCATTTTGCTGTACTGTTTAAGCTCGATGAAAGGAACATTGTTGACTCTTTTCAGCAAGTTGCAATCATGAAATACAGAAATAAACAGTTTTTCAAAAACAAGGTCTAAGTCATGTTTGAGTCACTCTGTAAGAACCATTTTGCTGTACTGTTTAAGCTCGATGAAAGGAACATTGTTGACACTTTTCAGCAAGTTGCAATCATGAAATACAGAAATAAACAGTTTTTCAAAAACAAGGTCTAAGTCATGTTTGAGTCACTCTGTAAGTACCATTTTTGCTGTACTGTTTAAACTCGATGAAAGGAACACTGTTAACACTTTTCAGCAAGTTGCAATCATGAAATACAGAAATAAAGAGTTTTTCAAAAACAAGGTCTAATTCATGTTTGAGTCACTGTAAGTACCATTTTGCTGTACTGTTTAAGCTCGATGAAAGGAACATTGTTGACACTTTTCAGCAAGTTGCAATCATGAAATACAGAAATAAACAGTTTTTCAAAAACAAGGTCTAAGTCATGTTTGAGTCAATCTGTAAGTACCATTTTTGCTGTACTGTTTAAACTCGATGAAAGGAACACTGTTAACACTTTTCAGCAAGTTGCAATCATGACATACAGAAATAAAGAGTTTTTCAAAAACAAGGTCTAAGTCATGTTTGAGTCACTCTGTAAGTACCATTTTGCTGTACTGTTTAAGCTCGATGAAAGGAACATTGTTGACACTTTTCAGCAAGTTGCAATCATGAAATACAGAAATAAAGAGTTTTTCAAAAACAAGGTCTAAGTCATGTTTGAGTCACTCTGTAAGTACCATTTTGCTGTACTGTTTAAGCTCGATGAAAGGAACATTGTTGACACTTTTCAGCAAGTTGCAATCATGAAATACAGAAATAAAGAGTTTTTCAAAAACAAGGTCTAAGTCATGTTTGAGTCACTCTGTAAGTACCATTTTGCTGTACTGTTTAAGCTCGATGAAAGGAACATTGTTGACACTTTTCAGCAAGTTGCAATCATGTTATACAGAAATAAAAAGTTTTTCAAAAACAAGGTCTAAGTCATGTTTGAGTCACTCTGTAAGTACCATTTTGCTGTACTGTTTAAGCTCGATGAAAGGAACATTGTTGACACTTTTCAGCAAGTTGCAATCATGTAATACAGAAATAAAAAGTTTCTCAAAAACAAGGTCACTCTGTAAGTACCATGTTTGTCGAACTGCTTAATCAGGGTGATAAGAACACTGTTGACACTTTTCAGCAAGTTGCAATGATGTAATAAAGAAATAAACAGTTTCTCAAAAACAAGGTCACTCTGTAAGTACCATTTTGCTGTACTGTTTAAACTCGATGAAAGGAACACTGTTAACACTTTTCAGCAAGTTGCAATCATGAAATACAGAAATAAAGAGTTTTTCAAAAACAAGGTCTAATTCATGTTTGAGTCACTCTGTAAGAACCATTTTGCTGTACTGTTTAAGCTCGATGAAAGGAACATTGTTGACACTTTTCAGCAAGTTGCAATCATGAAATACAGAAATAAACAGTTTTTGAAAAACAAGGTCTAAGTCATGTTTGAGTCACTCTGTAAGTACCAATTTTGCTGTACTGTTTAAACTCGATGAAAGGAACACTGTTAACACTTTTCAGCAAATTGCAATCATGAAATACAGAAATAAAGAGTTTTTCAAAAACAAGGTCTAATTCATGTTTGAGTCACTCTGTAAGAACCATTTTGCTGTACTGTTTAAGCTCGATGAAAGGAACATTGTTGACACTTTTCAGCAAGTTGCAATCATGAAATACAGAAATAAACAGTTTTTCAAAAACAAGGTCTAAGTCATGTTTGAGTCAATCTGTAAGTACCATTTTTGCTGTACTGTTTAAACTCGATGAAAGGAACACTGTTAACACTTTTCAGCAAGTTGCAATCATGAAATACAGAAATAAAGAGTTTTTCAAAAACAAGGTCTAATTCATGTTTGAGTCACTGTAAGTACCATTTTGCTGTACTGTTTAAGCTCGATGAAAGGAACATTGTTGACACTTTTCAGCAAGTTGCAATCATGAAATACAGAAATAAAGAGTTTTTCAAAAACAAGGTCTAAGTCATGTTTGAGTCACTCTGTAAGTACCATTTTGCTGTACTGTTTAAACTCAATGAAGAACACTGTTAACCTGTTGGGTCTAGGGGGCAGCATTTGCACGTCTGGATAAAAAAAATGTACCCGATTTAATCTGGTTACTAATCCTACCCAGTAACTAGAATATGCATATACTTATTATATATGGATAGAAAACACTCTAAAGTTTCCAAAACTGTTTGAATGGTGTCTGTGAGTATAACAGAACTCATTTGGCAGGCAAAACCCTGAGACATTTTCTGACAGGAAGTGGATACCTGATGTGTTGTATTGACTTTAAACCTATGCCATTGAAAAACACAGGGGTTTAGGAATATTTTGGCACTTCCTATTGCTTCCACTAGATGTCACCAGCCTTTACAAAGTGTTTTGAGTCTTCTGGAGGGAGATCTGACCGAACAAGAGCCATGGAACGGTGATGTCCCATTAGACACCTGGCGCGCTAGTTCATGTTGGGTACCCTCGTTCCAATACGTTATAAAAGAGTATGCATTCGTCCACCTTGAATATTATTCATGTTCTGGTTAAAAAAGGCCCTAATGATTTATGCTATACAACGTTTGACATGTTTGAACGAACGGAAATATATTTTTTCCCCTCGTTCATGACGAGAAGTCCGGCTGGCTTACATCATGTGCTAACGAGACGGAGATTTTTGGACATAAATGATGAGCTTTTTTGAACAAAACTACATTCGTTATGGACCTGTGATACCTGGAAGTGACATCTGATGAAGAGAATCAAAGGTAATGGATTATTTACATAGTATTTTCGATTTTAGATCTCCCCAACATGACGTCTAGTCTGTATCGCAACGCGTATTTTTCTGGGCGCAGTGCTCAGATTATTGCAAAGTGTGATTTCCCAGTAAGGTTATTTTTAAATCTGGCAAGTTGATTGCGTTCAAGAGATGTAAATCTATAATTCTTTAAATGACAATATAATATTTTACCAATGTTTTCTAATTTTAATTATTTAATTTGTTACGCTGACTTGACTGCCGGTTATTGGAGGGAAACGATTTCCTCAACATCAATGCCATAGTAAAACGCTGTTTTTGGATATAAATATGAACTTGATAGAACTAAAAATGCATGCATTGTCTAACATAATGTCCTAGGAGTGTCATCTGATGGAGATTGTAAAAGGTTAGTGCATCATTTTAGCTGGTTTTATGGTTTTGGTGACCCTGTCTTTGACTTGACAAAACATTACACACAACTCTTGTAAATGTACTGTCCTAACATACTCTAAATTTATGCTTTCGCCGTAAAACCTTTTTGAAATCGTAAAACGTGGTTAGATTAAGGAGATGTTTATCTTTCAAATGGTGTAACATAGTTGTATTTTTGAAAAATTTGAATTTTGACATTTATTTGGATTCAAATTTGCCGCTCTTGAAATGCACCTGCTGTTGATGGAGTGCACCACGGGTGGCACGCTAGCGTCCCACCTAGCCCCAAGAGGTTAACACTTTTCAGCAAGTTGCAATCATGAAATACAGAAATAAAGAGTTTTTCAAAAACAAGGTCTAATTCATGTTTGAGTCACTCTGTAAGAACCATTTTGCTGTACTGTTTAAGCTCGATGAAAGGAACATTGTTGACACTTTTCAGCAAGTTGCAATCATGAAATACAGAAATAAACAGTTTTTGAAAAACAAGGTCTAAGTCATGTTTGAGTCACTCTGTAAGTACCATTTTTGCTGTACTGTTTAAACTCGATGAAAGGAACACTGTTAACACTTTTCAGCAAATTGCAATCATGAAATACAGAAATAAAGAGTTTTTCAAAAACAAGGTCTAATTCATGTTTGAGTCACTCTGTAAGAACCATTTTGCTGTACTGTTTAAGCTCGATGAAAGGAACATTGTTGACACTTTTCAGCAAGTTGCAATCATGAAATACAGAAATAAACAGTTTTTCAAAAACAAGGTCTAAGTCATGTTTGAGTCAATCTGTAAGTACCATTTTTGCTGTACTGTTTAAACTCGATGAAAGGAACACTGTTAACACTTTTCAGCAAGTTGCAATCATGAAATACAGAAATAAAGAGTTTTTCAAAAACAAGGTCTAAGTCATGTTTGAGTCACTCTGTAAGTACCATTTTGCTGTACTGTTTAAACTCAATGAAGAACCCTGTTAACCTGTTGGGTCTAGGGGGCAGCATTTGCACGTCTGGATAAAAAAAATGTACCCGATTTAATCTGGTTACTAATCCTACCCAGTAACTAGAATATGCATATACTTATTATATATGGATAGAAAACACTCTAAAGTTTCCAAAACTGTTTGAATGGTGTCTGTGAGTATAACAGAACTCATTTGGCAGGCAAAACCCTGAGACATTTTCTGACAGGAAGTGGATACCTGATGTGTTGTATTGACTTTAAACCTCTCCCATTGAAAAACACAGGGGTTTAGGAATATTTTGGCACTTCCTATTGCTTCCACTAGATGTCACCAGCCTTTACAAAGTGTTTTGAGTCTTCTGGAGGGAGATCTGACCGAACAAGAGCCATGGAACGGTGATGTCCCATTAGACACCTGGCGCGCTACTTCATGTTGGGTACCCTCGTTCCAATACGTTATAAAAGGCTATGCATTCGTCCACCTTGAATATTATTCATGTTCTGGTTAAAAAAGGCCCTAATGATTTATGCTATACAACGTTTGACATGTTTGAACGAACGGAAATATATTTTTTCCCCTCGTTCATGACGAGAAGTCCGGCTGGCTTACATCATGTGCTAACGAGACGGAGATTTTTGGACATAAATGATGAGCTTTTTTGAACAAAACTACATTCGTTATGGACCTGTGATACCTGGAAGTGACATCTGATGAAGAGAATCAAAGGTAATGGATTATTTACATAGTATTTTCGATTTTAGATCTCCCCAACATGACGTCTAGTCTGTATCGCAACGCGTATTTTTCTGGGCACAGTGCTCAGATTATTGCAAAGTGTGATTTCCCAGTAAGGTTATTTTTAAATCTGGCAAGTTGATTGCGTTCAAAAGATGTAAATCTATAATTCTTTAAATGACAATATAATATTTTACCAATGTTTTCTAATTTTAATTATTTAATTTGTGACGCTGACTTGACTGCCGGTTATTGGAGGGAAACGATTTCCTCAACATCAATGCCATAGTAAAACGCTGTTTTTGTATATAAATATGAACTTGATAGAACTAAAAATGCATGCATTGTCTAACATAATGTCCTAGGAGTGTCATCTGATGGAGATTGTAAAAGGTTAGTGTATCATTTTAGCTGGTTTTATGGTTTTGGTGACCCTGTCTTTGACTTGACAAAACATTACACACAACTCTTGTAAATGTACTGTCCTAACATACTCTAAATTTATGCTTTCGCCGTAAAACCTTTTTGAAATCGTAAAACGTGGTTAGATTAAGGAGATGTTTATCTTTCAAATGGTGTAACATAGTTGTATTTTTGAAAAATTTGAATTTTGACATTTATTTGGATTCAAATTTGCCGCTCTTGAAATGCACCTGCTGTTGATGGAGTGCACCACAGGTGGCACGCTAGCGTCCCACCTAGCCCCAAGAGGTTAACACTTTTCAGCAAGATGCAATCATGAAATACAGAAATAAAGAGTTTTTCAAAAACAAGGTCTAAGTCATGTTTGAGTCACAGTGTAAGTACCATTTTGCTGTACTGTTTAAGCTCGATGAAAGGAACATTGTTGACAATTTTCAGCAAGTTGCAATCATGAAATACAGAAATAAACAGTTTTTCAAAAACAAGGTCTAAGTCATGTTTGAGTCACTCTGTAAGAACCATTTTGCTGTACTGTTTAAGCTCGATGAAAGGAACATTGTTGACACTTTTCAGCAAGTTGCAATCATGAAATACAGAAATAAACAGTTTTTCAAAAACAAGGTCTAAGTCATGTTTGAGTCACTCTGTAAGTACCATTTTTGCTGTACTGTTTAAACTCGATGAAAGGAACACTGTTAACACTTTTCAGCAAGTTGCAATCATGAAATACAGAAATAAAGAGTTTTTCAAAAACAAGGTCTAATTCATGTTTGAGTCACTGTAAGTACCATTTTGCTGTACTGTTTAAGCTCGATGAAAGGAACATTGTTGACACTTTTCAGCAAGTTGCAATCATGAAATACAGAAATAAAGAGTTTTTCAAAAACAAGGTCTAAGTCATGTTTGAGTCACTCTGTAAGTACCATTTTGCTGTACTGTTTAACCTGTTGGGTCTAGGGGGCAGCATTTGCACGTCTGGATAAAAAAAATGTACCCGATTTAATCTGGTTACTAATCCTACCCAGTAACTAGAATATGCATATACTTATTATATATGGATAGAAAACACTCTAAAGTTTCCAAAACTGTTTGAATGGTGTCTGTGAGTATAACAGAACTCATTTGGCAGGCAAAACCCTGAGACATTTTCTGACAGGAAGTGGATACCTGATGTGTTGTATTGACTTTAACCTGTTAGGGCTAGGGGGCAGCATTGACACGGCTGGATAAAAAACATACCCGATTTAATCTGGTTACCACTCCTACTCAGTAACTAGAATATGCATATACTTATTACATATGGATAGAAAACACCCTAAATTTTCTAAAACTGTTTGAATGGTGTCTGTGAGTATAACAGAACTCAAATGGCAGGTCAAAACCTGAGAGATTCCTTTACAGGAAGTGGCCTGTCTGACCATTTCTGGAACTTCTTTGCCATCTCTATCATTTACTAAGGATCTCTGCTCTAACGTGACACTTCCCACGTCGTCCATAGGCTCTCATAGCCCGGGAAAAAAGAGAATGTCGTCATTCCAGCCCCAGGCTGAAACACATTATCGCCTTTCTCAAGTGGCCCATCAAGAGACACTAGCTTATGCGCGTGACCCCGACCGCCCCCGCCTTTGGGATTTTTTCCTCTGTTTGCCGAAAAGGAGATTCCCTGTCGGAATTTTACCGCTTTTCTACGAGAAAAATGACGTAAAAATTGATTTTAAACAGCGGTTGACATGCTTCGACGTACGGCAATTGAATACTTTGAATTTTATTGTCAGGAATTGCGCCAAGCGCGCGACACTTCTTTACTATTTCGGATAGTGTCTGGAACGCACGAACAAAACGCCGCTATTCGGATATAACGATGGATTATTTTGGACCAAACCAACATTTGTTATTGAAGTAGACGTCCTGGGTGTGCATTCTGACGAAGACAACAAAAGGTAATGACATTTTTATAATAGTAAATATGATTATGGTGAGTGCTAAACTTGCCGGATGTCTAAATAGCGAGCCCGTGATGCCTGGGCTATATACTTAGAATATTGCAAAATGTGCTTTCACCAAAAAGCTATTTTAAAATCGGACATATCGAGTGCATAGAGGAGGTCTGTATCTATAATTCTTAAAATAATTGTTATGCTTTTTGTGAACGTTTATCGTGAGTAATTTAGTAAAATGTTAGCGAATTCCCCGTAAGTTTGCGGGGGGTATGCTAGTTCTGAACGTCACATGCTAATGTAAAAAGCTGGTTTTTGATATAAATATGAACTTGATTGAACAAAACATGCATGTATTGTATAACATAATGTCCTAGGGTTGTCATCTGATGAAGATCATCAAAGGTGAGTGCTGCATTTAGCTGTCTTCTGGGTTTTGGTGACATTATATGCTGGCTTGAAAAATGGGTGTCTGATTATTTCTGGCTTGGTACTCTGCTGACATAATCTAATGTTTTGCTTTCGTTGTAAAGCCTTTTTGAAATCGGACAGTGTGGTTAGATTAACGAGAGTCTTATCTTTAAATGGCTGTAAAATAGTCATATGTTTGAGAAATTGAAGTAATAGGATTTTGAAGATTTTGAAAATCGCGCCACAGGCTGGCAGTGGATGTTACGTAGGTGGGACGAATTCGTCCCGCCGGTCCCATAGAGGTTAAACCTCTCCCATTGAAAAACACAGGGGTTTAGGAATATTTTGGCACTTCCTATTGCTTCCACTAGATGTCACCAGCCTTTACAAAGTGTTTTGAGTCTTCTGGAGGGAGATCTGACCGAACAAGAGCCATGGAACGGTGATGTCCCATTAGACACCTGGCGCGCTACTTCATGTTGGGTACCCTCGTTCCAATACGTTATAAAAGGCTATGCATTCGTCCACCTTGAATATTATTCATGTTCTGGTTAAAAAAGGCCCTAATGATTTATGCTATACAACGTTTGACATGTTTGAACGAACGGAAATATATTTTTTCCCCTCGTTCATGACGAGAAGTCCGGCTGGCTTACATCATGTGCTAACGAGACGGAGATTTTTGGACATAAATGATGAGCTTTTTTGAACAAAACTACATTCGTTATGGACCTGTGATACCTGGAAGTGACATCTGATGAAGAGAATCAAAGGTAATGGATTATTTACATAGTATTTTCGATTTTAGATCTCCCCAACATGACGTCTAGTCTGTATCGCAACGCGTATTTTTCTGGGCACAGTGCTCAGATTATTGCAAAGTGTGATTTCCCAGTAAGGTTATTTTTAAATCTGGCAAGTTGATTGCGTTCAAAAGATGTAAATCTATAATTCTTTAAATGACAATATAATATTTTACCAATGTTTTCTAATTTTAATTATTTAATTTGTGACGCTGACTTGACTGCCGGTTATTGGAGGGAAACGATTTCCTCAACATCAATGCCATAGTAAAACGCTGTTTTTGTATATAAATATGAACTTGATAGAACTAAAAATGCATGCATTGTCTAACATAATGTCCTAGGAGTGTCATCTGATGGAGATTGTAAAAGGTTAGTGTATCATTTTAGCTGGTTTTATGGTTTTGGTGACCCTGTCTTTGACTTGACAAAACATTACACACAACTCTTGTAAATGTACTGTCCTAACATACTCTAAATTTATGCTTTCGCCGTAAAACCTTTTTGAAATCGTAAAACGTGGTTAGATTAAGGAGATGTTTATCTTTCAAATGGTGTAACATAGTTGTATTTTTGAAAAATTTGAATTTTGACATTTATTTGGATTCAAATTTGCCGCTCTTGAAATGCACCTGCTGTTGATGGAGTGCACCACAGGTGGCACGCTAGCGTCCCACCTAGCCCCAAGAGGTTAAGCTCGATGAAAGGAACATTGTTGACACTTTTCAGCAAGTTGCAATCATGAAATACAGAAATAAACAGTTTTTGAAAAACAAGGTCTAAGTCATGTTTGAGTCACTCTGTAAGTACCAATTTTGCTGTACTGTTTAAACTCGATGAAAGGAACACTGTTAACACTTTTCAGCAAATTGCAATCATGAAATACAGAAATAAAGAGTTTTTCAAAAACAAGGTCTAATTCATGTTTGAGTCACTCTGTAAGAACCATTTTGCTGTACTGTTTAAGCTCGATGAAAGGAACATTGTTGACACTTTTCAGCAAGTTGCAATCATGAAATACAGAAATAAACAGTTTTTCAAAAACAAGGTCTAAGTCATGTTTGAGTCAATCTGTAAGTACCATTTTTGCTGTACTGTTTAAACTCGATGAAAGGAACACTGTTAACACTTTTCAGCAAGTTGCAATCATGAAATACAGAAATAAAGAGTTTTTCAAAAACAAGGTCTAATTCATGTTTGAGTCACTGTAAGTACCATTTTGCTGTACTGTTTAAGCTCGATGAAAGGAACATTGTTGACACTTTTCAGCAAGTTGCAATCATGAAATACAGAAATAAAGAGTTTTTCAAAAACAAGGTCTAAGTCATGTTTGAGTCACTCTGTAAGTACCATTTTGCTGTACTGTTTAAACTCAATGAAGAACCCTGTTAACACTTTTCAGCAAGATGCAATCATGAAATACAGAAATAAAGAGTTTTTCAAAAACAAGGTCTAAGTCATGTTTGAGTCACAGTGTAAGTACCATTTTGCTGTACTGTTTAAGCTCGATGAAAGGAACATTGTTGACAATTTTCAGCAAGTTGCAATCATGAAATACAGAAATAAACAGTTTTTCAAAAACAAGGTCTAAGTCATGTTTGAGTCACTCTGTAAGAACCATTTTGCTGTACTGTTTAAGCTCGATGAAAGGAACATTGTTGACACTTTTCAGCAAGTTGCAATCATGAAATACAGAAATAAACAGTTTTTCAAAAACAAGGTCTAAGTCATGTTTGAGTCACTCTGTAAGTACCATTTTTGCTGTACTGTTTAAACACGATGAAAGGAACACTGTTAACACTTTTCAGCAAGTTGCAATCATGAAATACAGAAATAAAGAGTTTTTCAAAAACAAGGTCTAATTCATGTTTGAGTCACTGTAAGTACCATTTTGCTGTACTGTTTAAGCTCGATGAAAGGAACATTGTTGACACTTTTCAGCAAGTTGCAATCATGAAATACAGAAATAAAGAGTTTTTCAAAAACAAGGTCTAAGTCATGTTTGAGTCACTCTGTAAGTACCATTTTGCTGTACTGTTTAAGCTCGATGAAAGGAACATTGTTGACACTTTTCAGCAAGTTGCAATCATGAAATACAGAAATAAAGAGTTTTTCAAAAACAAGGTCTAAGTCATGTTTGAGTCAATCTGTAAGTACCATTTTTGCTGTACTGTTTAAACTCGATGAAAGGAACACTGTTAACACTTTTCAGCAAGATGCAATCATGAAATACAGAAATAAAGAGTTTTTCAAAAACAAGGTCTAAGTCATGTTTGAGTCACAGTGTAAGTACCATTTTGCTGTACTGTTTAAGCTCGATGAAAGGAACATTGTTGACAATTTTCAGCAAGTTGCAATCATGAAATACAGAAATAAACAGTTTTTCAAAAACAAGGTCTAAGTCATGTTTGAGTCACTCTGTAAGAACCATTTTGCTGTACTGTTTAAGCTCGATGAAAGGAACATTGTTGACACTTTTCAGCAAGTTGCAATCATGAAATACAGAAATAAACAGTTTTTCAAAAACAAGGTCTAAGTCATGTTTGAGTCACTCTGTAAGTACCATTTTTGCTGTACTGTTTAAACTCGATGAAAGGAACACTGTTAACACTTTTCAGCAAGTTGCAATCATGAAATACAGAAATAAAGAGTTTTTCAAAAACAAGGTCTAATTCATGTTTGAGTCACTGTAAGTACCATTTGGCTGTACTGTTTAAGCTCGATGAAAGGAACATTGTTGACACTTTTCAGCAAGTTGCAATCATGAAATACAGAAATAAAGAGTTTTTCAAAAACAAGGTCTAAGTCATGTTTGAGTCACTCTGTAAGTACCATTTTGCTGTACTGTTTAAGCTCGATGAAAGGAACATTGTTGACACTTTTCAGCAAGTTGCAATCATGAAATACAGAAATAAAGAGTTTTTCAAAAACAAGGTCTAAGTCATGTTTGAGTCAATCTGTAAGTACCATTTTTGCTGTACTGTTTAAACTCGATGAAAGGAACACTGTTAACACTTTTCAGCAAGTTGCAATCATGACATACCGAAATAAAGAGTTTTTCAAAAACAAGGTCTAAGTCATGTTTGAGTCACTCTGTAAGTACCATTTTGCTGTACTGTTTAAGCTCGATGAAAGGAACATTGTTGACACTTTTCAGCAAGTTGCAATCATGAAATACAGAAATAAAGAGTTTTTCAAAAACAAGGTCTAAGTCATGTTTGAGTCAATCTGTAAGTACCATTTTTGCTGTACTGTTTAAACTCGATGAAAAGAACACTGTTAACACTTTTCAGCAAGATGCAATCATGAAATACAGAAATAAAGAGTTTTTCAAAAACAAGGTCTAAGTCATGTTTGAGTCACAGTGTAAGTACCATTTTGCTGTACTGTTTAAGCTCGATGAAAGGAACATTGTTGACAATTTTCAGCAAGTTGCAATCATGAAATACAGAAATAAACAGTTTTTCAAAAACAAGGTCTAAGTCATGTTTGAGTCACTCTGTAAGAACCATTTTGCTGTACTGTTTAAGCTCGATGAAAGGAACATTGTTGACACTTTTCAGCAAGTTGCAATCATGAAATACAGAAATAAACAGTTTTTCAAAAACAAGGTCTAAGTCATGTTTGAGTCACTCTGTAAGTACCATTTTTGCTGTACTGTTTAAACTCGAAGAAAGGAACACTGTTAACACTTTTCAGCAAGTTGCAATCATGAAATACAGAAATAAAGAGTTTTTCAAAAACAAGGTCTAATTCATGTTTGAGTCACTGTAAGTACCATTTTGCTGTACTGTTTAAGCTCGATGAAAGGAACATTGTTGACACTTTTCAGCAAGTTGCAATCATGAAATACAGAAATAAAGAGTTTTTCAAAAACAAGGTCTAAGTCATGTTTGAGTCACTCTGTAAGTACCATTTTGCTGTACTGTTTAAGCTCGATGAAAGGAACATTGTTGACACTTTTCAGCAAGTTGCAATCATGAAATACAGAAATAAAGAGTTTTTCAAAAACAAGGTCTAAGTCATGTTTGAGTCAATCTGTAAGTACCATTTTTGCTGTACTGTTTAAACTCGATGAAAGGAACACTGTTAACACTTTTCAGCAAGTTGCAATCATGACATACCGAAATAAAGAGTTTTTCAAAAACAAGGTCTAAGTCATGTTTGAGTCACTCTGTAAGTACCATATTGCTGTACTGTTTAAGCTCGATGAAAGGAACATTGTTGACACTTTTCAGCAAGTTGCAATCATGAAATACAGAAATAAAGAGTTTTTCAAAAACAAGGTCTAAGTCATGTTTGAGTCACTCTGTAAGTACCATTTTGCTGTACTGTTTAAGCTCGATGAAAGGAACATTGTTGACACTTTTCAGCAAGTTGCAATCATGAAATACAGAAATAGAGTTTTTCAAAAACAAGGTCTAAGTCATGTTTGAGTCAATCTGTAAGTACCATTTTTGCTGTACTGTTTAAACTCGATGAAAGGAACACTGTTAACACTTTTCAGCAAGTTGCAATCATGACATACCGAAATAAAGAGTTTTTCAAAAACAAGGTCTAAGTCATGTTTGAGTCACTCTGTAAGTACCATTTTGCTGTACTGTTTAAGCTCGATGAAAGGAACATTGTTGACACTTTTCAGCAAGTTGCAATCATGAAATACAGAAATAAAGAGTTTTTCAAAAACAAGGTCTAAGTCATGTTTGAGTCAATCTGTAAGTACCATTTTTGCTGTACTGTTTAAACTCGATGAAAGGAACACTGTTAACACTTTTCAGCAAGTTGCAATCATGAAATACAGAAATAAAGAGTTTTTCAAAAACAAGGTCTAATTCATGTTTGAGTCACTGTAAGTACCATTTTGCTGTACTGTTTAAGCTCGATGAAAGGAACATTGTTGACACTTTTCAGCAAGTTGCAATCATGAAATACAGAAATAAAGAGTTTTTCAAAAACAAGGTCTAAGTCATGTTTGAGTCACTCTGTAAGTACCATTTTGCTGTACTGTTTAAACTCAATGAAGAACCCTGTTAACACTTTTCAGCAACATGCAATCATGAAATACAGAAATAAAGAGTTTTTCAAAAACAAGGTCTAAGTCATGTTTGAGTCACAGTGTAAGTACCATTTTGCTGTACTGTTTAAGCTCGATGAAAGGAACATTGTTGACAATTTTCAGCAAGTTGCAATCATGAAATACAGAAATAAACAGTTTTTCAAAAACAAGGTCTAAGTCATGTTTGAGTCACTCTGTAAGAACCATTTTGCTGTACTGTTTAAGCTCGATGAAAGGAACATTGTTGACAATTTTCAGCAAGTTGCAATCATGAAATACAGAAATAAACAGTTTTTCAAAAACAAGGTCTAAGTCATGTTTGAGTCACTCTGTAAGAACCATTTTGCTGTACTGTTTAAGCTCGATGAAAGGAACATTGTTGACACTTTTCAGCAAGTTATAATCATGAAATACAGAAATAAACAGTTTTTCAAAAACAAGGTCTAAGTCATGTTTGAGTCACTCTGTAAGTACCATTTTTGCTGTACTGTTTAAACTCGATGAAAGGAACACTGTTAACACTTTTCAGCAAGTTGCAATCATGAAATACAGAAATAAAGAGTTTTTCAAAAACAAGGTCTAATTCATGTTTGAGTCACTGTAAGTACCATTTTGCTGTACTGTTTAAGCTCGATGAAAGGAACATTGTTGACACTTTTCAGCAAGTTGCAATCATGAAATACAGAAATAAAGAGTTTTTCAAAAACAAGGTCTAAGTCATGTTTGAGTCACTCTGTAAGTACCATTTTGCTGTACTGTTTAAGCTCGATGAAAGGAACATTGTTGACACTTTTCAGCAAGTTGCAATCATGAAATACAGAAATAAAGAGTTTTTCAAAAACAAGGTCTAAGTCATGTTTGAGTCAATCTGTAAGTACCATTTTTGCTGTACTGTTTAAACTCGATGAAAGGAACACTGTTAACACTTTTCAGCAAGTTGCAATCATGACATACCGAAATAAAGAGTTTTTCAAAAACAAGGTCTAAGTCATGTTTGAGTCACTCTGTAAGTACCATTTTGCTGTACTGTTTAAGCTCGATGAAAGGAACATTGTTGACACTTTTCAGCAAGTTGCAATCATGAAATACAGAAATAAAGAGTTTTTCAAAAACAAGGTCTAAGTCATGTTTGAGTCACTCTGTAAGTACCATTTTGCTGTACTGTTTAAGCTCGATGAAAGGAACATTGTTGACACTTTTCAGCAAGTTGCAATCATGAAATACAGAAATAAAGAGTTTTTCAAAAACAAGGTCTAAGTCATGTTTGAGTCAATCTGTAAGTACCATTTTTGCTGTACTGTTTAAACTCGATGAAAGGAACACTGTTAACACTTTTCAGCAAGATGCAATCATGAAATACAGAAATAAAGAGTTTTTCAAAAACAAGGTCTAAGTCATGTTTGAGTCACAGTGTAAGTACCATTTTGCTGTACTGTTTAAGCTCGATGAAAGGAACATTGTTGACAATTTTCAGCAAGTTGCAATCATGAAATACAGAAATAAACAGTTTTTCAAAAACAAGGTCTAAGTCATGTTTGAGTCACTCTGTAAGAACCATTTTGCTGTACTGTTTAAGCTCGATGAAAGGAACATTGTTGACACTTTTCAGCAAGTTGCAATCATGAAATACAGAAATAAACAGTTTTTCAAAAACAAGGTCTAAGTCATGTTTGAGTCACTCTGTAAGTACCATTTTTGCTGTACTGTTTAAACTCGAAGAAAGGAACACTGTTAACACTTTTCAGCAAGTTGCAATCATGAAATACAGAAATAAAGAGTTTTTCAAAAACAAGGTCTAATTCATGTTTGAGTCACTGTAAGTACCATTTTGCTGTACTGTTTAAGCTCGATGAAAGGAACATTGTTGACACTTTTCAGCAAGTTGCAATCATGAAATACAGAAATAAAGAGTTTTTCAAAAACAAGGTCTAAGTCATGTTTGAGTCACTCTGTAAGTACCATTTTGCTGTACTGTTTAAGCTCGATGAAAGGAACATTGTTGACACTTTTCAGCAAGTTGCAATCATGAAATACAGAAATAAAGAGTTTTTCAAAAACAAGGTCTAAGTCATGTTTGAGTCAATCTGTAAGTACCATTTTTGCTCTACTGTTTAAACTCGATGAAAGGAACACTGTTAACACTTTTCAGCAAGTTGCAATCATGACATACCGAAATAAAGAGTTTTTCAAAAACAAGGTCTAAGTCATGTTTGAGTCACTCTGTAAGTACCATTTTGCTGTACTGTTTAAGCTCGCTGAAAGGAACATTGTTGACACTTTTCAGCAAGTTGCAATCATGAAATACAGAAATAAAGAGTTTTTCAAAAACAAGGTCTAAGTCATGTTTGAGTCACTCTGTAAGTACCATTTTGCTGTACTGTTTAAGCTCGATGAAAGGAACATTGTTGACACTTTTCAGCAAGTTGCAATCATGAAATACAGAAATAGAGTTTTTCAAAAACAAGGTCTAAGTCATGTTTGAGTCAATCTGTAAGTACCATTTTTGCTGTACTGTTTAAACTCGATGAAAGGAACACTGTTAACACTTTTCAGCAAGTTGCAATCATGACATACCGAAATAAAGAGTTTTTCAAAAACAAGGTCTAAGTCATGTTTGAGTCACTCTGTAAGTACCATTTTGCTGTACTGTTTAAGCTCGATGAAAGGAACATTGTTGACACTTTTCAGCAAGTTGCAATCATGAAATACAGAAATAAAGAGTTTTTCAAAAACAAGGTCTAAGTCATGTTTGAGTCACTCTGTAAGTACCATTTTGCTGTACTGTTTAAGCTCGATGAAAGGAACATTGTTGACACTTTTCAGCAAGTTGCAATCATGAAATACAGAAATAAAGAGTTTTTCAAAAACAAGGTCTAAGTCATGTTTGAGTCAATCTGTAAGTACCATTTTTGCTGTACTGTTTAAACTCGATGAAAGGAACACTGTTAACACTTTTCAGCAAGTTGCAATCATGACATACCGAAATAAAGAGTTTTTCAAAAACAAGGTCTAAGTCATGTTTGAGTCACTCTGTAAGTACCATTTTGCTGTACTGTTTAAGCTCGCTGAAAGGAACATTGTTGACACTTTTCAGCAAGTTGCAATCATGAAATACAGAAATAAAGAGTTTTTCAAAAACAAGGTCTAAGTCATGTTTGAGTCACTCTGTAAGTACCATTTTGCTGTACTGTTTAAGCTCGATGAAAGGAACATTGTTGACACTTTTCAGCAAGTTGCAATCATGAAATACAGAAATAGAGTTTTTCAAAAACAAGGTCTAAGTCATGTTTGAGTCAATCTGTAAGTACCATTTTTGCTGTACTGTTTAAACTCGATGAAAGGAACACTGTTAACACTTTTCAGCAAGTTGCAATCATGACATACCGAAATAAAGAGTTTTTCAAAAACAAGGTCTAAGTCATGTTTGAGTCACTCTGTAAGTACCATTTTGCTGTACTGTTTAAGCTCGATGAAAGGAACATTGTTGACACTTTTCAGCAAGTTGCAATCATGAAATACAGAAATAAAGAGTTTTTCAAAAACAAGGTCTAAGTCATGTTTGAGTCACTCTGTAAGTACCATTTTGCTGTACTGTTTAAGCTCGATGAAAGGAACATTGTTGACACTTTTCAGCAAGTTGCAATCATGAAATACAGAAATAGAGTTTTTCAAAAACAAGGTCTAAGTCATGTTTGAGTCAATCTGTAAGTACCATTTTTGCTGTACTGTTTAAACTCGATGAAAGGAACACTGTTAACACTTTTCAGCAAGATGCAATCATGAAATACAGAAATAAAGAGTTTTTCAAAAACAAGGTCTAAGTCATGTTTGAGTCACAGTGTAAGTACCATTTTGCTGTACTGTTTAAGCTCGATGAAAGGAACATTGTTGACAATTTTCAGCAAGTTGCAATCATGAAATACAGAAATAAACAGTTTTTCAAAAACAAGGTCTAAGTCATGTTTGAGTCACTCTGTAAGAACCATTTTGCTGTACTGTTTAAGCTCGATGAAAGGAACATTGTTGACACTTTTCAGCAAGTTGCAATCATGAAATACAGAAATAAACAGTTTTTCAAAAACAAGGTCTAAGTCATGTTTGAGTCACTCTGTAAGTACCATTTTTGCTGTACTGTTTAAACTCGATGAAAGGAACACTGTTAACACTTTTCAGCAAGTTGCAATCATGAAATACAGAAATAAAGAGTTTTTCAAAAACAAGGTCTAATTCATGTTTGAGTCACTGTAAGTACCATTTTGCTGTACTGTTTAACCTGTTGGGTCTAGGGGGCAGCATTTGCACGTCTGGATAAAAAAAATGTACCCGATTTAATCTGATTACTAATCCTACCCAGTAACTAGAATATGCATATACTTATTATATATGGATAGAAAACACTCTAAAGTTTCTAAAACTGTTTGAATGGTGTCTGTGAGTATAACAGAACTCATTTGGCAGGCAAAACCCTGAGACATTTTCTGACAGGAAGTGGATACCTGATGTGTTGTATTGACTTTAAACCTATCCCATTGAAAAACACAGGGGCTTAGGAATATTTTGGCACTTCCTATTGCTTCCACTAGATGTCACCAGCCTTTACAAAGTGTTTTGAGTCTTCTGGAGGGAGATCTGACCGAACAAGAGCCATGGAACGATGATGTCCCATTAGACACCTGGCGCGCGAGTTCATGTTGGGTACCCTCGTTCCAATACGTTATAAAAGAGTATGCATTCGTCCACCTTGAATATTATTCATGTTCTGGTTAAAAAAGGCCCTAATGATTTATGCTATACAACGTTTGACATGTTTGAACGAACGGAAATATATTTTTTCCCCTCGTTCATGACGAGAAGTCCGGCTGGCTTACATCATGTGCTAACGAGACGGAGATTTTTGGACATAAATGATGAGCTTTTTTGAACAAAACTACATTCGTTATGGACCTGTGATACCTGGAAGTGACATCTGATGAAGAGAATCAAAGGTAATGGATTATTTACATAGTATTTTCGATTTTAGATCTCCCCAACATGACGTCTAGTCTGTATCGCAACGCGTATTTTTCTGGGCGCAGTGCTCAGATTATTGCAAAGTGTGATTTCCCAGTAAGGTTATTTTTAAATCTGGCAAGTTGATTGCGTTCAAGAGATGTAAATCTATAATTCTTTAAATGACAATATAATATTTTACCAATGTTTTCTAATTTTAATTATTTAATTTGTGACGCTGACTTGACTGCCGGTTATTGGAGGGAAACGATTTCCTCAACATCAATGCCATAGTAAAATGCTGTTTTTGGATATAAATATGAACTTGATAGAACTAAAAATGCATGCATTGTCTAACATAATGTCCTAGGAGTGTCATCTGATGGAGATTGTAAAAGGTTAGTGCATCATTTTAGCTGGTTTTATGGTTTTGGTGACCCTGTCTTTGACTTGACAAAACATTACACACAACTCTTGTAAATGTACTGTCCTAACATACTCTAAATTTATGCTTTCGCCGTAAAACCTTTTTGAAATCATAAAACGTGGTTAGATTAAGGAGATGTTTATCTTTCAAATGGTGTAAAATAGTTGTATTTTTGAAAAATTTGAATTTTGACATTTATTTGGATTCAAATTTGCCGCTCTTGAAATGCACCTGCTGTTGATGGAGTGCACCACGGGTGGCACGCTAGCGTCCCACCTAGCCCCAAGAGGTTAAGCTCGATGAAAGGAACATTGTTGACACTTTTCAGCAAGTTGCAATCATGAAATACAGAAATAAACAGTTTTTGAAAAACAAGGTCTAAGTCATGTTTGAGTCACTCTGTAAGTACCATTTTTGCTGTACTGTTTAAACTCGATGAAAGGAACACTGTTAACACTTTTCAGCAAATTGCAATCATGAAATACAGAAATAAAGAGTTTTTCAAAAACAAGGTCTAATTCATGTTTGAGTCACTCTGTAAGAACCATTTTGCTGTACTGTTTAAGCTCGATGAAAGGAACATTGTTGACACTTTTCAGCAAGTTGCAATCATGAAATACAGAAATAAACAGTTTTTCAAAAACAAGGTCTAAGTCATGTTTGAGTCAATCTGTAAGTACCATTTTTGCTGTACTGTTTAAACTCGATGAAAGGAACACTGTTAACACTTTTCAGCAAGTTGCAATCATGAAATACAGAAATAAAGAGTTTTTCAAAAACAAGGTCTAAGTCATGTTTGAGTCACTCTGTAAGTACCATTTTGCTGTACTGTTTAAACTCAATGAAGAACCCTGTTAACACTTTTCAGCAAGATGCAATCATGAAATACAGAAATAAAGAGTTTTTCAAAAACAAGGTCTAAGTCATGTTTGAGTCACAGTGTAAGTACCATTTTGCTGTACTGTTTAAGCTCGATGAAAGGAACATTGTTGACTCTTTTCAGCAAGTTGCAATCATGAAATACAGAAATAAACAGTTTTTCAAAAACAAGGTCTAAGTCATGTTTGAGTCACTCTGTAAGAACCATTTTGCTGTACTGTTTAAGCTCGATGAAAGGAACATTGTTGACACTTTTCAGCAAGTTGCAATCATGAAATACAGAAATAAACAGTTTTTCAAAAACAAGGTCTAAGTCATGTTTGAGTCACTCTGTAAGTACCATTTTTGCTGTACTGTTTAAACTCGATGAAAGGAACACTGTTAACACTTTTCAGCAAGTTGCAATCATGAAATACAGAAATAAAGAGTTTTTCAAAAACAAGGTCTAATTCATGTTTGAGTCACTGTAAGTACCATTTTGCTGTACTGTTTAAGCTCGATGAAAGGAACATTGTTGACACTTTTCAGCAAGTTGCAATCATGAAATACAGAAATAAAGAGTTTTTCAAAAACAAGGTCTAAGTCATGTTTGAGTCACTCTGTAAGTACCATTTTGCTGTACTGTTTAAGCTCGATGAAAGGAACATTGTTGACACTTTTCAGCAAGTTGCAATCATGAAATACAGAAATAAAGAGTTTTTCAAAAACAAGGTCTAAGTCATGTTTGAGTCAATCTGTAAGTACCATTTTTGCTGTACTGTTTAAACTCGATGAAAGGAACACTGTTAACACTTTTCAGCAAGATGCAATCATGAAATACAGAAATAAAGAGTTTTTCAAAAACAAGGTCTAAGTCATGTTTGAGTCACAGTGTAAGTACCATTTTGCTGTACTGTTTAAGCTCGATGAAAGGAACATTGTTGACAATTTTCAGCAAGTTGCAATCATGAAATACAGAAATAAACAGTTTTTCAAAAACAAGGTCTAAGTCATGTTTGAGTCACTCTGTAAGTACCATTTTTGCTGTACTGTTTAAACTCGATGAAAGGAACACTGTTAACACTTTTCAGCAAGTTGCAATCATGAAATACAGAAATAAAGAGTTTTTCAAAAACAAGGTCTAATTCATGTTTGAGTCACTGTAAGTACCATTTTGCTGTACTGTTTAAGCTCGATGAAAGGAACATTGTTGACACTTTTCAGCAAGTTGCAATCATGAAATACAGAAATAAAGAGTTTTTCAAAAACAAGGTCTAAGTCATGTTTGAGTCACTCTGTAAGTACCATTTTGCTGTACTGTTTAAGCTCGATGAAAGGAACATTGTTG
The DNA here is from genome assembly GCF_965601325.2 of Salmo salar. Classification (NCBI taxonomy): domain Eukaryota; kingdom Metazoa; phylum Chordata; class Actinopteri; order Salmoniformes; family Salmonidae; genus Salmo; species Salmo salar. The sequence goes on from NC_138293.1 coordinate 41,665,459, forward strand.
ACACTTTTCAGCAAGTTGCAATCATGAAATACAGAAATAAAGAGTTTTTCAAAAACAAGGTCTAAGTCATGTTTGAGTCAATCTGTAAGTACCATTTTTGCTGTACTGTTTAAACTCGATGAAAGGAACACTGTTAACACTTTTCAGCAAGTTGCAATCATGACATACCGAAATAAAGAGTTTTTCAAAAACAAGGTCTAAGTCATGTTTGAGTCACTCTGTAAGTACCATTTTGCTGTACTGTTTAAGCTCGATGAAAGGAACATTGTTGACACTTTTCAGCAAGTTGCAATCATGAAATACAGAAATAAAGAGTTTTTCAAAAACAAGGTCTAAGTCATGTTTGAGTCACTCTGTAAGTACCATTTTGCTGTACTGTTTAAGCTCGATGAAAGGAACATTGTTGACACTTTTCAGCAAGTTGCAATCATGAAATACAGAAATAAAGAGTTTTTCAAAAACAAGGTCTAAGTCATGTTTGAGTCAATCTGTAAGTACCATTTTTGCTGTACTGTTTAAACTCGATGAAAGGAACACTGTTAACCTCTTGGGGCTAGGTGGGACGCTAGCGTGCCACCTGTGGTGCACTCCATCAACAGCAGGTGCATTTCAAGAGCGGCAAATTTGAATCCAAATAAATGTCAAAATTCAAATTTTTAAAAAATACAACTATGTTACACCATTTGAAAGATAAACATCTCCTTAATCTAACCACGTTTTACGATTTCAAAAAGGTTTTACGGCGAAAGCATAAATTTAGAGTATGTTAGGACAGTACAATTACAAGAGTTGTGTGTAATGTTTTGTCAAGTCAAAGACAGGGTCACCAAAACCATAAAACCAGCTAAAATGATACACTAACCTTTTACAATCTCCATCAGATGACACTCCTAGGACATTATGTTAGACAATGCATGCATTTTTAGTTCTATCAAGTTCATATTTATATACAAAAACAGCGTTTTACTATGGCATTGATGTTGAGGAAATCGTTTCCCTCCAATAACCGGCAGTCAAGTCAGCGTCACAAATTAAATAATTAAAATTAGAAAACATTGGTAAAATATTATATTGTCATTTAAAGAATTATAGATTTACATCTTTTGAACGCAATCAACTTGCCAGATTTAAAAATAACCTTACTGGGAAATCACACTTTGCAATAATCTGAGCACTGTGCCCAGAAAAATACGCGTTGCGATACAGACTAGACGTCATGTTGGGGAGATCTAAAATCGAAAATACTATGTAAATAATCCATTACCTTTGATTCTCTTCATCAGATGTCACTTCCAGGTATCACAGGTCCATAACGAATGTAGTTTTGTTCAAAAAAGCTCATCATTTATGTCCAAAAATCTCCGTCTCGTTAGCACATGATGTAAGCCAGCCGGACTTCTCGTCATGAACGAGGGGAAAAAATATATTTCCGTTCGTTCAAACATGTCAAACGTTGTATAGCATAAATCATTAGGGCCTTTTTTAACCAGAACATGAATAATATTCAAGGTGGACGAATGCATAGCCTTTTATAACGTATTGGAACGAGGGTACCCAACATGAAGTAGCGCGCCAGGTGTCTAATGGGACATCACCGTTCCATGGCTCTTGTTCGGTCAGATCTCCCTCCAGAAGACTCAAAACACTTTGTAAAGGCTGGTGACATCTAGTGGAAGCAATAGGAAGTGCCAAAATATTCCTAAACCCCTGTGTTTTTCAATGGGAGAGGTTTAAACTCAATACAACACATCAGGTATCCACTTCCTGTCAGAAAATGTCTCAGGGTTTTGCCTGCCAAATGAGTTCTGTTATACTCACAGACACCATTCAAACAGTTTTGGAAACTTTAGAGTGTTTTCTATCCATATATAATAAGTATATGCATATTCTAGTTACTGGGTAGGATTAGTAACCAGATTAAATCGGGTACATTTTTTTTATCCAGACGTGCAAATGCTGCCCCCTAGACCCAACAGGTTAACACTTTTCAGCAAGATGCAATCATGAAATACAGAAATAAAGAGTTTTTCAAAAACAAGGTCTAAGTCATGTTTGAGTCACAGTGTAAGTACCATTTTGCTGTACTGTTTAAGCTCGATGAAAGGAACATTGTTGACAATTTTCAGCAAGTTGCAATCATGAAATACAGAAATAAAGAGTTTTTCAAAAACAAGGTCTAAGTCATGTTTGAGTCACTCTGTAAGAACCATTTTGCTGTACTGTTTAAGCTCGATGAAAGGAACATTGTTGACACTTTTCAGCAAGATGCAATCATGAAATACAGAAATAAAGAGTTTTTCAAAAACAAGGTCTAAGTCATGTTTGAGTCACAGTGTAAGTACCATTTTGCTGTACTGTTTAAGCTCGATGAAAGGAACATTGTTGACAATTTTCAGCAAGTTGCAATCATGAAATACAGAAATAAACAGTTTTTCAAAAACAAGGTCTAAGTCATGTTTGAGTCACTCTGTAAGAACCATTTTGCTGTACTGTTTAAGCTCGATGAAAGGAACATTGTTGACACTTTTCAGCAAGTTGCAATCATGAAATACAGAAATAAACAGTTTTTCAAAAACAAGGTCTAAGTCATGTTTGAGTCACTCTGTAAGTACCATTTTTGCTGTACTGTTTAAACTCGAAGAAAGGAACACTGTTAACACTTTTCAGCAAGTTGCAATCATGAAATACAGAAATAAAGAGTTTTTCAAAAACAAGGTCTAATTCATGTTTGAGTCACTGTAAGTACCATTTTGCTGTACTGTTTAAGCTCGATGAAAGGAACATTGTTGACACTTTTCAGCAAGTTGCAATCATGAAATACAGAAATAAAGAGTTTTTCAAAAACAAGGTCTAAGTCATGTTTGAGTCACTCTGTAAGTACCATTTTGCTGTACTGTTTAAGCTCGATGAAAGGAACATTGTTGACACTTTTCAGCAAGTTGCAATCATGAAATACAGAAATAAAGAGTTTTTCAAAAACAAGGTCTAAGTCATGTTTGAGTCAATCTGTAAGTACCATTTTTGCTCTACTGTTTAAACTCGATGAAAGGAACACTGTTAACACTTTTCAGCAAGTTGCAATCATGACATACCGAAATAAAGAGTTTTTCAAAAACAAGGTCTAAGTCATGTTTGAGTCACTCTGTAAGTACCATTTTGCTGTACTGTTTAAGCTCGATGAAAGGAACATTGTTGACACTTTTCAGCAAGTTGCAATCATGAAATACAGAAATAAAGAGTTTTTCAAAAACAAGGTCTAAGTCATGTTTGAGTCACTCTGTAAGTACCATTTTGCTGTACTGTTTAAGCTCGATGAAAGGAACATTGTTGACACTTTTCAGCAAGTTGCAATCATGAAATACAGAAATAGAGTTTTTCAAAAACAAGGTCTAAGTCATGTTTGAGTCAATCTGTAAGTACCATTTTTGCTGTACTGTTTAAACTCGATGAAAGGAACACTGTTAACACTTTTCAGCAAGATGCAATCATGAAATACAGAAATAAAGAGTTTTTCAAAAACAAGGTCTAAGTCATGTTTGAGTCACAGTGTAAGTACCATTTTGCTGTACTGTTTAAGCTCGATGAAAGGAACATTGTTGACAATTTTCAGCAAGTTGCAATCATGAAATACAGAAATAAACAGTTTTTCAAAAACAAGGTCTAAGTCATGTTTGAGTCACTCTGTAAGAACCATTTTGCTGTACTGTTTAAGCTCGATGAAAGGAACATTGTTGACACTTTTCAGCAAGTTGCAATCATGAAATACAGAAATAAACAGTTTTTCAAAAACAAGGTCTAAGTCATGTTTGAGTCACTCTGTAAGTACCATTTTTGCTGTACTGTTTAAACTCGATGAAAGGAACACTGTTAACACTTTTCAGCAAGTTGCAATCATGAAATACAGAAATAAAGAGTTTTTCAAAAACAAGGTCTAATTCATGTTTGAGTCACTGTAAGTACCATTTTGCTGTACTGTTTAACCTGTTGGGTCTAGGGGGCAGCATTTGCACGTCTGGATAAAAAAAATGTACCCGATTTAATCTGGTTACTAATCCTACCCAGTAACTAGAATATGCATATACTTATTTTATATGGATAGAAAACACTCTAAAGTTTCTAAAACTGTTTGAATGGTGTCTGTGAGTATAACAGAACTCATTTGGCAGGCAAAACCCTGAGACATTTTCTGACAGGAAGTGGATACCTGATGTGTTGTATTGACTTTAAACCTATCCCATTGAAAAACACAGGGGCTTAGGAATATTTTGGCACTTCCTATTGCTTCCACTAGATGTCACCAGCCTTTACAAAGTGTTTTGAGTCTTCTGGAGGGAGATCTGACCGAACAAGAGCCATGGAACGATGATGTCCCATTAGACACCTGGCGCGCGAGTTCATGTTGGGTACCCTCGTTCCAATACGTTATAAAAGAGTATGCATTCGTCCACCTTGAATATTATTCATGTTCTGGTTAAAAAAGGCCCTAATGATTTATGCTATACAACGTTTGACATGTTTGAACGAACGGAAATATATTTTTTCCCCTCGTTCATGACGAGAAGTCCGGCTGGCTTACATCATGTGCTAACGAGACGGAGATTTTTGGACATAAATGATGAGCTTTTTTGAACAAAACTACATTCGTTATGGACCTGTGATACCTGGAAGTGACATCTGATGAAGAGAATCAAAGGTAATGGATTATTTACATAGTATTTTCGATTTTAGATCTCCCCAACATGACGTCTAGTCTGTATCGCAACGCGTATTTTTCTGGGCGCAGTGCTCAGATTATTGCAAAGTGTGATTTCCCAGTAAGGTTATTTTTAACCTGTTAGGGCTAGAGTGCAGCATTGACACGGCTGGATAAAAAACATACCCGATTTAATCTGGTTACCACTCCTACTCAGTAACTAGAATATGCATATACTTATTACATATGGATAGAAAACACCCTAAATTTTCTAAAACTGTTTGAATGGTGTCTGTGAGTATAACAGAACTCAAATGGCAGGTCAAAACCTGAGAGATTCCTTTACAGGAAGTGGCCTGTCTGACCATTTCTGGAACTTCTTTGCCATCTCTATCATTTACTAAGGATCTCTGCTCTAACGTGACACTTCCCACGTCGTCCATAGGCTCTCATAGCCCGGGAAAAAAGAGAATGTCGTCATTCCAGCCCCAGGCTGAAACACATTATCGCCTTTCTCAAGTGGCCCATCAAGAGACACTAGCTTATGCGCGTGACCCCGACCGCCCCCGCCTTTGGGATTTTTTCCTCTGTTTGCCGAAAAGGAGATTCCCTGTCGGAATTTTACCGCTTTTCTACGAGAAAAATGACGTAAAAATTGATTTTAAACAGCGGTTGACATGCTTCGACGTACGGCAATTGAATACTTTGAATTTTATTGTCAGGAATTGCGCCAAGCGCGCGACACTTCTTTACTATTTCGGATAGTGTCTGGAACGCACGAACAAAACGCCGCTATTCGGATATAACGATGGATTATTTTGGACCAAACCAACATTTGTTATTGAAGTAGACGTCCTGGGTGTGCATTCTGACGAAGACAACAAAAGGTAATGACATTTTTATAATAGTAAATATGATTATGGTGAGTGCTAAACTTGCCGGGTGTCTAAATAGCGAGCCCGTGATGCCTGGGCTATATACTTAGAATATTGCAAAATGTGCTTTCACCAAAAAGCTATTTTAAAATCGGACATATCGAGTGCATAGAGGAGGTCTGTATCTATAATTCTTAAAATAATTGTTATGCTTTTTGTGAACGTTTATCGTGAGTAATTTAGTAAAATGTTAGCGAATTCCCCGTAAGTTTGCGGGGGGTATGCTAGTTCTGAACGTCACATGCTAATGTAAAAAGCTGGTTTTTGATATAAATATGAACTTGATTGAACAAAACATGCATGTATTGTATAACATAATGTCCTAGGGTTGTCATCTGATGAATATCATCAAAGGTGAGTGCTGCATTTAGCTGTCTTCTGGGTTTTGGTGACATTATATGCTGGCTTGAAAAATGGGTGTCTGATTATTTCTGGCTTGGTACTCTGCTGACATAATCTAATGTTTTGCTTTCGTTGTAAAGCCTTTTTGAAATCGGACAGTGTGGTTAGATTAACGAGAGTCTTATCTTTAAATGGCTGTAAAATAGTCATATGTTTGAGAAATTGAAGTAATAGGATTTTGAAGATTTTGAAAATCGCGCCACAGGCTGGCAGTGGATGTTACGTAGGTGGGAAGAATTCGTCCCGCCGGTCCCATAGAGGTTAAACTCGATGAAAGGAACACTGTTAACACTTTTCAGCAAGTTGCAATCATGAAATACAGAAATAAAGAGTTTTTCAAAAACAAGGTCTAATTCATGTTTGAGTCACTGTAAGTACCATTTTGCTGTACTGTTTAAGCTCGATGAAAGGAACATTGTTGACACTTTTCAGCAAGTTGCAATCATGAAATACAGAAATAAAGAGTTTTTCAAAAACAAGGTCTAAGTCATGTTTGAGTCACTCTGTAAGTACCATTTTGCTGTACTGTTTAAACTCAATGAAGAACCCTGTTAACACTTTTCAGCAAGATGCAATCATGAAATACAGAAATAAAGAGTTTTTCAAAAACAAGGTCTAAGTCATGTTTGAGTCACAGTGTAAGTACCATTTTGCTGAACTGTTTAAGCTCGATGAAAGGAACATTGTTGACAATTTTCAGCAAGTTGCAATCATGAAATACAGAAATAAACAGTTTTTCAAAAACAAGGTCTAAGTCATGTTTGAGTCACTCTGTAAGTACCATTTTTGCTGTACTGTTTAAACTCGATGAAAGGAACACTGTTAACACTTTTCAGCAAGTTGCAATCATGAAATACAGAAATAAAGAGTTTTTCAAAAACAAGGTCTAATTCATGTTTGAGTCACTGTAAGTACCATTTTGCTGTACTGTTTAAGCTCGATGAAAGGAACATTGTTGACACTTTTCAGCAAGTTGCAATCATGAAATACAGAAATAAAGAGTTTTTCAAAAACAAGGTCTAAGTCATGGTTGAGTCACTCTGTAAGTACCATTTTGCTGTACTGTTTAAGCTCGATGAAAGGAACATTGTTGACACTTTTCAGCAAGTTGCAATCATGAAATACAGAAATAAACAGTTTTTCAAAAACAAGGTCTAAGTCATGTTTGAGTCAATCTGTAAGTACCATTTTTGCTGTACTGTTTAAACTCGATGTAAGGAACACTGTTAACACTTTTCAGCAAGTTGCAATCATGAAATACAGAAATAAAGAGTTTTTCAAAAACAAGGTCTAATTCATGTTTGAGTCACTGTAAGTACCATTTTGCTGTACTGTTTAAGCTCGATGAAAGGAACATTGTTGACACTTTTCAGCAAGTTGCAATCATGAAATACAGAAATAAAGAGTTTTTCAAAAACAAGGTCTAAGTCATGTTTGAGTCACTCTGTAAGTACCATTTTGCTGTACTGTTTAAACTCAATGAAGAACCCTGTTAACACTTTTCAGCAAGATGCAATCATGAAATACAGAAATAAAGAGTTTTTCAAAAACAAGGTCTAATTCATGTTTGAGTCACTGTAAGTACCATTTTGCTGTACTGTTTAAGCTCGATGAAAGGAACATTGTTGACACTTTTCAGCAAGTTGCAATCATGAAATACAGAAATAAAGAGTTTTTCAAAAACAAGGTCTAATTCATGTTTGAGTCACTCTGTAAGAACCATTTTGCTGTACTGTTTAAGCTCGATGAAAGGAACATTGTTGACACTTTTCAGCAAGTTGCAATCATGAAATACAGAAATAAACAGTTTTTGTAAAACAAGGTCTAAGTCATGTTTGAGTCACTCTGTAAGTACCATTTTTGCTGTACTGTTTAAACTCGATGAAAGGAACACTGTTAACACTTTTCAGCAAATTGCAATCATGAAATACAGAAATGAAGAGTTTTTGAAAAACAAGGTCTAATTCATGTTTGAGTCACTCTGTAAGAACCATTTTGCTGTACTGTTTAAGCTCGATGAAAGGAACATTGTTGACACTTTTCAGCAAGTTGCAATCATGAAATACAGAAAAAAACAGTTTTTCAAAAACAAGGTCTAAGTCATGTTTGAGTCAATCTGTAAGTACCATTTTTGCTGTACTGTTTAAACTCGATGTAAGGAACACTGTTAACACTTTTCAGCAAGTTGCAATCATGAAATACAGAAATAAAGAGTTTTTCAAAAACAAGGTCTAATTCATGTTTGAGTCACTGTAAGTACCATTTTGCTGTACTGTTTAAGCTCGATGAAAGGAACATTGTTGACACTTTTCAGCAAGTTGCAATCATGAAATACAGAAATAAAGAGTTTTTCAAAAACAAGGTCTAAGTCATGTTTGAGTCACTCTGTAAGTACCATTTTGCTGTACTGTTTAAACTCAATGAAGAACCCTGTTAACACTTTTCAGCAAGATGCAATCATGAAATACAGAAATAAAGAGTTTTTCAAAAACAAGGTCTAAGTCATGTTTGAGTCACAGTGTAAGTACCATTTTGCTGAACTGTTTAAGCTCGATGAAAGGAACATTGTTGACAATTTTCAGCAAGTTGCAATCATGAAATACAGAAATAAAGAGTTTTTCAAAAACAAGGTCTAAGTCATGTTTGAGTCACTCTGTAAGAACCATTTTGCTGTACTGTTTAAGCTCGATGAAAGGAACATTGTTGACACTTTTCAGCAAGTTGCAATCATGAAATACAGAAATAAACAGTTTTTCAAAAACAAGGTCTAAGTCATGTTTGAGTCACTCTGTAAGTACCATTTTTGCTGTACTGTTTAACCTGTTAGGGCTAGGGGGCAGCATTGACACGGCTGGATAAAAAACATACCCGATTTAATCTGGTTACCACTCCTACTCAGTAACTAGAATATGCATATACTTATTACATATGGATAGAAAACACCCTAAATTTTCTAAAACTGTTTGAATGGTGTCTGTGAGTATAACAGAACTCAAATGGCAGGTCAAAACCTGAGAGATTCCTTTACAGGAAGTGGCCTGTCTGACCATTTCTGGAACTTCTTTGCCATCTCTATCATTTACTAAGGATCTCTGCTCTAACGTGACACTTCCCACGTCGTCCATAGGCTCTCATAGCCCGGGAAAAAAGAGAATGTCGTCATTCCAGCCCCAGGCTGAAACACATTATCGCCTTTCTCAAGTGGCCCATCAAGAGACACTAGCTTATGCGCGTGACCCCGACCGCCCCCGCCTTTGGGATTTTTTCCTCTGTTTGCCGAAAAGGAGATTCCCTGTCGGAATTTTATCGCTTTTCTACGAGAAAAATGACGTAAAAATTGATTTTAAACAGCGGTTGACATGCTTCGACGTACGGCAATTGAATACTTTGAATTTTATTGTCAGGAATTGCGCCAAGCGCGCGACACTTCTTTACTATTTCGGATAGTGTCTGGAACGCACGAACAAAACGCCGCTATTCGGATATAACGATGGATTATTTTGGACCAAACCAACATTTGTTATTGAAGTAGACGTCCTGGGTGTGCATTCTGACGAAGACAACAAAAGGTAATGACATTTTTATAATAGTAAATATGATTATGGTGAGTGCTAAACTTGCCGGGTGTCTAAATAGCGAGCCCGTGATGCCTGGGTTATGTACTTAGAATATTGCAAAATGTGCTTTCACCAAAAAGCTATTTTAAAATCGGACATATCGAGTGCATAGAGGAGTTCTGTATCTATAATTCTTAAAATAATTGTTATGCTTTTTGTGAACGTTTATCGTGAGTAATTTAGTAAAATGTTAGCGAATTCCCCGTAAGTTTGCGGGGGGTATGCTAGTTCTGAACGTCACATGCTAATGTAAAAAGCTGGTTTTTGATATAAATATGAACTTGATTGAACAAAACATGCATGTATTGTATAACATAATGTCCTAGGGTTGTCATCTGATGAAGATCATCAAAGGTGAGTGCTGCATTTAGCTGTCTTCTGGGTTTTGGTGACATTATATGCTGGCTTGAAAAATGGGTGTCTGATTATTTCTGGCTTGGTACTCTGCTGACATAATCTAATGTTTTGCTTTCGTTGTAAAGCCTTTTTGAAATCGGACAGTGTGGTTAGATTAACGAGAGTCTTATCTTTAAATGGCTGTAAAATAGTCATATGTTTGAGAAATTGAAGTAATAGGATTTTGAAGATTTTGAAAATCGCGCCACAGGATAGCAGTGGCTGTTACGTAGGTGGGACGAATTCGTCCCGCCTAGCCTAGAGAGGTTAAATCTGGCAAGTTGATTGCGTTCAAGAGATGTAAATCTATAATTCTTTAAATGACAATATAATATTTTACCAATGTTTTCTAATTTTAATTATTTAATTTGTGACGCTGACTTGACTGCCGGTTATTGGAGGGAAACGATTTCCTCAACATCAATGCCATAGTAAAATGCTGTTTTTGGATATAAATATGAACTTGATAGAACTAAAAATGCATGCATTGTCTAACATAATGTCCTAGGAGTGTCATCTGATGGAGATTGTAAAAGGTTAGTGCATCATTTTAGCTGGTTTTATGGTTTTGGTGACCCTGTCTTTGACTTGACAAAACATTACACACAACTCTTGTAAATGTACTGTCCTAACATACTCTAAATTTATGCTTTCGCCGTAAAACCTTTTTGAAATCATAAAACGTGGTTAGATTAAGGAGATGTTTATCTTTCAAATGGTGTAAAATAGTTGTATTTTTGAAAAATTTGAATTTTGACATTTATTTGGATTCAAATTTGCCGCTCTTGAAATGCACCTGCTGTTGATGGAGTGCACCACGGGTGGCACGCTAGCGTCCCACCTAGCCCCAAGAGGTTAAGCTCGATGAAAGGAACATTGTTGACACTTTTCAGCAAGTTGCAATCATGAAATACAGAAATAAACAGTTTTTGAAAAACAAGGTCTAAGTCATGTTTGAGTCACTCTGTAAGTACCATTTTTGCTGTACTGTTTAAACTCGATGAAAGGAACACTGTTAACACTTTTCAGCAAATTGCAATCATGAAATACAGAAATAAAGAGTTTTTCAAAAACAAGGTCTAATTCATGTTTGAGTCACTCTGTAAGAACCATTTTGCTGTACTGTTTAAGCTCGATGAAAGGAACATTGTTGACACTTTTCAGCAAGTTGCAATCATGAAATACAGAAATAAACAGTTTTTCAAAAACAAGGTCTAAGTCATGTTTGAGTCAATCTGTAAGTACCATTTTTGCTGTACTGTTTAAACTCGATGAAAGGAACACTGTTAACACTTTTCAGCAAGTTGCAATCATGAAATACAGAAATAAAGAGTTTTTCAAAAACAAGGTCTAAGTCATGTTTGAGTCACTCTGTAAGTACCATTTTGCTGTACTGTTTAAACTCAATGAAGAACCCTGTTAACACTTTTCAGCAAGATGCAATCATGAAATACAGAAATAAAGAGTTTTTCAAAAACAAGGTCTAAGTCATGTTTGAGTCACAGTGTAAGTACCATTTTGCTGTACTGTTTAAGCTCGATGAAAGGAACATTGTTGACTCTTTTCAGCAAGTTGCAATCATGAAATACAGAAATAAACAGTTTTTCAAAAACAAGGTCTAAGTCATGTTTGAGTCACTCTGTAAGAACCATTTTGCTGTACTGTTTAAGCTCGATGAAAGGAACATTGTTGACACTTTTCAGCAAGTTGCAATCATGAAATACAGAAATAAACAGTTTTTCAAAAACAAGGTCTAAGTCATGTTTGAGTCACTCTGTAAGTACCATTTTTGCTGTACTGTTTAAACTCGATGAAAGGAACACTGTTAACACTTTTCAGCAAGTTGCAATCATGAAATACAGAAATAAAGAGTTTTTCAAAAACAAGGTCTAATTCATGTTTGAGTCACTGTAAGTACCATTTTGCTGTACTGTTTAAGCTCGATGAAAGGAACATTGTTGACACTTTTCAGCAAGTTGCAATCATGAAATACAGAAATAAAGAGTTTTTCAAAAACAAGGTCCAAGTCATGTTTGAGTCACTCTGTAAGTACCATTTTGCTGTACTGTTTAAGCTCGATGAAAGGAACATTGTTGACACTTTTCAGCAAGTTGCAATCATGAAATACAGAAATAAAGAGTTTTTCAAAAACAAGGTCTAAGTCATGTTTGAGTCACTCTGTAAGTACCATTTTGCTGTACTGTTTAAGCTCGATGAAAGGAACATTGTTGACACTTTTCAGCAAGTTGCAATCATGTAATACAGAAATAAAAAGTTTTTCAAAAACAAGGTCTAAGTCATGTTTGAGTCACTCTGTAAGTACCATTTTTGCTGTACTGTTTAAACTCGATGAAAGGAACACTGTTAACACTTTTCAGCAAGTTGCAATCATGAAATACAGAAATAAAGAGTTTTTCAAAAACAAGGTCTAATTCATGTTTGAGTCACTGTAAGTACCATTTTGCTGTACTGTTTAAGCTCGATGAAAGGAACATTGTTGACACTTTTCAGCAAGTTGCAATCATGAAATACAGAAATAAAGAGTTTTTCAAAAACAAGGTCCAAGTCATGTTTGAGTCACTCTGTAAGTACCATTTTGCTGTACTGTTTAAGCTCGATGAAAGGAACATTGTTGACACTTTTCAGCAAGTTGCAATCATGAAATACAGAAATAAAGAGTTTTTCAAAAACAAGGTCTAAGTCATGTTTGAGTCACTCTGTAAGTACCATTTTGCTGTACTGTTTAAGCTCGATGAAAGGAACATTGTTGACACTTTTCAGCAAGTTGCAATCATGTAATACAGAAATAAAAAGTTTTTCAAAAACAAGGTCTAAGTCATGTTTGAGTCACTCTGTAAGTACCATTTTGCTGTACTGTTTAAGCTCGATGAAAGGAACATTGTTGACACTTTTCAGCAAGTTGCAATCATGTAATACAGAAATAAAAAGTTTCTCAAAAACAAGGTCACTCTGTAAGTACCATGTTTGTCGAACTGCTTAATCAGGGTGATAACACTGTTGACACTTTTCAGCAAGTTGCAATGATGTAATAAAGAAATAAACAGTTTCTCAAAAACAAGGTCACTCTGTAAGTACCATTTTGCTGTACTGTTTAAACTCGATGAAAGGAACACTGTTAACACTTTTCAGCAAGTTGCAATCATGAAATACAGAAATAAAGAGTTTTTCAAAAACAAGGTCTAATTCATGTTTGAGTCACTCTGTAAGAACCATTTTGCTGTACTGTTTAAGCTCGATGAAAGGAACATTGTTGACACTTTTCAGCAAGTTGCAATCATGAAATACAGAAATAAACAGTTTTTGAAAAACAAGGTCTAAGTCATGTTTGAGTCACTCTGTAAGTACCATTTTTGCTGTACTGTTTAAACTCGATGAAAGGAACACTGTTAACACTTTTCAGCAAATTGCAATCATGAAATACAGAAATAAAGAGTTTTTCAAAAACAAGGTCTAATTCATGTTTGAGTCACTCTGTAAGAACCATTTTGCTGTACTGTTTAATCTCGATGAAAGGAACATTGTTGACACTTTTCAGCAAGTTGCAATCATGAAATACAGAAATAAAGAGTTTTTCAAAAACAAGGTCTAAGTCATGTTTGAGTCACTCTGTAAGTACCATTTTGCTGTACTGTTTAAGCTCGATGAAAGGAACATTGTTGACACTTTTCAGCAAGTTGCAATCATGTAATACAGAAATAAAAAGTTTTTCAAAAACAAGGTCTAAGTCATGTTTGAGTCACTCTGTAAGTACCATTTTGCTGTACTGTTTAAGCTCGATGAAAGGAACATTGTTGACACTTTTCAGCAAGTTGCAATCATGTAATACAGAAATAAAAAGTTTCTCAAAAACAAGGTCACTCTGTAAGTACCATGTTTGTCGAACTGCTTAATCAGGGTGATAACACTGTTGACACTTTTCAGCAAGTTGCAATGATGTAATAAAGAAATAAACAGTTTCTCAAAAACAAGGTCACTCTGTAAGTACCATTTTGCTGTACTGTTTAAACTCGATGAAAGGAACACTGTTAACACTTTTCAGCAAGTTGCAATCATGAAATACAGAAATAAAGAGTTTTTCAAAAACAAGGTCTAATTCATGTTTGAGTCACTCTGTAAGAACCATTTTGCTGTACTGTTTAAGCTCGATGAAAGGAACATTGTTGACACTTTTCAGCAAGTTGCAATCATGAAATACAGAAATAAACAGTTTTTGAAAAACAAGGTCTAAGTCATGTTTGAGTCACTCTGTAAGTACCATTTTTGCTGTACTGTTTAAACTCGATGAAAGGAACACTGTTAACACTTTTCAGCAAATTGCAATCATGAAATACAGAAATAAAGAGTTTTTCAAAAACAAGGTCTAATTCATGTTTGAGTCACTCTGTAAGAACCATTTTGCTGTACTGTTTAATCTCGATGAAAGGAACATTGTTGACACTTTTCAGCAAGTTGCAATCATGAAATACAGAAATAAAGAGTTTTTCAAAAACAAGGTCTAAGTCATGTTTGAGTCACTCTGTAAGTACCATTTTGCTGTACTGTTTAAGCTCGATGAAAGGAACATTGTTGACACTTTTCAGCAAGTTGCAATCATGTAATACAGAAATAAAAAGTTTTTCAAAAACAAGGTCTAAGTCATGTTTGAGTCACTCTGTAAGTACCATTTTGCTGTACTGTTTAAGCTCGATGAAAGGAACATTGTTGACACTTTTCAGCAAGTTGCAATCATGTAATACAGAAATAAAAAGTTTCTCAAAAACAAGGTCACTCTGTAAGTACCATGTTTGTCGAACTGCTTAATCAGGGTGATAAGAACACTGTTGACACTTTTCAGCAAGTTGCAATGATGTAATAAAGAAATAAACAGTTTCTCAAAAACAAGGTCACTCTGTAAGTACCATTTTGCTGTACTGTTTAACCTGTTGGGTCTAGGGGGCAGCATTTGCACGTCTGGATAAAAAAAATGTACCCGATTTAATCTGGTTACTAATCCTACCCAGTAACTAGAATATGCATATACTTATTATATATGGATAGAAAACACTCTAAAGTTTCCAAAACTGTTTGAATGGTGTCTGTGAGTATAACAGAACTCATTTGGCAGGCAAAACCCTGAGACATTTTCTGACAGGAAGTGGATACCTGATGTGTTGTATTGACTTTAAACCTATCCCATTGAAAAACACAGGGGTTTAGGAATATTTTGGCACTTCCTATTGCTTCCACTAGATGTCACCAGCCTTTACAAAGTGTTTTGAGTCTTCTGGAGGGAGATCTGACCGAACAAGAGCCATGGAACGTTGATGTCCCATTAGACACCTGGCGCGCTAGTTCATGTTGGGTACCCTCGTTCCAATACGTTATAAAAGAGTATGCATTCGTCCACCTTGAATATTATTCATGTTCTGGTTAAAAAAGGCCCTAATGATTTATGCTATACAACGTTTGACATGTTTGAACGAACGGAAATATATTTTTTCCCCTCGTTCATGACGAGAAGTCCGGCTGGCTTACATCATGTGCTAACGAGACGGAGATTTTTGGACATAAATGATGAGCTTTTTTGAACAAAACTACATTCGTTATGGACCTGTGATACCTGGAAGTGACATCTGATGAAGAGAATCAAAGGTAATGGATTATTTACATAGTATTTTCGATTTTAGATCTCCCCAACATGACGTCTAGTCTGTATCGCAACGCGTATTTTTCTGGGCGCAGTGCTCAGATTATTGCAAAGTGTGATTTCCCAGTAAGGTTATTTCTAAATCTGGCAAGTTGATTGCGTTCAAAAGATGTAAATCTATAATTCTTTAAATGACAATATAATATTTTACCAATGTTTTCTAATTTTAATTATTTAATTTGTGACGCTGACTTGACTGCCGGTTATTGGAGGGAAACGATTTCCTCAACATCAATGCCATAGTAAAACGCTGTTTTTGGATATAAATATGAACTTGATAGAACTAAAAATGCATGCATTGTCTAACATAATGTCCTAGGAGTGTCATCTGATGGAGATTGTAAAAGGTTAGTGCATCATTTTAGCTGGTTTTATGGTTTTGGTGACCCTGTCTTTGACTTGACAAAACATTACACACAACTCTTGTAAATGTACTGTCCTAACATACTCTAAATTTATGCTTTCGCCGTAAAACCTTTTTGAAATCGTAAAACGTGGTTAGATTAAGGAGATGTTTATCTTTCAAATGGTGTAACATAGTTGTATTTTTGAAAAATTTGAATTTTGACATTTATTTGGATTCAAATTTGCCGCTCTTGAAATGCACCTGCTGTTGATGGAGTGCACCACGGGTGGCACGCTAGCGTCCCACCTAGCCCCAAGAGGTTAAACTCGATGAAAGGAACACTGTTAACACTTTTCAGCAAGTTGCAATCATGAAATACAGAAATAAAGAGTTTTTCAAAAACAAGGTCTTATTCATGTTTGAGTCACTCTGTAAGAACCATTTTGCTGTACTGTTTAAGCTCGATGAAAGGAACATTGTTGACACTTTTCAGCAAGTTGCAATCATGAAATACAGAAATAAACAGTTTTTGAAAAACAAGGTCTAAGTCATGTTTGAGTCACTCTGTAAGTACCATTTTTGCTGTACTGTTTAAACTCGATGAAAGGAACACTGTTAACACTTTTCAGCAAATTGCAATCATGAAATACAGAAATAAAGAGTTTTTCAAAAACAAGGTCTAATTCATGTTTGAGTCACTCTGTAAGAACCATTTTGCTGTACTGTTTAAGCTCGATGAAAGGAACATTGTTGACACTTTTCAGCAAGTTGCAATCATGAAATACAGAAATAAACAGTTTTTCAAAAACAAGGTCTAAGTCATGTTTGAGTCAATCTGTAAGTACCATTTTTGCTGTACTGTTTAAACTCGATGAAAGGAACACTGTTAACACTTTTCAGCAAGTTGCAATCATGAAATACAGAAATAAAGAGTTTTTCAAAAACAAGGTCTAAGTCATGTTTGAGTCACTCTGTAAGTACCATTTTGCTGTACTGTTTAAGCTCGATGAAAGGAACATTGTTGACACTTTTCAGCAAGTTGCAATCATGAAATACAGAAATAAAGAGTTTTTCAAAAACAAGGTCTAAGTCATGTTTGAGTCACTCTGTAAGTACCATTTTGCTGTACTGTTTAAGCTCGATGAAAGGAACATTGTTGACACTTTTCAGCAAGTTGCAATCATGTAATACAGAAATAAAAAGTTTTTCAAAAACAAGGTCTAAGTCATGTTTGAGTCACTCTGTAAGTACCATTTTGCTGTACTGTTTAAGCTCGATGAAAGGAACATTGTTGACACTTTTCAGCAAGTTGCAATCATGTAATACAGAAATAAAAAGTTTCTTAAAAACAAGGTCACTCTGTAAGTAGCATGTTTGTCGAACTGCTTAATCAGGGTGATAACACTGTTGACACTTTTCAGCAAGTTGCAATGATGTAATAAAGAAATAAACAGTTTCTCAAAAACAAGGTCACTCTGTAAGTACCATTTTGCTGTACTGTTTAAACTCGATGAAAGGAACACTGTTAACACTTTTCAGCAAGTTGCAATCATGAAATACAGAAATAAAGAGTTTTTCAAAAACAAGGTCTAAGTCATGTTTGAGTCACTCTGTAAGTACCATTTTGCTGTACTGTTTAAGCTCGATGAAAGGAACATTGTTGACACTTTTCAGCAAGTTGCAATCATGAAATACAGAAATAAAGAGTTTTTCAAAAACAAGGTCTAAGTCATGTTTGAGTCACTCTGTAAGTACCATTTTGCTGTACTGTTTAAGCTCGATGAAAGGAACATTGTTGACACTTTTCAGCAAGTTGCAATCATGTAATACAGAAATAAAAAGTTTTTCAAAAACAAGGTCTAAGTCATGTTTGAGTCACTCTGTAAGTACCATTTTGCTGTACTGTTTAAGCTCGATGAAAGGAACATTGTTGACACTTTTCAGCAAGTTGCAATCATGTAATACAGAAATAAAAAGTTTCTTAAAAACAAGGTCACTCTGTAAGTAGCATGTTTGTCGAACTGCTTAATCAGGGTGATAACACTGTTGACACTTTTCAGCAAGTTGCAATGATGTAATAAAGAAATAAACAGTTTCTCAAAAACAAGGTCACTCTGTAAGTACCATTTTGCTGTACTGTTTAAACTCGATGAAAGGAACACTGTTAACACTTTTCAGCAAGTTGCAATCATGAAATACAGAAATAAAGAGTTTTTCATAAACAAGGTCTAATTCATGTTTGAGTCACTCTGTAAGAACCATTTTGCTGTACTGTTTAAGCTCGATGAAAGGAACATTGTTGACACTTTTCAGCAAGTTGCAATCATGAAATACAGAAATAAACAGTTTTTGAAAAACAAGGTCTAAGTCATGTTTGAGTCACTCTGTAAGTACCATTTTTGCTGTACTGTTTAAACTCGATGAAAGGAACACTGTTAACACTTTTCAGCAAATTGCAATCATGAAATACAGAAATAAAGAGTTTTTCAAAAACAAGGTCTAATTCATGTTTGAGTCACTCTGTAAGAACCATTTTGCTGTACTGTTTAAGCTCGATGAAAGGAACATTGTTGACACTTTTCAGCAAGTTGCAATCATGAAATACAGAAATAAACAGTTTTTCAAAAACAAGGTCTAAGTCATGTTTGAGTCAATCTGTAAGTACCATTTTTGCTGTACTGTTTAAACTCGATGAAAGGAACACTGTTAACACTTTTCAGCAAGTTGCAATCATGAAATACAGAAATAAAGAGTTTTTCAAAAACAAGGTCTAATTCATGTTTGAGTCACTGTAAGTACCATTTTGCTGTACTGTTTAAGCTCGATGAAAGGAACATTGTTGACACTTTTCAGCAAGTTGCAATCATGAAATACAGAAATAAAGAGTTTTTCAAAAACAAGGTCTAAGTCATGTTTGAGTCACTCTGTAAGTACCATTTTGCTGTACTGTTTAAACTCAATGAAGAACCCTGTTAACACTTTTTAGCAAGATGCAATCATGAAATACAGAAATAAAGAGTTTTTCAAAAACAAGGTCTAAGTCATGTTTGAGTCACAGTGTAAGTACCATTTTGCTGTACTGTTTAAGCTCGATGAAAGGAACATTGTTGACTCTTTTCAGCAAGTTGCAATCATGAAATACAGAAATAAACAGTTTTTCAAAAACAAGGTCTAAGTCATGTTTGAGTCACTCTGTAAGAACCATTTTGCTGTACTGTTTAAGCTCGATGAAAGGAACATTGTTGACACTTTTCAGCAAGTTGCAATCATGAAATACAGAAATAAACAGTTTTTCAAAAACAAGGTCTAAGTCATGTTTGAGTCACTCTGTAAGTACCATTTTTGCTGTACTGTTTAAACTCGATGAAAGGAACACTGTTAACACTTTTCAGCAAGTTGCAATCATGAAATACAGAAATAAAGAGTTTTTCAAAAACAAGGTCTAATTCATGTTTGAGTCACTGTAAGTACCATTTTGCTGTACTGTTTAAGCTCGATGAAAGGAACATTGTTGACACTTTTCAGCAAGTTGCAATCATGAAATACAGAAATAAAGAGTTTTTCAAAAACAAGGTCTAAGTCATGTTTGAGTCACTCTGTAAGTACCATTTTGCTGTACTGTTTAAGCTCGATGAAAGGAACATTGTTGACACTTTTCAGCAAGTTGCAATCATGAAATACAGAAATAAAGAGTTTTTCAAAAACAAGGTCTAAGTCATGTTTGAGTCAATCTGTAAGTACCATTTTTGCTGTACTGTTTAAACTCGATGAAAGGAACACTGTTAACACTTTTCAGCAAGTTGCAATCATGACATACAGAAATAAAGAGTTTTTCAAAAACAAGGTCTAAGTCATGTTTGAGTCACTCTGTAAGTACCATTTTGCTGTACTGTTTAAGCTCGATGAAAGGAACATTGTTGACACTTTTCAGCAAGTTGCAATCATGAAATACAGAAATAAAGAGTTTTTCAAAAACAAGGTCTAAGTCATGTTTGAGTCACTCTGTAAGTACCATTTTGCTGTACTGTTTAAGCTCGATGAAAGGAACATTGTTGACACTTTTCAGCAAGTTGCAATCATGTAATACAGAAATAAAAAGTTTTTCAAAAACAAGGTCTAAGTCATGTTTGAGTCACTCTGTAAGTACCATTTTGCTGTACTGTTTAAGCTCGATGAAAGGAACATTGTTGACACTTTTCAGCAAGTTGCAATCATGTAATACAGAAATAAAAAGTTTCTCAAAAACAAGGTCACTCTGTAAGTACCATGTTTGTCGAACTGCTTAATCAGGGTGATAAGAACACTGTTGACACTTTTCAGCAAGTTGCAATGATGTAATAAAGAAATAAACAGTTTCTCAAAAACAAGGTCACTCTGTAAGTACCATTTTGCTGTACTGTTTAAACTCGATGAAAGGAACACTGTTAACACTTTTCAGCAAGTTGCAATCATGAAATACAGAAATAAACAGTTTTTGAAAAACAAGGTCTAAGTCATGTTTGAGTCAATCTGTAAGTACCATTTTTGCTGTACTGTTTAAACTCGATGAAAGGAACACTGTTAACACTTTTCAGCAAGTTGCAATCATGAAATACAGAAATAAAGAGTTTTTCAAAAACAAGGTCTAAGTCATGTTTGAGTCACTCTGTAAGTACCATTTTGCTGTACTGTTTAAACTCAATGAAGAACCCTGTTAACACTTTTCAGCAAGATGCAATCATGAAATACAGAAATAAAGAGTTTTTCAAAAACAAGGTCTAAGTCATGTTTGAGTCACAGTGTAAGTACCATTTTGCTGTACTGTTTAAGCTCGATGAAAGGAACATTGTTGACTCTTTTCAGCAAGTTGCAATCATGAAATACAGAAATAAACAGTTTTTCAAAAACAAGGTCTAAGTCATGTTTGAGTCACTCTGTAAGAACCATTTTGCTGTACTGTTTAAGCTCGATGAAAGGAACATTGTTGACACTTTTCAGCAAGTTGCAATCATGAAATACAGAAATAAACAGTTTTCCAAAAACAAGGTCTAAGTCATGTTTGAGTCACTCTGTAAGTACCATTTTTGCTGTACTGTTTAAACTCGATGAAAGGAACACTGTTAACACTTTTCAGCAAGTTGCAATCATGAAATACAGAAATAAAGAGTTTTTCAAAAACAAGGTCTAAGTCATGTTTGAGTCAATCTGTAAGTACCATTTTTGCTGTACTGTTTAAACTCGATGAAAGGAACACTGTTAACACTTTTCAGCAAGTTGCAATCATGAAATACAGAAATAGAGTTTTTCAAAAACAAGGTCTAAGTCATGTTTGAGTCACTCTGTAAGTACCATTTTGCTGTACTGTTTAAACTCAATGAAGAACCCTGTTAACACTTTTCAGCAAGATGCAATCATGAAATACAGAAATAAAGAGTTTTTCAAAAACAAGGTCTAAGTCATGTTTGAGTCACAGTGTAAGTACCATTTTGCTGTACTGTTTAAGCTCGATGAAAGGAACATTGTTGACTCTTTTCAGCAAGTTGCAATCATGAAATACAGAAATAAACAGTTTTTCAAAAACAAGGTCTAAGACATGTTTGAGTCACTCTGTAAGAACCATTTTGCTGTACTGTTTAAGCTCGATGAAAGGAACATTGTTGACACTTTTCAGCAAGTTGCAATCATGAAATACAGAAATAAACAGTTTTTCAAAAACAAGGTCTAAGTCATGTTTGAGTCACTCTGTAAGTACCATTTTTGCTGTACTGTTTAAACTCGATGAAAGGAACACTGTTAACACTTTTCAGCAAGTTGCAATCATGAAATACAGAAATAAAGAGTTTTTCAAAAACAAGGTCTAAGTCATGTTTGAGTCACTCTGTAAGTACCATTTTGCTGTACTGTTTAAGCTCGATGAAAGGAACATTGTTGACACTTTTCAGCAAGTTGCAATCATGTAATACAGAAATAAAAAGTTTTTCAAAAACAAGGTCTAAGTCATGTTTGAGTCACTCTGTAAGTACCATTTTGCTGTACTGTTTAAGCTCGATGAAAGGAACATTGTTGACACTTTTCAGCAAGTTGCAATCATGTAATACAGAAATAAAAAGTTTCTCAAAAACAAGGTCACTCTGTAAGTACCATGTTTGTCGAACTGCTTAATCAGGGTGATAAGAACACTGTTGACACTTTTCAGCAAGTTGCAATGATGTAATAAAGAAATAAACAGTTTCTCAAAAACAAGGTCACTCTGTAAGTACCATTTTGCTGTACTGTTTAAACTCGATGAAAGGAACACTGTTAACACTTTTCAGCAAGTTGCAATCATGAAATACAGAAATAAACAGTTTTTGAAAAACAAGGTCTAAGTCATGTTTGAGTCAATCTGTAAGTACCATTTTTGCTGTACTGTTTAAACTCGATGAAAGGAACACTGTTAACACTTTTCAGCAAGTTGCAATCATGAAATACAGAAATAAAGAGTTTTTCAAAAACAAGGTCTAAGTCATGTTTGAGTCACTCTGTAAGTACCATTTTGCTGTACTGTTTAAACTCAATGAAGAACCCTGTTAACACTTTTCAGCAAGATGCAATCATGAAATACAGAAATAAAGAGTTTTTCAAAAACAAGGTCTAAGTCATGTTTGAGTCACAGTGTAAGTACCATTTTGCTGTACTGTTTAAGCTCGATGAAAGGAACATTGTTGACTCTTTTCAGCAAGTTGCAATCATGAAATACAGAAATAAACAGTTTTTCAAAAACAAGGTCTAAGTCATGTTTGAGTCACTCTGTAAGAACCATTTTGCTGTACTGTTTAAGCTCGATGAAAGGAACATTGTTGACACTTTTCAGCAAGTTGCAATCATGAAATACAGAAATAAACAGTTTTCCAAAAACAAGGTCTAAGTCATGTTTGAGTCACTCTGTAAGTACCATTTTTGCTGTACTGTTTAAACTCGATGAAAGGAACACTGTTAACACTTTTCAGCAAGTTGCAATCATGAAATACAGAAATAAAGAGTTTTTCAAAAACAAGGTCTAAGTCATGTTTGAGTCAATCTGTAAGTACCATTTTTGCTGTACTGTTTAAACTCGATGAAAGGAACACTGTTAACACTTTTCAGCAAGTTGCAATCATGAAATACAGAAATAGAGTTTTTCAAAAACAAGGTCTAAGTCATGTTTGAGTCACTCTGTAAGTACCATTTTGCTGTACTGTTTAAACTCAATGAAGAACCCTGTTAACACTTTTCAGCAAGATGCAATCATGAAATACAGAAATAAAGAGTTTTTCAAAAACAAGGTCTAAGTCATGTTTGAGTCACAGTGTAAGTACCATTTTGCTGTACTGTTTAAGCTCGATGAAAGGAACATTGTTGACTCTTTTCAGCAAGTTGCAATCATGAAATACAGAAATAAACAGTTTTTCAAAAACAAGGTCTAAGTCATGTTTGAGTCACTCTGTAAGAACCATTTTGCTGTACTGTTTAAGCTCGATGAAAGGAACATTGTTGACACTTTTCAGCAAGTTGCAATCATGAAATACAGAAATAAACAGTTTTTCAAAAACAAGGTCTAAGTCATGTTTGAGTCACTCTGTAAGTACCATTTTTGCTGTACTGTTTAAACTCGATGAAAGGAACACTGTTAACACTTTTCAGCAAGTTGCAATCATGAAATACAGAAATAAAGAGTTTTTCAAAAACAAGGTCTAAGTCATGTTTGAGTCACTCTGTAAGTACCATTTTGCTGTACTGTTTAAGCTCGATGAAAGGAACATTGTTGACACTTTTCAGCAAGTTGCAATCATGTAATACAGAAATAAAAAGTTTTTCAAAAACAAGGTCTAAGTCATGTTTGAGTCACTCTGTAAGTACCATTTTGCTGTACTGTTTAAGCTCGATGAAAGGAACATTGTTGACACTTTTCAGCAAGTTGCAATCATGTAATACAGAAATAAAAAGTTTCTCAAAAACAAGGTCACTCTGTAAGTACCATGTTTGTCGAACTGCTTAATCAGGGTGATAAGAACACTGTTGACACTTTTCAGCAAGTTGCAATGATGTAATAAAGAAATAAACAGTTTCTCAAAAACAAGGTCACTCTGTAAGTACCATTTTGCTGTACTGTTTAAACTCGATGAAAGGAACACTGTTAACACTTTTCAGCAAGTTGCAATCATGAAATACAGAAATAAACAGTTTTTGAAAAACAAGGTCTAAGTCATGTTTGAGTCAATCTGTAAGTACCATTTTTGCTGTACTGTTTAAACTCGATGAAAGGAACACTGTTAACACTTTTCAGCAAGTTGCAATCATGAAATACAGAAATAAAGAGTTTTTCAAAAACAAGGTCTAAGTCATGTTTGAGTCACTCTGTAAGTACCATTTTGCTGTACTGTTTAAACTCAATGAAGAACCCTGTTAACACTTTTCAGCAAGATGCAATCATGAAATACAGAAATAAAGAGTTTTTCAAAAACAAGGTCTAAGTCATGTTTGAGTCACAGTGTAAGTACCATTTTGCTGTACTGTTTAAGCTCGATGAAAGGAACATTGTTGACTCTTTTCAGCAAGTTGCAATCATGAAATACAGAAATAAACAGTTTTTCAAAAACAAGGTCTAAGTCATGTTTGAGTCACTCTGTAAGAACCATTTTGCTGTACTGTTTAAGCTCGATGAAAGGAACATTGTTGACACTTTTCAGCAAGTTGCAATCATGAAATACAGAAATAAACAGTTTTCCAAAAACAAGGTCTAAGTCATGTTTGAGTCACTCTGTAAGTACCATTTTTGCTGTACTGTTTAAACTCGATGAAAGGAACACTGTTAACACTTTTCAGCAAGTTGCAATCATGAAATACAGAAATAAAGAGTTTTTCAAAAACAAGGTCTAAGTCATGTTTGAGTCAATCTGTAAGTACCATTTTTGCTGTACTGTTTAAACTCGATGAAAGGAACACTGTTAACACTTTTCAGCAAGTTGCAATCATGAAATACAGAAATAGAGTTTTTCAAAAACAAGGTCTAAGTCATGTTTGAGTCACTCTGTAAGTACCATTTTGCTGTACTGTTTAAACTCAATGAAGAACCCTGTTAACACTTTTCAGCAAGATGCAATCATGAAATACAGAAATAAAGAGTTTTTCAAAAACAAGGTCTAAGTCATGTTTGAGTCACAGTGTAAGTACCATTTTGCTGTACTGTTTAAGCTCGATGAAAGGAACATTGTTGACTCTTTTCAGCAAGTTGCAATCATGAAATACAGAAATAAACAGTTTTTCAAAAACAAGGTCTAAGTCATGTTTGAGTCACTCTGTAAGAACCATTTTGCTGTACTGTTTAAGCTCGATGAAAGGAACATTGTTGACACTTTTCAGCAAGTTGCAATCATGAAATACAGAAATAAACAGTTTTTCAAAAACAAGGTCTAAGTCATGTTTGAGTCACTCTGTAAGTACCATTTTTGCTGTACTGTTTAAACTCGATGAAAGGAACACTGTTAACACTTTTCAGCAAGTTGCAATCATGAAATACAGAAATAAAGAGTTTTTCAAAAACAAGGTCTAAGTCATGTTTGAGTCACTCTGTAAGTACCATTTTGCTGTACTGTTTAAGCTCGATGAAAGGAACATTGTTGACACTTTTCAGCAAGTTGCAATCATGTAATACAGAAATAAAAAGTTTTTCAAAAACAAGGTCTAAGTCATGTTTGAGTCACTCTGTAAGTACCATTTTGCTGTACTGTTTAAGCTCGATGAAAGGAACATTGTTGACACTTTTCAGCAAGTTGCAATCATGTAATACAGAAATAAAAAGTTTTTCAAAAACAAGGTCTAAGTCATGTTTGAGTCACTCTGTAAGTACCATTTTGCTGTACTGTTTAAGCTCGATGAAAGGAACATTGTTGACACTTTTCAGCAAGTTGCAATCATGTAATACAGAAATAAAAAGTTTCTCAAAAACAAGGTCACTCTGTAAGTACCATGTTTGTCGAACTGCTTAATCAGGGTGATAAGAACACTGTTGACACTTTTCAGCAAGTTGCAATGATGTAATAAAGAAATAAACAGTTTCTCAAAAACAAGGTCACTCTGTAAGTACCATTTTGCTGTACTGTTTAAACTCGATGAAAGGAACACTGTTAACACTTTTCAGCAAGTTGCAATCATGAAATACAGAAATAAACAGTTTTTGAAAAACAAGGTCTAAGTCATGTTTGAGTCAATCTGTAAGTACCATTTTTGCTGTACTGTTTAAACTCGATGAAAGGAACACTGTTAACACTTTTCAGCAAGTTGCAATCATGAAATACAGAAATAAAGAGTTTTTCAAAAACAAGGTCTAAGTCATGTTTGAGTCACTCTGTAAGTACCATTTTGCTGTACTGTTTAAACTCAATGAAGAACCCTGTTAACACTTTTCAGCAAGATGCAATCATGAAATACAGAAATAAAGAGTTTTTCAAAAACAAGGTCTAAGTCATGTTTGAGTCACAGTGTAAGTACCATTTTGCTGTACTGTTTAAGCTCGATGAAAGGAACATTGTTGACTCTTTTCAGCAAGTTGCAATCATGAAATACAGAAATAAACAGTTTTTCAAAAACAAGGTCTAAGTCATGTTTGAGTCACTCTGTAAGAACCATTTTGCTGTACTGTTTAAGCTCGATGAAAGGAACATTGTTGACACTTTTCAGCAAGTTGCAATCATGAAATACAGAAATAAACAGTTTTCCAAAAACAAGGTCTAAGTCATGTTTGAGTCACTCTGTAAGTACCATTTTTGCTGTACTGTTTAAACTCGATGAAAGGAACACTGTTAACACTTTTCAGCAAGTTGCAATCATGAAATACAGAAATAAAGAGTTTTTCAAAAACAAGGTCTAAGTCATGTTTGAGTCAATCTGTAAGTACCATTTTTGCTGTACTGTTTAAACTCGATGAAAGGAACACTGTTAACACTTTTCAGCAAGTTGCAATCATGAAATACAGAAATAGAGTTTTTCAAAAACAAGGTCTAAGTCATGTTTGAGTCACTCTGTAAGTACCATTTTGCTGTACTGTTTAAACTCAATGAAGAACCCTGTTAACACTTTTCAGCAAGATGCAATCATGAAATACAGAAATAAAGAGTTTTTCAAAAACAAGGTCTAAGTCATGTTTGAGTCACAGTGTAAGTACCATTTTGCTGTACTGTTTAAGCTCGATGAAAGGAACATTGTTGACTCTTTTCAGCAAGTTGCAATCATGAAATACAGAAATAAACAGTTTTTCAAAAACAAGGTCTAAGACATGTTTGAGTCACTCTGTAAGAACCATTTTGCTGTACTGTTTAAGCTCGATGAAAGGAACATTGTTGACACTTTTCAGCAAGTTGCAATCATGAAATACAGAAATAAACAGTTTTTCAAAAACAAGGTCTAAGTCATGTTTGAGTCACTCTGTAAGTACCATTTTTGCTGTACTGTTTAAACTCGATGAAAGGAACACTGTTAACACTTTTCAGCAAGTTGCAATCATGAAATACAGAAATAAAGAGTTTTTCAAAAACAAGGTCTAAGTCATGTTTGAGTCACTCTGTAAGTACCATTTTGCTGTACTGTTTAAGCTCGATGAAAGGAACATTGTTGACACTTTTCAGCAAGTTGCAATCATGTAATACAGAAATAAAAAGTTTTTCAAAAACAAGGTCTAAGTCATGTTTGAGTCACTCTGTAAGTACCATTTTGCTGTACTGTTTAAGCTCGATGAAAGGAACATTGTTGACACTTTTCAGCAAGTTGCAATCATGTAATACAGAAATAAAAAGTTTCTCAAAAACAAGGTCACTCTGTAAGTACCATGTTTGTCGAACTGCTTAATCAGGGTGATAAGAACACTGTTGACACTTTTCAGCAAGTTGCAATGATGTAATAAAGAAATAAACAGTTTCTCAAAAACAAGGTCACTCTGTAAGTACCATTTTGCTGTACTGTTTAAACTCGATGAAAGGAACACTGTTAACACTTTTCAGCAAGTTGCAATCATGAAATACAGAAATAAACAGTTTTTGAAAAACAAGGTCTAAGTCATGTTTGAGTCAATCTGTAAGTACCATTTTTGCTGTACTGTTTAAACTCGATGAAAGGAACACTGTTAACACTTTTCAGCAAGTTGCAATCATGAAATACAGAAATAAAGAGTTTTTCAAAAACAAGGTCTAAGTCATGTTTGAGTCACTCTGTAAGTACCATTTTGCTGTACTGTTTAAACTCAATGAAGAACCCTGTTAACACTTTTCAGCAAGATGCAATCATGAAATACAGAAATAAAGAGTTTTTCAAAAACAAGGTCTAAGTCATGTTTGAGTCACAGTGTAAGTACCATTTTGCTGTACTGTTTAAGCTCGATGAAAGGAACATTGTTGACTCTTTTCAGCAAGTTGCAATCATGAAATACAGAAATAAACAGTTTTTCAAAAACAAGGTCTAAGTCATGTTTGAGTCACTCTGTAAGAACCATTTTGCTGTACTGTTTAAGCTCGATGAAAGGAACATTGTTGACACTTTTCAGCAAGTTGCAATCATGAAATACAGAAATAAACAGTTTTCCAAAAACAAGGTCTAAGTCATGTTTGAGTCACTCTGTAAGTACCATTTTTGCTGTACTGTTTAAACTCGATGAAAGGAACACTGTTAACACTTTTCAGCAAGTTGCAATCATGAAATACAGAAATAAAGAGTTTTTCAAAAACAAGGTCTAAGTCATGTTTGAGTCAATCTGTAAGTACCATTTTTGCTGTACTGTTTAAACTCGATGAAAGGAACACTGTTAACACTTTTCAGCAAGTTGCAATCATGAAATACAGAAATAGAGTTTTTCAAAAACAAGGTCTAAGTCATGTTTGAGTCACTCTGTAAGTACCATTTTGCTGTACTGTTTAAACTCAATGAAGAACCCTGTTAACACTTTTCAGCAAGATGCAATCATGAAATACAGAAATAAAGAGTTTTTCAAAAACAAGGTCTAAGTCATGTTTGAGTCACAGTGTAAGTACCATTTTGCTGTACTGTTTAAGCTCGATGAAAGGAACATTGTTGACTCTTTTCAGCAAGTTGCAATCATGAAATACAGAAATAAACAGTTTTTCAAAAACAAGGTCTAAGTCATGTTTGAGTCACTCTGTAAGAACCATTTTGCTGTACTGTTTAAGCTCGATGAAAGGAACATTGTTGACACTTTTCAGCAAGTTGCAATCATGAAATACAGAAATAAACAGTTTTTCAAAAACAAGGTCTAAGTCATGTTTGAGTCACTCTGTAAGTACCATTTTTGCTGTACTGTTTAAACTCGATGAAAGGAACACTGTTAACACTTTTCAGCAAGTTGCAATCATGAAATACAGAAATAAAGAGTTTTTCAAAAACAAGGTCTAAGTCATGTTTGAGTCACTCTGTAAGTACCATTTTGCTGTACTGTTTAAGCTCGATGAAAGGAACATTGTTGACACTTTTCAGCAAGTTGCAATCATGTAATACAGAAATAAAAAGTTTTTCAAAAACAAGGTCTAAGTCATGTTTGAGTCACTCTGTAAGTACCATTTTGCTGTACTGTTTAAGCTCGATGAAAGGAACATTGTTGACACTTTTCAGCAAGTTGCAATCATGTAATACAGAAATAAAAAGTTTCTCAAAAACAAGGTCACTCTGTAAGTACCATGTTTGTCGAACTGCTTAATCAGGGTGATAAGAACACTGTTGACACTTTTCAGCAAGTTGCAATGATGTAATAAAGAAATAAACAGTTTCTGAAAAACAAGGTCACTCTGTAAGTACCATTTTGCTGTACTGTTTAAACTCGATGAAAGGAACACTGTTAACACTTTTCAGCAAGTTGCAATCATGAAATACAGAAATAAACAGTTTTTGAAAAACAAGGTCTAAGTCATGTTTGAGTCAATCTGTAAGTACCATTTTTGCTGTACTGTTTAAACTCGATGAAAGGAACACTGTTAACACTTTTCAGCAAGTTGCAATCATGAAATACAGAAATAAAGAGTTTTTCAAAAACAAGGTCTAAGTCATGTTTGAGTCACTCTGTAAGTACCATTTTGCTGTACTGTTTAAACTCAATGAAGAACCCTGTTAACACTTTTCAGCAAGATGCAATCATGAAATACAGAAATAAAGAGTTTTTCAAAAACAAGGTCTAAGTCATGTTTGAGTCACAGTGTAAGTACCATTTTGCTGTACTGTTTAAGCTCGATGAAAGGAACATTGTTGACTCTTTTCAGCAAGTTGCAATCATGAAATACAGAAATAAACAGTTTTTCAAAAACAAGGTCTAAGTCATGTTTGAGTCACTCTGTAAGAACCATTTTGCTGTACTGTTTAAGCTCGATGAAAGGAACATTGTTGACACTTTTCAGCAAGTTGCAATCATGAAATACAGAAATAAACAGTTTTCCAAAAACAAGGTCTAAGTCATGTTTGAGTCACTCTGTAAGTACCATTTTTGCTGTACTGTTTAAACTCGATGAAAGGAACACTGTTAACACTTTTCAGCAAGTTGCAATCATGAAATACAGAAATAAAGAGTTTTTCAAAAACAAGGTCTAAGTCATGTTTGAGTCAATCTGTAAGTACCATTTTTGCTGTACTGTTTAAACTCGATGAAAGGAACACTGTTAACACTTTTCAGCAAGTTGCAATCATGAAATACAGAAATAGAGTTTTTCAAAAACAAGGTCTAAGTCATGTTTGAGTCACTCTGTAAGTACCATTTTGCTGTACTGTTTAAACTCAATGAAGAACCCTGTTAACACTTTTCAGCAAGATGCAATCATGAAATACAGAAATAAAGAGTTTTTCAAAAACAAGGTCTAAGTCATGTTTGAGTCACAGTGTAAGTACCATTTTGCTGTACTGTTTAAGCTCGATGAAAGGAACATTGTTGACTCTTTTCAGCAAGTTGCAATCATGAAATACAGAAATAAACAGTTTTTCAAAAACAAGGTCTAAGTCATGTTTGAGTCACTCTGTAAGAACCATTTTGCTGTACTGTTTAAGCTCGATGAAAGGAACATTGTTGACACTTTTCAGCAAGTTGCAATCATGAAATACAGAAATAAACAGTTTTTCAAAAACAAGGTCTAAGTCATGTTTGAGTCACTCTGTAAGTACCATTTTTGCTGTACTGTTTAAACTCGATGAAAGGAACACTGTTAACACTTTTCAGCAAGTTGCAATCATGAAATACAGAAATAAAGAGTTTTTCAAAAACAAGGTCTAATTCATGTTTGAGTCACTGTAAGTACCATTTTGCTGTACTG
Organism: Salmo salar; assembly: GCF_965601325.2. Lineage (NCBI taxonomy): Eukaryota > Metazoa > Chordata > Actinopteri > Salmoniformes > Salmonidae > Salmo > Salmo salar. Next base: position 41,696,845 of record NC_138293.1, read on the forward strand.
TTTAAGCTCGATGAAAGGAACATTGTTGACACTTTTCAGCAAGTTGCAATCATGAAATACAGAAATAAAGAGTTTTTCAAAAACAAGGTCTAAGTCATGTTTGAGTCACTCTGTAAGTACCATTTTGAAGTATTGTTTAAGCTCGATGAAAGGAACATTGTTGACACTTTTCAGCAAGTTGCAATCATGAAATACAGAAATAAAGAGTTTTTCAAAAACAAGGTCTAAGTCATGTTTGAGTCACTCTGTAAGTACCATTTTGCTGTACTGTTTAACCTCTATGGGACCGGCGGGACGAATTCGTCCCACCTACGTAACAGCCACTGCCAGCCTGTGGCGCGATTTTCAAAATCTTCAAAATCCTATTACTTCAATTTCTCAAACATATGACTATTTTACAGCCATTTAAAGATAAGACTCTCGTTAATCTAACCACACTGTCCGATTTCAAAAAGGCTTTACAACGAAAGCAAAACATTAGATTATGTCAGCAGAGTACCAAGCCAGAAATAATCAGACACCCATTTTTCAAGCCAGCATATAATGTCACCAAAACCCAGAAGACAGCTAAATGCAGCACTCACCTTTGATGATCTTCATCAGATGACAACCCTAGGACATTATGTTATACAATACATGCATGTTTTGTTCAATCAAGTTCATATTTATATCAAAAACCAGCTTTTTACATTAGCATGTGACGTTCAGAACTAGCATACCCCCCGCAAACTTACGGGGAATTCGCTAACATTTTACTAAATTACTCACGATAAACGTTCACAAAAAGCATAACAATTATTTTAAGAATTATAGATACAGACCTCCTCTATGCACTCGATATGTCCGATTTTAAAATAGCTTTTTGGTGAAAGCACATTTTGCAATATTCTAAGTACATAGCCCAGGCATCACGGGCTCGCTATTTAGACACCCTTCAAGTTTAGCACTCACCATAATCATATTTACTATTATAAAAATGTCATTACCTTTTGTTGTCTTCGTCAGAATGCACACCCAGGACGTCTACTTCAATAACAAATGTTGGTTTGGTCCAAAATAATCCATCGTTATATCCGAATAGCGGCGTTTTGTTCGTGCGTTCCAGACACTATCCGAAATAGTAAAGAAGTGTCGCGCGCTTGGCGCAATTCCTGACAATAAAATTCAAAGTATTCCATTGCCGTACGTCGAAGCATGTCAACCGCTGTTTAAAATCAATTTTTACGTCATTTTTCTCGTAGAAAAGCGATAAAATTCCGACAGGGAATCTCCTTTTCGGCAAACAGAGGAAAAAATCCCAAAGGCGGGGGCGGTCGGGGTCACGCGCATAAGCTAGTGTCTCTTGATGGGCCACTTGAGAAAGGCGATAATGTGTTTCAGCCTGGGGCTGGAATGACGACATTCTGTTTTTTCCCGGGCTCTGAGCGCCTATGGACGACGTGGGAAGTGTCACGTTAGAGCAGAGATCCTTAGTAAATGATAGAGATGGCAAAGAAGTTCCAGAAATGGTCAGACAGGCCACTTCCTGTAAAGGAATCTCTCAGGTTTTGACCTGCCATTTGAGTTCTGTTATACTCACAGACACCATTCAAACAGTTTTAGAAAATTTAGGGTGTTTTCTATGCATATGTAATAAGTATATGCATATTCTAGTTACTGAGTAGGAGTGGTAACCAGATTAAATCGGGTATGTTTTTTATCCAGCCGTGTCAATGCTGCCCCCTAGCCCTAACAGGTTAAGCTCGATGAAAGGAACATTGTTGACACTTTTCAGCAAGTTGCAATCATGAAATACAGAAATAAACAGTTTTTCAAAAACAAGGTCTAAGTCATGTTTGAGTCACTCTGTAAGTACCATTTTTGCTGTACTGTTTAAACTCGATGAAAGGAACACTGTTAACACTTTTCAGCAAGTTGCAATCATGAAATACAGAAATAAAGAGTTTTTCAAAAACAAGGTCTAATTCATGTTTGAGTCACTGTAAGTACCATTTTGCTGTACTGTTTAAGCTCGATGAAAGGAACATTGTTGACACTTTTCAGCAAGTTGCAATCATGAAATACAGAAATAAAGAGTTTTTCAAAAACAAGGTCTAAGTCATGTTTGAGTCACTCTGTAAGTACCATTTTGCTGTACTGTTTAAACTCAATGAAGAACCCTGTTAACACTTTTTAGCAAGATGCAATCATGAAATACAGAAATAAAGAGTTTTTCAAAAACAAGGTCTAAGTCATGTTTGAGTCACAGTGTAAGTACCATTTTGCTGTACTGTTTAAGCTCGATGAAAGGAACATTGTTGACTCTTTTCAGCAAGTTGCAATCATGAAATACAGAAATAAACAGTTTTTCAAAAACAAGGTCTAAGTCATGTTTGAGTCACTCTGTAAGAACCATTTTGAAGTACTGTTTAAGCTCGATGAAAGGAACATTGTTGACACTTTTCAGCAAGTTGCAATCATGAAATACAGAAATAAAGAGTTTTTCAAAAACAAGGTCTAAGTCATGTTTGAGTCACTCTGTAAGTACCATTTTGCTGTACTGTTTAAGCTCGATGAAAGGAACATTGTTGACACTTTTCAGCAAGTTGCAATCATGAAATACAGAAATAAAGAGTTTTTCAAAAACAAGGTCTAAGTCATGTTTCAGTCACTCTGTAAGTAACATTTTGCTGTACTGTTTAAGCTCGATGAAAGGAACATTGTTGACACTTTTCAGCAAGTTGCAATCATTGAAATACAGAAATAAACAGTTTTTCAAAAACAAGGTCTAAGTCACGTTTGAGTCACTCTGTAAGTACCATTTTGCTGTACTGTTTAAACTCGATGAAAGGAACACTGTTAACACTTTTCAGCAAGTTGCAATCATGAAATACAGAAATAAACAGTTTTTCAAAAACAAGGTCTAAGTCATGTTTGAGTCAATCTGTAAGTACCATTTTTGCTGTACTGTTTAAACTCGATGAAAGGAACACTGTTAACACTTTTCAGCAAGTTGCAATCATGAAATACAGAAATAAAGAGTTTTTCAAAAACAAGGTCACTCTGTAAGTACCATGTTTGTCGAACTGCTTAATCAGGATGATAAGAACACTGTTGACACTTTTCAGCAAGTTGCAATCATGAAATACAGAAATAAACAGTTTCTCAAAAACAAGGTCACTCTGTAAGTACCATTTTGCTGTACTGTTTAAGCTCGATGAAAGGAACATTGTTGACACTTTTCAGCAAGTTGCAATGATGTAATAAAGAAATAAACAGTTTCTCAAAAACAAGGTCACTCTGTAAGTACCATTTTGCTGTACTGTTTAAACTCGATGAAAGGAACACTGTTAACACTTTTCAGCAAGTTGCAATCATGAAATACAGAAATAAAGAGTTTTTCAAAAACAAGGTCTAATTCATGTTTGAGTCACTCTGTAAGAACCATTTTGCTGTACTGTTTAAGCTTGATGAAAGGAACATTGTTGACACTTTTCAGCAAGTTGCAATCATGAAATACAGAAATGAACAGTTTTTCAAAAACAAGGTCTAAGTCACGTTTGAGTCACTCTGTAAGTACCATTTTGCTGTACTGTTTAAACTCGATGAAAGGAACACTGTTAACACTTTTCAGCAAGTTGCAATCATGAAATACAGAAATAAACAGTTTTTCAAAAACAAGGTCTAAGTCATGTTTGAGTCACTCTGTAAGTACCATTTTGCTGTACTGTTTAAGCTCGATGAAAGGAACATTGTTGACACTTTTCAGCAAGTTGCAATCATGAAATACAGAAATAAAGAGTTTTTCAAAAACAAGGTCTAAGTCATGTTTGAGTCACTCTGTAAGTACCATTTTGCTGTACTGTTTAAGCTCGATGAAAGGAACATTGTAGACACTTTTCAGCAAGTTGCAATCATGAAATACAGAAATAAAGAGTTTTTCAAAAACAAGGTCTAAGTCATGTTTGAGTCACTCTGTAAGTACCATTTTGCTGTACTGTTTAAGCTCGATGAAAGGAACATTGTTGACACTTTTCAGCAAGTTGCAATCATGTAATACAGAAATAAAAAGTTTTTCAAAAACAAGGTCTAAGTCATGTTTGAGTCACTCTGTAAGTACCATTTTGCTGTACTGTTTAAGCTCGATGAAAGGAACATTGTTGACACTTTTCAGCAAGTTGCAATCATGTAATACAGAAATAAAAAGTTTCTCAAAAACAAGGTCACTCTGTAAGTACCATGTTTGTCGAACTGCTTAATCAGGGTGATAAGAACACTGTTGACACTTTTCAGCAAGTTGCAATGATGTAATAAAGAAATAAACAGTTTCTCAAAAACAAGGTCACTCTGTAAGTACCATTTTGCTGTACTGTTTAAACTCGATGAAAGGAACACTGTTAACACTTTTCAGCAAGTTGCAATCATGAAATACAGAAATAAAGAGTTTTTCAAAAACAAGGTCTAATTCATGTTTGAGTCACTCTGTAAGAACCATTTTGCTGTACTGTTTAAGCTCGATGAAAGGAACATTGTTGACACTTTTCAGCAAGTTGCAATCATGAAATACAGAAATAAACAGTTTTTGAAAAACAAGGTCTAAGTCATGTTTGAGTCACTCTGTAAGTACCATTTTTGCTGTACTGTTTAAACTCGATGAAAGGAACATTGTTGACACTTTTCAGCAAGTTGCAATCATGAAATACAGAAATAAACAGTTTTTCAAAAACAAGGTCTAAGTCATGTTTGAGTCAATCTGTAAGTACCATTTTTGCTGTACTGTTTAAACTCGATGAAAGGAACACTGTTAACACTTTTCAGCATGTTGCAATCATGAAATACAGAAATAAAGAGTTTTTCAAAAACAAGGTCTAATTCATGTTTGAGTCACTGTAAGTACCATTTTGCTGTACTGTTTAAGCTCGATGAAAGGAACATTGTTGACACTTTTCAGCAAGTTGCAATCATGAAATACAGAAATAAAGAGTTTTTCAAAAACAAGGTCTAAGTCATGTTTGAGTCACTCTGTAAGTACCATTTTGCTGTACTGTTTAAACTCAATGAAGAACACTGTTAACACTTTTCAGCAAGTTGCAATCATGAAATACAGAAATAAAGAGTTTTTCAAAAACAAGGTCTAATTCATGTTTGAGTCACTCTGTAAGAACCATTTTGCTGTACTGTTTAAGCTCGATGAAAGGAACATTGTTGACACTTTTCAGCAAGTTGCAATCATGAAATACAGAAATAAACAGTTTTTCAAAAACAAGGTCTAAGTCATGTTTGAGTCAATCTGTAAGTACCATTTTTGCTGTACTGTTTAAACTCGATGAAAGGAACACTGTTAACACTTTTCAGCAAGTTGCAATCATGAAATACAGAAATAAAGAGTTTTTCAAAAACAAGGTCTAATTCATGTTTGAGTCACTGTAAGTACCATTTTGCTGTACTGTTTAAGCTCGATGAAAGGAACATTGTTGACACTTTTCAGCAAGTTGCAATCATGAAATACAGAAATAAAGAGTTTTTCAAAAACAAGGTCTAAGTCATGTTTGAGTCACTCTGTAAGTACCATTTTGCTGTACTGTTTAAACTCAATGAAGAACACTGTTAACACTTTTCAGCAAGTTGCAATCATGAAATACAGAAATAAAGAGTTTTTCAAAAACAAGGTCTAATTCATGTTTGAGTCACTCTGTAAGAACCATTTTGCTGTACTGTTTAAGCTCGATGAAAGGAACATTGTTGACACTTTTCAGCAAGTTGCAATCATGAAATACAGAAATAAACAGTTTTTCAAAAACAAGGTCTAAGTCATGTTTGAGTCAATCTGTAAGTACCATTTTTGCTGTACTGTTTAAACTCGATGAAAGGAACACTGTTAACACTTTTCAGCAAGTTTCAATCATGAAATACAGAAATAAAGAGTTTTTCAAAAACAAGGTCTAATTCATGTTTGAGTCACTGTAAGTACCATTTTGCTGTACTGTTTAAGCTCGATGAAAGGAACATTGTTGACACTTTTCAGCAAGTTGCAATCATGAAATACAGAAATAAAGAGTTTTTCAAAAACAAGGTCTAAGTCATGTTTGAGTCACTCTGTAAGTACCATTTTGCTGTACTGTTTAAACTAAATGAAGAACCCTGTTAACACTTTTCAGCAAGATGCAATCATGAAATACAGAAATAAAGAGTTTTTCAAAAACAAGGTCTAAGTCATGTTTGAGTCACAGTGTAAGTACCATTTTGCTGTACTGTTTAAGCTCGATGAAAGGAACATTGTTGACACTTTTCAGCAAGTTGCAATCATGAAATACAGAAATAAAGAGTTTTTCAAAAACAAGGTCTAATTCATGTTTGAGTCACTGTAAGTACCATTTTGCTGTACTGTTTAAGCTCGATGAAAGGAACATTGTTGACACTTTTCAGCAAGTTGCAATCATGAAATACAGAAATAAAGAGTTTTTCAAAAACAAGGTCTAAGTCATGTTTGAGTCACTCTGTAAGTACCATTTTGCTGTACTGTTTAAACTCAATGAAGAACCCTGTTAACACTTTTCAGCAAGATGCAATCATGAAATACAGAAATAAACAGTTTTTCAAAAACAAGGTCTAAGTCATGTTTGAGTCACTCTGTAAGTACCATTTTTGCTGTACTGTTTAAACTCGATGAAAGGAACACTGTTAACACTTTTCAGCAAGTTGCAATCATGAAATACAGAAATAGGAGTTTTTCAAAAACAAGGTCTAATTCATGTTTGAGTCACTGTAAGTACCATTTTGCTGTACTGTTTAAGCTCGAAGAAAGGAACATTGTTGACACTTTTCAGCAAGTTGCAATCATGAAATACAGAAATAAAGAGTTTTTCAAAAACAAGGTCTAAGTCATGTTTGAGTCACTCTGTAAGTACCATTTTGCTGTACTGTTTAAACTCAATGAAGAACACTGTTAACACTTTTCAGCAAGTTGCAATCATGAAATACAGAAATAAAGAGTTTTTCAAAAACAAGGTCTAATTCATGTTTGAGTCACTCTGTAAGAACCATTTTGCTGTACTGTTTAAGCTCGATGAAAGGAACATTGTTGACACTTTTCAGCAAGTTGCAATCATGAAATACAGAAATAAACAGTTTTTCAAAAACAAGGTCTAAGTCATGTTTGAGTCAATCTGTAAGTACCATTTTTGCTGTACTGTTTAAACTCGATGAAAGGAACACTGTTAACACTTTTCAGCAAGTTGCAATCATGAAATACAGAAATAAAGAGTTTTTCAAAAACAAGGTCTAATTCATGTTTGAGTCACTGTAAGTACCATTTTGCTGTACTGTTTAAGCTCGATGAAAGGAACATTGTTGACACTTTTCAGCAAGTTGCAATCATGAAATACAGAAATAAAGAGTTTTTCAAAAACAAGGTCTAAGTCATGTTTGAGTCACTCTGTAAGTACCATTTTGCTGTACTGTTTAAACTCAATGAAGAACACTGTTAACACTTTTCAGCAAGTTGCAATCATGAAATACAGAAATAAAGAGTTTTTCAAAAACAAGGTCTAATTCATGTTTGAGTCACTCTGTAAGAACCATTTTGCTGTACTGTTTAAGCTCGATGAAAGGAACATTGTTGACACTTTTCAGCAAGTTGCAATCATGAAATACAGAAATAAACAGTTTTTCAAAAACAAGGTCTAAGTCATGTTTGAGTCAATCTGTAAGTACCATTTTTGCTGTACTGTTTAAACTCGATGAAAGGAACACTGTTAACACTTTTCAGCAAGTTTCAATCATGAAATACAGAAATAAAGAGTTTTTCAAAAACAAGGTCTAATTCATGTTTGAGTCACTGTAAGTACCATTTTGCTGTACTGTTTAAGCTCGATGAAAGGAACATTGTTGACACTTTTCAGCAAGTTGCAATCATGAAATACAGAAATAAAGAGTTTTTCAAAAACAAGGTCTAAGTCATGTTTGAGTCACTCTGTAAGTACCATTTTGCTGTACTGTTTAAACTAAATGAAGAACCCTGTTAACACTTTTCAGCAAGATGCAATCATGAAATACAGAAATAAAGAGTTTTTCAAAAACAAGGTCTAAGTCATGTTTGAGTCACAGTGTAAGTACCATTTTGCTGTACTGTTTAAGCTCGATGAAAGGAACATTGTTGACACTTTTCAGCAAGTTGCAATCATGAAATACAGAAATAAAGAGTTTTTCAAAAACAAGGTCTAATTCATGTTTGAGTCACTGTAAGTACCATTTTGCTGTACTGTTTAAGCTCGATGAAAGGAACATTGTTGACACTTTTCAGCAAGTTGCAATCATGAAATACAGAAATAAAGAGTTTTTCAAAAACAAGGTCTAAGTCATGTTTGAGTCACTCTGTAAGTACCATTTTGCTGTACTGTTTAAACTCAATGAAGAACCCTGTTAACACTTTTCAGCAAGATGCAATCATGAAATACAGAAATAAACAGTTTTTCAAAAACAAGGTCTAAGTCATGTTTGAGTCACTCTGTAAGTACCATTTTTGCTGTACTGTTTAAACTCGATGAAAGGAACACTGTTAACACTTTTCAGCAAGTTGCAATCATGAAATACAGAAATAGGAGTTTTTCAAAAACAAGGTCTAATTCATGTTTGAGTCACTGTAAGTACCATTTTGCTGTACTGTTTAAGCTCGAAGAAAGGAACATTGTTGACACTTTTCAGCAAGTTGCAATCATGAAATACAGAAATAAAGAGTTTTTCAAAAACAAGGTCTAAGTCATGTTTGAGTCACTCTGTAAGTACCATTTTGCTGTACTGTTTAAGCTCGATGAAAGGAACATTGTTGACACTTTTCAGCAAGTTGCAATCATGTAATACAGAAATAAAAAGTTTCTCAAAAACAAGGTCACTCTGTAAGTACCATGTTTGTCGAACTGCTTAATCAGGGTGATAAGAACACTGTTGACACTTTTCAGCAAGTTGCAATGATGTAATAAAGAAATAAACAGTTTCTCAAAAACAAGGTCACTCTGTAAGTACCATTTTGCTGTACTGTTTAAACTCGATGAAAGGAACACTGTTAACACTTTTCAGCAAGTTGCAATCATGAAATACAGAAATAAAGAGTTTTTCAAAAACAAGGTCTAATTCATGTTTGAGTCACTCTGTAAGAACCATTTTGCTGTACTGTTTAAGCTCGATGAAAGGATCATTGTTGACACTTTTCAGCAAGTTGCAATCATGAAATACAGAAATAAACAGTTTTTGAAAAACAAGGTCTAAGTCATGTTTGAGTCACTCTGTAAGTACCATTTTTGCTGTACTGTTTAAACTCGATGAAAGGAACACTGTTAACACTTTTCAGCAAATTGCAATCATGAAATACAGAAATAAAGAGTTTTTCAAAAACAAGGTCTAATTCATGTTTGAGTCACTCTGTAAGAACCATTTTGCTGTACTGTTTAAGCTCGATGAAAGGAACATTGTTGACACTTTTCAGCAAGTTGCAATCATGAAATACAGAAATAAACTGTTTTTCAAAAACAAGGTCTAAGTCATGTTTGAGTCAATCTGTAAGTACCATTTTTGCTGTACTGTTTAAACTCGATGAAAGGAACACTGTTAACACTTTTCAGCAAGTTGCAATCATGAAATACAGAAATAAAGAGTTTTTCAAAAACAAGGTCTAATTCATGTTTGAGTAACTGTAAGTACCATTTTGCTGTACTGTTTAAGCTCGATGAAAGGAACATTGTTGACACTTTTCAGCAAGTTGCAATCATGAAATACAGAAATAAACAGTTTTTGAAAAACAAGGTCTAAGTCATGTTTGAGTCACTCTGTAAGTACCATTTTTGCTGTACTGTTTAAGCTCGATGAAAGGAACACTGTTAACACTTTTCAGCAAATTGCAATCATGAAATACAGAAAGAAAGAGTTTTTCAAAAACAAGGTCTAATTCATGTTTGAGTCACTCTGTAAGAACCATTTTGCTGTACTGTTTAAGCTCGATGAAAGGAACATTGTTGACACTTTTCAGCAAGTTGCAATCATGAAATACAGAAATAAACAGTTTTTCAAAAACAAGGTCTAAGTCATGTTTGAGTCAATCTGTAAGTACCATTTTTGCTGTACTGTTTAAACTCGATGAAAGGAACACTGTTAACACTTTTCAGCAAGTTGCAATCATGAAATTCAGAAATAAAGAGTTTTTCAAAAACAAGGTCTAATTCATGTTTGAGTCACTCTGTAAGAACCATTTTGCTGTACTGTTTAAGCTCGATGAAAGGAACATTGTTGACACTTTTCAGCAAGTTGCAATCATGAAATACAGAAATAAACAGTTTTTCAAAAACAAGGTCTAAGTCATGTTTGAGTCACTCTGTAAGTACCATTTTTGCTGTACTGTTTAAACTCGATGAAAGGAACACTGTTAACACTTTTCAGCAAGTTGCAATCATGACATACAGAAATAAAGAGTTTTTCAAAAACAAGGTCTAAGTCATGTTTGAGTCACTCTGTAAGTACCATTTTGCTGTACTGTTTAAGCTCGATGAAAGGAACATTGTTGACACTTTTCAGCAAGTTGCAATCATGAAATACAGAAATAAAGAGTTTTTCAAAAACAAGGTCTAATTCATGTTTGAGTCACTGTAAGTACCATTTTGCTGTACTGTTTAAGCTCGATGAAAGGAACATTGTTGACACTTTTCAGCAAGTTGCAATCATGAAATACAGAAATAAAGAGTTTTTCAAAAACAAGGTCTAAGTCATGTTTGAGTCACTCTGTAAGTACATTTTGCTGTACTGTTTAAACTCAATGAAGAACACTGTTAACACTTTTCAGCAAGTTGCAATCATGAAATACAGAAATAAAGAGTTTTTCAAAAACAAGGTCTAATTCATGTTTGAGTCACTCTGTAAGAACCATTTTGCTGTACTGTTTAAGCTCGATGAAAGGAACATTGTTGACACTTTTCAGCAAGTTGCAATCATGAAATACAGAAATAAACAGTTTTTGAAAAACAAGGTCTAAGTCATGTTTGAGTCACTCTGTAAGTACCATTTTTGCTGTACTGTTTAAACTCGATGAAAGGAACACTGTTAACACTTTTCAGCAAATTGCAATCATGAAATACAGAAATAAAGAGTTTTTCAAAAACAAGGTCTAATTCATGTTTGAGTCACTCTGTAAGAACCATTTTGCTGTACTGTTTAAGCTCGATGAAAGGAACATTGTTGACACTTTTCAGCAAGTTGCAATCATGAAATACAGAAATAAACAGTTTTTCAAAAACAAGGTCTAAGTCATGTTTGAGTCAATCTGTAAGTACCATTTTTGCTGTACTGTTTAAACTCGATGAAAGGAACACTGTTAACACTTTTCAGCAAGTTGCAATCATGAAATACAGAAATAAAGAGTTTTTCAAAAACAAGGTCTAATTCATGTTTGAGTCACTGTAAGTACCATTTTGCTGTACTGTTTAAGCTCGATGAAAGGAACATTGTTGACACTTTTCAGCAAGTTGCAATCATGAAATTCAGAAATAAAGAGTTTTTCAAAAACAAGGTCTAAGTCATGTTTGAGTCACTCTGTAAGTACCATTTTGCTGTACTGTTTAAGCTCGATGAAAGGAACATTGTTGACACTTTTCAGCAAGTTGCAATCATGTAATACAGAAATAAAAAGTTTTTCAAAAACAAGGTCTAAGTCATGTTTGAGTCACTCTGTAAGTACCATTTTGCTGTACTGTTTAAGCTCGATGAAAGGAACATTGTTGACACTTTTCAGCAAGTTGCAATCATGTAATACAGAAAAAAAAGTTTCTCAAAAACAAGGTCACTCTGTAAGTACCATGTTTGTCGAACTGCTTAATCACGGTGATAAGAACACTGTTGACACTTTTCAGCAAGTTGCAATGATGTAATAAAGAAATAAACAGTTTCTCAAAAACAAGGTCACTCTGTAAGTACCATTTTGCTGTACTGTTTAAACTCGATGAAAGGAACACTGTTAACACTTTTCAGCAAGTTGCAATCATGAAATTCAGAAATAAAGAGTTTTTCAAAAACAAGGTCTAATTCATGTTTGAGTCACTCTGTAAGAACCATTTTGCTGTACTGTTTAAGCTCGATGAAAGGAACATTGTTGACACTTTTCAGCAAGTTGCAATCATGAAATACAGAAATAAACAGTTTTTCAAAAACAAGGTCTAAGTCATGTTTGAGTCACTCTGTAAGTACCATTTTTGCTGTACTGTTTAAACTCGATGAAAGGAACACTGTTAACACTTTTCAGCAAGTTGCAATCATGACATACAGAAATAAAGAGTTTTTCAAAAACAAGGTCTAAGTCATGTTTGAGTCACTCTGTAAGTACCATTTTGCTGTACTGTTTAAGCTCGATGAAAGGAACATTGTTGACACTTTTCAGCAAGTTGCAATCATGAAATACAGAAATAAAGAGTTTTTCAAAAACAAGGTCTAAGTCATGTTTGAGTCACTCTGTAAGTACCATTTTGCTGTACTGTTTAAGCTCGATGAAAGGAACATTGTTGACACTTTTCAGCAAGTTGCAATCATGTAATACAGAAATAAAAAGTTTCTCAAAAACAAGGTCACTCTGTAAGTACCATGTTTGTCGAACTGCTTAATCAGGGTGATAAGAACACTGTTGACACTTTTCAGCAAGTTGCAATGATGTAATAAAGAAATAAACAGTTTCTCAAAAACAAGGTCACTCTGTAAGTACCATTTTGCTGTACTGTTTAAACTCGATGAAAGGAACACTGTTAACACTTTTCAGTAAGTTGCAATCATGAAATACAGAAATAAAGAGTTTTTCAAAAACAAGGTCTAATTCATGTTTGAGTCACTCTGTAAGAACCATTTTGCTGTACTGTTTAAGCTCGATGAAAGGAACATTGTTGACACTTTTCAGCAAGTTGCAATCATGAAATACAGAAATAAACAGTTTTTGAAAAACAAGGTCTAAGTCATGTTTGAGTCACTCTGTAAGTACCATTTTTGCTGTACTGTTTAAACTCGATGAAAGGAACACTGTTAACACTTTTCAGCAAATTGCAATCATGAAATACAGAAATAAAGAGTTTTTCAAAAACAAGGTCTAATTCATGTTTGAGTCACTCTGTAAGAACCATTTTGCTGTACTGTTTAAGCTCGATGAAAGGAACATTGTTAACACTTTTCAGCAAGTTGCAATCATGAAATACAGAAATAAAGAGTTTTTCAAAAACAAGGTCTAATTCATGTTTGAGTCACTGTAAGTACCATTTTGCTGTACTGTTTAAGCTCGATGAAAGGAACATTGTTGACACTTTTCAGCAAGTTGCAATCATGAAATACAGAAATAAAGAGTTTTTCAAAAACAAGGTCTAAGTCATGTTTGAGTCACTCTGTAAGTACCATTTTGCTGTACTGTTTAAACTCAATGAAGAACACTGTTAACACTTTTCAGCAAGTTGCAATCATGAAATACAGAAATAAAGAGTTTTTCAAAAACAAGGTCTAATTCATGTTTGAGTCACTCTGTAAGAACCATTTTGCTGTACTGTTTAAGCTCGATGAAAGGAACATTGTTGACACTTTTCAGCAAGTTGCAATCATGAAATACAGAAATAAACAGTTTTTGAAAAACAAGGTCTAAGTCATGTTTGAGTCACTCTGTAAGTACCATTTTTGCTGTACTGTTTAAACTCGATGAAAGGAACACTGTTAACACTTTTCAGCAAATTGCAATCATGAAATACAGAAATAAAGAGTTTTTCAAAAACAAGGTCTAATTCATGTTTGAGTCACTCTGTAAGAACCATTTTGCTGTACTGTTTAAGCTCGATGAAAGGAACATTGTTGACACTTTTCAGCAAGTTGCAATCATGTAATACAGAAATAAAAAGTTTTTCAAAAACAAGGTCTAAGTAATGTTTGAGTCACTCTGTAAGTACCATTTTGCTGTACTGTTTAAGCTCGATGAAAGGAACATTGTTGACACTTTTCAGCAAGTTGCAATCATGTAATACAGAAATAAAAAGTTTCTCAAAAACAAGGTCACTCTGTAAGTACCATGTTTGTCGAACTGCTTAATCAGGGTGATAAGAACACTGTTGACACTTTTCAGCAAGTTGCAATGATGTAATAAAGAAATAAACAGTTTCTCAAAAACAAGGTCACTCTGTAAGTACCATTTTGCTGTACTGTTTAAACTCGATGAAAGGAACACTGTTAACACTTTTCAGCAAGTTGCAATCATGAAATACAGAAATAAAGAGTTTTTCAAAAACAAGGTCTAATTCATGTTTGAGTCACTCTGTAAGAACCATTTTGCTGTACTGTTTAAGCTCGATGAAAGGAACATTGTTGACACTTTTCAGCAAGTTGCAATCATGAAATACAGAAATAAACAGTTTTTGAAAAACAAGGTCTAAGTCATGTTTGAGTCACTCTGTAAGTACCATTTTTGCTGTACTGTTTAAACTCGATGAAAGGAACACTGTTAACACTTTTCAGCATATTGCAATCATGAAATACAGAAATAAAGAGTTTTTCAAAAACAAGGTCTAATTCATGTTTGAGTCACTCTGTAAGAACCATTTTGCTGTACTGTTTAAGCTCGATGAAAGGAACATTGTTGACACTTTTCAGCAAGTTGCAATCATGAAATACAGAAATAAACAGTTTTTCAAAAACAAGGTCTAAGTCATGTTTGAGTCAATCTGTAAGTACCATTTTTGCTGTACTGTTTAAACTCGATGAAAGGAACACTGTTAACACTTTTCAGCAAGTTGCAATCATGAAATACAGAAATAAACAGTTTTTCAAAAACAAGGTCTAAGTCATGTTTGAGTCACTCTGTAAGAACCATTTTGCTGTACTGTTTAAGCTCGATGAAAGGAACATTGTTGACACTTTTCAGCAAGTTGCAATCATGAAATACAGAAATAAAAAGTTTCTCAAAAACAAGGTCACTCTGTAAGTACCATGTTTGTCGAACTGCTTAATCAGGGTGATAAGAACACTGTTGACACTTTTCAGCAAGTTGCAATGATGTAATAAAGAAATAAACAGTTTCTCAAAAACATGGTCACTCTGTAAGTACCATTTTGCTGTACTGTTTAAACTCGATGAAAGGAACACTGTTAACACTTTTCAGCAAGATGCAATCATGAAATACAGAAATAAACAGTTTTTCAAAAACAAGGTCTAAGTCACGTTTGAGTCACTCTGTAAGTACCATTTTGCTGTACTGTTTAAACTCGATGAAAGGAGCACTGTTAACACTTTTCAGCAAGTTGCAATCATGAAATACAGAAATAAATAGTTTTTCACAAACAAGGTCTAAATCATGTTTGATGCACTCTGTAAGAACCATTTTTGCTGTATACCTTAATCAGGATGATAGGAACACTGTTGACACTTTTCAGCAAGTTGCAATCATGTAATACAGAAATAAACAGTTTCTCAAAAACAAGGTCACTCTGTAAGTACCATGTTTGTTGAACTGCTTAATCAGGATGATAAGAACACTGTTGACACTTGTCAGCAAGTTGCAATGATGTAATAAAGAAATAAACCGTTTCTCAAAAACAAGGTCTAAGTCATGTTTGAGTCACTCTGTAAGAACCATTTTGCTGTACTGTTTAAACTCGATGAAAGGAACACTGTTAACCTGTTAGGGCTAGGGGGCAGCATTGACACGGCTGGATAAAAAACATACCCGATTTAATCTGGTTACCACTCCTACTCAGTAACTAGAATATGCATATACTTATTACATATGGATAGAAAACACCCTAAATTTTCTAAAACTGTTTGAATGGTGTCTGTGAGTATAACAGAACTCAAATGGCAGGTCAAAACCTGAGAGATTCCTTTACAGGAAGTGGCCTGTCTGACCATTTCTGGAACTTCTTTGCCATCTCTATCATTTACTAAGGATCTCTGCTCTAACGTGACACTTCCCACGTCGTCCATAGGCTCTCATAGCCCGGGAAAAAAGAGAATGTCGTCATTCCAGCCCCAGGCTGAAACACATTATCGCCTTTCTCAAGTGGCCCATCAAGAGACACTAGCTTATGCGCGTGACCCCGACCGCCCCCGCCTTTGGGATTTTTTCCTCTGTTTGCCGAAAAGGAGATTCCCTGTCGGAATTTTACCGCTTTTCTACGAGAAAAATGACGTAAAAATTGATTTTAAACAGCGGTTGACATGCTTCGACGTACGGCAATTGAATACTTTGAATTTTATTGTCAGGAATTGCGCCAAGCGCGCGACACTTCTTTACTATTTCGGATAGTGTCTGGAACGCACGAACAAAACGCCGCTATTCGGATATAACGATGGATTATTTTGGACCAAACCAACATTTGTTATTGAAGTAGACGTCCTGGGTGTGCATTCTGACGAAGACAACAAAAGGTAATGACATTTTTATAATAGTAAATATGATTATGGTGAGTGCTAAACTTGCCGGGTGTCTAAATAGCGAGCCCGTGATGCCTGGGCTATATACTTAGAATATTGCAAAATGTGCTTTCACCAAAAAGCTATTTTAAAATCGGACATATCGAGTGCATAGAGGAGGTCTGTATCTATAATTCTTAAAATAATTGTTATGCTTTTTGTGAACGTTTATCGTGAGTAATTTAGTAAAATGTTAGCGAATTCCCCGTAAGTTTGCGGGGGGTATGCTAGTTCTGAACGTCACATGCTAATGTAAAAAGCTGGTTTTTGATATAAATATGAACTTGATTGAACAAAACATGCATGTATTGTATAACATAATGTCCTAGGGTTGTCATCTGATGAAGATCATCAAAGGTGAGTGCTGCATTTAGCTGTCTTCTGGGTTTTGGTGACATTATATGCTGGCTTGAAAAATGGGTGTCTGATTATTTCTGGCTTGGTACTCTGCTGACATAATCTAATGTTTTGCTTTCGTTGTAAAGCCTTTTTGAAATCGGACAGTGTGGTTAGATTAACGAGAGTCTTATCTTTAAATGGCTGTAAAATAGTCATATGTTTGAGAAATTGAAGTAATAGGATTTTGAAGATTTTGAAAATCGCGCCACAGGCTGGCAGTGGATGTTACGTAGGTGGGACGAATTCGTCCCGCCGGTCCCATAGAGGTTAACACTTTTCAGCAAGTTGCAATCATGAAATACAGAAATAAAGTGTTTTTCAAAAACAAGGTCTAATTCATGTTTGAGTCACTCTGTAAGAACCATTTTGCTGTACTGTTTAAGCTCGATGAAAGGAACATTGTTGACACTTTTCAGCAAGTTGCAATCATGAAATACAGAAATAAACAGTTTTTCAAAAACAAGGTCTAAGTCACGTTTGAGTCACTCTGTAAGTACCATTTTGCTGTACTGTTTAAACTCGATGAAAGGAACACTGTTAACACTTTTCAGCAAGTTGCAATCATGAAATACAGAAATAAATAGTTTTTCACAAACAAGGTCTAAATCATGTTTGATGCACTCTGTAAGAACCATTTTTGCTGTATACCTTAACATTGTTGACACTTTTCAGCAAGTTGCAATCATGTAATACAGAAATAAAAAGTTTCTCAAAAACAAGGTCACTCTGTAAGTACCATGTTTGTCGAACTGCTTAATCAATGTGATAAGAACACTGTTGACACTTTTCAGCAAGTTGCAATGATGTAATAAAGAAATAAACAGTTTCTCAAAAACATGGTCACTCTGTAAGTACCATTTTGCTGTACTGTTTAAACTCGATGAAAGGAACACTGTTAACACTTTTCAGCAAGATGCAATCATGAAATACAGAAATAAACAGTTTTTCAAAAACAAGGTCTAAGTCACGTTTGAGTCACTCTGTAAGTACCATTTTGCTGTACTGTTTAAACTCGATGAAAGGAACACTGTTAACACTTTTCAGCAAGTTGCAATCATGAAATACAGAAATAAATAGTTTTTCACAAACAAGGTCTAAATCATGTTTGATGCACTCTGTAAGAACCATTTTTGCTGTATACCTTAATCAGGATGATAGGAACACTGTTGACACTTTTCAGCAAGTTGCAATGATGTAATAAAGAAATAAACAGTTTCTCAAAAACAAGGTCACTCTGTAAGTACCATGTTTGTTGAACTGCTTAATCAGGATGATAAGAACACTGTTGACACTTTTCAGCAAGTTGCAATGATGTAATAAAGAAATAAACAGTTTCTCAAAAACAAGGTCACTCTGTAAGTACCATTTTGCTGTACTGTTTAAACTCGATGAAAGGAACACTGTTAACACTTTTCAGCAAGTTGCAATCATGAAATACAGAAATAAAGAGTTTTTCAAAAACAAGGTCTAATTCATGTTTGAGTCACTGTAAGTACCATTTTGCTGTACTGTTTAAGCTCGATGAAAGGAACATTGTTGACACTTTTCAGCAAGTTGCAATCATGTAATACAGAAATAAAAAGTTTTTCAAAAACAAGGTCTAAGTCATGTTTGAGTCACTCTGTAAGTACCATTTTAATGTACTGTTTAAGCTCGATGAAAGGAACATTGTTGACACTTTTCAGCAAGTTGCAATCATGTAATATAGAAATAAAAAGTTTCTCAAAAACAAGGTCACTCTGTAAGTACCATGTTTGTCGAACTGCTTAATCAATGTGATAAGAACACTGTTGACACTTTTCAGCAAGTTGCAATCATGTAATACAGAAATAAAGAGTTTTTCAAAAACAAGGTCTAATTCATGTTTGAGTCACTCTGTAAGAACCATTTTGCTGTACTGTTTAAGCTCGATGAAAGGAACATTGTTGACACTTTTCAGCAAGTTGCAATCATGAAATACAGAAATAAACAGTTTTTCAAAAACAAGGTCTAAGTCATGTTTGAGTCAATCTGTAAGTACCATTTTTGCTGTACTGTTTAAACTCGATGAAAGGAACACTGTTAACACTTTTCAGCAAGTTGCAATCATGAAATACAGAAATAAAGAGTTTTTCAAAAACAAGGTCTAATTCATGTTTGAGTCACTGTAAGTACCATTTTGCTGTACTGTTTAAGCTCGATGAAAGGAACATTGTTGACACTTTTCAGCAAGTTGCAATCATGAAATACAGAAATAAAGAGTTTTTCAAAAACAAGGTCTAAGTCATGTTTGAGTCACTCTGTAAGTACCATTTTGCTGTACTGTTTAAACTCAATGAAGAACCCTGTTAACACTTTTCAGCAAGATGCAATCATGAAATACAGAAATAAAGAGTTTTTCAAAAACAAGGTCTAAGTCATGTTTGAGTCACAGTGTAAGTACCATTTTGCTGTACTGTTTAAGCTCGATGAAAGGAACATTGTTGACTCTTTTCAGCAAGTTGCAATCATGAAATACAGAAATAAACAGTTTTTCAAAAACAAGGTCTAAGTCATGTTTGAGTCACTCTGTAAGAACCATTTTGCTGTACTGTTTAAGCTTGATGAAAGGAACATTGTTGACACTTTTCAGCAAGTTGCAATCATGAAATACAGAAATAAATAGTTTTTCACAAACAAGGTCTAAATCATGATTGATGCACTCTGTAAGAACCATATATGCTGTACTAAATCATGTTTGATGCACTCTGTAAGAACCATATTTGCTGTATTCCTTAATCAGGATGATAGGAACACTGTTGACACTTTTCAGCAAGTTGCAATCATGTAATACAGAAATAAACAGTTTCTCAAAAACAAGGTCACTCTGTAAGTACCATGTTTGTTGAACTGCTTAAACTCGATGAAAGGAACACTGTTAACCTGTTGGGTCTAGGGGGCAGCATTTGCACGTCTGGATAAAAAAAATGTACCCGATTTAATCTGGTTACTAATCCTACCCAGTAACTAGAATATGCATATACTTATTATATATGGATAGAAAACACTCTAAAGTTTCCAAAACTGTTTGAATGGTGTCTGTGAGTATAACAGAACTCATTTGGCAGGCAAAACCCTGAGACATTTTCTGACAGGAAGTGGATACCTGATGTGTTGTATTGACTTTAAAGCTATCCCATTGAAAAACACAGGGGTTTAGGAATATTTTGGCACTTCCTATTGCTTCCACTAGATGTCACCAGCCTTTACAAAGTGTTTTGAGTCTTCTGGAGGGAGATCTGACCGAACAAGAGCCATGGAACGGTGATGTCCCATTAGACACCTGGCGCGCTACTTCATGTTGGGTACCCTCGTTCCAATACGTTATAAAAGGCTATGCATTCGTCCACCTTGAATATTATTCATGTTCTGGTTAAAAAAGGCCCTAATGATTTATGCTATACAACGTTTGACATGTTTGAACGAACGGAAATATATTTTTTCCCCTCGTTCATGACGAGAAGTCCGGCTGGCTTACATCATGTGCTAACGAGACGGAGATTTTTGGACATAAATGATGAGCTTTTTTGAACAAAACTACATTCGTTATGGACCTGTGATACCTGGAAGTGACATCTGATGAAGAGAATCAAAGGTAATGGATTATTTACATAGTATTTTCGATTTTAGATCTCCCCAACATGACGTCTAGTCTGTATCGCAACGCGTATTTTTCTGGGCACAGTGCTCAGATTATTGCAAAGTGTGATTTCCCAGTAAGGTTATTTTTAAATCTGGCAAGTTGATTGCGTTCAAAAGATGTAAATCTATAATTCTTTAAATGACAATATAATATTTTACCAATGTTTTCTAATTTTAATTATTTAATTTGTGACGCTGACTTGACTGCCGGTTATTGGAGGGAAACGATTTCCTCAACATCAATGCCATAGTAAAACGCTGTTTTTGTATATAAATATGAACTTGATAGAACTAAAAATGCATGCATTGTCTAACATAATGTCCTAGGAGTGTCATCTGATGGAGATTGTAAAAGGTTAGTGTATCATTTTAGCTGGTTTTATGGTTTTGGTGACCCTGTCTTTGACTTGACAAAACATTACACACAACTCTTGTAAATGTACTGTCCTAACATACTCTAAATTTATGCTTTCGCCGTAAAACCTTTTTGAAATCGTAAAACGTGGTTAGATTAAGGAGATGTTTATCTTTCAAATGGTGTAACATAGTTGTATTTTTGAAAAATTTGAATTTTGACATTTATTTGGATTCAAATTTGCCGCTCTTGAAATGCACCTGCTGTTGATGGAGTGCACCACAGGTGGCACGCTAGCGTCCCACCTAGCCCCAAGAGGTTAACACTTTTCAGCAAGTTGCAATCATGAAATACAGAAATAAAGAGTTTTTCAAAAACAAGGTCTAATTCATGTTTGAGTCACTGGTAAGTACCATTTTGCTGTACTGTTTAAGCTCGATGAAAGGAACATTGTTGACACTTTTCAGCAAGTTGCAATCATGAAATACAGAAATAAAGAGTTTTTCAAAAACAAGGTCTAAGTCATGTTTGAGTCACTTTTAAGTACCATTTTGCTGTACTGTTTAAGCTCGATGAAAGGAACATTGTTGACACTTTTCAGCAAGTTGCAATCATGAAATACAAAAATAAAGAGTTTTTCAAAAACAAGGTCTAAGTCATGTTTGAGTCATTGTAAGTACCATTTTGCTGTACTGTTTAAGCTCGATGAAAGGAACATTGTTGACACTTTTCAGCAAGTTGCAATCATGTAATACAGAAATAAAAAGTTTCTCAAAAACAAGGTCACTCTGTAAGTACCATGTTTGTCGAACTGCTTAATCAGGATGATAAGAACACTGTTGACACTTTTCAGCAAGTTGCAATCATGAAATACAGAAATAAAGAGTTTTTCAAAAACAAGGTCTAAGTCATGTTTGAGTCACTCTGTAAGTACCATTTTGCTGTACTGTTTAAGCTCGATGAAAGGAACATTGTTGACACTTTTCAGCAAGTTGCAATCATGAAATACAGAAATAAACAGTTTCTCAAAAACAAGGTCACTCTGTAAGTACCATTTTGCTGTACTGTTTAAGCTCGATGAAAGGAACATTGTTGACACTTTTCAGCAAGTTGCAATGATGTAATAAAGAAATAAACAGTTTCTCAAAAACAAGGTCACTCTGTAAGTACCATTTTGCTGTACTGTTTAAACTCGATGAAAGGAACACTGTTAACACATTTCAGCAAGTTGCAATCATGAAATACAGAAATAAATAGTTTTTCACAAACAAGGTCTAAATCATGTTTGATGCACTCTGTAAGAACCATATTTGCTGTACTAAATCATGTTTGATGCACTCTGTAAGAACCATATTTGCTGTATTCCTTAATCAGGATGATAGGAACACTGTTGACACTTTTCAGCAAGTTGCAATCATGTAATACAGAAATAAACAGTTTCTCAAAAACAAGGTCACTCTGTAAGTACCATGTTTGTTGAACTGCTTAAACTCGATGAAAGGAACACTGTTAACACTTTTCAGCAAGTTGCAATCATGAAATACAGAAATAAAGAGTTTTTCAAAAACAAGGTCTAATTCATGTTTGAGTCACTGGTAAGTACCATTTTGCTGTACTGTTTAAGCTCGATGAAAGGAACATTGTTGACACTTTTCAGCAAGTTGCAATCATGAAATACAGAAATAAAGAGTTTTTCAAAAACAAGGTCTAAGTCAAGTTTGAGTCACTTTTAAGTACCATTTTGCTGTACTGTTTCAGCTCGATGAAAGGAACATTGTTGACACTTTTCAGCAAGTTGCAATCATGAAATACAAAAATAAAGAGTTTTTCAAAAACAAGGTCTAATTCATGTTTAAGTCACTCTGTAAGAACCATTTTGCTGTACTGTTTAAGCTCGATGAAAGGAACATTGTTGACACTTTTCAGCAAGTTGCAATCATGAAATACAGAAATAAACAGTTTTTCAAAAACAAGGTCTAAGTCATGTTTGAGTCAATCTGTAAGTACCATTTTTGCTGTACTGTTTAAACTCGATGAAAGGAACACTGTTAACACTTTTCAGCAAGTTGCAATCATGAAATACAGAAATAAAGAGTTTTTCAAAAACAAGGTCTAAGTCATGTTTGAGTCAATCTGTAAGTACCATTTTTGCTGTACTGTTTAAACTCGATGAAAGGAACACTGTTAACACTTTTCAGCAAGTTGCAATCATGAAATACAGAAATAAAGAGTTTTTCAAAAACAAGGTCTAAGTCATGTTTGAGTCACTCTGTAAGTACCATTTTGCTGTACTGTTTAAGCTCGATGAAAGGAACATTGTTGACACTTTTCAGCAAGTTGCAATCATGAAATACAGAAATAAAGAGTTTTTCAAAAACAAGGTCTAAGTCATGTTTGAGTCACTCTGTAAGTACCATTTTGCTGTACTGTTTAAGCTCGATGAAAGGAACATTGTTGACACTTTTCAGCAAGTTGCAATCATGAAATACAGAAATAAACAGTTTCTCAAAAACAAGGTCACTCTGTAAGTACCATGTTTGTTGAACTGCTTAAACTCGATGAAAGGAACACTGTTAACACTTTTCAGCAAGTTGCAATCATGAAATACAGAAATAAAGAGTTTTTCAAAAACAAGGTCTAATTCATGTTTGAGTCACTGGTAAGTACCATTTTGCTGTACTGTTTAAGCTCGATGAAAGGAACATTGTTGACACTTTTCAGCAAGTTGCAATCATGAAATACAGAAATAAACAGTTTTACAAAAACCAGGTCTAAGTCATGTTTGAGTCACTCTGTAAGTACCATTTTTGCTGTACTGTTTAAACTCGATGAAAGGAACACTGTTAACACTTTTCAGCAAGTTGCAATCATGAAATACAGAAATAAAGAGTTTTTCAAAAACAAGGTCTAATTCATGTTTAAGTCACTCTGTAAGAACCATTTTGCTGTACTGTTTAAGCTCGATGAAAGGAACATTGTTGACACTTTTCAGCAAGTTGCAATCATGAAATACAGAAATAAACAGTTTTTCAAAAACAAGGTCTAAGTCATGTTTGAGTCAATCTGTAAGTACCATTTTTGCTGTACTGTTTAAACTCGATGAAAGGAACACTGTTAACACTTTTCAGCAAGTTGCAATCATGAAATACAGAAATAAAGAGTTTTTCAAAAACAAGGTCTAAGTCATGTTTGAGTCAATCTGTAAGTACCATTTTTGCTGTACTGTTTAAACTCGATGAAAGGAACACTGTTAACACCTTTCAGCAAGTTGCAATCATGAAATACAGAAATAAAGATTTTTTCAAAAACAAGGTCTAAGTCATGTTTGAGCACTCTGTAAGTACCATTTTGCTGTACTGTTTAAGCTCGATGAAAGGAACATTGTTGACACTTTTCAGCAAGTTGCAATCATGAAATACAGAAATAAAGAGTTTTTCAAAAACAAGGTCTAAGTCATGTTTGAGTCACTCTGTAAGTACCATTTTGCTGTACTGTTTAAGCTCGATGAAAGGAACATTGTTGACACTTTTCAGCAAGTTGCAATCATGAAATACAGAAATAAACAGTTTCTCAAAAACAAGGTCACTCTGTAAGTACCATGTTTGTTGAACTGCTTAAACTCGATGAAAGGAACACTGTTAACACTTTTCAGCAAGTTGCAATCATGAAATACAGAAATAAAGAGTTTTTCAAAAACAAGGTCTAATTCATGTTTGAGTCACTGGTAAGTACCATTTTGCTGTACTGTTTAAGCTCGATGAAAGGAACATTGTTGACACTTTTCAGCAAGTTGCAATCATGTAATACAGAAATAAAAAGTTTCTCAAAAACAAGGTCACTCTGTAAGTACCATGTTTGTCGAACTGCTTAATCAGGATGATAAGAACACTGTTGACACTTTTCAGCAAGTTGCAATCATGAAATACAGAAATAAACAGTTTCTCAAAAACAAGGTCACTCTGTAAGTACCATTTTGCTGTACTGTTTAAGCTCGATGAAAGGAACATTGTTGACACTTTTCAGCAAGTTGCAATGATGTAATAAAGAAATAAACAGTTTCTCAAAAACAAGGTCACTCTGTAAGTACCATTTTGCTGTACTGTTTAAACTCGATGAAAGGAACACTGTTAACACTTTTCAGCAAGTTGCAATCATGAAATACAGAAATAAAGAGTTTTTCAAAAACAAGGTCTAATTCATGTTTGAGTCACTCTGTAAGAACCATTTTGCTGTACTGTTTAAGCTCGATGAAAGGAACATTGTTGACACTTTTCAGCAAGTTGCAATCATGAAATACAGAAATAAACAGTTTTTCAAAAACGAGGTCTAAGTCACGTTTGAGTCACTCTGTAAGTACCATTTTGCTGTACTGTTTAAACTCGATGAAAGGAACACTGTTAACACTTTTCAGCAAGTTGCAATCATGAAATACAGAAATAAAGAGTTTTTCAAAAACAAGGTCTAATTCATGTTTAAGTCACTCTGTAAGAACCATTTTGCTGTACTGTTTAAGCTCGATGAAAGGAACATTGTTGACACTTTTCAGCAAGTTGCAATCATGAAATACAGAAATAAACAGTTTTTCAAAAACAAGGTCTAAGTCATGTTTGAGTCAATCTGTAAGTACCATTTTTGCTGTACTGTTTAAACTCGATGAAAGGAACACTGTTAACACTTTTCAGCAAGTTGCAATCATGAAATACAGAAATAAAGAGTTTTTCAAAAACAAGGTCTAATTCATGTTTGAGTCACTGGTAAGTACCATTTTGCTGTACTGTTTAAGCTCGATGAAAGGAACATTGTTGACACTTTTCAGCAAGTTGCAATCATGAAATACAGAAATAAAGAGTTTTTCAAAACAAGGTCTAAGTCATGTTTGAGTCACTTTTAAGTACCATTTTGCTGTACTGTTTCAGCTCGATGAAAGGAACATTGTTGACACTTTTCAGCAAGTTGCAATCATGTAATACAGAAATAAAAAGTTTCTCAAAAACAAGGTCACTCTGTAAGTACCATGTTTGTCGAACTGCTTAATCAGGATGATAAGAACACTGTTGACACTTTTCAGCAAGTTGCAATCATGAAATACAGAAATAAACAGTTTCTCAAAAACAAGGTCACTCTGTAAGTACGATTTTGCTGTACTGTTTAAAAGCTCGATGAAAGGAACATTGTTGACACTTTTCAGCAAGTTGCAATGATGTAATAAAGAAATAAACAGTTTCTCAAAAACAAGGTCACTCTGTAAGTACCATTTTGCTGTACTGTTTAAACTCGATGAAAGGAACACTGTTAACACTTTTCAGCAAGTTGCAATCATGAAATACAGAAATAAAGAGTTTTTCAAAAACGAGGTCTAAGTCACGTTTGAGTCACTCTGTAAGTACCATTTTGCTGTACTGTTTAAACTCGATGAAAGGAACACTGTTAACACTTTTCAGCAAGTTGCAATCATGAAATACAGAAATAAAGAGTTTTTCAAAAACAAGGTCTAATTCATGTTTAAGTCACTCTGTAAGAACCATTTTGCTGTACTGTTTAAGCTCGATGAAAGGAACATTGTTGACACTTTTCAGCAAGTTGCAATCATGAAATACAGAAATAAACAGTTTTTCAAAAACAAGGTCTAAGTCATGTTTGAGTCAATCTGTAAGTACCATTTTTGCTGTACTGTTTAAACTCGATGAAAGGAACACTGTTAACACTTTTCAGCAAGTTGCAATCATGAAATACAGAAATAAAGAGTTTTTCAAAAACAAGGTCTAAGTCATGTTTGAGTCAATCTGTAAGTACCATTTTTGCTGTACTGTTTAAACTCGATGAAAGGAACACTGTTAACACTTTTCAGCAAGTTGCAATCATGAAATACAGAAATAAAGAGTTTTTCAAAAACAAGGTCTAAGTCATGTTTGAGTCACTCTGTAAGTACCATTTTGCTGTACTGTTTAAGCTCGATGAAAGGAACATTGTTGACACTTTTCAGCAAGTTGCAATCATGAAATACAGAAATAAACAGTTTCTCAAAAACAAGGTCACTCTGTAAGTACCATGTTTGTTGAACTGCTTAAACTCGATGAAAGGAACACTGTTAACACTTTTCAGCAAGTTGCAATCATGAAATACAGAAATAAAGAGTTTTTCAAAAACAAGGTCTAATTCATGTTTGAGTCACTGGTAAGTACCATTTTGCTGTACTGTTTAAGCTCGATGAAAGGAACATTGTTGACACTTTTCAGCAAGTTGCAATCATGAAATACAGAAATAAACAGTTTTACAAAAACCAGGTCTAAGTCATGTTTGAGTCACTCTGTAAGTACCATTTTTGCTGTACTGTTTAAACTCGATGAAAGGAACACTGTTAACACTTTTCAGCAAGTTGCAATCATGAAATACAGAAATAAAGAGTTTTTCAAAAACAAGGTCTAATTCATGTTTAAGTCACTCTGTAAGAACCATTTTGCTGTACTGTTTAAGCTCGATGAAAGGAACATTGTTGACACTTTTCAGCAAGTTGCAATCATGAAATACAGAAATAAACAGTTTTTCAAAAACAAGGTCTAAGTCATGTTTGAGTCAATCTGTAAGTACCATTTTTGCTGTACTGTTTAAACTCGATGAAAGGAACACTGTTAACACTTTTCAGCAAGTTGCAATCATGAAATACAGAAATAAAGAGTTTTTCAAAAACAAGGTCTAAGTCATGTTTGAGTCAATCTGTAAGTA
The DNA here is from genome assembly GCF_965601325.2 of Salmo salar. NCBI lineage: Eukaryota > Metazoa > Chordata > Actinopteri > Salmoniformes > Salmonidae > Salmo > Salmo salar. The sequence goes on from NC_138293.1 coordinate 41,724,422, forward strand.
CCATTTTTGCTGTACTGTTTAAACTCGATGAAAGGAACACTGTTAACACCTTTCAGCAAGTTGCAATCATGAAATACAGAAATAAAGATTTTTTCAAAAACAAGGTCTAAGTCATGTTTGAGCACTCTGTAAGTACCATTTTGCTGTACTGTTTAAGCTCGATGAAAGGAACATTGTTGACACTTTTCAGCAAGTTGCAATCATGAAATACAGAAATAAAGAGTTTTTCAAAAACAAGGTCTAAGTCATGTTTGAGTCACTCTGTAAGTACCATTTTGCTGTACTGTTTAAGCTCGATGAAAGGAACATTGTTGACACTTTTCAGCAAGTTGCAATCATGAAATACAGAAATAAACAGTTTCTCAAAAACAAGGTCACTCTGTAAGTACCATGTTTGTTGAACTGCTTAAACTCGATGAAAGGAACACTGTTAACACTTTTCAGCAAGTTGCAATCATGAAATACAGAAATAAAGAGTTTTTCAAAAACAAGGTCTAATTCATGTTTGAGTCACTGGTAAGTACCATTTTGCTGTACTGTTTAAGCTCGATGAAAGGAACATTGTTGACACTTTTCAGCAAGTTGCAATCATGAAATACAGAAATAAAGAGTTTTTCAAAAACAAGGTCTAAGTCATGTTTGAGTCACTTTTAAGTACCATTTTGCTGTACTGTTTCAGCTCGATGAAAGGAACATTGTTGACACTTTTCAGCAAGTTGCAATCATGTAATACAGAAATAAAAAGTTTCTCAAAAACAAGGTCACTCTGTAAGTACCATGTTTGTCGAACTGCTTAATCAGGATGATAAGAACACTGTTGACACTTTTCAGCAAGTTGCAATCATGAAATACAGAAATAAACAGTTTCTCAAAAACAAGGTCACTCTGTAAGTACCATTTTGCTGTACTGTTTAAGCTCGATGAAAGGAACATTGTTGACACTTTTCAGCAAGTTGCAATGATGTAATAAAGAAATAAACAGTTTCTCAAAAACAAGGTCACTCTGTAAGTACCATTTTGCTGTACTGTTTAAACTCGATGAAAGGAACACTGTTAACACTTTTCAGCAAGTTGCAATCATGAAATACAGAAATAAAGAGTTTTTCAAAAACAAGGTCTAATTCATGTTTGAGTCACTCTGTAAGAACCATTTTGCTGTACTGTTTAAGCTCGATGAAAGGAACATTGTTGACACTTTTCAGCAAGTTGCAATCATGAAATACAGAAATAAACAGTTTTTCAAAAACGAGGTCTAAGTCACGTTTGAGTCACTCTGTAAGTACCATTTTGCTGTACTGTTTAAGCTCGATGAAAGGAACATTGTTGACACTTTTCAGCAAGTTGCAATCATGAAATACAGAAATAAAGAGTTTTTCAAAAACAAGGTCTAAGTCATGTTTGAGTCACTCTGTAAGTACCATTTTGCTGTACTGTTTAAGCTCGATGAAAGGAACATTGTTGACACTTTTCAGCAAGTTGCAATCATGAAATACAGAAATAAAGAGTTTTTCAAAAACAAGGTCTAAGTCATGTTTGAGTCACTCTGTAAGTACCATTTTGCTGTACTGTTTAAGCTCGATGAAAGGAACATTGTTGACACTTTTCAGCAAGTTGCAATCATGTAATACAGAAATAAAAAGTTTTTCAAAAACAAGGTCTAAGTCATGTTTGAGTCACTCTGTAAGTACCATTTTGCTGTACTGTTTAAGCTCGATGAAAGGAACATTGTTGACACTTTTCAGCAAGTTGCAATCATGTAATACAGAAATAAAACGTTTCTCAAAAACAAGGTCACTCTGTAAGTACCATGTTTGTCGAACTGCTTAATCAGGGTGATAAGAACACTGTTGACACTTTTCAGCAAGTTGCAATGATGTAATAAAGAAATAAACAGTTTCTCAAAAACAAGGTCACTCTGTAAGTACCATTTTGCTATACTGTTTAAACTCGATGAAAGGAACACTGTTAACACTTTTCAGCAAGTTGCAATCATGAAATACAGAAATAAATAGTTTTTCACAAACAAGGTCTAAATCATGTTTGATGCACTCTGTAAGAACCATATTTGCTGTACTAAATCATGTTTGATGCACTCTGTAAGAACCATATTTGCTGTATTCCTTAATCAGGATGATAGGAACACTGTTGACACTTTTCAGCAAGTTGCAATCATGTAATACAGAAATAAACAGTTTCTCAAAAACAAGGTCACTCTGTAAGTACCATGTTTGTTGAACTGCTTAAACTCGATGAAAGGAACACTGTTAACACTTTTCAGCAAGTTGCAATCATGAAATACAGAAATAAAGAGTTTTTCAAAAACAAGGTCTAATTCATGTTTGAGTCACTGGTAAGTACCATTTTGCTGTACTGTTTCAGCTCGATGAAAGGAACATTGTTGACACTTTTCAGCAAGTTGCAATCATGAAATACAAAAATACAGAGTTTTTCAAAAACAAGGTCTAAGTCATGTTTGAGTCATTGTAAGTACCATTTTGCTGTACTGTTTAAGCTCGATGAAAGGAACATTGTTGACACTTTTCAGCAAGTTGCAATCATGTAATACAGAAATAAAAAGTTTCTCAAAAACAAGGTCACTCTGTAAGTACCATGTTTGTCGAACTGCTTAATCAGGATGATAAAAACACTGTTGACACTTTTCAGCAAGTTGCAATCATGAAATACAGAAATAAACAGTTTCTCAAAAACAAGGTCACTCTGTAAGTACCATTTTGCTGTACTGTTTAAGCTCGATGAAAGGAACATTGTTGACACTTTTCATCAAGTTGCAATGATGTAATAAAGAAATAAACAGTTTCTCAAAAACAAGGTCACTCTGTAATTACCATTTTGCTGTACTGTTTAAGCTCGATGAAAGGAACATTGTTGACACTTTTCAGCAAGTTGCAATCATGAAATACTGAAATAAACAGTTTTTCAAAAACAAGGTCTAAGTCACGTTTGAGTCACTCTGTAAGTACCATTTTGCTGTACTGTTTAAACTCGATGAAAGGAACACTGTTAACACTTTTCAGCAAGTTGCAATCATGAAATACAGAAATAAACAGTTTTTCAAAAACAAGGTCTAAGTCATGTTTGAGTCACTCTGTAAGTACCATTTTTGCTGTACTGTTTAAACTCGATGAATGGAACACTGTTAACACTTTTCAGCAAGTTGCAATCATGAAATACAGAAATAAAGAGTTTTTCAAAAACAAGGTCTAAGTCATGTTTGAGTCACTCTGTAAGTACCATTTTGCTGTACTGTTTAAGCTCGATGAAAGGAACATTGTTGACACTTTTCTGCAAGTTGCAATCATGAAATACAGAAATAAAGAGTTTTTCAAAAACAAGGTCTAAGTCATGTTTGAGTCACTCTGTAAGTACCATTTTGCTGTACTGTTTAAGCTCGATGAAAGGAACATTGTTGACACTTTTCAGCAAGTTGCAATCATGAAATACAAAAATAAAGAGTTTTTCAAAAACAAGGTCTAGGTCATGTTTGAGTCATTGTAAGTACCATTTTGCTGTACTGTTTAAGCTCGATGAAAGGAACATTGTTGACACTTTTCAGCAAGTTGCAATCATGTAATACAGAAATAAAAAGTTTCTCAAAAACAAGGTCACTCTGTAAGTACCATGTTTGTCGAACTGCTTAATCAGGATGATAAGAACACTGTTGACACTTTTCAGCAAGTTGCAATCATGAAATACAGAAATAAACAGTTTCTCAAAAACAAGGTCACTCTGTAAGTACCATTTTGCTGTACTGTTTAAGCTCGATGAAAGGAACATTGTTGACACTTTTCAGCAAGTTGCAATGATGTAATAAAGAAATAAACAGTTTCTCAAAAACAAGGTCACTCTGTAAGTACCATTTTGCTGTACTGTTTAAACTCGATGAAAGGAACACTGTTAACACTTTTCAGCAAGTTGCAATCATGAAATACAGAAATAAAGAGTTTTTCAAAAACAAGGTCTAATTCATGTTTGAGTCACTCTGTAAGAACCATTTTGCTGTACTGTTTAAGCTCGATGAAAGGAACATTGTTGACACTTTTCAGCAAGTTGCAATCATGAAATACAGAAATAAACAGTTTTTCAAAAACAAGGTCTAAGTCACATTTGAGTCACTCTGTAAGTACCATTTTGCTGTACTGTTTAAACTCGATGAAAGGAACACTGTTAACACTTTTCAGCAAGTTGCAATCATGAAATACAGAAATAAAGAGTTTTTCAAAAACAAGGTCTAAGTCATGTTTGAGTCACTCTGTAAGTACCATTTTGCTGTACTGTTTAAGCTCGATGAAAGGAACATTGTTGACACTTTTCAGCAAGTTGCAATCATGAAATACAGAAATAAAGAGTTTTTCAAAAACAAGGTCTAAGTCATGTTTGAGTCACTGGTAAGTACCATTTTGCTGTACTGTTTAAGCTCGATGAAAGGAACATTGTTGACACTTTTCAGCAAGTTGCAATCATGAAATACAGAAATAAACAGTTTTTCAAAAACGAGGTCTAAGTCACGTTTGAGTCACTCTGTAAGTACCATTTTGCTGTACTGTTTAAACTCGATGAAAGGAACACTGTTAACACTTTTCAGCAAGTTGCAATCATGAAATACAGAAATAAAGAGTTTTTCAAAAACAAGGTCTAATTCATGTTTAAGTCACTCTGTAAGAACCATTTTGCTGTACTGTTTAAGCTCGATGAAAGGAACATTGTTGACACTTTTCAGCAAGTTGCAATCATGAAATACAGAAATAAACAGTTTTTCAAAAACAAGGTCTAAGTCATGTTTGAGTCAATCTGTAAGTACCATTTTTGCTGTACTGTTTAAACTCGATGAAAGGAACACTGTTAACACTTTTCAGCAAGTTGCAATCATGAAATACAGAAATAAAGAGTTTTTCAAAAACAAGGTCTAAGTCATGTTTGAGTCAATCTGTAAGTACCATTTTTGCTGTACTGTTTAAACTCGATGAAAGGAACACTGTTAACACTTTTCAGCAAGTTGCAATCATGAAATACAGAAATAAAGAGTTTTTCAAAAACAAGGTCTAAGTCATGTTTGAGTCACTCTGTAAGTACCATTTTGCTGTACTGTTTAAGCTCGATGAAAGGAACATTGTTGACACTTTTCAGCAAGTTGCAATCATGAAATACAGAAATAAAGAGTTTTTCAAAAACAAGGTCTAAGTCATGTTTGAGTCACTCTGTAAGTACCATTTTGCTGTACTGTTTAAGCTCGATGAAAGGAACATTGTTGACACTTTTCAGCAAGTTGCAATCATGAAATACAGAAATAAAGAGTTTTTCAAAAACAAGGTCTAAGTCATGTTTGAGTCACTCTGTAAGTACCATTTTGCTGTACTGTTTAAGCTTGATGAAAGGAACATTGTTGACACTTTTCAGCAAGTTGCAATCATGTAATACAGAAATAAAAAGTTTTTCAAAAACAAGGTCTAAGTCATGTTTGAGTCACTCTGTAAGTACCATTTTGCTGTACTGTTTAAGCTCGATGAAAGGAACATTGTTGACACTTTTCAGCAAGTTGCAATCATGTAATACAGAAATAAAACGTTTCTCAAAAATAAGGTCACTCTGTAAGTACCATGTTTGTCGAACTGCTTAATCAGGGTGATAAGAACACTGTTGACACTTTTCAGCAAGTTGCAATGATGTAATAAAGAAATAAACAGTTTCTCAAAAACAAGGTCACTCTGTAAGTACCATTTTGCTATACTGTTTAAACTCGATGAAAGGAACACTGTTAACACTTTTCAGCAAGTTGCAATCATGAAATACAGAAATAAATAGTTTTTCACAAACAAGGTCTAAATCATGTTTGATGCACTCTGTAAGAACCATATTTGCTGTACTAAATCATGTTTGATGCACTCTGTAAGAACCATATTTGCTGTATTCCTTAATCAGGATGATAGGAACACTGTTGACACTTTTCAGCAAGTTGCAATCATGTAATACAGAAATAAACAGTTTCTCAAAAACAAGGTCACTCTGTAAGTACCATGTTTGTTGAACTGCTTAAACTCGATGAAAGGAACACTGTTAACACTTTTCAGCAAGTTGCAATCATGAAATACAGAAATAAAGAGTTTTTCAAAAACAAGGTCTAATTCATGTTTGAGTCACTGGTAAGTACCATTTTGCTGTACTGTTTCAGCTCGATGAAAGGAACATTGTTGACACTTTTCAGCAAGTTGCAATCATGAAATACAAAAATACAGAGTTTTTCAAAAACAAGGTCTAAGTCATGTTTGAGTCATTGTAAGTACCATTTTGCTGTACTGTTTAAGCTCGATGAAAGGAACATTGTTGACACTTTTCAGCAAGTTGCAATCATGAAATACAAAAATAAAGAGTTTTTCAAAAACAAGGTCTATGTCATGTTTGAGTCATTGTAAGTACCATTTTGCTGTACTGTTTAAGCTCGATGAAAGGAACATTGTTGACACTTTTCAGCAAGTTGCAATGATGTAATAAAGAAATAAACAGTTTCTCAAAAACAAGGTCACTCTGTAAGTACCATTTTGCTGTACTGTTTAAACTCGATGAAAGGAACACTGTTAACACTTTTCAGCAAGTTGCAATCATGAAATACAGAAATAAAGAGTTTTTCAAAAACAAGGTCTAATTCATGTTTGAGTCACTCTGTAAGAACCATTTTGCTGTACTGTTTAAGCTCGATGAAAGGAACATTGTTGACACTTTTCAGCAAGTTGCAATCATGAAATACAGAAATAAACAGTTTTTCAAAAACAAGGTCTAAGTCACATTTGAGTCACTCTGTAAGTACCATTTTGCTGTACTGTTTAAACTCGATGAAAGGAACACTGTTAACACTTTTCAGCAAGTTGCAATCATGAAATACAGAAATAAAGAGTTTTTCAAAAACAAGGTCTAATTCATGTTTGAGTCACTCTGTAAGAACCATTTTGCTGTACTGTTTAAGCTCGATGAAAGGAACATTGTTGACACTTTTCAGCAAGTTGCAATCATGAAATACAGAAATAAACAGTTTTTCAAAAACAAGGTCTAAGTCACGTTTGAGTCACTCTGTAAGTACCATTTTGCTGTACTGTTTAAGCTCGATGAAAGGAACATTGTTGACACTTTTCAGCAAGTTGCAATCATGAAATACAGAAATAAAGAGTTTTTCAAAAACAAGGTCTAAGTCATGTTTGAGTCACTCTGTAAGTACCATTTTGCTGTACTGTTTAAGCTCGATGAAAGGAACATTGTTGACACTTTTCAGCAAGTTGCAATCATGAAATACAGAAATAAAGAGTTTTTCAAAAACAAGGTCTAAGTCATGTTTGAGTCACTCTGTAAGTACCATTTTGCTGTACTGTTTAAGCTCGATGAAAGGAACATTGTTGACACTTTTCAGCAAGTTGCAATCATGAAATACAGAAATAAAGAGTTTTTCAAAAACAAGGTCTAAGTCATGTTTGAGTCACTCTGTAAGTACCATTTTGCTGTACTGTTTAAGCTCGATGAAAGGAACATTGTTGACACTTTTCAGCAAGTTGCAATCATGTAATACAGAAATAAAAAGTTTTTCAAAAACAAGGTCTAAGTCATGTTTGAGTCACTCTGTAAGTACCATTTTGCTGTACTGTTTAAGCTCGATGAAAGGAACATTGTTGACACTTTTCAGCAAGTTGCAATCATGTAATACAGAAATAAAACGTTTCTCAAAAATAAGGTCACTCTGTAAGTACCATGTTTGTCGAACTGCTTAATCAGGGTGATAAGAACACTGTTGACACTTTTCAGCAAGTTGCAATGATGTAATAAAGAAATAAACAGTTTCTCAAAAACAAGGTCACTCTGTAAGTACCATTTTGCTATACTGTTTAAACTCGATGAAAGGAACACTGTTAACACTTTTCAGCAAGTTGCAATCATGAAATACAGAAATAAATAGTTTTTCACAAACAAGGTCTAAATCATGTTTGATGCACTCTGTAAGAACCATATTTGCTGTACTAAATCATGTTTGATGTACTCTGTAAGAACCATATTTGCTGTATTCCTTAATCAGGATGATAGGAACACTGTTGACACTTTTCAGCAAGTTGCAATCATGTAATACAGAAATAAACAGTTTCTCAAAAACAAGGTCACTCTGTAAGTACCATGTTTGTTGAACTGCTTAAACTCGATGAAAGGAACACTGTTAACACTTTTCAGCAAGTTGCAATCATGAAATACAGAAATAAACAGTTTTTCAAAAACAAGGTCTAAGTCACGTTTGAGTCACTCTGTAAGTACCATTTTGCTGTACTGTTTAAGCTCGATGAAAGGAACATTGTTGACACTTTTCAGCAAGTTGCAATCATGAAATACAGAAATAAAGAGTTTTTCAAAAACAAGGTCTAAGTCATGTTTGAGTCACTCTGTAAGTACCATTTTGCTGTACTGTTTAAGCTCGATGAAAGGAACATTGTTGACACTTTTCAGCAAGTTGCAATCATGAAATACAGAAATAAAGAGTTTTTCAAAAACAAGGTCTAAGTCATGTTTGAGTCACTGGTAAGTACCATTTTGCTGTACTGTTTAAGCTCGATGAAAGGAACATTGTTGACACTTTTCAGCAAGTTGCAATCATGAAATACAGAAATAAAGAGTTTTTCAAAAACAAGGTCTAAGTCATGTTTGAGTCACTTTTAAGTACCATTTTGCTGTACTGTTTAAGCTCGATGAAAGGAACATTGTTGACACTTTTCAGCAAGTTGCAATCATGAAATACAAAAATAAAGAGTTTTTCAAAAACAAGGTCTAAGTCATGTTTGAGTCAATCTGTAAGTACCATTTTTGCTGTACTGTTTAAGCTCGATGAAAGGAACATTGTTGACACTTTTCAGCAAGTTGCAATCATGTAATACAGAAATAAAAAGTTTCTCAAAAACAAGGTCACTCTGTAAGTACCATGTTTGTCGAACTGCTTAAACTCGATGAAAGGAACATTGTTGACACTTTTCAGCAAGTTGCAATCATGAAATACAGAAATAAATAGTTTTTCACAAACAAGGTCTAAATCATGTTTGATGCACTCTGTAAGAACCATATTTGCTGTACTAAATCATGTTTGATGCACTCTGTAAGAACCATATTTGCTGTATTCCTTAATCAGGATGATAGGAACACTGTTGACACTTTTCAGCAAGTTGCAATCATGTAATACAGAAATAAACAGTTTCTCAAAAACAAGGTCACTCTGTAAGTACCATGTTTGTTGAACTGCTTAAACTCGATGAAAGGAACACTGTTAACACTTTTCAGCAAGTTGCAATCATGAAATACAGAAATAAAGAGTTTTTCAAAAACAAGGTCTAATTCATGTTTGAGTCACTGGTAAGTACCATTTTGCTGTACTGTTTCAGCTCGATGAAAGGAACATTGTTGACACTTTTCAGCAAGTTGCAATCATGAAATACAAAAATACAGAGTTTTTCAAAAACAAGGTCTAAGTCATGTTTGAGTCATTGTAAGTACCATTTTGCTGTACTGTTTAAGCTCGATGAAAGGAACATTGTTGACACTTTTCAGCAAGTTGCAATCATGTAATACAGAAATAAAAAGTTTCTCAAAAACAAGGTCACTCTGTAAGTACCATGTTTGTCGAACTGCTTAATCAGGATGATAAGAACACTGTTGACACTTTTCAGCAAGTTGCAATCATGAAATACAGAAATAAACAGTTTCTCAAAAACAAGGTCACTCTGTAAGTACCATTTTGCTGTACTGTTTAAGCTCGATGAAAGGAACATTGTTGACACTTTTCAGCAAGTTGCAATGATGTAATAAAGAAATAAACAGTTTCTCAAAAACAAGGTCACTCTGTAATTACCATTTTGCTGTACTCTTTAAACTCGATGAAAGGAACACTGTTAACACTTTTCAGCAAGTTGCAATCATGAAATACAGAAATAAAGAGTTTTTCAAAAACAAGGTCTAATTCATGTTTGAGTCACTCTGTAAGAACCATTTTGCTGTACTGTTTAAGCTCGATGAAAGGAACATTGTTGACACTTTTCAGCAAGTTGCAATGATGTAATAAAGAAATAAACAGTTTCTCAAAAACAAGGTCACTCTGTAATTACCATTTTGCTGTACTCTTTAAACTCGATGAAAGGAACACTGTTAACACTTTTCAGCAAGTTGCAATCATGAAATACAGAAATAAAGAGTTTTTCAAAAACAAGGTCTAATTCATGTTTGAGTCACTCTGTAAGAACCATTTTGCTGTACTGTTTAAGCTCGATGAAAGGAACATTGTTGACACTTTTCAGCAAGTTGCAATCATGAAATACAGAAATAAACAGTTTTTCAAAAACAAGGTCTAAGTCACGTTTGAGTCACTCTGTAAGTACCATTTTGCTGTACTGTTTAAACTCGATGAAAGGAACACTGTTAACACTTTTCAGCAAGTTGCAATCATGAAATACAGAAATAAACAGTTTTTCAAAAACAAGGTCTAAGTCATGTTTGAGTCACTCTGTAAGTACCATTTTTGCTGTACTGTTTAAACTCGATGAATGGAACACTGTTAACACTTTTCAGCAAGTTGCAATCATGAAATACAGAAATAAAGAGTTTTTCAAAAACAAGGTCTAAGTCATGTTTGAGTCACTCTGTAAGTACCATTTTGCTGTACTGTTTAAGCTCGATGAAAGGAACATTGTTGACACTTTTCTGCAAGTTGCAATCATGAAATACAGAAATAAAGAGTTTTTCAAAAACAAGGTCTAAGTCATGTTTGAGTCACTCTGTAAGTACCATTTTGCTGTACTGTTTAAGCTCGATGAAAGGAACATTGTTGACACTTTTCAGCAAGTTGCAATCATGAAATACAAAAATAAAGAGTTTTTCAAAAACAAGGTCTAGGTCATGTTTGAGTCATTGTAAGTACCATTTTGCTGTACTGTTTAAGCTCGATGAAAGGAACATTGTTGACACTTTTCAGCAAGTTGCAATCATGTAATACAGAAATAAAAAGTTTCTCAAAAACAAGGTCACTCTGTAAGTACCATGTTTGTCGAACTGCTTAATCAGGATGATAAGAACACTGTTGACACTTTTCAGCAAGTTGCAATCATGAAATACAGAAATAAACAGTTTCTCAAAAACAAGGTCACTCTGTAAGTACCATTTTGCTGTACTGTTTAAGCTCGATGAAAGGAACATTGTTGACACTTTTCAGCAAGTTGCAATGATGTAATAAAGAAATAAACAGTTTCTCAAAAACAAGGTCACTCTGTAAGTACCATTTTGCTGTACTGTTTAAGCTCGATGAAAGGAACACTGTTAACACTTTTCAGCAAGTTGCAATCATGAAATACAGAAATAAAGAGTTTTTCAAAAACAAGGTCTAATTCATGTTTGAGTCACTCTGTAAGAACCATTTTGCTGTACTGTTTAAGCTCGATGAAAGGAACATTGTTGACACTTTTCAGCAAGTTGCAATCATGAAATACAGAAATAAACAGTTTTTCAAAAACAAGGTCTAAGTCACATTTGAGTCACTCTGTAAGTACCATTTTGCTGTACTGTTTAAACTCGATGAAAGGAACACTGTTAACACTTTTCAGCAAGTTGCAATCATGAAATACAGAAATAAAGAGTTTTTCAAAAACAAGGTCTAATTCATGTTTGAGTCACTCTGTAAGAACCATTTTGCTGTACTGTTTAAGCTCGATGAAAGGAACATTGTTGACACTTTTCAGCAAGTTGCAATCATGAAATACAGAAATAAACAGTTTTTCAAAAACAAGGTCTAAGTCACGTTTGAGTCACTCTGTAAGTACCATTTTGCTGTACTGTTTAAGCTCGATGAAAGGAACATTGTTGACACTTTTCAGCAAGTTGCAATCATGAAATACAGAAATAAAGAGTTTTTCAAAAACAAGGTCTAAGTCATGTTTGAGTCACTCTGTAAGTACCATTTTGCTGTACTGTTTAAGCTCGATGAAAGGAACATTGTTGACACTTTTCAGCAAGTTGCAATCATGAAATACAGAAATAAAGAGTTTTTCAAAAACAAGGTCTAAGTCATGTTTGAGTCACTGGTAAGTACCATTTTGCTGTACTGTTTAAGCTCGATGAAAGGAACATTGTTGACACTTTTCAGCAAGTTGCAATCATGAAATACAGAAATAAAGAGTTTTTCAAAAACAAGGTCTAAGTCATGTTTGAGTCACTTTTAAGTACCATTTTGCTGTACTGTTTAAGCTCGATGAAAGGAACATTGTTGACACTTTTCAGCAAGTTGCAATCATGAAATACAAAAATAAAGAGTTTTTCAAAAACAAGGTCTAAGTCATGTTTGAGTCAATCTGTAAGTACCATTTTTGCTGTACTGTTTAAGCTCGATGAAAGGAACATTGTTGACACTTTTCAGCAAGTTGCAATCATGTAATACAGAAATAAAAAGTTTCTCAAAAACAAGGTCACTCTGTAAGTACCATGTTTGTCGAACTGCTTAATCAGGATGATAAGAACACTGTTGACACTTTTCAGCAAGTTGCAATCATGAAATACAGAAATAAAGAGTTTTTCAAAAACAAGGTCTAAGTCATGTTTGAGTCACTCTGTAAGTACCATTTTGCTGTACTGTTTAAGCTCGATGAAAGGAACATTGTTGACACTTTTCAGCAAGTTGCAATGATGTAATAAAGAAATAAACAGTTTCTCAAAAACAAGGTCACTCTGTAAGTACCATTTTGCTGTACTGTTTAAACTCGATGAAAGGAACACTGTTAACACTTTTCAGCAAGTTGCAATCATGAAATACAGAAATAAAGAGTTTTTCAAAAACAAGGTCTAATTCATGTTTGAGTCACTCTGTAAGAACCATTTTGCTGTACTGTTTAAGCTCGATGAAAGGAACATTGTTGACACTTTTCAGCAAGTTGCAATCATGAAATACAGAAATAAACAGTTTTTCAAAAACAAGGTCTAAGTCACGTTTGAGTCACTCTGTAAGTACCATTTTGCTGTACTGTTTAAACTCGATGAAAGGAACATTGTTGACACTTTTCAGCAAGTTGCAATCATGTAATACAGAAATAAAAAGTTTCTCAAAAACAAGGTCACTCTGTAAGTACCATGTTTGTCGAACTGCTTAATCAGGATGATAAGAACACTGTTGACACTTTTCAGCAAGTTGCAATCATGAAATACAGAAATAAAGAGTTTTTCAAAAACAAGGTCTAAGTCATGTTTGAGTCACTCTGTAAGTACCATTTTGCTGTACTGTTTAAGCTCGATGAAAGGAACATTGTTGACACTTTTCAGCAAGTTGCAATCATGTAATACAGAAATAAAGAGTTTCTCAAAAACAAGGTCACTCTGTAAGTACCATGTTTGTCGAACTGCTTAATCAGGATGATAAGAACACTGTTGACACTTTTCAGCAAGTTGCAATCATGAAATACAGAAATAAACAGTTTCTCAAAAACAAGGTCACTCTGTAAGTACCATTTTGCTGTACTGTTTAAGCTCGATGAAAGGAACATTGTTGACACTTTTCAGCAAGTTGCAATGATGTAATAAAGAAATAAACAGTTTCTCAAAAACAAGGTCACTCTGTAAGTACCATTTTGCTGTACTGTTTAAACTCGATGAAAGGAACACTGTTAACACTTTTCAGCAAGTTGCAATCATGAAATACAGAAATAAAGAGTTTTTCAAAAACAAGGTCTAATTCATGTTTGAGTCACTCTGTAAGAACCATTTTGCTGTACTGTTTAAGCTCGATGAAAGGAACATTGTTGACACTTTTCAGCAAGTTGCAATCATGAAATACAGAAATAAACAGTTTTTCAAAAACAAGGTCTAAGTCACGTTTGAGTCACTCTGTAAGTACCATTTTGCTGTACTGTTTAAACTCGATGAAAGGAACACTGTTAACACTTTTCAGCAAGTTGCAATCATGAAATACAGAAATAAACAGTTTTTCAAAAACAAGGTCTAAGTCATGTTTGAGTCACTCTGTAAGTACCATTTTTGCTGTACTGTTTATACTCGATGAAAGGAACACTGTTAAAACTTTTCAGCAAGTTGCAATCATGAAATACAGAAATAAAGAGTTTTTCAAAAACAAGGTCTAATTCATGTTTAAGTCACTCTGTAAGAACCATTTTTGCTGTACTGTTTAAGCTCGATGAAAGGAACATTGTTGACACTTTTCAGCAAGTTGCAATCATGAAATACAGAAATAAACAGTTTTTCAAAAACAAGGTCTAAGTCATGTTTGAGTCAATCTGTAAGTACCATTTTTGCTGTACTGTTTAAACTCGATGAAAGGAACACTGTTAACACTTTTCAGCAAGTTGCAATCATGAAATACAGAAATAAAGAGTTTTTCAAAAACAAGGTCTAAGTCATGTTTGAGTCACTGGTAAGTACCATTTTGCTGTACTGTTTAAGCTCGATGAAAGGAACATTGTTGACACTTTTCAGCAAGTTGCAATCATGAAATACAGAAATAAACAGTTTTTCAAAAACCAGGTCTAAGTCATGTTTGAGTCACTCTGTAAGTACCATTTTTGCTGTACTGTTTAAACTCGATGAAAGGAACACTGTTAACACTTTTCAGCAAGTTGCAATCATGAAATACAGAAATAAAGAGTTTTTCAAAAACAAGGTCTAATTCATGTTTAAGTCACTCTGTAAGAACCATTTTGCTGTACTGTTTAAGCTCGATGAAAGGAACATTGTTGACACTTTTCAGCAAGTTGCAATCATGAAATACAGAAATAAACAGTTTTTCAAAAACAAGGTCTAAGTCATGTTTGAGTCAATCTGTAAGTACCATTTTTGCTGTACTGTTTAAACTCGATGAAAGGAACACTGTTAACACTTTTCAGCAAGTTGCAATCATGAAATACAGAAATAAAGAGTTTTTCAAAAACAAGGTCTAAGTCATGTTTGAGTCAATCTGTAAGTACCATTTTTGCTGTACTGTTTAAACTCGATGAAAGGAACACTGTTAACACTTTTCAGCAAGTTGCAATCATGAAATACATAAATAAAGAGTTTTTCAAAAACAAGGTCTAAGTCATGTTTGAGTCACTCTGTAAGTACCATTTTGCTGTACTGTTTAAGCTCGATGAAAGGAACATTGTTGACACTTTTCAGCAAGTTGCAATCATGAAATACAGAAATAAAGAGTTTTTCAAAAACAAGGTCTAAGTCATGTTTGAGTCACTCTGTAAGTACCATTTTGCTGTACTGTTTAAGCTCGATGAAAGGAACATTGTTGACACTTTTCAGCAAGTTGCAATCATGAAATACAGAAATAAACAGTTTCTCAAAAACAAGGTCACTCTGTAAGTACCATGTTTGTTGAACTGCTTAAACTCGATGAAAGGAACACTGTTAACACTTTTCAGCAAGTTGCAATCATGAAATACAGAAATAAAGAGTTTTTCAAAAACAAGGTCTAATTCATGTTTGAGTCACTGGTAAGTACCATTTTGCTGTACTGTTTAAGCTCGATGAAAGGAACATTGTTGACACTTTTCAGCAAGTTGCAATCATGAAATACAGAAATAAAGAGTTTTTCAAAAACAAGGTCTAAGTCATGTTTGAGTCAGTTTTAAGTACCATTTTGCTGTACTGTTTCAGCTCGATGAAAGGAACATTGTTGACACTTTTCAGCAAGTTGCAATCATGTAATACAGAAATAAAAAGTTTCTCAAAAACAAGGTCACTCTGTAAGTACCATGTTTGTCGAACTGCTTAATCAGGATGATAAGAACACTGTTGACACTTTTCAGCAAGTTGCAATCATGAAATACAGAAATAAACAGTTTCTCAAAAACAAGGTCACTCTGTAAGTACCATTTTGCTGTACTGTTTAAGCTCGATGAAAGGAACATTGTTGACACTTTTCAGCAAGTTGCAATGATGTAATAAAGAAATAAACAGTTTCTCAAAAACAAGGTCACTCTGTAAGTACCATTTTGCTGTACTGTTTAAACTCGATGAAAGGAACACTGTTAACACTTTTCAGCAAGTTGCAATCATGAAATACAGAAATAAAGAGTTTTTCAAAAACAAGGTCTAATTCATGTTTGAGTCACTCTGTAAGAACCATTTTGCTGTACTGTTTAAGCTCGATGAAAGGAACATTGTTGACACTTTTCAGCAAGTTGCAATCATGAAATACAGAAATAAACAGTTTTTCAAAAACAAGGTCTAAGTCACGTTTGAGTCACTCTGTAAGTACCATTTTGCTGTACTGTTTAAACTCGATGAAAGGAACACTGTTAACACTTTTCAGCAAGTTGCAATCATGAAATACAGAAATAAACAGTTTTTCAAAAACAAGGTCTAAGTCATGTTTGAGTCAATCTGTAAGTACCATTTTTGCTGTACTGTTTAAACTCGATGAAAGGAACACTGTTAACACTTTTCAGCAAGTTGCAATCATGAAATACAGAAATAAAGAGTTTTTCAAAAACAAGGTCTAAGTCATGTTTGAGTCAATCTGTAAGTACCATTTTTGCTGTACTGTTTAAACTCGATGAAAGTAACACTGTTAACACTTTTCAGCAAGTTGCAATCATGAAATACAGAAATAAAGAGTTTTTCAAAAACAAGGTCTAAGTCATGTTTGAGTCAATCTGTAAGTACCATTTTTGCTGTACTGTTTAAACTCGATGAAAGGAACACTGTTAACACTTTTCAGCAAGTTGCAATCATGAAATACAGAAATAAAGAGTTTTTCAAAAACAAGGTCTAAGTCATGTTTGAGTCACTCTGTAAGTACCATTTTGCTGTACTGTTTAAGCTCGATGAAAGGAACATTGTTGACACTTTTCAGCAAGTTGCAATCATGAAATACAGAAATAAAGAGTTTTTCAAAAACAAGGTCTAAGTCATGTTTGAGTCACTCTGTAAGTACCATTTTGCTGTACTGTTTAAGCTCGATGAAAGGAACATTGTTGACACTTTTCAGCAAGTTGCAATCATGAAATACAGAAATAAAGAGTTTTTCAAAAACAAGGTCTAAGTCATGTTTGAGTCACTCTGTAAGTACCATTTTGCTGTACTGTTTAAGCTCGATGAAAGGAACATTGTTGACACATTTCAGCAAGTTGCAATCATGTAATACAGAAATAAAAAGTTTTTCAAAAACAAGGTCTAAGTCATGTTTGAGTCACTCTGTAAGTACCATTTTGCTGTACTGTTTAAGCTCGATGAAAGGAACATTGTTGACACTTTTCAGCAAGTTGCAATCATGTAATACAGAAATAAAAAGTTTCTCAAAAACAAGGTCACTCTGTAAGTACCATGTTTGTCGAACTGCTTAATCAGGGTGATAAGAACACTGTTGACACTTTTCAGCAAGTTGCAATGATGTAATAAAGAAATAAACAGTTTCTCAAAAACAAGGTCACTCTGTAAGTACCATTTTGCTATACTGTTTAAACTCGATGAAAGGAACACTGTTAACACTTTTCAGCAAGTTGCAATCATGAAATACAGAAATAAATAGTTTTTCACAAACAAGGTCTAAATCATGTTTGATGCACTCTGTAAGAACCATATTTGCTGTACTAAATCATGTTTGATGCACTCTGTAAGAACCATATTTGCTGTATTCCTTAATCAGGATGATAGGAACACTGTTGACACTTTTCAGCAAGTTGCAATCATGTAATACAGAAATAAACAGTTTCTCAAAAACAAGGTCACTCTGTAAGTACCATGTTTGTTGAACTGCTTAAACTCGATGAAAGGAACACTGTTAACACTTTTCAGCAAGTTGCAATCATGAAATACAGAAATAAAGAGTTTTTCAAAAACAAGGTCTAATTCATGTTTGAGTCACTGGTAAGTACCATTTTGCTGTACTGTTTCAGCTCGATGAAAGGAACATTGTTGACACTTTTCAGCAAGTTGCAATCATGAAATACAAAAATACAGAGTTTTTCAAAAACAAGGTCTAAGTCATGTTTGAGTCATTGTAAGTACCATTTTGCTGTACTGTTTAAGCTCGATGAAAGGAACATTGTTGACACTTTTCAGCAAGTTGCAATCATGTAATACAGAAATAAAAAGTTTCTCAAAAACAAGGTCACTCTGTAAGTACCATGTTTGTCGAACTGCTTAATCAGGATGATGGGAACACTGTTGACACTTTTCAGCAAGTTGCAATCATGAAATACAGAAATAAACAGTTTCTCAAAAACAAGGTCACTCTGTAAGTACCATTTTGCTGTACTGTTTAAGCTCGATGAAAGGAACATTGTTGACACTTTTCAGCAAGTTGCAATCATGAAATACAGAAATAAACAGTTTCTCAAAAACAAGGTCACTCTGTAAGTACCATGTTTGTTGAACTGCTTAAACTCGATGAAAGGAACACTGTTAACACTTTTCAGCAAGTTGCAATCATGAAATACAGAAATAAAGAGTTTTTCAAAAACAAGGTCTAATTCATGTTTGAGTCACTGGTAAGTACCATTTTGCTGTACTGTTTAAGCTCGATGAAAGGAACATTGTTGACACTTTTCAGCAAGTTGCAATCATGAAATACAGAAATAAACAGTTTTTCAAAAACCAGGTCTAAGTCATGTTTGAGTCACTCTGTAAGTACCATTTTTGCTGTACTGTTTAAACTTGATGAAAGGAACACTGTTAACACTTTTCAGCAAGTTGCAATCATGAAATACAGAAATAAAGAGTTTTTCAAAAACAAGGTCTAATTCATGTTTAAGTCACTCTGTAAGAACCATTTTGCTGTACTGTTTAAGCTCGATGAAAGGAACATTGTTGACACTTTTCAGCAAGTTGCAATCATGAAATACAGAAATAAAGAGTTTTTCAAAAACAAGGTCTAAGTCATGTTTGAGTCACTCTGTAAGTACCATTTTGCTGTACTGTTTAAGCTCGATGAAAGGAACATTGTTGACACTTTTCAGCAAGTTGCAATCATGAAATACAGAAATAAACAGTTTCTCAAAAACAAGGTCACTCTGTAAGTACCATGTTTGTTGAACTGCTTAAACTCGATGAAAGGAACACTGTTAACACTTTTCAGCAAGTTGCAATCATGAAATACAGAAATAAAGAGTTTTTCAAAAACAAGGTCTAATTCATGTTTGAGTCACTGGTAAGTACCATTTTGATGTACTGTTTAAGCTCGATGAAAGGAACATTGTTGACACTTTTCAGCAAGTTGCAATCATGAAATACAGAAATAAAGAGTTTTTCAAAAACAAGGTCTAAGTCATGTTTGAGTCAGTTTTAAGTACCATTTTGCTGTACTGTTTCAGCTCGATGAAAGGAACATTGTTGACACTTTTCAGCAAGTTGCAATCATGTAATACAGAAATAAAAAGTTTCTCAAAAACAAGGTCACTCTGTAAGTACCATGTTTGTCGAACTGCTTAATCAGGATGATAAGAACACTGTTGACACTTTTCAGCAAGTTGCAATCATGAAATACAGAAATAAACAGTTTCTCAAAAACAAGGTCACTCTGTAAGTACCATTTTGCTGTACTGTTTAAGCTCGATGAAAGGAACATTGTTGACACTTTTCAGCAAGTTGCAATGATGTAATAAAGAAATAAACAGTTTCTCAAAAACAAGGTCACTCTGTAAGTACCATTTTGCTGTACTGTTTAAACTCGATGAAAGGAACACTGTTAACACTTTTCAGCAAGTTGCAATCATGAAATACAGAAATAAAGAGTTTTTCAAAAACAAGGTCTAATTCATGTTTGAGTCACTCTGTAAGAACCATTTTGCTGTACTGTTTAAGCTCGATGAAAGGAACATTGTTGACACTTTTCAGCAAGTTGCAATCATGAAATACAGAAATAAACAGTTTTTCAAAAACAAGGTCTAAGTCACGTTTGAGTCACTCTGTAAGTACCATTTTGCTGTACTGTTTAAACTCGATGAAAGGAACACTGTTAACCTGTTGGGTCTAGGGGGCAGCATTTGCACGTCTGGATAAAAAAAATGTACCCGATTTAATCTGGTTACTAATCCTACCCAGTAACTAGAATATGCATATACTTATTATATATGGATAGAAAACACTCTAAAGTTTCCAAAACTGTTTGAATGGTGTCTGTGAGTATAACAGAACTCATTTGGCAGGCAAAACCCTGAGACATTTTCTGACAGGAAGTGGATACCTGATGTGTTGTATTGACTTTAAACCTCTCCCATTGAAAAACACAGGGGTTTAGGAATATTTTGGCACTTCCTATTGCTTCCACTAGATGTCACCAGCCTTTACAAAGTGTTTTGAGTCTTCTGGAGGGAGATCTGACCGAACAAGAGCCATGGAACGGTGATGTCCCATTAGACACCTGGCGCGCTACTTCATGTTGGGTACCCTCGTTCCAATACGTTATAAAAGGCTATGCATTCGTCCACCTTGAATATTATTCATGTTCTGGTTAAAAAAGGCCCTAATGATTTATGCTATACAACGTTTGACATGTTTGAACGAACGGAAATATATTTTTTCCCCTCGTTCATGACGAGAAGTCCGGCTGGCTTACATCATGTGCTAACGAGACGGAGATTTTTGGACATAAATGATGAGCTTTTTTGAACAAAACTACATTCGTTATGGACCTGTGATACCTGGAAGTGACATCTGATGAAGAGAATCAAAGGTAATGGATTATTTACATAGTATTTTCGATTTTAGATCTCCCCAACATGACGTCTAGTCTGTATCGCAACGCGTATTTTTCTGGGCACAGTGCTCAGATTATTGCAAAGTGTGATTTCCCAGTAAGGTTATTTTTAAATCTGGCAAGTTGATTGCGTTCAAAAGATGTAAATCTATAATTCTTTAAATGACAATATAATATTTTACCAATGTTTTCTAATTTTAATTATTTAATTTGTGACGCTGACTTGACTGCCGGTTATTGGAGGGAAACGATTTCCTCAACATCAATGCCATAGTAAAACGCTGTTTTTGTATATAAATATGAACTTGATAGAACTAAAAATGCATGCATTGTCTAACATAATGTCCTAGGAGTGTCATCTGATGGAGATTGTAAAAGGTTAGTGTATCATTTTAGCTGGTTTTATGGTTTTGGTGACCCTGTCTTTGACTTGACAAAACATTACACACAACTCTTGTAAATGTACTGTCCTAACATACTCTAAATTTATGCTTTCGCCGTAAAACCTTTTTGAAATCGTAAAACGTGGTTAGATTAAGGAGATGTTTATCTTTCAAATGGTGTAACATAGTTGTATTTTTGAAAAATTTGAATTTTGACATTTATTTGGATTCAAATTTGCCGCTCTTGAAATGCACCTGCTGTTGATGGAGTGCACCACAGGTGGCACGCTAGCGTCCCACCTAGCCCCAAGAGGTTAACACTTTTCAGCAAGTTGCAATCATGAAATACAGAAATAAACAGTTTTTCAAAAACCAGGTCTAAGTCATGTTTGAGTCACTCTGTAAGTACCATTTTTGCTGTACTGTTTAAACTCGATGAAAGGAACACTGTTAACACTTTTCAGCAAGTTGCAATCATGAAATACATAAATAAAGAGTTTTTCAAAAACAAGGTCTAAGTCATGTTTGAGTCAATCTGTAAGTACCATTTTTGCTGTACTGTTTAAACTCGATGAAAGGAACACTGTTAACACTTTTCAGCAAGTTGCAATCATGAAATACAGAAATAAAGAGTTTTTCAAAAACAAGGTCTAAGTCATGTTTGAGTCACTCTGTAAGTACCATTTTGCTGTACTGTTTAAGCTCGATGAAAGGAACATTGTTGACACTTTTCAGCAAGTTGCAATCATGTAATACAGAAATAAAAAGTTTCTCAAAAACAAGGTCACTCTGTAAGTACCATGTTTGTCGAACTGCTTAATCAGGGTGATAAGAACACTGTTGACACTTTTCAGCAAGTTGCAATGATGTAATAAAGAAATAAACAGTTTCTCAAAAACAAGGTCACTCTGTAAGTACCATTTTGCTATACTGTTTAAACTCGATGAAAGGAACACTGTTAACACTTTTCAGCAAGTTGCAATCATGAAATACAGAAATAAATAGTTTTTCACAAACAAGGTCTAAATCATGTTTGATGCACTCTGTAAGAACCATATTTGCTGTACTAAATCATGTTTGATGCACTCTGTAAGAACCATATTTGCTGTATTCCTTAATCAGGATGATAGGAACACTGTTGACACTTTTCAGCAAGTTGCAATCATGTAATACAGAAATAAACAGTTTCTCAAAAACAAGGTCACTCTGTAAGTACCATGTTTGTTGAACTGCTTAAACTCGATGAAAGGAACACTGTTAACACTTTTCAGCAAGTTGCAATCATGAAATACAGAAATAAAGAGTTTTTCAAAAACAAGGTCTAATTCATGTTTGAGTCACTGGTAAGTACCATTTTGCTGTACTGTTTCAGCTCGATGAAAGGAACATTGTTGACACTTTTCAGCAAGTTGCAATCATGAAATACAAAAATACAGAGTTTTTCAAAAACAAGGTCTAAGTCATGTTTGAGTCATTGTAAGTACCATTTTGCTGTACTGTTTAAGCTCGATGAAAGGAACATTGTTGACACTTTTCAGCAAGTTGCAATCATGTAATACAGAAATAAAAAGTTTCTCAAAAACAAGGTCACTCTGTAAGTACCATGTTTGTCGAACTGCTTAATCAGGATGATAAGAACACTGTTGACACTTTTCAGCAAGTTGCAATCATGAAATACAGAAATAAACAGTTTCTCAAAAACAAGGTCACTCTGTAAGTACCATTTTGCTGTACTGTTTAAGCTCGATGAAAGGAACATTGTTGACACTTTTCAGCAAGTTGCAATGATGTAATAAAGAAATAAACAGTTTCTCAAAAACAAGGTCACTCTGTAAGTACCATTTTGCTGTACTGTTTAAACTCGATGAAAGGAACACTGTTAACACTTTTCAGCAAGTTGCAATCATGAAATACAGAAATAAAGAGTTTTTCAAAAACAAGGTCTAATTCATGTTTGAGTCACTGGTAAGTACCATTTTGCTGTACTGTTTAAGCTCGATGAAAGGAACATTGTTGACACTTTTCAGCAAGTTGCAATCATGAAATACAGAAATAAAGAGTTTTTCAAAAACAAGGTCTAAGTCATGTTTGAGTCAGTTTTAAGTACCATTTTGCTGTACTGTTTCAGCTCGATGAAAGGAACATTGTTGACACTTTTCAGCAAGTTGCAATCATGTAATACAGAAATAAAAAGTTTCTCAAAAACAAGGTCACTCTGTAAGTACCATGTTTGTCGAACTGCTTAATCAGGATGATAAGAACACTGTTGACACTTTTCAGCAAGTTGCAATCATGAAATACAGAAATAAACAGTTTCTCAAAAACAAGGTCACTCTGTAAGTACCATTTTGCTGTACTGTTTAAGCTCGATGAAAGGAACATTGTTGACACTTTTCAGCAAGTTGCAATGATGTAATAAAGAAATAAACAGTTTCTCAAAAACAAGGTCACTCTGTAAGTACCATTTTGCTGTACTGTTTAAACTCGATGAAAGGAACACTGTTAACACTTTTCAGCAAGTTGCAATCATGAAATACAGAAATAAACAGTTTTTCAAAAACCAGGTCTAAGTCATGTTTGAGTCACTCTGTAAGTACCATTTTTGCTGTACTGTTTAAACTCGATGAAAGGAACACTGTTAACACTTTTCAGCAAGTTGCAATCATGAAATACAGAAATAAAGAGTTTTTCAAAAACAAGGTCTAATTCATGTTTAAGTCACTGTGTAAGAACCATTTTGCTGTACTGTTTAAGCTCGATGAAAGGAACATTGTTGACACTTTTCAGCAAGTTGCAATCATGAAATACAGAAATAAACAGTTTTTCAAAAACAAGGTCTAAGTCATGTTTGAGTCAATCTGTAAGTACCATTTTTGCTGTACTGTTTAAACTCGATGAAAGGAACACTGTTAACACTTTTCAGCAAGTTGCAATCATGAAATACAGAAATAAAGAGTTTTTCAAAAACAAGGTCTAAGTCATGTTTGAGTCACTCTGTAAGTACCATTTTGCTGTACTGTTTAAGCTCGATGAAAGGAACATTGTTGACACTTTTCAGCAAGTTGCAATCATGTAATACAGAAATAAAAAGTTTTTCAAAAACAAGGTCTAAGTCATGTTTGAGTCACTCTGTAAGTACCATTTTGCTGTACTGTTTAAGCTCGATGAAAGGAACATTGTTGACACTTTTCAGCAAGTTGCAATCATGTAATACAGAAATAAAAAGTTTCTCAAAAACAAGGTCACTCTGTAAGTACCATGTTTGTCGAACTGCTTAATCAGGGTGATAAGAACACTGTTGACACTTTTCAGCAAGTTGCAATGATGTAATAAAGAAATAAACAGTTTCTCAAAAACAAGGTCACTCTGTAAGTACCATTTTGCTATACTGTTTAAACTCGATGAAAGGAACACTGTTAACACTTTTCAGCAAGTTGCAATCATGAAATACAGAAATAAATAGTTTTTCACAAACAAGGTCTAAATCATGTTTGATGCACTCTGTAAGAACCATATTTGCTGTACTAAATCATGTTTGATGCACTCTGTAAGAACCATATTTGCTGTATTCCTTAATCAGGATGATAGGAACACTGTTGACACTTTTCAGCAAGTTGCAATCATGTAATACAGAAATAAACAGTTTCTCAAAAACAAGGTCACTCTGTAAGTACCATGTTTGTTGAACTGCTTAAACTCGATGAAAGGAACACTGTTAACACTTTTCAGCAAGTTGCAATCATGAAATACAGAAATAAAGAGTTTTTCAAAAACAAGGTCTAATTCATGTTTGAGTCACTGGTAAGTACCATTTTGCTGTACTGTTTCAGCTCGATGAAAGGAAAATTGTTGACACTTTTCAGCAAGTTGCAATCATGAAATACAAAAATACAGAGTTTTTCAAAAACAAGGTCTAAGTCATGTTTGAGTCATTGTAAGTACCATTTTGCTGTACTGTTTAAGCTCGATGAAAGGAACATTGTTGACACTTTTCAGCAAGTTGCAATCATGTAATACAGAAATAAAAAGTTTCTCAAAAACAAGGTCACTCTGTAAGTACCATGTTTGTCGAACTGCTTAATCAGGATGATAAGAACACTGTTGACACTTTTCAGCAAGTTGCAATCATGAAATACAGAAATAAACAGTTTCTCAAAAACAAGGTCACTCTGTAAGTACCATTTTGCTGTACTGTTTAAGCTCGATGAAAGGAACATTGTTGACACTTTTCAGCAAGTTGCAATGATGTAATAAAGAAATAAACAGTTTCTCAAAAACAAGGTCACTCTGTAAGTACCATTTTGCTGTACTGTTTAAACTCGATGAAAGGAACACTGTTAACACTTTTCAGCAAGTTGCAATCATGAAATACAGAAATAAAGAGTTTTTCAAAAACAAGGTCTAATTCATGTTTGAGTCACTCTGTAAGAACCATTTTGCTGTACTGTTTAAGCTCGATGAAAGGAACATTGTTGACACTTTTCAGCAAGTTGCAATCATGAAATACAGAAATAAACAGTTTTTCAAAAACAAGGTCTAAGTCACGTTTGAGTCACTCTGTAAGTACCATTTTGCTGTACTGTTTAAACTCGATGAAAGGAACACTGTTAACACTTTTCAGCAAGTTGCAATCATGAAATACAGAAATAAACAGTTTTTCAAAAACAAGGTCTAAGTCATGTTTGAGTCACTCTGTAAGTACCATTTTTGCTGTACTGTTTAAACTCGATGAAAGGAACACTGTTAACACTTTTCAGCAAGTTGCAATCATGAAATACAGAAATAAAGAGTTTTTCAAAAACAAGGTCTAATTCATGTTTAAGTCACTCTGTAAGAACCATTTTGCTGTACTGTTTAAGCTCGATGAAAGGAACATTGTTGACACTTTTCAGCAAGTTGCAATCATGAAATACAGAAATAAACAGTTTTTCAAAAACAAGGTCTAAGTCATGTTTGAGTCAATCTGTAAGTACCATTTTTGCTGTACTGTTTAAACTCGATGAAAGGAACACTGTTAACACTTTTCAGCAAGTTGCAATCATGAAATACAGAAATAAAGAGTTTTTCAAAAACAAGGTCTAAGTCATGTTTGAGTCACTCTGTAAGTACCATTTTGCTGTACTGTTTAAGCTCGATGAAAGGAACATTGTTGACACTTTTCAGCAAGTTGCAATCATGAAATACAGAAATAAAGAGTTTTTCAAAAACAAGGTCTAAGTCATGTTTGAGTCACTCTGTAAGTACCATTTTGCTGTACTGTTTAAGCTCGATGAAAGGAACATTGTTGACACTTTTCAGCAAGTTGCAATCATGTAATACAGAAATAAAAAGTTTCTCAAAAACAAGGTCACTCTGTAAGTACCATGTTTGTCGAGCTGCTTAATCAGGATGATAAGAACACTGTTGACACTTTTCAGCAAGTTGCAATCATGAAATACAGAAATAAACAGTTTCTCAAAAACAAGGTCACTCTGTAAGTACCATTTTGCTGTACTGTTTAAGCTCGATGAAAGGAACATTGTTGACACTTTTCAGCAAGTTGCAATGATGTAATAAAGAAATAAACAGTTTCTCAAAAACAAGGTCACTCTGTAAGTACCATTTTGCTGTACTGTTTAAACTCGATGAAAGGAACACTGTTAACACTTTTCAGCAAGTTGCAATCATGAAATACAGAAATAAAGAGTTTTTCAAAAACAAGGTCTAATTCATGTTTGAGTCACTCTGTAAGAACCATTTTGCTGTACTGTTTAAGCTCGATGAAAGGAACATTGTTGACACTTTTCAGCAAGTTGCAATCATGAAATACAGAAATAAACAGTTTTTCAAAAACAAGGTCTAAGTCACGTTTGAGTCACTCTGTAAGTACCATTTTGCTGTACTGTTTAAACTCGATGAAAGGAACACTGTTAACACTTTTCAGCAAGTTGCAATCATGAAATACAGAAATAAACAGTTTTTCAAAAACAAGGTCTAAGTCATGTTTAAGTCACTCTGTAAGAACCATTTTGCTGTACTGTTTAAGCTCGATGAAAGGAACATTGTTGACACTTTTCAGCAAGTTGCAATCATGAAATACAGAAATAAACAGTTTTTCAAAAACAAGGTCTAAGTCATGTTTGAGTCAATCTGTAAGTACCATTTTTGCTGTACTGTTTAACCTCTTGGGGCTAGGTGGGACGCTAGCGTGCCACCCGTGGTGCACTCCATCAACAGCAGGTGCATTTCAAGAGCGGCAAATTTGAATCCAAATAAATGTCAAAATTCAAATTTTTCAAAAATACAACTATGTTACACCATTTGAAAGATAAACATCTCCTTAATCTAACCACGTTTTACGATTTCAAAAAGGTTTTACGGCGAAAGCATAAATTTAGAGTATGTTAGGACAGTACATTTACAAGAGTTGTGTGTAATGTTTTGTCAAGTCAAAGACAGGGTCACCAAAACCATAAAACCAGCTAAAATGATACACTAACCTTTTACAATCTCCATCAGATGACACTCCTAGGACATTATGTTAGACAATGCATGCATTTTTAGTTCTATCAAGTTCATATTTATATACAAAAACAGCGTTTTACTATGGCATTGATGTTGAGGAAATCGTTTCCCTCCAATAACCGGCAGTCAAGTCAGCGTCACAAATTAAATAATTAAAATTAGAAAACATTGGTAAAATATTATATTGTCATTTAAAGAATTATAGATTTACATCTTTTGAACGCAATCAACTTGCCAGATTTAAAAATAACCTTACTGGGAAATCACACTTTGCAATAATCTGAGCACTGTGCCCAGAAAAATACGCGTTGCGATACAGACTAGACGTCATGTTGGGGAGATCTAAAATCGAAAATACTATGTAAATAATCCATTACCTTTGATTCTCTTCATCAGATGTCACTTCCAGGTATCACAGGTCCATAACGAATGTAGTTTTGTTCAAAAAAGCTCATCATTTATGTCCAAAAATCTCCGTCTCGTTAGCACATGATGTAAGCCAGCCGGACTTCTCGTCATGAACGAGGGGAAAAAATATATTTCCGTTCGTTCAAACATGTCAAACGTTGTATAGCATAAATCATTAGGGCCTTTTTTAACCAGAACATGAATAATATTCAAGGTGGACGAATGCATAGCCTTTTATAACGTATTGGAACGAGGGTACCCAACATGAAGTAGCGCGCCAGGTGTCTAATGGGACATCACCGTTCCATGGCTCTTGTTCGGTCAGATCTCCCTCCAGAAGACTCAAAACACTTTGTAAAGGCTGGTGACATCTAGTGGAAGCAATAGGAAGTGCCAAAATATTCCTAAACCCCTGTGTTTTTCAATGGGATAGGTTTAAACTCAATACAACACATCAGGTATCCACTTCCTGTCAGAAAATGTCTCAGGGTTTTGCCTGCCAAATGAGTTCTGTTATACTCACAGACACCATTCAAACAGTTTTGGAAACTTTAGAGTGTTTTCTATCCATATATAATAAGTATATGCATATTCTAGTTACTGGGTAGGATTAGTAACCAGATTAAATCGGGTACATTTTTTTTATCCAGACGTGCAAATGCTGCCCCCTAGACCCAACAGGTTAAACTCGATGAAAGGAACACTGTTAACACTTTTCAGCAAGTTGCAATCATGAAATACAGAAATAAAGAGTTTTTCAAAAACAAGGTCTAAGTCATGTTTGAGTCACTCTGTAAGTACCATTTTGCTGTACTGTTTAAGCTCGATGAAAGGAACATTGTTGACACTTTTCAGCAAGTTGCAATCATGAAATACAGAAATAAAGAGTTTTTCAAAAACAAGGTCTAAGTCATGTTTGAGTCACTGGTAAGTACCATTTTGCTGTACTGTTTAAGCTCGATGAAAGGAACATTGTTGACACTTTTCAGCAAGTTGCAATCATGAAATACAGAAATAAAGAGTTTTTCAAAAACAAGGTCTAAGTCATGTTTGAGTCACTTTTAAGTACCATTTTGCTGTACTGTTTAAGCTCGATGAAAGGAACATTGTTGACACTTTTCAGCAAGTTGCAATCATGAAATACAAAAATAAAGAGTTTTTCAAAAACAAGGTCTAAGTCATGTTTGAGTCAATCTGTAAGTACCATTTTTGCTGTACTGTTTAAACTCGATGAAAGGAACACTGTTAACACTTTTCAGCAAGTTGCAATCATGAAATACAGAAATAAAAGAATTTTTCAAAAACAAGGTCTAATTCATGTTTGAGTCATTGTAAGTACAATTTTGCTGTACTGTTTAAGCTCGATGAAAGGAACATTGTTGACACTTTTCAGCAAGTTGCAATCATGTAATACAGAAATAAAAAGTTTCTCAAAAACAAGGTCACTCTGTAAGTACCATGTTTGTCGAACTGCTTAATCAGGATGATAAGAACACTGTTGACACTTTTCAGCAAGTTGCAATCATGAAATACAGAAATAAAGAGTTTTTCAAAAACAAGGTCTAAGTCATGTTTGAGTCACTCTGTAAGTACCATTTTGCTGTACTGTTTAAGCTCGATGAAAGGAACATTGTTGACACTTTTCAGCAAGTTGCAATCATGTAATACAGAAATAAAGAGTTTCTCAAAAACAAGGTCACTCTGTAAGTACCATGTTTGTCGAACTGCTTAATCAGGATGATAAGAACACTGTTGACACTTTTCAGCAAGTTGCAATCATGAAATACAGAAATAAACAGTTTCTCAAAAACAAGGTCACTCTGTAAGTACCATTTTGCTGTACTGTTTAAGCTCGATGAAAGGAACATTGTTGACACTTTTCAGCAAGTTGCAATGATGTAATAAAGAAATAAACAGTTTCTCAAAAACAAGGTCACTCTGTAAGTACCATTTTGCTGTACTGTTTAAACTCGATGAAAGGAACACTGTTAACACTTTTCAGCAAGTTGCAATCATGAAATACAGAAATAAAGAGTTTTTCAAAAACAAGGTCTAATTCATGTTTGAGTCACTCTGTAAGAACCATTTTGCTGTACTGTTTAAGCTCGATGAAAGGAACATTGTTGACACTTTTCAGCAAGTTGCAATCATGAAATACAGAAATAAAGAGTTTTTCAAAAACAAGGTCTAAGTCATGTTTGAGTCACTGGTAAGTACCATTTTGCTGTACTGTTTAAGCTCGATGAAAGGAACATTGTTGACACTTTTCAGCAAGTTGCAATCATGAAATACAGAAATAAAGAGTTTTTCAAAAACAAGGTCTAAGTCATGTTTGAGTCACTTTTAAGTACCATTTTGCTGTACTGTTTAAGCTCGATGAAAGGAACATTGTTGACACTTTTCAGCAAGTTGCAATCATGAAATACAAAAATAAAGAGTTTTTCAAAAACAAGGTCTAAGTCATGTTTGAGTCAATCTGTAAGTACCATTTTTGCTGTACTGTTTAAACTCGATGAAAGGAACACTGTTAACACTTTTCAGCAAGTTGCAATCATGAAATACAGAAATAAAGAGTTTTTCAAAAACAAGGTCTAAGTCATGTTTGAGTCAATCTGTAAGTACCATTTTTGCTGTACTGTTTAAACTCGATGAAAGGAACACTGTTAACACTTTTCAGCAAGTTGCAATCATGAAATACAGAAATAAAGAGTTTTTCAAAAACAAGGTCTAAGACATGTTTGAGTCACTGGTAAGTACCATTTTGCTGTACTGTTTAAGCTCGACGAAAGGAACATTGTTGACACTTTTCAGCAAGTTGCAATCATGAAATACATTAATAAACAGTTTTTCAAAAACAAGGTCTAAGTCATGTTTGAGTCACTTTTAAGTACCATTTTGCTGTACTGTTTAAGCTCGATGAAAGGAACATTGTTGACACTTTTCAGCAAGTTGCAATCATGAAATACAAAAATAAAGAGTTTTTCAAAAACAAGGTCTAAGTCATGTTTGAGTCAATCTGTAAGTACCATTTTTGCTGTACTGTTTAAACTCGATGAAAGGAACACTGTTAACACTTTTCAGCAAGTTGCAATCATGAAATACAGAAATAAAGAGTTTTTCAAAAACAAGGTCTAATTCATGTTTGAGTCATTGTAAGTACCATTTTGCTGTACTGTTTAAGCTCGATGAAAGGAACATTGTTGACACTTTTCAGCAAGTTGCAATCATGTAATACAGAAATAAAAAGTTTCTCAAAAACAAGGTCACTCTGTAAGTACCATGTTTGTCGAACTGCTTAATCAGGATGATAAGAACACTGTTGACACTTTTCAGCAAGTTGCAATCATGAAATACAGAAATAAAGAGTTTTTCAAAAACAAGGTCTAAGTCATGTTTGAGTCACTCTGTAAGTACCATTTTGCTGTACTGTTTAAGCTCGATGAAAGGAACATTGTTGACACTTTTCAGCAAGTTGCAATCATGTAATACAGAAATAAAGAGTTTCTCAAAAACAAGGTCACTCTGTAAGTACCATGTTTGTCGAACTGCTTAATCAGGATGATAAGAACACTGTTGACACTTTTCAGCAAGTTGCAATCATGAAATACAGAAATAAACAGTTTCTCAAAAACAAGGTCACTCTGTAAGTACCATTTTGCTGTACTGTTTAAGCTCGATGAAAGGAACATTGTTGACACTTTTCAGCAAGTTGCAATGATGTAATAAAGAAATAAACAGTTTCTCAAAAACAAGGTCACTCTGTAAGTACCATTTTGCTGTACTGTTTAAACTCGATGAAAGGAACACTGTTAACACTTTTCAGCAAGTTGCAATCATGAAATACAGAAATAAACAGTTTTTCAAAAACAAGGTCTAAGTCATGTTTGAGTCACTTTTAAGTACCATTTTGCTGTACTGTTTAAGCTCGATGAAAGGAACATTGTTGACACTTTTCAGCAAGTTGCAATCATGAAATACAAAAATAAAGAGTTTTTCAAAAACAAGGGCTAAGTCATGTTTGAGTCAATCTGTAAGTACCATTTTTGCTGTACTGTTTAAACTCGATGAAAGGAACATTGTTAACACTTTTCAGCAAGTTGCAATCATGAAATACAGAAATAAAGAGTTTTTCAAAAACAAACTCTAAGTCATGTTTGAGTCAATCTGTAAGTACCATTTTTGCTGTACTGTTTAAACTCGATGAAAGGAACACTGTTAACACTTTTCAGCAAGTTGCAATCATGAAATACAGAAATAAAGAGTTTTTCAAAAACAAGGTCTAAGTCATGTTTGAGTCACTGGTAAGTACCATTTTGCTGTACTGTTTAAGCTCGATGAAAGGAACATTGTTGACACTTTTCAGCAAGTGCAATCATGAAATACAGAAATAAAGAGTTTTTCAAAAACAAGGTCTAAGTCATGTTTGAGTCACTTTTAAGTACCATTTTGCTGTACTGTTTAAGCTCGATGAAAGGAACATTGTTGACACTTTTCAGCAAGTTGCAATCATGAAATACAAAAATAAAGAGTTTTTCAAAAACAAGGTCTAAGTCATGTTTGAGTCAATCTGTAAGTACCATTTTTGCTGTACTGTTTAAACTCGATGAAAGGAACACTGTTAACACTTTTCAGCAAGTTGCAATCATGAAATACAGAAATAAAGAGTTTTTCAAAAACAAGGTCTAATTCATGTTTGAGTCATTGTAAGTACCATTTTGCTGTACTGTTTAAGCTCGATGAAAGGAACATTGTTGACACTTTTCAGCAAGTTGCAATCATGTAATACAGAAATAAAAAGTTTCTCAAAAACAAGGTCACTCTGTAAGTACCATGTTTGTCGAACTGCTTAATCAGGATGATAAGAACACTGTTGACACTTTTCAGCAAGTTGCAATCATGAAATACAGAAATAAAGAGTTTTTCAAAAACAAGGTCTAAGTCATGTTTGAGTCACTCTGTAAGTACCATTTTGCTGTACTGTTTAAGCTCGATGAAAGGAACATTGTTGACACTTTTCAGCAAGTTGCAATCATGTAATACAGAAATAAAGAGTTTCTCAAAAACAAGGTCACTCTGTAAGTACCATGTTTGTCGAACTGCTTAATCAGGATGATAAGAACACTGTTGACACTTTTCAGCAAGTTGCAATCATGAAATACAGAAATAAACAGTTTCTCAAAAACAAGGTCACTCTGTAAGTACCATTTTGCTGTACTGTTTAAGCTCGATGAAAGGAACATTGTTGACACTTTTCAGCAAGTTGCAATGATGTAATAAAGAAATAAACAGTTTCTCAAAAACAAGGTCACTCTGTAAGTACCATTTTGCTGTACTGTTTAAACTCGATGAAAGGAACACTGTTAACACTTTTCAGCAAGTTGCAATCATGAAATACAGAAATAAACAGTTTTTCAAAAACAAGGTCTAAGTCATGTTTGAGTCACTTTTAAGTACCATTTTGCTGTACTGTTTAAGCTCGATGAAAGGAACATTGTTGACACTTTTCAGCAAGTTGCAATCATGAAATACAAAAATAAAGAGTTTTTCAAAAACAAGGTCTAAGTCATGTTTGAGTCAATCTGTAAGTACCATTTTTGCTGTACTGTTTAAACTCGATGAAAGGAACATTGTTAACACTTTTCAGCAAGTTGCAATCATGAAATACAGAAATAAAGAGTTTTTCAAAAACAAGGTCTAAGTCATGTTTGAGTCAATCTGTAAGTACCATTTTTGCTGTACTGTTTAAACTCGATGAAAGGAACACTGTTAACACTTTTCAGCAAGTTGCAATCATGAAATACAGAAATAAAGAGTTTTTCAAAAACAAGGTCTAAGTCATGTTTGAGTCACTGGTAAGTACCATTTTGCTGTACTGTTTAAGCTCGATGAAAGGAACATTGTTGACACTTTTCAGCAAGTGCAATCATGAAATACAGAAATAAAGAGTTTTTCAAAAACAAGGTCTAAGTCATGTTTGAGTCACTTTTAAGTACCATTTTGCTGTACTGTTTAAGCTCGATGAAAGGAACATTGTTGACACTTTTCAGCAAGTTGCAATCATGAAATACAAAAATAAAGAGTTTTTCAAAAACAAGGTCTAAGTCATGTTTGAGTCAATCTGTAAGTACCATTTTTGCTGTACTGTTTAAACTCGATGAAAGGAACACTGTTAACACTTTTCAGCAAGTTGCAATCATGAAATACAGAAATAAAGAGTTTTTCAAAAACAAGGTCTAATTCATGTTTGAGTCATTGTAAGTACCATTTTGCTGTACTGTTTAAGCTCGATGAAAGGAACATTGTTGACACTTTTCAGCAAGTTGCAATCATGTAATACAGAAATAAAAAGTTTCTCAAAAACAAGGTCACTCTGTAAGTACCATGTTTGTCGAACTGCTTAATCAGGATGATAAGAACACTGTTGACACTTTTCAGCAAGTTGCAATCATGAAATACAGAAATAAAGAGTTTTTCAAAAACAAGGTCTAAGTCATGTTTGAGTCACTCTGTAAGTACCATTTTGCTGTACTGTTTAAGCTCGATGAAAGGAACATTGTTGACACTTTTCAGCAAGTTGCAATCATGTAATACAGAAATAAAGAGTTTCTCAAAAACAAGGTCACTCTGTAAGTACCATGTTTGTCGAACTGCTTAATCAGGATGATAAGAACACTGTTGACACTTTTCAGCAAGTTGCAATCATGAAATACAGAAATAAACAGTTTCTCAAAAACAAGGTCACTCTGTAAGTACCATTTTGCTGTACTGTTTAAGCTTGATGAAAGGAACATTGTTGACACTTTTCAGCAAGTTGCAATGATGTAATAAAGAAATAAACAGTTTCTCAAAAACAAGGTCACTCTGTAAGTACCATTTTGCTGTACCGTTTAAACTCGATGAAAGGAACACTGTTAACACTTTTCAGCAAGTTGCAATCATGAAATACAGAAATAAAGAGTTTTTCAAAAACAAGGTCTAATTCATGTTTGAGTCACTCTGTAAGAACCATTTTGCTGTACTGTTTAAGCTCGATGAAAGGAACATTGTTGACACTTTTCAGCAAGTTGCAATCATGAAATACAGAAATAAACAGTTTTTCAAAAACAAGGTCTAAGTCACGTTTGAGTCACTCTGTAAGTACCATTTTGCTGTACTGTTTAAACTCGATGAAAGGAACACTGTTAACACTTTTCAGCAAGTTGCAATCATGAAATACAGAAATAAACAGTTTTTCAAAAACAAGGTCTAAGTCATGTTTGAGTCACTCTGTAAGTACCATTTTGCTGTACTGTTTAAGCTCGATGAAAGGAACATTGTTGACACTTTTCAGCAAGTTGTAATCATGAAATACAGAAATAAAGAGTTTTTCAAAAACAAGGTCTAAGTCATGTTTGAGTCACTCTGTAAGTACCATTTTGCTGTACTGTTTAAGCTCGATGAAAGGAACATTGTTGACACTTTTCAGCAAGTTGCAATCATGAAATACAGAAATAAAGAGTTTTTCAAAAACAAGGTCTAAGTCATGTTTGAGTCACTGGTAAGTACCATTTTGCTGTACTGTTTAAGCTCGATGAAAGGAACATTGTTGACACTTTTCAGCAAGTTGCAATCATGAAATACAGAAATAAAGAGTTTTTCAAAAACAAGGTCTAAGTCATGTTTGAGTCACTTTTAAGTACCATTTTGCTGTACTGTTTAAGCTCGATGAAAGGAACATTGTTGACACTTTTCAGCAAGTTGCAATCATGAAATACAAAAATAAAGAGTTTTTCAAAAACAAGGTCTAAGTCATGTTTGAGTCAATCTGTAAGTACCATTTTTGCTGTACTGTTTAAACTCGATGAAAGGAACACTGTTAACACTTTTCAGCAAGTTGCAATCATGAAATACAGAAATAAAGAGTTTTTCAAAAACAAGGTCTAATTCATGTTTGAGTCATTGTAAGTACCATTTTGCTGTACTGTTTAAGCTCGATGAAAGGAACATTGTTGACACTTTTCAGCAAGTTGCAATCATGTAATACAGAAATAAAAAGTTTCTCAAAAACAAGGTCACTCTGTAAGTACCATGTTTTTCGAACTGCTTAATCAGGATGATAAGAACACTGTTGACACTTTTCAGCAAGTTGCAATCATGAAATACAGAAATAAAGAGTTTTTCAAAAACAAGGTCTAAGTCATGTTTGAGTCACTCTGTAAGTACCATTTTGCTGTACTGTTTAAGCTCGATGAAAGGAACATTGTTGACACTTTTCAGCAAGTTGCAATCATGTAATACAGAAATAAAGAGTTTCTCAAAAACAAGGTCACTCTGTAAGTACCATGTTTGTCGAACTGCTTAATCAGGATGATAAGAACACTGTTGACACTTTTCAGCAAGTTGCAATCATGAAATACAGAAATAAACAGTTTCTCAAAAACAAGGTCACTCTGTAAGTACCATTTTGCTGTACTGTTTAAGCTCGATGAAAGGAACATTGTTGACACTTTTCAGCAAGTTGCAATGATGTAATAAAGAAATAAACAGTTTCTCAAAAACAAGGTCACTCTGTAAATACCATTTTGCTGTACTGTTTAAACTCGATGAAAGGAACACTGTTAACACTTTTCAGCAAGTTGCAATCATGAAATACAGAAATAAAGAGTTTTTCAAAAACAAGGTCTAATTCATGTTTGAGTCACTCTGTAAGAACCATTTTGCTGTACTGTTTAAGCTCGATGAAAGGAACATTGTTGACACTTTTCAGCAAGTTGCAATCATGAAATACAGAAATAAACAGTTTTTTAAAAACAAGGTCTAAGTCACGTTTGAGTCACTCTGTAAGTACCATTTTGCTGTACTGTTTAAACTCGATGAAAGGAACACTGTTAACACTTTTCAGCAAGTTGCAATCATGAAATACAGAAATAAAGAGTTTTTCAAAAACAAGGTCTAAGTCATGTTTGAGTCAATCTGTAAGTACCATTTTTGCTGTACTGTTTAAACTCGATGAAAGGAACACTGTTAACACTTTTCAGCAAGTTGCAATCATGAAATACAGAAATAAAGAGTTTTTCAAAAACAAGGTCTAATTCATGTTTGAGTCATTGTAAGTACCATTTTGCTGTACTGTTTAAGCTCGATGAAAGGAACATTGTTGACACTTTTCAGCAAGTTGCAATCATGTAATACAGAAATAAAAAGTTTCTCAAAAACAAGGTCACTCTGTAAGTACCATGTTTTTCGAACTGCTTAATCAGGATGATAAGAACACTGTTGACACTTTTCAGCAAGTTGCAATCATGAAATACAGAAATAAAGAGTTTTTCAAAAACAAGGTCTAAGTCATGTTTGAGTCACTCTGTAAGTACCATTTTGCTGTACTGTTTAAGCTCGATGAAAGGAACATTGTTGACACTTTTCAGCAAGTTGCAATCATGTAATACAGAAATAAAGAGTTTCTCAAAAACAAGGTCACTCTGTAAGTACCATGTTTGTCGAACTGCTTAATCAGGATGATAAGAACACTGTTGACACTTTTCAGCAAGTTGCAATCATGAAATACAGAAATAAAGAGTTTTTCAAAAACAAGGTCTAAGTCATGTTTGAGTCACTTTTAAGTACCATTTTGCTGTACTGTTTAAACTCGATGAAAGGAACACTGTTAACACTTTTCAGCAAGTTGCAATCATGAAATACAGAAATAAAGAGTTTTTCAAAAACAAGGTCTAATTCATGTTTGAGTCACTCTGTAAGAACCATTTTGCTGTACTGTTTAAGCTCGATGAAAGGAACATTGTTGACACTTTTCAGCAAGTTGCAATCATGAAATACAGAAATAAACAGTTTTTCAAAAACAAGGTCTAAGTCACGTTTGAGTCACTCTGTAAGTACCATTTTGCTGTACTGTTTAAACTCGATGAAAGGAACACTGTTAACACTTTTCAGCAAGTTGCAATCATGAAATACAGAAATAAACAGTTTTTCAAAAACAAGGTCTAAGTCATGTTTGAGTCACTTTTAAGTACCATTTTGCTGTACTGTTTAAGCTCGATGAAAGGAACATTGTTGACACTTTTCAGCAAGTTGCAATCATGAAATACAAAAATAAAGAGTTTTTCAAAAACAAGGTCTAAGTCATGTTTGAGTCAATCTGTAAGTACCATTTTTGCTGTACTGTTTAAACTCGATGAAAGGAACACTGTTAACACTTTTCAGCAAGTTGCAATCATGAAATACAGAAATAAAGAGTTTTTCAAAAACAAGGTCTAAGTCATGTTTGAGTCAATCTGTAAGTACCATTTTTGCTGTACTGTTTAAACTCGATGAAAGGAACACTGTTAACACTTTTCAGCAAGTTGCAATCATGAAATACAGAAATAAAGAGTTTTTCAAAAACAAGGTCTAAGTCATGTTTGAGTCACTGGTAAGTACCATTTTGCTGTACTGTTTAAGCTCGATGAAAGGAACATTGTTGACACTTTTCAGCAAGTTGCAATCAAGAAATACAGAAATAAAGAGTTTTTCAAAAACAAGGTCTAAGTCATGTTTGAGTCACTTTTAAGTACCATTTTGCTGTACTGTTTAAGCTCGATGAAAGGAACATTGTTGACACTTTTCAGCAAGTTGCAATCATGAAATACAAAAATAAAGAGTTTTTCAAAAACAAGGTCTAAGTCATGTTTGAGTCAATCTGTAAGTACCATTTTTGCTGTACTGTTTAAACTCGATGAAAGGAACACTGTTAACACTTTTCAGCAAGTTGCAATCATGAAATACAGAAATAAAGAGTTTTTCAAAAACAAGGTCTAATTCATGTTTGAGTCATTGTAAGTACCATTTTGCTGTACTGTTTAAGCTCGATGAAAGGAACATTGTTGACACTTTTCAGCAAGTTGCAATCATGTAATACAGAAATAAAAAGTTTCTCAAAAACAAGGTCACTCTGTAAGTACCATGTTTGTCGAACTGCTTAATCAGGATGATAAGAACACTGTTGACACTTTTCAGCAAGTTGCAATCATGAAATACAGAAATAAAGAGTTTTTCAAAAACAAGGTCTAAGTCATGTTTGAGTAACTCTGTAAGTACCATTTTGCTGTACTGTTTAAGCTCGATGAAAGGAACATTGTTGACACTTTTCAGCAAGTTGCAATCATGTAATACAGAAATAAAGAGTTTCTCAAAAACAAGGTCACTCTGTAAGTACCATGTTTGTCGAACTGCTTAATCAGGATGATAAGAACACTGTTGACACTTTTCAGCAAGTTGCAATCATGAAATACAGAAATAAACAGTTTCTCAAAAACAAGGTCACTCTGTAAGTACCATTTTGCTGTACTGTTTAAGCTCGATGAAAGGAACATTGTTGACACTTTTCAGCAAGTTGCAATGATGTAATAAAGAAATAAACAGTTTCTCAAAAACAAGGTCACTCTGTAAGTACCATTTTGCTGTACTGTTTAAACTCGATGAAAGGAACACTGTTAACACTTTTCAGCAAGTTGCAATCATGAAATACAGAAATAAAGAGTTTTTCAAAAACAAGGTCTAATTCATGTTTGAGTCACTCTGTAAGAACCATTTTGCTGTACTGTTTAAGCTCGATGAAAGGAACATTGTTGACACTTTTCAGCAAGTTGCAATCATGAAATACAGAAATAAACAGTTTTTCAAAAACAAGGTCTAAGTCACGTTTGAGTCACTCTGTAAGTACCATTTTGCTGTACTGTTTAAACTCGATGAAAGGAACACTGTTAACACTTTTCAGCAAGTTGCAATCATGAAATACAGAAATAAACAGTTTTTCAAAAACAAGGTCTAAGTCATGTTTGAGTCACTCTGTAAGAACCATTTTGCTGTACTGTTTAAGCTCGATGAAAGGAACATTGTTGACACTTTTCAGCAAGTTGCAATCATGAAATACAGAAATAAACAGTTTTTTAAAAACAAGGTCTAAGTCACGTTTGAGTCACTCTGTAAGTACCATTTTGCTGTACTGTTTAAACTCGATGAAAGGAACACTGTTAACACTTTTCAGCAAGTTGCAATCATGAAATACAGAAATAAACAGTTTTTCAAAAACAAGGTCTAAGTCATGTTTGAGTCACTCTGTAAGTACTATTTTTGCTGTACTGTTTAAACTCGATGAAAGGAACACTGTTAAAACTTTTCAGCAAGTTGCAATCATGAAATACAGAAATAAAGAGTTTTTCAAAAACAAGGTCTAATTCATGTTTAAGTCACTCTGTAAGAACCATTTTGCTGTACTGTTTAAGCTCGATGAAAGGAACATTGTTGACACTTTTCAGCAAGTTGCAATCATGAAATACAGAAATAAACAGTTTTTCAAAAACAAGGTCTAAGTCATGTTTGAGTCACTCTGTAAGTACCATTTTTGCTGTACTGTTTAAACTCGATGAAAGGAACACTGTTAACACTTTTCAGCAAGTTGCAATCATGAAATACAGAAATAAAGAGTTTTTCAAAAACAAGGTCTAAGTCATGTTTGAGTCACTCTGTAAGTACCATTTTGCTGTACTGTTTAACCTGTTAGGGCTAGGGGGCAGCATTGACACGGCTGGATAAAAAACATACCCGATTTAATCTGGTTACCACTCCTACTCAGTAACTAGAATATGCATATACTTATTACATATGGATAGAAAACACCCTAAATTTTCTAAAACTGTTTGAATGGTGTCTGTGAGTATAACAGAACTCAAATGGCAGGTCAAAACCTGAGAGATTCCTTTACAGGAAGTGGCCTGTCTGACCATTTCTGGAACTTCTTTGCCATCTCTATCATTTACTAAGGATCTCTGCTCTAACGTGACACTTCCCACGTCGTCCATAGGCTCTCATAGCCCGGGAAAAAACAGAATGTCGTCATTCCAGCCCCAGGCTGAAACACATTATCGCCTTTCTCAAGTGGCCCATCAAGAGACACTAGCTTATGCGCGTGACCCCGACCGCCCCCGCCTTTGGGATTTTTTCCTCTGTTTGCCGAAAAGGAGATTCCCTGTCGGAATTTTACCGCTTTTCTACGAGAAAAATGACGTAAAAATTGATTTTAAACAGCGGTTGACATGCTTCGACGTACGGC
Source organism: Salmo salar (assembly GCF_965601325.2). Lineage (NCBI taxonomy): Eukaryota > Metazoa > Chordata > Actinopteri > Salmoniformes > Salmonidae > Salmo > Salmo salar. The sequence continues at coordinate 41,765,505 of NC_138293.1, forward strand.
AATTGAATACTTTGAATTTTATTGTCAGGAATTGCGCCAAGCGCGCGACACTTCTTTACTATTTCGGATAGTGTCTGGAACGCACGAACAAAACGCCGCTATTCGGATATAACGATGGATTATTTTGGACCAAACCAACATTTGTTATTGAAGTAGACGTCCTGGGTGTGCATTCTGACGAAGACAACAAAAGGTAATGACATTTTTATAATAGTAAATATGATTATGGTGAGTGCTAAACTTGCCGGGTGTCTAAATAGCGAGCCCGTGATGCCTGGGCTATATACTTAGAATATTGCAAAATGTGCTTTCACCAAAAAGCTATTTTAAAATCGGACATATCGAGTGCATAGAGGAGGTCTGTATCTATAATTCTTAAAATAATTGTTATGCTTTTTGTGAACGTTTATCGTGAGTAATTTAGTAAAATGTTAGCGAATTCCCCGTAAGTTTGCGGGGGGTATGCTAGTTCTGAACGTCACATGCTAATGTAAAAAGCTGGTTTTTGATATAAATATGAACTTGATTGAACAAAACATGCATGTATTGTATAACATAATGTCCTAGGGTTGTCATCTGATGAAGATCATCAAAGGTGAGTGCTGCATTTAGCTGTCTTCTGGGTTTTGGTGACATTATATGCTGGCTTGAAAAATGGGTGTCTGATTATTTCTGGCTTGGTACTCTGCTGACATAATCTAATGTTTTGCTTTCGTTGTAAAGCCTTTTTGAAATCGGACAGTGTGGTTAGATTAACGAGAGTCTTATCTTTAAATGGCTGTAAAATAGTCATATGTTTGAGAAATTGAAGTAATAGGATTTTGAAGATTTTGAAAATCGCGCCACAGGCTGGCAGTGGATGTTACGTAGGTGGGACGAATTCGTCCCGCCGGTCACATAGAGGTTAAGCTCGATGAAAGGAACATTGTTGACACTTTTCAGCAAGTTGCAATCATGAAATACAGAAATAAAGAGTTTTTCAAAAACAAGGTCTAAGTCATGTTTGAGTCACTGGTAAGTACCATTTTGCTGTACTGTTTAAGCTCGATGAAAGGATCATTGTTGACATTTTCAGCAAGTTGCAATCATGAAATACAGAAATAAAGAGTTTTTCAAAAACAAGGTCTAAGTCATGTTTGAGTCACTTTTAAGTACCATTTTGCTGTACTGTTTAAGCTCGATGAAAGGAACATTGTTGACACTTTTCAGCAAGTTGCAATCATGAAATACAAAAATAAAGAGTTTTTCAAAAACAAGGTCTAAGTCATGTTTGAGTCAATCTGTAAGTACCATTTTTGCTGTACTGTTTAAACTCGATGAAAGGAACACTGTTAACACTTTTCAGCAAGTTGCAATCATGAAATACAGAAATAAAGAGTTTTTCAAAAACAAGGTCTAATTCATGTTTGAGTCATTGTAAGTACCATTTTGCTGTACTGTTTAAGCTCGATGAAAGGAACATTGTTGACACTTTTCAGCAAGTTGCAATCATGTAATACAGAAATAAAAAGTTTCTCAAAAACAAGGTCACTCTGTAAGTACCATGTTTTTCGAACTGCTTAATCAGGATGATAAGAACACTGTTGACACTTTTCAGCAAGTTGCAATCATGAAATACAGAAATAAAGAGTTTTTCAAAAACAAGGTCTAAGTCATGTTTGAGTCACTCTGTAAGTACCATTTTGCTGTACTGTTTAAGCTCGATGAAAGGAACATTGTTGACACTTTTCAGCAAGTTGCAATCATGTAATACAGAAATAAAGAGTTTCTCAAAAACAAGGTCACTCTGTAAGTACCATGTTTGTCGAACTGCTTAATCAGGATGATAAGAACACTGTTGACACTTTTCAGCAAGTTGCAATCATGAAATACAGAAATAAAGAGTTTTTCAAAAACAAGGTCTAAGTCATGTTTGAGTCACTTTTAAGTACCATTTTGCTGTACTGTTTAAACTCGATGAAAGGAACACTGTTAACACTTTTCAGCAAGTTGCAATCATGAAATACAGAAATAAAGAGTTTTTCAAAAACAAGGTCTAATTCATGTTTGAGTCACTCTGTAAGAACCATTTTGCTGTACTGTTTAAGCTCGATGAAAGGAACATTGTTGACACTTTTCAGCAAGTTGCAATCATGAAATACAGAAATAAACAGTTTTTCAAAAACAAGGTCTAAGTCACGTTTGAGTCACTCTGTAAGTACCATTTTGCTGTACTGTTTAAACTCGATGAAAGGAACACTGTTAACACTTTTCAGCAAGTTGCAATCATGAAATACAGAAATAAACAGTTTTTCAAAAACAAGGTCTAAGTCATGTTTGAGTCACTTTTAAGTACCATTTTGCTGTACTGTTTAAGCTCGATGAAAGGAACATTGTTGACACTTTTCAGCAAGTTGCAATCATGAAATACAAAAATAAAGAGTTTTTCAAAAACAAGGTCTAAGTCATGTTTGAGTCAATCTGTAAGTACCATTTTTGCTGTACTGTTTAAACTCGATGAAAGGAACACTGTTAACACTTTTCAGCAAGTTGCAATCATGAAATACAGAAATAAAGAGTTTTTCAAAAACAAGGTCTAAGTCATGTTTGAGTCAATCTGTAAGTACCATTTTTGCTGTACTGTTTAAACTCGATGAAAGGAACACTGTTAACACTTTTCAGCAAGTTGCAATCATGAAATACAGAAATAAAGAGTTTTTCAAAAACAAGGTCTAAGTCATGTTTGAGTCACTGGTAAGTACCATTTTGCTGTACTGTTTAAGCTCGATGAAAGGAACATTGTTGACACTTTTCAGCAAGTTGCAATCATGAAATACAAAAATAAAGAGTTTTTCAAAAACAAGGTCTAAGTCATGATTGAGTCAATCTGTAAGTACCATTTTTGCTGTACTGTTTAAACTCGATGAAAGGAACACTGTTAACACTTTTCAGCAAGTTGCAATCATGAAATACAGAAATAAAGAGTTTTTCAAAAACAAGGTCTAATTCATGTTTGAGTCATTGTAAGTACCATTTTGCTGTACTGTTTAAGCTCGATGAAAGGAACATTGTTGACACTTTTCAGCAAGTTGCAATCATGTAATACAGAAATAAAACGTTTCTCAAAAACAAGGTCACTCTGTAAGTACCATGTTTGTCGAACTGCTTAATCAGGATGATAAGAACACTGTTGACACTTTTCAGCAAGTTGCAATCATGAAATACAGAAATAAAGAGTTTTTCAAAAACAAGGTCTAAGTCATGTTTGAGTCACTCTGTAAGTACCATTTTGCTGTACTGTTTAAGCTCGATGAAAGGAACATTGTTGACACTTTTCAGCAAGTTGCAATCATGTAATACAGAAATAAAGAGTTTCTCAAAAACAAGGTCACTCTGTAAGTACCATGTTTGTCGAACTGCTTAATCAGGATGATAAGAACACTGTTGACACTTTTCAGCAAGTTGCAATCATGAAATACAGAAATAAACAGTTTCTCAAAAACAAGGTCACTCTGTAAGTACCATTTTGCTGTACTGTTTAAGCTCGATGAAAGGAACATTGTTGACACTTTTCAGCAAGTTGCAATGATGTAATAAAGAAATAAACAGTTTCTCAAAAACAAGGTCACTCTGTAAGTACCATTTTGCTGTACTGTTTAAACTCGATGAAAGGAACACTGTTAACACTTTTCAGCAAGTTGCAATCATGAAATACAGAAATAAAGAGTTTTTCAAAAACAAGGTCTAATTCATGTTTGAGTCACTCTGTAAGAACCATTTTGCTGTACTGTTTAAGCTCGATGAAAGGAACATTGTTGCCACTTTTCAGCAAGTTGCAATCATGAAATACAGAAATAAACAGTTTTTCAAAAACAAGGTCTAAGTCACGTTTGAGTCACTCTGTAAGTACCATTTTGCTGTACTGTTTAAACTCGATGAAAGGAACACTGTTAACACTTTTCAGCAAGTTGCAATCATGAAATACAGAAATAAACAGTTTTTCAAAAACAAGGTCTAAGTCATGTTTGAGTCACTCTGTAAGTACCATTTTGCTGTACTGTTTAAGCTCGATGAAAGGAACATTGTTGACACTTTTCAGCAAGTTGCAATCATGAAATACAGAAATAAAGAGTTTTTCAAAAACAAGGTCTATGTCATGTTTGAGTCACTCTGTAAGTACCATTTTGCTGTACTGTTTAAGCTCGATGAAAGGAACATTGTTGACACTTTTCAGCAAGTTGCAATCATGAAATACAGAAATAAAGAGTTTTTCAAAAACAAGGTCTAAGTCATGTTTGAGTCACTGGTAAGTACCATTTTGCTGTACTGTTTAAGCTCGATGAAAGGAACATTGTTGACACTTTTCAGCAAGTTGCAATCATGAAATACAGAAATAAAGAGTTTTTCAAAAACAAGGTCTAAGTCATGTTTGAGTCACTTTTAAGTACCATTTTGCTGTACTGTTTAAGCTCGATGAAACGAACATTGTTGACACTTTTCAGCAAGTTGCAATCATGAAATACAAAAATAAAGAGTTTTTCAAAAACAAGGTCTAAGTCATGTTTGAGTCAATCTGTAAGTACCATTTTTGCTGTACTGTTTAAACTCGATGAAAGGAACACTGTTAACACTTTTCAGCAAGTTGCAATCATGAAATACAGAAATAAAGAGTTTTTCAAAAACAAGGTCTAATTCATGTTTGAGTCATTGTAAGTACCATTTTGCTGTACTGTTTAAGCTCGATGAAAGGAACATTGTTGACACTTTTCAGCAAGTTGCAATCATGTAATACAGAAATAAAAAGTTTCTCAAAAACAAGGTCACTCTGTAAGTACCATGTTTTTCGAACTGCTTAATCAGGATGATAAGAACACTGTTGACACTTTTCAGCAAGTTGCAATCATGAAATACAGAAATAAAGAGTTTTTCAAAAACAAGGTCTAAGTCATGTTTGAGTCACTCTGTAAGTACCATTTTGCTGTACTGTTTAAGCTCGATGAAAGGAACATTGTTGACACTTTTCAGCAAGTTGCAATCATGTAATACAGAAATAAAGAGTTTCTCAAAAACAAGGTCACTCTGTAAGTACCATGTTTGTCGAACTGCTTAATCAGGATGATAAGAACATTGTTGACACTTTTCAGCAAGTTGCAATCATGAAATACAGAAATAAACAGTTTCTCAAAAACAAGGTCACTCTGTAAGTACCATTTTGCTGTACTGTTTAAGCTCGATGAAAGGAACATTGTTGACACTTTTCAGCAAGTTGCAATGATGTAATAAAGAAATAAACAGTTTCTCAAAAACAAGGTCACTCTGTAAATACCATTTTGCTGTACTGTTTAAACTCGATGAAAGGAACACTGTTAACACTTTTCAGCAAGTTGCAATCATGAAATACAGAAATAAAGAGTTTTTCAAAAACAAGGTCTAATTCATGTTTGAGTCACTCTGTAAGAACCATTTTGCTGTACTGTTTAAGCTCGATGAAAGGAACATTGTTGACACTTTTCAGCAAGTTGCAATCATGAAATACAGAAATAAACAGTTTTTTAAAAACAAGGTCTAAGTCACGTTTGAGTCACTCTGTAAGTACCATTTTGCTGTACTGTTTAAACTCGATGAAAGGAACACTGTTAACACTTTTCAGCAAGTTGCAATCATGAAATACAGAAATAAACAGTTTTTCAAAAACAAGGTCTAAGTCATGTTTGAGTCACTCTGTAAGTACTATTTTTGCTGTACTGTTTAAACTCGATGAAAGGAACACTGTTAAAACTTTTCAGCAAGTTGCAATCATGAAATACAGAAATAAAGAGTTTTTCAAAAACAAGGTCTAATTCATGTTTAAGTCACTCTGTAAGAACCATTTTGCTGTACTGTTTAAGCTCGATGAAAGGAACATTGTTGACACTTTTCAGCAAGTTGCAATCATGAAATACAGAAATAAACAGTTTTTCAAAAACAAGGTCTAAGTCATGTTTGAGTCACTCTGTAAGTACCATTTTTACTGTACTGTTTAAACTCGATGAAAGGAACACTGTTAACACTTTTCAGCAAGTTGCAATCATGAAATACAGAAATAAAGAGTTTTTCAAAAACAAGGTCTAAGTCATGTTTGAGTCACTCTGTAAGTACCATTTTGCTGTACTGTTTAAGCTCGATGAAAGGAACATTGTTGACACTTTTCAGCAAGTTGCAATCATGAAATACAGAAATAAAGAGTTTTTCAAAAACAAGGTCTAAGTCATGTTTGAGTCACTGGTAAGTACCATTTTGCTGTACTGTTTAAGCTCGATGAAAGGAACATTGTTGACACTTTTCAGCAAGTTGCAATCATGAAATACAGAAATAAAGAGTTTTTCAAAAACAAGGTCTAAGTCATGTTTGAGTCACTTTTAAGTACCATTTTGCTGTACTGTTTAAGCTCGATGAAAGGAACATTGTTGACACTTTTCAGCAAGTTGCAATCATGAAATACAAAAATAAAGAGTTTTTCAAAAACAAGGTCTAAGTCATGTTTGAGTCAATCTGTAAGTACCATTTTTGCTGTACTGTTTAAACTCGATGAAAGGAACACTGTTAACACTTTTCAGCAAGTTGCAATCATGAAATACAGAAATAAAGAGTTTTTCAAAAACAAGGTCTAATTCATGTTTGAGTCATTGTAAGTACCATTTTGCTGTACTGTTTAAGCTCGATGAAAGGAACATTGTTGACACTTTTCAGCAAGTTGCAATCATGTAATACAGAAATAAAAAGTTTCTCAAAAACAAGGTCACTCTGTAAGTACCATGTTTTTCGAACTGCTTAATCAGGATGATAAGAACACTGTTGACACTTTTCAGCAAGTTGCAATCATGAAATACAGAAATAAAGAGTTTTTCAAAAACAAGGTCTAAGTCATGTTTGAGTCACTCTGTAAGTACCATTTTGCTGTACTGTTTAAGCTCGATGAAAGGAACATTGTTGACACTTTTCAGCAAGTTGCAATCATGTAATACAGAAATAAAGAGTTTCTCAAAAACAAGGTCACTCTGTAAGTACCATGTTTGTCGAACTGCTTAATCAGGATGATAAGAACACTGTTGACACTTTTCAGCAAGTTGCAATCATGAAATACAGAAATAAAGAGTTTTTCAAAAACAAGGTCTAAGTCATGTTTGAGTCACTTTTAAGTACCATTTTGCTGTACTGTTTAAACTCGATGAAAGGAACACTGTTAACACTTTTCAGCAAGTTGCAATCATGAAATACAGAAATAAAGAGTTTTTCAAAAACAAGGTCTAATTCATGTTTGAGTCACTGGTAAGTACCATTTTGCTGTACTGTTTCAGCTCGATGAAAGGAACATTGTTGACACTTTTCAGCAAGTTGCAATCATGTAATACAGAAATAAAAAGTTTCTCAAAAACAAGGTCACTCTGTAAGTACCATGTTTGTCGAACTGCTTAATCAGGATGATAAGAACACTGTTGACACTTTTCAGCAAGTTGCAATCATGAAATACAGAAATAAACAGTTTCTCAAAAACAAGGTCACTCTGTAAGTACCATTTTGCTGTACTGTTTAAGCTCGATGAAAGGAACATTGTTGACACTTTTCAGCAAGTTGCAATGATGTAATATAGAAATAAACAGTTTCTCAAAAACAAGGTCACTCTGTAAGTACCATTTTGCTGTACTGTTTAAACTCGATGAAAGGAACACTGTTAACACTTTTCAGCAAGTTGCAATCATGAAATACAGAAATAAACAGTTTTTCAAAAACCAGGTCTAAGTCATGTTTGAGTCACTCTGTAAGTACCATTTTTTCTGTACTGTTTAAACTCGATGAAAGGAACACTGTTAACACTTTTCAGCAAGTTGCAATCATGAAATACAGAAATAAAGAATTTTTCAAAAACAAGGTCTAATTCATGTTTAAGTCACTGTGTAAGAACCATTTTGCTGTACTGTTTAAGCTCGATGAAAGGAACATTGTTGACACTTTTCAGCAAGTTGCAATCATGAAATACAGAAATAAACAGTTTTTCAAAAACAAGGTCTAAGTCATGTTTGAGTCAATCTGTAAGTACCATTTTTGCTGTACTGTTTAAACTCGATGAAAGGAACACTGTTAACACTTTTCAGCAAGTTGCAATCATGAAATACAGAAATAAAGAGTTTTTCAAAAACAAGGTCTAAGTCATGTTTGAGTCAATCTGTAAGTACCATTTTTGCTGTACTGTTTAAACTCGATGAAAGGAACACTGTTAACACTTTTCAGCAAGTTGCAATCATGAAATACAGAAATAAAGAGTTTTTCAAAAACAAGGTCTAAGTCATGTTTGAGTCACTCTGTAAGTACCATTTTGCTGTACTGTTTAAGCTCGATGAAAGGAACATTGTTGACACTTTTCAGCAAGTTGCAATCATGAAATACAGAAATAAAAAGTTTTTCAAAAACAAGGTCTAAGTCATGTTTGAGTCACTCTGTAAGTACCATTTTGCTGTACTGTTTAAGCTCGATGAAAGGAACATTGTTGACACTTTTCAGCAAGTTGCAATCATGTAATACAGAAATAAAGAGTTTTTCAAAAACAAGGTCTAAGTCATGTTTGAGTCACTCTGTAAGTACCATTTTGCTGTACTGTTTAAGCTCGATGAAAGGAACATTGTTGACACTTTTCAGCAAGTTGCAATCATGTAATACAGAAATAAAAAGTTTTTCAAAAACAAGGTCTAAGTCATGTTTGAGTCACTCTGTAAGTACCATTTTGCTGTACTGTTTAAGCTCGATGAAAGGAACATTGTTGACACTTTTCAGCAAGTTGCAATCATGTAATACAGAAATAAAAAGTTTCTCAAAAACAAGGTCACTCTGTAAGTACCATGTTTGTCGAACTGCTTAATCAGGGTGATAAGAACACTGTTGACACTTTTCAGCAAGTTGCAATGATGTAATAAAGAAATAAACAGTTTCTCAAAAACAAGGTCACTCTGTAAGTACCATTTTGCTATACTGTTTAAACTCGATGAAAGGAACACTGTTAACACTTTTCAGCAAGTTGCAATCATGAAATACAGAAATAAATAGTTTTTCACAAACAAGGTCTAAATCATGTTTGATGCACTCTGTAAGAACCATATTTGCTGTACTAAATCATGTTTGATGCACTCTGTAAGAACCATATTTGCTGTATTCCTTAATCAGGATGATAGGAACACTGTTGACACTTTTCAGCAAGTTGCAATCATGTAATACAGAAATAAACAGTTTCTCAAAAACAAGGTCACTCTGTAAGTACCATGTTTGTTGAACTGCTTAAACTCGATGAAAGGAACACTGTTAACACTTTTCAGCAAGTTGCAATCATGAAATACAGAAATAAAGAGTTTTTCAAAAACAAGGTCTAATTCATGTTTGAGTCACTGGTAAGTACCATTTTGCTGTACTGTTTCAGCTCGATGAAAGGAAAATTGTTGACACTTTTCAGCAAGTTGCAATCATGAAATACAAAAATACAGAGTTTTTCAAAAACAAGGTCTAAGTCATGTTTGAGTCATTGTAAGTACCATTTTGCTGTACTGTTTAAGCTCGATGAAAGGAACATTGTTGACACTTTTCAGCAAGTTGCAATCATGTAATACAGAAATAAAAAGTTTCTCAAAAACAAGGTCACTCTGTAAGTACCATGTTTGTCGAACTGCTTAATCAGGATGATAAGAACACTGTTGACACTTTTCAGCAAGTTGCAATCATGAAATACAGAAATAAACAGTTTCTCAAAAACAAGGTCACTCTGTAAGTACCATTTTGCTGTACTGTTTAAGCTCGATGAAAGGAACATTGTTGACACTTTTCAGCAAGTTGCAATGATGTAATAAAGAAATAAACAGTTTCTCAAAAACAAGGTCACTCTGTAAGTACCATTTTGCTGTACTGTTTAAACTCGATGAAAGGAACACTGTTAACACTTTTCAGCAAGTTGCAATCATGAAATACAGAAATAAACAGTTTTTCAAAAACCAGGTCTAAGTCATGTTTGAGTCACTCTGTAAGTACCATTTTTGCTGTACTGTTTAAACTCGATGAAAGGAACACTGTTAACACTTTTCAGCAAGTTGCAATCATGAAATACAGAAATAAAGAGTTTTTCAAAAACAAGGTCTAATTCATGTTTAAGTCACTGTGTAAGAACCATTTTGCTGTACTGTTTAAGCTCGATGAAAGGAACATTGTTGACACTTTTCAGCAAGTTGCAATCATGAAATACAGAAATAAACAGTTTTTCAAAAACAAGGTCTAAGTCATGTTTGAGTCAATCTGTAAGTACCATTTTTGCTGTACTGTTTAAACTCGATGAAAGGAACACTGTTAACACTTTTCAGCAAGTTGCAATCATGAAATACAGAAATAAAGAGTTTTTCAAAAACAAGGTCTAAGTCATGTTTGAGTCAATCTGTAAGTACCATTTTTGCTGTACTGTTTAAACTCGATGAAAGGAACACTGTTAACACTTTTCAGCAAGTTGCAATCATGAAATACAGAAATAAAGAGTTTTTCAAAAACAAGGTCTAAGTCATGTTTGAGTCACTCTGTAAGTACCATTTTGCTGTACTGTTTAAGCTCGATGAAAGGAACATTGTTGACACTTTTCAGCAAGTTGCAATCATGAAATACAAAAAATAAAGAGTTTTTCAAAAACAAGGTCTAAGTCATGTTTGAGTCACTCTGTAAGTACCATTTTGCTGTACTGTTTAAGCTCGATGAAAGGAACATTGTTGACACTTTTCAGCAAGTTGCAATCATGAAATACAGAAATAAAGAGTTTTTCAAAAACAAGGTCTAAGTCATGTTTGAGTCACTCTGTAAGTACCATTTTGCTGAACTGTTTAAGCTCGATGAAAGGAACATTGTTGACACTTTTCAGCAAGTTGCAATCATGTAATACAGAAATAAAAAGTTTTTCAAAAACAAGGTCTAAGTCATGTTTGAGTCACTCTGTAAGTACCATTTTGCTGTACTGTTTAAGCTCGATGAAAGGAACATTGTTGACACTTTTCAGCAAGTTGCAATCATGTAATACAGAAATAAAAAGTTTCTCAAAAACAAGGTCACTCTGTAAGTACCATGTTTGTCGAACTGCTTAATCAGGGTGATAAGAACACTGTTGACACTTTTCAGCAAGTTGCAATGATGTAATAAAGAAATAAACAGTTTCTCAAAAACAAGGTCACTCTGTAAGTACCATTTTGCTATACTGTTTAAACTCGATGAAAGGAACACTGTTAACACTTTTCAGCAAGTTGCAATCATGAAATACAGAAATAAAGAGTTTTTCAAAAACAAGGTCTAATTCATGTTTGAGTCACTGGTAAGTACCATTTTGCTGTACTGTTTCAGCTCGATGAAAGGAAAATTGTTGACACTTTTCAGCAAGTTGCAATCATGAAATACAAAAATACAGAGTTTTTCAAAAACAAGGTCTAAGTCATGTTTGAGTCATTGTAAGTACCATTTTGCTGTACTGTTTAAGCTCGATGAAAGGAACATTGTTGACACTTTTCAGCAAGTTGCAATCATGTAATACAGAAATAAAAAGTTTCTCAAAAACAAGGTCACTCTGTAAGTACCATGTTTGTCGAACTGCTTAATCAGGATGATAAGAACACTGTTGACACTTTTCAGCAAGTTGCAATCATGAAATACAGAAATAAACAGTTTCTCAAAAACAAGGTCACTCTGTAAGTACCATTTTGCTGTACTGTTTAAGCTCGATGAAAGGAACATTGTTGACACTTTTCAGCAAGTTGCAATGATGTAATAAAGAAATAAACAGTTTCTCAAAAACAAGGTCACTCTGTAAGTACCATTTTGCTGTACTGTTTAAACTCGATGAAAGGAACACTGTTAACACTTTTCAGCAAGTTGCAATCATGAAATACAGAAATAAAGAGTTTTTCAAAAACAAGGTCTAATTCATGTTTGAGTCACTCTGTAAGAACCATTTTGCTGTACTGTTTAAGCTCGATGAAAGGAACATTGTTGACACTTTTCAGCAAGTTGCAATCATGTAATACAGAAATAAAAAGTTTCTCAAAAACAAGGTCACTCTGTAAGTACCATGTTTGTCGAACTGCTTAATCAGGATGATAAGAACACTGTTGACACTTTTCAGCAAGTTGCAATCATGAAATACAGAAATAAACAGTTTCTCAAAAACAAGGTCACTCTGTAAGTACCATTTTGCTGTACTGTTTAAGCTCGATGAAAGGAACATTGTTGACACTTTTCAGCAAGTTGCAATGATGTAATAAAGAAATAAACAGTTTCTCAAAAACAAGGTCACTCTGTAAGTACCATTTTGCTGTACTGTTTAAACTCGATGAAAGGAACACTGTTAACACTTTTCAGCAAGTTGCAATCATGAAATACAGAAATAAAGAGTTTTTCAAAAACAAGGTCTAATTCATGTTTGAGTCACTCTGTAAGAACCATTTTGCTGTACTGTTTAAGCTCGATGAAAGGAACATTGTTGACACTTTTCAGCAAGTTGCAATCATGAAATACAGAAATAAACAGTTTTTCAAAAACAAGGTCTAAGTCACGTTTGAGTCACTCTGTAAGTACCATTTTGCTGTACTGTTTAAACTCGATGAAAGGAACACTGTTAACACTTTTCAGCAAGTTGCAATCATGAAATACAGAAATAAACAGTTTTTCAAAAACAAGGTCTAAGTCATGTTTGAGTCACTCTGTAAGTACCATTTTTGCTGTACTGTTTAAACTCGATGAAAGGAACACTGTTAACACTTTTCAGCAAGTTGCAATCATGAAATACAGAAATAAAGAGTTTTTCAAAAACAAGGTCTAATTCATGTTTAAGTCACTCTGTAAGAACCATTTTGCTGTACTGTTTAAGCTCGATGAAAGGAACATTGTTGACACTTTTCAGCAATTTGCAATCATGAAATACAGAAATAAACAGTTTTTCAAAAACAAGGTCTAAGTCATGTTTGAGTCAATCTGTAAGTACCATTTTTGCTGTACTGTTTAAACTCGATGAAAGGAACACTGTTAACACTTTTCAGCAAGTTGCAATCATGAAATACAGAAATAAAGAGTTTTTCAAAAACAAGGTCTAATTCATGTTTAAGTCACTCTGTAAGAACCATTTTGCTGTACTGTTTAAGCTCGATGAAAGGAACATTGTTGACACTTTTCAGCAAGTTGCAATCATGAAATACAGAAATAAACAGTTTTTCAAAAACAAGGTCTAAGTCATGTTTGAGTCAATCTGTAAGTACCATTTTTGCTGTACTGTTTAAACTCGATGAAAGGAACACTGTTAACACTTTTCAGCAAGTTGCAATCATGAAATACAGAAATAAAGAGTTTTTCAAAAACAAGGTCTAAGTCATGTTTGAGTCACTCTGTAAGTACCATTTTGCTGTACTGTTTAAGCTCGATGAAAGGAACATTGTTGACACTTTTCAGCAAGTTGCAATCATGAAATACAGAAATAAAGAGTTTTTCAAAAACAAGGTCTAAGTCATGTTTGAGTCACTGGTAAGTACCATTTTGCTGTACTGTTTAAGCTCGATGAAAGGAACATTGTTGACACTTTTCAGCAAGTTGCAATCATGAAATACAGAAATAAAGAGTTTTTCAAAAACAAGGTCTAAGTCATGTTTGAGTCACTTTTAAGTACCATTTTGCTGTACTGTTTAAGCTCGATGAAAGGAACATTGTTGACACTTTTCAGCAAGTTGCAATCATGAAATACAAAAATAAAGAGTTTTTCAAAAACAAGGTCTAAGTCATGTTTGAGTCAATCTGTAAGTACCATTTTTGCTGTACTGTTTAAGCTCGATGAAAGGAACATTGTTGACACTTTTCAGCAAGTTGCAATCATGTAATACAGAAATAAAACGTTTCTCAAAAACAAGGTCACTCTGTAAGTACCATGTTTGTCGAACTGCTTAATCAGGATGATAAGAACACTGTTGACACTTTTCAGCAAGTTGCAATCATGAAATACAGAAATAAAGAGTTTTTCAAAAACAAGGTCTAAGTCATGTTTGAGTCACTCTGTAAGTACCATTTTGCTGTACTGTTTAAGCTCGATGAAAGGAACATTGTTGACACTTTTCAGCAAGTTGCAATCATGTAATACAGAAATAAAGAGTTTCTCAAAAACAAGGTCACTCTGTAAGTACCATGTTTGTCGAACTGCTTAATCAGGATGATAAGAACACTGTTGACACTTTTCAGCAAGTTGCAATCATGAAATACAGAAATAAACAGTTTCTCAAAAACAAGGTCACTCTGTAAGTACCATTTTGCTGTACTGTTTAAACTCGATGAAAGGAACACTGTTAACACTTTTCAGCAAGTTGCAATCATGAAATACAGAAATAAAGAGTTTTTCAAAAACAAGGTCTAATTCATGTTTGAGTCACTCTGTAAGAACCATTTTGCTGTACTGTTTAAGCTCGATGAAAGGAACATTGTTGACACTTTTCAGCAAGTTGCAATCATGAAATACAGAAATAAACAGTTTTTCAAAAACAAGGTCTAAGTCACGTTTGAGTCACTCTGTAAGTACCATTTTGCTGTACTGTTTAAACTCGATGAAAGGAACACTGTTAACACTTTTCAGCAAGTTGCAATCATGAAATACAGAAATAAACAGTTTTTCAAAAACAAGGTCTAAGTCATGTTTGAGTCACTCTGTAAGTACCATTTTTGCTGTACTGTTTAAACTCGATGAAAGGAACACTGTTAAAACTTTTCAGCAAGTTGCAATCATGAAATACAGAAATAAAGAGTTTTTCAAAAACAAGGTCTAATTCATGTTTAAGTCACTCTGTAAGAACCATTTTGCTGTACTGTTTAAGCTCGATGAAAGGAACATTGTTGACACTTTTCAGCAAGTTGCAATCATGAAATACAGAAATAAACCGTTTTTCAAAAACAAGGTCTAAGTCATGTTTGAGTCAATCTGTAAGTACCATTTTTGCTGTACTGTTTAAACTCGATGAAAGGAACACTGTTAACACTTTTCAGCAAGTTGCAATCATGAAATACAGAAATAAAGAGTTTTTCAAAAACAAGGTCTAAGTCATGTTTGAGTCATTGTAAGTACCATTTTGCTGTACTGTTTAAGCTCGATGAAAGGAACATTGTTGACACTTTTCAGCAAGTTGCAATCATGAAATACAAAAATAAAGAGTTTTTCAAAAACAAGGTCTAAGTCATGTTTGAGTCATTGTAAGTACCATTTTGCTGTACTGTTTAAGCTCGATGAAAGGAACATTGTTGACACTTTTCAGCAAGTTGCAATCATGTAATACAGAAATAAAAAGTTTCTCAAAAACAAGGTCACTCTGTAAGTACCATGTTTGTCGAACTGCTTAATCAGGATGATAAGAACACTGTTGACACTTTTCAGCAAGTTGCAATCATGAAATACAGAAATAAACAGTTTCTCAAAAACAAGGTCACTCTGTAAGTACCATTTTGCTGTACTGTTTAAGCTCGATGAAAGGAACATTGTTGACACTTTTCAGCAAGTTCCAATGATGTAATAAAGAAATAAACAGTTTCTCAAAAACAAGGTCACTCTGTAAGTACCATTTTGCTGTACTGTTTAAGCTCGATGAAAGGAACATTGTTGACACTTTTCAGCAAGTTGCAATCATGAAATACAAAAATGAAGAGTTTTTCAAAAACAAGGTCTAAGTCATGTTTGAGTCAATCTGTAAGTACCATTTTTGCTGTACTGTTTAAACTCGATGAAAGGAACACTGTTAACACTTTTCAGCAAGTTGCAATCATGAAATACAGAAATAAAGAGTTTTTCAAAAACAAGGTCTAAGTCATGTTTGAGTCAATCTGTAAGTACCATTTTTGCTGTACTGTTTAAACTCGATGAAAGGAACACTGTTAACACTTTTCAGCAAGTTGCAATCATGAAATACAGAAATAAAGAGTTTTTCAAAAACAAGGTCTAAGTCATGTTTGAGTCACTGGTAAGTACCATTTTGCTGTACTGTTTAAGCTCGATGAAAGGAACATTGTTGACACTTTTCAGCAAGTTGCAATCATGAAATACAGAAATAAAGAGTTTTTCAAAAACAAGGTCTAAGTCATGTTTGAGTCACTTTTAAGTACCATTTTGCTGTACTGTTTAAGCTCGATGAAAGGAACATTGTTGACACTTTTCAGCAAGTTGCAATCATGAAATACAAAAATAAAGAGTTTTTCAAAAACAAGGTCTAAGTCATGTTTGAGTCAATCTGTAAGTACCATTTTTGCTGTACTGTTTAAACTCGATGAAAGGAACACTGTTAACACTTTTCAGCAAGTTGCAATCATGAAATACAGAAATAAAAGAATTTTTCAAAAACAAGGTCTAATTCATGTTTGAGTCATTGTAAGTACAATTTTGCTGTACTGTTTAAGCTCGATGAAAGGAACATTGTTGACACTTTTCAGCAAGTTGCAATCATGTAATACAGAAATAAAAAGTTTCTCAAAAACAAGGTCACTCTGTAAGTACCATGTTTGTCGAACTGCTTAATCAGGATGATAAGAACACTGTTGACACTTTTCAGCAAGTTGCAATCATGAAATACAGAAATAAAGAGTTTTTCAAAAACAAGGTCTAAGTCATGTTTGAGTCACTCTGTAAGTACCATTTTGCTGTACTGTTTAAGCTCGATGAAAGGAACATTGTTGACACTTTTCAGCAAGTTGCAATCATGTAATACAGAAATAAAGAGTTTCTCAAAAACAAGGTCACTCTGTAAGTACCATGTTTGTCGAACTGCTTAATCAGGATGATAAGAACACTGTTGACACTTTTCAGCAAGTTGCAATCATGAAATACAGAAATAAACAGTTTCTCAAAAACAAGGTCACTCTGTAAGTACCATTTTGCTGTACTGTTTAAGCTCGATGAAAGGAACATTGTTGACACTTTTCAGCAAGTTGCAATGATGTAATAAAGAAATAAACAGTTTCTCAAAAACAAGGTCACTCTGTAAGTACCATTTTGCTGTACTGTTTAAACTCGATGAAAGGAACACTGTTAACACTTTTCAGCAAGTTGCAATCATGAAATACAGAAATAAAGAGTTTTTCAAAAACAAGGTCTAATTCATGTTTGAGTCACTCTGTAAGAACCATTTTGCTGTACTGTTTAAGCTCGATGAAAGGAACATTGTTGACACTTTTCAGCAAGTTGCAATCATGAAATACAGAAATAAACAGTTTTTCAAAAACAAGGTCTAAGTCACGTTTGAGTCACTCTGTAAGTACCATTTTGCTGTACTGTTTAAACTCGATGAAAGGAACACTGTTAACACTTTTCAGCAAGTTGCAATCATGAAATACAGAAATAAACAGTTTTTCAAAAACAAGGTCTAAGTCATGTTTGAGTCACTTTTAAGTACCATTTTGCTGTACTGTTTAAGCTCGATGAAAGGAACATTGTTGACACTTTTCAGCAAGTTGCAATCATGAAATACAAAAATAAAGAGTTTTTCAAAAACAAGGTCTAAGTCATGTTTGAGTCAATCTGTAAGTACCATTTTTGCTGTACTGTTTAAACTCGATGAAAGGAACACTGTTAACACTTTTCAGCAAGTTGCAATCATGAAATACAGAAATAAAGAGTTTTTCAAAAACAAGGTCTAAGTCATGTTTGAGTCAATCTGTAAGTACCATTTTTGCTGTACTGTTTAAACTCGATGAAAGGAACACTGTTAACACTTTTCAGCAAGTTGCAATCATGAAATACAGAAATAAAGAGTTTTTCAAAAACAAGGTCTAAGTCATGTTTGAGTCACTGGTAAGTACCATTTTGCTGTACTGTTTAAGCTCGATGAAAGGAACATTGTTGACACTTTTCAGCAAGTTGCAATCATGAAATACAGAAATAAAGAGTTTTTCAAAAACAAGGTCTAAGTCATGTTTGAGTCACTTTTAAGTACCATTTTGCTGTACTGTTTAAGCTCGATGAAAGGAACATTGTTGACACTTTTCAGCAAGTTGCAATCATGAAATACAAAAATAAAGAGTTTTTCAAAAACAAGGTCTAAGTCATGTTTGAGTCAATCTGTAAGTACCATTTTTGCTGTACTGTTTAAACTCGATGAAAGGAACACTGTTAACACTTTTCAGCAAGTTGCAATCATGAAATACAGAAATAAAGAGTTTTTCAAAAACAAGGTCTAATTCATGTTTGAGTCACTCTGTAAGAACCATTTTGCTGTACTGTTTAAGCTCGATGAAAGGAACATTGTTGACACTTTTCAGCAAGTTGCAATCATGAAATACAGAAATAAACAGTTTTTCAAAAACAAGGTCTAAGTCACGTTTGAGTCACTCTGTAAGTACCATTTTGCTGTACTGTTTAAACTCGATGAAAGGAACACTGTTAACACTTTTCAGCAAGTTGCAATCATGAAATACAGAAATAAACAGTTTTTCAAAAACAAGGTCTAAGTCATGTTTGAGTCACTCTGTAAGTACCATTTTGCTGTACTGTTTAAGCTCGATGAAAGGAACATTGTTGACACTTTTCAGCAAGTTGCAATCATGAAATACAGAAATAAAGAGTTTTTCAAAAACAAGGTCTAAGTCATGTTTGAGTCAATCTGTAAGTACCATTTTTGCTGTACTGTTTAAACTCGATGAAAGGAACACTGTTAACACTTTTCAGCAAGTTGCAATCATGAAATACAGAAATAAAGAGTTTTTCAAAAACAAGGTCTAAGTCATGTTTGAGTCACTGGTAAGTACCATTTTGCTGTACTGTTTAAGCTCGATGAAAGGAACATTGTTGACACTTTTCAGCAAGTTGCAATCATGAAATACAGAAATAAAGAGTTTTTCAAAAACAAGGTCTAAGTCATGTTTGAGTCACTTTTAAGTACCATTTTGCTGTACTGTTTAAGCTCGATGAAAGGAACATTGTTGACACTTTTCAGCAAGTTGCAATCATGAAATACAAAAATAAAGAGTTTTTCAAAAACAAGGTCTAAGTCATGTTTGAGTCAATCTGTAAGTACCATTTTTGCTGTACTGTTTAAACTCGATGAAAGGAACACTGTTAACACTTTTCAGCAAGTTGCAATCATGAAATACAGAAATAAAAGAATTTTTCAAAAACAAGGTCTAATTCATGTTTGAGTCATTGTAAGTACAATTTTGCTGTACTGTTTAAGCTCGATGAAAGGAACATTGTTGACACTTTTCAGCAAGTTGCAATCATGTAATACAGAAATAAAAAGTTTCTCAAAAACAAGGTCACTCTGTAAGTACCATGTTTGTCGAACTGCTTAATCAGGATGATAAGAACACTGTTGACACTTTTCAGCAAGTTGCAATCATGAAATACAGAAATAAAGAGTTTTTCAAAAACAAGGTCTAAGTCATGTTTGAGTCACTCTGTAAGTACCATTTTGCTGTACTGTTTAAGCTCGATGAAAGGAACATTGTTGACACTTTTCAGCAAGTTGCAATCATGTAATACAGAAATAAAGAGTTTCTCAAAAACAAGGTCACTCTGTAAGTACCATGTTTGTCGAACTGCTTAATCAGGATGATAAGAACACTGTTGACACTTTTCAGCAAGTTGCAATCATGAAATACAGAAATAAACAGTTTCTCAAAAACAAGGTCACTCTGTAAGTACCATTTTGCTGTACTGTTTAAGCTCGATGAAAGGAACATTGTTGACACTTTTCAGCAAGTTGCAATGATGTAATAAAGAAATAAACAGTTTCTCAAAAACAAGGTCACTCTGTAAGTACCATTTTGCTGTACTGTTTAAACTCGATGAAAGGAACACTGTTAACACTTTTCAGCAAGTTGCAATCATGAAATACAGAAATAAAGAGTTTTTCAAAAACAAGGTCTAATTCATGTTTGAGTCACTCTGTAAGAACCATTTTGCTGTACTGTTTAAGCTCGATGAAAGGAACATTGTTGACACTTTTCAGCAAGTTGCAATCATGAAATACAGAAATAAACAGTTTTTCAAAAACAAGGTCTAAGTCACGTTTGAGTCACTCTGTAAGTACCATTTTGCTGTACTGTTTAAACTCGATGAAAGGAACACTGTTAACACTTTTCAGCAAGTTGCAATCATGAAATACAGAAATAAACAGTTTTTCAAAAACAAGGTCTAAGTCATGTTTGAGTCACTTTTAAGTACCATTTTGCTGTACTGTTTAAGCTCGATGAAAGGAACATTGTTGACACTTTTCAGCAAGTTGCAATCATGAAATACAAAAATAAAGAGTTTTTCAAAAACAAGGTCTAAGTCATGTTTGAGTCAATCTGTAAGTACCATTTTTGCTGTACTGTTTAAACTCGATGAAAGGAACACTGTTAACACTTTTCAGCAAGTTGCAATCATGAAATACAGAAATAAAGAGTTTTTCAAAAACAAGGTCTAAGTCATGTTTGAGTCAATCTGTAAGTACCATTTTTGCTGTACTGTTTAAACTCGATGAAAGGAACACTGTTAACACTTTTCAGCAAGTTGCAATCATGAAATACAGAAATAAAGAGTTTTTCAAAAACAAGGTCTAAGTCATGTTTGAGTCACTGGTAAGTACCATTTTGCTGTACTGTTTAAGCTCGATGAAAGGAACATTGTTGACACTTTTCAGCAAGTTGCAATCATGAAATACAGAAATAAAGAGTTTTTCAAAAACAAGGTCTAAGTCATGTTTGAGTCACTTTTAAGTACCATTTTGCTGTACTGTTTAAGCTCGATGAAAGGAACATTGTTGACACTTTTCAGCAAGTTGCAATCATGAAATACAAAAATAAAGAGTTTTTCAAAAACAAGGTCTAAGTCATGTTTGAGTCAATCTGTAAGTACCATTTTTGCTGTACTGTTTAAACTCGATGAAAGGAACACTGTTAACACTTTTCAGCAAGTTGCAATCATGAAATACAGAAATAAAGAGTTTTTCAAAAACAAGGTCTAATTCATGTTTGAGTCACTCTGTAAGAACCATTTTGCTGTACTGTTTAAGCTCGATGAAAGGAACATTGTTGACACTTTTCAGCAAGTTGCAATCATGAAATACAGAAATAAACAGTTTTTCAAAAACAAGGTCTAAGTCACGTTTGAGTCACTCTGTAAGTACCATTTTGCTGTACTGTTTAAACTCGATGAAAGGAACACTGTTAACACTTTTCAGCAAGTTGCAATCATGAAATACAGAAATAAACAGTTTTTCAAAAACAAGGTCTAAGTCATGTTTGAGTCACTCTGTAAGTACCATTTTGCTGTACTGTTTAAGCTCGATGAAAGGAACATTGTTGACACTTTTCAGCAAGTTGCAATCATGAAATACAGAAATAAAGAGTTTTTCAAAAACAAGGTCTAAGTCATGTTTGAGTCACTCTGTAAGTACCATTTTGCTGTACTGTTTAAGCTCGATGAAAGGAACATTGTTGACACTTTTCAGCAAGTTGCAATCATGAAATACAGAAATAAAGAGTTTTTCAAAAACAAGGTCTAAGTCATGTTTGAGTCACTGGTAAGTACCATTTTGCTGTACTGTTTAAGCTCGATGAAAGGAACATTGTTGACACTTTTCAGCAAGTTGCAATCATGAAATACAGAAATAAAGAGTTTTTCAAAAACAAGGTCTAAGTCATGTTTGAGTCACTTTTAAGTACCATTTTGCTGTACTGTTTAAGCTCGATGAAAGGAACATTGTTGACACTTTTCAGCAAGTTGCAATCATGAAATACAAAAATAAAGAGTTTTTCAAAAACAAGATCTAAGTCATGTTTGAGTCAATCTGTAAGTACCATTTTTGCTGTACTGTTTAAACTCGATGAAAGGAACACTGTTAACACTTTTCAGCAAGTTGCAATCATGAAATACAGAAATAAAGAGTTTTTCAAAAACAAGGTCTAATTCATGTTTGAGTCATTGTAAGTACCATTTTGCTGTACTGTTTAAGCTCGATGAAAGGAACATTGTTGACACTTTTCAGCAAGTTGCAATCATGTAATACAGAAATAAAAAGTTTCTCAAAAACAAGGTCACTCTGTAAGTACCATGTTTTTCGAACTGCTTAATCAGGATGATAAGAACACTGTTGACACTTTTCAGCAAGTTGCAATCATGAAATACAGAAATAAAGAGTTTTTCAAAAACAAGGTCTAAGTCATGTTTGAGTCACTCTGTAAGTACCATTTTGCTGTACTGTTTAAGCTCGATGAAAGGAACATTGTTGACACTTTTCAGCAAGTTGCAATCATGTAATACAGAAATAAAGAGTTTCTCAAAAACAAGGTCACTCTGTAAGTACCATGTTTGTCGAACTGCTTAATCAGGATGATAAGAACACTGTTGACACTTTTCAGCAAGTTGCAATCATGAAATACAGAAATAAACAGTTTCTCAAAAACAAGGTCACTCTGTAAGTACCATTTTGCTGTACTGTTTAAGCTCGATGAAAGGAACATTGTTGACACTTTTCAGCAAGTTGCAATGATGTAATAAAGAAATAAACAGTTTCTCAAAAACAAGGTCACTCTGTAAGTACCATTTTGCTGTACTGTTTAAACTCGATGAAAGGAACACTGTTAACACTTTTCAGCAAGTTGCAATCATGAAATACAGAAATAAACAGTTTTTCAAAAACAAGGTCTAAGTCATGTTTGAGTCACTCTGTAAGTACCATTTTGCTGTACTGTTTAAGCTCGATGAAAGGAACATTGTTGACACTTTTCAGCAAGTTGCAATCATGAAATACAGAAATAAAGAGTTTTTCAAAAACAAGGTCTAAGTCATGTTTGAGTCACTCTGTAAGTACCATTTTGCTGTACTGTTTAAGCTCGATGAAAGGAACATTGTTGACACTTTTCAGCAAGTTGCAATCATGAAATACAGAAATAAAGAGTTTTTCAAAAACAAGGTCTAAGTCATGTTTGAGTCACTGGTAAGTACCATTTTGCTGTACTGTTTAAGCTCGATGAAAGGAACATTGTTGACACTTTTCAGCAAGTTGCAATCATGAAATACAGAAATAAAGAGTTTTTCAAAAACAAGGTCTAAGTCATGTTTGAGTCACTTTTAAGTACCATTTTGCTGTACTGTTTAAGCTCGATGAAAGGAACATTGTTGACACTTTTCAGCAAGTTGCAATCATGAAATACAAAAATAAAGAGTTTTTCAAAAACAAGGTCTAAGTCATGTTTGAGTCAATCTGTAAGTACCATTTTTGCTGTACTGTTTAAACTCGATGAAAGGAACACTGTTAACACTTTTCAGCAAGTTGCAATCATGAAATACAGAAATAAAGAGTTTTTCAAAAACAAGGTCTAATTCATGTTTGAGTCATTGTAAGTACCATTTTGCTGTACTGTTTAAGCTCGATGAAAGGAACATTGTTGACACTTTTCAGCAAGTTGCAATCATGTAATACAGAAATAAAAAGTTTCTCAAAAACAAGGTCACTCTGTAAGTACCATGTTTTTCGAACTGCTTAATCAGGATGATAAGAACACTGTTGACACTTTTCAGCAAGTTGCAATCATGAAATACAGAAATAAAGAGTTTTTCAAAAACAAGGTCTAAGTCATGTTTGAGTCACTCTGTAAGTACCATTTTGCTGTACTGTTTAAGCTCGATGAAAGGAACATTGTTGACACTTTTCAGCAAGTTGCAATCATGTAATACAGAAATAAAGAGTTTCTCAAAAACAAGGTCACTCTGTAAGTACCATGTTTGTCGAACTGCTTAATCAGGATGATAAGAACACTGTTGACACTTTTCAGCAAGTTGCAATCATGAAATACAGAAATAAACAGTTTCTCAAAAACAAGGTCACTCTGTAAGTACCATTTTGCTGTACTGTTTAAGCTCGATGAAAGGAACATTGTTGACACTTTTCAGCAAGTTGCAATGATGTAATAAAGAAATAAACAGTTTCTCAAAAACAAGGTCACTCTGTAAGTACCATTTTGCTGTACTGTTTAAACTCGATGAAAGGAACACTGTTAACACTTTTCAGCAAGTTGCAATCATGAAATACAGAAATAAAGAGTTTTTCAAAAACAAGGTCTAATTCATGTTTGAGTCACTCTATAAGAACCATTTTGCTGTACTGTTTAAGCTCGATGAAAGGAACATTGTTGACACTTTTCAGCAAGTTGCAATCATGAAATACAGAAATAAACAGTTTTTCAAAAACAAGGTCTAAGTCACGTTTGAGTCACTCTGTAAGTACCATTTTGCTGTACTGTTTAAACTCGATGAAAGGAACACTGTTAACACTTTTCAGCAAGTTGCAATCATGAAATACAGAAATAAACAGTTTTTCAAAAACAAGGTCTAAGTCATGTTTGAGTCACTCTGTAAGTACCATTTTTGCTGTACTGTTTAAACTCGATGAAAGGAACACTGTTAACACTTTTCAGCAAGTTGCAATCATGAAATACAGAAATAAAGAGTTTTTCAAAAACAAGATCTAATTCATGTTTGAGTCACTGTAAGTACCATTTTGCTGTACTGTTTAAGCTCGATGAAAGGAACATTGTTGACACTTTTCAGCAAGTTGCAATCATGAAATACAGAAATAAACAGTTTTTCAAAAACAAGGTCTAAGTCATGTTTGAGTCACTTTTAAGTACCATTTTGCTGTACTGTTTAAGCTCGATGAAAGGAACATTGTTGACACTTTTCAGCAAGTTGCAATCATGAAATACAAAAATAAAGAGTTTTTCAAAAACAAGGTCTAAGTCATGTTTGAGTCAATCTGTAAGTACCATTTTTGCTGTACTGTTTAAACTCGATGAAAGGAACACTGTTAACACTTTTCAGCAAGTTGCAATCATGAAATACAGAAATAAAGAGTTTTTCAAAAACAAGGTCTAAGTCATGTTTGAGTCAATCTGTAAGTACCATTTTTGCTGTACTGTTTAAACTCGATGAAAGGAACACTGTTAACACTTTTCAGCAAGTTGCAATCATGAAATACAGAAATAAAGAGTTTTTCAAAAACAAGGTCTAAGTCATGTTTGAGTCACTGGTAAGTACCATTTTGCTGTACTGTTTAAGCTCGATGAAAGGAACATTGTTGACACTTTTCAGCAAGTTGCAATCATGAAATACAGAAATAAAGAGTTTTTCAAAAACAAGGTCTAAGTCATGTTTGAGTCACTTTTAAGTACCATTTTGCTGTACTGTTTAAGCTCGATGAAAGGAACATTGTTGACACTTTTCAGCAAGTTGCAATCATGAAATACAAAAATAAAGAGTTTTTCAAAAACAAGGTCTAAGTCATGTTTGAGTCAATCTGTAAGTACCATTTTTGCTGTACTGTTTAAACTCGATGAAAGGAACACTGTTAACACTTTTCAGCAAGTTGCAATCATGAAATACAGAAATAAAGAGTTTTTCAAAAACAAGGTCTAATTCATGTTTGAGTCACTCTGTAAGAACCATTTTGCTGTACTGTTTAAGCTCGATGAAAGGAACATTGTTGACACTTTTCAGCAAGTTGCAATCATGAAATACAGAAATAAACAGTTTTTCAAAAACAAGGTCTAAGTCACGTTTGAGTCACTCTGTAAGTACCATTTTGCTGTACTGTTTAAACTCGATGAAAGGAACACTGTTAACACTTTTCAGCAAGTTGCAATCATGAAATACAGAAATAAACAGTTTTTCAAAAACAAGGTCTAAGTCATGTTTGAGTCACTCTGTAAGTACCATTTTGCTGTACTGTTTAAGCTCGATGAAAGGAACATTGTTGACACTTTTCAGCAAGTTGCAATAATGAAATACAGAAATAAAGAGTTTTTCAAAAACAAGGTCTAAGTCATGTTTGAGTCACTCTGTAAGTACCATTTTGCTGTACTGTTTAAGCTCGATGAAAGGAACATTGTTGACACTTTTCAGCAAGTTGCAATCATGAAATACAGAAATAAAGAGTTTTTCAAAAACAAGGTCTAAGTCATGTTTGAGTCACTGGTAAGTACCATTTTGCTGTACTGTTTAAGCTCGATGAAAGGAACATTGTTGACACTTTTCAGCAAGTTGCAATCATGAAATACAGAAATAAAGAGTTTTTCAAAAACAAGGTCTAAGTCATGTTTGAGTCACTTTTAAGTACCATTTTGCTGTACTGTTTAAGCTCGATGAAAGGAACATTGTTGACACTTTTCAGCAAGTTGCAATCATGAAATACAAAAATAAAGAGTTTTTCAAAAACAAGGTCTAAGTCATGTTTGAGTCAATCTGTAAGTACCATTTTTGCTGTACTGTTTAAACTCGATGAAAGGAACACTGTTAACACTTTTCCGCAAGTTGCAATCATGAAATACAGAAATAAAGAGTTTTTCAAAAACAAGGTCTAATTCATGTTTGAGTCATTGTAAGTACCATTTTGCTGTACTGTTTAAGCTCGATGAAAGGAACATTGTTGACACTTTTCAGCAAGTTGCAATCATGTAATACAGAAATAAAAAGTTTCTCAAAAACAAGGTCACTCTGTAAGTACCATTTTTTTCGAACTGCTTAATCAGGATGATAAGAACACTGTTGACACTTTTCAGCAAGTTGCAATCATGAAATACAGAAATAAAGAGTTTTTCAAAAACAAGGTCTAAGTCATGTTTGAGTCACTCTGTAAGTACCATTTTGCTGTACTGTTTAAGCTCGATGAAAGGAACATTGTTGACACTTTTCAGCAAGTTGCAATCATGTAATACAGAAATAAAGAGTTTCTCAAAAACAAGGTCACTCTGTAAGTACCATGTTTGTCGAACTGCTTAATCAGGATGATAAGAACACTGTTGACACTTTTCAGCAAGTTGCAATCATGAAATACAGAAATAAACAGTTTCTCAAAAACAAGGTCACTCTGTAAGTACCATTTTGCTGTACTGTTTAAGCTCGATGAAAGGAACATTGTTGACACTTTTCAGCAAGTTGCAATGATGTAATAAAGAAATAAACAGTTTCTCAAAAACAAGGTCACTCTGTAAGTACCATTTTGCTGTACTGTTTAAACTCGATGAAAGGAACACTGTTAACACTTTTCAGCAAGTTGCAATCATGAAATACAGAAATAAAGAGTTTTTCAAAAACAAGGTCTAATTCATGTTTGAGTCACTCTATAAGAACCATTTTGCTGTACTGTTTAAGCTCGATGAAAGGAACATTGTTGACACTTTTCAGCAAGTTGCAATCATGAAATACAGAAATAAACAGTTTTTCAAAAACAAGGTCTAAGTCACGTTTGAGTCACTCTGTAAGTACCATTTTGCTGTACTGTTTAAACTCGATGAAAGGAACACTGTTAACACTTTTCAGCAAGTTGCAATCATGAAATACAGAAATAAACAGTTTTTCAAAAACAAGGTCTAAGTCATGTTTGAGTCACTCTGTAAGTACCATTTTTGCTGTACTGTTTAAACTCGATGAAAGGAACACTGTTAACACTTTTCAGCAAGTTGCAATCATGAAATACAGAAATAAAGAGTTTTTCAAAAACAAGATCTAATTCATGTTTGAGTCACTGTAAGTACCATTTTGCTGTACTGTTTAAGCTCGATGAAAGGAACATTGTTGACACTTTTCAGCAAGTTGCAATCATGAAATACAGAAATAAAGAGTTTTTCAAAAACAAGGTCTAAGTCATGTTTGAGTCACTCTGTAAGTACCATTTTGCTGTACTGTTTAAGCTCGATGAAAGGAACATTGTTGACACTTTTCAGCAAGTTGCAATCATGAAATACAGAAATAAAGAGTTTTTCAAAAACAAGGTCTAAGTCATGTTTGAGTCACTCTGTAAGTACCATTTTGCTGTACTGTTTAAGCTCAATGAAAGGAACATTGTTGACACTTTTCAGCAAGTTGCAATCATGTGATACAGAAATAAAAAGTTTTTCAAAAACAAGGTCTAAGTCATGTTTGAGTCACTCTGTAAGTACCATTTTGCTGTACTGTTTAAGCTCGATGAAAGGAACATTGTTGACACTTTTCAGCAAGTTGCAATCATGTAATACAGAAATAAACAGTTTCTCAAAAACAAGGTCACTCTGTAAGTACCATGTTTGTTGAACTGCTTAATCAGGATGATAAGAACACTGTTGACACTTTTCAGCAAGTTGCAATGATGTAATAAAGAAATAAACAGTTTCTCAAAAACAAGGTCACTCTGTAAGTACCATTTTGCTGTACTGTTTAAACTCGATGAAAGGAACACTGTTAACACTTTTCAGCAAGTTGCAATCATGAAATACAGAAATAAAGAGTTTTTCAAAAACAAGGTCTAATTCATGTTTGAGTCACTCTGTAAGAACCATTTTGCTGTACTGTTTAAGCTCGATGAAAGGAACATTGTTGACACTTTTCAGCAAGTTGCAATCATGAAATACAGAAATAAACAGTTTTTCAAAAACAAGGTCTAAGTCACGTTTGAGTCACTCTGTAAGTACCATTTTGCTGTACTGTTTAAACTCGATGAAAGGAACACTGTTAACACTTTTCAGCAAGATGCAATCTGAAATACAGAAATAAACAGTTTTTCAAAAACAAGGTCTAAGTCACGTTTGAGTCACTCTGTAAGTACCATTTTGCTGTACTGTTTAAACTCGATGAAAGGAACACTGTTAACACTTTTCATCAAGTTGCAATCATGTAATACAGAAATAAACAGTTTCTCAAAAACATGGTCACTCTGTAAGTACCATTTTGCTGTATACCTTAATCAGGATGATAGGAACACTGTTGACACTTTTCAGCAAGTTGCAATCATGTAATACAGAAATAAACAGTTTCTCAAAAACAAGGTCACTCTGTAAGTACCATGTTTGTTGAACTGCTTAATCAGGATGATAAGAACACTGTTGACACTTTTCAGCAAGTTGCAATGATGTAATAAAGAAATAAACAGTTTCTCAAAAACAAGGTCACTCTGTAAGTACCATTTTGCTGTACTGTTTAAACCGATGAAAGGAACACTGTTAACACTTTTCAGCAAGTTGCAATCATGAAATACAGAAATAAAGAGTTTTTCAAAAACAAGGTCTAAGTCACGTTTGAGTCACTCTGTAAGTACCATTTTGCTGTACTGTTTAAACTCGATGAAAGGAACACTGTTAACACTTTTCATCAAGTTGCAATCATCTAATACAGAAATAAACAGTTTCTCAAAAACATGGTCACTCTGTAAGTACCATTTTGCTGTACTGTTTAAGCTCGATGAAAGGAACACTGTTAACACTTTTCAGCAAGTTGCAATCATGAAATACAGAAATAAAGAGTTTTTCAAAAACAAGGTCTAAGTCATGTTTGAGTCATTGTAAGTACCATTTTGCTGTACTGTTTAAGCTCGATGAAAGGAACATTGTTGACACTTTTCAGCAAGTTGCAATCATGAAATACAAAAATAAAGAGTTTTTCAAAAACAAGGTCTAAGTCATGTTTGAGTCATTGTAAGTACCATTTTGCTGTACTGTTTAAGCTCGATGAAAGGAACATTGTTGACACTTTTCAGCAAGTTGCAATCATGTAATACAGAAATAAAAAGTTTCTCAAAAACAAGGTCACTCTGTAAGTACCATGTTTGTCGAACTGCTTAATCAGGATGATAAGAACACTGTTGACACTTTTCAGCAAGTTGCAATCATGAAATACAGAAATAAACAGTTTCTCAAAAACAAGGTCACTCTGTAAGTACCATTTTGCTGTACTGTTTAAGCTCGATGAAAGGAACATTGTTGACACTTTTCAGCAAGTTGCAATGATGTAATAAAGAAATAAACAGTTTCTCAAAAACAAGGTCACTCTGTAAGTACCATTTTGCTGTACTGTTTAAACTCGATGAAAGGAACACTGTTAACACTTTTCAGCAAGTTGCAATCATGAAATACAGAAATAAAGAGTTTTTCAAAAACAAGGTCTAATTCATGTTTGAGTCACTCTGTAAGAACCATTTTGCTGTACTGTTTAAGCTCGATGAAAGGAACATTGTTGACACTTTTCAGCAAGTTGCAATCATGAAATACAGAAATAAACAGTTTTTCAAAAACAAGGTCTAAGTCACGTTTGAGTCACTCTGTAAGTACCATTTTGCTGTACTGTTTAAACTCGATGAAAGGAACACTGTTAACACTTTTCAGCAAGTTGCAATCATGAAATACAGAAATAAACAGTTTTTCAAAAACAAGGTCTAAGTCATGTTTGAGTCACTCTGTAAGTACCATTTTTGCTGTACTGTTTAAACTCGATGAAAGGAACACTGTTAACACTTTTCAGCAAGTTGCAATCATGAAATACAGAAATAAAGAGTTTTTCAAAAACAAGGTCTAATTCATGTTTAAGTCACTCTGTAAGAACCATTTTGCTGTACTGTTTAAGCTCGATGAAAGGAACATTGTTGACACTTTTCAGCAAGTTGCAATCATGAAATACAAAAATAAAGAGTTTTTCAAAAACAAGGTCTAAGTCATGTTTGAGTCAATCTGTAAGTACCATTTTTGCTGTACTGTTTAAACTCGATGAAAGGAACACTGTTAACACTTTTCAGCAAGTTGCAATCATGAAATACAGAAATAAAGAGTTTTTCAAAAACAAGGTCTAATTCATGTTTGAGTCATTGTAAGTACCATTTTGCTGTACTGTTTAAGCTCGATGAAAGGAACATTGTTGACACTTTTCAGCAAGTTGCAATCATGTAATACAGAAATAAAGAGTTTTTCAAAAACAAGGTCTAAGTCATGTTTGAGTCACTTTTAAGTACCATTTTGCTGTACTGTTTAAGCTCGATGAAAGGAACATTGTTGACACTTTTCAGCAAGTTGCAATCATGAAATACAAAAATAAAGAGTTTTTCAAAAACAAGGTCTAAGTCATGTTTGAGTCAATCTGTAAGTACCATTTTTGCTGTACTGTTTAAACTCGATGAAAGGAACACTGTTAACACTTTTCAGCAAGTTGCAATCATGAAATACAGAAATAAAGAGTTTTTCAAAAACAAGGTCTAATTCATGTTTGAGTCACTCTGTAAGAACCATTTTGCTGTACTGTTTAAGCTCGATGAAAGGAACATTGTTGACACTTTTCAGCAAGTTGCAATCATGAAATACAGAAATAAACAGTTTTTCAAAAACAAGGTCTAAGTCACGTTTGAGTCACTCTGTAAGTACCATTTTGCTGTACTGTTTAAACTCGATGAAAGGAACACTGTTAACACTTTTCAGCAAGTTGCAATCATGAAATACAGAAATAAACAGTTTTTCAAAAACAAGGTCTAAGTCATGTTTGAGTCACTCTGTAAGTACCATTTTGCTGTACTGTTTAAGCTCGATGAAAGGAACATTGTTGACACTTTTCAGCAAGTTGCAATAATGAAATACAGAAATAAAGAGTTTTTCAAAAACAAGGTCTAAGTCATGTTTGAGTCACTCTGTAAGTACCATTTTGCTGTACTGTTTAAGCTCGATGAAAGGAACATTGTTGACACTTTTCAGCAAGTTGCAATCATGAAATACAGAAATAAAGAGTTTTTCAAAAACAAGGTCTAAGTCATGTTTGAGTCACTGGTAAGTACCATTTTGCTGTACTGTTTAAGCTCGATGAAAGGAACATTGTTGACACTTTTCAGCAAGTTGCAATCATGAAATACAGAAATAAAGAGTTTTTCAAAAACAAGGTCTAAGTCATGTTTGAGTCACTTTTAAGTACCATTTTGCTGTACTGTTTAAGCTCGATGAAAGGAACATTGTTGACACTTTTCAGCAAGTTGCAATCATGAAATACAAAAATAAAGAGTTTTTCAAAAACAAGGTCTAAGTCATGTTTGAGTCAATCTGTAAGTACCATTTTTGCTGTACTGTTTAAACTCGATGAAAGGAACACTGTTAACACTTTTCCGCAAGTTGCAATCATGAAATACAGAAATAAAGAGTTTTTCAAAAACAAGGTCTAATTCATGTTTGAGTCATTGTAAGTACCATTTTGCTGTACTGTTTAAGCTCGATGAAAGGAACATTGTTGACACTTTTCAGCAAGTTGCAATCATGTAATACAGAAATAAAAAGTTTCTCAAAAACAAGGTCACTCTGTAAGTACCATGTTTTTCGAACTGCTTAATCAGGATGATAAGAACACTGTTGACACTTTTCAGCAAGTTGCAATCATGAAATACAGAAATAAAGAGTTTTTCAAAAACAAGGTCTAAGTCATGTTTGAGTCACTCTGTAAGTACCATTTTGCTGTACTGTTTAAGCTCGATGAAAGGAACATTGTTGACACTTTTCAGCAAGTTGCAATCATGTAATACAGAAATAAAGAGTTTCTCAAAAACAAGGTCACTCTGTAAGTACCATGTTTGTCGAACTGCTTAATCAGGATGATAAGAACACTGTTGACACTTTTCAGCAAGTTGCAATCATGAAATACAGAAATAAACAGTTTCTCAAAAACAAGGTCACTCTGTAAGTACCATTTTGCTGTACTGTTTAAGCTCGATGAAAGGAACATTGTTGACACTTTTCAGCAAGTTGCAATGATGTAATAAAGAAATAAACAGTTTCTCAAAAACAAGGTCACTCTGTAAGTACCATTTTGCTGTACTGTTTAAACTCGATGAAAGGAACACTGTTAACACTTTTCAGCAAGTTGCAATCATGAAATACAGAAATAAAGAGTTTTTCAAAAACAAGGTCTAATTCATGTTTGAGTCACTCTATAAGAACCATTTTGCTGTACTGTTTAAGCTCGATGAAAGGAACATTGTTGACACTTTTCAGCAAGTTGCAATCATGAAATACAGAAATAAACAGTTTTTCAAAAACAAGGTCTAAGTCACGTTTGAGTCACTCTGTAAGTACCATTTTGCTGTACTGTTTAAACTCGATGAAAGGAACACTGTTAACACTTTTCAGCAAGTTGCAATCATGAAATACAGAAATAAACAGTTTTTCAAAAACAAGGTCTAAGTCATGTTTGAGTCACTCTGTAAGTACCATTTTTGCTGTACTGTTTAAACTCGATGAAAGGAACACTGTTAACACTTTTCAGCAAGTTGCAATCATGAAATACAGAAATAAAGAGTTTTTCAAAAACAAGATCTAATTCATGTTTGAGTCACTGTAAGTACCATTTTGCTGTACTGTTTAAGCTCGATGAAAGGAACATTGTTGACACTTTTCAGCAAGTTGCAATCATGAAATACAGAAATAAAGAGTTTTTCAAAAACAAGGTCTAAGTCATGTTTGAGTCACTCTGTAAGTACCATTTTGCTGTACTGTTTAAGCTCGATGAAAGGAACATTGTTGACACTTTTCAGCAAGTTGCAATCATGAAATACAGAAATAAAGAGTTTTTCAAAAACAAGGTCTAAGTCATGTTTGAGTCACTCTGTAAGTACCATTTTGCTGTACTGTTTAAGCTCAATGAAAGGAACATTGTTGACACTTTTCAGCAAGTTGCAATCATGTGATACAGAAATAAAAAGTTTTTCAAAAACAAGGTCTAAGTCATGTTTGAGTCACTCTGTAAGTACCATTTTGCTGTACTGTTTAAGCTCGATGAAAGGAACATTGTTGACACTTTTCAGCAAGTTGCAATCATGTAATACAGAAATAAACAGTTTCTCAAAAACAAGGTCACTCTGTAAGTACCATGTTTGTTGAACTGCTTAATCAGGATGATAAGAACACTGTTGACACTTTTCAGCAAGTTGCAATGATGTAATAAAGAAATAAACAGTTTCTCAAAAACAAGGTCACTCTGTAAGTACCATTTTGCTGTACTGTTTAAACTCGATGAAAGGAACACTGTTAACACTTTTCAGCAAGTTGCAATCATGAAATACAGAAATAAAGAGTTTTTCAAAAACAAGGTCTAATTCATGTTTGAGTCACTCTGTAAGAACCATTTTGCTGTACTGTTTAAGCTCGATGAAAGGAACATTGTTGACACTTTTCAGCAAGTTGCAATCATGAAATACAGAAATAAACAGTTTTTCAAAAACAAGGTCTAAGTCACGTTTGAGTCACTCTGTAAGTACCATTTTGCTGTACTGTTTAAACTCGATGAAAGGAACACTGTTAACACTTTTCAGCAAGATGCAATCTGAAATACAGAAATAAACAGTTTTTCAAAAACAAGGTCTAAGTCACGTTTGAGTCACTCTGTAAGTACCATTTTGCTGTACTGTTTAAACTCGATGAAAGGAACACTGTTAACACTTTTCATCAAGTTGCAATCATGTAATACAGAAATAAACAGTTTCTCAAAAACATGGTCACTCTGTAAGTACCATTTTGCTGTATACCTTAATCAGGATGATAGGAACACTGTTGACACTTTTCAGCAAGTTGCAATCATGTAATACAGAAATAAACAGTTTCTCAAAAACAAGGTCACTCTGTAAGTACCATGTTTGTTGAACTGCTTAATCAGGATGATAAGAACACTGTTGACACTTTTCAGCAAGTTGCAATGATGTAATAAAGAAATAAACAGTTTCTCAAAAACAAGGTCACTCTGTAAGTACCATTTTGCTGTACTGTTTAAACCGATGAAAGGAACACTGTTAACACTTTTCAGCAAGTTGCAATCATGAAATACAGAAATAAAGAGTTTTCAAAAACAAGGTCTAAGTCACGTTTGAGTCACTCTGTAAGTACCATTTTGCTGTACTGTTTAAACTCGATGAAAGGAACACTGTTAACACTTTTCATCAAGTTGCAATCATCTAATACAGAAATAAACAGTTTCTCAAAAACATGGTCACTCTGTAAGTACCATTTTGCTGTACTGTTTAAGCTCGATGAAAGGAACACTGTTAACACTTTTCAGCAAGTTGCAATCATGAAATACAGAAATAAAGAGTTTTTCAAAAACAAGGTCTAAGTCATGTTTGAGTCATTGTAAGTACCATTTTGCTGTACTGTTTAAGCTCGATGAAAGGAACATTGTTGACACTTTTCAGCAAGTTGCAATCATGAAATACAAAAATAAAGAGTTTTTCAAAAACAAGGTCTAAGTCATGTTTGAGTCATTGTAAGTACCATTTTGCTGTACTGTTTAAGCTCGATGAAAGGAACATTGTTGACACTTTTCAGCAAGTTGCAATCATGTAATACAGAAATAAAAAGTTTCTCAAAAACAAGGTCACTCTGTAAGTACCATGTTTGTCGAACTGCTTAATCAGGATGATAAGAACACTGTTGACACTTTTCAGCAAGTTGCAATCATGAAATACAGAAATAAACAGTTTCTCAAAAACAAGGTCACTCTGTAAGTACCATTTTGCTGTACTGTTTAAGCTCGATGAAAGGAACATTGTTGACACTTTTCAGCAAGTTGCAATGATGTAATAAAGAAATAAACAGTTTCTCAAAAACAAGGTCACTCTGTAAGTACCATTTTGCTGTACTGTTTAAACTCGATGAAAGGAACACTGTTAACACTTTTCAGCAAGTTGCAATCATGAAATACAGAAATAAAGAGTTTTTCAAAAACAAGGTCTAATTCATGTTTGAGTCACTCTGTAAGAACCATTTTGCTGTACTGTTTAAGCTCGATGAAAGGAACATTGTTGACACTTTTCAGCAAGTTGCAATCATGAAATACAGAAATAAACAGTTTTTCAAAAACAAGGTCTAAGTCACGTTTGAGTCACTCTGTAAGTACCATTTTGCTGTACTGTTTAAACTCGATGAAAGGAACACTGTTAACACTTTTCAGCAAGTTGCAATCATGAAATACAGAAATAAACAGTTTTTCAAAAACAAGGTCTAAGTCATGTTTGAGTCACTCTGTAAGTACCATTTTTGCTGTACTGTTTAAACTCGATGAAAGGAACACTGTTAACACTTTTCAGCAAGTTGCAATCATGAAATACAGAAATAAAGAGTTTTTCAAAAACAAGGTCTAATTCATGTTTGAGTCATTGTAAGTACCATTTTGCTGTACTGTTTAAGCTCGATGAAAGGAACATTGTTGACACTTTTCAGCAAGTTGCAATCATGTAATACAGAAATAAAGAGTTTCTCAAAAACAAGGTCACTCTGTAAGTACCATGTTTGTCGAACTGCTTAATCAGGATGATAAGAACACTGTTGACACTTTTCAGCAAGTTGCAATCATGAAATACAGAAATAAACAGTTTCTCAAAAACAAGGTCACTCTGTAAGTACCATTTTGCTGTACTGTTTAAGCTCGATGAAAGGAACATTGTTGACACTTTTCAGCAAGTTGCAATGATGTAATAAAGAAATAAACAGTTTCTCAAAAACAAGGTCACTCTGTAAGAACCATTTTGCTGTACTGTTTAAACTCGATGAAAGGAACATTGTTGACACTTTTCAGCAAGTTGCAATCATGAAATACAGAAATAAAGAGTTTTTCAAAAACAAGGTCTAAGTCATGTTTGAGTCACTCTGTAAGTATCATTTTGATGTACTGTTTAAGCTCGATGAAAGGAACATTGTTGACACTTTTCAGCAAGTTGCAATCATGAAATACAAAAATAAAGAGTTTTTCAAAAACAAGGTCTAAGTCATGTTTGAGTCATTGTAAGTACCATTTTGCTGTACTGTTTAAGCTCGATGAAAGGAACATTGTTGACACTTTTCAGCAAGTTGCAATCATGTAATACAGAAATAAAAAGTTTCTCAAAAACAAGGTCACTCTGTAAGTACCATGTTTGTCGAACTGCTTAATCAGGATGATAAGAACACTGTTGACACTTTTCAGCAAGTTGCAATCATGAAATACAGAAATAAACAGTTTCTCAAAAACAAGGTCACTCTGTAAGTACCATTTTGCTGTACTGTTTAAGCTCGATGAAAGGAACATTGTTGACACTTTTCAGCAAGTTGCAATGATGTAATAAAGAAATAAACAGTTTCTCAAAAACAAGGTCACTCTGTAAGTACCATTTTGCTGTACTGTTTAAACTCGATGAAAGGAACACTGTTAACACTTTTCAGCAAGTTGCAATCATGAAATACAGAAATAAAGAGTTTTTCAAAAACAAGGTCTAATTCATGTTTGAGTCACTCTGTAAGAACCATTTTGCTGTACTGTTTAAGCTCGATGAAAGGAACATTGTTGACACTTTTCAGCAAGTTGCAATCATGAAATACAGAAATAAACAGTTTTTCAAAAACAAGGTCTAAGTCACGTTTGAGTCACTCTGTAAGTACCATTTTGCTGTACTGTTTAAACTCGATGAAAGGAACACTGTTAACACTTTTCAGCAAGATGCAATCATGAAATACAGAAATAAACAGTTTTTCAAAAACAAGGTCTAAGTCATGTTTGAGTCACTCTGTAAGTACCATTTTTGCTGTACTGTTTAAACTCGATGAAAGGAACACTGTTAACACTTTTCAGCAAGTTGCAATCATGAAATACAGAAATGAAGAGTTTTTCAAAAACAAGGTCTAATTCATGTTTAAGTCACTCTGTAAGAACCATTTTGCTGTACTGTTTAAGCTCGATGAAAGGAACATTGTTGACACTTTTCAGCAAGTTGCAATCATGAAATACAAAAATAAAGAGTTTTTCAAAAACAAGGTCTAAGTCATGTTTGAGTCAATCTGTAAGTACCATTTTTGCTGTACTGTTTAAACTCGATGAAAGGAACACTGTTAACACTTTTCAGCAAGTTGCAATCATGAAATACAGAAATAAAGAGTTTTTCAAAAACAAGGTCTAATTCATGTTTGAGTCATTGTAAGTACCATTTTGCTGTACTGTTTAAGCTCGATGAAAGGAACATTGTTGACACTTTTCAGCAAGTTGCAATCATGTAATACAGAAATAAAAAGTTTCTCAAAAACAAGGTCACTGTAAGTACCATGTTTGTCGAACTGCTTAATCAGGATGATAAGAACACTGTTGACACTTTTCAGCAAGTTGCAATCATGAAATACAGAAATAAAGAGTTTTTCAAAAACAAGGTCTAAGTCATGTTTGAGTCACTCTGTAAGTACCATTTTGCTGTACTGTTTAAGCTCGATGAAAGGAACATTGTTGACACTTTTCAGCAAGTTGCAATCATGTAATACAGAAATAAAGAGTTTCTCAAAAACAAGGTCACTCTGTAAGTACCATGTTTGTCGAACTGCTTAATCAGGATGATAAGAACACTGTTGACACTTTTCAGCAAGTTGCAATCATGAAATACAGAAATAAACAGTTTCTCAAAAACAAGGTCACTCTGTAAGTACCATTTTGCTGTACTGTTTAAGCTCGATGAAAGGAACATTGTTGACACTTTTCAGCAAGTTGCAATGATGTAATAAAGAAATAAACAGTTTCTCAAAAACAAGGTCACTCTGTAAGTACCATTTTGCTGTACTGTTTAAACTCGATGAAAGGAACATTGTTGACACTTTTCAGCAAGTTGCAATCATGAAATACAAAAATAAAGAGTTTTTCAAAAACAAGGTCTAAGTCATGTTTGAGTCAATCTGTAAGTACCATTTTTGCTGTACTGTTTAAACTCGATGAAAGGAACACTGTTAACACTTTTCAGCAAGTTGCAATCATGAAATACAGAAATAAAGAGTTTTTCAAAAACAAGGTCTAATTCATGTTTGAGTCATTGTAAGTACCATTTTGCTGTACTGTTTAAGCTCGATGAAAGGAACATTGTTGACACTTTTCAGCAAGTTGCAATCATGTAATACAGAAATAAAAAGTTTCTCAAAAACAAGGTCACTCTGTAAGTACCATGTTTTTCGAACTGCTTAATCAGGATGATAAGAACACTGTTGACACTTTTCAGCAAGTTGCAATCATGAAATACAGAAATAAAGAGTTTTTCAAAAACAAGGTCTAAGTCATGTTTGAGTCACTCTGTAAGTACCATTTTGATGTACTGTTTAAGCTCGATGAAAGGAACATTGTTGACACTTTTCAGCAAGTTGCAATCATGTAATACAGAAATAAAGAGTTTCTCAAAAACAAGGTCACTCTGTAAGTACCATGTTTGTCGAACTGCTTAATCAGGATGATAAGAACACTGTTGACACTTTTCAGCAAGTTGCAATCATGAAATACAGAAATAAACAGTTTCTCAAAAACAAGGTCACTCTGTAAGTACCATTTTGCTGTACTGTTTAAGCTCGATGAAAGGAACATTGTTGACACTTTTCAGCAAGTTGCAATGATGTAATAAAGAAATAAACAGTTTCTCAAAAACAAGGTCACTCTGTAAGTACCATTTTGCTGTACTGTTTAAACTCGATGAAAGGAACACTGTTAACACTTTTCAGCAAGTTGCAATCATGAAATACAGAAATAAAGAGTTTTTCAAAAACAAGGTCTAATTCATGTTTGAGTCACTCTATAAGAACCATTTTGCTGTACTGTTTAAGCTCGATGAAAGGAACATTGTTGACACTTTTCAGCAAGTTGCAATCATGAAATACAGAAATAAACAGTTTTTCAAAAACAAGGTCTAAGTCACGTTTGAGTCACTCTGTAAGTACCATTTTGCTGTACTGTTTAAACTCGATGAAAGGAACACTGTTAACACTTTTCAGCAAGTTGCAATCATGAAATACAGAAATAAACAGTTTTTCAAAAACAAGGTCTAAGTCATGTTTGAGTCACTCTGTAAGTACCATTTTTGCTGTACTGTTTAAACTCGATGAAAGGAACACTGTTAACACTTTTCAGCAAGTTGCAATCATGAAATACAGAAATAAAGAGTTTTTCAAAAACAAGATCTAATTCATGTTTGAGTCACTGTAAGTACCATTTTGCTGTACTGTTTAAGCTCGATGAAAGGAACATTGTTGACACTTTTCAGCAAGTTGCAATCATGAAATACAGAAATAAAGAGTTTTTCAAAAACAAGGTCTAAGTCATGTTTGAGTCACTCTGTAAGTACCATTTTGCTGTACTGTTTAAGCTCGATGAAAGGAACATTGTTGACACTTTTCAGCAAGTTGCAATCATGAAATACAGAAATAAAGAGTTTTTCAAAAACAAGGTCTAAGTCATGTTTGAGTCACTCTGTAAGTACCATTTTGCTGTACTGTTTAAGCTCAATGAAAGGAACATTGTTGACACTTTTCAGCAAGTTGCAATCATGTGATACAGAAATAAAAAGTTTTTCAAAAACAAGGTCTAAGTCATGTTTGAGTCACTCTGTAAGTACCATTTTGCTGTACTGTTTAAGCTCGATGAAAGGAACATTGTTGACACTTTTCAGCAAGTTGCAATCATGTAATACAGAAATAAACAGTTTCTCAAAAACAAGGTCACTCTGTAAGTACCATGTTTGTTGAACTGCTTAATCAGGATGATAAGAACACTGTTGACACTTTTCAGCAAGTTGCAATGATGTAATAAAGAAATAAACAGTTTCTCAAAAACAAGGTCACTCTGTAAGTACCATGTTTGTCGAACTGCTTAATCAGGATGATAAGAACACTGTTGACACTTTTCAGCAAGTTGCAATCATGAAATACAGAAATAAACAGTTTCTCAAAAACAAGGTCACTCTGTAAGTACCATTTTGCTGTACTGTTTAAGCTCGATGAAAGGAACATTGTTGACACTTTTCAGCAAGTTGCAATGATGTAATAAAGAAATAAACAGTTTCTCAAAAACAAGGTCACTCTGTAAGTACCATTTTGCTGTACTGTTTAAACTCGATGAAAGGAACACTGTTAACACTTTTCAGCAAGTTGCAATCATGAAATACAGAAATAAAGAGTTTTTCAAAAACAAGGTCTAATTCATGTTTGAGTCACTCTGTAAGAACCATTTTGCTGTACTGTTTAAGCTCGATGAAAGGAACATTGTTGACACTTTTCAGCAAGTTGCAATCATGAAATACAGAAATAAACAGTTTTTCAAAAACAAGGTCTAAGTCACGTTTGAGTCACTCTGTAAGTACCATTTTGCTGTACTGTTTAAACTCGATGAAAGGAACACTGTTAACACTTTTCAGCAAGTTGCAATCATGAAATACAGAAATAAACAGTTTTTCAAAAACAAGGTCTAAGTCATGTTTGAGTCACTCTGTAAGTACCATTTTTGCTGTACTGTTTAAACTCGATGAAAGGAACACTGTTAAAACTTTTCAGCAAGTTGCAATCATGAAATACAGAAATAAAGAGTTTTTCAAAAACAAGGTCTAATTCATGTTTAAGTCACTCTGTAAGAACCATTTTGCTGTACTGTTTAAGCTCGATGAAAGGAACATTGTTGACACTTTTCAGCAAGTTGCAATCATGAAATACAGAAATAAACAGTTTTTCAAAAACAAGGTCTAAGTCATGTTTGAGTCAATCTGTAAGTACAATTTTTGCTGTACTGTTTAAACTCGATGAAAGGAACACTGTTAACACTTTTCAGCAAGTTGCAATCATGAAATACAGAAATAAAGAGTTTTTCAAAAACAAGGTCTAATTCATGTTTGAGTCACTGTAAGTACCATTTTGCTGTACTGTTTAAGCTCGATGAAAGGAACATTGTTGACACTTTTCAGCAAGTTGCAATCATGAAATACAGAAATAAAGAGTTTTTCAAAAACAAGGTCTAAATCATGTTTGAGTCACTCTGTAAGTACCATTTTGCTGTACTGTTTAAGCTCGATGAAAGGAACATTGTTGACACTTTTCAGCAAGTTGCAATCATGAAATACAGAAATAAAGAGTTTTTCAAAAACAAGGTCTAAGTCATGTTTGAGTCACTCTGTAAGTACCATTTTGCTGTACTGTTTAAGCTCGATGAAAGGAACATTGTTGACACTTTTCAGCAAGTTGCAATCATGAAATACAGAAATAAACAGTTTTTCAAAAACAAGGTCTAAGTCATGTTTGAGTCACTCTGTAAGTACCATTTTGCTGTACTGTTTATGCTCGATGAAAGGAACATTGTTGACACTTTTCAGCAAGTTGCAATCATGTAATACAGAAATAAACAGTTTCTCAAAAACAAGGTCACTCTGTAAGTACCATGTTTGTTGAACTGCTTAATCAGGATGATAAGAACACTGTTGACACTTTTCAGCAAGTTGCAATGATGTAATAAAGAAATAAACAGTTTCTCAAAAACAAGGTCACTCTGTAAGTACCATTTTGCTGTACTGTTTAAACTCGATGAAAGGAACACTGTTAACACTTTTCAGCAAGTTGCAATCATGAAATACAGAAATAAAGAGTTTTTCAAAAACAAGGTCTAATTCATGTTTGAGTCACTCTGTAAGAACCATTTTGCTGTACTGTTTAAGCTCGATGAAAGGAACATTGTTGACACTTTTCAGCAAGTTGCAATCATGAAATACAGAAATAAACAGTTTTTCAAAAACAAGGTCTAAGTCACGTTTGAGTCACTCTGTAAGTACCATTTTGCTGTACTGTTTAAACTCGATGAAAGGAACACTGTTAACACTTTTCAGCAAGATGCAATCTGAAATACAGAAATAAACAGTTTTTCAAAAACAAGGTCTAAGTCACGTTTGAGTCACTCTGTAAGTACCATTTTGCTGTACTGTTTAAACTCGATGAAAGGAACACTGTTAACACTTTTCAGCAAGTTGCAATCATGAAATACAGAAATAAATAGTTTTTCACAAACAAGGTCTAAATCATGTTTGATGCACTCTGTAAGAACCATTTTTGCTGTATACCTTAATCAGGATGATAGGAACACTGTTGACACTTTTTAGCAAGTTGCAATCATGTAATACAGAAATAAACAGTTTCTCAAAAACAAGGTCACTCTGTAAGTACCATGTTAGTTGAACTGCTTAATCAGGATGATAAGAACACTGTTGACACTTTTCAGCAAGTTGCAATGATGTAATAAAGAAATAAACAGTTTCTCAAAAACAAGGTCACTCTGTAAGTACCATGTTTGTCGAACTGCCTAATCAGGATGATAAGAACACTGTTGACACTTTTCAGCAAGTTGCAATCATGAAATACAGAAATAAAGAGTTTTTCAAAAACAAGGTCTAAGTCATGTTTGAGTCACTCTGTAAGTACCATTTTGCTGTACTGTTTAACCTCGATGAAAGGAACATTGTTGACACTTTTCAGCAAGTTGCAATCATGTAATACAGAAATAAAAAGTTTCTCAAAAACAAGGTCACTCTGTAAGTACCATGTTTGTCGAACTGCTTAATCAGGGTGATAAGAACACTGTTGACACTTTTCAGCAAGTTGCAATGATGTAATAAAGAAATAAACAGTTTCTCACAAACATGGTCACTCTGTAAGTACCATTTTGCTGTACTGTTTAAACTCGATGAAAGGAACACTGTTAACACTTTTCAGCAAGATGCAATCATGAAATACAGAAATAAACAGTTTTTCAAAAACAAGGTCTAAGTCACGTTTGAGTCACTCTGTAAGTACCATTTTGCTGTACTGTTTAAACTCGATGAAAGGAACACTGTTAACACTTTTCAGCAAGTTGCAATCATGAAATACAGCAATAAATAGTTTTTCACAAACAAGGTCTAAATCATGTTTGATGCACTCTGTAAGAACCATTTTTGCTGTATACCTTAATCAGGATGATAGGAACACTGTTGACACTTTTCAGCAAGTTGCAATCATGTAATACAGAAATAAACAGTTTCTCAAAAACAAGGTCACTCTGTAAGTACCATGTTTGTTGAACTGCTTAATCAGGATGATAAGAAAAGTGTTGACACTTTTCAGCAAGTTGCAATGATGTAATAAAGAAATAAACAGTTTCTCAAAAACAAGGTCACTCTGTAAGTACCATTTTGCTGTACTGTTTAAACTCGATGAAAGGAACACTGTTAACACTTTTCAGCAAGTTGCAATCATGAAATACAGAAATAAAGAGTTTTTCAAAAACAAGGTCTAATTCATGTTTGAGTCACTCTGTAAGAACCATTTTGCTGTACTGTTTAAGCTCGATGAAAGGAACATTGTTGACACTTTTCAGCAAGTTGCAATCATGAAATACAGAAATAAACAGTTTTTCAAAAACAAGGTCTAAGTCAGGTTTGAGTCACTCTGTAAGTACCATTTTGCTGTACTGTTTAAACTCGATGAAAGGAACACTTAACACTTTTCAGCAAGTTGCAATCATGAAATACAGAAATAAATAGTTTTTCACAAACAAGGTCTAAATCATGTTTGATGCACTCTGTAAGAACCATTTTTGCTGTATACCTTAATCAGGATGATAGGAACACTGTTGACACTTTTTAGCAAGTTGCAATCATGTAATACAGAAATAAACAGTTTCTCAAAAACAAGGTCACTCTGTAAGTACCATGTTAGTTGAACTGCTTAATCAGGATGATAAGAACACTGTTGACACTTTTCAGCAAGTTGCAATGATGTAATAAAGAAATAAACAGTTTCTCAAAAACAAGGTCACTCTGTAAGTACCATGTTTGTCGAACTGCCTAATCAGGATGATAAGAACACTGTTGACACTTTTCAGGAAGTTGCAATCATGAAATACAGAAATAAAGAGTTTTTCAAAAACAAGGTCTAAGTCATGTTTGAGTCACTCTGTAAGTACCATTTTGCTGTACTGTTTAACCTCGATGAAAG
The DNA here is from genome assembly GCF_965601325.2 of Salmo salar. Classification (NCBI taxonomy): domain Eukaryota; kingdom Metazoa; phylum Chordata; class Actinopteri; order Salmoniformes; family Salmonidae; genus Salmo; species Salmo salar. The sequence goes on from NC_138293.1 coordinate 41,810,049, forward strand.
GAACATTGTTGACACTTTTCAGCAAGTTGCAATCATGTAATACAGAAATAAAAAGTTTCTCAAAAACAAGGTCACTCTGTAAGTACCATGTTTGTCGAACTGCTTAATCAGGGTGATAAGAACACTGTTGACACTTTTCAGCAAGTTGCAATGATGTAATAAAGAAATAAACAGTTTCTCACAAACATGGTCACTCTGTAAGTACCATTTTGCTGTACTGTTTAAACTCGATGAAAGGAACACTGTTAACACTTTTCAGCAAGATGCAATCATGAAATACAGAAATAAACAGTTTTTCAAAAACAAGGTCTAAGTCACGTTTGAGTCACTCTGTAAGTACCATTTTGCTGTACTGTTTAAACTCGATGAAAGGAACACTGTTAACACTTTTCAGCAAGTTGCAATCATGAAATACAGCAATAAATAGTTTTTCACAAACAAGGTCTAAATCATGTTTGATGCACTCTGTAAGAACCATTTTTGCTGTATACCTTAATCAGGATGATAGGAACACTGTTGACACTTTTCAGCAAGTTGCAATCATGTAATACAGAAATAAACAGTTTCTCAAAAACAAGGTCACTCTGTAAGTACCATGTTTGTTGAACTGCTTAATCAGGATGATAAGAAAAGTGTTGACACTTTTCAGCAAGTTGCAATGATGTAATAAAGAAATAAACAGTTTCTCAAAAACAAGGTCACTCTGTAAGTACCATTTTGCTGTACTGTTTAAACTCGATGAAAGGAACACTGTTAACACTTTTCAGCAAGTTGCAATCATGAAATACAGAAATAAAGAGTTTTTCAAAAACAAGGTCTAATTCATGTTTGAGTCACTCTGTAAGAACCATTTTGCTGTACTGTTTAAGCTCGATGAAAGGAACATTGTTGACACTTTTCAGCAAGTTGCAATCATGAAATACAGAAATAAACAGTTTTTCAAAAACAAGGTCTAAGTCACGTTTGAGTCACTCTGTAAGTACCATTTTGCTGTACTGTTTAAACTCGATGAAAGGAACACTGTTAACACTTTTCAGCAAGTTGCAATCATGAAATACAGAAATAAATAGTTTTTCACAAACGAGGTCTAAATCATGTTTGATGCACTCTGTAAGAACCATTTTTGCTGTATACCTTAATCAGGATGATAGGAACACTGTTGACACTTTTCAGCAAGTTGCAATCATGTAATACAGAAATAAACAGTTTCTCAAAAACAAGGTCACTCTGTAAGTACCATGTTTGTTGAACTGCTTAATCAGGATGATAAGAACACTGTTGACACTTTTAAGCAAGTTGCAATGATGTAATAAAGAAATAAACAGTTTCTCAAAAACAAGGTCACTCTGTAAGTACCATTTTGCTGTACTGTTTAAACTCGATGAAAGGAACATTGTTGACACTTTTCAGCAAGTTGCAATCATGAAATACAGAAATAAACAGTTTTTCAAAAACAAGGTCTAAGTCATGTTTGAGTCAATCTGTAAGTACCATTTTTGCTGTACTGTTTAAACTCGATGAAAGGAACACTGTTAACACTTTTCAGCAAGTTGCAATCATGAAATACAGAAATAAAGAGTTTTTCAAAAACAAGGTCTAATTCATGTTTGAGTCACTGTAAGTACCATTTTGCTGTACTGTTTAAGCTCGATGAAAGGAACACTGTTGACACTTTTCAGCAAGTTGCAATCATGAAATACAGAAATAAATAGTTTTTCAAAAACAAGGTCTAAATCATGTTTGATGCACTCTGTAAAAAACATTTTTGCTGTATACCTTAATCAGGATGATAGGAACACTGTTGACACTTTTCAGCAAGTTGCAATCATGAAATACAGATATAAATAGTTTTTCACAAACAAGGTCTAAATCATGTTTGATGCACTCTGTAAGAACCATATTTGTTGTACTAAATCATGTTTGATGCACTCTGTAAGAACCATATTTGCTGTATTCCTTAATCAAGATGATAGGAACACTGTTGACACTTTTCAGCAAGTTGCAATGATGTAATAAAGAAATGAACAGTTTCTCAAAAACAAGGTCACTCTGTAAGTACCATGTTTGTCGAACTGCTTAATCAGGATGATAAGAACACTGTTGACACTTTTCAGCAAGTTGCAATCATGAAATACAGAAATAAAGAGTTTTTCAAAAACAAGGTCTAAGTCATGTTTGAGTCACTCTGTAAGTACCATTTTGCTGTACTGTTTAACCTCGATGAAAGGAACATTGTTGACACTTTTCAGCAAGTTGCAATCATGTAATACAGAAATAAAAAGTTTCTCAAAAACAAGGTCACTCTGTAAGAACCATTTTGCTGTACTGTTTAAGCTCGATGAAAGGAACATTGTTGACACTTTTCAGCAAGTTGCAATCATGAAATACAGAAATAAACAGTTTTTCAAAAACAAGGTCTAAGTCACGTTTGAGTCACTCTGTAAGTACCATTTTGCTGTACTGTTTAAACTCGATTGAAAGGAACACTGTTAACACTTTTCAGCAAGTTGCAATCATGAAATACAGAAATAAAGAGTTTTTCAAAAACAAGGTCTAATTCATGTTTGAGTCACTCTGTAAGAACCATTTTGTTGTACTGTTTAAGCTCGATGAAAGGAACATTGTTGACACTTTTCAGCAAGTTGCAATCATGAAATACAGAAATAAACAGTTTTTCAAAAACAAGGTCTAAGTCATGTTTGAGTCACTCTGTAAGAACCATTTTGCTGTACTGTTTAAGCTCGATGAAAGGAACATTGTTGACACTTTTCAGCAAGTTGCAATCATGAAATACAGAAATAAATAGTTTTTCACAAACAAGGTCTAAATCATGTTTGATGCACTCTGTAAGAACCATTTTTGCTGTATACCTTAATCAGGATGATAGGAACACTGTTGACACTTTTCAGCAAGTTGCAATCATGTAATACAGAAATAAAAAGTTTTTCAAAAACAAGGTCTAAGTCATGTTTGAGTCACTCTGTAAGTACCATTTTGCTGTACTGTTTAAACTCGATGAAAGGAACACTGTTAACACTTTTCAGCAAGTTGCAATCATGAAATACAGAAATAAAGAGATTTTCAAAAACAAGGTCTAAGTCATGTTTGAGTCACTATGTAAGAACCATTTTGCTGTACTGTTTAAGCTCGATGAAAGGAACATTGTTGACACTTTTCAGCAAGTTGCAATCATGAAATACAGAAATAAATAGTTTTTCACAAACAAGGTCTAAATCATGTTTGATGCACTCTGTAAGAACCATATTTGCTGTACTAAATCATGTTTGATGCACTCTGTAAGAACCATATTTGCTGTATTCCTTAATCAGGATGATAGGAACACTGTTGACACTTTTCAGCAAGTTGCAATCATGTAATACAGAAATAAACAGTTTCTCAAAAACAAGGTCACTCTGTAAGTACCATGTTTGTTGAACTGCTTAAACTCGATGAAAGGAACACTTTTAACACTTTTCAGCAAGTTGCAATCATGAAATACAGAAATAAAGAGTTTTTCAAAAACAAGGTCTAATTCATGTTTGAGTCACTGGTAAGTACCATTTTGCTGTACTGTTTAAGCTCGATGAAAGGAACATTGTTGACACTTTTCAGCAAGTTGCAATCATGAAATACAGAAATAAAGAGTTTTTCAAAAACAAGGTCTAAGTCATGTTTGAGTCACTTTTAAGTACCATTTTGCTGTACTGTTTAAGCTCGATGAAAGGAACATTGTTGACACTTTTCAGCAAGTTGCAATCATGAAATACAAAAATAAAGAGTTTTTCAAAAACAAGGTCTAAGTCATGTTTGAGTCATTGTAAGTACCATTTTGCTGTACTGTTTAAGCTCGATGAAAGGAACATTGTTGACACTTTTCAGCAAGTTGCAATCATGTAATACAGAAATAAAAAGTTTCTCAAAAACAAGGTCACTCTGTTAAGTACCATGTTTGTCGAACTGCTTAATCAGGATGATAAGAACACTGTTGACACTTTTCAGCAAGTTGCAATCATGAAATACAGAAATAAAGAGTTTTTCAAAAACAAGGTCTAAGTCATGTTTGAGTCACTCTGTAAGTACCATTTTGCTGTACTGTTTAAGCTCGATGAAAGGAACATTGTTGACACTTTTCAGCAAGTTGCAATCATGTAATACAGAAATAAAAAGTTTCTCAAAAACAAGGTCACTCTGTAAGTACCATGTTTGTCGAACTGCTTAATCAGGATGATAAGAACACTGTTGACACTTTTCAGCAAGTTGCAATCATGAAATACAGAAATAAACAGTTTCTCAAAAACAAGGTCACTCTGTAAGTACCATTTTGCTGTACTGTTTAAACTCGATGAAAGGAACACTGTTAACACTTTTCAGCAAGTTGCAATCATGAAATACAGAAATAAAGAGTTTTTCAAAACAAGGTCTAATTCATGTTTGAGTCACTCTGTAAGAACCATTTTGCTGTACTGTTTAAGCTCGATGAAAGGAACATTGTTGACACTTTTCAGCAAGTTGCAATCATGAAATACAGAAATAAACAGTTTTTCAAAAACAAGGTCTAAGTCACGTTTGAGTCACTCTGTAAGTACCATTTTGCTGTACTGTTTAAACTCGATGAAAGGAACACTGTTAACACTTTTCAGCAAGTTGCAATCATGAAATACAGAAATAAACAGTTTTTCAAAAACAAGGTCTAAGTCATGTTTGAGTCACTCTGTAAGTACCATTTTTGCTGTACTGTTTAAACTCGATGAAAGGAACACTGTTAACACTTTTCAGCAAGTTGCAATCATGAAATACAGAAATAAAGAGTTTTTCAAAAACAAGGTCTAATTCATGTTTAAGTCACTCTGTAAGAACCATTTTGCTGTACTGTTTAAGCTCGATGAAAGGAACATTGTTGACACTTTTCAGCAAGTTGCAATCATGAAATACAGAAATAAAGAGTTTTTCAAAAACAAGGTCTAAGTTATGTTTGAGTCACTCTGTAAGTACCATTTTGCTGTACTGTTTAAGCTCGATGAAAGGAACATTGTTGACACTTTTCAGCAAGTTGCAATCATGAAATACAAAAATAAAGAGTTTTTCAAAAACAAGGTCTAAGTCATGTTTGAGTCATTGTAAGTACCATTTTGCTGTACTGTTTAAGCTCGATGAAAGGAACATTGTTGACACTTTTCAGCAAGTTGCAATCATGTAATACAGAAATAAAAAGTTTCTCAAAAACAAGGTCACTCTGTAAGTACCATGTTTGTCGAACTGATTAATCAGGATGATAAGAACAATGTTGACACTTTTCAGCAAGTTGCAATCATGAAATACAGAAATAAACAGTTTCTCAAAAACAAGGTCACTCTGTAAGTACCATTTTGCTGTACTGTTTAAGCTCGATGAAAGGAACATTGTTGACACTTTTCAGCAAGTTGCAATGATGTAATAAAGAAATAAACAGTTTCTCAAAAACAAGGTCACTCTGTAAGTACCATTTTGCTGTACTGTTTAAACTCGATGAAAGGAACACTGTTAACACTTTTCAGCAAGTTGCAATCATGAAATACAGAAATAAAGAGTTTTTCAAAAACAAGGTCTAATTCATGTTTGAGTCACTCTGTAAGAACCATTTTGCTGTACTGTTTAAGCTCGATGAAAGGAACATTGTTGACACTTTTCAGCAAGTTGCAATCATGAAATACAGAAATAAACAGTTTTTCAAAAACAAGGTCTAAGTCACGTTTGAGTCACTCTGTAAGTACCATTTTGCTGTACTGTTTAAACTCGATGAAAGGAACACTGTTAACACTTTTCAGCAAGTTGCAATCATGAAATACAGAAATAAACAGTTTTTCAAAAACAAGGTCTAAGTCATGTTTGAGTCACTCTGTAAGTACCATTTTTGCTGTACTGTTTAAACTCGATGAAAGGAACACTGTTAACACTTTTCAGCAAGTTGCAATCATGAAATACAGAAATAAAGAGTTTTTCAAAAACAAGGTCTAATTCATGTTTAAGTCACTCTGTAAGAACCATTTTGCTGTACTGTTTAAGTTCGATGAAAGGAACATTGTTGACACTTTTCAGCAAGTTGCAATCATGAAATACAGAAATAAAGAGTTTTTCAAAAACAAGGTCTAAGTCATGTTTGAGTCACTTTTAAGTACCATTTTGCTGTACTGTTTAAGCTCGATGAAAGGAACATTGTTGACACTTTTCAGCAAGTTGCAATCATGAAATACAAAAATAAAGAGTTTTTCAAAAACAAGGTCTAAGTCATGTTTGAGTCATTGTAAGTACCATTTTGCTGTACTGTTTAAGCTCGATGAAAGGAACATTGTTGACACTTTTCAGCAAGTTGCAATCATGTAATACAGAAATAAAAAGTTTCTCAAAAACAAGGTCACTCTGTTAAGTACCATGTTTGTCGAACTGCTTAATCAGGATGATAAGAACACTGTTTACACTTTTCAGCAAGTTGCAATCATGAAATACAGAAATAAAGAGTTTTTCAAAAACAAGGTCTAAGTCATGTTTGAGTCACTCTGTAAGTACCATTTTGCTGTACTGTTTAAGCTCGATGAAAGGAACATTGTTGACACTTTTCAGCAAGTTGCAATCATGTAATACAGAAATAAAAAGTTTCTCAAAAACAAGGTCACTCTGTAAGTACCATGTTTGTCGAACTGCTTAATCAGGATGATAAGAACACTGTTGACACTTTTCAGCAAGTTGCAATCATGAAATACAGAAATAAACAGTTTCTCAAAAACAAGGTCACTCTGTAAGTACCATTTTGCTGTACTGTTTAAGCTCGATGAAAGGAACATTGTTGACACTTTTCAGCAAGTTGCAATGATGTAATAAAGAAATAAACAGTTTCTCAAAAACAAGGTCACTCTGTAAGTACCATTTTGCTGTACTGTTTAAACTCGATGAAAGGAACACTGTTAACACTTTTCAGCAAGTTGCAATCATGAAATACAGAAATAAAGAGTTTTTCAAAACAAGGTCTAATTCATGTTTGAGTCACTCTGTAAGAACCATTTTGCTGTACTGTTTAAGCTCGATGAAAGGAACATTGTTGACACTTTTCAGCAAGTTGCAATCATGAAATACAGAAATAAACAGTTTTTCAAAAACAAGGTCTAAGTCACGTTTGAGTCACTCTGTAAGTACCATTTTGCTGTACTGTTTAAACTCGATGAAAGGAACACTGTTAACACTTTTCAGCAAGTTGCAATCATGAAATACAGAAATAAACAGTTTTTCAAAAACAAGGTCTAAGTCATGTTTGAGTCACTCTGTAAGTACCATTTTTGCTGTACTGTTTAAACTCGATGAAAGGAACACTGTTAACACTTTTCAGCAAGTTGCAATCATGAAATACAGAAATAAAGAGTTTTTCAAAAACAAGGTCTAATTCATGTTTAAGTCACTCTGTAAGAACCATTTTGCTGTACTGTTTAAGCTCGATGAAAGGAACATTGTTGACACTTTTCAGCAAGTTGCAATCATGAAATACAGAAATAAAGAGTTTTTCAAAAACAAGGTCTAAGTTATGTTTGAGTCACTCTGTAAGTACCATTTTGCTGTACTGTTTAAGCTCGATGAAAGGAACATTGTTGACACTTTTCAGCAAGTTGCAATCATGAAATACAAAAATAAAGAGTTTTTCAAAAACAAGGTCTAAGTCATGTTTGAGTCATTGTAAGTACCATTTTGCTGTACTGTTTAAGCTCGATGAAAGGAACATTGTTGACACTTTTCAGCAAGTTGCAATCATGTAATACAGAAATAAAAAGTTTCTCAAAAACAAGGTCACTCTGTAAGTACCATGTTTGTCGAACTGATTAATCAGGATGATAAGAACAATGTTGACACTTTTCAGCAAGTTGCAATCATGAAATACAGAAATAAACAGTTTCTCAAAAACAAGGTCACTCTGTAAGTACCATTTTGCTGTACTGTTTAAGCTCGATGAAAGGAACATTGTTGACACTTTTCAGCAAGTTGCAATGATGTAATAAAGAAATAAACAGTTTCTCAAAAACAAGGTCACTCTGTAAGTACCATTTTGCTGTACTGTTTAAACTCGATGAAAGGAACACTGTTAACACTTTTCAGCAAGTTGCAATCATGAAATACAGAAATAAAGAGTTTTTCAAAAACAAGGTCTAATTCATGTTTGAGTCACTCTGTAAGAACCATTTTGCTGTACTGTTTAAGCTCGATGAAAGGAACATTGTTGACACTTTTCAGCAAGTTGCAATCATGAAATACAGAAATAAACAGTTTTTCAAAAACAAGGTCTAAGTCACGTTTGAGTCACTCTGTAAGTACCATTTTGCTGTACTGTTTAAACTCGATGAAAGGAACACTGTTAACACTTTTCAGCAAGTTGCAATCATGAAATACAGAAATAAACAGTTTTTCAAAAACAAGGTCTAAGTCATGTTTGAGTCACTCTGTAAGTACCATTTTTGCTGTACTGTTTAAACTCGATGAAAGGAACACTGTTAACACTTTTCAGCAAGTTGCAATCATGAAATACAGAAATAAAGAGTTTTTCAAAAACAAGGTCTAATTCATGTTTAAGTCACTCTGTAAGAACCATTTTGCTGTACTGTTTAAGCTCGATGAAAGGAACATTGTTGACACTTTTCAGCAAGTTGCAATCATGAAATACAGAAATAAACAGTTTTTCAAAAACAAGGTCTAAGTCATGTTTGAGTCAATCTGTAAGTACCATTTTTGCTGTACTGTTTAAACTCGATGAAAGGAACACTGTTAACACTTTTCAGCAAGTTGCAATCATGAAATACAGAAATAAAGAGTTTTTCAAAAACAAGGTCTAAGTCATGTTTGAGTCACTCTGTAAGTACCATTTTGCTGTACTGGTTAAGCTCGATGAAAGGAACATTGTTGACACTTTTCAGCAAGTTGCAATCATGAAATACAGAAATAAAGAGTTTTTCAAAAACAAGGTCTAAGTCATGTTTGAGTCACTCTGTAAGTACCATTTTGCTGTACTGTTTAAGCTCGATGAAAGGAACATTGTTGACACTTTTCAGCAAGTTGCAATCATGAAATACAGAAATAAAGAGTTTTTCAAAAACAAGGTCTAAGTCATGTTTGAGTCACTCTGTAAGTACCATTTTGCTGTACTGTTTAAGCTCGATGAAAGGAACATTGTTGACACTTTTCAGCAAGTTGCAATCATGAAATACAGAAATAAAGAGTTTTTCAAAAACAAGGTCTAAGTCATGTTTGAGTCACTGGTAAGTACCATTTTGCTGTACTGTTTAAGCTCGATGAAAGGAACATTGTTGACACTTTTCAGCAAGTTGCAATCATGAAATACAGAAATAAAGAGTTTTTCAAAAACAAGGTCTAAGTCATGTTTGAGTCATTGTAAGTACCATTTTGCTGTACTGTTTAAGCTCGATGAAAGGAACATTGTTGACACTTTTCAGCAAGTTGCAATCATGTAATACAGAAATAAAAAGTTTCTCAAAAACAAGGTCACTCTGTTAAGTACCATGTTTGTCGAACTGCTTAATCAGGATGATAAGAACACTGTTGACACTTTTCAGCAAGTTGCAATCATGAAATACAGAAATAAAGAGTTTTTCAAAAACAAGGTCTAAGTCATGTTTGAGTCACTCTGTAAGTACCATTTTGCTGTACTGTTTAAGCTCGATGAAAGGAACATTGTTGACACTTTTCAGCAAGTTGCAATCATGTAATACAGAAATAAAAAGTTTCTCAAAAACAAGGTCACTCTGTAACTACCATGTTTGTCGAACTGCTTAATCAGGATGATAAGAACACTGTTGACACTTTTCAGCAAGTTGCAATCATGAAATACAGAAATAAACAGTTTCTCAAAAACAAGGTCACTCTGTAAGTACCATTTTGCTGTACTGTTTAAGCTCGATGAAAGGAACATTGTTGACACTTTTCAGCAAGTTGCAATGATGTAATAAAGAAATAAACAGTTTCTCAAAAACAAGGTCACTCTGTAAGTACCATTTTGCTGTACTGTTTAAACTCGATGAAAGGAACACTGTTAACACTTTTCAGCAAGTTGCAATCATGAAATACAGAAATAAAGAGTTTTTCAAAAACAAGGTCTAATTCATGTTTGAGTCACTCTGTAAGAACCATTTTGCTGTACTGTTTAAGCTCGATGAAAGGAACATTGTTGACACTTTTCAGCAAGTTGCAATCATGAAATACAGAAATAAACAGTTTTTCAAAAACAAGGTCTAAGTCACGTTTGAGTCACTCTGTAAGTACCATTTTGCTTTACTGTTTAAACTCGATGAAAGGAACACTGTTAACACTTTTCAGCAAGTTGCAATCATGAAATACAGAAATAAAGAGTTTTTCAAAAACAAGGTCTAATTCATGTTTAAGTCACTCTGTAAGAACCATTTTGCTGTACTGTTTAAGCTCGATGAAAGGAACATTGTTGACACTTTTCAGCAAGTTGCAATCATGAAATACAAAAATAAAGAGTTTTTCAAAAACAAGGTCTACGTCATGTTTGAGTCATTGTAAGTACCATTTTGCTGTACTGTTTAAGCTCGATGAAAGGAACATTGTTGACACTTTTCAGCAAGTTGCAATCATGTAATACAGAAATAAAAAGTTTCTCAAAAACAAGGTCACTCTGTAAGTACCATGTTTGTCGAACTGATTAATCAGGATGATAAGAACACTGTTGACACTTTTCAGCAAGTTGCAATCATGAAATACAGAAATAAACAGTTTCTCAAAAACAAGGTCACTCTGTAAGTACCATTTTGCTGTACTGTTTAAGCTCGATGAAAGGAACATTGTTGACACTTTTCAGCAAGTTGCAATGATGTAATAAAGAAATAAACAGTTTCTCAAAAACAAGGTCACTCTGTAAGTACCATTTTGCTGTACTGTTTAAACTCGATGAAAGGAACACTGTTAACACTTTTCAGCAAGTTGCAATCATGAAATACAGAAATAAAGAGTTTTTCAAAAACAAGGTCTAATTCATGTTTTAGTCACTCTGTAAGAACCATTTTGCTGTACTGTTTAAGCTCGATGAAAGGAACATTGTTGACACTTTTCAGCAAGTTGCAATCATGAAATACAGAAATAAACAGTTTTTCAAAAACAAGGTCTAAGTCACGTTTGAGTCACTCTGTAAGTACCATTTTGCTGTACTGTTTAAACTCGATGAAAGGAACACTGTTAACACTTTTCAGCAAGTTGCAATTATGAAATACAGAAATAAAGAGTTTTTCAAAAACAAGGTCTAATTCATGTTTAAGTCACTCTGTAAGAACCATTTTGCTGTACTGTTTAAGCTCGATGAAAGGAACATTGTTGACACTTTTCAGCAAGTTGCAATCATGAAATACAGAAATAAACAGTTTTTCAAAAACAAGGTCTAAGTCATGTTTGAGTCAATCTGTAAGTACCATTTTTGCTGTACTGTTTAAACTCGATGAAAGGAACACTGTTAACACTTTTCAGCAAGTTGCAATCATGAAATACAGAAATAAAGAGTTTTTCAAAAACAAGGTCTAAGTCATGTTTGAGTCACTCTGTAAGTACCATTTTGCTGTACTGTTTAAGCTCGATGAAAGGAACATTGTTGACACTTTTCAGCAAGTTGCAATCATGAAATACAGAAATAAAGAGTTTTTCAAAAACAAGGTCTAAGTCATGTTTGAGTCACTCTGTAAGTACCATTTTGCTGTACTGTTTAAGCTCGATGAAAGGAACATTGTTGACACTTTTCAGCAAGTTGCAATCATGAAATACAGAAATAAAGAGTTTTTCAAAAACAAGGTCTAAGTCATGTTTGAGTCACTGGTAAGTACCATTTTGCTGTACTGTTTAAGCTCGATGAAAGGAACATTGTTGACACTTTTCAGCAAGTTGCAATCATGAAATACAGAAATAAAGAGTTTTTCAAAAAAAAGGTCTAAGTCATGTTTGAGTCACTTTTAAGTACCATTTTGCTGTACTGTTTAAGCTCGATGAAAGGAACATTGTTGACACTTTTCAGCAAGTTGCAATCATGAAATACAAAAATAAAGAGTTTTTCAAAAACAAGGTCTAAGTCATGTTTGAGTCAATCTCTAAGTACCATTTTTGCTGTACTGTTTAAACTCGATGAAAGGAACACTGTAAACACTTTTCTGCAAGTTGCAATCATGAAATACAGAAATAAAGAGTTTTTCAAAAACAAGGTCTAATTCATGTTTGAGTCATTGTAAGTACCATTTTGCTGTACTGTTTAAGCTCGATGAAAGGAACATTGTTGACACTTTTCAGCAAGTTGCAATCATGAAATACAGAAATAAACAGTTTTTCAAAAACAAGGTCTAAGTCATGTTTGAGTCAATCTGTAAGTACCATTTTTGCTGTACTGTTTAAACTCGATGAAAGGAACACTGTTAACACTTTTCAGCAAGTTGCAATCATGAAATACAGAAATAAAGAGTTTTTCAAAAACAAGGTCTAAGTCATGTTTGAGTCACTCTGTAAGTACCATTTTGCTGTACTGTTTAAGCTCGATGAAAGGAACATTGTTGACACTTTTCAGCAAGTTGCAATCATGAAATACAGAAATAAAGAGTTTTTCAAAAACAAGGTCTAAGTCATGTTTGAGTCACTCTGTAAGTACCATTTTGCTGTACTGTTTAAGCTCGATGAAAGGAACATTGTTGACACTTTTCAGCAAGTTGCAATCATGAAATACAGAAATAAAGAGTTTTTCAAAAACAAGGTCTAAGTCATGTTTGAGTCACTCTGTAAGTACCATTTTGCTGTACTGTTTAAGCTCGATGAAAGGAACATTGTTGACACTTTTCAGCAAGTTGCAATCATGAAATACAGAAATAAAGAGTTTTTCAAAAACAAGGTCTAAGTCATGTTTGAGTCACTGGTAAGTACCATTTTGCTGTACTGTTTAAGCTCGATGAAAGGAACATTGTTGACACTTTTCAGCAAGTTGCAATCATGAAATACAGAAATAAAGAGTTTTTCAAAAAAAAGGTCTAAGTCATGTTTGAGTCACTTTTAAGTAGCATTTTGCTGTACTGTTTAAGCTCGATGAAAGGAACATTGTTGACACTTTTCAGCAAGTTGCAATCATGAAATACAAAAATAAAGAGTTTTTCAAAAACAAGGTCTAAGTCATGTTTGAGTCAATCTGTAAGTACCATTTTTGCTGTACTGTTTAAACTCGATGAAAGGAACACTGTAAACACTTTTCAGCAAGTTGCAATCATGAAATACAGAAATAAAGAGTTTTTCAAAAACAAGGTCTAATTCATGTTTGAGTCATTGTAAGTACCATTTTGCTGTACTGTTTAAGCTCGATGAAAGGAACATTGTTGACACTTTTCAGCAAGTTGCAATCATGAAATACAGAAATAAACAGTTTTTCAAAAACAAGGTCTAAGTCATGTTTGAGTCAATCTGTAAGTACCATTTTTGCTGTACTGTTTAAACTCGATGAAAGGAACACTGTTAACACTTTTCAGCAAGTTGCAATCATGAAATACAGAAATAAAGAGTTTTTCAAAAACAAGGTCTAAGTCATGTTTGAGTCACTCTGTAAGTACCATTTTGCTGTACTGTTTAAGCTCGATGAAAGGAACATTGTTGACACTTTTCAGCAAGTTGCAATCATGAAATACAGAAATAAAGAGTTTTTCAAAAACAAGGTCTAAGTCATGTTTGAGTCACTCTGTAAGTACCATTTTGCTGTACTGTTTAAGCTCGATGAAAGGAACATTGTTGACACTTTTCAGCAAGTTGCAATCATGAAATACAGAAATAAAGAGTTTTTCAAAAACAAGGTCTAAGTCATGTTTGAGTCACTGGTAAGTACCATTTCGCTGTACTGTTTAAGCTCGATGAAAGGAACATTGTTGACACTTTTCAGCAAGTTGCAATCATGAAATACAGAAATAAAGAGTTTTTCAAAAAAAAGGTCTAAGTCATGTTTGAGTCACTTTTAAGTACCATTTTGCTGTACTGTTTAAGCTCGATGAAAGGAACATTGTTGACACTTTTCAGCAAGTTGCAATCATGAAATACAAAAATAAAGAGTTTTTCAAAAACAAGGTCTAAGTCATGTTTGAGTCAATCTGTAAGTACCATTTTTGCTGTACTGTTTAAACTCGATGAAAGGAACACTGTAAACACTTTTCAGCAAGTTGCAATCATGAAATACAGAAATAAAGAGTTTTTCAAAAACAAGGTCTAATTCATGTTTGAGTCATTGTAAGTACCATTTTGCTGTACTGTTTAAGCTCGATGAAAGGAACATTGTTGACACTTTTCAGCAAGTTGCAATCATGAAATACAGAAATAAACAGTTTTTCAAAAACAAGGTCTAAGTCACGTTTGAGTCACTCTGTAAGTACCATTTTGCTGTACTGTTTAAACTCGATGAAAGGAACACTGTTAACACTTTTCAGCAAGTTGCAATCATGAAATACAGAAATAAAGAGTTTTTCAAAAACAAGGTCTAATTCATGTTTAAGTCACTCTGTAAGAACCATTTTGCTGTACTGTTTAAGCTCGATGAAAGGAACATTGTTGACACTTTTCAGCAAGTTGCAATCATGAAATACAGAAATAAACAGTTTCTCAAAAACAAGGTCACTCTGTAAGTACCATTTTGCTGTACTGTTTAAGCTCGATGAAAGGAACATTGTTGACACTTTTCAGCAAGTTGCAATGATGTAATAAAGAAATAAACAGTTTCTCAAAAACAAGGTCACTCTGTAAGTACCATTTTGCTGTACTGTTTAAACTCGATGAAAGGAACACTGTTAACACTTTTCAGCAAGTTGCAATCATGAAATACAGAAATAAAGAGTTTTTCAAAAACAAGGTCTAATTCATGTTTGAGTCACTCTGTAAGAACCATTTTGCTGTACTGTTTAAGCTCGATGAAAGGAACATTGTTGACACTTTTCAGCAAGTTGCAATCATGAAATACAGAAATAAACAGTTTTTCAAAAACAAGGTCTAAGTCATGTTTGAGTCACTCTGTAAGTAACATTTTTGCTGTACTGTTTAAACTCGATGAAAGGAACACTGTTAAAACTTTTCAGCAAGTTGCAATCATGAAATACAGAAATAAAGAGTTTTTCAAAAACAAGGTCTAATTCATGTTTAAGTCACTCTGTAAAAACCATTTTGCTGTACTGTTTAAGCTCGATGAAAGGAACATTGTTGACACTTTTCAGCAAGTTGCAATCATGAAATACAGAAATAAAGAGTTTTTCAAAAACAAGGTCTAAGTCATGTTTGAGTCACTCTGTAAGTACCATTTTGCTGTACTGTTTAAGCTCGATGAAAGGAACATTGTTGACACTTTTCAGCAAGTTGCAATCATGAAATACAGAAATAAAGAGTTTTTCAAAAACAAGGTCTAAGTCATGTTTGAGTCACTCTGTAAGTACCATTTTGCTGTACTGTTTAAGCTCGATGAAAGGAACATTGTTGACACTTTTCAGCAAGTTGCAATCATGAAATACAGAAATAAAGAGTTTTTCAAAAACAAGGTCTAAGTCATGTTTGAGTCACTGGTAAGTACCATTTTGCTGTACTGTTTAAGCTCGATGAAAGGAACATTGTTGACACTTTTCAGCAAGTTGCAATCATGAAATACAGAAATAAAGAGTTTTTCAAAAAAAAGGTCTAAGTCATGTTTGAGTCACTTTTAAGTACCATTTTGCTGTACTGTTTAAGCTCGATGAAAGGAACATTGTTGACACTTTTCAGCAAGTTGCAATCATGAAATACAGAAATAAAGAGTTTTTCAAAAAAAAGGTCTAAGTCATGTTTGAGTCACTTTTAAGTACCATTTTGCTGTACTGTTTAAGCTCGATGAAAGGAACATTGTTGACACTTTTCAGCAAGTTGCAATCATGAAATACAAAAATAAAGAGTTTTTTAAAAACAAGGTCTAAGTCATGTTTGAGTCAATATGTAAGTACCATTTTTGCTGTACTGTTTAAACTCGATGAAAGGAACACTGTTAACACTTTTCAGCAAGTTGCAATCATGAAATACAGAAATAAAGAGTTTTTCAAAAACAAGGTCTAATTCATGTTTGAGTCATTGTAAGTACCATTTTGCTGTACTGTTTAAACTCGATGAAAGGAACACTGTTAACACTTTTCAGCAAGTTGCAATCATGAAATACAGAAATAAAGAGTTTTTCAAAAACAAGGTCTAATTCATGTTTAAGTCACTCTGTAAGAACCATTTTGCTGTACTGTTTAAGCTCGATGAAAGGAACATTGTTGACACTTTTCAGCAAGTTGCAATCATGAAATACAGAAATAAACAGTTTCTCAAAAACAAGGTCACTCTGTAAGTACCATTTTGCTGTACTGTTTAAGCTCGATGAAAGGAACATTGTTGACACTTTTCAGCAAGTTGCAATGATGTAATAAAGAAATAAACAGTTTCTCAAAATCAAGGTCACTCTGTAAGTACCATTTTGCTGTACTGTTTAAACTCGATGAAAGGAACACTGTTAACACTTTTCAGCAAGTTGCAATCATGAAATACAGAAATAAAGAGTTTTTCAAAAACAAGGTCTAATTCATGTTTGAGTCACTCTGTAAGAACCATTTTGCTGTACTGTTTAAGCTCGATGAAAGGAACATTGTTGACACTTTTCAGCAAGTTGCAATCATGAAATACAGAAATAAACAGTTTTTCAAAAACAAGGTCTAAGTCACGTTTGAGTCACTCTGTAAGTACCATTTTGCTGTACTGTTTAAGCTCGATGAAAGGAACATTGTTGACACTTTTCAGCAAGTTGCAATCATGAAATACAGAAATAAAGAGTTTTTCAAAAACAAGGTCTAAGTCATGTTTGAGTCACTCTGTAAGTACCATTTTGCTGTACTGTTTAAGCTCGATGAAAGGAACATTGTTGACACTTTTCAGCAAGTTGCAATCATGAAATACAGAAATAAAGAGTTTTTCAAAAACAAGGTCTAAGTCATGTTTGAGTCACTGGTAAGTACCATTTTGCTGTACTGTTTAAGCTCGATGAAAGGAACATTGTTGACACTTTTCAGCAAGTTGCAATCATGAAATACAGAAATAAAGAGTTTTTCAAAAAAAAGGTCTAAGTCATGTTTGAGTCACTTTTAAGTACCATTTTGCTGTACTGTTTAAGCTCGATGAAAGGAACATTGTTGACACTTTTCAGCAAGTTGCAATCATGAAATACAAAAATAAAGAGTTTTTCAAAAACAAGGTCTAAGTCATGTTTGAGTCAATCTGTAAGTACCATTTTTGCTGTACTGTTTAAACTCGATGAAAGGAACACTGTTAACACTTTTCAGCAAGTTGCAATCATGAAATACAGAAATAAAGAGTTTTTCAAAAACAAGGTCTAATTCATGTTTGAGTCATTGTAAGTACCATTTTGCTGTACTGTTTAAGCTCGATGAAAGGAACATTGTTGACACTTTTCAGCAAGTTGCAATCATGTAATACAGAAATAAAAAGTTTCTCAAAAACAAGGTCACTCTGTAAGTACCATGTTTGTCGAACTGCTTAATCAGGATGATAAGAACACTGTTGACACTTTTCAGCAAGTTGCAATCATGAAATACAGAAATAAAGAGTTTTTCAAAAACAAGGTCTAAGTCATGTTTGAGTCACTCTGTAAGTACCATTTTGCTGTACTGTTTAAGCTCGATGAAAGGAACATTGTTGACACTTTTCAGCAAGTTGCAATCATGTAATACAGAAATAAAGAGTTTTTCAAAAACAAGGTCTAAGTCATGTTTGAGTCACTGGTAAGTACCATTTTGCTGTACTGTTTAAGCTCGATGAAAGGAACATTGTTGACACTTTTCAGCAAGTTGCAATCATGAAATACAGAAATAAAGAGTTTTTCAAAAAAAAGGTCTAAGTCATGTTTGAGTCACTTTTAAGTACCATTTTGCTGTACTGTTTAAGCTCGATGAAAGGAACATTGTTGACACTTTTCAGCAAGTTGCAATCATGAAATACAGAAATAAAGAGTTTTTCAAAAACAAGGTCTAATTCATGTTTAAGTCACTCTGTAAGAACCATTTTGCTGTACTGTTTAAGCTCGATGAAAGGAACATTGTTGACACTTTTCAGCAAGTTGCAATCATGAAATACAGAAATAAACAGTTTCTCAAAAACAAGGTCACTCTGTAAGTACCATTTTGCTGTACTGTTTAAGCTCGATGAAAGGAACATTGTTGACACTTTTCAGCAAGTTGCAATGATGTAATAAAGAAATAAACAGTTTCTCAAAAACAAGGTCACTCTGTAAGTACCATTTTGCTGTACTGTTTAAACTCGATGAAAGGAACACTGTTAACACTTTTCAGCAAGTTGCAATCATGAAATACAGAAATAAAGAGTTTTTCAAAAACAAGGTCTAATTCATGTTTGAGTCACTCTGTAAGAACCATTTTGCTGTACTGTTTAAGCTCGATGAAAGGAACATTGTCGACACTCTTCAGCAAGTTGCAATCATGAAATACAGAAATAAACAGTTTTTCAAAAACAAGGTCTAAGTCACGTTTGAGTCACTCTGTAAGTAACATTTTTGCTGTACTGTTTAAACTCGATGAAAGGAACACTGTTAAAACTTTTCAGCAAGTTGCAATCATGAAATACAGAAATAAAGAGTTTTTCAAAAACAAGGTCTAATTCATGTTTAAGTCACTCTGTAAAAACCATTTTGCTGTACTGTTTAAGCTCGATGAAAGGAACATTGTTGACACTTTTCAGCAAGTTGCAATCATGAAATACAGAAATAAAGAGTTTTTCAAAAACAAGGTCTAAGTCATGTTTGAGTCACTCTGTAAGTACCATTTTGCTGTACTGTTTAAGCTCGATGAAAGGAACATTGTTGACACTTTTCAGCAAGTTGCAATCATGAAATACAGAAATAAAGAGTTTTTCAAAAACAAGGTCTAAGTCATGTTTGAGTCACTCTGTAAGTACCATTTTGCTGTACTGTTTAAGCTCGATGAAAGGATCATTGTTGACACTTTTCAGCAAGTTGCAATCATGAAATACAGAAATAAAGAGTTTTTCAAAAACAAGGTCTAAGTCATGTTTGAGTCACTGGTAAGTACCATTTTGCTGTACTGTTTAAGCTCGATGAAAGGAACATTGTTGACACTTTTCAGCAAGTTGCAATCATGAAATACAGAAATAAAGAGTTTTTCAAAAAAAAGGTCTAAGTCATGTTTGAGTCACTTTTAAGTACCATTTTGCTGTACTGTTTAAGCTCGATGAAAGGAACATTGTTGACACTTCAGCAAGTTGCAATCATGAAATACAAAAATAAAGAGTTTTTCAAAAACAAGGTCTAATTCCTGTTTGAGTCATTGTAAGTACCATTTTGCTGTACTGTTTAAGGTCGATGAAAGGAACATTGTTGACACTTTTCAGCAAGTTGCAATCATGTAATACAGAAATAAAAAGTTTCTCAAAAACAAGGTCACTCTGTAAGTACCATGTTTGTCGAACTGCTTAATCAGGATGATAAGAACACTGTTGACACTTTTCAGCAAGTTGCAATCATGAAATACAGAAATAAAGAGTTTTTCAAAAACAAGGTCTAAGTCATGTTTGAGTCACTCTGTAAGTACCATTTTGCTGTACTGTTTAAGCTCGATGAAAGGAACATTGTTGACACTTTTCAGCAAGTTGCAATCATGTAATACAGAAATAAAGAGTTTCTCAAAAACAAGGTCACTCTGTAAGTACCATGTTTGTCGAACTGCTTAATCAGGATGATAAGAACACTGTTGACACTTTTCAGCAAGTTGCAATCATGAAATACAGAAATAAACAGTTTCTCAAAAACAAGGTCACTCTGTAAGTACCATTTTGCTGTACTGTTTAAACTCGATGAAAGGAACACTGTTAACACTTTTCAGCAAGTTGCAATCATGAAATACAGAAATAAAGAGTTTTTCAAAAACAAGGTCTAATTCATGTTTGAGTCACTCTGTAAGAACCATTTTGCTGTACTGTTTAAGCTCGATGAAAGGAACATTGTTGACACTTTTCAGCAAGTTGCAATCATGAAATACAGAAATAAAGAGTTTTTCAAAAACAAGGTCTAATTCATGTTTGAGTCACTGTAAGTACCATTTTGCTGTACTGTTTAAGCTCGATGAAAGGAACATTGTTGACACTTTTCAGCAAGTTGCAATCATGAAATACAGAAATAAAGAGTTTTTCAAAAACAAGGTCTAAGTCATGTTTGAGTCACTCTGTAAGTACCATTTTGCTGTACTGTTTAAGCTCGATGAAAGGAACATTGTTGACACTTTTTAGCAAGTTGCAATCATGAAATACAGAAATAAAGAGTTTTTCAAAAACAAGGTCTAAGTCATGTTTGAGTCACTCTGTAAGTACCATTTTGCTGTACTGTTTAAGCTCGATGAAAGGAACATTGTTGACACTTTTCAGCAAGTTGCAATCATGTAATACAGAAATAAAAAGTTTCTCAAAAACAAGGTCACTCTGTAAGTACCATGTTTGTCGAACTGCTTAATCAGGGTGATAAGAACACTGTTGACACTTTTCAGCAAGTTGCAATCATGAAATACAGAAATAAATAGTTTTTCACAAACAAGGTCTAAATCATGTTTGATGCACTCTGTAAGAACCATTTTTGCTGTATACCTTAATCAGGATGATAGGAACACTGTTGACACTTTTCAGCAAGTTGCAATCATGTAATACAGAAATAAACAGTTTCTCAAAAACAAGGTCACTCTGTAAGTACCATGTTTGTTGAAC
Source organism: Salmo salar (assembly GCF_965601325.2). Classification (NCBI taxonomy): domain Eukaryota; kingdom Metazoa; phylum Chordata; class Actinopteri; order Salmoniformes; family Salmonidae; genus Salmo; species Salmo salar. The sequence goes on from NC_138293.1 coordinate 41,830,881, forward strand.
TGCTTAATCAGGATGATAAGAACACTGTTGACACTTTTCAGCAAGTTGCAATGATGTAATAAAGAAATAAACAGTTTCTCAAAAACAAGGTCACTCTGTAAGTACCATTTTGCTGTACTGTTTAAACTCGATGAAAGGAACACGTTAACACTTTTCAGCAAGTTGCAATCATGAAATACAGAAATAAAGAGTTTTTCAAAAACAAGGTCTAATTCATGTTTGAGTCACTCTGTAAGAACCATTTTGCTGTACTAAATCATGTTTGATGCACTCTGTAAGAACCATATTTGCTGTATTCCTTAATCAGGATGATAGGAACACTGTTGACACTTTTCAGCAAGTTGCAATCATGTAATACAGAAATAAACAGTTTCTCAAAAACAAGGTCACTCTGTAAGTACCATGTTTGTTGAACTGCTTAATCAGGATGATAAGAACATTGTTGACACTTTTCAGCAAGTTGCAATCATGAAATACAGAAATAAACAGTTTTTCAAAAACAAGGTCTAAGTCATGTTTGAGTCATTTTAAGTACCATTTTGCTGTACTGTTTAAGCTCGATGAAAGGAACATTGTTGACACTTTTCAGCAAGTTGCAATCATGTAATACAGAAATAAAAAGTTTCTCAAAAACAAGGTCACTCTGTAAGTACCATGTTTGTCGAACTGCTTAATCAGGATGATAAGAACACTGTTGACACTTTTCAGCAAGTTGCAATCATGAAATACAGAAATAAAGTGTTTTTCAAAAACAAGGTCTAATTCATGTTTGAGTCATTGTAAGTACCATTTTGCTGTACTGTTTAAGCTCGATGAAAGGAACATTGTTGACACTTTTCAGCAAGTTGCAATCATGTAATACAGAAATAAAAAGTTTCTCAAAAACAAGGTCACTCTGTAAGTACCATGTTTGTCGAACTGCTTAATCAGGATGATAAGAACACTGTTGACACTTTTCAGCAAGTTGCAATCATGAAATACAGAAATAAAGAGTTTTTCAAAAACAAGGTCTAAGTCATGTTTGAGTCACTCTGTAAGTACCATTTTGCTGTACTGTTTAAGCTCGATGAAAGGAACATTGTTGACACTTTTCAGCAAGTTGCAATCATGTAATACAGAAATAAAGAGTTTCTCAAAAACAAGGTCACTCTGTAAGTACCATGTTTGTCGAACTGCTTAATCAGGATGATAAGAACACTGTTGACACTTTTCAGCAAGTTGCAATCATGAAATACAGAAATAAACAGTTTCTCAAAAACAAGGTCACTCTGTAAGTACCATTTTGCTGTACTGTTTAAACTCGATGAAAGGAACACTGTTAACACTTTTCAGCAAGTTGCAATCATGAAATACAGAAATAAAGAGTTTTTCAAAAACAAGGTCTAATTCATGTTTGAGTCACTCTGTAAGAACCATTTTGCTGTACTGTTTAAGCTCGATGAAAGGAACATTGTTGACACTTTTCAGCAAGTTGCAATCATGAAATACAGAAATAAAGAGTTTTTCAAAAACAAGGTCTAATTCATGTTTGAGTCACTGTAAGTACCATTTTGCTGTACTGTTTAAGCTCGATGAAAGGAACATTGTTGACACTTTTCAGCAAGTTGCAATCATGAAATACAGAAATAAAGAGTTTTTCAAAAACAAGGTCTAAGTCATGTTTGAGTCACTCTGTAAGTACCATTTTGCTGTACTGTTTAAGCTCGATGAAAGGAACATTGTTGACACTTTTTAGCAAGTTGCAATCATGAAATACAGAAATAAAGAGTTTTTCAAAAACAAGGTCTAAGTCATGTTTGAGTCACTCTGTAAGTACCATTTTGCTGTACTGTTTAAGCTCGATGAAAGGAACATTGTTGACACTTTTCAGCAAGTTGCAATCATGTAATACAGAAATAAAAAGTTTCTCAAAAACAAGGTCACTCTGTAAGTACCATGTTTGTCGAACTGCTTAATCAGGGTGATAAGAACACTGTTGACACTTTTCAGCAAGTTGCAATCATGAAATACAGAAATAAATAGTTTTTCACAAACAAGGTCTAAATCATGTTTGATGCACTCTGTAAGAACCATTTTTGCTGTATACCTTAATCAGGATGATAGGAACACTGTTGACACTTTTCAGCAAGTTGCAATCATGTAATACAGAAATAAACAGTTTCTCAAAAACAAGGTCACTCTGTAAGTACCATGTTTGTTGAACTGCTTAATCAGGATGATAAGAACACTGTTGACACTTTTCAGCAAGTTGCAATGATGTAATAAAGAAATAAACAGTTTCTCAAAAACAAGGTCACTCTGTAAGTACCATTTTGCTGTACTGTTTAAACTCGATGAAAGGAACACGTTAACACTTTTCAGCAAGTTGCAATCATGAAATACAGAAATAAAGAGTTTTTCAAAAACAAGGTCTAATTCATGTTTGAGTCACTCTGTAAGAACCATTTTGCTGTACTAAATCATGTTTGATGCACTCTGTAAGAACCATATTTGCTGTATTCCTTAATCAGGATGATAGGAACACTGTTGACACTTTTCAGCAAGTTGCAATCATGTAATACAGAAATAAAGAGTTTTTCAAAAACAAGGTCTAAGTCATGTTTGAGTCACTCTGTAAGTACCATTTTGCTGTACTGTTTAAGCTCGATGAAAGGAACATTGTTGACACTTTTTAGCAAGTTGCAATCATGAAATACAGAAATAAAGAGTTTTTCAAAAACAAGGTCTAAGTCATGTTTGAGTCACTCTGTAAGTACCATTTTGCTGTACTGTTTAAGCTCGATGAAAGGAACATTGTTGACACTTTTCAGCAAGTTGCAATCATGTAATACAGAAATAAAAAGTTTCTCAAAAACAAGGTCACTGTAAGTACCATGTTTGTCGAACTGCTTAATCAGGGTGATAAGAACACTGTTGACACTTTTCAGCAAGTTGCAATCATGAAATACAGAAATAAATAGTTTTTCACAAACAAGGTCTAAATCATGTTTGATGCACTCTGTAAGAACCATTTTTGCTGTATACCTTAATCAGGATGATAGGAACACTGTTGACACTTTTCAGCAAGTTGCAATCATGTAATACAGAAATAAACAGTTTCTCAAAAACAAGGTCACTCTGTAAGTACCATGTTTGTTGAACTGCTTAATCAGGATGATAAGAACACTGTTGACACTTTTCAGCAAGTTGCAATGATGTAATAAAGAAATAAACAGTTTCTCAAAAACAAGGTCACTCTGTAAGTACCATTTTGCTGTACTGTTTAAACTCGATGAAAGGAACACGTTAACACTTTTCAGCAAGTTGCAATCATGAAATACAGAAATAAAGAGTTTTTCAAAAACAAGGTCTAATTCATGTTTGAGTCACTCTGTAAGAACCATTTTGCTGTACTAAATCATGTTTGATGCACTCTGTAAGAACCATATTTGCTGTATTCCTTAATCAGGATGATAGGAACACTGTTGACACTTTTCAGCAAGTTGCAATCATGTAATACAGAAATAAACAGTTTCTCAAAAACAAGGTCACTCTGTAAGTACCATGTTTGTTGAACTGCTTAATCAGGATGATAAGAACATTGTTGACACTTTTCAGCAAGTTGCAATCATGAAATACAGAAATAAACAGTTTTTCAAAAACAAGGTCTAAGTCATGTTTGAGTCATTGTAAGTACCATTTTGCTGTACTGTTTAAGCTCGATGAAAGGAACATTGTTGACACTTTTCAGCAAGTTGCAATCATGTAATACAGAAATAAAAAGTTTCTCAAAAACAAGGTCACTCTGTAAGTACCATGTTTGTCGAACTGCTTAATCAGGATGATAAGAACACTGTTGACACTTTTCAGCAAGTTGCAATCATGAAATACAGAAATAAACAGTTTCTCAAAAACAAGGTCACTCTGTAAGTACCATTTTGCTGTACTGTTTAAGCTCGATGAAAGGAACATTGTTGACACTTTTCAGCAAGTTGCAATCATGAAATACAGAAATAAACAGTTTTTCAAAAACAAAGTCTAAGTCATGTTTGAGTCACTCTGTAAGTACCATTTTTGCTGTACTGTTTAAACTCGATGAAAGGAACACTGTTAACACTTTTCAGCAAGTTGCAATCATGAAATACAGAAATAAAGAGTTTTTCAAAAACAAGGTCTAATTCATGTTTGAGTCACTCTGTAAGAACCATTTTGCTGTACTGTTTAAGCTCGATGAAAGGAACATTGTTGACACTTTTCAGCAAGTTGCAATCATGAAATACAGAAATAAATAGTTTTTCACAAACAAGGTCTAAATCATGTTTGCTGCACTCTGTAAGAACCATATTTGCTGTACTAAATCATGTTTGATGCACTCTGTAAGAACCATATTTGCTGTATTCCTTAATCAGGATGATAGGAACACTGTTGACACTTTTCAGCAAGTTGCAATCATGTAATACAGAAATAAACAGTTTCTCAAAAACAAGGTCACTCTGTAAGTACCATGTTTGTTGAACTGCTTAAACTCGATGAAAGGAACACTGTTAACACTTTTCAGCAAGTTGCAATAATGAAATACAGAAATAAAGAGTTTTTAAAAAACAAGGTCTAATTCATGTTTGAGTCACTGTAAGTACCATTTTGCTGTACTGTTTAAGCTCGATGAAAGGAACATTGTTGACACTTTTCAGCAAGTTGCAATCATGAAATACAGAAATAAAGAGTTTTTCAAAAACAAGGTCTAAGTCATGTTTGAGTCACTCTGTAAGTACCATTTTGCTGTACTGTTTAAGCTCGATGAAAGGAACATTGTTGACACTTTTCAGCAAGTTGCAATCATGAAATACAGAAATAAACAGTTTTTCAAAAACAAGGTCTAAGTCATGTTTGAGTCAATCTGTAAGTACCATTTTTGCTGTACTGTTTAAACTCGATGAAAGGAACACTGTTAACACTTTTCAGCAAGTTGCAATCATGAAATACAGAAATAAAGAGTTTTTCAAAAACAAGGTCTAATTCATGTTTGAGTCACTGTAAGTACCATTTTGCTGTACTGTTTAAGCTCGATGAAAGGAACATTGTTGACACTTTTCAGCAAGTTGCAATCATGAAATACAGAAATAAAGAGTTTTTCAAAAACAAGGTCTAAGTCATGTTTGAGTCACTCTGTAAGTACCATTTTGCTGTACTGTTTAAGCTCGATGAAAGGAACATTGTTGACACTTTTCAGCAAGTTGCAATCATGAAATACAGAAATAAAGAGTTTTTCAAAAACAAGGTCTAAGTCATGTTTGAGTCACTCTGTAAGTACCATTTTGCTGAACTGTTTAAGCTCGATGAAAGGAACATTGTTGACACTTTTCAGCAAGTTGCAATCATGTAATACAGAAATAAAAAGTTTCTCAAAAACAAGGTCACTCTGTAAGTACCATGTTTGTCGAACTGCTTAATCAGGGTGATAAGAACACTGTTGACACTTTTCAGCAAGTTGCAATCATGAAATACAGAAATAAATAGTTTTTCACAAACAAGGTCTAAATCATGTTTGCTGCACTCTGTAAGAACCATATTTGCTGTACTAAATCATGTTTGATGCACTCTGTAAGAACCATATTTGCTGTATTCCTTAATCAGGATGATAGGAACACTGTTGACACTTTTCAGCAAGTTGCAATCATGTAATACAGAAATAAACAGTTTCTCAAAAACAAGGTCACTCTGTAAGTACCATGTTTGTTGAACTGCTTAAACTCGATGAAAGGAACACTGTTAACACTTTTCAGCAAGTTGCAATCATGAAATACAGAAATAAAGAGTTTTTCAAAAACAAGGTCTAATTCATGTTTGAGTCACTGTAAGTACCATTTTGCTGTACTGTTTAAGCTCGATGAAAGGAACATTGTTGACACTTTTCAGCAAGTTGCAATCATGAAATACAGAAATAAAGAGTTTTTCAAAAACAAGGTCTAAGTCATGTTTGAGTCACTCTGTAAGTACCATTTTGCTGTACTGTTTAAGCTCGATGAAAGGAACATTGTTGACACTTTTCAGCAAGTTGCAATCATGAAATACAGAAATAAACAGTTTTTCAAAAACAAGGTCTAAGTCATGTTTGAGTCAATCTGTAAGTACCATTTTTGCTGTACTGTTTAAACTCGATGAAAGGAACACTGTTAACACTTTTCAGCAAGTTGCAATCATGAAATACAGAAATAAAGAGTTTTTCAAAAACAAGGTCTAATTCATGTTTGAGTCACTGTAAGTACCATTTTGCTGTACTGTTTAAGCTCGATGAAAGGAACATTGTTGACACTTTTCAGCAAGTTGCAATCATGAAATACAGAAATAAAGAGTTTTTCAAAAACAAGGTCTAAGTCATGTTTGAGTCACTCTGTAAGTACCATTTTGCTGTACTGTTTAAGCTCGATGAAAGGAACATTGTTGACACTTTTCAGCAAGTTGCAATCATGAAATACAGAAATAAAGAGTTTTTCAAAAACAAGGTCTAAGTCATGTTTGAGTCACTCTGTAAGTACCATTTTGCTGAACTGTTTAAGCTCGATGAAAGGAACATTGTTGACACTTTTCAGCAAGTTGCAATCATGTAATACAGAAATAAAAAGTTTCTCAAAAACAAGGTCACTCTGTAAGTACCATGTTTGTCGAACTGCTTAATCAGGGTGATAAGAACACTGTTGACACTTTTCAGCAAGTTGCAATCATGAAATACAGAAATAAATAGTTTTTCACAAACAAGGTCTAAATCATGTTTGATGCACTCTGTAAGAACCATTTTTGCTGTATACCTTAATCAGGATCATAGGAACACTGTTGACACTTTTCAGCAAGTTGCAATCATGTAATACAGAAATAAACAGTTTCTCAAAAACAAGGTCACTCTGTAAGTACCATGTTTGTTGAACTGCTTAATCAGGATGATAAGAACACTGTTGACACTTTTCAGCAAGTTGCAATCATGAAATACAGAAATAAACAGTTTCTCAAAAACAAGGTCACTCTGTAAGTACCATTTTGCTGTACTGTTTAAGCTCGATGAAAGGAACATTGTTGACACTTTTCAGCAAGTTGCAATCATGAAATACAGAAATAAAGAGTTTTTCAAAAACAAGGTCTAATTCATGTTTGAGTCACTCTGTAAGAACCATTTTGCTGTACTGTTTAAGCTCGATGAAAGGAACATTGTTGACACTTTTCAGCAAGTTGCAATCATGAAATACAGAAATAAATAGTTTTTCACAAACAAGGTCTAAATCATGTTTGCTGCACTCTGTAAGAACCATATTTGCTGTACTAAATCATGTTTGATGCACTCTGTAAGAACCATATTTGCTGTATTCCTTAATCAGGATGATAGGAACACTGTTGACACTTTTCAGCAAGTTGCAATCATGTAATACAGAAATAAACAGTTTCTCAAAAACATGGTCACTCTGTAAGTACCATGTTTGTTGAACTGCTTAAACTCGATGAAAGGAACACTGTTAACACTTTTCAGCAAGTTGCAATCATGAAATACAGAAATAAAGAGTTTTTCAAAAACAAGGTCTAATTCATGTTTGAGTCACTGTAAGTACCATTTTGCTGTACTGTTTAAGCTCGATGAAAGGAACATTGTTGACACTTTTCAGCAAGTTGCAATCATGAAATACAGAAATAAAGAGTTTTTCAAAAACAAGGTCTAATTCATGTTTGAGTCACTCTGTAAGAACCATTTTGCTGTACTGTTTAAGCTCGATGAAAGGAACACTGTTGACACTTTTCAGCAAGTTGCAATCATGAAATACAGAAATAAAGAGTTTTTCAAAAACAAGGTCTAATTCATGTTTGAGTCACTCTGTAAGAACCATTTTGTTGTACTGTTTAAACTCGATGAAAGGAACACTGTTAACACTTTTCAGCAAGATGCAATCATGAAATACAGAAATAAACAGTTTTTCAAAAACAAGGTCTAAGTCACGTTTGAGTCACTCTGTAAGTACCATTTTGCTGTACTGTTTAAACTCGATGGAAAGGAACACTGTTAACACTTTTCAGCAAGTTGCAATCATGAAATACAGAAATAAATAGTTTTTCACAAACAAGGTCTAAATCATGTTTGATGCACTCTGTAAGAACCATTTTTGCTGTATACCTTAATCAGGATGATAGGAACACTGTTGACACTTTTCAGCAAGTTGCAATCATGTAATACAGAAATAAACAGTTTCTCAAAAACAAGGTCACTCTGTAAGTACCATGTTTGTTGAACTGCTTAATCAGGATGATAAGAAAACTGTTGACACTTTTCAGCAAGTTGCAATGATGTAATAAAGAAATAAACAGTTTCTCAAAAACAAGGTCACTCTGTAAGTACCATTTTGCTGTACTGTTTAAACTCGATGAAAGGAACACTGTTAACACTTTTCAGCAAGTTGCAATCATGAAATACAGAAATAAAGAGTTTTTCAAAAACAAGGTCTAATTCATGTTTGAGTCACTCTGTAAGAACCATTTTGCTGTACTGTTTAAGCTCGATGAAAGGAACATTGTTGACACTTTTCAGCAAGTTGCAATCATGAAATACAGAAATAAAGAGTTTTTCAAAAACAAGGTCTAATTCATGTTTGAGTCACTCTGTAAGAACCATTTTGCTGTACTGTTTAAGCTCGATGAAAGGAACATTGTTGACACTTTTCAGCAAGTTGCAATCATGTAATACAGAAATAAACAGTTTCTCAAAAACAAGGTCACTCTGTAAGTACCATGTTTGTCGAACTGCTTAATCAGGGTGATAAGAACACTGTTGACACTTTTCAGCAAGTTGCAATCATGAAATACAGAAATAAATAGTTTTTCACAAACAAGGTCTAAATCATGTTTGATGCACTCTGTAAGAACCATTTTTGCTGTATACCTTAATCAGGATGATAGGAACACTGTTGACACTTTTCAGCAAGTTGCAATCATGTAATACAGAAATAAACAGTTTCTCAAAAACAAGGTCACTCTGTAAGTACCATGTTTGTTGAACTGCTTAATCAGGCTGATAAGAACACTGTTGACACTTTTCAGCAAGTTGCAATGATTTAATAAAGAAATAAACAGTTTCTCAAAAACATTGTCACTCTGTAAGTACCATTTTGCTGTACTGTTTAAACTCGATGAAAGGAACACTGTTAACACTTTTCAGCAAGATGCAATCATGAAATACAGAAATAAACAGTTTTTCAAAAACAAGGTCTAAGTCACGTTTGAGTCACTCTGTAAGTACCATTTTGCTGTACTGTTTAAACTCGATGAAAGGAACACTGTTGACACTTTTCAGCAAGTTGCAATCATGAAATACAGAAATAAATAGTTTTTCAAAAACAAGGTCTAAATCATGTTTGATGCACTCTGTAAGAACCATTTTTGCTGTATACCTTAATCAGGATGATAGGAACACTGTTGACACTTTTCAGCAAGTTGCAATCATGTAATACAGAAATAAACAGTTTCTCAAAAACAAGGTCACTCTGTAAGTACCATGTTTGTTGAACTGCTTAATCAGGATGATAAGAACACTGTTGACACTTTTCAGCAAGTTGCAATGATGTAATAAAGAAATAAACAGTTTCTCAAAAACAAGGTCACTCTGTAAGTACCATGTTTGTCGAACTGCTTAATCAGGATGATAAGAACACTGTTGACACTTTTCAGCAAGTTGCAATGATGTAATAAAGAAATAAACAGTTTCTCAAAAACATGGTCACTCTGTAAGTACCATTTTGCTGTACTGTTTAAACTCGATGAAAGGAACACTGTTAACACTTTTCAGCAAGATGCAATCATGAAATACAGAAATAAACAGTTTTTCAAAAACAAGGTCTAAGTCACGTTTGAGTCACTCTGTAAGTACCATTTTGCTGTACTGTTTAAACTCGATGAAAGGAACACTGTTAACACTTTTCAGCAAGTTGCAATCATGAAATACAGAAATAAATAGTTTTTCACAAACAAGGTCTAAATCATGTTTGATGCACTCTGTAAGAACCATTTTTGCTGTATACCTTAATCAGGATGATAGGAACACTGTTGACACTTTTCAGCAAGTTGCAATCATGTAATACAGAAATAAACAGTTTCTCAAAAACAAGGTCACTCTGTAAGTACCATTTTGCTGTACTGTTTAAACTCGATGAAAGGAACACTGTTAACACTTTTCAGCAAGTTGCAGTCATGAAATACAGAAATAAAGAGTTTTTCAAAAACAAGGTCTAATTCATGTTTGAGTCACTCTGTAAGAACCATTTTGCTGTACTGTTTAAGCTCGATGAAAGGAACACTGTTGACACTTTTCAGCAAGTTGCAATCATGAAATACAGAAATAAACAGTTTTTCAAAAACAAGGTCTAAGTCACGTTTGAGTCACTCTGTAAGTACCATTTTGCTGTACTGTTTAAACGCGATGAAAGGAACACTGTTAACACTTTTCAGAAAGTTGCAATCATGAAATACAGAAATAAAGAGTTTTTCAAAAACAAGGTCTAATTCATGTTTGAGTCACTCTGTAAGAACCATTTTGCTGTACTGTTTAAGCTCGATGAAAGGAACATTGTTGACACTTTTCAGCAAGTTGCAATCATGTAATACAGAAATAAACAGTTTCTCAAAAACAAGGTCACTCTGTAAGTACCATGTTTGTTGAACTGCTTAATCAGGATGATAAGAACACTGTTGACACTTTTCAGCAAGTTGCAATGATGTAATAAAGAAATAAACAGTTTCTCAAAAACAAGGTCACTCTGTAAGTACCATGTTTGTCGAACTGCTTAATCAGGATGATAAGAACACTGTTGACACTTTTCAGCAAGTTGCAATCATGAAATACAGAAATAAAGAGTTTTTCAAAAACAAGGTCTAATTCATGTTTGAGTCACTCTGTAAGAACCATTTTGCTGTACTGTTTAAGCTCGATGAAAGGAACACTGTTGACACTTTTCAGCAAGTTGCAATCATGAAATACAGAAATAAACAGTTTTTCAAAAACAAGGTCTAAGTCACGTTTGAGTCACTCTGTAAGTACCATTTTGCTGTACTGTTTAAACGCGATGAAAGGAACACTGTCAACACTTTTCAGAAAGTTGCAATCATGAAATACAGAAATAAAGAGTTTTTCAAAAACAAGGTCTAATTCATGTTTGAGTCACTCTGTAAGAACCATTTTGCTGTACTGTTTAAGCTCGATGAAAGGAACATTGTTGACACTTTTCAGCAAGTTGCAATCATGTAATACAGAAATAAACAGTTTCTCAAAAACAAGGTCACTCTGTAAGTACCATGTTTGTTGAACTGCTTAATCAGGATGATAAGAACACTGTTGACACTTTTCAGCAAGTTGCAATGATGTAATAAAGAAATAAACAGTTTCTCAAAAACAAGGTCACTCTGTAAGTACCATGTTTGTCGAACTGCTTAATCAGGATGATAAGAACACTGTTGACACTTTTCAGCAAGTTGCAATCATGAAATACAGAAATAAACAGTTTCTCAAAAACAAGGTCACTCTGTAAGTACCATTTTGCTGTACTGTTTAAACTCGATGAAAGGAACACTGTTAACACTTTTCAGCAAGTTGCAATCATGAAATACAGAAATAAAGAGTTTTTCAAAAACAAGGTCTAATTCATGTTTGAGTCACTCTGTAAGAACCATTTTGCTGTACTGTTTAAGCTCGATGAAAGGAACATTGTTGACACTGTTCAGCAAGTTGCAATCATGAAATACAGAAATAAAGAGTTTTTCAAAAACAAGGTCTAAGTCACGTTTGAGTCACTCTGTAAGTACCATTTTGCTGTACTGTTTAAACTCGATGAAAGGAACACTGTTAACACTTTTCAGCAAGTTGCAATCATGAAATACAGAAATAAAGAGTTTTTCAAAAACAAGGTCTAATTCATGTTTGAGTCACTCTGTAAGAACCATTTTGCTGTACTGTTTAAGCTCGATGAAAGGAACATTGTTGACACTGTTCAGCAAGTTGCAATCATGAAATACAGAAATAAAGAGTTTTTCAAAAACAAGGTCTAAGTCACGTTTGAGTCACTCTGTAAGTACCATTTTGCTGTACTGTTTAAACTCGATGAAAGGAACACTGTTAACACTTTTCAGCAAGTTGCAATCATGAAATACAGAAATAAAGAGTTTTTCAAAAACAAGGTCTAATTCATGTTTGAGTCACTCTGTAAGAACCATTTTGCTGTACTGTTTAAGCTCGATGAAAGGAACATTGTTGACACTTTTCAGCAAGTTGCAATCATGTAATACAGAAATAAACAGTTTCTCAAAAACAAGGTCACTCTGTAAGTACCATGTTTGTTGAACTGCTTAATCAGGATGATAAGAACACTGTTGACACTTTTCAGCAAGTTGCAATGATGTAATAAAGAAATAAACAGTTTCTCAAAAACAAGGTCACTCTGTAAGTACCATGTTTGTCGAACTGCTTAATCAGGATGATAAGAACACTGTTGACACTTTTCAGCAAGTTGCAATGATGTAATAAAGAAATAAACAGTTTCTCAAAAACATGGTCACTCTGTAAGTACCATTTTGCTGTACTGTTTAAACTCGATGAAAGGAACACTGTTAACACTTTTCAGCAAGATGCAATCATGAAATACAGAAATAAACAGTTTTTCAAAAACAAGGTCTAAGTCACGTTTGAGTCACTCTGTAAGTACCATTTTGCTGTACTGTTTAAACTCGATGAAAGGAACACTGTTAACACTTTTCAGCAAGTTGCAATCATGAAATACAGAAATAAATAGTTTTTCACAAACAAGGTCTAAATCATGTTTGATGCACTCTGTAAGAACCATTTTTGCTGTATACCTTAATCAGGATGATAGGAACACTGTTGACACTTTTCAGCAAGTTGCAATCATGTAATACAGAAATAAACAGTTTCTCAAAAACAAGGTCACTCTGTAAGTACCATTTTGCTGTACTGTTTAAACTCGATGAAAGGAACACTGTTAACACTTTTCAGCAAGTTGCAGTCATGAAATACAGAAATAAAGAGTTTTTCAAAAACAAGGTCTAATTCATGTTTGAGTCACTCTGTAAGAACCATTTTGCTGTACTGTTTAAGCTCGATGAAAGGAACACTGTTGACACTTTTCAGCAAGTTGCAATCATGAAATACAGAAATAAACAGTTTCTCAAAAACAAGGTCACTCTGTAAGTACCATGTTTGTTGAACTGCTTAATCAGGATGATAAGAACACTGTTGACACTTTTCAGCAAGTTGCAATGATGTAATAAAGAAATAAACAGTTTCTCAAAAACAAGGTCACTCTGTAAGTACCATGTTTGTCGAACTGCTTAATCAGGATGATAAGAACACTGTTGACACTTTTCAGCAAGTTGCAATCATGAAATACAGAAATAAAGAGTTTTTCAAAAACAAGGTCTAAGTCATGTTTGAGTCACTCTGTAAGTACCATTTTGCTGTACTGTTTAACCTCGATGAAAGGAACATTGTTGACACTTTTCAGCAAGTTGCAATCATGTAATACAGAAATAAAAAGTTTCTCAAAAACAAGGTCACTCTGTAAGTACCATGTTTGTCGAACTGCTTAATCAGGATGATAAGAACACTGTTGACACTTTTCAGCAAGTTGCAATCATGAAATACAGAAATAAACAGTTTCTCAAAAACAAGGTCACTCTGAAGGTATCATTTTGCTGTACTGTTTAAACTCAATGAAGAACCCTGTTAACACTTTTCAGCAAGATGCAATCATGAAATACAGAAATAAACAGTTTTTCAAAAACAAGGTCTAAGTCATGTTTGATGCACTCTGTAAGAACCATTTTTGCTGTATACCTTAATCAGGATGATAGGAACACTGTTGACACTTTTCAGCAAGTTGCAATCATGTAATACAGAAATAAACAGTTTCTCAAAAACAAGGTCACTCTGTAAGTACCATGTTTGTTGAACTGCATAAACTCGATGAAAGGAACACTGTTAACACTTTTCAGCAAGTTGCAATCATGAAATACAGAAATAAAGAGTTTTTCAAAAACAAGGTCTAATTCATGTTTGAGTCACTGTAAGTACCATTTTGCTGTACTATTTAAGCTCGATGAAAGGAACATTGTTGACACTTTTCAGCAAGTTGCAATCATGAAATACAGAAATAAAGAGTTTTTCAAAAACAAGGTCTAAGTCATGTTTGAGTCACTCTGTAAGTACCATTTTGCTGTACTGTTTAAGCTCGATGAAAGGAACATTGTTGACACTTTTCAGCAAGTTGCAATCATGAAATACAGAAATAAACAGTTTTTCAAAAACAAGGTCTAAGTCATGTTTGAGTCAATCTGTAAGTACCATTTTTGCTGTACTGTTTAAACTCGATGAAAGGAACACTGTTAACACTTTTCAGCAAGTTGCAATCATGAAATACAGAAATAAAGAGTTTTTCAAAAACAAGGTCTAATTCATGTTTGAGTCACTGTAAGTACCATTTTGCTGTACTGTTTAAGCTCGATGAAAGGAACATTGTTGACACTTTTCAGCAAGTTGCAATCATGAAATACAGAAATAAAGAGTTTTTCAAAAACAAGGTCTAAGTCATGTTCGAGTCACTCTGTAAGTACCATTTTGCTGTACTGTTTAAGCTCGATGAAAGGAACATTGTTGACACTTTTCAGCAAGTTGCAATCATGAAATACAGAAATAAAGAGTTTTTCAAAAACAAGGTCTAAGTCATGTTTGAGTCACTCTGTAAGTACCATTTTGCTGAACTGTTTAAGCTCGATGAAAGGAACATTGTTGACACTTTTCAGCAAGTTGCAATCATGTAATACAGAAATAAAAAGTTTCTCAAAAACAAGGTCACTCTGTAAGTACCATGTTTGTCGAACTGCTTAATCAGGGTGATAAGAACACTGTTGACACTTTTCAGCAAGTTGCAATCATGAAATACAGAAATAAATAGTTTTTCACAAACAAGGTCTAAATCATGTTTGATGCACTCTGTAAGAACCATTTTTGCTGTATACCTTAATCAGGATGATAGGAACACTGTTGACACTTTTCAGCAAGTTGCAATCATGTAATACAGAAATAAACAGTTTCTCAAAAACAAGGTCACTCTGTAAGTACCATGTTTGTTGAACTGCTTAATCAGGATGATAAGAACATTGTTGACACTTTTCTGCAAGTTGCAATCATGAAATACAGAAATAAAGAGTTTTTCAAAAACAAGGTATAATTCATGTTTGAGTCACTGTAAGTACCATTTTGCTGTACTGTTTAAGCTCGATGAAAGGAACATTGTTGACACTTTTCAGCAAGTTGCAATCATGAAATACAGAAATAAAGAGTTTTTCAAAAACAAGGTCTAAGTCATGTTTGAGTCACTCTGTAAGTACCATTTTGCTGTACTGTTTAAGCTCGATGAAAGGAACATTGTTGACACTTTTCAGCAAGTTGCAATCATGAAATACAGAAATAAACAGTTTTTCAAAAACAAGGTCTAAGTCATGTTTGAGTCAATCTGTAAGTACCATTTTTGCTGTACTGTTTAAACTCGATGAAAGGAACACTGTTAACACTTTTCAGCAAGTTGCAATCATGAAATACAGAAATAAAGAGTTTTTCAAAAACAAGGTCTAATTCATGTTTGAGTCACTGTAAGTACCATTTTGCTGTACTGTTTAAGCTCGATGAAAGGAACATTGTTGACACTTTTCAGCACGTTGCAATCATGAAATACAGAAATAAAGAGTTTTTCAAAAACAAGGTCTAAGTCATGTTTGAGTCACTCTGTAAGTACCATTTTGCTGTACTGTTTAAGCTCGATGAAAGGAACATTGTTGACACTTTTCAGCAAGTTGCAATCATGAAATACAGAAATAAAGAGTTTTTCAAAAACAAGGTCACTCTGTAAGTACCATGTTTGTCGAACTGCTTAATCAGGGTGATAAGAACACTGTTGACACTTTTCAGCAAGTTGCAATCATGAAATACAGAAATAAATAGTTTTTCACAAACAAGGTCTAAATCATGTTTGATGCACTCTGTAAGAACCATTTTTGCTGTATACCTTAATCAGGATGATAGGAACACTGTTGACACTTTTCAGCAAGTTGCAATCATGTAATACAGAAATAAACAGTTTCTCAAAAACAAGGTCACTCTGTAAGTACCATGTTTGTCGAACTGCTTAATCAGGGTGATAAGAACACTGTTGACACTTTTCAGCAAGTTGCAATCATGAAATACAGAAATAAATAGTTTTTCACAAACAAGGTCTAAATCATGTTTGATGCACTCTGTAAGAACCATTTTTGCTGTATACCTTAATCAGGATGATAGGAACACTGTTGACACTTTTCAGCAAGTTGCAATCATGTAATACAGAAATAAACAGTTTCTCAAAAACAAGGTCACTCTGTAAGTACCATGTTTGTTGAACTGCTTAATCAGGATGATAAGAACATTGTTGACACTTTTCTGCAAGTTGCAATCATGAAATACAGAAATAAAGAGTTTTTCAAAAACAAGGTCTAATTCATGTTTGAGTCACTGTAAGTACCATTTTGCTGTACTGTTTAACCTCGATGAAAGGAACATTGTTGACACTTTTCAGCAAGTTGCAATCATGAAATACAGAAATAAAGAGTTTTTCAAAAACAAGGTCTAAGTCATGTTTGAGTCACTCTGTAAGTACCATTTTGCTGTACTGTTTAAGCTCGATGAAAGGAACATTGTTGACACTTTTCAGCAAGTTGCAATCATGAAATACAGAAATAAACAGTTTTTCAAAAACAAGGTCTAACCTGTTAGGGCTAGGGGGCAGCATTGACACGGCTGGATAAAAAACATACCCGATTTAATCTGGTTACCACTCCTACTCAGTAACTAGAATATGCATATACTTATTACATATGGATAGAAAACACCCTAAATTTTCTAAAACTGTTTGAATGGTGTCTGTGAGTATAACAGAACTCAAATGGCAGGTCAAAACCTGAGAGATTCCTTTACAGGAAGTGGCCTGTCTGACCATTTCTGGAACTTCTTTGCCATCTCTATCATTTACTAAGGATCTCTGCTCTAACGTGACACTTCCCACGTCGTCCATAGGCTCTCATAGCCCGGGAAAAAAGAGAATGTCGTCATTCCAGCCCCAGGCTGAAACACATTATCGCCTTTCTCAAGTGGCCCATCAAGAGACACTAGCTTATGCGCGTGACCCCGACCGCCCCCGCCTTTGGGATTTTTTCCTCTGTTTGCCGAAAAGGAGATTCCCTGTCGGAATTTTACCGCTTTTCTACGAGAAAAATGACGTAAAAATTGATTTTAAACAGCGGTTGACATGCTTCGACGTACGGCAATTGAATACTTTGAATTTTATTGTCAGGAATTGCGCCAAGCGCGCGACACTTCTTTACTATTTCGGATAGTGTCTGGAACGCACGAACAAAACGCCGCTATTCGGATATAACGATGGATTATTTTGGACCAAACCAACATTTGTTATTGAAGTAGACGTCCTGGGTGTGCATTCTGACGAAGACAACAAAAGGTAATGACATTTTTATAATAGTAAATATGATTATGGTGAGTGCTAAACTTGCCGGGTGTCTAAATAGCGAGCCCGTGATGCCTGGGCTATATACTTAGAATATTGCAAAATGTGCTTTCACCAAAAAGCTATTTTAAAATCGGACATATCGAGTGCATAGAGGAGGTCTGTATCTATAATTCTTAAAATAATTGTTATGCTTTTTGTGAACGTTTATCGTGAGTAATTTAGTAAAATGTTAGCGAATTCCCCGTAAGTTTGCGGGGGGTATGCTAGTTCTGAACGTCACATGCTAATGTAAAAAGCTGGTTTTTGATATAAATATGAACTTGATTGAACAAAACATGCATGTATTGTATAACATAATGTCCTAGGGTTGTCATCTGATGAAGATCATCAAAGGTGAGTGCTGCATTTAGCTGTCTTCTGGGTTTTGGTGACATTATATGCTGGCTTGAAAAATGGGTGTCTGATTATTTCTGGCTTGGTACTCTGCTGACATAATCTAATGTTTTGCTTTCGTTGTAAAGCCTTTTTGAAATCGGACAGTGTGGTTAGATTAACGAGAGTCTTATCTTTAAATGGCTGTAAAATAGTCATATGTTTGAGAAATTGAAGTAATAGGATTTTGAAGATTTTGAAAATCGCGCCACAGGCTGGCAGTGGATGTTACGTAGGTGGGACGAATTCGTCCCGCCGGTCCCATAGAGGTTAAGTCATGTTTGAGTCAATCTGTAAGTACCATTTTTGCTGTACTGTTTAAACTCGATGAAAGGAACACTGTTAACACTTTTCAGCAAGTTGCAATCATGAAATACAGAAATAAAGAGTTTTTCAAAAACAAGGTCTAATTCATGTTTGAGTCACTGTAAGTACCATTTTGCTGTACTGTTTAAGCTCGATGAAAGGAACATTGTTGACACTTTTCAGCACGTTGCAATCATGAAATACAGAAATAAAGAGTTTTTCAAAAACAAGGTCTAAGTCATGTTTGAGTCACTCTGTAAGTACCATTTTGCTGTACTGTTTAAGCTCGATGAAAGGAACATTGTTGACACTTTTCAGCAAGTTGCAATCATGAAATACAGAAATAAAGAGTTTTTCAAAAACAAGGTCTAAGTCATGTTTGAGTCACTCTGTAAGTACCATTTTGCTGAACTGTTTAAGCTCGATGAAAGGAACATTGTTGACACTTTTCAGCAAGTTGCAATCATGTAATACAGAAATAAAAAGTTTCTCAAAAACAAGGTCACTCTGTAAGTACCATGTTTGTCGAACTGCTTAATCAGGGTGATAAGAACACTGTTGACACTTTTCAGCAAGTTGCAATCATGAAATACAGAAATAAATAGTTTTTCACAAACAAGGTCTAAATCATGTTTGATGCACTCTGTAAGAACCATTTTTGCTGTATACCTTAATCAGGATGATAGGAACACTGTTGACACTTTTCAGCAAGTTGCAATCATGTAATACAGAAATAAACAGTTTCTCAAAAACAAGGTCACTCTGTAAGTACCATGTTTGTTGAACTGCTTAATCAGGATGATAAGAACATTGTTGACACTTTTCTGCAAGTTGCAATCATGAAATACAGAAATAAACAGTTTTTCAAAAACAAGGTCTAAGTCATGTTTGAGTCATTGTAAGTACCATTTTGCTGTACTGTTTAAGCTCGATGAAAGGAACATTGTTGACACTTTTCAGCAAGTTGCAATCATGTAATACAGAAATAAAAAGTTTCTCAAAAACAAGGTCACTCTGTAAGTACCATGTTTGTCGAACTGCTTAATCAGGATGATAAGAACACTGTTGACACTTTTCAGCAAGTTGCAATCATGAAATACAGAAATAAAGAGTTTTTCAAAAACAAGGTCTAAGTCATGTTTGAGTCACTCTGTAAGTACCATTTTGCTGTACTGTTTAAGCTCGATGAAAGGAACATTGTTGACACTTTTCAGCAAGTTGCAATCATGTAATACAGAAATAAAAAATTTCTCAAAAACAAGGTCACTGTAAGTACCATGTTTGTCGAACTGCTTAATCAGGATGATAAGAACACTGTTGACACTTTTCAGCAAGTTGCAATCATGAAATACAGAAATAAACAGTTTCTCAAAAACAAGGTCACTCTGTAAGTACCATTTTGCTGTACTGTTTAAGCTCGATGAAAGGAACATTGTTGACACTTTTCAGCAAGTTGCAATCATGAAATACAGAAATAAAGAGTTTTTCAAAAACAAGGTCTAATTCATGTTTGAGTCACTCTGTAAGAACCATTTTGCTGTACGGTTTAAGCTCGATGAAAGGAACATTGTTGACACTTTTCAGCAAGTTGCAATCATGAAATACAGAAATAAATAGTTTTTCACAAACAAGGTCTAAATCATGTTTGCTGCACTCTGTAAGAACCATATTTGCTGTACTAAATCATGTTTGATGCACTCTGTAAGAACCATATTTGCTGTATTCCTTAATCAGGATGATAGGAACACTGTTGACACTTTCAGCAAGTTGCAATCATGTAATACAGAAATAAACAGTTTCTCAAAAACATGGTCACTCTGTAAGTACCATGTTTGTTGAACTGCTTAAACTCGATGAAAGGAACACTGTTAACACTTTTCAGCAAGTTGCAATCATGAAATACAGAAATAAAGAGTTTTTCAAAAACAAGGTCTAATTCATGTTTGAGTCACTGTAAGTACCATTTTGCTGTACTGTTTAAGCTCGATGAAAGGAACATTGTTGACACTTTTCAGCAAGTTGCAATCATGAAATACAGAAATAAAGAGTTTTTCAAAAACAAGGTCTAAGTCATGTTTGAGTCACTCTGTAAGTACCATTTTGCTGTACTGTTTAAGCTCGATGAAAGGAACATTGTTGACACTTTTCAGCAAGTTGCAATCATGAAATACAGAAATAAAGAGTTTTTCAAAAACAAGGTCTAAGTCATGTTTGAGTCACTCTGTAAGTACCATTTTGCTGAACTGTTTAAGCTCAATGAAAGGAACATTGTTGACACTTTTCAGCAAGTTGCAATCATGTAATACAGAAATAAAAAGTTTCTCAAAAACAAGGTCACTCTGTAAGTACCATTTTGCTGTACTGTTTAAACTCGATGAAAGGAACACTGTTAACACTTTTCAGCAAGATCTAATCTGAAATACAGAAATAAACAGTTTTTCAAAAACAAGGTCTAAGTCACGTTTGAGTCACTCTGTAAGTACCATTTTGCTGTACTGTTTAAACTCGATGAAAGGAACACTGTTAACACTTTTCAGCAAGTTGCAATCATGAAATACAGAAATAAATAGTTTTTCACAAACAAGGTCTAAATCATGTTTGATGCACTCTGTAAGAACCATTTTTGCTGTATACCTTAATCAGGATGATAGGAACACTGTTGACACTTTTCAGCAAGTTGCAATCATGTAATACAGAAATAAACAGTTTCTCAAAAACAAGGTCACTCTGTAAGTACCATGTTTGTTGAACTGCTTAATCAGGATGATAAGAACATTGTTGACACTTTTCTGCAAGTTGCAATCATGAAATACAGAAATAAACAGTTTTTCAAAAACAAGGTCTAAGTCATGTTTGAGTCATTGTAAGTACCATTTTGCTGTACTGTTTAAGCTCGATGAAAGGAACATTGTTGACACTTTTCAGCAAGTTGCAATCATGTAATACAGAAATAAAAAGTTTCTCAAAAACAAGGTCACTCTGTAAGTACCATGTTTGTCGAACTGCTTAATCAGGATGATAAGAACACTGTTGACACTTTTCAGCAAGTTGCAATCATGAAATACAGAAATAAACAGTTTCTCAAAAACAAGGTCACTCTGTAAGTACCATTTTGCTGTACTGTTTAAGCTCGATGAAAGGAACATTGTTGACACTTTTCAGCAAGTTGCAATCATGAAATACAGAAATAAAGAGTTTTTCAAAAACAAGGTCTAATTCATGTTTGAGTCACTCTGTAAGAACCATTTTGCTGTACTGTTTAAGCTCGATGAAAGGAACATTGTTGACACTTTTCAGCAAGTTGCAATCATGAAATACAGAAATAAATAGTTTTTCACAAACAAGGTCTAAATCATGTTTGCTGCACTCTGTAAGAACCATATTTGCTGTACTAAATCATGTTTGATGCACTCTGTAAGAACCATATTTGCTGTATTCCTTAATCAGGATGATAGGAACACTGTTGACACTTTTCAGCAAGTTGCAATCATGTAATACAGAAATAAACAGTTTCTCAAAAACATGGTCACTCTGTAAGTACCATGTTTGTTGAACTGCTTAAACTCGATGAAAGGAACACTGTTAACACTTTTCAGCAAGTTGCAATCATGAAATACAGAAATAAAGAGTTTTTCAAAAACAAGGTCTAATTCATGTTTGAGTCACTGTAAGTACCATTTTGCTGTACTGTTTAAGCTCGATGAAAGGAACATTGTTGACACTTTTCAGCAAGTTGCAATCATGAAATACAGAAATAAAGAGTTTTTCAAAAACAAGGTCTAATTCATGTTTGAGTCACTCTGTAAGAACCATTTTGCTGTACTGTTTAAGCTCGATGAAAGGAACACTGTTGACACTTTTCAGCAAGTTGCAATCATGAAATACAGAAATAAAGAGTTTTTCAAAAACAAGGTCTAATTCATGTTTGAGTCACTCTGTAAGAACCATTTTGTTGTACTGTTTAAGCTCGATGAAAGGAACATTGTTGACACTTTTCAGCAAGTTGCAATCATGAAATACAGAAATAAACAGTTTTTCAAAAACAAGGTCTAAGTCATGTTTGAGTCACTCTGTAAGTACCATTTTTGCTGTACTGTTTAAACTCGATGAAAGGAACACTGTTAACACTTTTCAGCAAGTTGCAATCATGACATACAGAAATAAAGAGTTTTTCAAAAACAAGGTCTAATTCATGTTTGAGTCATTGTAAGTACCATTTTGCTGTACTGTTTAAGCTCGATGAAAGGAACATTGTTGACACTTTTCAGCAAGTTGCAATCATTTAATACAGAAATAAAAAGTTTCTCAAAAACAAGGTCACTCTGTAAGTACCATGTTTGTCGAACTGCTTAATCAGGATGATAAGAACACTGTTGACACTTTTCAGCAAGTTGCAATCATGAAATACAGAAATAAAGAGTTTTTCAAAAACAAGGTCTAATTCATGTTTGAGTCATTGTAAGTACCATTTTGCTGTACTGTTTAAGCTCGATGAAAGGAACATTGTTGACACTTTTCAGCAAGTTGCAATCATTTAATACAGAAATAAAAAGTTTCTCAAAAACAAGGTCACTCTGTAAGTACCATGTTTGTCGAACTGCTTAATCAGGATGATAAGAACACTGTTGACACTTTTCAGCAAGTTGCAATCATGAAATACAGAAATAAACAGTTTCTCAAAAACAAGGTCACTCTGTAAGTACCATTTTGCTGTACTGTTTAAGCTCGATGAAAGGAACATTGTTGACACTTTTCAGCAAGTTGCAATGATGTAATAAAGAAATAAAGAGTTTCTCAAAAACAAGGTCACTCTGTAAGTACCATTTTGCTGTACTGTTTAAACTCGATGAAAGGAACACTGTTAACACTTTTCAGCAAGTTGCAATCATGAAATACAGAAATAAAGAGTTTTTCAAAAACAAGGTCTAATTGATGTTTGAGTCACTCTGTAAGAACCATTTTGCTGTACTGTTTAAGCTCGATGAAAGGAACATTGTTGACACTTTTCAGCAAGTTGCAATCATGAAATACAGAAATAAACAGTTTTTCAAAAACAAGGTCTAAGTCACGTTTGAGTCACTCTGTAAGTACCATTTTGCTGTACTGTTTAAACTCGATGAAAGGAACACTGTCAACACTTTTCAGCAAGTTGCAATCATGAAATACAGAAATAAAGAGTTTTTCAAAAACAAGGTCTAATTCATGTTTGAGTCACTGTAAGTACCATTTTGCTGTACTGTTTAAGCTCGATGAAAGGAACATTGTTGACACTTTTCAGCAAGTTGCAATCATGAAATACAGAAATAAAGAGTTTTTCAAAAACAAGGTCTAAGTCATGTTTGAGTTACTCTGTAAGTACCATTTTGCTGTACTGTTTAAGCTCGATGAAAGGAACATTGTTGACACTTTTCAGCAAGTTGCAATCATGTAATACAGAAATAAAAAGTTTTTCAAAAACAAGGTCTAAGTCATGTTTGAGTCACTCTGTAAGTACCATTTTGCTGTACTGTTTAAGCTCGATGAAAGGAACATTGTTGACACTTTTCAGCAAGTTGCAATCATGTAATACAGAAATAAAAAGTTTCTCAAAAACAAGGTCACTCTGTAAGTACCATGTTTGTCGAACTGCTTAATCAGGGTGATAAGAACACTGTTGACACTTTTCAGCAAGTTGCAATCATGAAATACAGAAATAAATAGTTTTTCACAAACAAGGTCTAAATCATGTTTGATGCACTCTGTAAGAACCATTTTTGCTGTATACCTTAATCAGGATGATAGGAACACTGTTGACACTTTTCAGCAAGTTGCAATCATGTAATACAGAAATAAACAGTTTCTCAAAAACAAGGTCACTGTGTAAGTACCATGTTTGTTGAACTGCTTAATCAGGATGATAAGAACACTGTTGACACTTTTCAGCAAGTTGCAATGATGTATAAAGAAATAAACAGTTTCTCAAAAACAAGGTCACTCTGTAAGTACCATTTTGCTGTACTGTTTAAACTCGATGAAAGGAACACTGTTAACACTTTTCAGCAAGTTGCAATCATGAAATACAGAAATAAAGAGTTTTTCAAAAACAAGGTCTAATTCATGTTTGAGTCACTCTGTAAGAACCATTTTGCTGTACTGTTTAAGCTCGATGAAAGGAACATTGTTGACACTTTTCAGCAAGTTGCAATCATGAAATACAGAAATAAAGAGTTTTTCAAAAACAAGGTCTAATTCATGTTTGAGTCACTCTGTAAGAACCATTTTGCTGTACTGTTTAAGCTCGATGAAAGGAACATTGTTGACACTTTTCAGCAAGTTGCAATCATGTAATACAGAAATAAACAGTTTCTCAAAAACAAGGTCACTCTGTAAGTACCATGTTTGTCGAACTGCTTAATCAGGGTGATAAGAACACTGTTGACACTTTTCAGCAAGTTGCAATCATGAAATACAGAAATAAATAGTTTTTCACAAACAAGGTCTAAATCATGTTTGATGCACTCTGTAAGAACCATTTTTGCTGTATACCTTAATCAGGATGATAGGAACACTGTTGACACTTTTCAGCAAGTTGCAATCATCTAATACAGAAATAAACAGTTTCTCAAAAACAAGGTCACTCTGTAAGTACCATGTTTGTTGAACTGCTTAATCAGGATGATAAGAACACTGTTGACACTTTTCAGCAAGTTGCAATGATGTAATAAAGAAATAAACAGTTTCTCAAAAACATGGTCACTCTGTAAGTACCATTTTGCTGTACTGTTTAAACTCGATGAAAGGAACACTGTTAACACTTTTCAGCAAGATGCAATCATGAAATACAGAAATAAACAGTTTTTCAAAAACAAGGTCTAAGTCACGTTTGAGTCACTCTGTAAGTACCATTTTGCTGTACTGTTTAAACTCGATGGAAAGGAACACTGTTAACACTTTTCAGCAAGTTGCAATCATGAATTACAGAAATAAAGAGTTTTTCAAAAACAAGGTCTAATTCATGTTTGAGTCACTCTGTAAGAACCATTTTGCTGTACTGTTTAAGCTCGATGAAAGGAACACTGTTGACACTTTTCAGCAAGTTGCAATCATGAAATACAGAAATAAATAGTTTTTCAAAAACAAGGTCTAAATCATGTTTGATGCACTCTGTAAGAACCATTTTTGCTGTATACCTTAATCAGGATCATAGGAACACTGTTGACACTTTTCAGCAAGTTGCAATCATGTAATACAGAAATAAACAGTTTCTCAAAAACAAGGTCACTCTGTAAGTACCATGTTTGTTGAACTGCTTAATCAGGATGATAAGAACACTGTTGACACTTTTCAGCAAGTTGCAATGATGTATAAAGAAATAAACAGTTTCTCAAAAACAAGGTCACTCTGTAAGTACCATTTTGCTGTACTGTTTAAACTCGATGAAAGGAACACTGTTAACACTTTTCAGCAAGTTGCAATCATGAAATACAGAAATAAAGAGTTTTTCAAAAACAAGGTCTAATTCATGTTTGAGTCACTCTATAAGAACCATTTTGCTGTACTGTTTAAGCTCGATGAAAGGAACATTGTTGACACTTTTCAGCAAGTTGCAATCATGAAATACAGAAATAAAGAGTTTTTCAAAAACAAGGTCTAATTCATGTTTGAGTCACTCTGTAAGAACCATTTTGCTGTACTGTTTAAGCTCGATGAAAGGAACATTGTTGACACTTTTCAGCAAGTTGCAATCATGTAATACAGAAATAAACAGTTTCTCAAAAACAAGGTCACTCTGTAAGTACCATGTTTGTCGAACTGCTTAATCAGGGTGATAAGAACACTGTTGACACTTTTCAGCAAGTTGCAATCATGAAATACAGAAATAAATAGTTTTTCACAAACAAGGTCTAAATCATGTTTGATGCACTCTGTAAGAACCATTTTTGCTGTATACCTTAATCAGGATGATAGGAACACTGTTGACACTTTTCAGCAAGTTGCAATCATCTAATACAGAAATAAACAGTTTCTCAAAAACAAGGTCACTCTGTAAGTACCATGTTTGTTGAACTGCTTAATCAGGATGATAAGAACACTGTTGACACTTTTCAGCAAGTTGCAATGATGTAATAAAGAAATAAACAGTTTCTCAAAAACATGGTCACTCTGTAAGTACCATTTTGCTGTACTGTTTAAACTCGATGAAAGGAACACTGTTAACACTTTTCAGCAAGATGCAATCATGAAATACAGAAATAAACAGTTTTTCAAAAACAAGGTCTAAGTCACGTTTGAGTCACTCTGTAAGTACCATTTTGCTGTACTGTTTAAACTCGATGGAAAGGAACACTGTTAACACTTTTCAGCAAGTTGCAATCATGAAATACAGAAATAAATAGTTTTTCACAAACAAGGTCTAAATCATGTTTGATGCACTCTGTAAGAACCATTTTTGCTGTATACCTTAATCAGGATGATAGGAACACTGTTGACACTTTTCAGCAAGTTGCAATCATGTAATACAGAAATAAACAGTTTCTCAAAAACAAGGTCACTCTGTAAGTACCATGTTTGTTGAACTGCTTAATCAGGATGATAAGAAAACTGTTGACACTTTTCAGCAAGTTGCAATGATGTAATAAAGAAATAAACAGTTTCTCAAAAACAAGGTCACTCTGTAAGTACCATTTTGCTGTACTGTTTAAACTCGATGAAAGGAACACTGTTAACACTTTTCAGCAAGTTGCAATCATGAAATACAGAAATAAAGAGTTTTTCAAAAACAAGGTCTAATTCATGTTTGAGTCACTCTGTAAGAACCATTTTGCTGTACTGTTTAAGCTCGATGAAAGGAACACTGTTGACACTTTTCAGCAAGTTGCAATCATGAAATACAGAAATAAATAGTTTTTCAAAAACAAGGTCTAAATCATGTTTGATGCACTCTGTAAGAACCATTTTTGCTGTATACCTTAATCAGGATGATAGGAACACTGTTGACACTTTTCAGCAAGTTGCAATCATGTAATACAGAAATAAACAGTTTCTCAAAAACAAGGTCACTCTGTAAGTACCATGTTTGTTGAACTGCTTAATCAGGATGATAAGAAAACTGTTGACACTTTTCAGCAAGTTGCAATGATGTAATAAAGAAATAAACAGTTTCTCAAAAACAAGGTCACTCTGTAAGTACCATTTTGCTGTACTGTTTAAACTCGATGAAAGGAACACTGTTAACACTTTTCAGCAAGTTGCAATCATGAAATACAGAAATAAAGAGTTTTTCAAAAACAAGGTCTAATTCATGTTTGAGTCACTCTGTAAGAACCATTTTGCTGTACTGTTTAAGCTCGATGAAAGGAACATTGTTGACACTTTTCAGCAAGTTGCAATCATGTAATACAGAAATAAACAGTTTCTCAAAAACAAGGTCACTCTGTAAGTACCATGTTTGTCGAACTGCTTAATCAGGGTGATAAGATCACTGTTGACACTTTTCAGCAAGTTGCAATCATGAAATACAGAAATAAATAGTTTTTCACAAACAAGGTCTAAATCATGTTTGATGCACTCTGTAAGAACCATTTTTGCTGTATACCTTAATCAGGATGATAGGAACACTGTTGACACTTTTCAGCAAGTTGCAATCATCTAATACAGAAATAAACAGTTTCTCAAAAACAAGGTCACTCTGTAAGTACCATGTTTGTTGAACTGCTTAATCAGGATGATAAGAACACTGTTGACACTTTTCAGCAAGTTGCAATGATGTAATAAAGAAATAAACAGTTTCTCAAAAACATGGTCACTCTGTAAGTACCATTTTGCTGTACTGTTTAAACTCGATGAAAGGAACACTGTTAACACTTTTCAGCAAGATGCAATCATGAAATACAGAAATAAACAGTTTTTCAAAAACAAGGTCTAAGTCACGTTTGAGTCACTCTGTAAGTACCATTTTGCTGTACTGTTTAAACTCGATGGAAAGGAACACTGTTAACACTTTTCAGCAAGTTGCAATCATGAAATACAGAAATAAATAGTTTTTCACAAACAAGGTCTAAATCATGTTTGATGCACTCTGTAAGAACCATTTTTGCTGTATACCTTAATCAGGATGATAGGAACACTGTTGACACTTTTCAGCAAGTTGCAATCATGTAATACAGAAATAAACAGTTTCTCAAAAACAAGGTCACTCTGTAAGTACCATGTTTGTTGAACTGCTTAATCAGGATGATAAGAAAACTGTTGACACTTTTCAGCAAGTTGCAATGATGTAATAAAGAAATAAACAGTTTCTCAAAAACAAGGTCACTCTGTAAGTACCATTTTGCTGTACTGTTTAAACTCGATGAAAGGAACACTGTTAACACTTTTCAGCAAGTTGCAATCATGAAATACAGAAATAAAGAGTTTTTCAAAAACAAGGTCTAATTCATGTTTGAGTCACTCTGTAAGAACCATTTTGCTGTACTGTTTAAGCTCGATGAAAGGAACACTGTTGACACTTTTCAGCAAGTTGCAATCATGAAATACAGAAATAAATAGTTTTTCAAAAACAAGGTCTAAATCATGTTTGATGCACTCTGTAAGAACCATTTTTGCTGTATACCTTAATCAGGATGATAGGAACACTGTTGACACTTTTCAGCAAGTTGCAATCATGTAATACAGAAATAAACAGTTTCTCAAAAACAAGGTCACTCTGTAAGTACCATGTTTGTTGAACTGCTTAATCAGGATGATAAGAAAACTGTTGACACTTTTCAGCAAGTTGCAATGATGTAATAAAGAAATAAACAGTTTCTCAAAAACAAGGTCACTCTGTAAGTACCATTTTGCTGTACTGTTTAAACTCGATGAAAGGAACACTGTTAACACTTTTCAGCAAGTTGCAATCATGAAATACAGAAATAAAGAGTTTTTCAAAAACAAGGTCTAATTCATGTTTGAGTCACTCTGTAAGAACCATTTTGCTGTACTGTTTAAGCTCGATGAAAGGAACACTGTTGACACTTTTCAGCAAGTTGCAATCATGAAATACAGAAATAAATAGTTTTTCAAAAACAAGGTCTAAATCATGTTTGATGCACTCTGTAAGAACCATTTTTGCTGTATACCTTAATCAGGATGATAGGAACACTGTTGACACTTTTCAGCAAGTTGCAATCATGTAATACAGAAATAAACAGTTTCTCAAAAACAAGGTCACTCTGTAAGTACCATGTTTGTTGAACTGCTTAATCAGGATGATAAGAACACTGTTGACACTTTTCAGCAAGTTGCAATGATGTAATAAAGAAATAAACAGTTTCTCAAAAACAAGGTCACTCTGTAAGTACCATTTTGCTGTACTGTTTAAACTCGATGAAAGGAACACTGTTAACACTTTTCAGCAAGTTGCAATCATGAAATACAGAAATAAAGAGTTTTTCAAAAACAAGGTCTAATTCATGTTTGAGTCACTCTGTAAGAACCATTTTGCTGTACTGTTTAAGCTCGATGAAAGGAACATTGTTGACACTTTTCAGCAAGTTGCAATCATGAAATACAGAAATAAAGAGTTTTTCAAAAACAAGGTCTAATTCATGTTTGAGTCACTCTGTAAGAAACATTTTGCTGTACTGTTTAAGCTCGATGAAAGGAACATTGTTGACACTTTTCAGCAAGTTGCAATCATGTAATACAGAAATAAACAGTTTCTCAAAAACAAGGTCACTCTGTAAGTACCATGTTTGTCGAACTGCTTAATCAGGGTGATAAGAACACTGTTGACACTTTTCAGCAAGTTGCAATCATGAAATACAGAAATAAATAGTTTTTCACAAACAAGGTCTAAATCATGTTTGATGCACTCTGTAAGAACCATTTTTGCTGTATACCTTAATCAGGATGATAGGAACACTGTTGACACTTTTCAGCAAGTTGCAATCATGTAATACAGAAATAAACAGTTTCTCAAAAACAAGGTCACTCTGTAAGTACCATGTTTGTTGAACTGCTTAATCAGGATGATAAGAACACTGTTGACACTTTTCAGCAAGTTGCAATGATGTAATAAAGAAATAAACAGTTTCTCAAAAACAAGGTCACTCTGTAAGTACCATGTTTGTCGAACTGCTTAATCAGGATGATAAGAACACTGTTGACACTTTTCAGCAAGTTGCAATGATGTAATAAAGAAATAAACAGTTTCTCAAAAACATGGTCACTCTGTAAGTACCATTTTGCTGTACTGTTTAAACTCGATGAAAGGAACACTGTTAACACTTTTCAGCAAGATGCAATCATGAAATACAGAAATAAACAGTTTTTCAAAAACAAGGTCTAAGTCACGTTTGAGTCACTCTGTAAGTACCATTTTGCTGTACTGTTTAAACTCGATGAAAGGAACACTGTTAACACTTTTCAGCAAGTTGCAATCATGAAATACAGAAATAAATAGTTTTTCACAAACAAGGTCTAAATCATGTTTGATGCACTCTGTAAGAACCATTTTTGCTGTATACCTTAATCAGGATGATAGGAACACTGTTGACACTTTTCAGCAAGTTGCAATCATGTAATACAGAAATAAACAGTTTCTCAAAAACAAGGTCACTAAGTAAGTACCATTTTGCTGTACTGTTTAAACTCGATGAAAGGAACACTGTTAACACTTTTCAGCAAGTTGCAGTCATGAAATACAGAAATAAAGAGTTTTTCAAAAACAAGGTCTAATTCATGTTTGAGTCACTCTGTAAGAACCATTTTGCTGTACTGTTTAAGCTCGATGAAAGGAACACTGTTGACACTTTTCAGCAAGTTGCAATCATGAAATACAGAAATAAACGGTTTTTCAAAAACAAGGTCTAAGTCACGTTTGAGTCACTCTGTAAGTACCATTTTGCTGTACTGTTTAAACGCGATGAAAGGAACACTGTTAACACTTTTCAGCAAGTTGCAATCATGAAATACAGAAATAAACAGTTTTTCAAAAACAAGGTCTAATTCATGTTTGAGTCACTCTGTAAGAACCATTTTGCTGTACTGTTTAAGCTCGATGAAAGGAACATTGTTGACACTTTTCAGCAAGTTGCAATCATGTAATACAGAAATAAACAGTTTCTCAAAAACAAGGTCACTCTGTAAGTACCATGTTTGTTGAACTGCTTAATCAGGATGATAAGAACACTGTTGACACTTTTCAGCAAGTTGCAATGATGTAATAAAGAAATAAACAGTTTCTCAAAAACAAGGTCACTCTGTAAGTACCATGTTTGTCGAACTGCTTAATCAGGATGATAAGAACACTGTTGACACTTTTCAGCAAGTTCCAATCATGTAATACAGAAATAAACAGTTTCTCAAAAACAAGGTCACTCTGTAAGTACCATGTTTGTTGAACTGCTTAATCAGGATGATAAGAAAACTGTTGACACTTTTCAGCAAGTTGCAATGATGTAATAAAGAAATAAACAGTTTCTCAAAAACAAGGTCACTCTGTAAGTACCATTTTGCTGTACTGTTTAAACTCGATGAAAGGAACACTGTTAACACTTTTCAGCAAGTTGCAATCATGAAATACAGAAATAAATAGTTTTTCAAAAACAAGGTCTAAATCATGTTTAATGCACTCTGTAAGAACCATTTTGCTGTATACCTTAATCAGGATCATAGGAACACTGTTGACACTTTTCAGCAAGTTGCAATCATGTAATACAGAAATAAACAGTTTCTCAAAAACAAGGTCACTCTGTAAGTACCATGTTTGTTGAACTGCTTAATCAGGATGATAAGAACACTGTTGACACTTTTCAGCAAGTTGCAATGATGTATAAAGAAATAAACAGTTTCTCAAAAACAAGGTCACTCTGTAAGTACCATTTTGCTGTACTGTTTAAACTCGATGAAAGGAACACTGTTAACACTTTTCAGCAAGTTGCAATCATGAAATACAGAAATAAAGAGTTTTTCAAAAACAAGGTCTATTTCATGTTTGAGTCACTCTGTAAGAACCATTTTGCTGTACTGTTTAAGCTCGATGAAAGGAACATTGTTGACACTTTTCAGCAAGTTGCAATCATGAAATACAGAAATAAAGAGTTTTTCAAAAACAAGGTCTAATTCATGTTTGAGTCACTCTGTAAGAACCATTTTGCTGTACTGTTTAAGCTCGATGAAAGGAACATTGTTGACACTTTTCAGCAAGTTGCAATCATGTAATACAGAAATAAACAGTTTCTCAAAAACAAGGTCACTCTGTAAGTACCATGTTTGTCGAACTGCTTAATCAGGGTGATAAGAACACTGTTGACACTTTTCAGCAAGTTGCAATCATGAAATACAGAAATAAATAGTTTTTCACAAACAAGGTCTAAATCATGTTTGATGCACTCTGTAAGAACCATTTTTGCTGTATACCTTAATCAGGATGATAGGAACACTGTTGACACTTTTCAGCAAGTTGCAATCATCTAATACAGAAATAAACAGTTTCTCAAAAACAAGGTCACTCTGTAAGTACCATGTTTGTTGAACTGCTTAATCAGGATGATAAGAACACTGTTGACACTTTTCAGCAAGTTGCAATGATGTAATAAAGAAATAAACAGTTTCTCAAAAACATGGTCACTCTGTAAGTACCATTTTGCTGTACTGTTTAAACTCGATGAAAGGAACACTGTTAACACTTTTCAGCAAGATGCAATCATGAAATACAGAAATAAACCGTTTTTCAAAAACAAGGTCTAAGTCACGTTTGAGTCACTCTGTAAGTACCATTTTGCTGTACTGTTTAAACTCGATGGAAAGGAACACTGTTAACACTTTTCAGCAAGTTGCAATCATGAAATACAGAAATAAATAGTTTTTCACAAACAAGGTCTAAATCATGTTTGATGCACTCTGTAAGAACCATTTTTGCTGTATACCTTAATCAGGATGATAGGAACACTGTTGACACTTTTCAGCAAGTTGCAATCATGTAATACAGAAATAAACAGTTTCTCAAAAACAAGGTCACTCTGTAAGTACCATGTTTGTTGAACTGCTTAATCAGGATGATAAGAAAACTGTTGACACTTTTCAGCAAGTTGCAATGATGTAATAAAGAAATAAACAGTTTCTCAAAAACAAGGTCACTCTGTAAGTACCATTTTGCTGTACTGTTTAAACTCGATGAAAGGAACACTGTTAACACTTTTCAGCAAGTTGCAATCATGAAATACAGAAATAAAGAGTTTTTCAAAAACAAGGTCTAATTCATGTTTGAGTCACTCTGTAAGAACCATTTTGCTGTACTGTTTAAGCTCGATGAAAGGAACACTGTTGACACTTTTCAGCAAGTTGCAATCATGAAATACAGAAATAAATAGTTTTTCAAAAACAAGGTCTAAATCATGTTTGATGCACTCTGTAAGAACCATTTTTGCTGTATACCTTAATCAGGATGATAGGAACACTGTTGACACTTTTCAGCAAGTTGCAATCATGTAATACAGAAATAAACAGTTTCTCAAAAACAAGGTCACTCTGTAAGTACCATGTTTGTTGAACTGCTTAATCAGGATGATAAGAACACTGTTGACACTTTTCAGCAAGTTGCAATGATGTAATAAAGAAATAAACAGTTTCTCAAAAACAAGGTCACTCTGTAAGTACCATTTTGCTGTACTGTTTAAACTCGATGAAAGGAACACTGTTAACCTGTTGGGTCTAGGGGGCAGCATTTGCACGTCTGGATAAAAAAAATGTACCCGATTTAATCTGGTTACTAATCCTACCCAGTAACTAGAATATGCATATACTTATTATATATGGATAGAAAACACTCTAAAGTTTCCAAAACTGTTTGAATGGTGTCTGTGAGTATAACAGAACTCATTTGGCAGGCAAAACCCTGAGACATTTTCTGACAGGAAGTGGATACCTGATGTGTTGTATTGAGTTTAAACCTCTCCCATTGAAAAACACAGGGGTTTAGGAATATTTTGGCACTTCCTATTGCTTCCACTAGATGTCACCAGCCTTTACAAAGTGTTTTGAGTCTTCTGGAGGGAGATCTGACCGAACAAGAGCCATGGAACGGTGATGTCCCATTAGACACCTGGCGCGCTACTTCATGTTGGGTACCCTCGTTCCAATACGTTATAAAAGGCTATGCATTCGTCCACCTTGAATATTATTCATGTTCTGGTTAAAAAAGGCCCTAATGATTTATGCTATACAACGTTTGACATGTTTGAACGAACGGAAATATATTTTTTCCCCTCGTTCATGACGAGAAGTCCGGCTGGCTTACATCATGTGCTAACGAGACGGAGATTTTTGGACATAAATGATGAGCTTTTTTGAACAAAACTACATTCGTTATGGACCTGTGATACCTGGAAGTGACATCTGATGAAGAGAATCAAAGGTAATGGATTATTTACATAGTATTTTCGATTTTAGATCTCCCCAACATGACGTCTAGTCTGTATCGCAACGCGTATTTTTCTGGGCACAGTGCTCAGATTATTGCAAAGTGTGATTTCCCAGTAAGGTTATTTTTAAATCTGGCAAGTTGATTGCGTTCAAAAGATGTAAATCTATAATTCTTTAAATGACAATATAATATTTTACCAATGTTTTCTAATTTTAATTATTTAATTTCTGACGCTGACTTGACTGCCGGTTATTGGAGGGAAACGATTTCCTCAACATCAATGCCATAGTAAAACGCTGTTTTTGTATATAAATATGAACTTGATAGAACTAAAAATGCATGCATTGTCTAACATAATGTCCTAGGAGTGTCATCTGATGGAGATTGTAAAAGGTTAGTGTATCATTTTAGCTGGTTTTATGGTTTTGGTGACCCTGTCTTTGACTTGACAAAACATTACACACAACTCTTGTAAATGTACTGTCCTAACATACTCTAAATTTATGCTTTCGCCGTAAAACCTTTTTGAAATCGTAAAACGTGGTTAGATTAAGGAGATGTTTATCTTTCAAATGGTGTAACATAGTTGTATTTTTGAAAAATTTGAATTTTGACATTTATTTGGATTCAAATTTGCCGCTCTTGAAATGCACCTGCTGTTGATGGAGTGCACCACAGGTGGCACGCTAGCGTCCCACCTAGCCCCAAGAGGTTAACACTTTTCAGCAAGTTGCAATCATGAAATACAGAAATAAAGAGTTTTTCAAAAACAAGGTCTAATTCATGTTTGAGTCACTCTGTAAGAACCATTTTGCTGTACTGTTTAAGCTCGATGAAAGGAACATTGTTGACACTTTTCAGCAAGTTGCAATCATGAAATACAGAAATAAAGAGTTTTTCAAAAACAAGGTCTAATTCATGTTTGAGTCACTCTGTAAGAACCATTTTGCTGTACTGTTTAAGCTCGATGAAAGGAACATTGTTGACACTTTTCAGCAAGTTGCAATCATGTAATACAGAAATAAACAGTTTCTCAAAAACAAGGTCACTCTGTAAGTACCATGTTTGTCGAACTGCTTAATCAGGGTGATAAGAACACTGTTGACACTTTTCAGCAAGTTGCAATCATGAAATACAGAAATAAATAGTTTTTCACAAACAAGGTCTAAATCATGTTTGATGCACTCTGTAAGAACCATTTTTGCTGTATACCTTAATCAGGATGATAGGAACACTGTTGACACTTTTCAGCAAGTTGCAATCATGTAATACAGAAATAAACAGTTTCTCAAAAACAAGGTCACTCTGTAAGTACCATGTTTGTTGAACTGCTTAATCAGGATGATAAGAACACTGTTGACACTTTTCAGCAAGTTGCAATGATGTAATACAGAAATAAACAGTTTCTCAAAAACAAGGTCACTCTGTAAGTACCATGTTTGTCGAACTGCTTAATCAGGATGATAAGAACACTGTTGACACTTTTCAGCAAGTTGCAATGATGTAATAAAGAAATAAACAGTTTCTCAAAAACATGGTCACTCTGTAAGTACCATTTTGCTGTACTGTTTAAACTCGATGAAAGGAACACTGTTAACACTTTTCAGCAAGATGCAATCATGAAATACAGAAATAAACAGTTTTTCAAAAACAAGGTCTAAGTCACGTTTGAGTCACTCTGTAAGTACCATTTTGCTGTACTGTTTAAACTCGATGAAAGGAACACTGTTAACACTTTTCAGCAAGTTGCAATCATGAAATACAGAAATAAATAGTTTTTCACAAACAAGGTCTAAATCATGTTTGATGCACTCTGTAAGAACCATTTTTGCTGTATACCTTAATCAGGATGATAGGAACACTGTTGACACTTTTCAGCAAGTTGCAATCATGTAATACAGAAATAAACAGTTTCTCAAAAACAAGGTCACTCTGTAAGTACCATTTTGCTGTACTGTTTAAACTCGATGAAAGGAACACTGTTAACACTTTTCAGCAAGTTGCAGTCATGAAATACAGAAATAAAGAGTTTTTCAAAAACAAGGTCTAATTCATGTTTGAGTCACTCTGTAAGAACCATTTTGCTGTACTGTTTAAGCTCGATGAAAGGAACACTGTTGACACTTTTCAGCAAGTTGCAATCATGAAATACAGAAATAAACGGTTTTTCAAAAACAAGGTCTAAGTCACGTTTGAGTCACTCTGTAAGTACCATTTTGCTGTACTGTTTAAACGCGATGAAAGGAACACTGTTAACACTTTTCAGCAAGATGCAATCATGAAATACAGAAATAAAGAGTTTTTCAAAAACAAGGTCTAATTCATGTTTGAGTCACTCTGTAAGAACCATTTTGCTGTACTGTTTAAGCTCGATGAAAGGAACATTGTTGACACTTTTCAGCAAGTTGCAATCATGTAATACAGAAATAAACAGTTTCTCAAAAACAAGGTCACTCTGTAAGTACCATGTTTGTTGAACTGCTTAATCAGGATGATAAGAACACTGTTGACACTTTTCAGCAAGTTGCAATGATGTAATAAAGAAATAAACAGTTTCTCAAAAACAAGGTCACTCTGTAAGTACCATGTTTGTCGAACTGCTTAATCAGGATGATAAGAACACTGTTGACACTTTTCAGCAAGTTGCAATCATGAAATACAGAAATAAATAGTTTTTCACAAACAAGGTCTAAATCATGTTTGATGCACTCTGTAAGAACCATTTTTGCTGTATACCTTAATCAGGATGATAGGAACACTGTTGACACTTTTCAGCAAGTTGCAATCATGTAATACAGAAATAAACAGTTTCTCAAAAACAAGGTCACTCTGTAAGTACCATGTTTGTTGAACTGCTTAATCAGGATGATAAGAAAACTGTTGACACTTTTCAGCAAGTTGCAATGATGTAATAAAGAAATAAACAGTTTCTCAAAAACAAGGTCACTCTGTAAGTACCATTTTGCTGTACTGTTTAAACTCGATGAAAGGAACACTGTTAACACTTTTCAGCAAGTTGCAATCATGAAATACAGAAATAAAGAGTTTTTCAAAAACAAGGTCTAATTCATGTTTGAGTCACTCTGTAAGAACCATTTTGCTGTACTGTTTAAGCTCGATGAAAGGAACACTGTTGACACTTTTCAGCAAGTTGCAATCATGAAATACAGAAATAAATAGTTTTTCAAAAACAAGGTCTAAATCATGTTTGATGCACTCTGTAAGAACCATTTTTGCTGTATACCTTAATCAGGATGATAGGAACACTGTTGACACTTTTCAGCAAGTTGCAATCATGTAATACAGAAATAAACAGTTTCTCAAAAACAAGGTCACTCTGTAAGTACCATGTTTGTTGAACTGCTTAATCAGGATGATAAGAACACTGTTGACACTTTTCAGCAAGTTGCAATGATGTAATAAAGAAATAAACAGTTTCTCAAAAACAAGGTCACTCTGTAAGTACCATTTTGCTGTACTGTTTAAACTCGATGAAAGGAACACTGTTAACACTTTTCAGCAAGTTGCAATCATGAAATACAGAAATAAAGAGTTTTTCAAAAACAAGGTCTAATTCATGTTTGAGTCACTCTGTAAGAACCATTTTGCTGTACTGTTTAAGCTCGATGAAAGGAACATTGTTGACACTTTTCAGCAAGTTGCAATCATGAAATACAGAAATAAAGAGTTTTTCAAAAACAAGGTCTAATTCATGTTTGAGTCACTCTGTAAGAACCATTTTGCTGTACTGTTTAAGCTCGATGAAAGGAACATTGTTGACACTTTTCAGCAAGTTGCAATCATGTAATACAGAAATAAACAGTTTCTCAAAAACAAGGTCACTCTGTAAGTACCATGTTTGTCGAACTGCTTAATCAGGTTGATAAGAACACTGTTGACACTTTTCAGCAAGTTGCAATCATGAAATACAGAAATAAATAGTTTTTCACAAACAAGGTCTAAATCATGTTTGATGCACTCTGTAAGAACCATTTTTGCTGAATACCTTAATCAGGATGATAGGAACACTGTTGACACTTTTCAGCAAGTTGCAATCATGTAATACAGAAATAAACAGTTTCTCAAAAACAAGGTCACTCTGTAAGTACCATGTTTGTTGAACTGCTTAATCAGGATGATAAGAACACTGTTGACACTTTTCAGCAAGTTGCAATGATGTAATAAAGAAATAAACAGTTTCTCAAAAACAAGGTCACTCTGTAAGTACCATGTTTGTCGAACTGCTTAATCAGGATGATAAGAACACTGTTGACACTTTTCAGCAAGTTGCAATGATGTAATAAAGAAATAAACAGTTTCTCAAAAACATGGTCACTCTGTAAGTACCATTTTGCTGTACTGTTTAAACTCGATGAAAGGAACACTGTTAACACTTTTCAGCAAGATGCAATCATGAAATACAGAAATAAACTGTTTTTCAAAAACAAGGTCTAAGTCACGTTTGAGTCACTCTGTAAGTACCATTTTGCTGTACTGTTTAAACTCGATGAAAGGAACACTGTTAACACTTTTCAGCAAGTTGCAATCATGAAATACAGAAATAAATAGTTTTTCACAAACAAGGTCTAAATCATGTTTGATGCACTCTGTAAGAACCATTTTTGCTGTATACCTTAATCAGGATGATAGGAACACTGTTGACACTTTTCAGCAAGTTGCAATCATGTAATACAGAAATAAACAGTTTCTCAAAAACAAGGTCACTCTGTAAGTACCATTTTGCTGTACTGTTTAAACTCGATGAAAGGAACACTGTTAACACTTTTCAGCAAGTTGCAGTCATGAAATACAGAAATAAAGAGTTTTTCAAAAACAAGGTCTAATTCATGTTTGAGTAACTCTGTAAGAACCATTTTGCTGTACTGTTTAAGCTCGATGAAAGGAACACTGTTGACACTTTTCAGCAAGTTGCAATCATGAAATACAGAAATAAACGGTTTTTCAAAAACAAGGTCTAAGTCACGTTTGAGTCACTCTGTAAGTACCATTTTGCTGTACTGTTTAAACGCGATGAAAGGAACACTGTTAACACTTTTCAGCAAGTTGCAATCATGAAATACAGAAATAAAGAGTTTTTCAAAAACAAGGTCTAATTCATGTTTGAGTCACTCTGTATGAACCATTTTGCTGTACTGTTTAAGCTCGATGAAAGGAACATTGTTGACACTTTTCAGCAAGTTGCAATCATGTAATACAGAAATAAACAGTTTCTCAAAAACAAGGTCACTCTGTAAGTACCATGTTTGTTGAACTGCTTAATCAGGATGATAAGAACACTGTTGACACTTTTCAGCAAGTTGCAATGATGTAATAAAGAAATAAACAGTTTCTCAAAAACAAGGTCACTCTGTAAGTACCATTTTGCTGTACTGTTTAAACTCGATGAAAGGAACACTGTTAACACTTTTCAGCAAGTTGCAATCATGAAATACAGAAATAAAGAGTTTTTCAAAAACAAGGTCTAATTCATGTTTGAGTCACTGTAAGAACCATTTTGCTGTACTGTTTAAGCTCGATGAAAGGAACACTGTTGACACTTTTCAGCAAGTTGCAATCATGAAATACAGAAATAAATAGTTTTTCAAAAACAAGGTCTAAATCATGTTTGATGCACTCTGTAAGAACCATTTTTGCTGTATACCTTAATCAGGATGATAGGAACACTGTTGACACTTTTCAGCAAGTTGCAATCATGTAATACAGAAATAAACAGTTTCTCAAAAACAAGGTCACTCTGTAAGTACCATGTTTGTTGAACTGCTTAATCAGGATGATAAGAACACTGTTGACACTTTTCAGCAAGTTGCAATGATGTAATAAAGAAATAAACAGTTTCTCAAAAACAAGGTCACTCTGTAAGTACCATTTTGCTGTACTGTTTAAACTCGATGAAAGGAACACTGTTAACACTTTTCAGCAAGTTGCAATCATGAAATACAGAAATAAAGAGTTTTTCAAAAACAAGGTCTAATTCATGTTTGAGTCACTCTGTAAGAACCATTTTGCTGTACTGTTTAAGCTCGATGAAAGGAACATTGTTGACACTTTTCAGCAAGTTGCAATCATGAAATACAGAAATAAAGAGTTTTTCAAAAACAAGGTCTAATTCATGTTTGAGTCACTCTGTAAGAACCATTTTGCTGTACTGTTTAAGCTCGATGAAAGGAACATTGTTGACACTTTTCAGCAAGTTGCAATCATGTAATACAGAAATAAACAGTTTCTCAAAAACAAGGTCACTCTGTAAGTACCATGTTTGTCGAACTGCTTAATCAGGGTGATAAGAACACTGTTGACACTTTTCAGCAAGTTGCAATCATGAAATACAGAAATAAATAGTTTTTCACAAACAAGGTCTAAATCATGTTTGATGCACTCTGTAAGAACCATTTTTGCTGTATACCTTAATCAGGATGATAGGAACACTGTTGACACTTTTCAGCAAGTTGCAATCATGTAATACAGAAATAAACAGTTTCTCAAAAACAAGGTCACTCTGTAAGTACCATGTTTGTTGAACTGCTTAATCAGGATGATAAGAACACTGTTGACACTTTTCAGCAAGTTGCAATGATGTAATACAGAAATAAACAGTTTCTCAAAAACAAGGTCACTCTGTAAGTACCATGTTTGTCGAACTGCTTAATCAGGATGATAAGAACACTGTTGACACTTTTCAGCAAGTTGCAATGATGTAATAAAGAAATAAACAGTTTCTCAAAAACATGGTCACTCTGTAAGTACCATTTTGCTGTACTGTTTAAACTCGATGAAAGGAACACTGTTAACACTTTTCAGCAAGATGCAATCATGAAATACAGAAATAAACAGTTTTTCAAAAACAAGGTCTAAGTCACGTTTGAGTCACTCTGTAAGTACCATTTTGCTGTACTGTTTAAACTCGATGAAAGGAACACTGTTAACACTTTTCAGCAAGTTGCAATCATGAAATACAGAAATAAATAGTTTTTCACAAACAAGGTCTAAATCATGTTTGATGCACTCTGTAAGAACCATTTTTGCTGTATACCTTAATCAGGATGATAGGAACACTGTTGACACTTTTCAGCAAGTTGCAATCATGTAATACAGAAATAAACAGTTTCTCAAAAACAAGGTCACTCTGTAAGTACCATTTTGCTGTACTGTTTAAACTCGATGAAAGGAACACTGTTAACACTTTTCAGCAAGTTGCAGTCATGAAATACAGAAATAAAGAGTTTTTCAAAAACAAGGTCTAATTCATGTTTGAGTCACTCTGTAAGAACCATTTTGCTGTACTGTTTAAGCTCGATGAAAGGAACACTGTTGACACTTTTCAGCAAGTTGCAATCATGAAATACAGAAATAAACGGTTTTTCAAAAACAAGGTCTAAGTCACGTTTGAGTCACTCTGTAAGTACCATTTTGCTGTACTGTTTAAACGCGATGAAAGGAACACTGTTAACACTTTTCAGCAAGATGCAATCATGAAATACAGAAATAAAGAGTTTTTCAAAAACAAGGTCTAATTCATGTTTGAGTCACTCTGTAAGAACCATTTTGCTGTACTGTTTAAGCTCGATGAAAGGAACATTGTTGACACTTTTCAGCAAGTTGCAATCATGTAATACAGAAATAAACAGTTTCTCAAAAACAAGGTCACTCTGTAAGTACCATGTTTGTTGAACTGCTTAATCAGGATGATAAGAACACTGTTGACACTTTTCAGCAAGTTGCAATGATGTAATAAAGAAATAAACAGTTTCTCAAAAACAAGGTCACTCTGTAAGTACCATGTTTGTCGAACTGCTTAATCAGGATGATAAGAACACTGTTGACACTTTTCAGCAAGTTGCAATCATGAAATACAGAAATAAAGAGTTTTTCAAAAACAAGGTCTAAGTCATGTTTGAGTCACTCTGTAAGTACCATTTTGCTGTACTGTTTAACCTCGATGAAAGGAACATTGTTGACACTTTTCAGCAAGTTGCAATCATGTAATACAGAAATAAAAAGTTTCTCAAAAACAAGGTCACTCTGTAAGTACCATGTTTGTCGAACTGCTTAATCAGGACGATAAGAACACTGTTGACACTTTTCAGCAAGTTGCAATCATGAAATACAGAAATAAAAAGTTTCTCAAAAACAAGGTCACTCTGAAGGTATCATTTTGCTGTACTGTTTAAACTCAATGAAGAACCCTGTTAACACTTTTCAGCAAGATGCAATCATGAAATACAGAAATAAACAGTTTTTCAAAAACAAGGTCTAAGTCATGTTTGATGTACTCTGTAAGAACCATTTTTGCTGTATACCTTAATCAGGATGATAGGAACACTGTTGACACATTTCAGCAAGTTGCAATCATGTAATACAGAAATAAACAGTTTCTCAAAAACAAGGTCACTCTGTAAGTACCATGTTTGTTGAACTGCTTAATCAGGATGATAAGAACACTGTTGACACTTTTCAGCAAGTTGCAATGATGTAATAAAGAAATAAACAGTTTCTCAAAAACATGGTCACTCTGTAAGTACCATTTTGCTGTACTGTTTAAACTCGATGAAAGGAACACTGTTAACACTTTTCAGCAAGATGCAATCATGAAATACAGAAATAAATAGTTTTTCAAAAACAAGGTCTAAATCATGTTTGATGCACTCTGTAAGAACCATTTTTGCTGTATACCTTAATCAGGATGATAGGAACACTGTTGACACTT
Source organism: Salmo salar (assembly GCF_965601325.2). Taxonomy (NCBI): domain Eukaryota; kingdom Metazoa; phylum Chordata; class Actinopteri; order Salmoniformes; family Salmonidae; genus Salmo; species Salmo salar. The sequence continues at coordinate 41,874,301 of NC_138293.1, forward strand.
TTCAGCAAGTTGCAATCATGTAATACAGAAATAAACAGTTTCTCAAAAACAAGGTCACTCTGTAAGTACCATGTTTGTTGAACTGCTTAATCAGAATGATAAGAACACTGTTGACACTTTTCAGCAAGTTGCAATGATGTAATAAAGAAATAAACAGTTTCTCAAAAACAAGGTCACTCTGTAAGTACCATTTTGCTGTACTGTTTAAACTCGATGAAAGGAACACTGTTAACACTTTTCAGCAAGTTGCAATCATGAAATACAGAAATAAAGAGTTTTTCAAAAACAAGGTCTAATTCATGTTTGAGTCACTCTGTAAGAACCATTTTGCTGTACTGTTTAAGCTCGATGAAAGGAACATTGTTGACACTTTTCAGCAAGTTGCAATCATGAAATACAGAAATAAAGAGTTTTTCAAAAACAAGGTCTAAGTCACGTTTGAGTCACTCTGTAAGTACCATTTTGCTGTACTGTTTAAACTCGATGAAAGGAACACTGTTAACACTTTTCAGCAAGTTGCAATCATGAAATACAGAAATAAAGAGTTTTTCAAAAACAAGGTCTAATTCATGTTTGAGTCACTCTGTAAGAACCATTTTGCTGTACTGTTTAAGCTCGATGAAAGGAACATTGTTGACACTTTTCAGCAAGTTGCAATCATGTAATACAGAAATAAACAGTTTCTCAAAAACAAGGTCACTCTGTAAGTACCATGTTTGTTGAACTGCTTAATCAGGATGATAAGAACACTGTTGACACTTTTCAGCAAGTTGCAATGATGTAATAAAGAAATAAACAGTTTCTCAAAAACAAGGTCACTCTGTAAGTACCATTTTGCTGTACTGTTTAAACTCGATGAAAGGAACACTGTTAACACTTTTCAGCAAGTTGCAATCATGAAATACAGAAATAAAGAGTTTTTCAAAAACAAGGTCTAATTCATGTTTGAGTCACTCTGTAAGAACCATTTTGCTGTACTGTTTAAGCTCGATGAAAGGAACATTGTTGACACTTTTCAGCAAGTTGCAATCATGAAATACAGAAATAAAGAGTTTTTCAAAAACAAGGTCTAAGTCACGTTTGAGTCACTCTGTAAGTACCATTTTGCTGTACTGTTTAAACTCGATGAAAGGAACACTGTTAACACTTTTCAGCAAGTTGCAATCATGAAATACAGAAATAAAGAGTTTTTCAAAAACAAGGTCTAATTCATGTTTGAGTCACTCTGTAAGAACCATTTTGCTGTACTGTTTAAGCTCGATGAAAGGAACATTGTTGACACTTTTCAGCAAGTTGCAATCATGTAATACAGAAATAAACAGTTTCTCAAAAACAAGGTCACTCTGTAAGTACCATGTTTGTTGAACTGCTTAATCAGGATGATAAGAACACTGTTGACACTTTTCAGCAAGTTGCAATGATGTAATAAAGAAATAAACAGTTTCTCAAAAACAAGGTCACTCTGTAAGTACCATGTTTGTCGAACTGCTTAATCAGGATGATAAGAACACTGTTGACACTTTTCAGCAAGTTGCAATCATGTAATAAAGAAATAAACAGTTTCTCAAAAACATGGTCACTCTGTAAGTACCATTTTGCTGTACTGTTTAAACTCGATGAAAGGAACACTGTTAACACTTTTCAGCAAGTTGCAATCATGAAATACAGAAATAAATAGTTTTTCAAAAACAAGGTCTAAGTCACGTTTGAGTCACTCTGTAAGTACCATTTTGCTGTACTGTTTAAACTCGATGAAAGGAACACTGTTAACACTTTTCAGCAAGTTGCAATCATGAAATACAGAAATAAATAGTTTTTCACAAACAAGGTCTAAATCATGTTTGATGCACTCTGTAAGAACCATTTTTGCTGTATACCTTAATCAGGATGATAGGAACACTGTTGACACTTTTCAGCAAGTTGCAATCATGTAATACAGAAATAAACAGTTTCTCAAAAACAAGGTCACTCTGTAAGTACCATGTTTGTTGAACTGCTTAATCAGGATGATAAGAACACTGTTGACACTTTTCAGCAAGTTGCAATGATGTAATAAAGAAATAAACAGTTTCTCAAAAACAAGGTCACTCTGTAAGTACCATGTTTGTCGAACTGCTTAATCAGGATGATAAGAACACTGTTGACACTTTTCAGCAAGTTGCAATCATGAAATACAGAAATAAAGAGTTTTTCAAAAACAAGGTCTAAGTCATGTTTGAGTAACTCTGTAAGTACCATTTTGCTGTACTGTTTAACCTCGATGAAAGGAACATTGTTGACACTTTTCAGCAAGTTGCAATCATGTAATACAGAAATAAAAAGTTTCTCAAAAACAAGGTCACTCTGTAAGTACCATGTTTGTCGAACTGCTTAATCAGGATGATAAGAACACTGTTGACACTTTTCAGCAAGTTGCAATCATGAAATACAGAAATAAACAGTTTCTCAAAAACAAGGTCACTCTGAAGGTATCATTTTGCTGTACTGTTTAAACTCAATGAAGAACCCTGTTAACACTTTTCAGCAAGATGCAATCATGAAATACAGAAATAAACAGTTTTTCAAAAACAAGGTCTAAGTCATGTTTGATGCACTCTGTAAGAACCATTTTTGCTGTATACCTTAATCAGGATGATAGGAACACTGTTGACACTTTTCAGCAAGTTGCAATCATGTAATACAGAAATAAACAGTTTCTCAAAAACAAGGTCACTCTGTAAGTACCATGTTTGTTGAACTGCTTAATCAGGATGATATCACTGTTGACACTGTTGACACTTTTCAGCAAGTTGCAATGATGTAATAGAGAAATAAACAGTTTCTCAAAAACATGGTCACTCTGTAAGTACCATTTTGCTGTACTGTTTAAACTCGATGAAAGGAACACTGTTAACACTTTTCAGCAAGATGCAATCATGAAATACAGAAATAAATAGTTTTTCAAAAACAAGGTCTAAATCATGTTTGATGCACTCTGTAAGAACCATTTTTGCTGTATACCTTAATCAGGATGATAGGAACACTGTTGACACTTTTCAGCAAGTTGCAATCATGTAATACAGAAATAAACAGTTTCTCAAAAACAAGGTCACTCTGTAAGTACCATGTTTGTTGAACTGCTTAATCAGGATGATAAGAACACTGTTGACACTTTTCAGCAAGTTGCAATGATGTAATAAAGAAATAAACAGTTTCTCAAAAACAAGGTCACTCTGTAAGTACCATGTTTGTCGAACTGCTTAATCAGGATGATAAGAACACTGTTGACACTTTTCAGCAAGTTGCAATCATGAAATACAGAAATAAAGAGTTTTTCAAAAACAAGGTCTAAGTCATGTTTGAGTCACTCTGTAAGTACCATTTTGCTGTACTGTTTAACCTCGATGAAAGGAACATTGTTGACACTTTTCAGCAAGTTGCAATCATGTAATACAGAAATAAAAAGTTTCTCAAAAACAAGGTCACTCTGTAAGTACCATGTTTGTCGAACTGCTTAATCAGGACGATAAGAACACTGTTGACACTTTTCAGCAAGTTGCAATCATGAAATACAGAAATAAAAAGTTTCTCAAAAACAAGGTCACTCTGAAGGTATCATTTTGCTGTACTGTTTAAACTCAATGAAGAACCCTGTTAACACTTTTCAGCAAGATGCAATCATGAAATACAGAAATAAATAGTTTTTCAAAAACAAGGTCTAAATCATGTTTGATGCACTCTGTAAGAACCATTTTTGCTGTATACCTTAATCAGGATGATAGGAACACTGTTGACACTTTTCAGCAAGTTGCAATCATGTAATACAGAAATAAACAGTTTCTCAAAAACAAGGTCACTCTGTAAGTACCATGTTTGTTGAACTGCTTAATCAGGATGATAAGAACACTGTTGACACTTTTCAGCAAGTTGCAATGATGTAATAAAGAAATAAACAGTTTCTCAAAAACAAGGTCACTCTGTAAGTACCATGTTTGTCGAACTGCTTAATCAGGATGATAAGAACACTGTTGACACTTTTCAGCAAGTTGCAATCATGAAATACAGAAATAAAGAGTTTTTCAAAAACAAGGTCTAAGTCATGTTTGAGTCACTCTGTAAGTACCATTTTGCTGTACTGTTTAACCTCGATGAAAGGAACATTGTTGACACTTTTCAGCAAGTTGCAATCATGTAATACAGAAATAAAAAGTTTCTCAAAAACAAGGTCACTCTGTAAGTACCATGTTTGTCGAACTGCTTAATCAGGACGATAAGAACACTGTTGACACTTTTCAGCAAGTTGCAATCATGAAATACAGAAATAAAAAGTTTCTCAAAAACAAGGTCACTCTGAAGGTATCATTTTGCTGTACTGTTTAAACTCAATGAAGAACCCTGTTAACACTTTTCAGCAAGATGCAATCATGAAATACAGAAATAAACAGTTTTTCAAAAACAAGGTTTAACCTGTTAGGGCTAGGGGGCAGCATTGACACGGCTGGATAAAAAACATACCCGATTTAATCTGGTTACCACTCCTACTCAGTAACTAGAATATGCATATACTTATTACATATGGATAGAAAACACCCTAAATTTTCTAAAACTGTTTGAATGGTGTCTGTGAGTATAACAGAACTCAAATGGCAGGTCAAAACCTGAGAGATTCCTTTACAGGAAGTGGCCTGTCTGACCATTTCTGGAACTTCTTTGCCATCTCTATCATTTACTAAGGATCTCTGCTCTAACGTGACACTTCCCACGTCGTCCATAGGCTCTCATAGCCCGGGAAAAAAGAGAATGTCGTCATTCCAGCCCCAGGCTGAAACACATTATCGCCTTTCTCAAGTGGCCCATCAAGAGACACTAGCTTATGCGCGTGACCCCGACCGCCCCCGCCTTTGGGATTTTTTCCTCTGTTTGCCGAAAAGGAGATTCCCTGTCGGAATTTTATCGCTTTTCTACGAGAAAAATGACGTAAAAATTGATTTTAAACAGTGGTTGACATGCTTCGACGTACGGCAATGGAATACTTTGAATTTTATTGTCAGGAATTGCGCCAAGCGCGCGACACTTCTTTACTATTTCGGATAGTGTCTGGAACGCACGAACAAAACGCCGCTATTCGGATATAACGATGGATTATTTTGGACCAAACCAACATTTGTTATTGAAGTAGACGTCCTGGGTGTGCATTCTGACGAAGACAACAAAAGGTAATGACATTTTTATAATAGTAAATATGATTATGGTGAGTGCTAAACTTGCCGGGTGTCTAAATAGCGAGCCCGTGATGCCTGGGCTATGTACTTAGAATATTGCAAAATGTGCTTTCACCAAAAAGCTATTTTAAAATCGGACATATCGAGTGCATAGAGGAGGTCTGTATCTATAATTCTTAAAATAATTGTTATGCTTTTTGTGAACGTTTATCGTGAGTAATTTAGTAAAATGTTAGCGAATTCCCCGTAAGTTTGCGGGGGGTATGCTAGTTCTGAACGTCACATGCTAATGTAAAAAGCTGGTTTTTGATATAAATATGAACTTGATTGAACAAAACATGCATGTATTGTATAACATAATGTCCTAGGGTTGTCATCTGATGAAGATCATCAAAGGTGAGTGCTGCATTTAGCTGTCTTCTGGGTTTTGGTGACATTATATGCTGGCTTGAAAAATGGGTGTCTGATTATTTCTGGCTTGGTACTCTGCTGACATAATCTAATGTTTTGCTTTCGTTGTAAAGCCTTTTTGAAATCGGACAGTGTGGTTAGATTAACGAGAGTCTTATCTTTAAATGGCTGTAAAATAGTCATATGTTTGAGAAATTGAAGTAATAGGATTTTGAAGATTTTGAAAATCGCGCCACAGGCTGGCAGTGGATGTTACGTAGGTGGGACGAATTCGTCCCGCCGGTCCCATAGAGGTTAAGTCATGTTTGATGCAATCTTTAAGAACCATTTTTGCTGTATACCTTAATCAGGATGATAGGAACACTGTTGACACATTTCAGCAAGTTGCAATCATGTAATACAGAAATAAACAGTTTCTCAAAAACAAGGTCACTCTGTAAGTACCATGTTTGTTGAACTGCTTAATCAGAATGATAAGAACACTGTTGACACTTTTCAGCAAGTTGCAATGATGTAATAAAGAAATAAACAGTTTCTCAAAAACAAGGTCACTCTGTAAGTACCATTTTGCTGTACTGTTTAAACTCGATGAAAGGAACACTGTTAACACTTTTCAGCAAGTTGCAATCATGAAATACAGAAATAAAGAGTTTTTCAAAAACAAGGTCTAATTCATGTTTGAGTCACTCTGTAAGAACCATTTTGCTGTACTGTTTAAGCTCGATGAAAGGAACATTGTTGACACTTTTCAGCAAGTTGCAATCATGTAATACAGAAATAAACAGTTTCTCAAAAACAAGGTCACTCTGTAAGTACCATGTTTGTTGAACTGCTTAATCAGGATGATAAGAACACTGTTGACACTTTTCAGCAAGTTGCAATGATGTAATAAAGAAATAAACAGTTTCTCAAAAACAAGGTCACTCTGTAAGTACCATTTTGCTGTACTGTTTAAACTCGATGAAAGGAACACTGTTAACACTTTTCAGCAAGTTGCAATCATGAAATACAGAAATAAAGAGTTTTTCAAAAACAAGGTCTAATTCATGTTTGAGTCACTCTGTAAGAACCATTTTGCTGTACTGTTTAAGCTCGATGAAAGGAACATTGTTGACACTTTTCAGCAAGTTGCAATCATGAAATACAGAAATAAAGAGTTTTTCAAAAACAAGGTCTAAGTCACGTTTGAGTCACTCTGTAAGTACCATTTTGCTGTACTGTTTAAACTCGATGAAAGGAACACTGTTAACACTTTTCAGCAAGTTGCAATCATGAAATACAGAAATAAAGAGTTTTTCAAAAACAAGGTCTAATTCATGTTTGAGTCACTCTGTAAGAACCATTTTGCTGTACTGTTTAAGCTCGATGAAAGGAACATTGTTGACACTTTTCAGCAAGTTGCAATCATGTAATACAGAAATAAACAGTTTCTCAAAAACAAGGTCACTCTGTAAGTACCATGTTTGTCGAACTGCTTAATCAGGATGATAAGAACACTGTTGACACTTTTCAGCAAGTTGCAATGATGTAATAAAGAAATAAACAGTTTCTCAAAAACATGGTCACTCTGTAAGTACCATTTTGCTGTACTGTTTAAACTCGATGAAAGGAACACTGTTAACACTTTTCAGCAAGATGCAATCATGAAATACAGAAATAAACAGTTTTTCAAAAACAAGGTCTAAGTCACGTTTGAGTCACTCTGTAAGTACCATTTTGCTGTACTGTTTAAACTCGATGAAAGGAACACTGTTAACACTTTTCAGCAAGTTGCTATCATGAAATACAGAAATAAATAGTTTTTCACAAACAAGGTCTAAATCGTGTTTGATGCACTCTGTAAGAACCATTTTTGCTGTATACCTTAATCAGGATGATAGGAACACTGTTGACACTTTTCAGCAAGTTGCAATCATGTAATACAGAAATAAACAGTTTCTCAAAAACAAGGTCACTCTGTAAGTACCATGTTTGTTGAACTGCTTAATCAGGATGATAAGAACACTGTTGACACTTTTCAGCAAGTTGCAATGATGTAATAAAGAAATAAACAGTTTCTCAAAAACAAGGTCACTCTGTAAGTACCATGTTTGTCGAACTGCTTAATCAGGATGATAAGAACACTGTTGACACTTTTCAGCAAGTTGCAATCATGAAATACAGAAATAAAGAGTTTTTCAAAAACAAGGTCTAAGTCATGTTTGAGTCACTCTGTAAGTACCATTTTGCTGTACTGTTTAACCTCGATGAAAGGAACATTGTTGACACTTTTCAGCAAGTTGCAATCATGTAATACAGAAATAAAAAGTTTCTCAAAAACAAGGTCACTCTGTAAGTACCATGTTTGTCGAACTGCTTAATCAGGATGATAAGAACACTGTTGACACTTTTCAGCAAGTTGCAATCATGAAATACAGAAATAAACAGTTTCTCAAAAACAAGGTCACTCTGAAGGTATCATTTTGCTGTACTGTTTAAACTCAATGAAGAACCCTGTTAACACTTTTCAGCAAGATGCAATCATGAAATACAGAAATAAACAGTTTTTCAAAAACAAGGTCTAAGTCATGTTTGATGCACTCTGTAAGAACCATTTTTGCTGTATACCTTAATCAGGATGATAGGAACACTGTTGACACTTTTCAGCAAGTTGCAATCATGTAATACAGAAATAAACAGTTTCTCAAAAACAAGGTCACTCTGTAAGTACCATGTTTGTTGAACTGCTTAATCAGGATGATAAGAACACTGTTGACACTTTTCAGCAAGTTGCAATGATGTAATAAAGAAATAAACAGTTTCTCAAAAACATGGTCACTCTGTAAGTACCATTTTGCTGTACTGTTTAAACTCGATGAAAGGAACACTGTTAACACTTTTCAGCAAGTTGCAATCATGAAATACAGAAATAAAGAGTTTTTCAAAAACAAGGTCTAATTCATGTTTGAGTCACTCTGTAAGAACCATTTTGCTGTACTGTTTAAGCTCGATGAAAGGAACATTGTTGACACTTTTCAGCAAGTTGCAATCATGAAATACAGAAATAAAGAGTTTTTCAAAAACAAGGTCTAAGTCACGTTTGAGTCACTCTGTAAGTACCATTTTGCTGTACTGTTTAAACTCGATGAAAGGAACACTGTTAACACTTTTCAGCAAGTTGCAATCATGAAATACAGAAATAAAGAGTTTTTCAAAAACAAGGTCTAATTCATGTTTGAGTCACTCTGTAAGAACCATTTTGCTGTACTGTTTAAGCTCGATGAAAGGAACATTGTTGACACTTTTCAGCAAGTTGCAATCATGTAATACAGAAATAAACAGTTTCTCAAAAACAAGGTCACTCTGTAAGTACCATGTTTGTTGAACTGCTTAATCAGGATGATAAGAACACTGTTGACACTTTTCAGCAAGTTGCAATGATGTAATAAAGAAATAAACAGTTTCTCAAAAACAAGGTCACTCTGTAAGTACAATGTTTGTCGAACTGCTTAATCAGGATGATAAGAACACTGTTGACACTTTTCAGCAAGTTGCAATGATGTAATAAAGAAATAAACAGTTTCTCAAAAACATGGTCACTCTGTAAGTACCATTTTGCTGTACTGTTTAAACTCGATGAAAGGAACACTGTTAACACTTTTCAGCAAGATGCAATCATGAAATACAGAAATAAACAGTTTTTCAAAAACAAGGTCTAAGTCACGTTTGAGTCACTCTGTAAGTACCATTTTGCTGTACTGTTTAAACTCGATGAAAGGAACACTGTTAACACTTTTCAGCAAGTTGCAATCATGAAATACAGAAATAAATAGTTTTTCACAAACAAGGTCTAAATCATGTTTGATGCACTCTGTAAGAACCATTTTTGCTGTATACCTTAATCAGGATGATAGGAACACTGTTGACACTTTTCAGCAAGTTGCAATCATGTAATACAGAAATAAACAGTTTCTCAAAAACAAGGTCACTCTGTAAGTACCATGTTTGTTGAACTGCTTAATCAGGATGATAAGAACACTGTTGACACTTTTCAGCAAGTTGCAATGATGTAATAAAGAAATAAACAGTTTCTCAAAAACAAGGTCACTCTGTAAGTACCATGTTTGTCGAACTGCTTAATCAGGATGATAAGAACACTGTTGACACTTTTCAGCAAGTTGCAATCATGAAATACAGAAATAAAGAGTTTTTCAAAAACAAGGTCTAAGTCATGTTTGAGTCACTCTGTAAGTACCATTTTGCTGTACTGTTTAACCTCGATGAAAGGAACATTGTTGACACTTTTCAGCAAGTTGCAATCATGTAATACAGAAATAAAAAGTTTCTCAAAAACAAGGTCACTCTGTAAGTACCATGTTTGTCGAACTGCTTAATCAGGATGATAAGAACACTGTTGACACTTTTCAGCAAGTTGCAATCATGAAATACAGAAATAAACAGTTTCTCAAAAACAAGGTCACTCTGAAGGTATCATTTTGCTGTACTGTTTAAACTCAATGAAGAACCCTGTTAACACTTTTCAGCAAGATGCAATCATGAAATACAGAAATAAACAGTTTTTCAAAAACAAGGTCTAAGTCATGTTTGATGCACTCTGTAAGAACCATTTTTGCTGTATACCTTAATCAGGATGATAGGAACACTGTTGACACTTTTCAGCAAGTTGCAATCATGTAATACAGAAATAAACAGTTTCTCAAAAACAAGGTCACTCTGTAAGTACCATGTTTGTTGAACTGCTTAATCAGGATGATAAGAACACTGTTGACACTTTTCAGCAAGTTGCAATGATGTAATAAAGAAATAAACAGTTTCTCAAAAACAAGGTCACTCTGTAAGTACCATGTTTGTCGAACTGCTTAATCAGGATGATAAGAACACTGTTGACACTTTTCAGCAAGTTGCAATCATGAAATACAGAAATAAAGAGTTTTTCAAAAACAAGGTCTAAGTCATGTTTGAGTCACTCTGTAAGTACCATTTTGCTGTACTGTTTAACCTCGATGAAAGGAACATTGTTGACACTTTTCAGCAAGTTGCAATCATGTAATACAGAAATAAAAAGTTTCTCAAAAACAAGGTCACTCTGTAAGTACCATGTTTGTCGAACTGCTTAATCAGGATGATAAGAACACTGTTGACACTTTTCAGCAAGTTGCAATCATGAAATACAGAAATAAACAGTTTCTCAAAAACAAGGTCACTCTGAAGGTATCATTTTGCTGTACTGTTTAAACTCAATGAAGAACCCTGTTAACACTTTTCAGCAAAATGCAATCATGAAATACAGAAATAAACAGTTTTTCAAAAACAAGGTCTAAGTCATGTTTGATGCACTCTGTAAGAACCATTTTTGCTGTATACCTTAATCAGGATGATAGGAACACTGTTGACACTTTTCAGCAAGTTGCAATCATGTAATACAGAAATAAACAGTTTCTCAAAAACAAGGTCACTCTGTAAGTACCATGTTTGTTGAACTGCTTAATCAGGATGATAAGAACACTGTTGACACTTTTCAGCAAGTTGCAATGATGTAATAAAGAAATAAACAGTTTCTCAAAAACATGGTCACTCTGTAAGTACCATTTTGCTGTACTGTTTAAACTCGATGAAAGGAACACTGTTAACACTTTTCAGCAAGTTGCAATCATGAAATACAGAAATAAAGAGTTTTTCAAAAACAAGGTCTAATTCATGTTTGAGTCACTCTGTAAGAACCATTTTGCTGTACTGTTTAAGCTCGATGAAAGGAACATTGTTGACACTTTTCAGCAAGTTGCAATCATGAAATACAGAAATAAAGAGTTTTTCAAAAACAAGGTCTAAGTCACGTTTGAGTCACTCTGTAAGTACCATTTTGCTGTACTGTTTAAACTCGATGAAAGGAACACTGTTAACACTTTTCAGCAAGTTGCAATCATGAAATACAGAAATAAAGAGTTTTTCAAAAACAAGGTCTAATTCATGTTTGAGTCACTCTGTAAGAACCATTTTGCTGTACTGTTTAAGCTCGATGAAAGGAACATTGTTGACACTTTTCAGCAAGTTGCAATCATGTAATACAGAAATAAACAGTTTCTCAAAAACAAGGTCACTCTGTAAGTACCATGTTTGTTGAACTGCTTAATCAGGATGATAAGAACACTGTTGACACTTTTCAGCAAGTTGCAATGATGTAATAAAGAAATAAACAGTTTCTCAAAAACATGGTCACTCTGTAAGTACCATTTTGCTGTACTGTTTAAACTCGATGAAAGGAACACTGTTAACACTTTTCAGCAAGATGCAATCATGAAATACAGAAATAAACAGTTTTTCAAAAACAAGGTCTAAGTCACGTTTGAGTCACTCTGTAAGTACCATTTTGCTGTACTGTTTAAACTCGATGAAAGGAACACTGTTAACACTTTTCAGCAAGTTGCAATCATGAAATACAGAAATAAATAGTTTTTCACAAACAAGGTCTAAATCATGTTTGATGCACTCTGTAAGAACCATTTTTGCTGTATACCTTAATCAGGATGATAGGAACACTGTTGACACTTTTCAGCAAGTTGCAATCATGTAATACAGAAATAAACAGTTTCTCAAAAACAAGGTCACTCTGTAAGTACCATGTTTGTTGAACTGCTTAATCAGGATGATAAGAACACTGTTGACACTTTTCAGCAAGTTGCAATGATGTAATAAAGAAATAAACAGTTTCTCAAAAACAAGGTCACTCTGTAAGTACCATGTTTGTCGAACTGCTTAATCAGGATGATAAGAACACTGTTGACACTTTTCAGCAAGTTGCAATCATGAAATACAGAAATAAAGAGTTTTTCAAAAACAAGGTCTAAGTCATGTTTGAGTCACTCTGTAAGTACCATTTTGCTGTACTGTTTAACCTCGATGAAAGGAACATTGTTGACACTTTTCAGCAAGTTGCAATCATGTAATACAGAAATAAAAAGTTTCTCAAAAACAAGGTCACTCTGTAAGTACCATGTTTGTCGAACTGCTTAATCAGGATGATAAGAACACTGTTGACACTTTTCAGCAAGTTGCAATCATGAAATACAGAAATAAACAGTTTCTCAAAAACAAGGTCACTCTGAAGGTATCATTTTGCTGTACTGTTTAAACTCAATGAAGAACCCTGTTAACACTTTTCAGCAAGATGCAATCATGAAATACAGAAATAAACAGTTTTTCAAAAACAAGGTCTAAGTCATGTTTGATGCACTCTGTAAGAACCATTTTTGCTGTATACCTTAATCAGGATGATAGGAACACTGTTGACACTTTTCAGCAAGTTGCAATCATGTAATACAGAAATAAACAGTTTCTCAAAAACAAGGTCACTCTGTAAGTACCATGTTTGTTGAACTGCTTAATCAGGATGATAAGAACACTGTTGACACTTTTCAGCAAGTTGCAATGATGTAATAAAGAAATAAACAGTTTCTCAAAAACATGGTCACTCTGTAAGTACCATTTTGCTGTACTGTTTAAACTCGATGAAAGGAACACTGTTAACACTTTTCAGCAAGATGCAATCATGAAATACAGAAATAAATAGTTTTTCAAAAACAAGGTCTAAATCATGTTTGATGCACTCTGTAAGAACCATTTTTGCTGTATACCTTAATCAGGATGATAGGAACACTGTTGACACTTTTCAGCAAGTTGCAATCATGTAATACAGAAATAAACAGTTTCTCAAAAACAAGGTCACTCTGTAAGTACCATGTTTGTTGAACTGCTTAATCAGGATGATAAGAACACTGTTGACACTTTTCAGCAAGTTGCAATGATGTAATAAAGAAATAAACAGTTTCTCAAAAACAAGGTCACTCTCTAAGTACCATGTTTGTCGAACTGCTTAATCAGGATGATAAGAACACTGTTGACACTTTTCAGCAAGTTGCAATCATGAAATACAGAAATAAAGAGTTTTTCAAAAACAAGGTCTAAGTCATGTTTGAGTCACTCTGTAAGTACCATTTTGCTGTACTGTTTAACCTCGATGAAAGGAACATTGTTGACACTTTTCAGCAAGTTGCAATCATGTAATACAGAAATAAAAAGTTTCTCAAAAACAAGGTCACTCTGTAAGTACCATGTTTGTCGAACTGCTTAATCAGGACGATAAGAACACTGTTGACACTTTTCAGCAAGTTGCAATCATGAAATACAGAAATAAAAAGTTTCTCAAAAACAAGGTCACTCTGAAGGTATCATTTTGCTGTACTGTTTAAACTCAATGAAGAACCCTGTTAACACTTTTCAGCAAGATGCAATCATGAAATACAGAAATAAACAGTTTTTCAAAAACAAGGTCTAAGTCATGTTTGATGCACTCTGTAAGAACCATTTTTGCTGTATACCTTAATCAGGATGATAGGAACACTGTTGACACATTTCAGCAAGTTGCAATCATGTAATACAGAAATAAACAGTTTCTCAAAAACAAGGTCACTCTGTAAGTACCATGTTTGTTGAACTGCTTAATCAGGATGATAAGAACACTGTTGACACTTTTCAGCAAGTTGCAATCATGTAATACAGAAATAAACAGTTTCTCAAAAACAAGGTCACTCTGTAAGTACCATGTTTGTTGAACTGCTTAATCAGAATGATAAGAACACTGTTGACACTTTTCAGCAAGTTGCAATGATGTAATAAAGAAATAAACAGTTTCTCAAAAACAAGGTCACTCTGTAAGTACCATTTTGCTGTACTGTTTAAACTCGATGAAAGGAACACTGTTAACACTTTTCAGCAAGTTGCAATCATGAAATACAGAAATAAAGAGTTTTTCAAAAACAAGGTCTAATTCATGTTTGAGTCACTCTGTAAGAACCATTTTGCTGTACTGTTTAAGCTCGATGAAAGGAACATTGTTGACACTTTTCAGCAAGTTGCAATCATGAAATACAGAAATAAAGAGTTTTTCAAAAACAAGGTCTAAGTCACGTTTGAGTCACTCTGTAAGTACCATTTTGCTGTACTGTTTAAACTCGATGAAAGGAACACTGTTAACACTTTTCAGCAAGTTGCAATCATGAAATACAGAAATAAAGAGTTTTTCAAAAACAAGGTCTAATTCATGTTTGAGTCACTCTGTAAGAACCATTTTGCTGTACTGTTTAAGCTCGATGAAAGGAACATTGTTGACACTTTTCAGCAAGTTGCAATCATGTAATACAGAAATAAACAGTTTCTCAAAAACAAGGTCACTCTGTAAGTACCATGTTTGTTGAACTGCTTAATCAGGATGATAAGAACACTGTTGACACTTTTCAGCAAGTTGCAATGATGTAATAAAGAAATAAACAGTTTCTCAAAAACAAGGTCACTCTGTAAGTACCATTTTGCTGTACTGTTTAAACTCGATGAAAGGAACACTGTTAACACTTTTCAGCAAGTTGCAATCATGAAATACAGAAATAAAGAGTTTTTCAAAAACAAGGTCTAATTCATGTTTGAGTCACTCTGTAAGAACCATTTTGCTGTACTGTTTAAGCTCGATGAAAGGAACATTGTTGACACTTTTCAGCAAGTTGCAATCATGAAATACAGAAATAAAGAGTTTTTCAAAAACAAGGTCTAAGTCACGTTTGAGTCACTCTGTAAGTACCATTTTGCTGTACTGTTTAAACTCGATGAAAGGAACATTGTTAACACTTTTCAGCAAGTTGCAATCATGAAATACAGAAATAAAGAGTTTTTCAAAAACAAGGTCTAATTCATGTTTGAGTCACTCTGTAAGAACCATTTTGCTGTACTGTTTAAGCTCGATGAAAGGAACATTGTTGACACTTTTCAGCAAGTTGCAATCATGTAATACAGAAATAAACAGTTTCTCAAAAACAAGGTCACTCTGTAAAAGTACCATGTTTGTTGAACTGCTTAATCAGGATGATAAGAACACTGTTGACACTTTTCAGCAAGTTGCAATGATGTAATAAAGAAATAAACAGTTTCTCAAAAACAAGGTCACTCTGTAAGTACCATGTTTGTCGAACTGCTTAATCAGGATGATAAGAACACTGTTGACACTTTTCAGCAAGTTGCAATCATGAAATACAGAAATAAAGAGTTTTTCAAAAACAAGGTCTAAGTCATGTTTGAGTCACTCTGTAAGTACCATTTTGCTGTACTGTTTAACCTCGATGAAAGGAACATTGTTGACACTTTTCAGCAAGTTGCAATCATGTAATACAGAAATAAAAAGTTTCTCAAAAACAAGGTCACTCTGTAAGTACCATGTTTGTCGAACTGCTTAATCAGGATGATAAGAACACTGTTGACACTTTTCAGCAAGTTGCAATCATGAAATACAGAAATAAACAGTTTCTCAAAAACAAGGTCACTCTGAAGGTATCATTTTGCTGTACTGTTTAAACTCAATGAAGAACCCTGTTAACACTTTTCAGCAAGATGCAATCATGAAATACAGAAATAAACAGTTTCTCAAAAACAAGGTCACTCTGTAAGTACCATGTTTGTTGAACTGCTTAATCAGGATGATAAGAACACTGTTGACACTTTTCAGCAAGTTGCAATGATGTAATAAAGAAATAAACAGTTTCTCAAAAACATGGTCACTCTGTAAGTACCATTTTGCTGTACTGTTTAAACTCGATGGAACACTGTTAACACTTTTCAGCAAGATGCAATCATGAAATACAGAAATAAATAGTTTTTCAAAAACAAGGTCTAAATCATGTTTGATGCACTCTGTAAGAACCATTTTTGCTGTATACCTTAATCAGGATGATAGGAACACTGTTGACACTTTTCAGCAAGTTGCAATCATGTAATACAGAAATAAACAGTTTCTCAAAAACAAGGTCACTCTGTAAGTACCATGTTTGTTGAACTGCTTAATCAGGATGATAAGAACACTGTTGACACTTTTCAGCAAGTTGCAATGATGTAATAAAGAAATAAACAGTTTCTCAAAAACAAGGTCACTCTGTAAGTACCATGTTTGTCGAACTGCTTAATCAGGATGATAAGAACACTGTTGACACTTTTCAGCAAGTTGCAATCATGAAATACAGAAATAAAGAGTTTTTCAAAAACAAGGTCTAAGTCATGTTTGAGTCACTCTGTAAGTACCATTTTGCTGTACTGTTTAACCTCGATGAAAGGAACATTGTTGACACTTTTCAGCAAGTTGCAATCATGTAATACAGAAATAAAAAGTTTCTCAAAAACAAGGTCACTCTGTAAGTACCATGTTTGTCGAACTGCTTAATCAGGACGGTAAGAACACTGTTGACACTTTTCAGCAAGTTGCAATCATGAAATACAGAAATAAAAAGTTTCTCAAAAACACGGTCACTCTGAAGGTATCATTTTGCTGTACTGTTTAAACTCAATGAAGAACCCTGTTAACACTTTTCAGCAAGATGCAATCATGAAATACAGAAATAAATAGTTTTTCAAAAACAAGGTCTAAATCATGTTTGATGCACTCTGTAAGAACCATTTTTGCTGTATACCTTAATCAGGATGATAGGAACACTGTTGACACTTTTCAGCAAGTTGCAATCATGTAATACAGAAATAAACAGTTTCTCAAAAACAAGGTCACTCTGTAAGTACCATGTTTGTTGAACTGCTTAATCAGAATGATAAGAACACTGTTGACACTTTTCAGCAAGTTGCAATGATGTAATAAAGAAATAAACAGTTTCTCAAAAACAAGGTCACTCTGTAAGTACCATTTTGCTGTACTGTTTAAACTCGATGAAAGGAACACTGTTAACACTTTTCAGCAAGTTGCAATCATGAAATACAGAAATAAAGAGTTTTTCAAAAACAAGGTCTAATTCATGTTTGAGTCACTCTGTAAGAACCATTTTGCTGTACTGTTTAAGCTCGATGAAAGGAACATTGTTGACACTTTTCAGCAAGTTGCAATCATGTAATACAGAAATAAACAGTTTCTCAAAAACAAGGTCACTCTGTAAGTACCATGTTTGTTGAACTGCTTAATCAGGATGATAAGAACACTGTTGACACTTTTCAGCAAGTTGCAATGATGTAATAAAGAAATAAACAGTTTCTCAAAAACAAGGTCACTCTGTAAGTACCATGTTTGTCGAACTGCTTAATCAGGATGATAAGAACACTGTTGACACTTTTCAGCAAGTTGCAATCATGAAATACAGAAATAAAGAGTTTTTCAAAAACAAGGTCTAAGTCATGTTTGAGTCACTCTGTAAGTACCATTTTGCTGTACTGTTTAACCTCGATGAAAGGAACATTGTTGACACTTTTCAGCAAGTTGCAATCATGTAATACAGAAATAAAAAGTTTCTCAAAAACAAGGTCACTCTGTAAGTACCATGTTTGTCGAACTGCTTAATCAGGATGATAAGAACACTGTTGACACTTTTCAGCAAGTTGCAATCATGAAATACAGAAATAAACAGTTTCTCAAAAACAAGGTCACTCTGAAGGTATCATTTTGCTGTACTGTTTAAACTCAATGAAGAACCCTGTTAACACTTTTCAGCAAGATGCAATCATGAAATACAGAAATAAACAGTTTTTCAAAAACAAGGTCTAAGTCATGTTTGATGCACTCTGTAAGAACCATTTTTGCTGTATACCTTAATCAGGATGATAGGAACACTGTTGACACTTTTCAGCAAGTTGCAATCATGTAATACAGAAATAAACAGTTTCTCAAAAACAAGGTCACTCTGTAAGTACCATGTTTGTTGAACTGCTTAATCAGGATGATAAGAACACTGTTGACACTTTTCAGCAAGTTGCAATGATGTAATAAAGAAATAAACAGTTTCTCAAAAACATGGTCACTCTGTAAGTACCATTTTGCTGTACTGTTTAAACTCGATGAAAGGAACACTGTTAACACTTTTCAGCAAGATGCAATCATGAAATAAAGAAATAAATAGTTTTTCAAAAACAAGGTCTAAATCATGTTTGATGCACTCTGTAAGAACCATTTTTGCTGTATACCTTAATCAGGATGATAGGAACACTGTTGACACTTTTCAGCAAGTTGCAAACATGTAATACAGAAATAAACAGTTTCTCAAAAACAAGGTCACTCTGTAAGTACCATGTTTGTTGAACTGCTTAATCAGGATGATAAGAACACTGTTGACACTTTTCAGCAAGTTGCAATGATGTAATAAAGAAATAAACAGTTTCTCAAAAACAAGGTCACTCTGTAAGTACCATTTTGCTGTACTGTTTAAACTCGATGAAAGGAACACTGTTAACACTTTTCAGCAAGTTGCAATCATGAAATACAGAAATAAAGAGTTTTTCAAAAACAAGGTCTAAGTCACGTTTGAGTCACTCTGTAAGTACCATTTTGCTGTACTGTTTAAACTCGATGAAAGGAACACTGTTAACACTTTTCAGCAAGTTGCAATCATGAAATACAGAAATAAACAGTTTTTCAAAAACAAGGTCTAAGTCATGTTTGAGTCACTCTGTAAGTACCATTTTGCTGTACTGTTTAAGCTCGATGAAAGGAACATTGTTGACACTTTTCAGCAAGTTGCAATCATGAAATACAGAAATAAAGAGTTTTTCAAAAACAAGGTCTAAGTCATGTTTGAGTCACTCTGTAAGTACCATTTTGCTGTACTGTTTAACCTCGATGAAAGGAACATTGTTGACACTTTTCAGCAAGTTGCAATCATGTAATACAGAAATAAAAAGTTTCTCAAAAACAAGGTCACTCTGTAAGTACCATGTTTGTCGAACTGCTTAATCAGGATGATAAGAACACTGTTGACACTTTTCAGCAAGTTGCAATCATGAAATACAGAAATAAACAGTTTCTCAAAAACAAGGTCACTCTGAAGGTATCATTTTGCTGTACTGTTTAAACTCAATGAAGAACCCTGTTAACACTTTTCAGCAAGATGCAATCATGAAATACAGAAATAAACAGTTTTTCAAAAACAAGGTCTAAGTCATGTTTGATGCACTCTGTAAGAACCATTTTTGCTGTATACCTTAATCAGGATGATAGGAACACTGTTGACACTTTTCAGCAAGTTGCAATCATGTAATACAGAAATAAACAGTTTCTCAAAAACAAGGTCACTCTGTAAGTACCATGTTTGTTGAACTGCTTAATCAGGATGATAAGAACACTGTTGACACTTTTCAGCAAGTTGCAATGATGTAATAAAGAAATAAACAGTTTCTCAAAAACATGGTCACTCTGTAAGTACCATTTTGCTGTACTGTTTAAACTCGATGGAACACTGTTAACACTTTTCAGCAAGATGCAATCATGAAATACAGAAATAAATAGTTTTTCAAAAACAAGGTCTAAATCATGTTTGATGCACTCTGTAAGAACCATTTTTGCTGTATACCTTAATCAGGATGATAGGAACACTGTTGACACTTTTCAGCAAGTTGCAATCATGTAATACAGAAATAAACAGTTTCTCAAAAACAAGGTCACTCTGTAAGTACCATGTTTGTTGAACTGCTTAATCAGGATGATAAGAACACTGTTGACACTTTTCAGCAAGTTGCAATGATGTAATAAAGAAATAAACAGTTTCTCAAAAACAAGGTCACTCTGTAAGTACCATGTTTGTCGAACTGCTTAATCAGGATGATAAGAACACTGTTGACACTTTTCAGCAAGTTGCAATCATGAAATACAGAAATAAAGAGTTTTTCAAAAACAAGGTCTAAGTCATGTTTGAGTCACTCTGTAAGTACCATTTTGCTGTACTGTTTAACCTCGATGAAAGGAACATTGTTGACACTTTTCAGCAAGTTGCAATCATGTAATACAGAAATAAAAAGTTTCTCAAAAACAAGGTCACTCTGTAAGTACCATGTTTGTCGAACTGCTTAATCAGGACGGTAAGAACACTGTTGACACTTTTCAGCAAGTTGCAATCATGAAATACAGAAATAAAAAGTTTCTCAAAAACAAGGTCACTCTGAAGGTATCATTTTGCTGTACTGTTTAAACTCAATGAAGAACCCTGTTAACACTTTTCAGCAAGATGCAATCATGAAATACAGAAATAAATAGTTTTTCAAAAACAAGGTCTAAATCATGTTTGATGCACTCTGTAAGAACCATTTTTGCTGTATACCTTAATCAGGATGATAGGAACACTGTTGACACTTTTCAGCAAGTTGCAATCATGTAATACAGAAATAAACAGTTTCTCAAAAACAAGGTCACTCTGTAAGTACCATGTTTGTTGAACTGCTTAATCAGAATGATAAGAACACTGTTGACACTTTTCAGCAAGTTGCAATGATGTAATAAAGAAATAAACAGTTTCTCAAAAACAAGGTCACTCTGTAAGTACCATTTTGCTGTACTGTTTAAACTCGATGAAAGGAACACTGTTAACACTTTTCAGCAAGTTGCAATCATGAAATACAGAAATAAAGAGTTTTTCAAAAACAAGGTCTAATTCATGTTTGAGTCACTCTGTAAGAACCATTTTGCTGTACTGTTTAAGCTCGATGAAAGGAACATTGTTGACACTTTTCAGCAAGTTGCAATCATGTAATACAGAAATAAACAGTTTCTCAAAAACAAGGTCACTCTGTAAGTACCATGTTTGTTGAACTGCTTAATCAGGATGATAAGAACACTGTTGACACTTTTCAGCAAGTTGCAATGATGTAATAAAGAAATAAACAGTTTCTCAAAAACAAGGTCACTCTGTAAGTACCATGTTTGTCGAACTGCTTAATCAGGATGATAAGAACACTGTTGACACTTTTCAGCAAGTTGCAATCATGAAATACAGAAATAAAGAGTTTTTCAAAAACAAGGTCTAAGTCATGTTTGAGTCACTCTGTAAGTACCATTTTGCTGTACTGTTTAACCTCGATGAAAGGAACATTGTTGACACTTTTCAGCAAGTTGCAATCATGTAATACAGAAATAAAAAGTTTCTCAAAAACAAGGTCACTCTGTAAGTACCATGTTTGTCGAACTGCTTAATCAGGATGATAAGAACACTGTTGACACTTTTCAGCAAGTTGCAATCATGAAATACAGAAATAAACAGTTTCTCAAAAACAAGGTCACTCTGAAGGTATCATTTTGCTGTACTGTTTAAACTCAATGAAGAACCCTGTTAACACTTTTCAGCAAGATGCAATCATGAAATACAGAAATAAACAGTTTTTCAAAAACAAGGTCTAAGTCATGTTTGATGCACTCTGTAAGAACCATTTTTGCTGTATACCTTAATCAGGATGATAGGAACACTGTTGACACTTTTCAGCAAGTTGCAATCATGTAATACAGAAATAAACAGTTTCTCAAAAACAAGGTCACTCTGTAAGTACCATGTTTGTTGAACTGCTTAATCAGGATGATAAGAACACTGTTGACACTTTTCAGCAAGTTGCAATGATGTAATAAAGAAATAAACAGTTTCTCAAAAACATGGTCACTCTGTAAGTACCATTTTGCTGTACTGTTTAAACTCGATGAAAGGAACACTGTTAACACTTTTCAGCAAGATGCAATCATGAAATAAAGAAATAAATAGTTTTTCAAAAACAAGGTCTAAATCATGTTTGATGCACTCTGTAAGAACCATTTTTGCTGTATACCTTAATCAGGATGATAGGAACACTGTTGACACTTTTCAGCAAGTTGCAAACATGTAATACAGAAATAAACAGTTTCTCAAAAACAAGGTCACTCTGTAAGTACCATGTTTGTTGAACTGCTTAATCAGGATGATAAGAACACTGTTGACACTTTTCAGCAAGTTGCAATGATGTAATAAAGAAATAAACAGTTTCTCAAAAACAAGGTCACTCTGTAAGTACCATTTTGCTGTACTGTTTAAACTCGATGAAAGGAACACTGTTAACACTTTTCAGCAAGTTGCAATCATGAAATACAGAAATAAAGAGTTTTTCAAAAACAAGGTCTAAGTCACGTTTGAGTCACTCTGTAAGTACCATTTTGCTGTACTGTTTAAACTCGATGAAAGGAACACTGTTAACACTTTTCAGCAAGTTGCAATCATGAAATACAGAAATAAACAGTTTTTCAAAAACAAGGTCTAAGTCATGTTTGAGTCACTCTGTAAGTACCATTTTGCTGTACTGTTTAAGCTCGATGAAAGGAACATTGTTGACACTTTTCAGCAAGTTGCAATCATGAAATACAGAAATAAAGAGTTTTTCAAAAACAAGGTCTAATTCATGTTTGAGTCACTCTGTAAGAACCATTTTGCTGTACTGTTTAAGCTCGATGAAAGGAACATTGTTGACACTTTTCAGCAAGTTGCAATCATGAAATACAGAAATAAACAGTTTTTCAAAAACAAGGTCTAAGTCATGTTTGAGTCAATCTGTAAGTACCATTTTTGCTGTACTGTTTAAACTCGATGAAAGGAACACTGTTAACACTTTTCAGCAAGTTGCAATCATGAAATACAGAAATAAAGAGTTTTTCAAAAACAATGTCTAATTCATGTTTGAGTCACTCTGTAAGAACCATTTTGCTGTACTGTTTAAGCTCGATGAAAGGAACATTGTTGACACTTTTCAGCAAGTTGCAATCATGAAATACAGAAATAAATAGTTTTTCACAAACAAGGTCTAAATCATGTTTGATGCACTCTGTAAGAACCATATTTGTTGTACTAAATCATGTTTGATGCACTCTGTAAGAACCATATTTGCTGTATTCCTTAATCAGGATGATAGGAACACTGTTGACACTTTTCAGCAAGTTGCAATCATGTAATACAGAAATAAACAGTTTCTCAAAAACAAGGTCACTCTGTAAGTACCATTTTTGTTGAACTGCTTAATCAGGATGATAAGAACACTGTTGACACTTTTCAGCAAGTTGCAATCATGAAATACAGAAATAAAGAGTTTTTCAAAAACAAGGTCTAAGTCATGTTTGAGTCACTCTGTAAGTACCATTTTGCTGTACTGTTTAACCTCGATGAAAGGAACATTGTTGACACTTTTCAGCAAGTTGCAATCATGTAATACAGAAATAAAAAGTTTCTCAAAAACAAGGTCACTCTGTAAGTACCATGTTTGTCGAACTGCTTAATCAGGATGATAAGAACACTGTTGACACTTTTCAGCAAGTTGCAATCATGAAATACAGAAATAAACAGTTTCTCAAAAACAAGGTCACTCTGAAGGTATCATTTTGCTGTACTGTTTAAACTCAATGAAGAACCCTGTTAACACTTTTCAGCAAGATGCAATCATGAAATACAGAAATAAACAGTTTTTCAAAAACAAGGTCTAAGTCATGTTTGATGCACTCTGTAAGAACCATTTTTGCTGTATACCTTAATCAGGATGATAGGAACACTGTTGACACTTTTCAGCAAGTTGCAATCATGTAATACAGAAATAAACAGTTTCTCAAAAACAAGGTCACTCTGTAAGTACCATGTTTGTTGAACTGCTTAATCAGGATGATAAGAACACTGTTGACACTTTTCAGCAAGTTGCAATGATGTAATAAAGAAATAAACAGTTTCTCAAAAACATGGTCACTCTGTAAGTACCATTTTGCTGTACTGTTTAAACTCGATGAAAGGAACACTGTTAACACTTTTCAGCAAGATGCAATCATGAAATAAAGAAATAAATAGTTTTTCAAAAACAAGGTCTAAATCATGTTTGATGCACTCTGTAAGAACCATTTTTGCTGTATACCTTAATCAGGATGATAGGAACACTGTTGACACTTTTCAGCAAGTTGCAATCATGTAATACAGAAATAAACAGTTTCTCAAAAACAAGGTCACTCTGTAAGTACCATGTTTGTTGAACTGCTTAATCAGGATGATAAGAACACTGTTGACACTTTTCAGCAAGTTGCAATGATGTAATAAAGAAATAAACAGTTTCTCAAAAACAAGGTCACTCTGTAAGTACCATTTTGCTGTACTGTTTAAACTCGATGAAAGGAACACTGTTAACACTTTTCAGCAAGTTGCAATCATGAAATACAGAAATAAACAGTTTTTCAAAAACAAGGTCTAAGTCATGTTTGAGTCAATCTGTAAGTACCATTTTTGCTGTACTGTTTAAACTCGATGAAAGGAACACTGTTAACACTTTTCAGCAAGTTGCAATCATGAAATACAGAAATAAAGAGTTTTTCAAAAACAAGGTCTAATTCATGTTTGAGTCACTCTGTAAGAACCATTTTGCTGTACTGTTTAAGCTCGATGAAAGGAACATTGTTGACACTTTTCAGCAAGTTGCAATCATGAAATACAGAAATAAATAGTTTTTCACAAACAAGGTCTAAATCATGTTTGATGCACTCTGTAAGAACCATATTTGTTGTACTAAATCATGTTTGATGCACTCTGTATGAACCATATTTGCTGTATTCCTTAATCAGGATGATAGGAACACTGTTGACACTTTTCAGCAAGTTGCAATCATGTAATACAGAAATAAACAGTTTCTCAAAAACAAGGTCACTCTGTAAGTACCATGTTTGTTGAACTGCTTAATCAGGATGATAAGAACACTGTTGACACTTTTCAGCAAGTTGCAATCATGAAATACAGAAATAAAGAGTTTTTCAAAAACAAGGTCTAAGTCATGTTTGAGTCACTCTGTAAGTACCATTTTGCTGTACTGTTTAACCTCGATGAAAGGAACATTGTTGACACTTTTCAGCAAGTTGCAATCATGTAATACAGAAATAAAAAGTTTCTCAAAAACAAGGTCACTCTGTAAGTACCATGTTTGTCGAACTGCTTAATCAGGATGATAAGAACACTGTTGACACTTTTCAGCAAGTTGCAATCATGAAATACAGAAATAAACAGTTTCTCAAAAACAAGGTCACTCTGTAAGTACCATGTTTGTCGAACTGCTTAATCAGGATGATAAGAACACTGTTGACACTTTTCAGCAAGATGCAATCTTGAAATACAGAAATAAACAGTTTTTCAAAAACAAGGTCTAAGTCATGTTTGATGCACTCTGTAAGAACCATTTTTGCTGTATACCTTAATCAGGATGATAGGAACACTGTTGACACTTTTCAGCAAGTTGCAATCATGTAATACAGAAATAAACAGTTTCTCAAAAACAAGGTCACTCTGTAAGTACCATGTTTGTTGAACTGCTTAATCAGGATGATAAGAACACTGTTGACACTTTTCAGCAAGTTGCAATCATGAAATACAGAAATAAAGAGTTTTTCAAAAACAAGGTCTAAGTCATGTTTGAGTCACTCTGTAAGTACCATTTTGCTGTACTGTTTAACCTCGATGAAAGGAACATTGTTGACACTTTTCAGCAAGTTGCAATCATGTAATACAGAAATAAAAAGTTTCTCAAAAACAAGGTCACTCTGTAAGTACCATGTTTGTCGAACTGCTTAACCTGTTGGGTCTAGGGGGCAGCATTTGCACGTCTGGATAAAAAAAATGTACCCGATTTAATCTGGTTACTAATCCTACCCAGTAACTAGAATATGCATATACTTATTATATATGGATAGAAAACACTCTAAAGTTTCCAAAACTGTTTGAATGGTGTCTGTGAGTATAACAGAACTCATTTGGCAGGCAAAACCCTGAGACATTTTCTGACAGGAAGTGGATACCTGATGTGTTGTATTGACTTTAAACCTCTCCCATTGAAAAACACAGGGGTTTAGGAATATTTTGGCACTTCCTATTGCTTCCACTAGATGTCACCAGCCTTTACAAAGTGTTTTGAGTCTTCTGGAGGGAGATCTGACCGAACAAGAGCCATGGAACGGTGATGTCCCATTAGACACCTGGCGCGCTACTTAATGTTGGGTACCCTCGTTCCAATACGTTATAAAAGGCTATGCATTCGTCCACCTTGAATATTATTCATGTTCTGGTTAAAAAAGGCCCTAATGATTTATGCTATACAACGTTTGACATGTTTGAACGAACGGAAATATATTTTTTCCCCTCGTTCATGACGAGAAGTCCGGCTGGCTTACATCATGTGCTAACGAGACGGAGATTTTTGGACATAAATGATGAGCTTTTTTGAACAAAACTACATTCGTTATGGACCTGTGATACCTGGAAGTGACATCTGATGAAGAGAATCAAAGGTAATGGATTATTTACATAGTATTTTCGATTTTAGATCTCCCCAACATGACGTCTAGTCTGTATCGCAACGCGTATTTTTCTGGGCACAGTGCTCAGATTATTGCAAAGTGTGATTTCCCAGTAAGGTTATTTTTAAATCTGGCAAGTTGATTGCGTTCAAAAGATGTAAATCTATAATTCTTTAAATGACAATATAATATTTTACCAATGTTTTCTAATTTTAATTATTTAATTTGTGACGCTGACTTGACTGCCGGTTATTGGAGGGAAACGATTTCCTCAACATCAATGCCATAGTAAAACGCTGTTTTTGTATATAAATATGAACTTGATAGAACTAAAAATGCATGCATTGTCTAACATAATGTCCTAGGAGTGTCATCTGATGGAGATTGTAAAAGGTTAGTGTATCATTTTAGCTGGTTTTATGGTTTTGGTGACCCTGTCTTTGACTTGACAAAACATTACACACAACTCTTGTAAATGTACTGTCCTAACATACTCTAAATTTATGCTTTCGCCGTAAAACCTTTTTGAAATCGTAAAACGTGGTTAGATTAAGGAGATGTTTATCTTTCAAATGGTGTAACATAGTTGTATTTTTGAAAAATTTGAATTTTGACATTTATTTGGATTCAAATTTGCCGCTCTTGAAATGCACCTGCTGTTGATGGAGTGCACCACAGGTGGCACGCTAGCGTCCCACCTAGCCCCAAGAGGTTAATCAGGATGATAAGAACACTGTTGACACTTTTCAGCAAGTTGCAATCATGAAATACAGAAATAAACAGTTTCTCAAAAACAAGGTCACTCTGAAGGTATCATTTTGCTGTACTGTTTAAACTCAATGAAGAACCCTGTTAACACTTTTCAGCAAGATGCAATCATGAAATACAGAAATAAACAGTTTTTCAAAAACAAGGTCTAAGTCATGTTTGATGCACTCTGTAAGAACCATTTTTGCTGTATACCTTAATCAGGATGATAGGAACACTGTTGACACTTTTCAGCAAGTTGCAATCATGTAATACAGAAATAAACAGTTTCTCAAAAACAAGGTCACTCTGTAAGTACCATGTTTGTTGAACTGCTTAACCTGTTGGGTCTAGGGGGCAGCATTTGCACGTCTGGATAAAAAAAATGTACCCGATTTAATCTGGTTACTAATCCTACCCAGTAACTAGAATATGCATATACTTATTATATATGGATAGAAAACACTCTAAAGTTTCCAAAACTGTTTGAATGGTGTCTGTGAGTATAACAGAACTCATTTGGCAGGCAAAACCCTGAGACATTTTCTGACAGGAAGTGGATACCTGATGTGTTGTATTGAGTTTAAACCTCTCCCATTGAAAAACACAGGGGTTTAGGAATATTTTGGCACTTCCTATTGCTTCCACTAGATGTCACCAGCCTTTACAAAGTGTTTTGAGTCTTCTGGAGGGAGATCTGACCGAACAAGAGCCATGGAACGGTGATGTCCCATTAGACACCTGGCGCGCTACTTCATGTTGGGTACCCTCGTTCCAATACGTTATAAAAGGCTATGCATTCGTCCACCTTGAATATTATTCATGTTCTGGTTAAAAAAGGCCCTAATGATTTATGCTATACAACGTTTGACATGTTTGAACGAACGGAAATATATTTTTTCCCCTCGTTCATGACGAGAAGTCCGGCTGGCTTACATCATGTGCTAACGAGACGGAGATTTTTGGACATAAATGATGAGCTTTTTTGAACAAAACTACATTCGTTATGGACCTGTGATACCTGGAAGTGACATCTGATGAAGAGAATCAAAGGTAATGGATTATTTACATAGTATTTTCGATTTTAGATCTCCCCAACATGACGTCTAGTCTGTATCGCAACGCGTATTTTTCTGGGCACAGTGCTCAGATTATTGCAAAGTGTGATTTCCCAGTAAGGTTATTTTTAAATCTGGCAAGTTGATTGCGTTCAAAAGATGTAAATCTATAATTCTTTAAATGACAATATAATATTTTACCAATGTTTTCTAATTTTAATTATTTAATTTGTGACGCTGACTTGACTGCCGGTTATTGGAGGGAAACGATTTCCTCAACATCAATGCCATAGTAAAACGCTGTTTTTGTATATAAATATGAACTTGATAGAACTAAAAATGCATGCATTGTCTAACATAATGTCCTAGGAGTGTCATCTGATGGAGATTGTAAAAGGTTAGTGTATCATTTTAGCTGGTTTTATGGTTTTGGTGACCCTGTCTTTGACTTGACAAAACATTACACACAACTCTTGTAAATGTACTGTCCTAACATACTCTAAATTTATGCTTTCGCCGTAAAACCTTTTTGAAATCGTAAAACGTGGTTAGATTAAGGAGATGTTTATCTTTCAAATGGTGTAACATAGTTGTATTTTTGAAAAATTTGAATTTTGACATTTATTTGGATTCAAATTTGCCGCTCTTGAAATGCACCTGCTGTTGATGGAGTGCACCACAGGTGGCACGCTAGCGTCCCACCTAGCCCCAAGAGGTTAATCAGGATGATAAGAACACTGTTGACACTTTTCAGCAAGTTGCAATGATGTAATAAAGAAATAAACAGTTTCTCAAAAACATGGTCACTCTGTAAGTACCATTTTGCTGTACTGTTTAAACTCGATGAAAGGAACACTGTTAACACTTTTCAGCAAGATGCAATCATGAAATACAGAAATAAATAGTTTTTCAAAAACAAGGTCTAAATCATGTTTGATGCACTCTGTAAGAACCATTTTTGCTGTATACCTTAATCAGGATGATAGGAACACTGTTGACACTTTTCAGCAAGTTGCAATCATGTAATACAGAAATAAACAGTTTCTCAAAAACAAGGTCACTCTGTAAGTACCATGTTTGTTGAACTGCTTAATCAGGATGATAAGAACACTGTTGACACTTTTCAGCAAGTTGCAATGATGTAATAAAGAAATAAACAGTTTCTCAAAAACAAGGTCACTCTGTAAGTACCATTTTGCTGTACTGTTTAAACTCGATGAAAGGAACACTGTTAACACTTTTCAGCAAGTTGCAATCATGAAATACAGAAATAAAGAGTTTTTCAAAAACAAGGTCTAAGTCACGTTTGAGTCACTCTGTAAGTACCATTTTGCTGTACTGTTTAAACTCGATGAAAGGAACACTGTTAACACTTTTCAGCAAGTTGCAATCATGAAATACAGAAATAAACAGTTTTTCAAAAACAAGGTCTAAGTCATGTTTGAGTCAATCTGTAAGTACCATTTTTGCTGTACTGTTTAAACTCGATGAAAGGAACACTGTTAACACTTTTCAGCAAGTTGCAATCATGAAATACAGAAATAAAGAGTTTTTCAAAAACAAGGTCTAATTCATGTTTGAGTCACTCTGTAAGAACCATTTTGCTGTACTGTTTAAGCTCGATGAAAGGAACATTGTTGACACTTTTCAGCAAGTTGCAATCATGAAATACAGAAATAAATAGTTTTTCACAAACAAGGTCTAAATCATGTTTGATGCACTCTGTAAGAACCATATTTGTTGTACTAAATCATGTTTGATGCACTCTGTAAGAACCATATTTGCTGTATTCCTTAATCAGGATGATAGGAACACTGTTGACACTTTTCAGCAAGTTGCAATCATGTAATACAGAAATAAACAGTTTCTCAAAAACAAGGTCACTCTGTAAGTACCATGTTTGTTGAACTGCTTAATCAGGATGATAAGAACACTGTTGACACTTTTCAGCAAGTTGCAATCATGAAATACAGAAATAAAGAGTTTTTCAAAAACAAGGTCTAAGTCATGTTTGAGTCACTCTGTAAGTACCATTTTGCTGTACTGTTTAACCTCGATGAAAGGAACATTGTTGACACTTTTCAGCAAGTTGCAATCATGTAATACAGAAATAAAAAGTTTCTCAAAAACAAGGTTGCTCTGTAAGTACCATGTTTGTCGAACTGCTTAATCAGGATGATAAGAACACTGTTGACACTTTTCAGCAAGTTGCAATCATGAAATACAGAAATAAACAGTTTCTCAAAAACAAGGTCACTCTGTAAGTACCATGTTTGTCGAACTGCTTAATCAGGATGATAAGAACACTGTTGACACTTTTCAGCAAGATGCAATCATGAAATACAGAAATAAACAGTTTTTCAAAAACAAGGTCTAAGTCATGTTTGATGCACTCTGTAAGAACCATTTTTGCTGTATACCTTAATCAGGATGATAGGAACACTGTTGACACTTTTCAGCAAGTTGCAATCATGTAATACAGAAATAAACAGTTTCTCAAAAACAAGGTCACTCTGTAAGTACCATATTTGTTGAACTGCTTAATCAGGATGAGAAGAACACTGTTGACACTTTTCAGCAAGTTGCAATGATGTAATAAAGAAATAAACAGTTTCTCAAAAACATGGTCACTCTGTAAGTACCATTTTGCTGTACTGTTTAAACTCGATGAAAGGAACACTGTTAACACTTTTCAGCAAGATGCAATCATGAAATACAGAAATAAATAGTTTTTCAAAAACAAGGTCTAAATCATGTTTGATGCACTCTGTAAGAACCATTTTTGCTGTATACCTTAATCAGCATGATAGGAACACTGTTGACACTTTTCAGCAAGTTGCAATCATGTAATACAGAAATAAACAGTTTCTCAAAAACAAGGTCACTCTGTAAGTACCATTTTGCTGTACTGTTTAAACTCGATGAAAGGAACACTGTTAACACTTTTCAGCAAGTTGCAATCATGAAATACAGAAATAAACAGTTTTTCAAAAACAAGGTCTAAGTCACGTTTGAGTCACTCTGTAAGTACCATTTTGCTGTACTGTTTAAACTCGATGAAAGGAACACTGTTAACACTTTTCAGCAAGTTGCAATCATGAAATACAGAAATAAACAGTTTTTCAAAAACAAGGTCTAAGTCATGTTTGAGTCACTCTGTAAGTACCATTTTTGCTGTACTGTTTAAACTCGATGAAAGGAACACTGTTAACACTTTTCAGCAAGTTGCAATCATGAAATACAGAAATAAAGAGTTTTTCAAAAACAAGGTCTAAGTCATGTTTGAGTCACTCTGTAAGTACCATTTTGCTGTACTGTTTAACCTCGATGAAAGGAACATTGTTGACTCTTTTCAGCAAGTTGCAATCATGAAATACAGAAATGAACAGTTTTTCAAAAACAAGGTCTAAGTCATGTTTGAGTCACTCTGTAAGAACCATTTTGCTGTACTGTTTAAGCTCGATGAAAGGAACATTGTTGACACTTTTCAGCAAGTTGCAATCATGAAATACAGAAATAAATAGTTTTTCACAAACAAGGTCTAAATCATGTTTGATGCACTCTGTAAGAACCATATTTGTTGTACTAAATCATGTTTGATGCACTCTGTAAGAACCATATTTGCTGTATTCCTTAATCAGGATGATAGGAACACTGTTGACACTTTTCAGCAAGTTGCAATCATGTAATACAGAAATAAACAGTTTCTCAAAAACAAGGTCACTCTGTAAGTACCATGTTTGTTGAACTGCTTAAACTCGATGAAAGGAACACTGTTAACACTTTTCAGCAAGTTGCAATCATGAAATACAGAAATAAAGAGTTTTTCAAAAACAAGGTCTTAATTCATGTTTGAGTCACTGGTAAGTACCATTTTGCTGTACTGTTTAAGCTCGATGAAAGGAACATTGTTGACACTTTTCAGCAAGTTGCAATCATGAAATACAGAAATAAAGAGTTTTTCAAAAACAAGGTCTAAGTCATGTTTGAGTCACTTTTAAGTACCATTTTGCTGTACTGTTTAACCTCGATGAAAGGAACCTTGTTGACACTTTTCAGCAAGTTGCAATCATGTAATACAGAAATAAAAAGTTTCTCAAAAACAAGGTCACTCTGTAAGTACCATGTTTGTCGAACTGCTTAATCAGGATGATAAGAACACTGTTGACACTTTTCAGCAAGTTGCAATCATGAAATACAGAAATAAAGAGTTTTTCAAAAACAAGGTCTAAGTCATGTTTGAGTCACTCTTATAAGTACCATTTTGCTGTACTGTTTAACCTCGATGAAAGGAACATTGTTGACACTTTTCAGCAAGTTGCAATCATGTAATACAGAAATAAAAAGTTTCTCAAAAACAAGGTCACTCTGTAAGTACCATGTTTGTCGAACTGCTTAATCAGGATGATAAGAACACTGTTGATACTTTTCAGCAAGTTGCAATCATGAAATACAGAAATAAACAGTTTCTCAAAAACAAGGTCACTCTGAAAGTATCATTTTGCTGTACTGTTTAAACTCAATGAAGAACCCTGTTAACACTTTTCAGCAAGATGCAATCATGAAATACAGAAATAAACAGTTTTTCAAAAACAAGGTCTAAGTCATGTTTGAGTCACAGTGTAAGTACCATTTTGCTGTACTGTTTAAGCTCGATGAAAGGAACATTGTTGACTCTTTTCAGCAAGTTGCAATCATGAAATACAGAAATAAACAGTTTTTCAAAAACAAGGTCTAAGTCATGTTTGAGTCACTCTGTAAGAACCATTTTGCTGTACTGTTTAAGCTCGATGAAAGGAACATTGTTGACACTTTTCAGCAAGTTGCAATCATGAAATACAGAAATAAATAGTTTTTCACAAACAAGGTCTAAATCATGTTTGATGCACTCTGTAAGAACCATATTTGTTGTACTAAATCATGTTTGATGCACTCTGTAAGAACCATATTTGCTGTATTCCTTAATCAGGATGATAGGAACACTGTTGACACTTTTCAGCAAGTTGCAATCATGTAATACAGAAATAAACAGTTTCTCAAAAACAAGGTCACTCTGTAAGTACCATGTTTGTTGAACTGCTTAAACTCGATGAAAGGAACACTGTTAACACTTTTCAGCAAGTTGCAATCATGAAATACAGAAATAAAGAGTTTTTCAAAAACAAGGTCTTAATTCATGTTTGAGTCACTGGTAAGTACCATTTTGCTGTACTGTTTAAGCTCGATGAA
The DNA here is from genome assembly GCF_965601325.2 of Salmo salar. Lineage (NCBI taxonomy): Eukaryota > Metazoa > Chordata > Actinopteri > Salmoniformes > Salmonidae > Salmo > Salmo salar. The sequence goes on from NC_138293.1 coordinate 41,908,059, forward strand.
AGGAACATTGTTGACACTTTTCAGCAAGTTGCAATCATGAAATACAGAAATAAAGAGTTTTTCAAAAACAAGGTCTAAGTCATGTTTGAGTCACTTTTAAGTACCATTTTGCTGTACTGTTTAAGCTCGATGAAAGGAACATTGTTGACACTTTTCAGCACGTTGCAATCATGAAATACAAAAATAAAGTTTTTCAAAAACAAGGTCTAAGTCATGTTTGAGTCAATCTGTAAGTACCATTTTTGCTGTACTGTTTAAACTCGATGAAAGGAACACTGTTAACACTTTTCAGCAAGTTGCAATCATGAAATACAGAAATAAAGAGTTTTTCAAAAACAAGGTCTAATTCATGTTTGAGTCATTGTAAGTACCATTTTGCTGTACTGTTTAACCTCGATGAAAGGAACCTTGTTGGCACTTTTCAGCAAGTTGCAATCATGTAATACAGAAATAAACAGTTTCTCAAAAACAAGGTCACTCTGTAAGTACCATTTTGCTGTACTGTTTAAACTCGATGAAAGGAACACTGTTAACACTTTTCAGCAAGTTGCAATCATGAAATACAGAAATAAAGAGTTTTTCAAAAACAAGGTCTAAGTCACGTTTGAGTCACTCTGTAACCATTTTGCTGTACTGTTTAAACTCGATGAAAGGAACACTGTTAACACTTTTCAGCAAGTTGCAATCATGAAATACAGAAATAAACAGTTTTTCAAAAACAAGGTCTAAGTCATGTTTGAGTCACTCTGTAAGTACCATTTTTGCTGTACTGTTTAAACTCGATGAAAGGAACACTGTTAACACTTTTCAGCAAGTTGCAATCATGAAATACAGAAATAAAGAGTTTTTCAAAAACAAGGTCTAAGTCATGTTTGAGTCACTCTGTAAGTACCATTTTGCTGTACTGTTTAACCTCGATGAAAGGAACATTGTTGACACTTTTCAGCAAGTTGCAATCATGAAATACAGAAATAAACAGTTTTTCAAAAACAAGGTCTAAGTCATGTTTGAGTCACTCTGTAAGTACCATTTTGCTGTACTGTTTAAACTCGATGAAAGGAACACTGTTAACACTTTTCAGCAAGTTGCAATCATGAAATACAGAAATAAACAGTTTCTCAAAAACAAGGTCACTCTGTAAGTACCATGTTTGTTGAACTGCTTAAACTCGATGAAAGGAACACTGTTAACACTTTTCAGCAAGTTGCAATCATGAAATACAGAAATAAAGAGTTTTTCAAAAACAAGGTCTTAATTCATGTTTGAGTCACTGGTAAGTACCATTTTGCTGTACTGTTTAAGCTCGATGAAAGGAACATTGTTGACACTTTTCAGCAAGTTGCAATCATGAAATACAGAAATAAAGAGTTTTTCAAAAACAAGGTCTAATTCATGTTTGAGTCATTGTAAGTACCATTTTGCTGTACTGTTTAACCTCGATGAAAGGAACCTTGTTGACACTTTTCAGCAAGTTGCAATCATGTAATACAGAAATAAACAGTTTCTCAAAAACAAGGTCACTCTGTAAGTACCATTTTGCTGTACTGTTTAAACTCGATGAAAGGAACACTGTTAACACTTTTCAGCAAGTTGCAATCATGAAATACAGAAATAAAGAGTTTTTCAAAAACAAGGTCTAAGTCACGTTTGAGTCACTCTGTAACCATTTTGCTGTACTGTTTAAACTCGATGAAAGGAACACTGTTAACACTTTTCAGCAAGTTGCAATCATGAAATACAGAAATAAACAGTTTTTCAAAAACAAGGTCTAAGTCATGTTTGAGTCACTCTGTAAGTACCATTTTTGCTGTACTGTTTAAACTCGATGAAAGGAACACTGTTAACACTTTTCAGCAAGTTGCAATCATGAAATACAGAAATAAAGAGTTTTTCAAAAACAAGGTCTAAGTCATGTTTGAGTCACTCTGTAAGTACCATTTTGCTGTACTGTTTAACCTCGATGAAAGGAACATTGTTGACACTTTTCAGCAAGTTGCAATCATGAAATACAGAAATAAACAGTTTTTCAAAAACAAGGTCTAAGTCATGTTTGAGTCACTCTGTAAGTACCATTTTGCTGTACTGTTTAAACTCGATGAAAGGAACACTGTTAACACTTTTCAGCAAGTTGCAATCATGAAATACAGAAATAAAGAGTTTTTCAAAAACAAGGTCTAATTCATGTTTGAGTCACTCTGTAAGAACCATTTTGCTGTACTGTTTAAGCTCGATGAAAGGAACATTGTTGACACTTTTCAGCAAGTTGAAATCATGAAATACAGAAATAAATAGTTTTTCACAAACAAGGTCTAAATCATGTTTGATGCACTCTGTAAGAACCATATTTGTTGTACTAAATCATGTTTGATGCACTCTGTAAGAACCATATTTGCTGTATTCCTTAATCAGGATGATAGGAACACTGTTGACACTTTTCAGCAAGTTGCAATCATGTAATACAGAAATAAACAGTTTCTCAAAAACAAGGTCACTCTGTAAGTACCATGTTTGTTGAACTGCTTAAACTCGATGCAAGGAACACTGTTAACACTTTTCAGCAAGTTGCAATCATGAAATACAGAAATAAAGAGTTTTTCAAAAACAAGGTCTAATTCATGTTTGAGTCACTGGTAAGTACCATTTTGCTGTACTGTTTAAGCTCGATGAAAGGAACATTGTTGACACTTTTCAGCAAGTTGCAATCATGAAATACAAAAATAAAGAGTTTTTCAAAAACAAGGTCTAAGTCATGTTTGAGTCAATCTGTAAGTACCATTTTTGCTGTACTGTTTAAACTCGATGAAAGGAACACTGTTAACACTTTTCAGCAAGTTGCAATCATGAAATACAGAAATAAAGAGTTTTTCAAAAACAAGGTCTAATTCATGTTTGAGTCATTGTAAGTACCATTTTGCTGTACTGTTTAAGCTCGATGAAAGGAACATTGTTGACACTTTTCAGCAAGTTGCAATCATTTAATACAGAAATAAAAAGTTTCTCAAAAACAAGGTCACTCTGTAAGTACCATGTTTGTCGAACTGCTTAATCAGGATGATAAGAACACTGTTGACACTTTTCAGCAAGTTGCAATCATGAAATACAGAAATAAACAGTTTTTCAAAAACAAGGTCTAAGTCACGTTTGAGTCACTCTGTAAGTACCATTTTGCTGTACTGTTTAAACTCGATGAAAGGAACACTGTTAACACTTTTCAGCAAGTTGCAATCATGAAATACAGAAATAAACAGTTTTTCAAAAACAAGGTCTAAGTCATGTTTGAGTCACTTTGTAAGTACCATTTTTGCTGTACTGTTTAAACTCGATGAAAGGAACACTGTTAAAACTTTTCAGCAAGTTGCAATCATGAAATACAGAAATAAAGAGTTTTTCAAAAACAAGGTCTAATTCATGTTTGAGTCACTCTGTAAGAACCATTTTGCTGTACTGTTTAAGCTCGATGAAAGGAACATTGTTGACACTTTTCAGCAAGTTGCAATCATGAAATACAGAAATAAAGAGTTTTTCAAAAACAAGGTCTAATTCATGTTTGAGTCACTCTGTAAGAACCATTTTGCTGTACTGTTTAAGCTCGATGAAAGGAACATTGTTGACACTTTTCAGCAAGTTGCAATCATGAAATACAGAAATAAAGTTTTTCAAAAACAAGGTCTAAATCATGTTTGATGCACTCTGTAAGAACCATTTTGGCTGTATACCTTAATCAGGATGATCGGAACACTGTTGACACTTTTCAGCAAGTTGCAATCATGTAATACAGAAATAAACAGTTTCTCAAAAACAAGGTCACTCTGTAAGTACCATATTTGTTGAACTGCTTAATCAGGATGATAAGAACACTGTTGACACTTTTCAGCAAGTTGCAATGATGTAATAAAGAAATAAACAGTTTCTCAAAAACAAGGTCACTCTGTAAGTACCATTTTGCTGTACTGTTTAAACTCGATGAAAGGAACACTGTTAACGCTTTTCAGCAAGATGCAATCATGAAATACAGAAATAAAAAGTTTTTCAAAAACAAGGTCTAAATCATGTTTGATGCACTCTGTAAGAACCATTTTTGCTGTATACCTTAATCAGGATGATAGGAACACTGTTGACACTTTTCAGCAAGTTGCAATCATGTAATACAGAAATAAACAGTTTCTCAAAAACAAGGTCACTCTGTAAGTACCATGTTTGTTGAAGTGCTTAATCAGGATGATAAGAAAACTGTTGACACTTTTCAGCAAGTTGCAATGATGTAATAAAGAAATAAACAGTTTCTCAAAAACAAGGTCACTCTGTAAGTACCATTTTGCTGTACTGTTTAAGCTCGATGAAAGGAACACTGTTGACACTTTTCAGCAAGTTGCAATCATGAAATACAGAAATAAATAGTTTTTCAAAAACAAGGTCTAAATCATGTTTGATGCACTCTGTAAGAACCATTTTTGCTGTATACCTTAATCAGGATGATAGGAACACTGTTGACACTTTTCAGCAAGTTGCAATCATGTAATACAGAAATAAACAGTTTCTCAAAAACAAGGTCACTCTGTAAGTACCATGTTTGTTGAACTGCTTAATCAGGATGATAAGAACACTGTTGACACTTTTCAGCAAGTTGCAATGATGTAATAAAGAAATAAACAGTTTCTCAAAAACAAGGTCACTCTGTAAGTACCATTTTGCTGTACTGTTTAAACTCGATGAAAGGAACACTGTTAACACTTTTCAGCAAGTTGCAATCATGAAATACAGAAATAAAGAGTTTTTCAAAAACAAGGTCTAATTCATGTTTGAGTCACTCTGTAAGAACCATTTTGCTGTACTGTTTAAGCTCGATGAAAGGAACATTGTTGACACTTTTCAGCAAGTTGCAATCATGAAATACAGAAATAAACCGTTTTTCAAAAACAAGGTCTAAGTCACGTTTGAGTCACTCTGTAAGTACCATTTTGCTGTACTGTTTAAACTCGATGAAAGGAACACTGTTAACACTTTTCAGCAAGTTGCAATCATGAAATACAGAAATAAAGAGTTTTTCAAAAACAAGGTCTAATTCATGTTTGAGTCACTCTGTAAGAACCATTTTGTTGTACTGTTTAAGCTCGATGAAAGGAACATTGTTGACACTTTTCAGCAAGTTGCAATCATGAAATACAGAAATAAACAGTTTTTCAAAAACAAGGTCTAAGTCACGTTTGAGTCACTCTGTAAGTACCATTTTGCTGTACTGTTTAAACTCGATGTAAGGAACACTGTTAACACTTTTCAGCAAGTTGCAATCATGAAATACAGAAATAAAGAGTTTTTCAAAAACAAGGTCTAATTCATGTTTGAGTCACTCTGTAAGAACCATTTTGTTGTACTGTTTAAGCTCGATGAAAGGAACATTGTTGACACTTTTCAGCAAGTTGCAATCATGAAATACAGAAATAAACAGTTTTTCAAAAACAAGGTCTAAGTCATGTTTGAGTCACTCTGTAAGTACCATTTTGCTGTACTGTTTAAACTCGATGAAAGGAACACTGTTAACACTTTTCAGCAAGTTGCAATCATGAAATACAGAAATAAAGAGTTTTTCAAAAACAAGGTCTAATTCATGTTTGAGTCACTCTGTAAGAACCATTTTGCTGTACTGTTTAAGCTCGATGAAAGGAACATTGTTGACACTTTTCAGCAAGTTGCAATCATGTAATACAGAAATAAACAGTTTCTCAAAAACAAGGTCACTCTGTAAGTACCATTTTGCTGTACTGTTTAAACTCGATGAAAGGAACACTGTTAACACTTTTCAGCAAGTTGCAATCATGAAATACAGAAATAAAGAGTTTTTCAAAAACAAGGTCTAATTCATGTTTGAGTCACTCTGTAAGAACCATTTTGCTGTACTGTTTAAGCTCGATGAAAGGAACATTGTTGACACTTTTCAGCAAGTTGCAATCATGAAATACAGAAATAAACAGTTTTTCAAAAACAAGGTCTAAGTCACGTTTCAGTCACTCTGTAAGTACCATTTTGCTGTACTGTTTAAACTCGATGAAAGGAACACTGTTAACACTTTTCAGCAAGTTGCAATCATGAAATACAGAAATAAAGAGTTTTTCAAAAACAAGGTCTAATTCATGTTTGAGTCACTCTGTAAGAACCATTTTGTTGTACTGTTTAAGCTCGATGAAAGGAACATTGTTGACACTTTTCAGCAAGTTGCAATCATGAAATACAGAAATAAACAGTTTTTCAAAAACAAGGTCTAAGTCATGTTTGAGTCACTCTGTAAGTACCATTTTGCTGTACTGTTTAAACTCGATGAAAGGAACACTGTTAACACTTTTCAGCAAGTTGCAATCATGAAATACAGAAATAAAGAGTTTTTCAAAAACAAGGTCTAATTCATGTTTGAGTCACTCTGTAAGAACCATTTTGCTGTACTGTTTAAGCTCGATGAAAGGAACATTGTTGACACTTTTCAGCAAGTTGCAATCATGTAATACAGAAATAAACAGTTTCTCAAAAACAAGGTCACTCTGTAAGTACCATGTTTGTTGAACTGCTTAAACTCGATGAAAGGAACACTGTTAACACTTTTCAGCAAGTTGCAATCATGAAATACAGAAATAAAGAGTTTTTCAAAAACAAGGTCTAATTCATGTTTGAGTCACTCTGTAAGAACCATTTTGCTGTACTGTTTAAGCTCGATGAAAGGAACATTGTTGACACTTTTCAGCAAGTTGCAATCATGAAATACAGAAATAAACCGTTTTTCAAAAACAAGGTCTAAGTCACGTTTGAGTCACTCTGTAAGTACCATTTTGCTGTACTGTTTAAACTCGATGAAAGGAACACTGTTAATAACCTGTTAGGGCTAGGGGGCAGCATTGACACGGCTGGATAAAAAACATACCCGATTTAATCTGGTTACCACTCCTACTCAGTAACTAGAATATGCATATACTTATTACATATGGATAGAAAACACCCTAAATTTTCTAAAACTGTTTGAATGGTGTCTGTGAGTATAACAGAACTCAAATGGCAGGTCAAAACCTGAGAGATTCCTTTACAGGAAGTGGCCTGTCTGACCATTTCTGGAACTTCTTTGCCATCTCTATCATTTACTAAGGATCTCTGCTCTAACGTGACACTTCCCACGTCGTCCATAGGCTCTCATAGCCCGGGAAAAAAGAGAATGTCGTCATTCCAGCCCCAGGCTGAAACACATTATCGCCTTTCTCAAGTGGCCCATCAAGAGACACTAGCTTATGCGCGTGACCCCGACCGCCCCCGCCTTTGGGATTTTTTCCTCTGTTTGCCGAAAAGGAGATTCCCTGTCGGAATTTTACCGCTTTTCTACGAGAAAAATGACGTAAAAATTGATTTTAAACAGCGGTTGACATGCTTCGACGTACGGCAATTGAATACTTTGAATTTTATTGTCAGGAATTGCGCCAAGCGCGCGACACTTCTTTACTATTTCGGATAGTGTCTGGAACGCACGAACAAAACGCCGCTATTCGGATATAACGATGGATTATTTTGGACCAAACCAACATTTGTTATTGAAGTAGACGTCCTGGGTGTGCATTCTGACGAAGACAACAAAAGGTAATGACATTTTTATAATAGTAAATATGATTATGGTGAGTGCTAAACTTGCCGGGTGTCTAAATAGCGAGCCCGTGATGCCTGGGCTATATACTTAGAATATTGCAAAATGTGCTTTCACCAAAAAGCTATTTTAAAATCGGACATATCGAGTGCATAGAGGAGGTCTGTATCTATAATTCTTAAAATAATTGTTATGCTTTTTGTGAACGTTTATCGTGAGTAATTTAGTAAAATGTTAGCGAATTCCCCGTAAGTTTGCGGGGGGTATGCTAGTTCTGAACGTCACATGCTAATGTAAAAAGCTGGTTTTTGATATAAATATGAACTTGATTGAACAAAACATGCATGTATTGTATAACATAATGTCCTAGGGTTGTCATCTGATGAAGATCATCAAAGGTGAGTGCTGCATTTAGCTGTCTTCTGGGTTTTGGTGACATTATATGCTGGCTTGAAAAATGGGTGTCTGATTATTTCTGGCTTGGTACTCTGCTGACATAATCTAATGTTTTGCTTTTGTTGTAAAGCCTTTTTGAAATCGGACAGTGTGGTTAGATTAACGAGAGTCTTATCTTTAAATGGCTGTAAAATAGTCATATGTTTGAGAAATTGAAGTAATAGGATTTTGAAGATTTTGAAAATCGCGCCACAGGCTGGCAGTGGATGTTACGTAGGTGGGACGAATTCGTCCCGCCGGTCCCATAGAGGTTAACACTTTTCAGCAAGTTGCAATCATGAAATACAGAAATAAAGAGTTTTTCAAAAACAAGGTCTAATTCATGTTTGAGTCACTCTGTAAGAACCATTTTGTTGTACTGTTTAAGCTCGATGAAAGGAACATTGTTGACACTTTTCAGCAAGTTGCAATCATGAAATACAGAAATAAACAGTTTTTCAAAAACAAGGTCTAAGTCACGTTTGAGTCACTCTGTAAGTACCATTTTGCTGTACTGTTTAAACTCGATGTAAGGAACACTGTTAACACTTTTCAGCAAGTTGCAATCATGAAATACAGAAATAAAGAGTTTTTCAAAAACAAGGTCTAATTCATGTTTGAGTCACTCTGTAAGAACCATTTTGCTGTACTGTTTAAGCTCGATGAAAGGAACATTGTTGACACTTTTCAGCAAGTTGCAATCATGTAATACAGAAATAAACAGTTTCTCAAAAACAAGGTCACTCTGTAAGTACCATATTTGTTGAACTGCTTAATCAGGATGATAAGAACACTGTTGACACTTTTCAGCAAGTTGCAATGATGTAATAAAGAAATAAACAGTTTCTCAAAAACAAGGTCACTCTGTAAGTACCATTTTGCTGTACTGTTTAAACTCGATGAAAGGAACACTGTTAACGCTTTTCAGCAAGATGCAATCATGAAATACAGAAATAAAAAGTTTTTCAAAAACAAGGTCTAAATCATGTTTGATGCACTCTGTAAGAACCATTTTTGCTGTATACCTTAATCAGGATGATAGGAACACTGTTGACACTTTTCAGCAAGTTGCAATCATGTAATACAGAAATAAACAGTTTCTCAAAAACAAGGTCACTCTGTAAGTACCATGTTTGTTGAAGTGCTTAATCAGGATGATAAGAAAACTGTTGACACTTTTCAGCAAGTTGCAATGATGTAATAAAGAAATAAACAGTTTCTCAAAAACAAGGTCACTCTGTAAGTACCATTTTGCTGTACTGTTTAAACTCGATGAAAGGAACACTGTTAACACTTTTCAGCAAGTTGCAATCATGAAATACAGAAATAAAGAGTTTTTCAAAAACAAGGTCTAATTCATGTTTGAGTCACTCTGTAAGAACCATTTTGCTGTACTGTTTAAGCTCGATGAAAGGAACACTGTTGACACTTTTCAGCAAGTTGCAATCATGAAATACAGAAATAAATAGTTTTTCAAAAACAAGGTCTAAATCATGTTTGATGCACTCTGTAAGAACCATTTTTGCTGTATACCTTAATCAGGATGATAGGAACACTGTTGACACTTTTCAGCAAGTTGCAATCATGTAATACAGAAATAAACAGTTTCTCAAAAACAAGGTCACTCTGTAAGTACCATGTTTGTTGAACTGCTTAATCAGGATGATAAGAACACTGTTGACACTTTTCAGCAAGTTGCAATGATGTAATAAAGAAATAAACAGTTTCTCAAAAACAAGGTCACTCTGTAAGTACCATTTTGCTGTACTGTTTAAACTCGATGAAAGGAACACTGTTAACACTTTTCAGCAAGTTGCAATCATGAAATACAGAAATAAAGAGTTTTTCAAAAACAAGGTCTAATTCATGTTTGAGTCACTCTGTAAGAACCATTTTGCTGTACTGTTTAAGCTCGATGAAAGGAACATTGTTGACACTTTTCAGCAAGTTGCAATCATGAAATACAGAAATAAACCGTTTTTCAAAAACAAGGTCTAAGTCACGTTTGAGTCACTCTGTAAGTACCATTTTGCTGTACTGTTTAAACTCGATGAAAGGAACACTGTTAACACTTTTCAGCAAGTTGCAATCATGAAATACAGAAATAAAGAGTTTTTCAAAAACAAGGTCTAATTCATGTTTGAGTCACTCTGTAAGAACCATTTTGTTGTACTGTTTAAGCTCGATGAAAGGAACATTGTTGACACTTTTCAGCAAGTTGCAATCATGAAATACAGAAATAAACAGTTTTTCAAAAACAAGGTCTAAGTCACGTTTGAGTCACTCTGTAAGTACCATTTTGCTGTACTGTTTAAACTCGATGTAAGGAACACTGTTAACACTTTTCAGCAAGTTGCAATCATGAAATACAGAAATAAAGAGTTTTTCAAAAACAAGGTCTAATTCATGTTTGAGTCACTCTGTAAGAACCATTTTGTTGTACTGTTTAAGCTCGATGAAAGGAACATTGTTGACACTTTTCAGCAAGTTGCAATCATGAAATACAGAAATAAACAGTTTTTCAAAAACAAGGTCTAAGTCATGTTTGAGTCACTCTGTAAGTACCATTTTGCTGTACTGTTTAAACTCGATGAAAGGAACACTGTTAACACTTTTCAGCAAGTTGCAATCATGAAATACAGAAATAAAGAGTTTTTCAAAAACAAGGTCTAATTCATGTTTGAGTCACTCTGTAAGAACCATTTTGCTGTACTGTTTAAGCTCGATGAAAGGAACATTGTTGACACTTTTCAGCAAGTTGCAATCATGTAATACAGAAATAAACAGTTTCTCAAAAACAAGGTCACTCTGTAAGTACCATTTTGCTGTACTGTTTAAACTCGATGAAAGGAACACTGTTAACACTTTTCAGCAAGTTGCAATCATGAAATACAGAAATAAAGAGTTTTTCAAAAACAAGGTCTAATTCATGTTTGAGTCACTCTGTAAGAACCATTTTGCTGTACTGTTTAAGCTCGATGAAAGGAACATTGTTGACACTTTTCAGCAAGTTGCAATCATGAAATACAGAAATAAACAGTTTTTCAAAAACAAGGTCTAAGTCACGTTTCAGTCACTCTGTAAGTACCATTTTGCTGTACTGTTTAAACTCGATGAAAGGAACACTGTTAACACTTTTCAGCAAGTTGCAATCATGAAATACAGAAATAAAGAGTTTTTCAAAAACAAGGTCTAATTCATGTTTGAGTCACTCTGTAAGAACCATTTTGTTGTACTGTTTAAGCTCGATGAAAGGAACATTGTTGACACTTTTCAGCAAGTTGCAATCATGAAATACAGAAATAAACAGTTTTTCAAAAACAAGGTCTAAGTCATGTTTGAGTCACTCTGTAAGTACCATTTTGCTGTACTGTTTAAACTCGATGAAAGGAACACTGTTAACACTTTTCAGCAAGTTGCAATCATGAAATACAGAAATAAAGAGTTTTTCAAAAACAAGGTCTAATTCATGTTTGAGTCACTCTGTAAGAACCATTTTGCTGTACTGTTTAAGCTCGATGAAAGGAACATTGTTGACACTTTTCAGCAAGTTGCAATCATGTAATACAGAAATAAACAGTTTCTCAAAAACAAGGTCACTCTGTAAGTACCATGTTTGTTGAACTGCTTAAACTCGATGAAAGGAACACTGTTAACACTTTTCAGCAAGTTGCAATCATGAAATACAGAAATAAAGAGTTTTTCAAAAACAAGGTCTAATTCATGTTTGAGTCACTCTGTAAGAACCATTTTGCTGTACTGTTTAAGCTCGATGAAAGGAACATTGTTGACACTTTTCAGCAAGTTGCAATCATGAAATACAGAAATAAACCGTTTTTCAAAAACAAGGTCTAAGTCACGTTTGAGTCACTCTGTAAGTACCATTTTGCTGTACTGTTTAAACTCGATGAAAGGAACACTGTTAACACTTTTCAGCAAGTTGCAATCATGAAATACAGAAATAAAGAGTTTTTCAAAAACAAGGTCTAATTCATGTTTGAGTCACTCTGTAAGAACCATTTTGTTGTACTGTTTAAGCTCGATGAAAGGAACATTGTTGACACTTTTCAGCAAGTTGCAATCATGAAATACAGAAATAAACAGTTTTTCAAAAACAAGGTCTAAGTCACGTTTGAGTCACTCTGTAAGTACCATTTTGCTGTACTGTTTAAACTCGATGTAAGGAACACTGTTAACACTTTTCAGCAAGTTGCAATCATGAAATACAGAAATAAAGAGTTTTTCAAAAACAAGGTCTAATTCATGTTTGAGTCACTCTGTAAGAACCATTTTGTTGTACTGTTTAAGCTCGATGAAAGGAACATTGACACTTTTCAGCAAGTTGCAATCATGAAATACAGAAATAAACAGTTTTTCAAAAACAAGGTCTAAGTCATGTTTGAGTCACTCTGTAAGTACCATTTTGCTGTACTGTTTAAACTCGATGAAAGGAACACTGTTAACACTTTTCAGCAAGTTGCAATCATGAAATACAGAAATAAAGAGTTTTTCAAAAACAAGGTCTAATTCATGTTTGAGTCACTCTGTAAGAACCATTTTGCTGTACTGTTTAAGCTCGATGAAAGGAACATTGTTGACACTTTTCAGCAAGTTGCAATCATGTAATACAGAAATAAACAGTTTCTCAAAAACAAGGTCACACTGTAAGTACCATTTTGCTGTACTGTTTAAACTCGATGAAAGGAACACTGTTAACACTTTTCAGCAAGTTGCAATCATGAAATACAGAAATAAAGAGTTTTTCAAAAACAAGGTCTAATTCATGTTTGAGTCACTCTGTAAGAACCATTTTGTTGTACTGTTTAAGCTCGATGAAAGGAACATTGTTGACACTTTTCAGCAAGTTGCAATCATGAAATACAGAAATAAACAGTTTTTCAAAAACAAGGTCTAAGTCATGTTTGAGTCACTCTGTAAGTACCATTTTGCTGTACTGTTTAAACTCGATGAAAGGAACACTGTTAACACTTTTCAGCAAGTTGCAATCATGAAATACAGAAATAAAGAGTTTTTCAAAAACAAGGTCTAATTCATGTTTGAGTCACTCTGTAAGAACCATTTTGCTGTACTGTTTAAGCTCGATGAAAGGAACATTGTTGACACTTTTCAGCAAGTTGCAATCATGTAATACAGAAATAAACAGTTTCTCAAAAACAAGGTCACTCTGTAAGTACCATGTTTGTTGAACTGCTTAAACTCGATGAAAGGAACACTGTTAACACTTTTCAGCAAGTTGCAATCATGAAATACAGAAATAAAGAGTTTTTCAAAAACAAGGTCTAATTCATGTTTGAGTCACTCTGTAAGAACCATTTTGCTGTACTGTTTAAGCTCGATGAAAGGAACATTGTTGACACTTTTCAGCAAGTTGCAATCATGAAATACAGAAATAAACCGTTTTTCAAAAACAAGGTCTAAGTCACGTTTGAGTCACTCTGTAAGTACCATTTTGCTGTACTGTTTAAACTCGATGAAAGGAACACTGTTAACACTTTTCAGCAAGTTGCAATCATGAAATACAGAAATAAAGAGTTTTTCAAAAACAAGGTCTAATTCATGTTTGAGTCACTCTGTAAGAACCATTTTGTTGTACTGTTTAAGCTCGATGAAAGGAACATTGTTGACACTTTTCAGCAAGTTGCAATCATGAAATACAGAAATAAACAGTTTTTCAAAAACAAGGTCTAAGTCACGTTTGAGTCACTCTGTAAGTACCATTTTGCTGTACTGTTTAAACTCGATGTAAGGAACACTGTTAACACTTTTCAGCAAGTTGCAATCATGAAATACAGAAATAAAGAGTTTTTCAAAAACAAGGTCTAATTCATGTTTGAGTCACTCTGTAAGAACCATTTTGCTGTACTGTTTAAGCTCGATGAAAGGAACATTGTTGACACTTTTCAGCAAGTTGCAATCATGAAATACAGAAATAAACCGTTTTTCAAAAACAAGGTCTAAGTCACGTTTGAGTCACTCTGTAAGTACCATTTTGCTGTACTGTTTAAACTCGATGAAAGGAACACTGTTAACACTTTTCAGCAAGTTGCAATCATGAAATACAGAAATAAAGAGTTTTTCAAAAACAAGGTCTAATTCATGTTTGAGTCACTCTGTAAGAACCATTTTGTTGTACTGTTTAAGCTCGATGAAAGGAACATTGTTGACACTTTTCAGCAAGTTGCAATCATGAAATACAGAAATAAACAGTTTTTCAAAAACAAGGTCTAAGTCACGTTTGAGTCACTCTGTAAGTACCATTTTGCTGTACTGTTTAAACTCGATGTAAGGAACACTGTTAACACTTTTCAGCAAGTTGCAATCATGAAATACAGAAATAAAGAGTTTTTCAAAAACAAGGTCTAATTCATGTTTGAGTCACTCTGTAAGAACCATTTTGTTGTACTGTTTAAGCTCGATGAAAGGAACATTGACACTTTTCAGCAAGTTGCAATCATGAAATACAGAAATAAACAGTTTTTCAAAAACAAGGTCTAAGTCATGTTTGAGTCACTCTGTAAGTACCATTTTGCTGTACTGTTTAAACTCGATGAAAGGAACACTGTTAACACTTTTCAGCAAGTTGCAATCATGAAATACAGAAATAAAGAGTTTTTCAAAAACAAGGTCTAATTCATGTTTGAGTCACTCTGTAAGAACCATTTTGCTGTACTGTTTAAGCTCGATGAAAGGAACATTGTTGACACTTTTCAGCAAGTTGCAATCATGTAATACAGAAATAAACAGTTTCTCAAAAACAAGGTCACACTGTAAGTACCATTTTGCTGTACTGTTTAAACTCGATGAAAGGAACACTGTTAACACTTTTCAGCAAGTTGCAATCATGAAATACAGAAATAAAGAGTTTTTCAAAAACAAGGTCTAATTCATGTTTGAGTCACTCTGTAAGAACCATTTTGCTGTACTGTTTAAGCTCGATGAAAGGAACATTGTTGACACTTTTCAGCAAGTTGCAATCATGAAATACAGAAATAAACAGTTTTTCAAAAACAAGGTCTAAGTCACGTTTCAGTCACTCTGTAAGTACCATTTTGCTGTACTGTTTAAACTCGATGAAAGGAACACTGTTAACACTTTTCAGCAAGTTGCAATCATGAAATACAGAAATAAAGAGTTTTTCAAAAACAAGGTCTAATTCATGTTTGAGTCACTCTGTAAGAACCATTTTGTTGTACTGTTTAAGCTCGATGAAAGGAACATTGTTGACACTTTTCAGCAAGTTGCAATCATGAAATACAGAAATAAACAGTTTTTCAAAAACAAGGTCTAAGTCATGTTTGAGTCACTCTGTAAGTACCATTTTGCTGTACTGTTTAAACTCGATGAAAGGAACACTGTTAACACTTTTCAGCAAGTTGCAATCATGAAATACAGAAATAAAGAGTTTTTCAAAAACAAGGTCTAATTCATGTTTGAGTCACTCTGTAAGAACCATTTTGCTGTACTGTTTAAGCTCGATGAAAGGAACATTGTTGACACTTTTCAGCAAGTTGCAATCATGTAATACAGAAATAAACAGTTTCTCAAAAACAAGGTCACTCTGTAAGTACCATGTTTGTTGAACTGCTTAAACTCGATGAAAGGAACACTGTTAACACTTTTCAGCAAGTTGCAATCATGAAATACAGAAATAAAGAGTTTTTCAAAAACAAGGTCTAATTCATGTTTGAGTCACTCTGTAAGAACCATTTTGCTGTACTGTTTAAGCTCGATGAAAGGAACATTGTTGACACTTTTCAGCAAGTTGCAATCATGAAATACAGAAATAAACCGTTTTTCAAAAACAAGGTCTAAGTCACGTTTGAGTCACTCTGTAAGTACCATTTTGCTGTACTGTTTAAACTCGATGAAAGGAACACTGTTAACACTTTTCAGCAAGTTGCAATCATGAAATACAGAAATAAAGAGTTTTTCAAAAACAAGGTCTAATTCATGTTTGAGTCACTCTGTAAGAACCATTTTGTTGTACTGTTTAAGCTCGATGAAAGGAACATTGTTGACACTTTTCAGCAAGTTGCAATCATGAAATACAGAAATAAACAGTTTTTCAAAAACAAGGTCTAAGTCACGTTTGAGTCACTCTGTAAGTACCATTTTGCTGTACTGTTTAAACTCGATGTAAGGAACACTGTTAACACTTTTCAGCAAGTTGCAATCATGAAATACAGAAATAAAGAGTTTTTCAAAAACAAGGTCTAATTCATGTTTGAGTCACTCTGTAAGAACCATTTTGTTGTACTGTTTAAGCTCGATGAAAGGAACATTGACACTTTTCAGCAAGTTGCAATCATGAAATACAGAAATAAACAGTTTTTCAAAAACAAGGTCTAAGTCATGTTTGAGTCACTCTGTAAGTACCATTTTGCTGTACTGTTTAAACTCGATGAAAGGAACACTGTTAACACTTTTCAGCAAGTTGCAATCATGAAATACAGAAATAAAGAGTTTTTCAAAAACAAGGTCTAATTCATGTTTGAGTCACTCTGTAAGAACCATTTTGCTGTACTGTTTAAGCTCGATGAAAGGAACATTGTTGACACTTTTCAGCAAGTTGCAATCATGTAATACAGAAATAAACAGTTTCTCAAAAACAAGGTCACACTGTAAGTACCATTTTGCTGTACTGTTTAAACTCGATGAAAGGAACACTGTTAACACTTTTCAGCAAGTTGCAATCATGAAATACAGAAATAAAGAG
Source organism: Salmo salar (assembly GCF_965601325.2). Classification (NCBI taxonomy): domain Eukaryota; kingdom Metazoa; phylum Chordata; class Actinopteri; order Salmoniformes; family Salmonidae; genus Salmo; species Salmo salar. The sequence continues at coordinate 41,924,843 of NC_138293.1, forward strand.
TTTTTCAAAAACAAGGTCTAATTCATGTTTGAGTCACTCTGTAAGAACCATTTTGCTGTACTGTTTAAGCTCGATGAAAGGAACATTGTTGACACTTTTCAGCAAGTTGCAATCATGAAATACAGAAATAAACAGTTTTTCAAAAACAAGGTCTAAGTCACGTTTCAGTCACTCTGTAAGTACCATTTTGCTGTACTGTTTAAACTCGATGAAAGGAACACTGTTAACACTTTTCAGCAAGTTGCAATCATGAAATACAGAAATAAAGAGTTTTTCAAAAACAAGGTCTAATTCATGTTTGAGTCACTCTGTAAGAACCATTTTGTTGTACTGTTTAAGCTCGATGAAAGGAACATTGTTGACACTTTTCAGCAAGTTGCAATCATGAAATACAGAAATAAACAGTTTTTCAAAAACAAGGTCTAAGTCATGTTTGAGTCACTCTGTAAGTACCATTTTGCTGTACTGTTTAAACTCGATGAAAGGAACACTGTTAACACTTTTCAGCAAGTTGCAATCATGAAATACAGAAATAAAGAGTTTTTCAAAAACAAGGTCTAATTCATGTTTGAGTCACTCTGTAAGAACCATTTTGCTGTACTGTTTAAGCTCGATGAAAGGAACATTGTTGACACTTTTCAGCAAGTTGCAATCATGTAATACAGAAATAAACAGTTTCTCAAAAACAAGGTCACTCTGTAAGTACCATGTTTGTTGAACTGCTTAAACTCGATGAAAGGAACACTGTTAACACTTTTCAGCAAGTTGCAATCATGAAATACAGAAATAAAGAGTTTTTCAAAAACAAGGTCTAATTCATGTTTGAGTCACTGGTAAGTACCATTTTGCTGTACTGTTTAAGCTCGATGAAAGGAACATTGTTGACACTTTTCAGCAAGTTGCAATCATGAAATACAGAAATAAAGAGTTTTTCAAAAACAAGGTCTAAGTCATGTTTGAGTCACTTTTAAGTACCATTTTGCTGTACTGTTTAAACTCGATGAAAGGAACACTGTTAACACTTTTCAGCAAGTTGCAATCATGAAATACAGAAATAAAGAGTTTTTCAAAAACAAGGTCTAATTCATGTTTGAGTCACTCTGTAAGAACCATTTTGCTGTACTGTTTAAGCTCGATGAAAGGAACATTGTTGACACTTTTCAGCAAGTTGCAATCATGTAATACAGAAATAAACAGTTTCTCAAAAACAAGGTCACTCTGTAAGTACCATGTTTGTTGAACTGCTTAAACTCGATGAAAGGAACACTGTTAACACTTTTCAGCAAGTTGCAATCATGAAATACAGAAATAAAGAGTTTTTCAAAAACAAGGTCTAATTCATGTTTGAGTCACTGGTAAGTACCATTTTGCTGTACTGTTTAAGCTCGATGAAAGGAACATTGTTGACACTTTTCAGCAAGTTGCAATCATGAAATAGAGAAATAAAGAGTTTTTCAAAAACAAGGTCTAAGTCATGTTTGAGTCACTTTTAAGTACCATTTTGCTGTACTGTTTAAGCTCGATGAAAGGAACATTGTTGACACTTTTCAGCAAGTTGCAATCATGAAATACAGAAATAAACAGTTTTTCAAAAACAAGGTCTAAGTCACGTTTGAGTCACTCTGTAAGTACCATTTTGCTGTACTGTTTAAACTCGATGAAAGGAACACTGTTAACACTTTTCAGCAAGTTGCAATCATGAAATACAGAAATAAACAGTTTTTCAAAAACAAGGTCTAAGTCATGTTTGAGTCACTTTGTAAGTACCATTTTTGCTGTACTGTTTAAACTCGATGAAAGGAACACTGTTAACACTTTTCAGCAAGTTGCAATCATGAAATACAGAAATAAAGAGTTTTTCAAAAACAAGGTCTAATTCATGTTTGAGTCACTCTGTAAGAACCATTTTGCTGTACTGTTTAAGCTCGATGAAAGGAACATTGTTGACACTTTTCAGCAAGTTGCAATCATGAAATACAGAAATAAACAGTTTTTCAAAAACAAGGTCTAAGTCATGTTTGAGTCACTCTGTAAGTACCATTTTGCTGTACTGTTTAAACTCGATGAAAGGAACACTGTTAACACTTTTCAGCAAGTTGCAATCATGAAATACAGAAATAAAGAGTTTTTCAAAAACAAGGTCTAATTCATGTTTGAGTCACTCTGTAAGAACCATTTTGCTGTACTGTTTAAGCTCGATGAAAGGAACATTGTTGACACTTTTCAGCAAGTTGCAATCATGTAATACAGAAATAAACAGTTTCTCAAAAACAAGGTCACACTGTAAGTACCATTTTGCTGTACTGTTTAAACTCGATGAAAGGAACACTGTTAACACTTTTCAGCAAGTTGCAATCATGAAATACAGAAATAAAGAGTTTTTCAAAAACAAGGTCTAATTCATGTTTGAGTCACTCTGTAAGAACCATTTTGCTGTACTGTTTAAGCTCGATGAAAGGAACATTGTTGACACTTTTCAGCAAGTTGCAATCATGAAATACAGAAATAAACAGTTTTTCAAAAACAAGGTCTAAGTCACGTTTCAGTCACTCTGTAAGTACCATTTTGCTGTACTGTTTAAACTCGATGAAAGGAACACTGTTAACACTTTTCAGCAAGTTGCAATCATGAAATACAGAAATAAAGAGTTTTTCAAAAACAAGGTCTAATTCATGTTTGAGTCACTCTGTAAGAACCATTTTGTTGTACTGTTTAAGCTCGATGAAAGGAACATTGACACTTTTCAGCAAGTTGCAATCATGAAATACAGAAATAAACAGTTTTTCAAAAACAAGGTCTAAGTCATGTTTGAGTCACTCTGTAAGTACCATTTTGCTGTACTGTTTAAACTCGATGAAAGGAACACTGTTAACACTTTTCAGCAAGTTGCAATCATGAAATACAGAAATAAAGAGTTTTTCAAAAACAAGGTCTAATTCATGTTTGAGTCACTCTGTAAGAACCATTTTGCTGTACTGTTTAAGCTCGATGAAAGGAACATTGTTGACACTTTTCAGCAAGTTGCAATCATGTAATACAGAAATAAACAGTTTCTCAAAAACAAGGTCACACTGTAAGTACCATTTTGCTGTACTGTTTAAACTCGATGAAAGGAACACTGTTAACACTTTTCAGCAAGTTGCAATCATGAAATACAGAAATAAAGAGTTTTTCAAAAACAAGGTCTAATTCATGTTTGAGTCACTCTGTAAGAACCATTTTGCTGTACTGTTTAAGCTCGATGAAAGGAACATTGTTGACACTTTTCAGCAAGTTGCAATCATGAAATACAGAAATAAACAGTTTTTCAAAAACAAGGTCTAAGTCACGTTTCAGTCACTCTGTAAGTACCATTTTGCTGTACTGTTTAAACTCGATGAAAGGAACACTGTTAACACTTTTCAGCAAGTTGCAATCATGAAATACAGAAATAAAGAGTTTTTCAAAAACAAGGTCTAATTCATGTTTGAGTCACTCTGTAAGAACCATTTTGTTGTACTGTTTAAGCTCGATGAAAGGAACATTGTTGACACTTTTCAGCAAGTTGCAATCATGAAATACAGAAATAAACAGTTTTTCAAAAACAAGGTCTAAGTCATGTTTGAGTCACTCTGTAAGTACCATTTTGCTGTACTGTTTAAACTCGATGAAAGGAACACTGTTAACACTTTTCAGCAAGTTGCAATCATGAAATACAGAAATAAAGAGTTTTTCAAAAACAAGGTCTAATTCATGTTTGAGTCACTCTGTAAGAACCATTTTGCTGTACTGTTTAAGCTCGATGAAAGGAACATTGTTGACACTTTTCAGCAAGTTGCAATCATGTAATACAGAAATAAACAGTTTCTCAAAAACAAGGTCACTCTGTAAGTACCATGTTTGTTGAACTGCTTAAACTCGATGAAAGGAACACTGTTAACACTTTTCAGCAAGTTGCAATCATGAAATACAGAAATAAAGAGTTTTTCAAAAACAAGGTCTAATTCATGTTTGAGTCACTGGTAAGTACCATTTTGCTGTACTGTTTAAGCTCGATGAAAGGAACATTGTTGACACTTTTCAGCAAGTTGCAATCATGAAATACAGAAATAAACAGTTTTTCAAAAACAAGGTCTAAGTCACGTTTCAGTCACTCTGTAAGTACCATTTTGCTGTACTGTTTAAACTCGATGAAAGGAACACTGTTAACACTTTTCAGCAAGTTGCAATCATGAAATACAGAAATAAAGAGTTTTTCAAAAACAAGGTCTAATTCATGTTTGAGTCACTCTGTAAGAACCATTTTGTTGTACTGTTTAAGCTCGATGAAAGGAACATTGTTGACACTTTTCAGCAAGTTGCAATCATGAAATACAGAAATAAACAGTTTTTCAAAAACAAGGTCTAAGTCATGTTTGAGTCACTCTGTAAGTACCATTTTGCTGTACTGTTTAAACTCGATGAAAGGAACACTGTTAACACTTTTCAGCAAGTTGCAATCATGAAATACAGAAATAAAGAGTTTTTCAAAAACAAGGTCTAATTCATGTTTGAGTCACTCTGTAAGAACCATTTTGCTGTACTGTTTAAGCTCGATGAAAGGAACATTGTTGACACTTTTCAGCAAGTTGCAATCATGTAATACAGAAATAAACAGTTTCTCAAAAACAAGGTCACTCTGTAAGTACCATGTTTGTTGAACTGCTTAAACTCGATGAAAGGAACACTGTTAACACTTTTCAGCAAGTTGCAATCATGAAATACAGAAATAAAGAGTTTTTCAAAAACAAGGTCTAATTCATGTTTGAGTCACTGGTAAGTACCATTTTGCTGTACTGTTTAAGCTCGATGAAAGGAACATTGTTGACACTTTTCAGCAAGTTGCAATCATGAAATACAGAAATAAAGAGTTTTTCAAAAACAAGGTCTAAGTCATGTTTGAGTCACTTTTAAGTACCATTTTGCTGTACTGTTTAAACTCGATGAAAGGAACACTGTTAACACTTTTCAGCAAGTTGCAATCATGAAATACAGAAATAAAGAGTTTTTCAAAAACAAGGTCTAATTCATGTTTGAGTCACTCTGTAAGAACCATTTTGCTGTACTGTTTAAGCTCGATGAAAGGAACATTGTTGACACTTTTCAGCAAGTTGCAATCATGTAATACAAAAATAAACAGTTTCTCAAAAACAAGGTCACTCTGTAAGTACCATGTTTGTTGAACTGCTTAAACTCGATGAAAGGAACACTGTTAACACTTTTCAGCAAGTTGCAATCATGAAATACAGAAATAAAGAGTTTTTCAAAAACAAGGTCTAATTCATGTTTGAGTCACTGGTAAGTACCATTTTGCTGTACTGTTTAAGCTCGATGAAAGGAACATTGTTGACACTTTTCAGCAAGTTGCAATCATGAAATAGAGAAATAAAGAGTTTTTCAAAAACAAGGTCTAAGTCATGTTTGAGTCACTTTTAAGTACCATTTTGCTGTACTGTTTAAGCTCGATGAAAGGAACATTGTTGACACTTTTCAGCAAGTTGCAATCATGAAATACAGAAATAAACAGTTTTTCAAAAACAAGGTCTAAGTCACGTTTGAGTCACTCTGTAAGTACCATTTTGCTGTACTGTTTAAACTCGATGAAAGGAACACTGTTAACACTTTTCAGCAAGTTGCAATCATGAAATACAGAAATAAACAGTTTTTCAAAAACAAGGTCTAAGTCATGTTTGAGTCACTTTGTAAGTACCATTTTTGCTGTACTGTTTAAACTCGATGAAAGGAACACTGTTAACACTTTTCAGCAAGTTGCAATCATGAAATACAGAAATAAAGAGTTTTTCAAAAACAAGGTCTAATTCATGTTTGAGTCACTCTGTAAGAACCATTTTGCTGTACTGTTTAAGCTCGATGAAAGGAACATTGTTGACACTTTTCAGCAAGTTGCAATCATGAAATACAGAAATAAAGAGTTTTTCAAAAACAAGGTCTAAGTCATGTTTGAGTCACTCTGTAAGTACCATTTTGCTGTACTGTTTAAACTCGATGAAAGGAACACTGTTAACACTTTTCAGCAAGTTGCAATCATGAAAAACAGAAATAAAGAGTTTTTCAAAAACAAGGTCTAATTCATGTTTGAGTCACTCTGTAAGAACCATTTTGCTGTACTGTTTAAGCTCGATGAAAGGAACATTGTTGACACTTTTCAGCAAGTTGCAATCATGTAATACAGAAATAAACAGTTTCTCAAAAACAAGGTCACACTGTAAGTACCATTTTGCTGTACTGTTTAAACTCGATGAAAGGAACACTGTTAACACTTTTCAGCAAGTTGCAATCATGAAATACAGAAATAAAGAGTTTTTCAAAAACAAGGTCTAATTCATGTTTGAGTCACTCTGTAAGAACCATTTTGCTGTACTGTTTAAGCTCGATGAAAGGAACATTGTTGACACTTTTCAGCAAGTTGCAATCATGAAATACAGAAATAAACAGTTTTTCAAAAACAAGGTCTAAGTCATGTTTGAGTCACTCTGTAAGTACCATTTTGCTGTACTGTTTAAACTCGATGAAAGGAACACTGTTAACACTTTTCAGCAAGTTGCAATCATGAAATACAGAAATAAAGAGTTTTTCAAAAACAAGGTCTAATTCATGTTTGAGTCACTCTGTAAGAACCATTTTGCTGTACTGTTTAAGCTCGATGAAAGGAACATTGTTGACACTTTTCAGCAAGTTGCAATCATGTAATACAGAAATAAACAGTTTCTCAAAAACAAGGTCACTCTGTAAGTACCATGTTTGTTGAACTGCTTAAACTCGATGAAAGGAACACTGTTAACACTTTTCAGCAAGTTGCAATCATGAAATACAGAAATAAAGAGTTTTTCAAAAACAAGGTCTAATTCATGTTTGAGTCACTGGTAAGTACCATTTTGCTGTACTGTTTAAGCTCGATGAAAGGAACATTGTTGACACTTTTCAGCAAGTTGCAATCATGAAATACAGAAATAAAGAGTTTTTCAAAAACAAGGTCTAAGTCATGTTTGAGTCACTTTTAAGTACCATTTTGCTGTACTGTTTAAACTCGATGAAAGGAACACTGTTAACACTTTTCAGCAAGTTGCAATCATGAAATACAGAAATAAAGAGTTTTTCAAAAACAAGGTCTAATTCATGTTTGAGTCACTCTGTAAGAACCATTTTGCTGTACTGTTTAAGCTCGATGAAAGGAACATTGTTGACACTTTTCAGCAAGTTGCAATCATGTAATACAGAAATAAACAGTTTCTCAAAAACAAGGTCACTCTGTAAGTACCATGTTTATTGAACTGCTTAAACTCGATGAAAGGAACACTGTTAACACTTTTCAGCAAGTTGCAATCATGAAATACAGAAATAAAGAGTTTTTCAAAAACAAGGTCTAATTCATGTTTGAGTCACTCTGTAAGAACCATTTTGCTGTACTGTTTAAGCTCGATGAAAGGAACATTGTTGACACTTTTCAGCAAGTTGCAATCATGTAATACAAAAATAAACAGTTTCTCAAAAACAAGGTCACTCTGTAAGTACCATGTTTGTTGAACTGCTTAAACTCGATGAAAGGAACACTGTTAACACTTTTCAGCAAGTTGCAATCATGAAATACAGAAATAAAGAGTTTTTCAAAAACAAGGTCTAATTCATGTTTGAGTCACTGGTAAGTACCATTTTGCTGTACTGTTTAAGCTCGATGAAAGGAACATTGTTGACACTTTTCAGCAAGTTGCAATCATGAAATAGAGAAATAAAGAGTTTTTCAAAAACAAGGTCTAAGTCATGTTTGAGTCACTTTTAAGTACCATTTTGCTGTACTGTTTAAGCTCGATGAAAGGAACATTGTTGACACTTTTCAGCAAGTTGCAATCATGAAATACAGAAATAAACAGTTTTTCAAAAACAAGGTCTAAGTCACGTTTGAGTCACTCTGTAAGTACCATTTTGCTGTACTGTTTAAACTCGATGAAAGGAACACTGTTAACACTTTTCAGCAAGTTGCAATCATGAAATACAGAAATAAACAGTTTTTCAAAAACAAGGTCTAAGTCATGTTTGAGTCACTTTGTAAGTACCATTTTTGCTGTACTGTTTAAACTCGATGAAAGGAACACTGTTAACACTTTTCAGCAAGTTGCAATCATGAAATACAGAAATAAAGAGTTTTTCAAAAACAAGGTCTAATTCATGTTTGAGTCACTCTGTAAGAACCATTTTGCTGTACTGTTTAAGCTCGATGAAAGGAACATTGTTGACACTTTTCAGCAAGTTGCAATCATGAAATACAGAAATAAAGAGTTTTTCAAAAACAAGGTCTAAGTCATGTTTGAGTCACTCTGTAAGTACCATTTTGCTGTACTGTTTAAACTCGATGAAAGGAACACTGTTAACACTTTTCAGCAAGTTGCAATCATGAAAAACAGAAATAAAGAGTTTTTCAAAAACAAGGTCTAATTCATGTTTGAGTCACTCTGTAAGAACCATTTTGCTGTACTGTTTAAGCTCGATGAAAGGAACATTGTTGACACTTTTCAGCAAGTTGCAATCATGTAATACAGAAATAAACAGTTTCTCAAAAACAAGGTCACACTGTAAGTACCATTTTGCTGTACTGTTTAAACTCGATGAAAGGAACACTGTTAACACTTTTCAGCAAGTTGCAATCATGAAATACAGAAATAAAGAGTTTTTCAAAAACAAGGTCTAATTCATGTTTGAGTCACTCTGTAAGAACCATTTTGCTGTACTGTTTAAGCTCGATGAAAGGAACATTGTTGACACTTTTCAGCAAGTTGCAATCATGAAATACAGAAATAAACAGTTTTTCAAAAACAAGGTCTAAGTCATGTTTGAGTCACTCTGTAAGTACCATTTTGCTGTACTGTTTAAACTCGATGAAAGGAACACTGTTAACACTTTTCAGCAAGTTGCAATCATGAAATACAGAAATAAAGAGTTTTTCAAAAACAAGGTCTAATTCATGTTTGAGTCACTCTGTAAGAACCATTTTGCTGTACTGTTTAAGCTCGATGAAAGGAACATTGTTGACACTTTTCAGCAAGTTGCAATCATGTAATACAGAAATAAACAGTTTCTCAAAAACAAGGTCACTCTGTAAGTACCATGTTTGTTGAACTGCTTAAACTCGATGAAAGGAACACTGTTAACACTTTTCAGCAAGTTGCAATCATGAAATACAGAAATAAAGAGTTTTTCAAAAACAAGGTCTAATTCATGTTTGAGTCACTGGTAAGTACCATTTTGCTGTACTGTTTAAGCTCGATGAAAGGAACATTGTTGACACTTTTCAGCAAGTTGCAATCATGAAATACAGAAATAAAGAGTTTTTCAAAAACAAGGTCTAAGTCATGTTTGAGTCACTTTTAAGTACCATTTTGCTGTACTGTTTAAACTCGATGAAAGGAACACTGTTAACACTTTTCAGCAAGTTGCAATCATGAAATACAGAAATAAAGAGTTTTTCAAAAACAAGGTCTAATTCATGTTTGAGTCACTCTGTAAGAACCATTTTGCTGTACTGTTTAAGCTCGATGAAAGGAACATTGTTGACACTTTTCAGCAAGTTGCAATCATGAAATACAGAAATAAACAGTTTTTCAAAAACAAGGTCTAAGTCATGTTTGAGTCACTCTGTAAGTACCATTTTGCTGTACTGTTTAAACTCGATGAAAGGAACACTGTTAACACTTTTCAGCAAGTTGCAATCATGAAATACAGAAATAAAGAGTTTTTCAAAAACAAGGTCTAATTCATGTTTGAGTCACTCTGTAAGAACCATTTTGCTGTACTGTTTAAGCTCGATGAAAGGAACATTGTTGACACTTTTCAGCAAGTTGCAATCATGTAATACAGAAATAAACAGTTTCTCAAAAACAAGGTCACTCTGTAAGTACCATGTTTGTTGAACTGCTTAAACTCGATGAAAGGAACACTGTTAACACTTTTCAGCAAGTTGCAATCATGAAATACAGAAATAAAGAGTTTTTCAAAAACAAGGTCTAATTCATGTTTGAGTCACTGGTAAGTACCATTTTGCTGTACTGTTTAAGCTCGATGAAAGGAACATTGTTGACACTTTTCAGCAAGTTGCAATCATGAAATACAGAAATAAAGAGTTTTTCAAAAACAAGGTCTAAGTCATGTTTGAGTCACTTTTAAGTACCATTTTGCTGTACTGTTTAAACTCGATGAAAGGAACACTGTTAACACTTTTCAGCAAGTTGCAATCATGAAATACAGAAATAAAGAGTTTTTCAAAAACAAGGTCTAATTCATGTTTGAGTCACTCTGTAAGAACCATTTTGCTGTACTGTTTAAGCTCGATGAAAGGAACATTGTTGACACTTTTCAGCAAGTTGCAATCATGTAATACAGAAATAAACAGTTTCTCAAAAACAAGGTCACTCTGTAAGTACCATGTTTATTGAACTGCTTAAACTCGATGAAAGGAACACTGTTAACACTTTTCAGCAAGTTGCAATCATGAAATACAGAAATAAAGAGTTTTTCAAAAACAAGGTCTAATTCATGTTTGAGTCACTGGTAAGTACCATTTTGCTGTACTGTTTAAGCTCGATGAAAGGAACATTGTTGACACTTTTCAGCAAGTTGCAATCATGAAATACAGAAATAAAGAGTTTTTCAAAAACAAGGTCTAAGTCATGTTTGAGTCACTTTTAAGTACCATTTTGCTGTACTGTTTAAACTCGATGAAAGGAACACTGTTAACACTTTTCAGCAAGTTGCAATCATGAAATACAGAAATAAACAGTTTTTCAAAAACAAGGTCTAAGTCATGTTTGAGTCACTTTGTAAGTACCATTTTTGCTGTACTGTTTAAACTCGATGAAAGGAACACTGTTAACACTTTTCAGCAAGTTGCAATCATGAAATACAGAAATAAAGAGTTTTTCAAAAACAAGGTCTAATTCATGTTTGAGTCACTCTGTAAGAACCATTTTGCTGTACTGTTTAAGCTCGATGAAAGGAACATTGTTGACACTTTTCAGCAAGTTGCAATCATGTAATACAGAAATAAACAGTTTCTCAAAAACAAGGTCACTCTGTAAGTACCATGTTTGTTGAACTGCTTAAACTCGATGAAAGGAACACTGTTAACACTTTTCAGCAAGTTGCAATCATGAAATACAGAAATAAAGAGTTTTTCAAAAACAAGGTCTAATTCATGTTTGAGTCACTGGTAAGTACCATTTTGCTGTACTGTTTAAGCTCGATGAAAGGAACATTGTTGACACTTTTCAGCAAGTTGCAATCATGAAATACAGAAATAAAGAGTTTTTCAAAAACAAGGTCTAAGTCATGTTTGAGTCACTTTTAAGTACCATTTTGCTGTACTGTTTAAACTCGATGAAAGGAACACTGTTAACACTTTTCAGCAAGTTGCAATCATGAAATACAGAAATAAAGAGTTTTTCAAAAACAAGGTCTAATTCATGTTTGAGTCACTCTGTAAGAACCATTTTGCTGTACTGTTTAAGCTCGATGAAAGGAACATTGTTGACACTTTTCAGCAAGTTGCAATCATGTAATACAGAAATAAACAGTTTCTCAAAAACAAGGTCACTCTGTAAGTACCATGTTTATTGAACTGCTTAAACTCGATGAAAGGAACACTGTTAACACTTTTCAGCAAGTTGCAATCATGAAATACAGAAATAAAGAGTTTTTCAAAAACAAGGTCTAATTCATGTTTGAGTCACTGGTAAGTACCATTTTGCTGTACTGTTTAAGCTCGATGAAAGGAACATTGTTGACACTTTTCAGCAAGTTGCAATCATGAAATACAGAAATAAAGAGTTTTTCAAAAACAAGGTCTAAGTCATGTTTGAGTCACTTTTAAGTACCATTTTGCTGTACTGTTTAAACTCGATGAAAGGAACACTGTTAACACTTTTCAGCAAGTTGCAATCATGAAATACAGAAATAAACAGTTTTTCAAAAACAAGGTCTAAGTCATGTTTGAGTCACTTTGTAAGTACCATTTTTGCTGTACTGTTTAAACTCGATGAAAGGAACACTGTTAACACTTTTCAGCAAGTTGCAATCATGAAATACAGAAATAAAGAGTTTTTCAAAAACAAGGTCTAATTCATGTTTGAGTCACTCTATAAGAACCATTTTGCTGTACTGTTTAAGCTCGATGAAAGGAACATTGTTGACACTTTTCAGCAAGTTGCAATCATGAAATACAGAAATAAAGAGTTTTTCAAAAACAAGGTCTAAGTCATGTTTGAGTCACTTTTAAGTACCATTTTGCTGTACTGTTTAAACTCGATGAAAGGAACACTGTTAACACTTTTCAGCAAGTTGCAATCATGAAATACAGAAATAAAGAGTTTTTCAAAAACAAGGTCTAATTCATGTTTGAGTCACTCTGTAAGAACCATTTTGCTGTACTGTTTAAGCTCGATGAAAGGAACATTGTTGACACTTTTCAGCAAGTTGCAATCATGTAATACAGAAATAAACAGTTTCTCAAAAACAAGGTCACTCTGTAAGTACCATGTTTGTTGAACTGCTTAAACTCGATGAACGGAACACTGTTAACCCTTTTCAGCAAGTTGCAATCATGAAATACAGAAATAAAGAGTTTTTCAAAAACAAGGTCTAATTCATGTTTGAGTCACTGGTAAGTACCATTTTGCTGTACTGTTTAAGCTCGATGAAAGGAACATTGTTGACACTTTTCAGCAAGTTGCAATCATGAAATACAGAAATAAAGAGTTTTTCAAAAACAAGGTCTAAGTCATCTTTGAGTCACTTTTAAGTACCATTTTGCTGTACTGTTTAAGCTCGATGAAAGGAACATTGTTGACACTTTTCAGCAAGTTGCAATCATGAAATACAAAAATAAAGAGTTTTTCAAAAACAAGGTCTAAGTCATGTTTGAGTCAATCTGTATGTACCATTTTTGCTGTACTGTTTAAACTCGATGAAAGGAACACTGTTAACACTTTTCAGCAAGTTGCAATCATGAAATACAGAAATAAACAGTTTTTCAAAAACAAGGTCTAAGTCATGTTTGAGTGACTTTGTAAGTACCATTTTTGCTGTACTGTTTAAACTCGATGAAAGGAACACTGTTAACACTTTTCAGCAAGTTGCAATCATGAAATACAGAAATAAAGAGTTTTTCAAAAACAAGGTCTAATTCATGTTTGAGTCACTCTGTAAGAACTATTTTGCTGTACTGTTTAAGCTCGATGAAAGGAACATTGTTGACACTTTTCAGCAAGTTGCAATCATGAAATACAGAAATAAACAGTTTTTCAAAAACAAGGTCTAAGTCATGTTTGAGTCAATCTGTAAGTACCATTTTTGCTGTACTGTTTAAACTCGATGAAAGGAACACTGTTAACACTTTTCAGCAAGTTGCAATCATGAAATACAGAAATAAAGAGTTTTTCAAAAACAAGGTCTAATTCATGTTTGAGTCACTGGTAAGTACCATTTTGCTGTACTGTTTAAGCTCGATGAAAGGAACATTGTTGACACTTTTCAGCAAGTTGCAATCATGAAATACAGAAATAAAGAGTTTTTCAAAAACAAGGTCTAAGTCATGTTTGAGTCACTTTTAAGTACCATTTTGCTGTACTGTTTAAGCTCGATGAAAGGAACATTGTTGACACTTTTCAGCAAGTTGCAATCATGAAATACAAAAATAAAGAGTTTTTCAAAAACAAGGTCTAAGTCATGTTTGAGTCAATCTGTAAGTACCATTTTTGCTGTACTGTTTAAACTCGATGAAAGGAACACTGTTAACACTTTTCAGCAAGTTGCAATCATGAAATACAGAAATAAAGAGTTTTTAAAAAACAAGGTCTAATTCATGTTTGAGTCATTGTAAGTACCATTTTGCTGTACTGTTTAAGCTCGATGAAAGGAACATTGTTGACACTTTTCAGCAAGTTGCAATCATTTAATACAGAAATAAAAAGTTTCTCAAAAACAAGGTCACTCTGTAAGTACCATGTTTGTCGAACTGCTTAATCAGGATGATAAGAACACTGTTGACACTTTTCAGCAAGTTGCAATCATGAAATACAGAAATAAACAGTTTTTCAAAAACAAGGTCTAAGTCACGTTTGAGTCACTCTGTAAGTACCATTTTGCTATACTGTTTAAACTCGATGAAAGGAACACTGTTAACACTTTTCAGCAAGTTGCAATCATGAAATACAGAAATAAACAGTTTTTCAAAAACAAGGTCTAAGTCATGTTTGAGTCACTTTGTAAGTACCATTTTTGCTGTACTGTTTAAACTCGATGAAAGGAACACTGTTAACACTTTTCAGCAAGTTGCAATCATGAAATACAGAAATAAAGAGTTTTTCAAAAACAAGGTCTAATTCATGTTTGAGTCACTCTGTAAGAACCATTTTGCTGTACTGTTTAAGCTCGATGAAAGGAACATTGTTGACACTTTTCAGCAAGTTGCAATCATGAAATACAGAAATAAACAGTTTTTCAAAAACAAGGTCTAAGTCATGTTTGAGTCAATCTGTAAGTACCATTTTTGCTGTACTGTTTAAACTCGATGAAAGGAACACTGTTAACACTTTTCAGCAAGTTGCAATCATGAAATACAGAAATAAAGAGTTTTTCAAAAACAAGGTCTAATTCATGTTTGAGTCACTCTGTAAGAACCATTTTGCTGTACTGTTTAAGCTCGATGAAAGGAACATTGTTGACACTTTTCAGCAAGTTGCAATCATGAAATACAGAAATAACGTTTTTCAAAAACAAGGTCTAAATCATGTTTGATGCACTCTGTAAGAACCATTTTTGCTGTATACCTTAATCAGGATGATAGGAACACTGTTGACACTTTTCAGCAAGTTGCAATCATGTAATACAGAAATAAACAGTTTCTCAAAAACAAGGTCACTCTGTAAGTACCATATTTGTTGAACTGCTTAATCAGGATGATAAGAACACTGTTGACACTTTTCAGCAAGTTGCAATGATGTAATAAAGAAATAAACAGTTTCTCAAAAACAAGGTCACTCTGTAAGTACCATTTTGCTGTACTGTTTAAACTCGATGAAAGGAACACTGTTAACACTTTTCAGCAAGATGCAATCATGAAATACAGAAATAAAAAGTTTTTCAAAAACAAGGTCTAAGTCATGTTTGAGTCACTCTGTAAGTACCATTTTGCTGTACTGTTTAAACTCGATGAAAGGAACACTGTTAACACTTTTCAGCAAGTTGCAATCATGAAATACAGAAATAAAGAGTTTTTCAAAAACAAGGTCTAATTCATGTTTGAGTCACTCTGTAAGAACCATTTTGTTGTACTGTTTAAGCTCGATGAAAGGAACATTGTTGACACTTTTCAGCAAGTTGCAATCATGAAATACAGAAATAAACAGTTTTTCAAAAACAAGGTCTAATTCATGTTTGAGTCACTCTATAAGAACCATTTTGCTGTACTGTTTAAGCTCGATGAAAGGAACATTGTTGACACTTTTCAGCAAGTTGCAATCATGAAATACAGAAATAAAGAGTTTTTCAAAAACAAGGTCTAAGTCATGTTTGAGTCACTTTTAAGTACCATTTTGCTGTACTGTTTAAACTCGATGAAAGGAACACTGTTAACACTTTTCAGCAAGTTGCAATCATGAAATACAGAAATAAAGAGTTTTTCAAAAACAAGGTCTAATTCATGTTTGAGTCACTCTGTAAGAACCATTTTGCTGTACTGTTTAAGCTCGATGAAAGGAACATTGTTGACACTTTTCAGCAAGTTGCAATCATGTAATACAGAAATAAACAGTTTCTCAAAAACAAGGTCACTCTGTAAGTACCATGTTTGTTGAACTGCTTAAACTCGATGAACGGAACACTGTTAACCCTTTTCAGCAAGTTGCAATCATGAAATACAGAAATAAAGAGTTTTTCAAAAACAAGGTCTAATTCATGTTTGAGTCACTGGTAAGTACCATTTTGCTGTACTGTTTAAGCTCGATGAAAGGAACATTGTTGACACTTTTCAGCAAGTTGCAATCATGAAATACAGAAATAAAGAGTTTTTCAAAAACAAGGTCTAAGTCATCTTTGAGTCACTTTTAAGTACCATTTTGCTGTACTGTTTAAGCTCGATGAAAGGAACATTGTTGACACTTTTCAGCAAGTTGCAATCATGAAATACAAAAATAAAGAGTTTTTCAAAAACAAGGTCTAAGTCATGTTTGAGTCAATCTGTATGTACCATTTTTGCTGTACTGTTTAAACTCGATGAAAGGAACACTGTTAACACTTTTCAGCAAGTTGCAATCATGAAATACAGAAATAAACAGTTTTTCAAAAACAAGGTCTAAGTCATGTTTGAGTGACTTTGTAAGTACCATTTTTGCTGTACTGTTTAAACTCGATGAAAGGAACACTGTTAACACTTTTCAGCAAGTTGCAATCATGAAATACAGAAATAAAGAGTTTTTCAAAAACAAGGTCTAATTCATGTTTGAGTCACTCTGTAAGAACTATTTTGCTGTACTGTTTAAGCTCGATGAAAGGAACATTGTTGACACTTTTCAGCAAGTTGCAATCATGAAATACAGAAATAAACAGTTTTTCAAAAACAAGGTCTAATTCATGTTTGAGTCACTCTGTAAGAACCATTTTGTTGTACTGTTTAAGCTCGATGAAAGGAACATTGTTGACACTTTTCAGCAAGTTGCAATCATGAAATACAGAAATAAACAGTTTTTCAAAAACAAGGTCTAATTCATGTTTGAGTCACTCTATAAGAACCATTTTGCTGTACTGTTTAAGCTCGATGAAAGGAACATTGTTGACACTTTTCAGCAAGTTGCAATCATGAAATACAGAAATAAAGAGTTTTTCAAAAACAAGGTCTAAGTCATGTTTGAGTCACTTTTAAGTACCATTTTGCTGTACTGTTTAAACTCGATGAAAGGAACACTGTTAACACTTTTCAGCAAGTTGCAATCATGAAATACAGAAATAAAGAGTTTTTCAAAAACAAGGTCTAATTCATGTTTGAGTCACTCTGTAAGAACCATTTTGCTGTACTGTTTAAGCTCGATGAAAGGAACATTGTTGACACTTTTCAGCAAGTTGCAATCATGTAATACAGAAATAAACAGTTTCTCAAAAACAAGGTCACTCTGTAAGTACCATGTTTGTTGAACTGCTTAAACTCGATGAACGGAACACTGTTAACCCTTTTCAGCAAGTTGCAATCATGAAATACAGAAATAAAGAGTTTTTCAAAAACAAGGTCTAATTCATGTTTGAGTCACTGGTAAGTACCATTTTGCTGTACTGTTTAAGCTCGATGAAAGGAACATTGTTGACACTTTTCAGCAAGTTGCAATCATGAAATACAGAAATAAAGAGTTTTTCAAAAACAAGGTCTAAGTCATCTTTGAGTCACTTTTAAGTACCATTTTGCTGTACTGTTTAAGCTCGATGAAAGGAACATTGTTGACACTTTTCAGCAAGTTGCAATCATGAAATACAAAAATAAAGAGTTTTTCAAAAACAAGGTCTAAGTCATGTTTGAGTCAATCTGTATGTACCATTTTTGCTGTACTGTTTAAACTCGATGAAAGGAACACTGTTAACACTTTTCAGCAAGTTGCAATCATGAAATACAGAAATAAACAGTTTTTCAAAAACAAGGTCTAAGTCATGTTTGAGTGACTTTGTAAGTACCATTTTTGCTGTACTGTTTAAACTCGATGAAAGGAACACTGTTAACACTTTTCAGCAAGTTGCAATCATGAAATACAGAAATAAAGAGTTTTTCAAAAACAAGGTCTAATTCATGTTTGAGTCACTCTGTAAGAACTATTTTGCTGTACTGTTTAAGCTCGATGAAAGGAACATTGTTGACACTTTTCAGCAAGTTGCAATCATGAAATACAGAAATAAACAGTTTTTCAAAAACAAGGTCTAAGTCATGTTTGAGTCAATCTGTAAGTACCATTTTTGCTGTACTGTTTAAACTCGATGAAAGGAACACTGTTAACACTTTTCAGCAAGTTGCAATCATGAAATACAGAAATAAAGAGTTTTTCAAAAACAAGGTCTAATTCATGTTTGAGTCACTGGTAAGTACCATTTTGCTGTACTGTTTAAGCTCGATGAAAGGAACATTGTTGACACTTTTCAGCAAGTTGCAATCATGAAATACAGAAATAAAGAGTTTTTCAAAAACAAGGTCTAAGTCATGTTTGAGTCACTTTTAAGTACCATTTTGCTGTACTGTTTAAGCTCGATGAAAGGAACATTGTTGACACTTTTCAGCAAGTTGCAATCATGAAATACAAAAATAAAGAGTTTTTCAAAAACAAGGTCTAAGTCATGTTTGAGTCAATCTGTAAGTACCATTTTTGCTGTACTGTTTAAACTCGATGAAAGGAACACTGTTAACACTTTTCAGCAAGTTGCAATCATGAAATACAGAAATAAAGAGTTTTTAAAAAACAAGGTCTAATTCATGTTTGAGTCATTGTAAGTACCATTTTGCTGTACTGTTTAAGCTCGATGAAAGGAACATTGTTGACACTTTTCAGCAAGTTGCAATCATTTAATACAGAAATAAAAAGTTTCTCAAAAACAAGGTCACTCTGTAAGTACCATGTTTGTCGAACTGCTTAATCAGGATGATAAGAACACTGTTGACACTTTTCAGCAAGTTGCAATCATGAAATACAGAAATAAACAGTTTTTCAAAAACAAGGTCTAAGTCACGTTTGAGTCACTCTGTAAGTACCATTTTGCTATACTGTTTAAACTCGATGAAAGGAACACTGTTAACACTTTTCAGCAAGTTGCAATCATGAAATACAGAAATAAACAGTTTTTCAAAAACAAGGTCTAAGTCATGTTTGAGTCACTTTGTAAGTACCATTTTTGCTGTACTGTTTAAACTCGATGAAAGGAACACTGTTAACACTTTTCAGCAAGTTGCAATCATGAAATACAGAAATAAAGAGTTTTTCAAAAACAAGGTCTAATTCATGTTTGAGTCACTCTGTAAGAACCATTTTGCTGTACTGTTTAAGCTCGATGAAAGGAACATTGTTGACACTTTTCAGCAAGTTGCAATCATGAAATACAGAAATAAACAGTTTTTCAAAAACAAGGTCTAAGTCATGTTTGAGTCAATCTGTAAGTACCATTTTTGCTGTACTGTTTAAACTCGATGAAAGGAACACTGTTAACACTTTTCAGCAAGTTGCAATCATGAAATACAGAAATAAAGAGTTTTTCAAAAACAAGGTCTAATTCATGTTTGAGTCACTCTGTAAGAACCATTTTGCTGTACTGTTTAAGCTCGATGAAAGGAACATTGTTGACACTTTTCAGCAAGTTGCAATCATGAAATACAGAAATAACGTTTTTCAAAAACAAGGTCTAAATCATGTTTGATGCACTCTGTAAGAACCATTTTTGCTGTATACCTTAATCAGGATGATAGGAACACTGTTGACACTTTTCAGCAAGTTGCAATCATGTAATACAGAAATAAACAGTTTCTCAAAAACAAGGTCACTCTGTAAGTACCATATTTGTTGAACTGCTTAATCAGGATGATAAGAACACTGTTGACACTTTTCAGCAAGTTGCAATGATGTAATAAAGAAATAAACAGTTTCTCAAAAACAAGGTCACTCTGTAAGTACCATTTTGCTGTACTGTTTAAACTCGATGAAAGGAACACTGTTAACACTTTTCAGCAAGATGCAATCATGAAATACAGAAATAAAAAGTTTTTCAAAAACAAGGTCTAAGTCATGTTTGAGTCACTCTGTAAGTACCATTTTGCTGTACTGTTTAAACTCGATGAAAGGAACACTGTTAACACTTTTCAGCAAGTTGCAATCATGAAATACAGAAATAAAGAGTTTTTCAAAAACAAGGTCTAATTCATGTTTGAGTCACTCTGTAAGAACCATTTTGTTGTACTGTTTAAGCTCGATGAAAGGAACATTGTTGACACTTTTCAGCAAGTTGCAATCATGAAATACAGAAATAAACAGTTTTTCAAAAACAAGGTCTAAGTCATGTTTGAGTCACTCTGTAAGTACCATTTTGCTGTACTGTTTAAACTCGATGAAAGGAACACTGTTAACACTTTTCAGCAAGTTGCAATCATGTAATACAGAAATAAACAGTTTCTCAAAAACAAGGTCACTCTGTAAGTACCATGTTTGTTGAACTGCTTAAACTCGATGAAAGGAACACTGTTAACACTTTTCAGCAAGTTGCAATCATGAAATACAGAAATAAAGAGTTTTTCAAAAACAAGGTCTAATTCATGTTTGAGTCACTGGTAAGTACCATTTTGCTGTACTGTTTAAGCTCGATGAAAGGAACATTGTTGACACTTTTCAGCAAGTTGCAATCATGAAATACAGAAATAAAGAGTTTTTCAAAAACAAGGTCTAAGTCATGTTTGAGTCACTTTTAAGTACCATTTTGCTGTACTGTTTAAACTCGATGAAAGGAACACTGTTAACACTTTTCAGCAAGTTGCAATCATGAAATACAGAAATAAAGAGTTTTTCAAAAACAAGGTCTAATTCATGTTTGAGTCACTCTGTAAGAACCATTTAGCTGTACTGTTTAAGCTCGATGAAAGGAACATTGTTGACACTTTTCAGCAAGTTGCAATCATGTAATACAGAAATAAACAGTTTCTCAAAAACAAGGTCACTCTGTAAGTACCATGTTTGTTGAACTGCTTAAACTCGATGAAAGGAACACTGTTAACACTTTTCAGCAAGTTGCAATCATGAAATACAGAAATAAAGAGTTTTTCAAAAACAAGGTCTAATTCATGTTTGAGTCACTGGTAAGTACCATTTTGCTGTACTGTTTAAGCTCGATGAAAGGAACATTGTTGACACTTTTCAGCAAGTTGCAATCATGAAATACAGAAATAAACAGTTTTTCAAAAACAAGGTCTAAGTCATGTTTGAGTCACTTTTAAGTACCATTTTGCTGTACTGTTTAAGCTCGATGAAAGGAACATTGTTGACACTTTTCAGCAAGTTGCAATCATGAAATACAAAAATAAAGAGTTTTTCAAAAACAAGGTCTAAGTCATGTTTGAGTCAATCTGTAAGTACCATTTTTGCTGTACTGTTTAAACTCGATGAAAGGAACACTGTTAACAGTTTTCAGCAAGTTGCAATCATGAAATACAGAAATAAAGAGTTTTTCAAAAACAAGGTCTAATTCATGTTTGAGTCATTGTAAGTACCATTTTGCTGTACTGTTTAAGCTCGATGAAAGGAACATTGTTGACACTTTTCAGCAAGTTGCAATCATTTAATACAGAAATAAAAAGTTTCTCAAAAACAAGGTCACTCTGTAAGTACCATGTTTGTCGAACTGCTTAATCAGGATGATAAGAACACTGTTGACACTTTTCAGCAAGTTGCAATCATGAAATACAGAAATAAACAGTTTTTCAAAAACAAGGTCTAAGTCATGTTTGAGTCACTCTGTAAGTACCATTTTGCTGTACTGTTTAAACTCGATGAAAGGAACACTGTTAACACTTTTCAGCAAGTTGCAATCATGTAATACAGAAATAAACAGTTTCTCAAAAACAAGGTCACTCTGTAAGTACCATGTTTGTTGAACTGCTTAAACTCGATGAAAGGAACACTGTTAACACTTTTCAGCAAGTTGCAATCATGAAATACAGAAATAAAGAGTTTTTCAAAAACAAGGTCTAAGTCATGTTTGAGTCACTTTTAAGTACCATTTTGCTGTACTGTTTAAACTCGATGAAAGGAACACTGTTAACACTTTTCAGCAAGTTGCAATCATGAAATACAGAAATAAAGAGTTTTTCAAAAACAAGGTCTAATTCATGTTTGAGTCACTCTGTAAGAACCATTTAGCTGTACTGTTTAAGCTCGATGAAAGGAACATTGTTGACACTTTTCAGCAAGTTGCAATCATGTAATACAGAAATAAACAGTTTCTCAAAAACAAGGTCACTCTGTAAGTACCATGTTTGTTGAACTGTTTAAGCTCGATGAAAGGAACATTGTTGACACTTTTCAGCAAGTTGCAATCATGAAATACAGAAATAAACAGTTTTTCAAAAACAAGGTCTAAGTCATGTTTGAGTCAATCTGTAAGTACCATTTTTGCTGTACTGTTTAAACTCGATGAAAGGAACACTGTTAACACTTTTCAGCAAGTTGCAATCATGAAATACAGAAATACAGTTTTTCAAAAACAAGGTCTAAGTCATGTTTGAGTCAATCTGTAAGTACCATTTTTGCTGTACTGTTTAAACTCGATGATAGGAACACTGTTGACACTTTTCAGCAAGTTGCAATCATGTAATACAGAAATAAACAGTTTCTCAAAAACAAGGTCACTCTGTAAGTACCATATTTGTTGAACTGCTTAATCAGGATGATAAGAACACTGTTGACACTTTTCAGCAAGTTGCAATGATGTAATAAAGAAATAAACAGTTTCTCAAAAACAAGGTCACTCTGTAAGTACCATTTTGCTGTACTGTTTAAACTCGATGAAAGGAACACTGTTAACGCTTTTCAGCAAGATGCAATCATGAAATACAGAAATAAAAAGTTTTTCAAAAACAAGGTCTAAATCATGTTTGATGCACTCTGTAAGAACCATTTTTGCTGTATACCTTAATCAGGATGATAGGAACACTGTTGACACTTTTCAGCAAGTTGCAATCATGTAATACAGAAATAAACAGTTTCTCAAAAACAAGGTCACTCTGTAAGTACCATGTTTGTTGAAGTGCTTAATCAGGATGATAAGAAAACTGTTGACACTTTTCAGCAAGTTGCAATGATGTAATAAAGAAATAAACAGTTTCTCAAAAACAAGGTCACTCTGTAAGTACCATTTTGCTGTACTGTTTAAACTCGATGAAAGGAACACTGTTAACACTTTTCAGCAAGTTGCAATCATGAAATACAGAAATAAAGAGTTTTTCAAAAACAAGGTCTAATTCATGTTTGAGTCACTCTGTAAGAACCATTTTGCTGTACTGTTTAAGCTCGATGAAAGGAACACTGTTGACACTTTTCAGCAAGTTGCAATCATGAAATACAGAAATAAATAGTTTTTCAAAAACAAGGTCTAAATCATGTTTGATGCACTCTGTAAGAACCATTTTTGCTGTATACCTTAATCAGGATGATAGGAACACTGTTGACACTTTTCAGCAAGTTGCAATCATGTAATACAGAAATAAACAGTTTCTCAAAAACAAGGTCACTCTGTAAGTACCATGTTTGTTGAACTGCTTAATCAGGATGATAAGAACACTGTTGACACTTTTCAGCAAGTTGCAATCATGAAATACAGAAATAAACAGTTTTTCAAAAACAAGGTCTAAGTCATGTTTGAGTCAATCTGTAAGTACCATTTTTGCTGTACTGTTTAAACTCGATGAAAGGAACACTGTTAACACTTTTCAGCAAGTTGCAATCATGAAATACAGAAATAAAGAGTTTTTGAAAAACAAGGTCTAATTCATGTTTGAGTCACTCTGTAAGAACCATTTAGCTGTACTGTTTAAGCTCGATGAAAGGAACATTGTTGACACTTTTCAGCAAGTTGCAATCATGTAATACAGAAATAAACAGTTTCTCAAAAACAAGGTCACTCTGTAAGTACCATGTTTGTTGAACTGCTTAAACTCGATGAAAGGAACACTGTTAACACTTTTCAGCAAGTTGCAATCATGAAATACAGAAATAAAGAGTTTTTCAAAAACAAGGTCTAATTCATGTTTGAGTCACTGGTAAGTACCATTTTGCTGTACTGTTTAAGCTCGATGAAAGGAACATTGTTGACACTTTTCAGCAAGTTGCAATCATGAAATACAGAAATAAACAGTTTTTCAAAAACAAGGTCTAAGTCATGTTTGAGTCACTTTTAAGTACCATTTTGCTGTACTGTTTAAGCTCGATGAAAGGAACATTGTTGACACTTTTCAGCAAGTTGCAATCATGAAATACAAAAATAAAGAGTTTTTCAAAAACAAGGTCTAAGTCATGTTTGAGTCAATCTGTAAGTACCATTTTTGCTGTACTGTTTAAACTCGATGAAAGGAACACTGTTAACAGTTTTCAGCAAGTTGCAATCATGAAATACAGAAATAAAGAGTTTTTCAAAAACAAGGTCTAATTCATGTTTGAGTCATTGTAAGTACCATTTTGCTGTACTGTTTAAGCTCGATGAAAGGAACATTGTTGACACTTTTCAGCAAGTTGCAATCATTTAATACAGAAATAAAAAGTTTCTCAAAAACAAGGTCACTCTGTAAGTACCATGTTTGTCGAACTGCTTAATCAGGATGATAAGAACACTGTTGACACTTTTCAGCAAGTTGCAATCATGAAATACAGAAATAAACAGTTTTTCAAAAACAAGGTCTAAGTCATGTTTGAGTCACTCTGTAAGTACCATTTTGCTGTACTGTTTAAACTCGATGAAAGGAACACTGTTAACACTTTTCAGCAAGTTGCAATCATGTAATACAGAAATAAACAGTTTCTCAAAAACAAGGTCACTCTGTAAGTACCATGTTTGTTGAACTGCTTAAACTCGATGAAAGGAACACTGTTAACACTTTTCAGCAAGTTGCAATCATGAAATACAGAAATAAAGAGTTTTTCAAAAACAAGGTCTAAGTCATGTTTGAGTCACTTTTAAGTACCATTTTGCTGTACTGTTTAAACTCGATGAAAGGAACACTGTTAACACTTTTCAGCAAGTTGCAATCATGAAATACAGAAATAAAGAGTTTTTCAAAAACAAGGTCTAATTCATGTTTGAGTCACTCTGTAAGAACCATTTAGCTGTACTGTTTAAGCTCGATGAAAGGAACATTGTTGACACTTTTCAGCAAGTTGCAATCATGTAATACAGAAATAAACAGTTTCTCAAAAACAAGGTCACTCTGTAAGTACCATGTTTGTTGAACTGTTTAAGCTCGATGAAAGGAACATTGTTGACACTTTTCAGCAAGTTGCAATCATGAAATACAGAAATAAACAGTTTTTCAAAAACAAGGTCTAAGTCATGTTTGAGTCAATCTGTAAGTACCATTTTTGCTGTACTGTTTAAACTCGATGAAAGGAACACTGTTAACACTTTTCAGCAAGTTGCAATCATGAAATACAGAAATACAGTTTTTCAAAAACAAGGTCTAAGTCATGTTTGAGTCAATCTGTAAGTACCATTTTTGCTGTACTGTTTAAACTCGATGATAGGAACACTGTTGACACTTTTCAGCAAGTTGCAATCATGTAATACAGAAATAAACAGTTTCTCAAAAACAAGGTCACTCTGTAAGTACCATATTTGTTGAACTGCTTAATCAGGATGATAAGAACACTGTTGACACTTTTCAGCAAGTTGCAATGATGTAATAAAGAAATAAACAGTTTCTCAAAAACAAGGTCACTCTGTAAGTACCATTTTGCTGTACTGTTTAAACTCGATGAAAGGAACACTGTTAACGCTTTTCAGCAAGATGCAATCATGAAATACAGAAATAAAAAGTTTTTCAAAAACAAGGTCTAAATCATGTTTGATGCACTCTGTAAGAACCATTTTTGCTGTATACCTTAATCAGGATGATAGGAACACTGTTGACACTTTTCAGCAAGTTGCAATCATGTAATACAGAAATAAACAGTTTCTCAAAAACAAGGTCACTCTGTAAGTACCATGTTTGTTGAAGTGCTTAATCAGGATGATAAGAAAACTGTTGACACTTTTCAGCAAGTTGCAATGATGTAATAAAGAAATAAACAGTTTCTCAAAAACAAGGTCACTCTGTAAGTACCATTTTGCTGTACTGTTTAAACTCGATGAAAGGAACACTGTTAACACTTTTCAGCAAGTTGCAATCATGAAATACAGAAATAAAGAGTTTTTCAAAAACAAGGTCTAATTCATGTTTGAGTCACTCTGTAAGAACCATTTTGCTGTACTGTTTAAGCTCGATGAAAGGAACACTGTTGACACTTTTCAGCAAGTTGCAATCATGAAATACAGAAATAAATAGTTTTTCAAAAACAAGGTCTAAATCATGTTTGATGCACTCTGTAAGAACCATTTTTGCTGTATACCTTAATCAGGATGATAGGAACACTGTTGACACTTTTCAGCAAGTTGCAATCATGTAATACAGAAATAAACAGTTTCTCAAAAACAAGGTCACTCTGTAAGTACCATGTTTGTTGAACTGCTTAATCAGGATGATAAGAACACTGTTGACACTTTTCAGCAAGTTGCAATCATGAAATACAGAAATAAACAGTTTTTCAAAAACAAGGTCTAAGTCATGTTTGAGTCAATCTGTAAGTACCATTTTTGCTGTACTGTTTAAACTCGATGAAAGGAACACTGTTAACACTTTTCAGCAAGTTGCAATCATGAAATACAGAAATAAAGAGTTTTTGAAAAACAAGGTCTAATTCATGTTTGAGTCACTCTGTAAGAACCATTTTGCTGTACTGTTTAAGCTCGATGAAAGGAACATTGTTGACACTTTTCAGCAAGTTGCAATCATGAAATACAGAAATAAACCGTTTTTCAAAAACAAGGTCTAAGTCACGTTTGAGTCACTCTGTAAGTACCATTTTGCTGTACTGTTTAAACTCGATGAAAGGAACACTGTTAACACTTTTCAGCAAGTTGCAATCATGAAATACAGAAATAAAGAGTTTTTCAAAAACAAGGTCTAATTCATGTTTGAGTCACTCTGTAAGAACCATTTTGTTGTACTGTTTAAGCTCGATGAAAGGAACATTGTTGACACTTTTCAGCAAGTTGCAATCATGAAATACAGAAATAAACAGTTTTTCAAAAACAAGGTCTAAGTCACGTTTGAGTCACTCTGTAAGTACCATTTTGCTGTACTGTTTAAACTCGATGTAAGGAACACTGTTAACACTTTTCAGCAAGTTGCAATCATGAAATACAGAAATAAAGAGTTTTTCAAAAACAAGGTCTAATTCATGTTTGAGTCACTCTGTAAGAACCATTTTGTTGTACTGTTTAAGCTCGATGAAAGGAACATTGTTGACACTTTTCAGCAAGTTGCAATCATGAAATACAGAAATAAACAGTTTTTCAAAAACAAGGTCTAAGTCATGTTTGAGTCACTCTGTAAGTACCATTTTGCTGTACTGTTTAAACTCGATGAAAGGAACACTGTTAACACTTTTCAGCAAGTTGCAATCATGAAATACAGAAATAAAGAGTTTTTCAAAAACAAGGTCTAATTCATGTTTGAGTCACTCTGTAAGAACCATTTTGCTGTACTGTTTAAGCTCGATGAAAGGAACATTGTTGACACTTTTCAGCAAGTTGCAATCATGTAATACAGAAATAAACAGTTTCTCAAAATCAAGGTCACTCTGTAAGTACCATTTTGCTGTACTGTTTAAACTCGATGAAAGGAACACTGTTAACACTTTTCAGCAAGTTGCAATCATGAAATACAGAAATAAAGAGTTTTTCAAAAACAAGGTCTAATTCATGTTTGAGTCACTCTGTAAGAACCATTTTGCTGTACTGTTTAAGCTCGATGAAAGGAACATTGTTGACACTTTTCAGCAAGTTGCAATCATGAAATACAGAAATAAACAGTTTTTCAAAAACAAGGTCTAAGTCACGTTTCAGTCACTCTGTAAGTACCATTTTGCTGTACTGTTTAAACTCGATGAAAGGAACACTGTTAAAACTTTTCAGCAAGTTGCAATCATGAAATACAGAAATAAAGAGTTTTTCAAAAACAAGGTCTAATTCATGTTTGAGTCACTCTGTAAGAACCATTTTGTTGTACTGTTTAAGCTCGATGAAAGGAACATTGTTGACACTTTTCAGCAAGTTGCAATCATGAAATACAGAAATAAACAGTTTTTCAAAAACAAGGTCTAAGTCATGTTTGAGTCACTCTGTAAGTACCATTTTGCTGTACTGTTTAAACTCGATGAAAGGAACACTGTTAACACTTTTCAGCAAGTTGCAATCATGAAATACAGAAATAAAGAGTTTTTGAAAAACAAGGTCTAATTCATGTTTGAGTCACTCTGTAAGAACCATTTTGCTGTACTGTTTAAGCTCGATGAAAGGAACATTGTTGACACTTTTCAGCAAGTTGCAATCATGAAATACAGAAATAAACCGTTTTTCAAAAACAAGGTCTAAGTCACGTTTGAGTCACTCTGTAAGTACCATTTTGCTGTACTGTTTAAACTCGATGAAAGGAACACTGTTAACACTTTTCAGCAAGTTGCAATCATGAAATACAGAAATAAAGAGTTTTTCAAAAACAAGGTCTAATTCATGTTTGAGTCACTCTGTAAGAACCATTTTGTTGTACTGTTTAAGCTCGATGAAAGGAACATTGTTGACACTTTTCAGCAAGTTGCAATCATGAAATACAGAAATAAACAGTTTTTCAAAAACAAGGTCTAAGTCACGTTTGAGTCACTCTGTAAGTACCATTTTGCTGTACTGTTTAAACTCGATGTAAGGAACACTGTTAACACTTTTCAGCAAGTTGCAATCATGAAATACAGAAATAAAGAGTTTTTCAAAAACAAGGTCTAATTCATGTTTGAGTCACTCTGTAAGAACCATTTTGTTGTACTGTTTAAGCTCGATGAAAGGAACATTGTTGACACTTTTCAGCAAGTTGCAATCATGAAATACAGAAATAAACAGTTTTTCAAAAACAAGGTCTAAGTCATGTTTGAGTCACTCTGTAAGTACCATTTTGCTGTACTGTTTAAACTCGATGAAAGGAACACTGTTAACACTTTTCAGCAAGTTGCAATCATGAAATACAGAAATAAAGAGTTTTTCAAAAACAAGGTCTAATTCATGTTTGAGTCACTCTGTAAGAACCATTTTGCTGTACTGTTTAAGCTCGATGAAAGGAACATTGTTGACACTTTTCAGCAAGTTGCAATCATGTAATACAGAAATAAACAGTTTCTCAAAAACAAGGTCACTCTGTAAGTACCATTTTGCTGTACTGTTTAAACTCGATGAAAGGAACACTGTTAACACTTTTCAGCAAGTTGCAATCATGAAATACAGAAATAAAGAGTTTTTCAAAAACAAGGTCTAATTCATGTTTGAGTCACTCTGTAAGAACCATTTTGCTGTACTGTTTAAGCTCGATGAAAGGAACATTGTTGACACTTTTCAGCAAGTTGCAATCATGAAATACAGAAATAAACAGTTTTTCAAAAACAAGGTCTAAGTCACGTTTCAGTCACTCTGTAAGTACCATTTTGCTGTACTGTTTAAACTCGATGAAAGGAACACTGTTAAAACTTTTCAGCAAGTTGCAATCATGAAATACAGAAATAAAGAG
This sequence comes from Salmo salar, assembly GCF_965601325.2. Lineage (NCBI taxonomy): Eukaryota > Metazoa > Chordata > Actinopteri > Salmoniformes > Salmonidae > Salmo > Salmo salar. Next base: position 41,954,289 of record NC_138293.1, read on the forward strand.
TTTTTCAAAAACAAGGTCTAATTCATGTTTGAGTCACTCTGTAAGAACCATTTTGTTGTACTGTTTAAGCTCGATGAAAGGAACATTGTTGACACTTTTCAGCAAGTTGCAATCATGAAATACAGAAATAAACAGTTTTTCAAAAACAAGGTCTAAGTCATGTTTGAGTCACTCTGTAAGTACCATTTTGCTGTACTGTTTAAACTCGATGAAAGGAACACTGTTAACACTTTTCAGCAAGTTGCAATCATGAAATACAGAAATAAAGAGTTTTTCAAAAACAAGGTCTAATTCATGTTTGAGTCACTCTGTAAGAACCATTTTGCTGTACTGTTTAAGCTCGATGAAAGGAACATTGTTGACACTTTTCAGCAAGTTGCAATCATGTAATACAGAAATAAACAGTTTCTCAAAAACAAGGTCACTCTGTAAGTACCATGTTTGTTGAACTGCTTAAACTCGATGAAAGGAACACTGTTAACACTTTTCAGCAAGTTGCAATCATGAAATACAGAAATAAAGAGTTTTTCAAAAACAAGGTCTAATTCATGTTTGAGTCACTCTGTAAGAACCATTTTGCTGTACTGTTTAAGCTCGATGAAAGGAACATTGTTGACACTTTTCAGCAAGTTGCAATCATGAAATACAGAAATAAACCGTTTTTCAAAAACAAGGTCTAAGTCACGTTTGAGTCACTCTGTAAGTACCATTTTGCTGTACTGTTTAAACTCGATGAAAGGAACACTGTTAACACTTTTCAGCAAGTTGCAATCATGAAATACAGAAATAAAGAGTTTTTCAAAAACAAGGTCTAATTCATGTTTGAGTCACTCTGTAAGAACCATTTTGTTGTACTGTTTAAGCTCGATGAAAGGAACATTGTTGACACTTTTCAGCAAGTTGCAATCATGAAATACAGAAATAAACAGTTTTTCAAAAACAAGGTCTAAGTCATGTTTGAGTCACTCTGTAAGTACCATTTTGCTGTACTGTTTAAACTCGATGAAAGGAACACTGTTAACACTTTTCAGCAAGTTGCAATCATGAAATACAGAAATAAAGAGTTTTTCAAAAACAAGGTCTAATTCATGTTTGAGTCACTCTGTAAGAACCATTTTGCTGTACTGTTTAAGCTCGATGAAAGGAACATTGTTGACACTTTTCAGCAAGTTGCAATCATGTAATACAGAAATAAACAGTTTCTCAAAAACAAGGTCACACTGTAAGTACCATTTTGCTGTACTGTTTAAACTCGATGAAAGGAACACTGTTAACACTTTTCAGCAAGTTGCAATCATGAAATACAGAAATAAAGAGTTTTTCAAAAACAAGGTCTAATTCATGTTTGAGTCACTCTGTAAGAACCATTTTGCTGTACTGTTTAAGCTCGATGAAATGAACATTGTTGACACTTTTCAGCAAGTTGCAATCATGAAATACAGAAATAAACAGTTTTTCAAAAACAAGGTCTAAGTCACGTTTCAGTCACTCTGTAAGTACCATTTTGCTGTACTGTTTAAACTCGATGAAAGGAACACTGTTAACACTTTTCAGCAAGTTGCAATCATGAAATACAGAAATAAAGAGTTTTTCAAAAACAAGGTCTAATTCATGTTTGAGTCACTCTGTAAGAACCATTTTGTTGTACTGTTTAAGCTCGATGAAAGGAACATTGTTGACACTTTTCAGCAAGTTGCAATCATGAAATACAGAAATAAACAGTTTTTCAAAAACAAGGTCTAAGTCATGTTTGAGTCACTCTGTAAGTACCATTTTGCTGTACTGTTTAAACTCGATGAAAGGAACACTGTTAACACTTTTCAGCAAGTTGCAATCATGAAATACAGAAATAAAGAGTTTTTCAAAAACAAGGTCTAATTCATGTTTGAGTCACTCTGTAAGAACCATTTTGCTGTACTGTTTAAGCTCGATGAAAGGAACATTGTTGACACTTTTCAGCAAGTTGCAATCATGTAATACAGAAATAAACAGTTTCTCAAAAACAAGGTCACTCTGTAAGTACCATGTTTGTTGAACTGCTTAAACTCGATGAAAGGAACACTGTTAACACTTTTCAGCAAGTTGCAATCATGAAATACAGAAATAAAGAGTTTTTCAAAAACAAGGTCTAATTCATGTTTGAGTCACTGGTAAGTACCATTTTGCTGTACTGTTTAAGCTCGATGAAAGGAACATTGTTGACACTTTTCAGCAAGTTGCAATCATGAAATACAGAAATAAAGAGTTTTTCAAAAACAAGGTCTAAGTCATGTTTGAGTCACTTTTAAGTACCATTTTGCTGTACTGTTTAAACTCGATGAAAGGAACACTGTTAACACTTTTCAGCAAGTTGCAATCATGAAATACAGAAATAAAGAGTTTTTCAAAAACAAGGTCTAATTCATGTTTGAGTCACTCTGTAAGAACCATTTTGCTGTACTGTTTAAGCTCGATGAAAGGAACATTGTTGACACTTTTCAGCAAGTTGCAATCATGAAATACAGAAATAAACAGTTTTTCAAAAACAAGGTCTAAGTCACGTTTCAGTCACTCTGTAAGTACCATTTTGCTGTACTGTTTAAACTCGATGAAAGGAACACTGTTAACACTTTTCAGCAAGTTGCAATCATGAAATACAGAAATAAAGAGTTTTTCAAAAACAAGGTCTAATTCATGTTTGAGTCACTCTGTAAGAACCATTTTGTTGTACTGTTTAAGCTCGATGAAAGGAACATTGTTGACACTTTTCAGCAAGTTGCAATCATGAAATACAGAAATAAACAGTTTTTCAAAAACAAGGTCTAAGTCATGTTTGAGTCACTCTGTAAGTACCATTTTGCTGTACTGTTTAAACTCGATGAAAGGAACACTGTTAACACTTTTCAGCAAGTTGCAATCATGAAATACAGAAATAAAGAGTTTTTCAAAAACAAGGTCTAATTCATGTTTGAGTCACTCTGTAAGAACCATTTTGCTGTACTGTTTAAGCTCGATGAAAGGAACATTGTTGACACTTTTCAGCAAGTTGCAATCATGTAATACAGAAATAAACAGTTTCTCAAAAACAAGGTCACTCTGTAAGTACCATGTTTGTTGAACTGCTTAAACTCGATGAAAGGAACACTGTTAACACTTTTCAGCAAGTTGCAATCATGAAATACAGAAATAAAGAGTTTTTCAAAAACAAGGTCTAATTCATGTTTGAGTCACTGGTAAGTACCATTTTGCTGTACTGTTTAAGCTCGATGAAAGGAACATTGTTGACACTTTTCAGCAAGTTGCAATCATGAAATACAGAAATAAAGAGTTTTTCAAAAACAAGGTCTAAGTCATGTTTGAGTCACTTTTAAGTACCATTTTGCTGTACTGTTTAAACTCGATGAAAGGAACACTGTTAACACTTTTCAGCAAGTTGCAATCATGAAATACAGAAATAAACAGTTTTTCAAAAACAAGGTCTAAGTCATGTTTGAGTGACTTTGTAAGTACCATTTTTGCTGTACTGTTTAAACTCGATGAAAGGAACACTGTTAACACTTTTCAGCAAGTTGCAATCATGAAATACAGAAATAAAGAGTTTTTCAAAAACAAGGTCTAATTCATGTTTGAGTCACTCTGTAAGAACTATTTTGCTGTACTGTTTAAGCTCGATGAAAGGAACATTGTTGACACTTTTCAGCAAGTTGCAATCATGAAATACAGAAATAAACAGTTTTTCAAAAACAAGGTCTAAGTCATGTTTGAGTCAATCTGTAAGTACCATTTTTGCTGTACTGTTTAAACTCGATGAAAGGAACACTGTTAACACTTTTCAGCAAGTTGCAATCATGAAATACAGAAATAAAGAGTTTTTCAAAAACAAGGTCTAATTCATGTTTGAGTCACTGGTAAGTACCATTTTGCTGTACTGTTTAAGCTCGATGAAAGGAACATTGTTGACACTTTTCAGCAAGTTGCAATCATGAAATACAGAAATAAAGAGTTTTTCAAAAACAAGGTCTAATTCATGTTTGAGTCACTCTGTAAGAACCATTTTGCTGTACTGTTTAAGCTCGATGAAAGGAACATTGTTGACACTTTTCAGCAAGTTGCAATCATGTAATACAGAAATAAACAGTTTCTCAAAAACAAGGTCACTCTGTAAGTACCATGTTTGTTGAACTGCTTAAACTCGATGAAAGGAACACTGTTAACACTTTTCAGCAAGTTGCAATCATGAAATACAGAAATAAAGAGTTTTTCAAAAACAAGGTCTAATTCATGTTTGAGTCACTGGTAAGTACCATTTTGCTGTACTGTTTAAGCTCGATGAAAGGAACATTGTTGACACTTTTCAGCAAGTTGCAATCATGAAATACAGAAATAAACAGTTTTTCAAAAACAAGGTCTAAGTCATGTTTGAGTCACTTTGTAAGTACCATTTTTGCTGTACTGTTTAAACTCGATGAAAGGAACACTGTTAACACTTTTCAGCAAGTTGCAATCATGAAATACAGAAATAAACAGTTTTTCAAAAACAAGGTCTAATTCATGTTTGAGTCACTCTGTAAGAACCATTTTGCTGTACTGTTTAAGCTCGATGAAAGGAACATTGTTGACACTTTTCAGCAAGTTGCAATCATGAAATACAGAAATAAACAGTTTTTCAAAAACAAGGTCTAAGTCATGTTTGAGTCACTCTGTAAGTACCATTTTGCTGTACTGTTTAAACTCGATGAAAGGAACACTGTTAACACTTTTCAGCAAGTTGCAATCATGAAATACAGAAATAAAGAGTTTTTCAAAAACAAGGTCTAATTCATGTTTGAGTCACTCTGTAAGAACCATTTTGCTGTACTGTTTAAGCTCGATGAAAGGAACATTGTTGACACTTTTCAGCAAGTTGCAATCATGAAATACAGAAATAAACCGTTTTTCAAAAACAAGGTCTAAGTCACGTTTGAGTCACTCTGTAAGTACCATTTTGCTGTACTGTTTAAACTCGATGAAAGGAACACTGTTAACACTTTTCAGCAAGTTGCAATCATGAAATACAGAAATAAAGAGTTTTTCAAAAACAAGGTCTAATTCATGTTTGAGTCACTCTGTAAGAACCATTTTGTTGTACTGTTTAAGCTCGATGAAAGGAACATTGTTGACACTTTTCAGCAAGTTGCAATCATGAAATACAGAAATAAACAGTTTTTCAAAAACAAGGTCTAAGTCACGTTTGAGTCACTCTGTAAGTACCATTTTGCTGTACTGTTTAAACTCGATGTAAGGAACACTGTTAACACTTTTCAGCAAGTTGCAATCATGAAATACAGAAATAAAGAGTTTTTCAAAAACAAGGTCTAATTCATGTTTGAGTCACTCTGTAAGAACCATTTTGTTGTACTGTTTAAGCTCGATGAAAGGAACATTGACACTTTTCAGCAAGTTGCAATCATGAAATACAGAAATAAACAGTTTTTCAAAAACAAGGTCTAAGTCATGTTTGAGTCACTCTGTAAGTACCATTTTGCTGTACTGTTTAAACTCGATGAAAGGAACACTGTTAACACTTTTCAGCAAGTTGCAATCATGAAATACAGAAATAAAGAGTTTTTCAAAAACAAGGTCTAATTCATGTTTGAGTCACTCTGTAAGAACCATTTTGCTGTACTGTTTAAGCTCGATGAAAGGAACATTGTTGACACTTTTCAGCAAGTTGCAATCATGTAATACAGAAATAAACAGTTTCTCAAAAACAAGGTCACACTGTAAGTACCATTTTGCTGTACTGTTTAAACTCGATGAAAGGAACACTGTTAACACTTTTCAGCAAGTTGCAATCATGAAATACAGAAATAAAGAGTTTTTCAAAAACAAGGTCTAATTCATGTTTGAGTCACTCTGTAAGAACCATTTTGCTGTACTGTTTAAGCTCGATGAAATGAACATTGTTGACACTTTTCAGCAAGTTGCAATCATGAAATACAGAAATAAACAGTTTTTCAAAAACAAGGTCTAAGTCACGTTTCAGTCACTCTGTAAGTACCATTTTGCTGTACTGTTTAAACTCGATGAAAGGAACACTGTTAACACTTTTCAGCAAGTTGCAATCATGAAATACAGAAATAAAGAGTTTTTCAAAAACAAGGTCTAATTCATGTTTGAGTCACTCTGTAAGAACCATTTTGTTGTACTGTTTAAGCTCGATGAAAGGAACATTGTTGACACTTTTCAGCAAGTTGCAATCATGAAATACAGAAATAAACAGTTTTTCAAAAACAAGGTCTAAGTCATGTTTGAGTCACTCTGTAAGTACCATTTTGCTGTACTGTTTAAACTCGATGAAAGGAACACTGTTAACACTTTTCAGCAAGTTGCAATCATGAAATACAGAAATAAAGAGTTTTTCAAAAACAAGGTCTAATTCATGTTTGAGTCACTCTGTAAGAACCATTTTGCTGTACTGTTTAAGCTCGATGAAAGGAACATTGTTGACACTTTTCAGCAAGTTGCAATCATGTAATACAGAAATAAACAGTTTCTCAAAAACAAGGTCACTCTGTAAGTACCATGTTTGTTGAACTGCTTAAACTCGATGAAAGGAACACTGTTAACACTTTTCAGCAAGTTGCAATCATGAAATACAGAAATAAAGAGTTTTTCAAAAACAAGGTCTAATTCATGTTTGAGTCACTCTGTAAGAACCATTTTGCTGTACTGTTTAAGCTCGATGAAATGAACATTGTTGACACTTTTCAGCAAGTTGCAATCATGAAATACAGAAATAAACAGTTTTTCAAAAACAAGGTCTAAGTCACGTTTCAGTCACTCTGTAAGTACCATTTTGCTGTACTGTTTAAACTCGATGAAAGGAACACTGTTAACACTTTTCAGCAAGTTGCAATCATGAAATACAGAAATAAAGAGTTTTTCAAAAACAAGGTCTAATTCATGTTTGAGTCACTCTGTAAGAACCATTTTGTTGTACTGTTTAAGCTCGATGAAAGGAACATTGTTGACACTTTTCAGCAAGTTGCAATCATGAAATACAGAAATAAACAGTTTTTCAAAAACAAGGTCTAAGTCATGTTTGAGTCACTCTGTAAGTACCATTTTGCTGTACTGTTTAAACTCGATGAAAGGAACACTGTTAACACTTTTCAGCAAGTTGCAATCATGAAATACAGAAATAAAGAGTTTTTCAAAAACAAGGTCTAATTCATGTTTGAGTCACTCTGTAAGAACCATTTTGCTGTACTGTTTAAGCTCGATGAAAGGAACATTGTTGACACTTTTCAGCAAGTTGCAATCATGTAATACAGAAATAAACAGTTTCTCAAAAACAAGGTCACTCTGTAAGTACCATGTTTGTTGAACTGCTTAAACTCGATGAAAGGAACACTGTTAACACTTTTCAGCAAGTTGCAATCATGAAATACAGAAATAAAGAGTTTTTCAAAAACAAGGTCTAATTCATGTTTGAGTCACTGGTAAGTACCATTTTGCTGTACTGTTTAAGCTCGATGAAAGGAACATTGTTGACACTTTTCAGCAAGTTGCAATCATGAAATACAGAAATAAAGAGTTTTTCAAAAACAAGGTCTAAGTCATGTTTGAGTCACTTTTAAGTACCATTTTGCTGTACTGTTTAAACTCGATGAAAGGAACACTGTTAACACTTTTCAGCAAGTTGCAATCATGAAATACAGAAATAAACAGTTTTTCAAAAACAAGGTCTAAGTCATGTTTGAGTCACTTTGTAAGTACCATTTTTGCTGTACTGTTTAAACTCGATGAAAGGAACACTGTTAACACTTTTCAGCAAGTTGCAATCATGAAATACAGAAATAAACAGTTTTTCAAAAACAAGGTCTAATTCATGTTTGAGTCACTCTGTAAGAACCATTTTGCTGTACTGTTTAAGCTCGATGAAAGGAACATTGTTGACACTTTTCAGCAAGTTGCAATCATGAAATACAGAAATAAACAGTTTTTCAAAAACAAGGTCTAAGTCATGTTTGAGTCACTTTTAAGTACCATTTTGCTGTACTGTTTAAACTCGATGAAAGGAACACTGTTAACACTTTTCAGCAAGTTGCAATCATGAAATACAGAAATAAAGAGTTTTTCAAAAACAAGGTCTAATTCATGTTTGAGTCACTCTGTAAGAACTATTTTGCTGTACTGTTTAAGCTCGATGAAAGGAACATTGTTGACACTTTTCAGCAAGTTGCAATCATGAAATACAGAAATAAACAGTTTTTCAAAAACAAGGTCTAAGTCACGTTTGAGTCACTCTGTAAGTACCATTTTGCTGTACTGTTTAAACTCGATGAAAGGAACACTGTTAACACTTTTCAGCAAGTTGCAATCATGAAATACAGAAATAAACAGTTTTTCAAAAACAAGGTCTAAGTCATGTTTGAGTCACTTTGTAAGTACCATTTTTGCTGTACTGTTTAAACTCGATGAAAGGAACACTGTTAACACTTTTCAGCAAGTTGCAATCATGAAATACAGAAATAAAGAGTTTTTCAAAAACAAGGTCTAATTCATGTTTGAATCACTCTGTAAGAACTATTTTGCTGTACTGTTTAAGCTCGATGAAAGGAACATTGTTGACACTTTTCAGCAAGTTGCAATCATGAAATACAGAAATAAACAGTTTTTCAAAAACAAGGTCTAAGTCATGTTTGAGTCAATCTGTAAGTACCATTTTTGCTGTACTGTTTAAACTCGATGAAAGGAACACTGTTAACACTTTTCAGCAAGTTGCAATCATGAAATACAGAAATAAAGAGTTTTTCAAAAACAAGGTCTAATTCATGTTTGAGTCACTGGTAAGTACCATTTTGCTGTACTGTTTAAGCTCGATGAAAGGAACATTGTTGACACTTTTCAGCAAGTTGCAATCATGAAATACAGAAATAAAGAGTTTTTCAAAAACAAGGTCTAAGTCATGTTTGAGTCACTTTTAAGTACCATTTTGCTGTACTGTTTAAGCTCGATGAAAGGAACATTGTTGACACTTTTCAGCAAGTTGCAATCATGAAATACAAAAATAAAGAGTTTTTCAAAAACAAGGTCTAAGTCATGTTTGAGTCAATCTGTAAGTACCATTTTTGCTGTACTGTTTAAACTCGATGAAAGGAACACTGTTAACACTTTTCAGCAAGTTGCAATCATGAAATACAGAAATAAAGAGTTTTTCAAAAACAAGGTCTAATTCATGTTTGAGTCATTGTAAGTACCATTTTGCTGTACTGTTTAAGCTCGATGAAAGGAACATTGTTGACACTTTTCAGCAAGTTGCAATCATTTAATTCAGAAATAAAAAGTTTCTCAAAAACAAGGTCACTCTGTAAGTACCATGTTTGTCGAACTGCTTAATCAGGATGATAAGAACACTGTTGACACTTTTCAGCAAGTTGCAATCATGAAATACAGAAATAAACAGTTTTTCAAAAACAAGGTCTAAGTCACGTTTGAGTCACTCTGTAAGTACCATTTTGCTATACTGTTTAAACTCGATGAAAGGAACACTGTTAACACTTTTCAGCAAGTTGCAATCATGAAATACAGAAATAAACAGTTTTTCAAAAACAAGGTCTAAGTCATGTTTGAGTCACTTTGTAAGTACCATTTTTGCTGTACTGTTTAAACTCGATGAAAGGAACACTGTTAACACTTTTCAGCAAGTTGCAATCATGAAATACAGAAATAAAGAGTTTTTCAAAAACAAGGTCTAATTCATGTTTGAGTCACTCTGTAAGAACCATTTTGCTGTACTGTTTAAGCTCGATGAAAGGAACATTGTTGACACTTTTCAGCAAGTTGCAATCATGAAATACAGAAATAAACAGTTTTTCAAAAACAAGGTCTAAGTCATGTTTGAGTCAATCTGTAAGTACCATTTTTGCTGTACTGTTTAAACTCGATGAAAGGAACACTGTTAACACTTTTCAGCAAGTTGCAATCATGAAATACAGAAATAAAGAGTTTTTCAAAAACAAGGTCTAATTCATGTTTGAGTCACTCTGTAAGAACCATTTTGCTGTACTGTTTAAGCTCGATGAAAGGAACATTGTTGACACTTTTCAGCAAGTTGCAATCATGAAATACAGAAATAAAGTTTTTCAAAAACAAGGTCTAAATCATGTTTGATGCACTCTGTAAGAACCATTTTTGCTGTATACCTTAATCAGGATGATAGGAACACTGTTGACACTTTTCAGCAAGTTGCAATCATGTAATACAGAAATAAACAGTTTCTCAAAAACAAGGTCACTCTGTAAGTACCATATTTGTTGAACTGCTTAATCAGGATGATAAGAACACTGTTGACACTTTTCAGCAAGTTGCAATGATGTAATAAAGAAATAAACAGTTTCTCAAAAACAAGGTCACTCTGTAAGTACCATTTTGCTGTACTGTTTAAACTCGATGAAAGGAACACTGTTAACCTGTTGGGTCTAGGGGGCAGCATTTGCACGTCTGGATAAAAAAAATGTACCCGATTTAATCTGGTTACTAATCCTACCCAGTAACTAGAATATGCATATACTTATTATATATGGATAGAAAACACTCTAAAGTTTCCAAAACTGTTTGAATGGTGTCTGTGAGTATAACAGAACTCATTTGGCAGGCAAAACCCTGAGACATTTTCTGACAGGAAGTGGATACCTGATGTGTTGTATTGACTTTAAAGCTATCCCATTGAAAGACACAGGGGTTTAGGAATATTTTGGCACTTCCTATTGCTTCCACTAGATGTCACCAGCCTTTACAAAGTGTTTTGAGTCTTCTGGAGGGAGATCTGACCGAACAAGAGCCATGGAACGGTGATGTCCCATTAGACACCTGGCGCGCTACTTCATGTTGGGTACCCTCGTTCCAATACGTTATAAAAGGCTATGCATTCGTCCACCTTGAATATTATTCATGTTCTGGTTAAAAAAGGCCCTAATGATTTATGCTATACAACGTTTGACATGTTTGAACGAACGGAAATATATTTTTTCCCCTCGTTCATGACGAGAAGTCCGGCTGGCTTACATCATGTGCTAACGAGACGGAGATTTTTGGACATAAATGATGAGCTTTTTTGAACAAAACTACATTCGTTATGGACCTGTGATACCTGGAAGTGACATCTGATGAAGAGAATCAAAGGTAATGGATTATTTACATAGTATTTTCGATTTTAGATCTCCCCAACATGACGTCTAGTCTGTATCGCAACGCGTATTTTTCTGGGCACAGTGCTCAGATTATTGCAAAGTGTGATTTCCCAGTAAGGTTATTTTTAAATCTGGCAAGTTGATTGCGTTCAAAAGATGTAAATCTATAATTCTTTAAATGACAATATAATATTTTAACAATGTTTTCTAATTTTAATTATTTAATTTCTGACGCTGACTTGACTGCCGGTTATTGGAGGGAAACGATTTCCTCAACATCAATGCCATAGTAAAACGCTGTTTTTGTATATAAATATGAACTTGATAGAACTAAAAATGCATGCATTGTCTAACATAATGTCCTAGGAGTGTCATCTGATGGAGATTGTAAAAGGTTAGTGTATCATTTTAGCTGGTTTTATGGTTTTGGTGACCCTGTCTTTGACTTGACAAAACATTACACACAACTCTTGTAAATGTACTGTCCTAACATACTCTAAATTTATGCTTTCGCCGTAAAACCTTTTTGAAATCGTAAAACGTGGTTAGATTAAGGAGATGTTTATCTTTCAAATGGTGTAACATAGTTGTATTTTTGAAAAATTTGAATTTTGACATTTATTTGGATTCAAATTTGCCGCTCTTGAAATGCACCTGCTGTTGATGGAGTGCACCACAGGTGGCACGCTAGCGTCCCACCTAGCCCCAAGAGGTTAACACTTTTCAGCAAGATGCAATCATGAAATACAGAAATAAAAAGTTTTTCAAAAACAAGGTCTAAGTCATGTTTGAGTCACTCTGTAAGTACCATTTTGCTGTACTGTTTAAACTCGATGAAAGGAACACTGTTAACACTTTTCAGCAAGTTGCAATCATGAAATACAGAAATAAAGAGTTTTTCAAAAACAAGGTCTAATTCATGTTTGAGTCACTCTGTAAGAACCATTTTGTTGTACTGTTTAAGCTCGATGAAAGGAACATTGTTGACACTTTTCAGCAAGTTGCAATCATGAAATACAGAAATAAACAGTTTTTCAAAAACAAGGTCTAAGTCATGTTTGAGTCACTCTGTAAGAACCATTTTTGCTGTATACCTTAATCAGGATGATAGGAACATTGTTGACACTTTTCAGCAAGTTGCAATCATGTAATACAGAAATAAACAGTTTCTCAAAACAAGGTCACTCTGTAAGTACCATGTTTGTTGAACTGCTTAAACTCGATGAAAGGAACACTGTTAACACTTTTCAGCAAGTTGCAATCATGAAATACAGAAATAAAGAGTTTTTCAAAAACAAGGTCTAATTCATGTTTGAGTCACTGGTAAGTACCATTTTGCTGTACTGTTTAAGCTCGATGAAAGGAACATTGTTGACACTTTTCAGCAAGTTGCAATCATGAAATACAGAAATAAAGAGTTTTTCAAAAACAAGGTCTAAGTCATGTTTGAGTCACTTTTAAGTACCATTTTGCTGTACTGTTTAAACTCGATGAAAGGAACACTGTTAACACTTTTCAGCAAGTTGCAATCATGAAATACAGAAATAAAGAGTTTTTCAAAAACAAGGTCTAATTCATGTTTGAGTCACTCTGTAAGAACCATTTAGCTGTACTGTTTAAGCTCGATGAAAGGAACATTGACACTTTTCAGCAAGTTGCAATCATGAAATACAGAAATAAACAGTTTTTCAAAAACAAGGTCTAAGTCATGTTTGAGTCACTCTGTAAGTACCATTTTGCTGTACTGTTTAAACTCGATGAAAGGAACACTGTTAACACTTTTCAGCAAGTTGCAATCATGAAATACAGAAATAAAGAGTTTTTCAAAAACAAGGTCTAATTCATGTTTGAGTCACTCTGTAAGAACCATTTTGCTGTACTGTTTAAGCTCGATGAAAGGAACATTGTTGACACTTTTCAGCAAGTTGCAATCATGTAATACAGAAATAAACAGTTTCTCAAAAACAAGGTCACACTGTAAGTACCATTTTGCTGTACTGTTTAAACTCGATGAAAGGAACACTGTTAACACTTTTCAGCAAGTTGCAATCATGAAATACAGAAATAAAGAGTTTTTCAAAAACAAGGTCTAATTCATGTTTGAGTCACTCTGTAAGAACCATTTTGCTGTACTGTTTAAGCTCGATGAAATGAACATTGTTGACACTTTTCAGCAAGTTGCAATCATGAAATACAGAAATAAACAGTTTTTCAAAAACAAGGTCTAAGTCACGTTTCAGTCACTCTGTAAGTACCATTTTGCTGTACTGTTTAAACTCGATGAAAGGAACACTGTTAACACTTTTCAGCAAGTTGCAATCATGAAATACAGAAATAAAGAGTTTTTCAAAAACAAGGTCTAATTCATGTTTGAGTCACTCTGTAAGAACCATTTTGTTGTACTGTTTAAGCTCGATGAAAGGAACATTGTTGACACTTTTCAGCAAGTTGCAATCATGAAATACAGAAATAAACAGTTTTTCAAAAACAAGGTCTAAGTCATGTTTGAGTCACTCTGTAAGTACCATTTTGCTGTACTGTTTAAACTCGATGAAAGGAACACTGTTAACACTTTTCAGCAAGTTGCAATCATGAAATACAGAAATAAAGAGTTTTTCAAAAACAAGGTCTAATTCATGTTTGAGTCACTCTGTAAGAACCATTTTGCTGTACTGTTTAAGCTCGATGAAAGGAACATTGTTGACACTTTTCAGCAAGTTGCAATCATGTAATACAGAAATAAACAGTTTCTCAAAAACAAGGTCACTCTGTAAGTACCATGTTTGTTGAACTGCTTAAACTCGATGAAAGGAACACTGTTAACACTTTTCAGCAAGTTGCAATCATGAAATACAGAAATAAAGAGTTTTTCAAAAACAAGGTCTAATTCATGTTTGAGTCACTCTGTAAGAACCATTTTGCTGTACTGTTTAAGCTCGATGAAATGAACATTGTTGACACTTTTCAGCAACTTGCAATCATGAAATACAGAAATAAACAGTTTTTCAAAAACAAGGTCTAAGTCACGTTTCAGTCACTCTGTAAGTACCATTTTGCTGTACTGTTTAAACTCGATGAAAGGAACACTGTTAACACTTTTCAGCAAGTTGCAATCATGAAATACAGAAATAAAGAGTTTTTCAAAAACAAGGTCTAATTCATGTTTGAGTCACTGTAAGAACCATTTTGTTGTACTGTTTAAGCTCGATGAAAGGAACATTGTTGACACTTTTCAGCAAGTTGCAATCATGAAATACAGAAATAAACAGTTTTTCAAAAACAAGGTCTAAGTCATGTTTGAGTCACTCTGTAAGTACCATTTTGCTGTACTGTTTAAACTCGATGAAAGGAACACTGTTAACACTTTTCAGCAAGTTGCAATCATGAAATACAGAAATAAAGAGTTTTTCAAAAACAAGGTCTAATTCATGTTTGAGTCACTCTGTAAGAACCATTTTGCTGTACTGTTTAAGCTCGATGAAAGGAACATTGTTGACACTTTTCAGCAAGTTGCAATCATGTAATACAGAAATAAACAGTTTCTCAAAAACAAGGTCACTCTGTAAGTACCATGTTTGTTGAACTGCTTAAACTCGATGAAAGGAACACTGTTAACACTTTTCAGCAAGTTGCAATCATGAAATACAGAAATAAAGAGTTTTTCAAAAACAAGGTCTAATTCATGTTTGAGTCACTGGTAAGTACCATTTTGCTGTACTGTTTAAGCTCGATGAAAGGAACATTGTTGACACTTTTCAGCAAGTTGCAATCATGAAATACAGAAATAAAGAGTTTTTCAAAAACAAGGTCTAAGTCATGTTTGAGTCACTTTTAAGTACCATTTTGCTGTACTGTTTAAACTCGATGAAAGGAACACTGTTAACACTTTTCAGCAAGTTGCAATCATGAAATACAGAAATAAACAGTTTTTCAAAAACAAGGTCTAAGTCATGTTTGAGTCACTTTGTAAGTACCATTTTTGCTGTACTGTTTAAACTCGATGAAAGGAACACTGTTAACACTTTTCAGCAAGTTGCAATCATGAAATACAGAAATAAACAGTTTTTCAAAAACAAGGTCTAATTCATGTTTGAGTCACTCTGTAAGAACCATTTTGCTGTACTGTTTAAGCTCGATGAAAGGAACATTGTTGACACTTTTCAGCAAGTTGCAATCATGAAATACAGAAA
This sequence comes from Salmo salar, assembly GCF_965601325.2. Lineage (NCBI taxonomy): Eukaryota > Metazoa > Chordata > Actinopteri > Salmoniformes > Salmonidae > Salmo > Salmo salar. The sequence goes on from NC_138293.1 coordinate 41,969,635, forward strand.
TAAACAGTTTTTCAAAAACAAGGTCTAAGTCATGTTTGAGTCACTTTTAACCTCTTGGGGCTAGGTGGGACGCTAGCGTGCCACCTGTGGTGCACTCCATCAACAGCAGGTGCATTTCAAGAGCGGCAAATTTGAATCCAAATAAATGTCAAAATTCAAATTTTTCAAAAATACAACTATGTTACACCATTTGAAAGATAAACATCTCCTTAATCTAACCACGTTTTACGATTTCAAAAAGGTTTTACGGCGAAAGCATAAATTTAGAGTATGTTAGGACAGTACATTTACAAGAGTTGTGTGTAATGTTTTGTCAAGTCAAAGACAGGGTCACCAAAACCATAAAACCAGCTAAAATGATACACTAACCTTTTACAATCTCCATCAGATGACACTCCTAGGACATTATGTTAGACAATGCATGCATTTTTAGTTCTATCAAGTTCATATTTATATACAAAAACAGCGTTTTACTATGGCATTGATGTTGAGGAAATCGTTTCCCTCCAATAACCGGCAGTCAAGTCAGCGTCAGAAATTAAATAATTAAAATTAGAAAACATTGGTAAAATATTATATTGTCATTTAAAGAATTATAGATTTACATCTTTTGAACGCAATCAACTTGCCAGATTTAAAAATAACCTTACTGGGAAATCACACTTTGCAATAATCTGAGCACTGTGCCCAGAAAAATACGCGTTGCGATACAGACTAGACGTCATGTTGGGGAGATCTAAAATCGAAAATACTATGTAAATAATCCATTACCTTTGATTCTCTTCATCAGATGTCACTTCCAGGTATCACAGGTCCATAACGAATGTAGTTTTGTTCAAAAAAGCTCATCATTTATGTCCAAAAATCTCCGTCTCGTTAGCACATGATGTAAGCCAGCCGGACTTCTCGTCATGAACGAGGGGAAAAAATATATTTCCGTTCGTTCAAACATGTCAAACGTTGTATAGCATAAATCATTAGGGCCTTTTTTAACCAGAACATGAATAATATTCAAGGTGGACGAATGCATAGCCTTTTATAACGTATTGGAACGAGGGTACCCAACATGAAGTAGCGCGCCAGGTGTCTAATGGGACATCACCGTTCCATGGCTCTTGTTCGGTCAGATCTCCCTCCAGAAGACTCAAAACACTTTGTAAAGGCTGGTGACATCTAGTGGAAGCAATAGGAAATGCCAAAATATTCCTAAACCCCTGTGTTTTTCAATGGGAGAGGTTTAAACTCAATACAACACATCAGGTATCCACTTCCTGTCAGAAAATGTCTCAGGGTTTTGCCTGCCAAATGAGTTCTGTTATACTCACAGACACCATTCAAACAGTTTTGGAAACTTTAGAGTGTTTTCTATCCATATATAATAAGTATATGCATATTCTAGTTACTGGGTAGGATTAGTAACCAGATTAAATCGGGTACATTTTTTTTATCCAGACGTGCAAATGCTGCCCCCTAGACCCAACAGGTTAAGTACCATTTTGCTGTACTGTTTAAACTCGATGAAAGGAACACTGTTAACACTTTTCAGCAAGTTGCAATCATGAAATACAGAAATAAAGAGTTTTTCAAAAACAAGGTCTAATTCATGTTTGAGTCACTCTGTAAGAACTATTTTGCTGTACTGTTTAAGCTCGATGAAAGGAACATTGTTGACACTTTTCAGCAAGTTGCAATCATGAAATACAGAAATAAACAGTTTTTCAAAAACAAGGTCTAAGTCACGTTTGAGTCACTCTGTAAGTACCATTTTGCTGTACTGTTTAAACTCGATGAAAGGAACACTGTTAACACTTTTCAGCAAGTTGCAATCATGAAATACAGAAATAAACAGTTTTTCAAAAACAAGGTCTAAGTCATGTTTGAGTCACTTTGTAAGTACCATTTTTGCTGTACTGTTTAAACTCGATGAAAGGAACACTGTTAACACTTTTCAGCAAGTTGCAATCATGAAATACAGAAATAAAGAGTTTTTCAAAAACAAGGTCTAATTCATGTTTGAATCACTCTGTAAGAACTATTTTGCTGTACTGTTTAAGCTCGATGAAAGGAACATTGTTGACACTTTTCAGCAAGTTGCAATCATGAAATACAGAAATAAACAGTTTTTCAAAAACAAGGTCTAAGTCATGTTTGAGTCAATCTGTAAGTACCATTTTTGCTGTACTGTTTAAACTCGATGAAAGGAACACTGTTAACACTTTTCAGCAAGTTGCAATCATGAAATACAGAAATAAAGAGTTTTTCAAAAACAAGGTCTAATTCATGTTTGAGTCACTGGTAAGTACCATTTTGCTGTACTGTTTAAGCTCGATGAAAGGAACATTGTTGACACTTTTCAGCAAGTTGCAATCATGAAATACAGAAATAAAGAGTTTTTCAAAAACAAGGTCTAAGTCATGTTTGAGTCACTTTTAAGTACCATTTTGCTGTACTGTTTAAGCTCGATGAAAGGAACATTGTTGACACTTTTCAGCAAGTTGCAATCATGAAATACAAAAATAAAGAGTTTTTCAAAAACAAGGTCTAAGTCATGTTTGAGTCAATCTGTAAGTACCATTTTTGCTGTACTGTTTAAACTCGATGAAAGGAACACTGTTAACACTTTTCAGCAAGTTGCAATCATGAAATACAGAAATAAAGAGTTTTTCAAAAACAAGGTCTAATTCATGTTTGAGTCATTGTAAGTACCATTTTGCTGTACTGTTTAAGCTCGATGAAAGGAACATTGTTGACACTTTTCAGCAAGTTGCAATCATTTAATTCAGAAATAAAAAGTTTCTCAAAAACAAGGTCACTCTGTAAGTACCATGTTTGTCGAACTGCTTAATCAGGATGATAAGAACACTGTTGACACTTTTCAGCAAGTTGCAATCATGAAATACAGAAATAAACAGTTTTTCAAAAACAAGGTCTAAGTCACGTTTGAGTCACTCTGTAAGTACCATTTTGCTATACTGTTTAAACTCGATGAAAGGAACACTGTTAACACTTTTCAGCAAGTTGCAATCATGAAATACAGAAATAAACAGTTTTTCAAAAACAAGGTCTAAGTCATGTTTGAGTCACTTTGTAAGTACCATTTTTGCTGTACTGTTTAAACTCGATGAAAGGAACACTGTTAACACTTTTCAGCAAGTTGCAATCATGAAATACAGAAATAAAGAGTTTTTCAAAAACAAGGTCTAATTCATGTTTGAGTCACTCTGTAAGAACCATTTTGCTGTACTGTTTAAGCTCGATGAAAGGAACATTGTTGACACTTTTCAGCAAGTTGCAATCATGAAATACAGAAATAAACAGTTTTTCAAAAACAAGGTCTAAGTCATGTTTGAGTCAATCTGTAAGTACCATTTTTGCTGTACTGTTTAAACTCGATGAAAGGAACACTGTTAACACTTTTCAGCAAGTTGCAATCATGAAATACAGAAATAAAGAGTTTTTCAAAAACAAGGTCTAATTCATGTTTGAGTCACTCTGTAAGAACCATTTTGCTGTACTGTTTAAGCTCGATGAAAGGAACATTGTTGACACTTTTCAGCAAGTTGCAATCATGAAATACAGAAATAAAGTTTTTCAAAAACAAGGTCTAAATCATGTTTGATGCACTCTGTAAGAACCATTTTTGCTGTATACCTTAATCAGGATGATAGGAACACTGTTGACACTTTTCAGCAAGTTGCAATCATGTAATACAGAAATAAACAGTTTCTCAAAAACAAGGTCACTCTGTAAGTACCATATTTGTTGAACTGCTTAATCAGGATGATAAGAACACTGTTGACACTTTTCAGCAAGTTGCAATGATGTAATAAAGAAATAAACAGTTTCTCAAAAACAAGGTCACTCTGTAAGTACCATTTTGCTGTACTGTTTAAACTCGATGAAAGGAACACTGTTAACACTTTTCAGCAAGATGCAATCATGAAATACAGAAATAAAAAGTTTTTCAAAAACAAGGTCTAAGTCATGTTTGAGTCACTCTGTAAGTACCATTTTGCTGTACTGTTTAAACTCGATGAAAGGAACACTGTTAACACTTTTCAGCAAGTTGCAATCATGAAATACAGAAATAAAGAGTTTTTCAAAAACAAGGTCTAATTCATGTTTGAGTCACTCTGTAAGAACCATTTTGTTGTACTGTTTAAGCTCGATGAAAGGAACATTGTTGACACTTTTCAGCAAGTTGCAATCATGAAATACAGAAATAAACAGTTTTTCAAAAACAAGGTCTAAGTCATGTTTGAGTCACTCTGTAAGAACCATTTTTGCTGTATACCTTAATCAGGATGATAGGAACATTGTTGACACTTTTCAGCAAGTTGCAATCATGTAATACAGAAATAAACAGTTTCTCAAAACAAGGTCACTCTGTAAGTACCATGTTTGTTGAACTGCTTAAACTCGATGAAAGGAACACTGTTAACACTTTTCAGCAAGTTGCAATCATGAAATACAGAAATAAAGAGTTTTTCAAAAACAAGGTCTAATTCATGTTTGAGTCACTGGTAAGTACCATTTTGCTGTACTGTTTAAGCTCGATGAAAGGAACATTGTTGACACTTTTCAGCAAGTTGCAATCATGAAATACAGAAATAAAGAGTTTTTCAAAAACAAGGTCTAAGTCATGTTTGAGTCACTTTTAAGTACCATTTTGCTGTACTGTTTAAACTCGATGAAAGGAACACTGTTAACACTTTTCAGCAAGTTGCAATCATGAAATACAGAAATAAAGAGTTTTTCAAAAACAAGGTCTAATTCATGTTTGAGTCACTCTGTAAGAACCATTTAGCTGTACTGTTTAAGCTCGATGAAAGGAACATTGTTGACACTTTTCAGCAAGTTGCAATCATGTAATACAGAAATAAACAGTTTCTCAAAAACAAGGTCACTCTGTAAGTACCATGTTTGTTGAACTGCTTAAACTCGATGAAAGGAACACTGTTAACACTTTTCAGCAAGTTGCAATCATGAAATACAGAAATAAAGAGTTTTTCAAAAACAAGGTCTAATTCATGTTTGAGTCACTGGTAAGTACCATTTTGCTGTACTGTTTAAGCTCGATGAAAGGAACATTGTTGACACTTTTCAGCAAGTTGCAATCATGAAATACAGAAATAAAGTTTTTCAAAAACAAGGTCTAAGTCATGTTTGAGTCACTTTTAAGTACCATTTTGCTGTACTGTTTAAGCTCGATGAAAGGAACATTGTTGACACTTTTCAGCAAGTTGCAATCATGAAATACAAAAATAAAGAGTTTTTCAAAAACAAGGTCTAAGTCATGTTTGAGTCAATCTGTAAGTACCATTTTTGCTGTACTGTTTAAACTCGATGAAAGGAACACTGTTAACACTTTTCAGCAAGTTGCAATCATGAAATACAGAAATAAAGAGTTTTTCAAAAACAAGGTCTAATTCATGTTTGAGTCATTGTAAGTACCATTTTGCTGTACTGTTTAAGCTCGATGAAAGGAACATTGTTGACACTTTTCAGCAAGTTGCAATCATTTAATACAGAAATAAAAAGTTTCTCAAAAACAAGGTCACTCTGTAAGTACCATGTTTGTCGAACTGCTTAATCAGGATGATAAGAACACTGTTGACACTTTTCAGCAAGTTGCAATCATGAAATACAGAAATAAACAGTTTTTCAAAAACAAGGTCTAAGTCACGTTTGAGTCACTCTGTAAGTACTATTTTGCTGTACTGTTTAAACTCGATGAAAGGAACACTGTTAACACTTTTCAGCAAGTTGCAATCATGAAATACAGAAATAAACAGTTTTTCAAAAACAAGGTCTAAGTCATGTTTGAGTCACTTTGTAAGTACCATTTTTGCTGTACTGTTTAAACTCGATGAAAGGAACACTGTTAACACTTTTCAGCAAGTTGCAATCATGAAATACAGAAATAAAGAGTTTTTCAAAAACAAGGTCTAATTCATGTTTGAGTCACTCTGTAAGAACCATTTTGCTGTACTGTTTAAGCTCGATGAAAGGAACATTGTTGACACTTTTCAGCAAGTTGCAATCATGAAATACAGAAATAAACAGTTTTTCAAAAACAAGGTCTAAGTCATGTTTGAGTCACTCTGTAAGTACCATTTTGCTGTACTGTTTAAACTCGATGAAAGGAACACTGTTAACACTTTTCAGCAAGTTGCAATCATGTAATACAGAAATAAACAGTTTCTCAAAAACAAGGTCACTCTGTAAGTACCATGTTTGTTGAACTGCTTAAACTCGATGAAAGGAACACTGTTAACACTTTTCAGCAAGTTGCAATCATGAAATACAGAAATAAAGAGTTTTTCAAAAACAAGGTCTAATTCATGTTTGAGTCACTGGTAAGTACCATTTTGCTGTACTGTTTAAGCTCGATGAAAGGAACATTGTTGACACTTTTCAGCAAGTTGCAATCATGAAATACAGAAATAAAGAGTTTTTCAAAAACAAGGTCTAAGTCATGTTTGAGTCACTTTTAAGTACCATTTTGCTGTACTGTTTAAACTCGATGAAAGGAACACTGTTAACACTTTTCAGCAAGTTGCAATCATGAAATACAGAAATAAAGAGTTTTTCAAAAACAAGGTCTAATTCATGTTTGAGTCACTCTGTAAGAACCATTTAGCTGTACTGTTTAAGCTCGATGAAAGGAACATTGTTGACACTTTTCAGCAAGTTGCAATCATGTAATACAGAAATAAACAGTTTCTCAAAAACAAGGTCACTCTGTAAGTACCATGTTTGTTGAACTGCTTAAACTCGATGAAAGGAACACTGTTAACACTTTTCAGCAAGTTGCAATCATGAAATACAGAAATAAAGAGTTTTTCAAAAACAAGGTCTAATTCATGTTTGAGTCACTGGTAAGTACCATTTTGCTGTACTGTTTAAGCTCGATGAAAGGAACATTGTTGACACTTTTCAGCAAGTTGCAATCATGAAATACAGAAATAAAGAGTTTTTCAAAAACAAGGTCTAAGTCATGTTTGAGTCACTTTTAAGTACCATTTTGCTGTACTGTTTAAGCTCGATGAAAGGAACATTGTTGACACTTTTCAGCAAGTTGCAATCATGAAATACAAAAATAAAGAGTTTTTCAAAAACAAGGTCTAAGTCATGTTTGAGTCAATCTGTAAGTACCATTTTTGCTGTACTGTTTAAACTCGATGAAAGGAACACTGTTAACACTTTTCAGCAAGTTGCAATCATGAAATACAGAAATAAAGAGTTTTTCAAAAACAAGGTCTAATTCATGTTTGAGTCATTGTAAGTACCATTTTGCTGTACTGTTTAAGCTCGATGAAAGGAACATTGTTGACACTTTTCAGCAAGTTGCAATCATTTAATACAGAAATAAAAAGTTTCTCAAAAACAAGGTCACTCTGTAAGTACCATGTTTGTCGAACTGCTTAATCAGGATGATAAGAACACTGTTGACACTTTTCAGCAAGTTGCAATCATGAAATACAGAAATAAACAGTTTTTCAAAAACAAGGTCTAAGTCACGTTTGAGTCACTCTGTAAGTACTATTTTGCTGTACTGTTTAAACTCGATGAAAGGAACACTGTTAACACTTTTCAGCAAGTTGCAATCATGAAATACAGAAATAAACAGTTTTTCAAAAACAGGGTCTAAGTCATGTTTGAGTCAATCTGTAAGTACCATTTTTGCTGTACTGTTTAAACTCGATGAAAGAAACACTGTTAACACTTTTCAGCAAGTTGCAATCATGAAATACAGAAATAAAGAGTTTTTCAAAAACAAGGTCTAATTCATGTTTGAGTCACTCTGTAAGAACCATTTTGCTGTACTGTTTAAGCTCGATGAAAGGAACATTGTTGACACTTTTCAGCAAGTTGCAATCATGTAATACAGAAATAAACAGTTTCTCAAAAACAAGGTCACTCTGTAAGTACCATGTTTGTTGAACTGCTTAAACTCGATGAAAGGAACACTGTTAACACTTTTCAGCAAGTTGCAATCATGAAATACAGAAATAAAGAGTTTTTCAAAAACAAGGTCTAATTCATGTTTGAGTCACTGGTAAGTACCATTTTGCTGTACTGTTTAAGCTCGATGAAAGGAACATTGTTGACACTTTTCAGCAAGTTGCAATCATGAAATACAGAAATAAAGAGTTTTTCAAAAACAAGGTCTAAGTCATGTTTGAGTCACTTTTAAGTACCATTTTGCTGTACTGTTTAAGCTCGATGAAAGGAACATTGTTGACACTTTTCAGCAAGTTGCAATCATGAAATACAAAAATAAAGAGTTTTTCAAAAACAAGGTCTAAGTCATGTTTGAGTCAATCTGTAAGTACCATTTTTGCTGTACTGTTTAAACTCGATGAAAGGAACACTGTTAACACTTTTCAGCAAGTTGCAATCATGAAATACAGAAATAAAGAGTTTTTCAAAAACAAGGTCTAATTCATGTTTGAGTCACTGGTAAGTACCATTTTGCTGTACTGTTTAAGCTCGATGAAAGGAACATTGTTGACACTTTTCAGCAAGTTGCAATCATGAAATACAGAAATAAAGAGTTTTTCAAAAACAAGGTCTAAGTCATGTTTGAGTCACTTTTAAGTACCATTTTGCTGTACTGTTTAAGCTCGATGAAAGGAACATTGTTGACACTTTTCAGCAAGTTGCAATCATGAAATACAAAAATAAAGAGTTTTTCAAAAACAAGGTCTAAGTCATGTTTGAGTCAATCTGTAAGTACCATTTTTGCTGTACTGTTTAAACTCGATGAAAGGAACACTGTTAACACTTTTCAGCAAGTTGCAATCATGAAATACAGAAATAAAGAGTTTTTCAAAAACAAGGTCTAATTCATGTTTGAGTCATTGTAAGTACCATTTTGCTGTACTGTTTAAGCTCGATGAAAGGAACATTGTTGACACTTTTCAGCAAGTTGCAATCATTTAATACAGAAATAAAAAGTTTCTCAAAAACAAGGTCACTCTGTAAGTACCATGTTTGTCGAACTGCTTAATCAGGATGATAAGAACACTGTTGACACTTTTCAGCAAGTTGCAATCATGAAATACAGAAATAAACAGTTTTTCAAAAACAAGGTCTAAGTCACGTTTGAGTCACTCTGTAAGTACTATTTTGCTGTACTGTTTAAACTCGATGAAAGGAACACTGTTAACACTTTTCAGCAAGTTGCAATCATGAAATACAGAAATAAACAGTTTTTCAAAAACAGGGTCTAAGTCATGTTTGAGTCAATCTGTAAGTACCATTTTTGCTGTACTGTTTAAACTCGATGAAAGAAACACTGTTAACACTTTTCAGCAAGTTGCAATCATGAAATACAGAAATAAAGAGTTTTTCAAAAACAAGGTCTAATTCATGTTTGAGTCACTCTGTAAGAACCATTTTGCTGTACTGTTTAAGCTCGATGAAAGGAACATTGTTGACACTTTTCAGCAAGTTGCAATCATGTAATACAGAAATAAACAGTTTCTCAAAAACAAGGTCACTCTGTAAGTACCATGTTTGTTGAACTGCTTAAACTCGATGAAAGGAACACTGTTAACACTTTTCAGCAAGTTGCAATCATGAAATACAGAAATAAAGAGTTTTTCAAAAACAAGGTCTAATTCATGTTTGAGTCACTGGTAAGTACCATTTTGCTGTACTGTTTAAGCTCGATGAAAGGAACATTGTTGACACTTTTCAGCAAGTTGCAATCATGAAATACAGAAATAAAGAGTTTTTCAAAAACAAGGTCTAAGTCATGTTTGAGTCACTTTTAAGTACCATTTTGCTGTACTGTTTAAGCTCGATGAAAGGAACATTGTTGACACTTTTCAGCAAGTTGCAATCATGAAATACAAAAATAAAGAGTTTTTCAAAAACAAGGTCTAAGTCATGTTTGAGTCAATCTGTAAGTACCATTTTTGCTGTACTGTTTAAACTCGATGAAAGGAACACTGTTAACACTTTTCAGCAAGTTGCAATCATGAAATACAGAAATAAAGAGTTTTTCAAAAACAAGGTCTAATTCATGTTTGAGTCACTGGTAAGTACCATTTTGCTGTACTGTTTAAGCTCGATGAAAGGAACATTGTTGACACTTTTCAGCAAGTTGCAATCATGAAATACAGAAATAAAGAGTTTTTCAAAAACAAGGTCTAAGTCATGTTTGAGTCACTTTTAAGTACCATTTTGCTGTACTGTTTAAGCTCGATGAAAGGAACATTGTTGACACTTTTCAGCAAGTTGCAATCATGAAATACAAAAATAAAGAGTTTTTCAAAAACAAGGTCTAAGTCATGTTTGAGTCAATCTGTAAGTACCATTTTTGCTGTACTGTTTAAACTCGATGAAAGGAACACTGTTAACACTTTTCAGCAAGTTGCAATCATGAAATACAGAAATAAAGAGTTTTTCAAAAACAAGGTCTAATTCATGTTTGAGTCATTGTAAGTACCATTTTGCTGTACTGTTTAAGCTCGATGAAAGGAACATTGTTGACACTTTTCAGCAAGTTGCAATCATTTAATACAGAAATAAAAAGTTTCTCAAAAACAAGGTCACTCTGTAAGTACCATGTTTGTCGAACTGCTTAATCAGGATGATAAGAACACTGTTGACACTTTTCAGCAAGTTGCAATCATGAAATACAGAAATAAACAGTTTTTCAAAAACAAGGTCTAAGTCACGTTTGAGTCACTCTGTAAGTACCATTTTGCTATACTGTTTAAACTCGATGAAAGGAACACTGTTAACACTTTTCAGCAAGTTGCAATCATGAAATACAGAAATAAACAGTTTTTCAAAAACAAGGTCTAAGTCATGTTTGAGTCACTTTGTAAGTACCATTTTTGCTGTACTGTTTAAACTCGATGAAAGGAACACTGTTAACACTTTTCAGCAAGTTGCAATCATGAAATACAGAAATAAAGAGTTTTTCAAAAACAAGGTCTAATTCATGTTTGAGTCACTCTGTAAGAACCATTTTGCTGTACTGTTTAAGCTCGATGAAAGGAACATTGTTGACACTTTTCAGCAAGTTGCAATCATGAAATACAGAAATAAACAGTTTTTCAAAAACAAGGTCTAAGTCATGTTTGAGTCAATCTGTAAGTACCATTTTTGCTGTACTGTTTAAACTCGATGAAAGGAACACTGTTAACACTTTTCAGCAAGTTGCAATCATGAAATACAGAAATAAAGAGTTTTTCAAAAACAAGGTCTAATTCATGTTTGAGTCACTCTGTAAGAACCATTTTGCTGTACTGTTTAAGCTCGATGAAAGGAACATTGTTGACACTTTTCAGCAAGTTGCAATCATGAAATACAGAAATAAAGATATAAAACAAGGTCTAAATCATGTTTGATGCACTCTGTAAGAACCATTTTTGCTGTATACCTTAATCAGGATGATGGGAACACTGTTGACACTTTTCAGCAAGTTGCAATCATGTAATACAGAAATAGACAGTTTCTCAAAAACAAGGTCACTCTGTAAGTACCATATTTGTTGAACTGCTTAATCAGGATGATAAGAACACTGTTGACACTTTTCAGCAAGTTGCAATCATGAAATACAGAAATAAACAGTTTTTCAAAAACAAGGTCTAAGTCATGTTTGAGTCACTCTGTAAGTACCATTTTTGCTGTACTGTTTAAACTCGATGAAAGGAACACTGTTAACACTTTTCAGCAAGTTGCAATCATGAAATACAGAAATAAAGAGTTTTTCAAAAACAAGGTCTAATTCATGTTTGAGTCACTCTGTAAGAACCATTTTGTTGTACTGTTTAAGCTCGATGAAAGGAACATTGTTGACACTGTTCAGCAAGTTGCAATCATGAAATACAGAAATAAACAGTTTTTCAAAAACAAGGTCTAAGTCATGTTTGAGTCACTCTGTAAGTACCATTTTGCTGTACTGTTTAAACTCGATGAAAGGAACACTGTTAACACTTTTCAGCAAGTTGCAATCATGTAATACAGAAATAAACAGTTTCTCAAAAACAAGGTCACTCTGTAAGTACCATGTTTGTTGAACTGCTTAAACTCGATGAAAGGAACACTGTTAACACTTTTCAGCAAGTTGCAATCATGAAATACAGAAATAAAGAGTTTTTCAAAAACAAGGTCTAATTCATGTTTGAGTCACTGGTAAGTACCATTTTGCTGTACTGTTTAAGCTCGATGAAAGGAACATTGTTGACACTTTTCAGCAAGTTGCAATCATGAAATACAGAAATAAAGAGTTTTTCAAAAACAAGGTCTAAGTCATGTTTGAGTCACTTTTAAGTACCATTTTGCTGTACTGTTTAAACTCGATGAAAGGAACACTGTTAACACTTTTCAGCAAGTTGCAATCATGAAATACAGAAATAAAGAGTTTTTCAAAAACAAGGTCTAATTCATGTTTGAGTCACTCTGTAAGAACCATTTTGCTGTACTGTTTAAGCTCGATGAAAGGAACATTGTTGACACTTTTCAGCAAGTTGCAATCATGTAATACAGAAATAAACAGTTTCTCAAAAACAAGGTCACTCTGTAAGTACCATGTTTGTTGAACTGCTTAAACTCGATGAAAGGAACACTGTTAACACTTTTCAGCAAGTTGCAATCATGAAATACAGAAATAAAGAGTTTTTCAAAAACAAGGTCTAATTCATGTTTGAGTCACTGGTAAGTACCATTTTGCTGTACTGTTTAAGCTCGATGAAAGGAACATTGTTGACACTTTTCAGCAAGTTGCAATCATGAAATACAGAAATAAAGAGTTTTTCAAAAACAAGGTCTAAGTCATGTTTGAGTCACTTTTAAGTACCATTTTGCTGTACTGTTTAAGCTCGATGAAAGGAACATTGTTGACACTTTTCAGCAAGTTGCAATCATGAAATACAAAAATAAAGAGTTTTTCAAAAACAAGGTCTAAGTCATGTTTGAGTCAATCTGTAAGTACCATTTTTGCTGTACTGTTTAAACTCGATGAAAGGAACACTGTTAACACTTTTCAGCAAGTTGCAATCATGAAATACAGAAATAAAGAGTTTTTCAAAAACAAGGTCTAATTCATGTTTGAAGCATTGTAAGTACCATTTTGCTGTACTGTTTAAGCTCGATGAAAGGAACATTGTTGACACTTTTCAGCAAGTTGCAATCATTTAATACAGAAATAAAAAGTTTCTCAAAAACAAGGTCACTCTGTAAGTACCATGTTTGTCGAACTGCTTAATCAGGATGATAAGAACACTGTTGACACTTTTCAGCAAGTTGCAATCATGAAATACAGAAATAAACAGTTTTTCAAAAACAAGGTCTAAGTCACGTTTGAGTCACTTTGTAAGTACCATTTTTGCTGTACTGTTTAAACTCGATGAAAGGAACACTGTTAACACTTTTCAGCAAGTTGCAATCATGAAATACAGAAATAAAGAGTTTTTCAAAAACAAGGTCTAATTCATGTTTGAGTCACTCTGTAAGAACCATTTTGCTGTACTGTTTAAGCTCGATGAAAGGAACATTGTTGACACTTTTCAGCAAGTTGCAATCATGAAATACAGAAATAAACAGTTTTTCAAAAACAGGGTCTAAGTCATGTTTGAGTCAATCTGTAAGTACCATTTTTGCTGTACTGTTTAAACTCGATGAAAGGAACACTGTTAACACTTTTCAGCAAGTTGCAATCATGAAATACAGAAATAAAGAGTTTTTCAAAAACAAGGTCTAATTCATGTTTGAGTCACTCTGTAAGAACCATTTTGCTGTACTGTTTAAGCTCGATGAAAGGAACATTGTTGACACTTTTCAGCAAGTTGCAATCATGTAATACAGAAATAAACAGTTTCTCAAAAACAAGGTCACTCTGTAAGTACCATGTTTGTTGAACTGCTTAAACTCGATGAAAGGAACACTGTTAACACTTTTCAGCAAGTTGCAATCATGAAATACAGAAATAAAGAGTTTTTCAAAAACAAGGTCTAATTCATGTTTGAGTCACTGGTAAGTACCATTTTGCTGTACTGTTTAAGCTCGATGAAAGGAACATTGTTGACACTTTTCAGCAAGTTGCAATCATGAAATAGAGAAATAAAGAGTTTTTCAAAAACAAGGTCTAAGTCATGTTTGAGTCACTTTTAAGTACCATTTTGCTGTACTGTTTAAGCTCGATGAAAGGAACATTGTTGACACTTTTCAGCAAGTTGCAATCATGAAATACAAAAATAAAGAGTTTTTCAAAAACAAGGTCTAAGTCATGTTTGAGTCAATCTGTAAGTACCATTTTTGCTGTACTGTTTAACCTCTTGGGGCTAGGTGGGACGCTAGCGTGCCACCTGTGGTGCACTCCATCAACAGCAGGTGCATTTCAAGAGCGGCAAATTTGAATCCAAATAAATGTCAAAATTCAAATTTTTCAAAAATACAACTATGTTACACCATTTGAAAGATAAACATCTCCTTAATCTAACCACGTTTTACGATTTCAAAAAGGTTTTACGGCGAAAGCATAAATTTAGAGTATGTTAGGACAGTACATTTACAAGAGTTGTGTGTAATGTTTTGTCAAGTCAAAGACAGGGTCACCAAAACCATAAAACCAGCTAAAATGATACACTAACCTTTTACAATCTCCATCAGATGACACTCCTAGGACATTATGTTAGACAATGCATGCATTTTTAGTTCTATCAAGTTCATATTTATATACAAAAACAGCGTTTTACTATGGCATTGATGTTGAGGAAATCGTTTCCCTCCAATAACCGGCAGTCAAGTCAGCGTCACAAATTAAATAATTAAAATTAGAAAACATTGGTAAAATATTATATTGTCATTTAAAGAATTATAGATTTACATCTTTTGAACGCAATCAACTTGCCAGATTTAAAAATAACCTTACTGGGAAATCACACTTTGCAATAATCTGAGCACTGTGCCCAGAAAAATACGCGTTGCGATACAGACTAGACGTCATGTTGGGGAGATCTAAAATCGAAAATACTATGTAAATAATCCATTACCTTTGATTCTCTTCATCAGATGTCACTTCCAGGTATCACAGGTCCATAACGAATGTAGTTTTGTTCAAAAAAGCTCATCATTTATGTCCAAAAATCTCCGTCTCGTTAGCACATGATGTAAGCCAGCCGGACTTCTCGTCATGAACGAGGGGAAAAAATATATTTCCGTTCGTTCAAACATGTCAAACGTTGTATAGCATAAATCATTAGGGCCTTTTTTAACCAGAACATGAATAATATTCAAGGTGGACGAATGCATAGCCTTTTATAACGTATTGGAACGAGGGTACCCAACATGAAGTAGCGCGCCAGGTGTCTAATGGGACATCACCGTTCCATGGCTCTTGTTCGGTCAGATCTCCCTCCAGAAGACTCAAAACACTTTGTAAAGGCTGGTGACATCTAGTGGAAGCAATAGGAAGTGCCAAAATATTCCTAAACCCCTGTGTTTTTCAATGGGATAGGTTTAAAATCAATACAACACATCAGGTATCCACTTCCTGTCAGAAAATGTCTCAGGGTTTTGCCTGCCAAATGAGTTCTGTTATACTCACAGACACCATTCAAACAGTTTTGGAAACTTTAGAGTGTTTTCTATCCATATATAATAAGTATATGCATATTCTAGTTACTGGGTAGGATTAGTAACCAGATTAAATCGGGTACATTTTTTTTATCCAGACGTGCAAATGCTGCCCCCTAGACCCAACAGGTTAAACTCGATGAAAGGAACACTGTTAACACTTTTCAGCAAGTTGCAATCATGAAATACAGAAATAAAGAGTTTTTCAAAAACAAGGTCTAATTCATGTTTGAGTCATTGTAAGTACCATTTTGCTGTACTGTTTAAGCTCGATGAAAGGAACATTGTTGACACTTTTCAGCAAGTTGCAATCATTTAATACAGAAATAAAAAGTTTCTCAAAAACAAGGTCACTCTGTAAGTACCATGTTTGTCGAACTGCTTAATCAGGATGATAAGAACACTGTTGACACTTTTCAGCAAGTTGCAATCATGAAATACAGAAATAAACAGTTTTTCAAAAACAAGGTCTAAGTCACGTTTGAGTCACTCTGTAAGTACCATGTTTGTTGAACTGCTTAAACTCGATGAAAGGAACACTGTTAACACTTTTCAGCAAGTTGCAATCATGAAATACAGAAATAAAGAGTTTTTCAAAAACAAGGTCTAATTCATGTTTGAGTCACTGGTAAGTACCATTTTGCTGTACTGTTTAAGCTCGATGAAAGGAACATTGTTGACACTTTTCAGCAAGTTGCAATCATGAAATACAGAAATAAAGAGTTTTTCAAAAACAAGGTCTAAGTCATGTTTGAGTCACTTTTAAGTACCATTTTGCTGTACTGTTTAAGCTCGATGAAAGGAACATTGTTGACACTTTTCAGCAAGTTGCAATCATGAAATACAAAAATAAAGAGTTTTTCAAAAACAAGGTCTAAGTCATGTTTGAGTCAATCTGTAAGTACCATTTTTGCTGTACTGTTTAAACTCGATGAAAGGAACACTGTTAACACTTTTCAGCAAGTTGCAATCATGAAATACAGAAATAAAGAGTTTTTCAAAAACAAGGTCTAATTCATGTTTGAGTCATTGTAAGTACCATTTTGCTGTACTGTTTAAGCTCGATGAAAGGAACATTGTTGACACTTTTCAGCAAGTTGCAATCATTTAATACAGAAATAAAAAGTTTCTCAAAAACAAGGTCACTCTGTAAGTACCATGTTTGTCGAACTGCTTAATCAGGATGATAAGAACACTGTTGACACTTTTCAGCAAGTTGCAATCATGAAATACAGAAATAAACAGTTTTTCAAAAACAAGGTCTAAGTCACGTTTGAGTCACTCTGTAAGTACCATTTTGCTATACTGTTTAAACTCGATGAAAGGAACACTGTTAACACTTTTCAGCAAGTTGCAATCATGAAATACAGAAATAAACAGTTTTTCAAAAACAAGGTCTAAGTCATGTTTGAGTCACTTTGTAAGTACCATTTTTGCTGTACTGTTTAAACTCGATGAAAGGAACACTGTTAACACTTTTCAGCAAGTTGCAATCATGAAATACAGAAATAAAGAGTTTTTCAAAAACAAGGTCTAATTCATGTTTGAGTCACTCTGTAAGAACCATTTTGCTGTACTGTTTAAGCTCGATGAAAGGAACATTGTTGACACTTTTCAGCAAGTTGCAATCATGAAATACAGAAATAAACAGTTTTTCAAAAACAAGGTCTAAGTCATGTTTGAGTCAATCTGTAAGTACCATTTTTGCTGTACTGTTTAAACTCGATGAAAGGAACACTGTTAACACTTTTCAGCAAGTTGCAATCATGAAATACAGAAATAAAGAGTTTTTCAAAAACAAGGTCTAATTCATGTTTGAGTCACTCTGTAAGAACCATTTTGCTGTACTGTTTAAGCTCGATGAAAGGAACATTGTTGACACTTTTCAGCAAGTTGCAATCATGAAATACAGAAATAAAGATATAAAACAAGGTCTAAATCATGTTTGATGCACTCTGTAAGAACCATTTTTGCTGTATACCTTAATCAGGATGATAGGAACACTGTTGACACTTTTCAGCAAGTTGCAATCATGTAATACAGAAATAGACAGTTTCTCAAAAACAAGGTCACTCTGTAAGTACCATATTTGTTGAACTGCTTAATCAGGATGATAAGAACACTGTTGACACTTTTCAGCAAGTTGCAATCATGAAATACAGAAATAAACAGTTTTTCAAAAACAAGGTCTAAGTCATGTTTGAGTCACTCTGTAAGTACCATTTTGCTGTACTGTTTAAGCTCGATGAAAGGAACATTGTTGACACTTTTCAGCAAGTTGCAATCATTTAATACAGAAATAAAAAGTTTCTCAAAAACAAGGTCACTCTGTAAGTACCATGTTTGTCGAACTGCTTAATCAGGATGATAAGAACACTGTTGACACTTTTCAGCAAGTTGCAATCATGAAATACAGAAATAAACAGTTTTTCAAAAACAAGGTCTAAGTCACGTTTGAGTCACTCTGTAAGTACCATTTTGCTATACTGTTTAAACTCGATGAAAGGAACACTGTTAACACTTTTCAGCAAGTTGCAATCATGAAATACAGAAATAAACAGTTTTTCAAAAACAAGGTCTAAGTCATGTTTGAGTCACTTTGTAAGTACCATTTTTGCTGTACTGTTTAAACTCGATGAAAGGAACACTGTTAACACTTTTCAGCAAGTTGCAATCATGAAATACAGAAATAAAGAGTTTTTCAAAAACAAGGTCTAATTCATGTTTGAGTCACTCTGTAAGAACCATTTTGCTGTACTGTTTAAGCTCGATGAAAGGAACATTGTTGACACTTTTCAGCAAGTTGCAATCATGAAATACAGAAATAAACAGTTTTTCAAAAACAAGGTCTAAGTCATGTTTGAGTCAATCTGTAAGTACCATTTTTGCTGTACTGTTTAAACTCGATGAAAGGAACACTGTTAACACTTTTCAGCAAGTTGCAATCATGAAATACAGAAATAAAGAGTTTTTCAAAAACAAGGTCTAATTCATGTTTGAGTCACTCTGTAAGAACCATTTTGCTGTACTGTTTAAGCTCGATGAAAGGAACATTGTTGACACTTTTCAGCAAGTTGCAATCATGAAATACAGAAATAAAGATATAAAACAAGGTCTAAATCATGTTTGATGCACTCTGTAAGAACCATTTTTGCTGTATACCTTAATCAGGATGATAGGAACACTGTTGACACTTTTCAGCAAGTTGCAATCATGTAATACAGAAATAGACAGTTTCTCAAAAACAAGGTCACTCTGTAAGTACCATATTTGTTGAACTGCTTAATCAGGATGATAAGAACACTGTTGACACTTTTCAGCAAGTTGCAATCATGAAATACAGAAATAAACAGTTTTTCAAAAACAAGGTCTAAGTCATGTTTGAGTCACTCTGTAAGTACCATTTTTGCTGTACTGTTTAAACTCGATGAAAGGAACACTGTTAACACTTTTCAGCAAGTTGCAATCATGAAATACAGAAATAAAGAGTTTTTCAAAAACAAGGTCTAATTCATGTTTGAGTCACTCTGTAAGAACCATTTTGTTGTACTGTTTAAGCTCGATGAAAGGAACATTGTTGACACTGTTCAGCAAGTTGCAATCATGAAATACAGAAATAAACAGTTTTTCAAAAACAAGGTCTAAGTCATGTTTGAGTCACTCTGTAAGTACCATTTTGCTGTACTGTTTAAACTCGATGAAAGGAACACTGTTAACACTTTTCAGCAAGTTGCAATCATGTAATACAGAAATAAACAGTTTCTCAAAAACAAGGTCACTCTGTAAGTACCATGTTTGTTGAACTGCTTAAACTCGATGAAAGGAACACTGTTAACACTTTTCAGCAAGTTGCAATCATGAAATACAGAAATAAAGAGTTTTTCAAAAACAAGGTCTAATTCATGTTTGAGTCACTGGTAAGTACCATTTTGCTGTACTGTTTAAGCTCGATGAAAGGAACATTGTTGACACTTTTCAGCAAGTTGCAATCATGAAATACAGAAATAAAGAGTTTTTCAAAAACAAGGTCTAAGTCATGTTTGAGTCACTTTTAAGTACCATTTTGCTGTACTGTTTAAACTCGATGAAAGGAACACTGTTAACACTTTTCAGCAAGTTGCAATCATGAAATACAGAAATAAAGAGTTTTTCAAAAACAAGGTCTAATTCATGTTTGAGTCACTCTGTAAGAACCATTTTGCTGTACTGTTTAAGCTCGATGAAAGGAACATTGTTGACACTTTTCAGCAAGTTGCAATCATGTAATACAGAAATAAACAGTTTCTCAAAAACAAGGTCACTCTGTAAGTACCATGTTTGTTGAACTGCTTAAACTCGATGAAAGGAACACTGTTAACACTTTTCAGCAAGTTGCAATCATGAAATACAGAAATAAAGAGTTTTTCAAAAACAAGGTCTAATTCATGTTTGAGTCACTGGTAAGTACCATTTTGCTGTACTGTTTAAGCTCGATGAAAGGAACATTGTTGACACTTTTCAGCAAGTTGCAATCATGAAATACAGAAATAAAGAGTTTTTCAAAAACAAGGTCTAAGTCACGTTTGAGTCACTCTGTAAGTACCATTTTGCTATACTGTTTAAACTCGATGAAAGGAACACTGTTAACACTTTTCAGCAAGTTGCAATCATGAAATACAGAAATAAACAGTTTTTCAAAAACAAGGTCTAAGTCATGTTTGAGTCACTTTGTAAGTACCATTTTTGCTGTACTGTTTAAACTCGATGAAAGGAACACTGTTAACACTTTTCAGCAAGTTGCAATCATGAAATACAGAAATAAAGAGTTTTTCAAAAACAAGGTCTAATTCATGTTTGAGTCACTCTGTAAGAACCATTTTGCTGTACTGTTTAAGCTCGATGAAAGGAACATTGTTGACACTTTTCTGCAAGTTGCAATCATGAAATACAGAAATAAACAGTTTTTCAAAAACAAGGTCTAAGTCATGTTTGAGTCAATCTGTAAGTACCATTTTTGCTGTACTGTTTAAACTCGATGAAAGGAACACTGTTAACACTTTTCAGCAAGTTGCAATCATGAAATACAGAAATAAAGAGTTTTTCAAAAACAAGGTCTAATTCATGTTTGAGTCACTCTGTAAGAACCATTTTGCTGTACTGTTTAAGCTCGATGAAAGGAACATTGTTGACACTTTTCAGCAAGTTGCAATCATGAAATACAGAAATAAAGATATAAAACAAGGTCTAAATCATGTTTGATGCACTCTGTAAGAACCATTTTTGCTGTATACCTTAATCAGGATGATAGGAACACTGTTGACACTTTTCAGCAAGTTGCAATCATGTAATACAGAAATAGACAGTTTCTCAAAAACAAGGTCACTCTGTAAGTACCATATTTGTTGAACTGCTTAATCAGGATGATAAGAACACTGTTGACACTTTTCAGCAAGTTGCAATCATGAAATACAGAAATAAACAGTTTTTCAAAAACAAGGTCTAAGTCATGTTTGAGTCACTCTGTAAGTACCATTTTTGCTGTACTGTTTAAACTCGATGAAAGGAACACTGTTAACACTTTTCAGCAAGTTGCAATCATGAAATACAGAAATAAAGAGTTTTTCAAAAACAAGGTCTAATTCATGTTTGAGTCACTCTGTAAGAACCATTTTGTTGTACTGTTTAAGCTCGATGAAAGGAACATTGTTGACACTGTTCAGCAAGTTGCAATCATGAAATACAGAAATAAACAGTTTTTCAAAAACAAGGTCTAAGTCATGTTTGAGTCACTCTGTAAGTACCATTTTGCTGTACTGTTTAAACTCGATGAAAGGAACACTGTTAACACTTTTCAGCAAGTTGCAATCATGTAATACAGAAATAAACAGTTTCTCAAAAACAAGGTCACTCTGTAAGTACCATGTTTGTTGAACTGCTTAAACTCGATGAAAGGAACAATGTTAACACTTTTCAGCAAGTTGCAATCATGAAATACAGAAATAAAGAGTTTTTCAAAAACAAGGTCTAATTCATGTTTGAGTCACTGGTAAGTACCATTTTGCTGTACTGTTTAAGCTCGATGAAAGGAACATTGTTGACACTTTTCAGCAAGTTGCAATCATGAAATACAGAAATAAAGAGTTTTTCAAAAACAAGGTCTAAGTCATGTTTGAGTCACTTTTAAGTACCATTTTGCTGTACTGTTTAAACTCGATGAAAGGAACACTGTTAACACTTTTCAGCAAGTTGCAATCATGAAATACAGAAATAAAGAGTTTTTCAAAAACAAGGTCTAATTCATGTTTGAGTCACTCTGTAAGAACCATTTTGCTGTACTGTTTAAGCTCGATGAAAGGAACATTGTTGACACTTTTCAGCAAGTTGCAATCATGTAATACAGAAATAAACAGTTTCTCAAAAACAAGGTCACTCTGTAAGTACCATGTTTGTTGAACTGCTTAAACTCGATGAAAGGAACACTGTTAACACTTTTCAGCAAGTTGCAATCATGAAATACAGAAATAAAGAGTTTTTCAAAAACAAGGTCTAATTCATGTTTGAGTCACTGGTAAGTACCATTTTGCTGTACTGTTTAAGCTCGATGAAAGGAACATTGTTGACACTTTTCAGCAAGTTGCAATCATGAAATACAGAAATAAAGAGTTTTTCAAAAACAAGGTCTAATTCATGTTTGAGTCACTGGTAAGTACCATTTTG
This sequence comes from Salmo salar, assembly GCF_965601325.2. Taxonomy (NCBI): domain Eukaryota; kingdom Metazoa; phylum Chordata; class Actinopteri; order Salmoniformes; family Salmonidae; genus Salmo; species Salmo salar. Next base: position 41,991,931 of record NC_138293.1, read on the forward strand.
CTGTACTGTTTAAGCTCGATGAAAGGAACATTGTTGACACTTTTCAGCAAGTTGCAATCATGAAATACAGAAATAAAGAGTTTTTCAAAAACAAGGTCTAAGTCATGTTTGAGTCACTTTTAAGTACCATTTTGCTGTACTGTTTAAGCTCGATGAAAGGAACATTGTTGACACTTTTCAGCAAGTTGCAATCATGAAATACAAAAATAAAGAGTTTTTCAAAAACAAGGTCTAAGTCATGTTTGAGTCAATCTGTAAGTACCATTTTTGCTGTACTGTTTAAACTCGATGAAAGGAACACTGTTAACACTTTTCAGCAAGTTGCAATCATGAAATACAGAAATAAAGAGTTTTTCAAAAACAAGGTCTAATTCATGTTTGAGTCATTGTAAGTACCATTTTGATGTACTGTTTAAGCTCGATGAAAGGAACATTGTTGACACTTTTCAGCAAGTTGCAATCATTTAATACAGAAATAAAAAGTTTCTCAAAAACAAGGTCACTCTGTAAGTACCATGTTTGTCGAACTGCTTAATCAGGATGATAAGAACACTGTTGACACTTTTCAGCAAGTTGCAATCATGAAATACAGAAATAAACAGTTTTTCAAAAACAAGGTCTAAGTCACGTTTGAGTCACTTTGTAAGTACCATTTTTGCTGTACTGTTTAAACTCGATGAAAGGAACACTGTTAACACTTTTCAGCAAGTTGCAATCATGAAATACAGAAATAAAGAGTTTTTCAAAAACAAGGTCTAATTCATGTTTGAGTCATTGTAAGTACCATTTTGCTGTACTGTTTAAGCTCGATGAAAGGAACATTGTTGACACTTTTCAGCAAGTTGCAATCATTTAATACAGAAATAAAAAGTTTCTCAAAAACAAGGTCACTCTGTAAGTACCATGTTTGTCGAACTGCTTAATCAGGATGATAAGAACACTGTTGACACTTTTCAGCAAGTTGCAATCATGAAATACAGAAATAAACAGTTTTTCAAAAACAAGGTCTAAGTCACGTTTGAGTCACTTTGTAAGTACCATTTTTGCTGTACTGTTTAAACTCGATGAAAGGAACACTGTTAACACTTTTCAGCAAGTTGCAATCATGAAATACAGAAATAAAGAGTTTTTCAAAAACAAGGTCTAATTCATGTTTGAGTCACTCTGTAAGAACCATTTTGCTGTACTGTTTAAGCTCGATGAAAGGAACATTGTTGACACTTTTCAGCAAGTTGCAATCATGAAATACAGAAATAAACAGTTTTTCAAAAACAGGGTCTAAGTCATGTTTGAGTCAATCTGTAAGTACCATTTTTGCTGTACTGTTTAAACTCGATGAAAGGAACACTGTTAACACTTTTCAGCAAGTTGCAATCATGAAATACAGAAATAAAGAGTTTTTCAAAAACAAGGTCTAAGTCATGTTTGAGTCACTTTTAAGTACCATTTTGCTGTACTGTTTAAGCTCGATGAAAGGAACATTGTTGACACTTTTCAGCAAGTTGCAATCATGAAATACAAAAATAAAGAGTTTTTCAAAAACAAGGTCTAAGTCATGTTTGAGTCAATCTGTAAGTACCATTTTTGCTGTACTGTTTAAACTCGATGAAAGGAACACTGTTAACACTTTTCAGCAAGTTGCAATCATGAAATACAGAAATAAAGAGTTTTTCAAAAACAAGGTCTAATTCATGTTTGAGTCATTGTAAGTACCATTTTGATGTACTGTTTAAGCTCGATGAAAGGAACATTGTTGACACTTTTCAGCAAGTTGCAATCATTTAATACAGAAATAAAAAGTTTCTCAAAAACAAGGTCACTCTGTAAGTACCATGTTTGTCGAACTGCTTAATCAGGATGATAAGAACACTGTTGACACTTTTCAGCAAGTTGCAATCATGAAATACAGAAATAAAGAGTTTTTCAAAAACAAGGTCTAATTCATGTTTCAGTCACTGGTAAGTACCATTTTGCTGTACTGTTTAAGCTCGATGAAAGGAACATTGTTGACACTTTTCAGCAAGTTGCAATCATGAAATACAGAAATAAAGAGTTTTTCAAAAACAAGGTCTAAGTCATGTTTGAGTCACTTTTAAGTACCATTTTGCTGTACTGTTTAAGCTCGATGAAAGGAACATTGTTGACACTTTTCAGCAAGTTGCAATCATGAAATACAAAAATAAAGAGTTTTTCAAAAACAAGGTCTAAGTCATGTTTGAGTCAATCTGTAAGTACCATTTTTGCTGTACTGTTTAAACTCGATGAAAGGAACACTGTTAACACTTTTCAGCAAGTTGCAATCATGAAATACAGAAATAAAGAGTTTTTCAAAAACAAGGTCTAATTCATGTTTGAGTCATTGTAAGTACCATTTTGCTGTACTGTTTAAGCTCGATGAAAGGAACATTGTTGACACTTTTCAGCAAGTTGCAATCATTTAATACAGAAATAAAAAGTTTCTCAAAAACAAGGTCACTCTGTAAGTACCATGTTTGTCGAACTGCTTAATCAGGATGATAAGAACACTGTTGACACTTTTCAGCAAGTTGCAATCATGAAATACAGAAATAAACAGTTTTTCAAAAACAAGGTCTAAGTCACGTTTGAGTCACTCTGTAAGTACCATTTTGCTATACTGTTTAAACTCGATGAAAGGAACACTGTTAACACTTTTCAGCAAGTTGCAATCATGAAATACAGAAATAAACAGTTTTTCAAAAACAAGGTCTAAGTCATGTTTGAGTCACTTTGTAAGTACCATTTTTGCTGTACTGTTTAAACTCGAAGAAAGGAACACTGTTAACACTTTTCAGCAAGTTGCAATCATGAAATACAGAAATAAAGAGTTTTTCAAAAACAAGGTCTAATTCATGTTTGAGTCACTCTGTAAGAACCATTTTCCTGTACTGTTTAAGCTCGATGAAAGGAACATTGTTGACACTTTTCAGCAAGTTGCAATCATGAAATACAGAAATAAACAGTTTTTCAAAAACAAGGTCTAAGTCATGTTTGAGTCAATCTGTAAGTACCATTTTTGCTGTACTGTTTAAACTCGATGAAAGGAACACTGTTAACACTTTTCAGCAAGTTGCAATCATGAAATACAGAAATAAAGAGTTTTTCAAAAACAAGGTCTAATTCATGTTTGAGTCACTCTGTAAGAACCATTTTTCTGTACTGTTTAAGCTCAATGAAAGGAACATTGTTGACACTTTTCAGCAAGTTGCAATCATGAAATACAGAAATAAAGATATAAAACAAGGTCTAAATCATGTTTGATGCACTCTGTAAGAACCATTTTTGCTGTATACCTTAATCAGGATGATAGGAACACTGTTGACACTTTTCAGCAAGTTGCAATCATGTAATACAGAAATAGACAGTTTCTCAAAAACAAGGTCACTCTGTAAGTACCATATTTGTTGAACTGCTTAATCAGGATGATAAGAACACTGTTGACACTTTTCAGCAAGTTGCAATCATGAAATACAGAAATAAACAGTTTTTCAAAAACAAGGTCTAAGTCATGTTTGAGTCACTCTGTAAGTACCATTTTTGCTGTACTGTTTAAACTCGATGAAAGGAACACTGTTAACACTTTTCAGCAAGTTGCAATCATGAAATACAGAAATAAAGAGTTTTTCAAAAACAAGGTCTAATTCATGTTTGAGTCACTCTGTAAGAACCATTTTGTTGTACTGTTTAAGCTCGATGAAAGGAACATTGTTGACACTGTTCAGCAAGTTGCAATCATGAAATACAGAAATAAACAGTTTTTCAAAAACAAGGTCTAAGTCATGTTTGAGTCACTCTGTAAGTACCATTTTGCTGTACTGTTTAAACTCGATGAAAGGAACACTGTTAACACTTTTCAGCAAGTTGCAATCATGTAATACAGAAATAAACAGTTTCTCAAAAACAAGGTCACTCTGTAAGTACCATGTTTGTTGAACTGCTTAAACTCGATGAAAGGAACACTGTTAACACTTTTCAGCAAGTTGCAATCATGAAATACAGAAATAAAGAGTTTTTCAAAAACAAGGTCTAATTCATGTTTGAGTCACTGGTAAGTACCATTTTGCTGTACTGTTTAAGCTCGATGAAAGGAACATTGTTGACACTTTTCAGCAAGTTGCAATCATGAAATACAGAAATAAAGAGTTTTTCAAAAACAAGGTCTAAGTCATGTTTGAGTCACTTTTAAGTACCATTTTGCTGTACTGTTTAAACTCGATGAAAGGAACACTGTTAACACTTTTCAGCAAGTTGCAATCATGAAATACAGAAATAAAGAGTTTTTCAAAAACAAGGTCTAATTCATGTTTGAGTCACTCTGTAAGAACCATTTTGCTGTACTGTTTAAGCTCGATGAAAGGAACATTGTTGACACTTTTCAGCAAGTTGCAATCATGTAATACAGAAATAAACAGTTTCTCAAAAACAAGGTCACTCTGTAAGTACCATGTTTGTTGAACTGCTTAAACTCGATGAAAGGAACACTGTTAACACTTTTCAGCAAGTTGCAATCATGAAATACAGAAATAAAGAGTTTTTCAAAAACAAGGTCTAATTCATGTTTGAGTCACTGGTAAGTACCATTTTGCTGTACTGTTTAAGCTCGATGAAAGGAACATTGTTGACACTTTTCAGCAAGTTGCAATCATGAAATACAAAAATAAAGAGTTTTTCAAAAACAAGGTCTAAGTCATGTTTGAGTCAATCTGTAAGTACCATTTTTGCTGTACTGTTTAAACTCGATGAAAGGAACACTGTTAACACTTTTCAGCAAGTTGCAATCATGAAATACAGAAATAAAGAGTTTTTCAAAAACAAGGTCTAATTCATGTTTGAGTCATTGTAAGTACCATTTTGCTGTACTGTTTAAGCTCGATGAAAGGAACATTGTTGACACTTTTCAGCAAGTTGCAATCATTTAATACAGAAATAAAAAGTTTCTCAAAAACAAGGTCACTCTGTAAGTACCATGTTTGTCGAACTGCTTAATCAGGATGATAAGAACACTGTTGACACTTTTCAGCAAGTTGCAATCATGAAATACAGAAATAAACAGTTTTTCAAAAACAAGGTCTAAGTCACGTTTGAGTCACTTTGTAAGTACCATTTTTGCTGTACTGTTTAAACTCGATGAAAGGAACACTGTTAACACTTTTCAGCAAGTTGCAATCATGAAATACAGAAATAAAGAGTTTTTCAAAAACAAGGTCTAATTCATGTTTGAGTCACTCTGTAAGAACCATTTTGCTGTACTGTTTAAGCTCGATGAAAGGAACATTGTTGACACTTTTCAGCAAGTTGCAATCATGAAATACAGAAATAAACAGTTTTTCAAAAACAGGGTCTAAGTCATGTTTGAGTCAATCTGTAAGTACCATTTTTGCTGTACTGTTTAAACTCGATGAAAGGAACACTGTTAACACTTTTCAGCAAGTTGCAATCATGAAATACAGAAATAAAGAGTTTTTCAAAAACAAGGTCTAATTCATGTTTGAGTCACTCTGTAAGAACCATTTTGCTGTACTGTTTAAGCTCGATGAAAGGAACATTGTTGACACTTTTCAGCAAGTTGCAATCATGTAATACAGAAATAAACAGTTTCTCAAAAACAAGGTCACTCTGTAAGTACCATGTTTGTTGAACTGCTTAAACTCGATGAAAGGAACACTGTTAACACTTTTCAGCAAGTTGCAATCATGAAATACAGAAATAAAGAGTTTTTCAAAAACAAGGTCTAATTCATGTTTGAGTCACTGGTAAGTACCATTTTGCTGTACTGTTTAAGCTCGATGAAAGGAACATTGTTGACACTTTTCAGCAAGTTGCAATCATGAAATACAGAAATAAAGAGTTTTTGAAAAACAAGGTCTAAGTCATGTTTGAGTCACTTTTAAGTACCATTTTGCTGTACTGTTTAAGCTTGATGAAAGGAACATTGTTGACACTTTTCAGCAAGTTGCAATCATGTAATACAGAAATAAAAAGTTTCTCAAAAACAAGGTCACTCTGTAAGTACCATGTTTGTCGAACTGCTTAATCAGGATGATAAGAACACTGTTGACACTTTTCAGCAAGTTGCAATCATGAAATACAGAAATAAACAGTTTTTCAAAAACAAGGTCTAAGTCACGTTTGAGTCACTCTGTAAGTACCATTTTGCTATACTGTTTAAACTCGATGAAAGGAACACTGTTAACACTTTTCAGCAAGTTGCAATCATGAAATACAGAAATAAACAGTTTCTCAAAAACAAGGTCACTCTGTAAGTACCATGTTTGTTGAACTGCTTAATCAGGATGATAAGAACACTGTTGACACTTTTCAGCAAGTTGCAATGATGTAATAAAGAAATAAACAGTTTCTCAAAAACAAGGTCACTCTGTAAGTACCATTTTGCTGTACTGTTTAAACTCGATGAAAGGAACACTGTTAACACTTTTCAGCAAGTTGCAATCATGAAATACAGAAATAAAGAGTTTTTCAAAAACAAGGTCTAATTCATGTTTGAGTCACTCTGTAAGAACCATTTTGCTGTACTGTTTAAGCTCGATGAAAGGAACATTGTTGACACTTTTCAGCAAGTTGCAATCATGAAATACAGAAATAAAGAGTTTTTCAAAAACAAGGTCTAATTCATGTTTGAGTCACTCTGTAAGAACCATTTTGCTGTACTGTTTAAGCTCGATGAAAGGAACATTGTTGACACTTTTCAGCAAGTTGCAATCATGTAATACAGAAATAAACAGTTTCTCAAAAACAAGGTCACTCTGTAAGTACCATGTTTGTTGAACTGCTTAATCAGGATGATAAGAACACTGTTGACACTTTTCAGCAAGTTGCAATGATGTAATAAAGAAATAAACAGTTTCTCAAAAACAAGGTCACTCTGTAAGTACCATTTTGCTGTACTGTTTATACTTTATGAAAGGAACACTGTTAACACTTTTCAGCAAGTTGCAATCATGAAATACAGAAATAAAGAGTTTTTCAAAAACAAGGTCTAATTCATGTTTGAGTCACTCTGTAAGAACCATTTTGCTGTACTGTTTAAGCTCGATGAAAGGAACATTGTTGACACTTTTCAGCAAGTTGCAATCATGTAATACAGAAATAAACAGTTTCTCAAAAACAAGGTCACTCTGTAAGTACCATGTTTGTTGAACTGCTTAAACTCGATGAAAGGAACACTGTTAACACTTTTCAGCAAGTTGCAATCATGAAATACAGAAATAAAGAGTTTTTCAAAAACAAGGTCTAATTCATGTTTGAGTCACTGGTAAGTACCATTTTGCTGTACTGTTTAAGCTCGATGAAAGGAACATTGTTGACACTTTTCAGCAAGTTGCAATCATGAAATACAGAAATAAAGAGTTTTTCAAAAACAAGGTCTAAGTCATGTTTGAGTCACTTTTAAGTACCATTTTGCTGTACTGTTTAAGCTCGATGAAAGGAACATTGTTGACACTTTTCAGCAAGTTGCAATCATGAAATACAAAAATAAAGAGTTTTTCAAAAACAAGGTCTAAGTCATGTTTGAGTCAATCTGTAAGTACCATTTTTGCTGTACTGTTTAAACTCGATGAAAGGAACACTGTTAACACTTTTCAGCAAGTTGCAATCATGAAATACAGAAATAAAGAGTTTTTCAAAAACAAGGTCTAATTCATGTTTGAGTCATTGTAAGAACCATTTTGCTGTACTGTTTAAGCTCGATGAAAGGAACATTGTTGACACTTTTCAGCAAGTTGCAATCATGTAATACAGAAATAAACAGTTTCTCAAAAACAAGGTCACTCTGTAAGTACCATGTTTGTTGAACTGCTTAAACTCGATGAAAGGAACACTGTTAACACTTTTCAGCAAGTTGCAATCATGAAATACAGAAATAAAGAGTTTTTCAAAAACAAGGTCTAATTCATGTTTGAGTCACTGGTAAGTACCATTTTGCTGTACTGTTTAAGCTCGATGAAAGGAACATTGTTGACACTTTTCAGCAAGTTGCAATCATGAAATACAGAAATAAAGAGTTTTTCAAAAACAAGGTCTAAGTCATGTTTGAGTCACTTTTAAGTACCATTTTGCTGTACTGTTTAAGCTCGATGAAAGGAACATTGTTGACACTTTTCAGCAAGTTGCAATCATGAAATACAAAAATAAAGAGTTTTTCAAAAACAAGGTCTAAGTCATGTTTGAGTCAATCTGTAAGTACCATTTTTGCTGTACTGTTTAAACTCGATGAAAGGAACACTGTTAACACTTTTCAGCAAGTTGCAATCATGAAATACAGAAATAAAGAGTTTTTCAAAAACAAGGTCTAATTCATGTTTGAGTCATTGTAAGTACCATTTTGCTGTACTGTTTAAGCTCGATGAAAGGAACATTGTTGACACTTTTCAGCAAGTTGCAATCATTTAATACAGAAATAAAAAGTTTCTCAAAAACAAGGTCACTCTGTAAGTACCATGTTTGTCGAACTGCTTAATCAGGATGATAAGAACACTGTTGACACTTTTCAGCAAGTTGCAATCATGAAATACAGAAATAAACAGTTTTTCAAAAACAAGGTCTAAGTCACGTTTGAGTCACTCTGTAAGTACCATTTTGCTATACTGTTTAAACTCGATGAAAGGAACACTGTTAACACTTTTCAGCAAGTTGCAATCATGAAATACAGAAATAAACAGTTTTTCAAAAACAAGGTCTAAGTCATGTTTGAGTCACTTTGTAAGTACCATTTTTGCTGTACTGTTTAAACTCGATGAAAGGAACACTGTTAACACTTTTCAGCAAGTTGCAATCATGAAATACAGAAATAAAGAGTTTTTCAAAAACAAGGTCTAATTCATGTTTGAGTCACTCTGTAAGAACCATTTTGCTGTACTGTTTAAGCTCGATGAAAGGAACATTGTTGACACTTTTCAGCAAGTTGCAATCATGAAATACAGAAATAAAGAGTTTTTCAAAAACAAGGTCTAAGTCATGTTTGAGTCACTTTTAAGTACCATTTTGCTGTACTGTTTAAACTCGATGAAAGGAACACTGTTAACACTTTTCAGCAAGTTGCAATCATGAAATACAGAAATAAAGAGTTTTTCAAAAACAAGGTCTAATTCATGTTTGAGTCACTCTGTAAGAACCATTTTGCTGTACTGTTTAAGCTCGATGAAAGGAACACTGTTAACACTTTTCAGCAAGTTGCAATCATGAAATACAGAAATAAAGAGTTTTTCAAAAACAAGGTCTAAGTCATGTTTGAGTCAATCTGTAAGTACCATTTTTGCTGTACTGTTTAAACTCGATGAAAGGAACATTGTTAACACTTTTCAGCAAGTTGCAATCATGAAATACAGAAATAAAGAGTTTTTCAAAAACAAGGTCTAATTCATGTTTGAGTCATTGTAAGTACCATTTTGCTGTACTGTTTAAGCTCGATGAAAGGAACATTGTTGACACTTTTCAGCAAGTTGCAATCATTTAATACAGAAATAAAAAGTTTCTCAAAAACAAGGTCACTCTGTAAGTACCATGTTTGTCGAACTGCTTAATCAGGATGATAAGAACACTGTTGACACTTTTCAGCAAGTTGCAATCATGAAATACAGAAATAAACAGTTTTTCAAAAACAAGGTCTAAGTCACGTTTGAGTCACTCTGTAAGTACCATTTTGCTGTACTGTTTAAAGTCGATGAAAGGAACACTGTTAACACTTTTCAGCAAGTTGCAATCATGAAATACAGAAATAAACAGTTTTTCAAAAACAAGGTCTAAGTCATGTTTGAGTCACTTTGTAAGTACCATTTTTGCTGTACTGTTTAAACTCGATGAAAGGAACACTGTTAACACTTTTCAGCAAGTTGCAATCATGAAATACAGAAATAAAGAGTTTTTCAAAAACAAGGTCTAATTCATTTTTGAGTCACTCTGTAAGAACCATTTTGCTGTACTGTTTAAGCTCGATGAAAGGAACATTGTTGACACTTTTCAGCAAGTTGCAATCATGAAATACAGAAATAAACAGTTTTTCAAAAACAGGGTCTAAGTCATGTTTGAGTCAATCTGTAAGTACCATTTTTGCTGTACTGTTTAAACTCGATGAAAGGAACACTGTTAACACTTTTCAGCAAGTTGCAATCATGAAATACAGAAATAAAGAGTTTTTCAAAAACAAGGTCTAATTCATGTTTGAGTCATTGTAAGTACCATTTTGCTGTACTGTTTAAGCTCGATGAAAGGAACATTGTTGACACTTTTCAGCAAGTTGCAATCATTTAATACAGAAATAAAAAGTTTCTCAAAAACAAGGTCACTCTGTAAGTACCATGTTTGTCGAACTGCTTAATCAGGATGATAAGAACACTGTTGACACTTTTCAGCAAGTTGCAATGATGTAATAAAGAAATAAACAGTTTCTCAAAAAAAAGGTCACTCTGTAAGTACCATTTTGCTGTACTGTTTAAACTCGATGAAAGGAACACTGTTAACACTTTTCAGCAAGTTGCAATCATGAAAATACAGAAATAAAGAGTTTTTCAAAAACAAGGTCTAATTCATGTTTGAGTCACTCTGTAAGAACCATTTTGCTGTACTGTTTAAGCTCGATGAAAGGAACATTGTTGACACTTTTCAGCAAGTTGCAATCATGAAATACAGAAATAAAGAGTTTTTCAAAAACAAGGTCTAATTCATGTTTGAGTCACTCTGTAAGAACCATTTTGCTGTACTGTTTAAGCTCGATGAAAGGAACATTGTTGACACTTTTCAGCAAGTTGCAATCATGTAATACAGAAATAAACAGTTTCTCAAAAACAAGGTCACTCTGTAAGTACCATGTTTGTTGAACTGCTTAATCAGGATGATAAGAACACTGTTGACACTTTTCAGCAAGTTGCAATGATGTAATAAAGAAATAAACAGTTTCTCAAAAACAAGGTCACTCTGTAAGTACCATTTTGCTGTACTGTTTAAACTCGATGAAAGGAACACTGTTAACACTTTTCAGCAAGATGCAATCATGAAATACAGAAATAAAAAGTTTTTCAAAAACAAGGTCTAAGTCATGTTTGAGTCACTCTGTAAGTACCATTTTGCTGTACTGTTTAAACTCGATGAAAGGAACACTGTTAACACTTTTCAGCAAGTTGCAATCATGAAATACAGAAATAAAGAGTTTTTCAAAAACAAGGTCTAATTCATGTTTGAGTCACTCTGTAAGAACCATTTTGCTGTACTGTTTAATCTCGATGAAAGGAACACTGTTGACACTTTTCAGCAAGTTGCAATCATGAAATACAGAAATAAATAGTTTTTCAAAAACAAGGTCTAAATCATGTTTGATGCACTCTGTAAGAACCATTTTTGCTGTATACCTTAATCAGGATGATAGGAACACTGTTGACACTTTTCAGCAAGTTGCAATCATGTAATACAGAAATAAACAGTTTCTCAAAAACAAGGTCACTCTGTAAGTACCATGTTTGTTGAACTGCTTAATCAGGATGATAAGAACACTGTTGACACTTTTCAGCAAGTTGCAATGATGTAATAAAGAAATAAACAGTTTCTCAAAAACAAGGTCACTCTGTAAGTACCATTTTGCTGTACTGTTTAAACTCGATGAAAGGAACACTGTTAACACTTTTCAGCAAGTTGCAATCATGAAATACAGAAATAAAGAGTTTTTCAAAAACAAGGTCTAATTCATGTTTGAGTCACTCTGTAAGAACCATTTTGCTGTACTGTTTAAGCTCGATGAAAGGAACATTGTTGACACTTTTCAGCAAGTTGCAATCATGAAATACAGAAATAAAGAGTTTTTCAAAAACAAGGTCTAATTCATGTTTGAGTCACTCTGTAAGAACCATTTTGCTGTACTGTTTAAGCTCGATGAAAGGAACATTGTTGACACTTTTCAGCAAGTTGCAATCCTGTAATACAGAAATAAACAGTTTCTCAAAAACAAGGTCACTCTGTAAGTACCATGTTTGTTGAACTGCTTAATCAGGATGATAAGAACACTGTTGACACTTTTCAGCAAGTTGCAATGATGTAATAAAGAAATAAACAGTTTCTCAAAAACAAGGTCACTCTGTAAGTACCATTTTGCTGTACTGTTTAAACTCGATGAAAGGAACACTGTTAACACTTTTCAGCAAGTTGCAATCATGAAATACAGAAATAAAGAGTTTTTCAAAAACAAGGTCTAATTCATGTTTGAGTCACTGTAAGAACCATTTTGCTGTACTGTTTAAGCTCGATGAAAGGAACATTGTTGACACTTTTCAGCAAGTTGCAATCATGAAATACAGAAATAAACAGTTTTTCAAAAACAAGGTCTAATTCATGTTTGAGTCACTCTGTAAGAACCATTTTGCTGTACTGTTTAAGCTCGATGAAAGGAACATTGTTGACACTTTTCAGCAAGTTGCAATCATGAAATACAGAAATAAACAGTTTTTCAAAAACAAGGTCTAAGTCATGTTTGAGTCAATCTGTAAGTACCATTTTTGCTGTACTGTTTAAACTCGATGAAAGGAACACTGTTAACACTTTTCAGCAAGTTGCAATCATGAAATAAAGAAATAAATAGTTTTTCACAAACAAGGTCTAAATCATGTTTGATGCACTCTGTAAGAACCATTTTTGCTGTATACCTTAATCAGGATGATAGGAACACTGTTGACACTTTTCAGCAAGTTGCAATCATGTAATACAGAAATAAACAGTTTCTCAAAAACAAGGTCACTCTGTAAGTACCATGTTTGTTGAACTGCTTAATCAGGATGATAAGAAAACTGTTGACACTTTTCAGCAAGTTGCAATGATGTAATAAAGAAATAAACAGTTTCTCAAAAACAAGGTCACTCTGTAAGTACCATTTTGCTGTACTGTTTAAACTCGATGAATGGAACACTGTTAACACTTTTTAGCAAGTTGCAATCATGAAATACAGAAATAAAGAGTTTTTCAAAAACAAGGTCTAATTCATGTTTGAGTCACTCTGTAAGAACCATTTTGCTGTACTGTTTAAGCTCGATGAAAGGAACACTGTTGACACTTTTCAGCAAGTTGCAATCATGAAATACAGAAATAAATAGTTTTTCAAAAACAAGGTCTAAATCATGTTTGATGCACTCTGTAAGAACCATTTTTGCTGTATACCTTAATCAGGATGATAGGAACACTGTTGACACTTTTCAGCAAGTTGCAATCATGAAATACAGAAATAAAGAGTTTTTCAAAAACAAGGTCTAATTCATGTTTGAGTCACTCTGTAAGAACCATTTTGCTGTACTGTTTAAGCTCGATGAAAGGAACATTGTTGACACTTTTCAGCAAGTTGCAATCATGAAATACAGAAATAAACAGTTTTTCAAAAACAAGGTCTAATTCATGTTTGAGTCACTCTGTAAGAACCATTTTGCTGTACTGTTTAAGCTCGATGAAAGGAACATTGTTGACACTTTTCAGCAAGTTGCAATCATGTAATACAGAAATAAACAGTTTCTCAAAAACAAGGTCACTCTGTAAGTACCATGTTTGTTGAACTGCTTAATCAGGATGATAAGAACACTGTTGACACTTTTCAGCAAGTTGCAATGATGTAATAAAGAAATAAACAGTTTCTCAAAAACAAGGTCACTCTGTAAGTACCATTTTGCTGTACTGTTTAAACTCGATGAAAGGAACACTGTTAACACTTTTCAGCAAGTTGCAATCATGAAATACAGAAATAAAGAGTTTTTCAAAAACAAGGTCTAATTCATGTTTGAGTCACTGTAAGAACCATTTTGCTGTACTGTTTAAGCTCGATGAAAGGAACATTGTTGACACTTTTCAGCAAGTTGCAATCATGAAATACAGAAATAAACAGTTTTTCAAAAACAAGGTCTAATTCATGTTTGAGTCACTCTGTAAGAACCATTTTGCTGTACTGTTTAAGCTCGATGAAAGGAACATTGTTGACACTTTTCAGCAAGTTGCAATCATGAAATACAGAAATAAACAGTTTTTCAAAAACAAGGTCTAAGTCATGTTTGAGTCAATCTGTAAGTACCATTTTTGCTGTACTGTTTAAACTCGATGAAAGGAACACTGTTAACACTTTTCAGCAAGTTGCAATCATGAAATAAAGAAATAAATAGTTTTTCACAAACAAGGTCTAAATCATGTTTGATGCACTCTGTAAGAACCATTTTTGCTGTATACCTTAATCAGGATGATAGGAACACTGTTGACACTTTTCAGCAAGTTGCAATCATGTAATACAGAAATAAACAGTTTCTCAAAAACAAGGTCACTCTGTAAGTACCATGTTTGTTGAACTGCTTAATCAGGATGATAAGAAAACTGTTGACACTTTTCAGCAAGTTGCAATGATGTAATAAAGAAATAAACAGTTTCTCAAAAACAAGGTCACTCTGTAAGTACCATTTTGCTGTACTGTTTAAACTCGATGAATGGAACACTGTTAACACTTTTTAGCAAGTTGCAATCATGAAATACAGAAATAAAGAGTTTTTCAAAAACAAGGTCTAATTCATGTTTGAGTCACTCTGTAAGAACCATTTTGCTGTACTGTTTAAGCTCGATGAAAGGAACACTGTTGACACTTTTCAGCAAGTTGCAATCATGAAATACAGAAATAAATAGTTTTTCAAAAACAAGGTCTAAATCATGTTTGATGCACTCTGTAAGAACCATTTTTGCTGTATACCTTAATCAGGATGATAGGAACACTGTTGACACTTTTCAGCAAGTTGCAATCATGAAATACAGAAATAAAGAGTTTTTCAAAAACAAGGTCTAATTCATGTTTGAGTCACTCTGTAAGAACCATTTTGCTGTACTGTTTAAGCTCGATGAAAGGAACATTGTTGACACTTTTCAGCAAGTTGCAATCATGAAATACAGAAATAAACAGTTTTTCAAAAACAAGGTCTAATTCATGTTTGAGTCACTCTGTAAGAACCATTTTGTTGTACTGTTTAAGCTCGATGAAAGGAACATTGTTGACACTTTTCAGCAAGTTGCAATCATGAAATACAGAAATAAACAGTTTTTCAAAAACAAGGTCTAAGTCATGTTTGAGTCAATCTGTAAGTACCATTTTTGCTGTACTGTTTAAACTCGATGAAAGGAACACTGTTAACACTTTTCAGCAAGTTGCAATCATGAAATAAAGAAATAAATAGTTTTTCACAAACAAGGTCTAAATCATGTTTGATGCACTCTGTAAGAACCATTTTTGCTGTATACCTTAATCAGGATGATAGGAACACTGTTGACACTTTTCAGCAAGTTGCAATCATGTAATACAGAAATAAACAGTTTCTCAAAAACAAGGTCACTCTGTAAGTACCATGTTTGTTGAACTGCTTAATCAGGATGATAAGAAAACTGTTGACACTTTTCAGCAAGTTGCAATGATGTAATAAAGAAATAAACAGTTTCTCAAAAACAAGGTCACTCTGTAAGTACCATTTTGCTGTACTGTTTAAACTCGATGAATGGAACACTGTTAACACTTTTTAGCAAGTTGCAATCATGAAATACAGAAATAAAGAGTTTTTCAAAAACAAGGTCTAATTCATGTTTGAGTCACTCTGTAAGAACCATTTTGCTGTACTGTTTAAGCTCGATGAAAGGAACACTGTTGACACTTTTCAGCAAGTTGCAATCATGAAATACAGAAATAAATAGTTTTTCAAAAACAAGGTCTAAATCATGTTTGATGCACTCTGTAAGAACCATTTTTGCTGTATACCTTAATCAGGATGATAGGAACACTGTTGACACTTTTCAGCAAGTTGCAATCATGTAATACAGAAATAAACAGTTTCTCAAAAACAAGGTCACTCTGTAAGTACCATGTTTGTTGAACTGCTTAATCAGGATGATAAGAACACTGTTGACACTTTTCAGCAAGTTGCAATGATGTAATAAAGAAATAAACAGTTTCTCAAAAACAAGGTCACTCTGTAAGTACCATTTTGCTGTACTGTTTAAACTCGATGAAAGGAACACTGTTAACACTTTTCAGCAAGTTGCAATCATGAAATACAGAAATAAAGAGTTTTTCAAAAACAAGGTCTAATTCATGTTTGAGTCACTCTGTAAGAACCATTTTGCTGTACTGTTTAAGCTCGATGAAAGGAACATTGTTGACACTTTTCAGCAAGTTGCAATCATGAAATACAGAAATAAACAGTTTTTCAAAAACAAGGTCTAAGTCATGTTTGAGTCAATCTGTAAGTACCATTTTTGCTGTACTGTTTAAACTCGATGAAAGGAACACTGTTAACACTTTTCAGCAAGTTGCAATCATGAAATACAGAAATAAACCGTTTCTCAAAAACAAGGTCACTCTGTAAGTACCATATTTGTTGAACTGCTTAATCAGGATGATAAGAACACTGTTGACACTTTTCAGCAAGTTGCAATGATGTAATAAAGAAATAAACAGTTTCTCAAAAACAAGGTCACTCTGTAAGTACCATGTTTGTCGAACTGCTTAATCAGGATGATAAGAACACTGTTGACACTTTTCAGCAAGTTGCAATCATGAAATACAGAAATAAACAGTTTTTCAAAAACAAGGTCTAAGTCACGTTTGAGTCACTCTGTAAGTACCATTTTGCTATACTGTTTAAACTCGATGAAAGGAACACTGTTAACACTTTTCAGCAAGTTGCAATCATGAAATACAGAAATAAACAGTTTTTCAAAAACAAGGTCTAAGTCATGTTTGAGTCACTTTGTAAGTACCATTTTTGCTGTACTGTTTAAACTCGATGAAAGGAACACTGTTAACACTTTTCAGCAAGTTGCAATCATGAAATACAGAAATAAAGAGTTTTTCAAAAACAAGGTCTAATTCATGTTTGAGTCACTCTGTAAGAACCATTTTGCTGTACTGTTTAAGCTCGATGAAAGGAACATTGTTGACACTTTTCAGCAAGTTGCAATCATGAAATACAGAAATAAAGAGTTTTTCAAAAACAAGGTCTAATTCATGTTTGAGTCACTCTGTAAGAACCATTTTGCTGTACTGTTTAAGCTCGATGAAAGGAACATTGTTGACACTTTTCAGCAAGTTGCAATCCTGTAATACAGAAATAAACAGTTTCTCAAAAACAAGGTCACTCTGTAAGTACCATGTTTGTTGAACTGCTTAATCAGGATGATAAGAACACTGTTGACACTTTTCAGCAAGTTGCAATGATGTAATAAAGAAATAAACAGTTTCTCAAAAACAAGGTCACTCTGTAAGTACCATTTTGCTGTACTGTTTAAACTCGATGAAAGGAACACTGTTAACACTTTTCAGCAAGTTGCAATCATGAAATACAGAAATAAAGAGTTTTTCAAAAACAAGGTCTAATTCATGTTTGAGTCACTGTAAGAACCATTTTGCTGTACTGTTTAAGCTCGATGAAAGGAACATTGTTGACACTTTTCAGCAAGTTGCAATCATGAAATACAGAAATAAACAGTTTTTCAAAAACAAGGTCTAATTCATGTTTGAGTCACTCTGTAAGAACCATTTTGCTGTACTGTTTAAGCTCGATGAAAGGAACATTGTTGACACTTTTCAGCAAGTTGCAATCATGAAATACAGAAATAAAGAGTTTTTCAAAAACAAGGTCTAATTCATGTTTGAGTCACTCTGTAAGAACCATTTTGCTGTACTGTTTAAGCTCGATGAAAGGAACACTGTTGACACTTTTCAGCAAGTTGCAATCATGAAATACAGAAATAAATAGTTTTTCAAAAACAAGGTCTAAATCATGTTTGATGCACTCTGTAAGAACCATTTTTGCTGTATACCTTAATCAGGATGATAGGAACACTGTTGACACTTTTCAGCAAGTTGCAATCATGAAATACAGAAATAAAGAGTTTTTCAAAAACAAGGTCTAATTCATGTTTGAGTCACTCTGTAAGAACCATTTTGCTGTACTGTTTAAGCTCGATGAAAGGAACATTGTTGACACTTTTCAGCAAGTTGCAATCATGAAATACAGAAATAAACAGTTTTTCAAAAACAAGGTCTAATTCATGTTTGAGTCACTCTGTAAGAACCATTTTGCTGTACTGTTTAAGCTCGATGAAAGGAACATTGTTGACACTTTTCAGCAAGTTGCAATCATGTAATACAGAAATAAACAGTTTCTCAAAAACAAGGTCACTCTGTAAGTACCATGTTTGTTGAACTGCTTAATCAGGATGATAAGAACACTGTTGACACTTTTCAGCAAGTTGCAATGATGTAATAAAGAAATAAACAGTTTCTCAAAAACAAGGTCACTCTGTAAGTACCATTTTGCTGTACTGTTTAAACTCGATGAAAGGAACACTGTTAACACTTTTCAGCAAGTTGCAATCATGAAATACAGAAATAAAGAGTTTTTCAAAAACAAGGTCTAATTCATGTTTGAGTCACTCTGTAAGAACCATTTTGCTGTACTGTTTAAGCTCGATGAAAGGAACATTGTTGACACTTTTCAGCAAGTTGCAATCATGAAATACAGAAATAAACAGTTTTTCAAAAACAAGGTCTAAGTCATGTTTGAGTCAATCTGTAAGTACCATTTTTGCTGTACTGTTTAAACTCGATGAAAGGAACACTGTTAACACTTTTCAGCAAGTTGCAATCATGAAATAAAGAAATAAATAGTTTTTCACAAACAAGGTCTAAATCATGTTTGATGCACTCTGTAAGAACCATTTTTGCTGTATACCTTAATCAGGATGATAGGAACACTGTTGACACTTTTCAGCAAGTTGCAATCATGTAATACAGAAATAAACAGTTTCTCAAAAACAAGGTCACTCTGTAAGTACCATGTTTGTTGAACTGCTTAATCAGGATGATAAGAAAACTGTTGACACTTTTCAGCAAGTTGCAATGATGTAATAAAGAAATAAACAGTTTCTCAAAAACAAGGTCACTCTGTAAGTACCATTTTGCTGTACTGTTTAAACTCGATGAATGGAACACTGTTAACACTTTTTAGCAAGTTGCAATCATGAAATACAGAAATAAAGAGTTTTTCAAAAACAAGGTCTAATTCATGTTTGAGTCACTCTGTAAGAACCATTTTGCTGTACTGTTTAAGCTCGATGAAAGGAACACTGTTGACACTTTTCAGCAAGTTGCAATCATGAAATACAGAAATAAATAGTTTTTCAAAAACAAGGTCTAAATCATGTTTGATGCACTCTGTAAGAACCATTTTTGCTGTATACCTTAATCAGGATGATAGGAACACTGTTGACACTTTTCAGCAAGTTGCAATCATGTAATACAGAAATAAACAGTTTCTCAAAAACAAGGTCACTCTGTAAGTACCATGTTTGTTGAACTGCTTAATCAGGATGATAAGAACACTGTTGACACTTTTCAGCAAGTTGCAATGATGTAATAAAGAAATAAACAGTTTCTCAAAAACAAGGTCACTCTGTAAGTACCATTTTGCTGTACTGTTTAAACTCGATGAAAGGAACACTGTTAACACTTTTCAGCAAGTTGCAATCATGAAATACAGAAATAAAGAGTTTTTCAAAAACAAGGTCTAATTCATGTTTGAGTCACTCTGTAAGAACCATTTTGCTGTACTGTTTAAGCTCGATGAAAGGAACATTGTTGACACTTTTCAGCAAGTTGCAATCATGAAATACAGAAATAAACAGTTTTTCAAAAACAAGGTCTAAGTCATGTTTGAGTCAATCTGTAAGTACCATTTTTGCTGTACTGTTTAAACTCGATGAAAGGAACACTGTTAACACTTTTCAGCAAGTTGCAATCATGAAATACAGAAATAAACCGTTTCTCAAAAACAAGGTCACTCTGTAAGTACCATATTTGTTGAACTGCTTAATCAGGATGATAAGAACACTGTTGACACTTTTCAGCAAGTTGCAATGATGTAATAAAGAAATAAACAGTTTCTCAAAAACAAGGTCACTCTGTAAGTACCATGTTTGTCGAACTGCTTAATCAGGATGATAAGAACACTGTTGACACTTTTCAGCAAGTTGCAATCATGAAATACAGAAATAAACAGTTTTTCAAAAACAAGGTCTAAGTCACGTTTGAGTCACTCTGTAAGTACCATTTTGCTATACTGTTTAAACTCGATGAAAGGAACACTGTTAACACTTTTCAGCAAGTTGCAATCATGAAATACAGAAATAAACAGTTTTTCAAAAACAAGGTCTAAGTCATGTTTGAGTCACTTTGTAAGTACCATTTTTGCTGTACTGTTTAAACTCGATGAAAGGAACACTGTTAACACTTTTCAGCAAGTTGCAATCATGAAATACAGAAATAAAGAGTTTTTCAAAAACAAGGTCTAATTCATGTTTGAGTCACTCTGTAAGAACCATTTTGCTGTACTGTTTAAGCTCGATGAAAGGAACATTGTTGACACTTTTCAGCAAGTTGCAATCATGAAATACAGAAATAAAGAGTTTTTCAAAAACAAGGTCTAATTCATGTTTGAGTCACTCTGTAAGAACCATTTTGCTGTACTGTTTAAGCTCGATGAAAGGAACATTGTTGACACTTTTCAGCAAGTTGCAATCCTGTAATACAGAAATAAACAGTTTCTCAAAAACAAGGTCACTCTGTAAGTACCATGTTTGTTGAACTGCTTAATCAGGATGATAAGAACACTGTTGACACTTTTCAGCAAGTTGCAATGATGTAATAAAGAAATAAACAGTTTCTCAAAAACAAGGTCACTCTGTAAGTACCATTTTGCTGTACTGTTTAAACTCGATGAAAGGAACACTGTTAACACTTTTCAGCAAGTTGCAATCATGAAATACAGAAATAAAGAGTTTTTCAAAAACAAGGTCTAATTCATGTTTGAGTCACTGTAAGAACCATTTTGCTGTACTGTTTAAGCTCGATGAAAGGAACATTGTTGACACTTTTCAGCAAGTTGCAATCATGAAATACAGAAATAAACAGTTTTTCAAAAACAAGGTCTAATTCATGTTTGAGTCACTCTGTAAGAACCATTTTGCTGTACTGTTTAAGCTCGATGAAAGGAACATTGTTGACACTTTTCAGCAAGTTGCAATCATGAAATACAGAAATAAAGAGTTTTTCAAAAACAAGGTCTAATTCATGTTTGAGTCACTCTGTAAGAACCATTTTGCTGTACTGTTTAAGCTCGATGAAAGGAACACTGTTGACACTTTTCAGCAAGTTGCAATCATGAAATACAGAAATAAATAGTTTTTCAAAAACAAGGTCTAAATCATGTTTGATGCACTCTGTAAGAACCATTTTTGCTGTATACCTTAATCAGGATGATAGGAACACTGTTGACACTTTTCAGCAAGTTGCAATCATGAAATACAGAAATAAAGAGTTTTTCAAAAACAAGGTCTAATTCATGTTTGAGTCACTCTGTAAGAACCATTTTGCTGTACTGTTTAAGCTCGATGAAAGGAACATTGTTGACACTTTTCAGCAAGTTGCAATCATGAAATACAGAAATAAACAGTTTTTCAAAAACAAGGTCTAATTCATGTTTGAGTCACTCTGTAAGAACCATTTTGCTGTACTGTTTAAGCTCGATGAAAGGAACATTGTTGACACTTTTCAGCAAGTTGCAATCATGTAATACAGAAATAAACAGTTTCTCAAAAACAAGGTCACTCTGTAAGTACCATGTTTGTTGAACTGCTTAATCAGGATGATAAGAACACTGTTGACACTTTTCAGCAAGTTGCAATGATGTAATAAAGAAATAAACAGTTTCTCAAAAACAAGGTCACTCTGTAAGTACCATTTTGCTGTACTGTTTAAACTCGATGAAAGGAACACTGTTAACACTTTTCAGCAAGTTGCAATCATGAAATACAGAAATAAAGAGTTTTTCAAAAACAAGGTCTAATTCATGTTTGAGTCACTCTGTAAGAACCATTTTGCTGTACTGTTTAAGCTCGATGAAAGGAACATTGTTGACACTTTTCAGCAAGTTGCAATCATGAAATACAGAAATAAACAGTTTTTCAAAAACAAGGTCTAAGTCATGTTTGAGTCAATCTGTAAGTACCATTTTTGCTGTACTGTTTAAACTCGATGAAAGGAACACTGTTAACACTTTTCAGCAAGTTGCAATCATGAAATAAAGAAATAAATAGTTTTTCACAAACAAGGTCTAAATCATGTTTGATGCACTCTGTAAGAACCATTTTTGCTGTATACCTTAATCAGGATGATAGGAACACTGTTGACACTTTTCAGCAAGTTGCAATCATGTAATACAGAAATAAACAGTTTCTCAAAAACAAGGTCACTCTGTAAGTACCATGTTTGTTGAACTGCTTAATCAGGATGATAAGAAAACTGTTGACACTTTTCAGCAAGTTGCAATGATGTAATAAAGAAATAAACAGTTTCTCAAAAACAAGGTCACTCTGTAAGTACCATTTTGCTGTACTGTTTAAACTCGATGAATGGAACACTGTTAACACTTTTTAGCAAGTTGCAATCATGAAATACAGAAATAAAGAGTTTTTCAAAAACAAGGTCTAATTCATGTTTGAGTCACTCTGTAAGAACCATTTTGCTGTACTGTTTAAGCTCGATGAAAGGAACACTGTTGACACTTTTCAGCAAGTTGCAATCATGAAATACAGAAATAAATAGTTTTTCAAAAACAAGGTCTAAATCATGTTTGATGCACTCTGTAAGAACCATTTTTGCTGTATACCTTAATCAGGATGATAGGAACACTGTTGACACTTTTCAGCAAGTTGCAATCATGAAATACAGAAATAAAGAGTTTTTCAAAAACAAGGTCTAATTCATGTTTGAGTCACTCTGTAAGAACCATTTTGCTGTACTGTTTAAGCTCGATGAAAGGAACATTGTTGACACTTTTCAGCAAGTTGCAATCATGAAATACAGAAATAAACAGTTTTTCAAAAACAAGGTCTAATTCATGTTTGAGTCACTCTGTAAGAACCATTTTGCTGTACTGTTTAAGCTCGATGAAAGGAACATTGTTGACACTTTTCAGCAAGTTGCAATCATGTAATACAGAAATAAACAGTTTCTCAAAAACAAGGTCACTCTGTAAGTACCATGTTTGTTGAACTGCTTAATCAGGATGATAAGAACACTGTTGACACTTTTCAGCAAGTTGCAATGATGTAATAAAGAAATAAACAGTTTCTCAAAAACAAGGTCACTCTGTAAGTACCATTTTGCTGTACTGTTTAAACTCGATGAAAGGAACACTGTTAACACTTTTCAGCAAGTTGCAATCATGAAATACAGAAATAAAGAGTTTTTCAAAAACAAGGTCTAATTCATGTTTGAGTCACTCTGTAAGAACCATTTTGCTGTACTGTTTAAGCTCGATGAAAGGAACATTGTTGACACTTTTCAGCAAGTTGCAATCATGAAATACAGAAATAAACAGTTTTTCAAAAACAAGGTCTAATTCATGTTTGAGTCACTCTGTAAGAACCATTTTGTTGTACTGTTTAAGCTCGATGAAAGGAACATTGTTGACACTTTTCAGCAAGTTGCAATCATGTAATACAGAAATAAACAGTTTCTCAAAAACAAGGTCACTCTGTAAGTACCATGTTTGTTGAACTGCTTAATCAGGATGATAAGAACACTGTTGACACTTTTCAGCAAGTTGCAATGATGTAATAAGGAAATAAACAGTTTCTCAAAAACAAGGTCACTCTGTAAGTACCATTTTGCTGTACTGTTTAAACTCGATGAAAGGAACACTGTTAACACTTTTCAGCAAGTTGCAATCATGAAATACAGAAATAAAGAGTTTTTCAAAAACAAGGTCTAATTCATGTTTGAGTCACTCTGTAAGAACCATTTTGCTGTACTGTTTAAGCTCGATGAAAGGAACATTGTTGACACTTTTCAGCAAGTTGCAATCATGAAATACAGAAATAAACAGTTTTTCAAAAACAAGGTCTAAGTCATGTTTGAGTCAATCTGTAAGTACCATTTTTGCTGTACTGTTTAAACTCGATGAAAGGAACACTGTTAACACTTTTCAGCAAGTTGCAATCATGAAATAAAGAAATAAATAGTTTTTCACAAACAAGGTCTAAATCATGTTTGATGCACTCTGTAAGAACCATTTTTGCTGTATACCTTAATCAGGATGATAGGAACACTGTTGACACTTTTCAGCAAGTTGCAATCATGTAATACAGAAATAAACAGTTTCTCAAAAACAAGGTCACTCTGTAAGTACCATGTTTGTTGAACTGCTTAATCAGGATGATAAGAAAACTGTTGACACTTTTCAGCAAGTTGCAATGATGTAATAAAGAAATAAACAGTTTCTCAAAAACAAGGTCACTCTGTAAGTACCATTTTGCTGTACTGTTTAAACTCGATGAATGGAACACTGTTAACACTTTTTAGCAAGTTGCAATCATGAAATACAGAAATAAAGAGTTTTTCAAAAACAAGGTCTAATTCATGTTTGAGTCACTCTGTAAGAACCATTTTGCTGTACTGTTTAAGCTCGATGAAAGGAACACTGTTGACACTTTTCAGCAAGTTGCAATCATGAAATACAGAAATAAATAGTTTTTCAAAAACAAGGTCTAAATCATGTTTGATGCACTCTGTAAGAACCATTTTTGCTGTATACCTTAATCAGGATGATAGGAACACTGTTGACACTTTTCAGCAAGTTGCAATCATGAAATACAGAAATAAAGAGTTTTTCAAAAACAAGGTCTAATTCATGTTTGAGTCACTCTGTAAGAACCATTTTGCTGTACTGTTTAAGCTCGATGAAAGGAACATTGTTGACACTTTTCAGCAAGTTGCAATCATGAAATACAGAAATAAACAGTTTTTCAAAAACAAGGTCTAATTCATGTTTGAGTCACTCTGTAAGAACCATTTTGCTGTACTGTTTAAGCTCGATGAAAGGAACATTGTTGACACTTTTCAGCAAGTTGCAATCATGTAATACAGAAATAAACAGTTTCTCAAAAACAAGGTCACTCTGTAAGTACCATGTTTGTTGAACTGCTTAATCAGGATGATAAGAACACTGTTGACACTTTTCAGCAAGTTGCAATGATGTAATAAAGAAATAAACAGTTTCTCAAAAACAAGGTCACTCTGTAAGTACCATTTTGCTGTACTGTTTAAACTCGATGAAAGGAACACTGTTAACACTTTTCAGCAAGTTGCAATCATGAAATACAGAAATAAAGAGTTTTTCAAAAACAAGGTCTAATTCATGTTTGAGTCACTCTGTAAGAACCATTTTGCTGTACTGTTTAAGCTCGATGAAAGGAACATTGTTGACACTTTTCAGCAAGTTGCAATCATGAAATACAGAAATAAACAGTTTTTCAAAAACAAGGTCTAATTCATGTTTGAGTCACTCTGTAAGAACCATTTTGTTGTACTGTTTAAGCTCGATGAAAGGAACATTGTTGACACTTTTCAGCAAGTTGCAATCATGAAATACAGAAATAAACAGTTTTTCAAAAACAAGGTCTAAGTCATGTTTGAGTCAATCTGTAAGTACCATTTTTGCTGTACTGTTTAAACTCGATGAAAGGAACACTGTTAACACTTTTCAGCAAGTTGCAATCATGAAATAAAGAAATAAATAGTTTTTCACAAACAAGGTCTAAATCATGTTTGATGCACTCTGTAAGAACCATTTTTGCTGTATACCTTAATCAGGATGATAGGAACACTGTTGACACTTTTCAGCAAGTTGCAATCATGTAATACAGAAATAAACAGTTTCTCAAAAACAAGGTCACTCTGTAAGTACCATGTTTGTTGAACTGCTTAATCAGGATGATAAGAAAACTGTTGACACTTTTCAGCAAGTTGCAATGATGTAATAAAGAAATAAACAGTTTCTCAAAAACAAGGTCACTCTGTAAGTACCATTTTGCTGTACTGTTTAAACTCGATGAATGGAACACTGTTAACACTTTTTAGCAAGTTGCAATCATGAAATACAGAAATAAAGAGTTTTTCAAAAACAAGGTCTAATTCATGTTTGAGTCACTCTGTAAGAACCATTTTGCTGTACTGTTTAAGCTCGATGAAAGGAACACTGTTGACACTTTTCAGCAAGTTGCAATCATGAAATACAGAAATAAATAGTTTTTCAAAAACAAGGTCTAAATCATGTTTGATGCACTCTGTAAGAACCATTTTTGCTGTATACCTTAATCAGGATGATAGGAACACTGTTGACACTTTTCAGCAAGTTGCAATCATGTAATACAGAAATAAACAGTTTCTCAAAAACAAGGTCACTCTGTAAGTACCATGTTTGTTGAACTGCTTAATCAGGATGATAAGAACACTGTTGACACTTTTCAGCAAGTTGCAATGATGTAATAAAGAAATAAACAGTTTCTCAAAAACAAGGTCACTCTGTAAGTACCATTTTGCTGTACTGTTTAAACTCGATGAAAGGAACACTGTTAACACTTTTCAGCAAGTTGCAATCATGAAATACAGAAATAAAGAGTTTTTCAAAAACAAGGTCTAATTCATGTTTGAGTCACTCTGTAAGAACCATTTTGCTGTACTGTTTAAGCTCGATGAAAGGAACATTGTTGACACTTTTCAGCAAGTTGCAATCATGAAATACAGAAATAAACAGTTTTTCAAAAACAAGGTCTAAGTCATGTTTGAGTCAATCTGTAAGTACCATTTTTGCTGTACTGTTTAAACTCGATGAAAGGAACACTGTTAACACTTTTCAGCAAGTTGCAATCATGAAATACAGAAATAAACCGTTTCTCAAAAACAAGGTCACTCTGTAAGTACCATATTTGTTGAACTGCTTAATCAGGATGATAAGAACACTGTTGACACTTTTCAGCAAGTTGCAATGATGTAATAAAGAAATAAACAGTTTCTCAAAAACAAGGTCACTCTGTAAGTACCATTTTGCTGTACTGTTTAAACTCGATGAAAGGAACACTGTTAACACTTTTCAGCAAGATGCAATCATGAAATACAGAAATAAAAAGTTTTTCAAAAACAAGGTCTAAGTCATGTTTGAGTCACTCTGTAAGTACCATTTTGCTGTACTGTTTAAACTCGATGAAAGGAACACTGTTAACACTTTTCAGCAAGTTGCAATCATGAAATAAAGAAATAAATAGTTTTTCACAAACAAGGTCTAAATCATGTTTGATGCACTCTGTAAGAACCATTTTTGCTGTATACCTTAATCAGGATGATAGGAACACTGTTGACACTTTTCAGCAAGTTGCAATCATGTAATACAGAAATAAACAGTTTCTCAAAAACAAGGTCACTCTGTAAGTACCATGTTTGTTGAATTGCTTAATCAGGATGATAAGAAAACTGTTGACACTTTTCAGCAAGTTGCAATGATGTAATAAAGAAATAAACAGTTTCTCAAAAACAAGGTCACTCTGTAAGTACCATTTTGCTGTACTGTTTAAACTCGATGAATGGAACACTGTTAACACTTTTCAGCAAGTTGCAATCATGAAATACAGAAATAAAGAGTTTTTCAAAAACAAGGTCTAATTCATGTTTGAGTCACTCTGTAAGAACCATTTTGCTGTACTGTTTAAGCTCGATGAAAGGAACACTGTTGACACTTTTCAGCAAGTTGCAATCATGAAATACAGAAATAAATAGTTTTTCAAAAACAAGGTCTAAATCATGTTTGATGCACTCTGTAAGAACCATTTTTGCTATATACCTTAATCAGGATGATAGGAACACTGTTGACACTTTTCAGCAAGTTGCAATCATGTAATACAGAAATAAACAGTTTCTCAAAAACAAGGTCACTCTGTAAGTACCATGTTTGTTGAACTGCTTAATCAGGATGATAAGAACACTGTTGACACTTTTCAGCAAGTTGCAATGATGTAATAAAGAAATAAACAGTTTCTCAAAAACAAGGTCACTCTGTAAGTACCATTTTGCTGTACTGTTTAAACTCGATGAAAGGAACACTGTTAACACTTTTCAGCAAGTTGCAATCATGAAATACAGAAATAAAGAGTTTTTCAAAAACAAGGTCTAATTCATGTTTGAGTCACTCTGTAAGAACCATTTTGCTGTACTGTTTAAGCTCGATGAAAGGAACATTGTTGACACTTTTCAGCAAGTTGCAATCATTTAATACAGAAATAAAAAGTTTCTCAAAAACAAGGTCACTCTGTAAGTACCATGTTTGTCGAACTGCTTAATCAGGATGATAAGAACACTGTTGACACTTTTCAGCAAGTTGCAATCATGAAATACAGAAATAAACAGTTTTTCAAAAACAAGGTCTAAGTCACGTTTGAGTCACTCTGTAAGTACCATTTTGCTATACTGTTTAAACTCGATGAAAGGAACACTGTTAACACTTTTCAGCAAGTTGCAATCATGAAATACAGAAATAAACAGTTTTTCAAAAACAAGGTCTAAGTCATGTTTGAGTCACTTTGTAAGTACCATTTTTGCTGTACTGTTTAAACTCGAAGAAAGGAACACTGTTAACACTTTTCAGCAAGTTGCAATCATGAAATACAGAAATAAAGAGTTTTTCAAAAACAAGGTCTAATTCATGTTTGAGTCACTCTGTAAGAACCATTTTGCTGTACTGTTTAAGCTCGATGAAAGGAACATTGTTGACACTTTTCAGCAAGTTGCAATCATGAAATACAGAAATAAACAGTTTTTCAAAAACAAGGTCTAAGTCATGTTTGAGTCAATCTGTAAGTACCATTTTTGCTGTACTGTTTAAACTCGATGAAAGGAACACTGTTAACACTTTTCAGCAAGTTGCAATCATGAAATACAGAAATAAAGAGTTTTTCAAAAACAAGGTCTAATTCATGTTTGAGTCACTCTGTAAGAACCATTTTGCTGTACTGTTTAAGCTCGATGAAAGGAACATTGTTGACACTTTTCAGCAAGTTGCAATCATGAAATACAGAAATAAAGATATAAAACAAGGTCTAAATCATGTTTGATGCACTCTGTAAGAACCATTTTTGCTGTATACCTTAATCAGGATGATAGGAACACTGTTGACACTTTTCAGCAAGTTGCAATCATGTAATACAGAAATAGACAGTTTCTCAAAAACAAGGTCACTCTGTAAGTACCATATTTGTTGAACTGCTTAATCAGGATGATAAGAACACTGTTGACACTTTTCAGCAAGTTGCAATCATGAAATACAGAAATAAACAGTTTTTCAAAAACAAGGTCTAAGTCATGTTTGAGTCACTCTGTAAGTACCATTTTTGCTGTACTGTTTAAACTCGATGAAAGGAACACTGTTAACACTTTTCAGCAAGTTGCAATCATGAAATACAGAAATAAAGAGTTTTTCAAAAACAAGGTCTAATTCATGTTTGAGTCACTCTGTAAGAACCATTTTGTTGTACTGTTTAAGCTCGATGAAAGGAACATTGTTGACACTGTTCAGCAAGTTGCAATCATGAAATACAGAAATAAACAGTTTTTCAAAAACAAGGTCTAAGTCATGTTTGAGTCACTCTGTAAGTACCATTTTGCTGTACTGTTTAAACTCGATGAAAGGAACACTGTTAACACTTTTCAGCAAGTTGCAATCATGTAATACAGAAATAAACAGTTTCTCAAAAACAAGGTCACTCTGTAAGTAACATGTTTGTTGAACTGCTTAAACTCGATGAAAGGAACACTGTTAACACTTTTCAGCAAGTTGCAATCATGAAATACAGAAATAAAGAGTTTTTCAAAAACAAGGTCTAATTCATGTTTGAGTCACTGGTAAGTACCATTTTGCTGTACTGTTTAAGCTCGATGAAAGGAACATTGTTGACACTTTTCAGCAAGTTGCAATCATGAAATACAGAAATAAAGAGTTTTTCAAAAACAAGGTCTAAGTCATGTTTGAGTCACTTTTAAGTACCATTTTGCTGTACTGTTTAAACTCGATGAAAGGAACACTGTTAACACTTTTCAGCAAGTTGCAATCATGAAATACAGAAATAAAGAGTTTTTCAAAAACAAGGTCTAATTCATGTTTGAGTCACTCTGTAAGAACCATTTTGCTGTACTGTTTAAGCTCGATGAAAGGAACATTGTTGACACTTTTCAGCAAGTTGCAATCATGTAATACAGAAATAAACAGTTTCTCAAAAACAAGGTCACTCTGTAAGTACCATGTTTGTTGAACTGCTTAAACTCGATGAAAGGAACACTGTTAACACTTTTCAGCAAGTTGCAATCATGAAATACAGAAATAAAGAGTTTTTCAAAAACAAGGTCTAATTCATGTTTGAGTCACTGGTAAGTACCATTTTGCTGTACTGTTTAAGCTCGATGAAAGGAACATTGTTGACACTTTTCAGCAAGTTGCAATCATGAAATACAGAAATAAAGAGTTTTTCAAAAACAAGGTCTAAGTCATGTTTGAGTCACTTTTAAGTACCATTTTGCTGTACTGTTTAAGCTCGATGAAAGGAACATTGTTGACACTTTTCAGCAAGTTGCAATCATGAAATACAAAAATAAAGAGTTTTTCAAAAACAAGGTCTAAGTCATGTTTGAGTCAATCTGTAAGTACCATTTTTGCTGTACTGTTTAAACTCGATGAAAGGAACACTGTTAACACTTTTCAGCAAGTTGCAATCATGAAATACAGAAATAAAGAGTTTTTCAAAAACAAGGTCTAATTCATGTTTGAGTCATTGTAAGTACCATTTTGCTGTACTGTTTAAGCTCGATGAAAGGAACATTGTTGACACTTTTCAGCAAGTTGCAATCATTTAATACAGAAATAAAAAGTTTCTCAAAAACAAGGTCACTCTGTAAGTACCATGTTTGTCGAACTGCTTAATCAGGATGATAAGAACACTGTTGACACTTTTCAGCAAGTTGCAATCATGAAATACAGAAATAAACAGTTTTTCAAAAACAAGGTCTAAGTCACGTTTGAGTCACTTTGTAAGTACCATTTTTGCTGTACTGTTTAAACTCGATGAAAGGAACACTGTTAACACTTTTCAGCAAGTTGCAATCATGAAATACAGAAATAAAGAGTTTTTCAAAAACAAGGTCTAATTCATGTTTGAGTCACTCTGTAAGAACCATTTTGCTGTACTGTTTAAGCTCGATGAAAGGAACATTGTTGACACTTTTCAGCAAGTTGCAATCATGAAATACAGAAATAAACAGTTTTTCAAAAACAGGGTCTAAGTCATGTTTGAGTCAATCTGTAAGTACCATTTTTGCTGTACTGTTTAAACTCGATGAAAGGAACACTGTTAACACTTTTCAGCAAGTTGCAATCATGAAATACAGAAATAAAGAGTTTTTCAAAAACAAGGTCTAATTCATGTTTGAGTCACTCTGTAAGAACCATTTTGCTGTACTGTTTAAGCTCGATGAAAGGAACATTGTTGACACTTTTCAGCAAGTTGCAATCATGTAATACAGAAATAAACAGTTTCTCAAAAACAAGGTCACTCTGTAAGTACCATGTTTGTTGAACTGCTTAAACTCGATGAAAGGAACACTGTTAACACTTTTCAGCAAGTTGCAATCATGAAATACAGAAATAAAGAGTTTTTCAAAAACAAGGTCTAATTCATGTTTGAGTCACTGGTAAGTACCATTTTGCTGTACTGTTTAAGCTCGATGAAAGGAACATTGTTGACACTTTTCAGCAAGTTGCAATCATGAAATACAGAAATAAAGAGTTTTTGAAAAACAAGGTCTAAGTCATGTTTGAGTCACTTTTAAGTACCATTTTGCTGTACTGTTTAAGCTTGATGAAAGGAACATTGTTGACACTTTTCAGCAAGTTGCAATCATGTAATACAGAAATAAAAAGTTTCTCAAAAACAAGGTCACTCTGTAAGTACCATGTTTGTCGAACTGCTTAATCAGGATGATAAGAACACTGTTGACACTTTTCAGCAAGTTGCAATCATGAAATACAGAAATAAACAGTTTTTCAAAAACAAGGTCTAAGTCACGTTTGAGTCACTCTGTAAGTACCATTTTGCTATACTGTTTAAACTCGATGAAAGGAACACTGTTAACACTTTTCAGCAAGTTGCAATCATGAAATACAGAAATAAACAGTTTCTCAAAAACAAGGTCACTCTGTAAGTACCATGTTTGTTGAACTGCTTAATCAGGATGATAAGAACACTGTTGACACTTTTCAGCAAGTTGCAATGATGTAATAAAGAAATAAACAGTTTCTCAAAAACAAGGTCACTCTGTAAGTACCATTTTGCTGTACTGTTTAAACTCGATGAAAGGAACACTGTTAACACTTTTCAGCAAGTTGCAATCATGAAATACAGAAATAAAGAGTTTTTCAAAAACAAGGTCTAATTCATGTTTGAGTCACTCTGTAAGAACCATTTTGCTGTACTGTTTAAGCTCGATGAAAGGAACATTGTTGACACTTTTCAGCAAGTTGCAATCATGAAATACAGAAATAAAGAGTTTTTCAAAAACAAGGTCTAATTCATGTTTGAGTCACTCTGTAAGAACCATTTTGCTGTACTGTTTAAGCTCGATGAAAGGAACATTGTTGACACTTTTCAGCAAGTTGCAATCATGTAATACAGAAATAAACAGTTTCTCAAAAACAAGGTCACTCTGTAAGTACCATGTTTGTTGAACTGCTTAATCAGGATGATAAGAACACTGTTGACACTTTTCAGCAAGTTGCAATGATGTAATAAAGAAATAAACAGTTTCTCAAAAACAAGGTCACTCTGTAAGTACCATTTTGCTGTACTGTTTAAACTCGATGAAAGGAACACTGTTAACACTTTTCAGCAAGTTGCAATCATGAAATACAGAAATAAAGAGTTTTTCAAAAACAAGGTCTAATTCATGTTTGAGTCACTCTGTAAGAAACATTTTGCTGTACTGTTTTAAGCTCGATGAAAGGAACATTGTTGACACTTTTCAGCAAGTTGCAATCATGAAATACAGAAATAAACAGTTTTTCAAAAACAAGGTCTAATTCATGTTTGAGTCACTCTGTAAGAACCATTTTGCTGTACTGTTTAAGCTCGATGAAAGGAACATTGTTGACACTTTTCAGCAAGTTGCAATCATGAAATACAGAAATAAACAGTTTTTCAAAAACAAGGTCTAAGTCATGTTTGAGTCAATCTGTAAGTACCATTTTTGCTGTACTGTTTAAACTCGATGAAAGGAACACTGTTAACACTTTTCAGCAAGTTGCAATGATGTAATAAAGAAATAAACAGTTTCTCAAAAACAAGGTCACTCTGTAAGTACCATTTTGCTGTACTGTTTAAACTCGATGAAAGGAACACTGTTAACACTTTTCAGCAAGATGCAATCATGAAATACAGAAATAAAAAGTTTTTCAAAAACAAGGTCTAAGTCATGTTTGAGTCACTCTGTAAGTACCATTTTGCTGTACTGTTTAAACTCGATGAAAGGAACACTGTTAACACTTTTCAGCAAGTTGCAATCATGAAATAAAGAAATAAATAGTTTTTCACAAACAAGGTCTAAATCATGTTTGATGCACTCTGTAAGAACCATTTTTGCTGTATACCTTAATCAGGATGATAGGAACACTGTTGACACTTTTCAGCAAGTTGCAATCATGTAATACAGAAATAAACAGTTTCTCAAAAACAAGGTCACTCTGTAAGTACCATGTTTGTTGAACTGCTTAATCAGGATGATAAGAAAACTGTTGACACTTTTCAGCAAGTTGCAATGATGTAATAAAGAAATAAACAGTTTCTCAAAAACAAGGTCACTCTGTAAGTACCATTTTGCTGTACTGTTTAAACTCGATGAATGGAACACTGTTAACACTTTTCAGCAAGTTGCAATCATGAAATACAGAAATAAAGAGTTTTTCAAAAACAAGGTCTAATTCATGTTTGAGTCACTCTGTAAGAACCATTTTGCTGTACTGTTTAAGCTCGATGAAAGGAACATTGTTGACACTTTTCAGCAAGTTGCAATCATGAAATACAGAAATAAAGAGTTTTTCAAAAACAAGGTCTAATTCATGTTTGAGTCACTGGTAAGTACCATTTTGCTGTACTGTTTAAGCTCGATGAAAGGAACATTGTTGACACTTTTCAGCAAGTTGCAATCATGAAATACAGAAATAAAGAGTTTTTCAAAAACAAGGTCTAAGTCATGTTTGAGTCACTTTTAAGTACCATTTTGCTGTACTGTTTAAACTCGATGAAAGGAACACTGTTAACACTTTTCAGCAAGTTGCAATCATGAAATACAGAAATAAAGAGTTTTTCAAAAACAAGGTCTAATTCATGTTTGAGTCACTCTGTAAGAACCATTTTGCTGTACTGTTTAAGCTCGATGAAAGGAACATTGTTGACACTTTTCAGCAAGTTGCAATCATGTAATACAGAAATAAACAGTTTCTCAAAAACAAGGTCACTCTGTAAGTACCATGTTTGTTGAACTGCTTAAACTCGATGAAAGGAACACTGTTAACACTTTTCAGCAAGTTGCAATCATGAAATACAGAAATAAAGAGTTTTTCAAAAACAAGGTCTAATTCATGTTTGAGTCACTGGTAAGTACCATTTTGCTGTACTGTTTAAGCTCGATGAAAGGAACATTGTTGACACTTTTCAGCAAGTTGCAATCATGAAATACAGAAATAAAGAGTTTTTCAAAAACAAGGTCTAAGTCATGTTTGAGTCACTTTTAAGTACCATTTTGCTGTACTGTTTAAGCTCGATGAAAGGAACATTGTTGACACTTTTCAGCAAGTTGCAATCATGAAATACAAAAATAAAGAGTTTTTCAAAAACAAGGTCTAAGTCATGTTTGAGTCAATCTGTAAGTACCATTTTTGCTGTACTGTTTAAACTCGATGAAAGGAACACTGTTAACACTTTTCAGCAAGTTGCAATCATGAAATACAGAAATAAAGAGTTTTTCAAAAACAAGGTCTAATTCATGTTTGAGTCATTGTAAGTACCATTTTGCTGTACTGTTTAAGCTCGATGAAAGGAACATTGTTGACACTTTTCAGCAAGTTGCAATCATTTAATACAGAAATAAAAAGTTTCTCAAAAACAAGGTCACTCTGTAAGTACCATGTTTGTCGAACTGCTTAATCAGGATGATAAGAACACTGTTGACACTTTTCAGCAAGTTGCAATCATGAAATACAGAAATAAACAGTTTTTCAAAAACAAGGTCTAAGTCACGTTTGAGTCACTCTGTAAGTACCATTTTGCTATACTGTTTAAACTCGATGAAAGGAACACTGTTAACACTTTTCAGCAAGTTGCAATCATGAAATACAGAAATAAACAGTTTTTCAAAAACAAGGTCTAAGTCATGTTTGAGTCACTTTGTAAGTACCATTTTTGCTGTACTGTTTAAACTCGATGAAAGGAACACTGTTAACACTTTTCAGCAAGTTGCAATCATGAAATACAGAAATAAAGAGTTTTTCAAAAACAAGGTCTAATTCATGTTTGAGTCACTCTGTAAGAACCATTTTGCTGTACTGTTTAAGCTCGATGAAAGGAACATTGTTGACACTTTTCAGCAAGTTGCAATCATGAAATACAGAAATAAAGAGTTTTTCAAAAACAAGGTCTAAGTCATGTTTGAGTCACTTTTAAGTACCATTTTGCTGTACTGTTTAAACTCGATGAAAGGAACACTGTTAACACTTTTCAGCAAGTTGCAATCATGAAATACAGAAATAAAGAGTTTTTCAAAAACAAGGTCTAATTCATGTTTGAGTCACTCTGTAAGAACCATTTTGCTGTACTGTTTAAGCTCGATGAAAGGAACACTGTTAACCTGTTGGGTCTAGGGGGCAGCATTTGCACGTCTGGATAAAAAAAATGTACCCGATTTAATCTGGTTACTAATCCTACCCAGTAACTAGAATATGCATATACTTATTATATATGGATAGAAAACACTCTAAAGTTTCCAAAACTGTTTGAATGGTGTCTGTGAGTATAACAGAACTCATTTGGCAGGCAAAACCCTGAGACATTTTCTGACAGGAAGTGGATACCTGATGTGTTGTATTGACTTTAAAGCTATCCCATTGAAAGACACAGGGGTTTAGGAATATTTTGGCACTTCCTATTGCTTCCACTAGATGTCACCAGCCTTTACAAAGTGTTTTGAGTCTTCTGGAGGGAGATCTGACCGAACAAGAGCCATGGAACGGTGATGTCCCATTAGACACCTGGCGCGCTACTTCATGTTGGGTACCCTCGTTCCAATACGTTATAAAAGGCTATGCATTCGTCCACCTTGAATATTATTCATGTTCTGGTTAAAAAAGGCCCTAATGATTTATGCTATACAACGTTTGACATGTTTGAACGAACGGAAATATATTTTTTCCCCTCGTTCATGACGAGAAGTCCGGCTGGCTTACATCATGTGCTAACGAGACGGAGATTTTTGGACATAAATGATGAGCTTTTTTGAACAAAACTACATTCGTTATGGACCTGTGATACCTGGAAGTGACATCTGATGAAGAGAATCAAAGGTAATGGATTATTTACATAGTATTTTCGATTTTAGATCTCCCCAACATGACGTCTAGTCTGTATCGCAACGCGTATTTTTCTGGGCACAGTGCTCAGATTATTGCAAAGTGTGATTTCCCAGTAAGGTTATTTTTAAATCTGGCAAGTTGATTGCGTTCAAAAGATGTAAATCTATAATTCTTTAAATGACAATATAATATTTTAACAATGTTTTCTAATTTTAATTATTTAATTTCTGACGCTGACTTGACTGCCGGTTATTGGAGGGAAACGATTTCCTCAACATCAATGCCATAGTAAAACGCTGTTTTTGTATATAAATATGAACTTGATAGAACTAAAAATGCATGCATTGTCTAACATAATGTCCTAGGAGTGTCATCTGATGGAGATTGTAAAAGGTTAGTGTATCATTTTAGCTGGTTTTATGGTTTTGGTGACCCTGTCTTTGACTTGACAAAACATTACACACAACTCTTGTAAATGTACTGTCCTAACATACTCTAAATTTATGCTTTCGCCGTAAAACCTTTTTGAAATCGTAAAACGTGGTTAGATTAAGGAGATGTTTATCTTTCAAATGGTGTAACATAGTTGTATTTTTGAAAAATTTGAATTTTGACATTTATTTGGATTCAAATTTGCCGCTCTTGAAATGCACCTGCTGTTGATGGAGTGCACCACAGGTGGCACGCTAGCGTCCCACCTAGCCCCAAGAGGTTAACACTTTTCAGCAAGTTGCAATCATGAAATACAGAAATAAAGAGTTTTTCAAAAACAAGGTCTAAGTCATGTTTGAGTCAATCTGTAAGTACCATTTTTGCTGTACTGTTTAAACTCGATGAAAGGAACATTGTTAACACTTTTCAGCAAGTTGCAATCATGAAATACAGAAATAAAGAGTTTTTCAAAAACAAGGTCTAATTCATGTTTGAGTCATTGTAAGTACCATTTTGCTGTACTGTTTAAGCTCGATGAAAGGAACATTGTTGACACTTTTCAGCAAGTTGCAATCATTTAATACAGAAATAAAAAGTTTCTCAAAAACAAGGTCACTCTGTAAGTACCATGTTTGTCGAACTGCTTAATCAGGATGATAAGAACACTGTTGACACTTTTCAGCAAGTTGCAATCATGAAATATAGAAATAAACAGTTTTTCAAAAACAAGGTCTAAGTCACGTTTGAGTCACTCTGT
This sequence comes from Salmo salar, assembly GCF_965601325.2. Taxonomy (NCBI): domain Eukaryota; kingdom Metazoa; phylum Chordata; class Actinopteri; order Salmoniformes; family Salmonidae; genus Salmo; species Salmo salar. Next base: position 42,029,698 of record NC_138293.1, read on the forward strand.
AAGTACCATTTTGCTGTACTGTTTAAAGTCGATGAAAGGAACACTGTTAACACTTTTCAGCAAGTTGCAATCATGAAATACAGAAATAAACAGTTTTTCAAAAACAAGGTCTAAGTCATGTTTGAGTCACTTTGTAAGTACCATTTTTGCTGTACTGTTTAAACTCGATGAAAGGAACACTGTTAACACTTTTCAGCAAGTTGCAATCATGAAATACAGAAATAAAGAGTTTTTCAAAAACAAGGTCTAATTCATGTTTGAGTCACTCTGTAAGAACCATTTTGCTGTACTGTTTAAGCTCGATGAAAGGAACATTGTTGACACTTTTCAGCAAGTTGCAATCATGAAATACAGAAATAAACAGTTTTTCAAAAACAGGGTCTAAGTCATGTTTGAGTCAATCTGTAAGTACCATTTTTGCTGTACTGTTTAAACTCGATGAAAGGAACACTGTTAACACTTTTCAGCAAGTTGCAATCATGAAATACAGAAATAAAGAGTTTTTCAAAAACAAGGTCTAATTCATGTTTGAGTCATTGTAAGTACCATTTTGCTGTACTGTTTAAGCTCGATGAAAGGAACATTGTTGACACTTTTCAGCAAGTTGCAATCATTTAATACAGAAATAAAAAGTTTCTCAAAAACAAGGTCACTCTGTAAGTACCATGTTTGTCGAACTGCTTAATCAGGATGATAAGAACACTGTTGACACTTTTCAGCAAGTTGCAATCATGAAATACAGAAATAAACAGTTTTTCAAAAACAAGGTCTAAGTCACGTTTGAGTCACTCTGTAAGTACCATTTTGCTATACTGTTTAAACTCGATGAAAGGAACACTGTTAACACTTTTCAGCAAGTTGCAATCATGAAATACAGAAATAAACAGTTTCTCAAAAACAAGGTCACTCTGTAAGTACCATGTTTGTTGAACTGCTTAATCAGGATGATAAGAACACTGTTGACACTTTTCAGCAAGTTGCAATGATGTAATAAAGAAATAAACAGTTTCTCAAAAACAAGGTCACTCTGTAAGTACCATTTTGCTGTACTGTTTAAACTCGATGAAAGGAACACTGTTAACACTTTTCAGCAAGTTGCAATCATGAAAATACAGAAATAAAGAGTTTTTCAAAAACAAGGTCTAATTCATGTTTGAGTCACTCTGTAAGAACCATTTTGCTGTACTGTTTAAGCTCGATGAAAGGAACATTGTTGACACTTTTCAGCAAGTTGCAATCATGAAATACAGAAATAAAGAGTTTTTCAAAAACAAGGTCTAATTCATGTTTGAGTCACTCTGTAAGAACCATTTTGCTGTACTGTTTAAGCTCGATGAAAGGAACATTGTTGACACTTTTCAGCAAGTTGCAATCATGTAATACAGAAATAAACAGTTTCTCAAAAACAAGGTCACTCTGTAAGTACCATGTTTGTTGAACTGCTTAATCAGGATGATAAGAACACTGTTGACACTTTTCAGCAAGTTGCAATGATGTAATAAAGAAATAAACAGTTTCTCAAAAACAAGGTCACTCTGTAAGTACCATTTTGCTGTACTGTTTAAACTCGATGAAAGGAACACTGTTAACACTTTTCAGCAAGATGCAATCATGAAATACAGAAATAAAAAGTTTTTCAAAAACAAGGTCTAAGTCATGTTTGAGTCACTCTGTAAGTACCATTTTGCTGTACTGTTTAAACTCGATGAAAGGAACACTGTTAACACTTTTCAGCAAGTTGCAATCATGAAATACAGAAATAAAGAGTTTTTCAAAAACAAGGTCTAATTCATGTTTGAGTCACTCTGTAAGAACCATTTTGCTGTACTGTTTAATCTCGATGAAAGGAACACTGTTGACACTTTTCAGCAAGTTGCAATCATGAAATACAGAAATAAATAGTTTTTCAAAAACAAGGTCTAAATCATGTTTGATGCACTCTGTAAGAACCATTTTTGCTATATACCTTAATCAGGATGATAGGAACACTGTTGACACTTTTCAGCAAGTTGCAATCATGTAATACAGAAATAAACAGTTTCTCAAAAACAAGGTCACTCTGTAAGTACCATGTTTGTTGAACTGCTTAATCAGGATGATAAGAACACTGTTGACACTTTTCAGCAAGTTGCAATGATGTAATAAAGAAATAAACAGTTTCTCAAAAACAAGGTCACTCTGTAAGTACCATTTTGCTGTACTGTTTAAACTCGATGAAAGGAACACTGTTAACACTTTTCAGCAAGTTGCAATCATGAAATACAGAAATAAAGAGTTTTTCAAAAACAAGGTCTAATTCATGTTTGAGTCACTCTGTAAGAACCATTTTGCTGTACTGTTTAAGCTCGATGAAAGGAACATTGTTGACACTTTTCAGCAAGTTGCAATCATTTAATACAGAAATAAAAAGTTTCTCAAAAACAAGGTCACTCTGTAAGTACCATGTTTGTCGAACTGCTTAATCAGGATGATAAGAACACTGTTGACACTTTTCAGCAAGTTGCAATCATGAAATACAGAAATAAACAGTTTTTCAAAAACAAGGTCTAAGTCACGTTTGAGTCACTCTGTAAGTACCATTTTGCTATACTGTTTAAACTCGATGAAAGGAACACTGTTAACACTTTTCAGCAAGTTGCAATCATGAAATACAGAAATAAACAGTTTTTCAAAAACAAGGTCTAAGTCATGTTTGAGTCACTTTGTAAGTACCATTTTTGCTGTACTGTTTAAACTCGAAGAAAGGAACACTGTTAACACTTTTCAGCAAGTTGCAATCATGAAATACAGAAATAAAGAGTTTTTCAAAAACAAGGTCTAATTCATGTTTGAGTCACTCTGTAAGAACCATTTTGCTGTACTGTTTAAGCTCGATGAAAGGAACATTGTTGACACTTTTCAGCAAGTTGCAATCATGAAATACAGAAATAAACAGTTTTTCAAAAACAAGGTCTAAGTCATGTTTGAGTCAATCTGTAAGTACCATTTTTGCTGTACTGTTTAAACTCGATGAAAGGAACACTGTTAACACTTTTCAGCAAGTTGCAATCATGAAATACAGAAATAAAGAGTTTTTCAAAAACAAGGTCTAATTCATGTTTGAGTCACTCTGTAAGAACCATTTTGCTGTACTGTTTAAGCTCGATGAAAGGAACATTGTTGACACTTTTCAGCAAGTTGCAATCATGAAATACAGAAATAAAGATATAAAACAAGGTCTAAATCATGTTTGATGCACTCTGTAAGAACCATTTTTGCTGTATACCTTAATCAGGATGATAGGAACACTGTTGACACTTTTCAGCAAGTTGCAATCATGTAATACAGAAATAGACAGTTTCTCAAAAACAAGGTCACTCTGTAAGTACCATATTTGTTGAACTGCTTAATCAGGATGATAAGAACACTGTTGACACTTTTCAGCAAGTTGCAATCATGAAATACAGAAATAAACAGTTTTTCAAAAACAAGGTCTAAGTCATGTTTGAGTCACTCTGTAAGTACCATTTTTGCTGTACTGTTTAAACTCGATGAAAGGAACACTGTTAACACTTTTCAGCAAGTTGCAATCATGAAATACAGAAATAAAGAGTTTTTCAAAAACAAGGTCTAATTCATGTTTGAGTCACTCTGTAAGAACCATTTTGTTGTACTGTTTAAGCTCGATGAAAGGAACATTGTTGACACTGTTCAGCAAGTTGCAATCATGAAATACAGAAATAAACAGTTTTTCAAAAACAAGGTCTAAGTCATGTTTGAGTCACTCTGTAAGTACCATTTTGCTGTACTGTTTAAACTCGATGAAAGGAACACTGTTAACACTTTTCAGCAAGTTGCAATCATGTAATACAGAAATAAACAGTTTCTCAAAAACAAGGTCACTCTGTAAGTACCATGTTTGTTGAACTGCTTAAACTCGATGAAAGGAACACTGTTAACACTTTTCAGCAAGTTGCAATCATGAAATACAGAAATAAAGAGTTTTTCAAAAACAAGGTCTAATTCATGTTTGAGTCACTGGTAAGTACCATTTTGCTGTACTGTTTAAGCTCGATGAAAGGAACATTGTTGACACTTTTCAGCAAGTTGCAATCATGAAATACAGAAATAAAGAGTTTTTCAAAAACAAGGTCTAAGTCATGTTTGAGTCACTTTTAAGTACCATTTTGCTGTACTGTTTAAACTCGATGAAAGGAACACTGTTAACACTTTTCAGCAAGTTGCAATCATGAAATACAGAAATAAAGAGTTTTTCAAAAACAAGGTCTAATTCATGTTTGAGTCACTCTGTAAGAACCATTTTGCTGTACTGTTTAAGCTCGATGAAAGGAACATTGTTGACACTTTTCAGCAAGTTGCAATCATGTAATACAGAAATAAACAGTTTCTCAAAAACAAGGTCACTCTGTAAGTACCATGTTTGTTGAACTGCTTAAACTCGATGAAAGGAACACTGTTAACACTTTTCAGCAAGTTGCAATCATGAAATACAGAAATAAAGAGTTTTTCAAAAACAAGGTCTAATTCATGTTTGAGTCACTGGTAAGTACCATTTTGCTGTACTGTTTAAGCTCGATGAAAGGAACATTGTTGACACTTTTCAGCAAGTTGCAATCATGAAATACAGAAATAAAGAGTTTTTCAAAAACAAGGTCTAAGTCATGTTTGAGTCACTTTTAAGTACCATTTTGCTGTACTGTTTAAGCTCGATGAAAGGAACATTGTTGACACTTTTCAGCAAGTTGCAATCATGAAATACAAAAATAAAGAGTTTTTCAAAAACAAGGTCTAAGTCATGTTTGAGTCAATCTGTAAGTACCATTTTTGCTGTACTGTTTAAACTCGATGAAAGGAACACTGTTAACACTTTTCAGCAAGTTGCAATCATGAAATACAGAAATAAAGAGTTTTTCAAAAACAAGGTCTAATTCATGTTTGAGTCATTGTAAGTACCATTTTGCTGTACTGTTTAAGCTCGATGAAAGGAACATTGTTGACACTTTTCAGCAAGTTGCAATCATTTAATACAGAAATAAAAAGTTTCTCAAAAACAAGGTCACTCTGTAAGTACCATGTTTGTCGAACTGCTTAATCAGGATGATAAGAACACTGTTGACACTTTTCAGCAAGTTGCAATCATGAAATACAGAAATAAACAGTTTTTCAAAAACAAGGTCTAAGTCACGTTTGAGTCACTTTGTAAGTACCATTTTTGCTGTACTGTTTAAACTCGATGAAAGGAACACTGTTAACACTTTTCAGCAAGTTGCAATCATGAAATACAGAAATAAAGAGTTTTTCAAAAACAAGGTCTAATTCATGTTTGAGTCACTCTGTAAGAACCATTTTGCTGTACTGTTTAAGCTCGATGAAAGGAACATTGTTGACACTTTTCAGCAAGTTGCAATCATGAAATACAGAAATAAACAGTTTTTCAAAAACAGGGTCTAAGTCATGTTTGAGTCAATCTGTAAGTACCATTTTTGCTGTACTGTTTAAACTCGATGAAAGGAACACTGTTAACACTTTTCAGCAAGTTGCAATCATGAAATACAGAAATAAAGAGTTTTTCAAAAACAAGGTCTAATTCATGTTTGAGTCACTCTGTAAGAACCATTTTGCTGTACTGTTTAAGCTCGATGAAAGGAACATTGTTGACACTTTTCAGCAAGTTGCAATCATGTAATACAGAAATAAACAGTTTCTCAAAAACAAGGTCACTCTGTAAGTACCATGTTTGTTGAACTGCTTAAACTCGATGAAAGGAACACTGTTAACACTTTTCAGCAAGTTGCAATCATGAAATACAGAAATAAAGAGTTTTTCAAAAACAAGGTCTAATTCATGTTTGAGTCACTGGTAAGTACCATTTTGCTGTACTGTTTAAGCTCGATGAAAGGAACATTGTTGACACTTTTCAGCAAGTTGCAATCATGAAATACAGAAATAAAGAGTTTTTGAAAAACAAGGTCTAAGTCATGTTTGAGTCACTTTTAAGTACCATTTTGCTGTACTGTTTAAGCTTGATGAAAGGAACATTGTTGACACTTTTCAGCAAGTTGCAATCATGTAATACAGAAATAAAAAGTTTCTCAAAAACAAGGTCACTCTGTAAGTACCATGTTTGTCGAACTGCTTAATCAGGATGATAAGAACACTGTTGACACTTTTCAGCAAGTTGCAATCATGAAATACAGAAATAAACAGTTTTTCAAAAACAAGGTCTAAGTCACGTTTGAGTCACTCTGTAAGTACCATTTTGCTATACTGTTTAAACTCGATGAAAGGAACACTGTTAACACTTTTCAGCAAGTTGCAATCATGAAATACAGAAATAAAGAGTTTTTCAAAAACAAGGTCTAAGTCATGTTTGAGTCAATCTGTAAGTACCATTTTTGCTGTACTGTTTAAACTCGATGAAAGGAACATTGTTAACACTTTTCAGCAAGTTGCAATCATGAAATACAGAAATAAAGAGTTTTTCAAAAACAAGGTCTAATTCATGTTTGAGTCATTGTAAGTACCATTTTGCTGTACTGTTTAAGCTCGATGAAAGGAACATTGTTGACACTTTTCAGCAAGTTGCAATCATTTAATACAGAAATAAAAAGTTTCTCAAAAACAAGGTCACTCTGTAAGTACCATGTTTGTCGAACTGCTTAATCAGGATGATAAGAACACTGTTGACACTTTTCAGCAAGTTGCAATCATGAAATATAGAAATAAACAGTTTTTCAAAAACAAGGTCTAAGTCACGTTTGAGTCACTCTGTAAGTACCATTTTGCTGTACTGTTTAAAGTCGATGAAAGGAACACTGTTAACACTTTTCAGCAAGTTGCAATCATGAAATACAGAAATAAACAGTTTTTCAAAAACAAGGTCTAAGTCATGTTTGAGTCACTTTGTAAGTACCATTTTTGCTGTACTGTTTAAACTCGATGAAAGGAACACTGTTAACACTTTTCAGCAAGTTGCAATCATGAAATACAGAAATAAAGAGTTTTTCAAAAACAAGGTCTAATTCATGTTTGAGTCACTCTGTAAGAACCATTTTGCTGTACTGTTTAAGCTCGATGAAAGGAACATTGTTGACACTTTTCAGCAAGTTGCAATCATGAAATACAGAAATAAACAGTTTTTCAAAAACAGGGTCTAAGTCATGTTTGAGTCAATCTGTAAGTACCATTTTTGCTGTACTGTTTAAACTCGATGAAAGGAACACTGTTAACACTTTTCAGCAAGTTGCAATCATGAAATACAGAAATAAAGAGTTTTTCAAAAACAAGGTCTAATTCATGTTTGAGTCATTGTAAGTACCATTTTGCTGTACTGTTTAAGCTCGATGAAAGGAACATTGTTGACACTTTTCAGCAAGTTGCAATCATTTAATACAGAAATAAAAAGTTTCGCAAAAACAAGGTCACTCTGTAAGTACCATGTTTGTCGAACTGCTTAATCAGGATGATAAGAACACTGTTGACACTTTTCAGCAAGTTGCAATCATGAAATACAGAAATAAACAGTTTTTCAAAAACAAGGTCTAAGTCACGTTTGAGTCACTCTGTAAGTACCATTTTGCTATACTGTTTAAACTCGATGAAAGGAACACTGTTAACACTTTTCAGCAAGTTGCAATCATGAAATACAGAAATAAACAGTTTCTCAAAAACAAGGTCACTCTGTAAGTACCATGTTTGTTGAACTGCTTAATCAGGATGATAAGAACACTGTTGACACTTTTCAGCAAGTTGCAATGATGTAATAAAGAAATAAACAGTTTCTCAAAAACAAGGTCACTCTGTAAGTACCATTTTGCTGTACTGTTTAAACTCGATGAAAGGAACACTGTTAACACTTTTCAGCAAGTTGCAATCATGAAAATACAGAAATAAAGAGTTTTTCAAAAACAAGGTCTAATTCATGTTTGAGTCACTCTGTAAGAACCATTTTGCTGTACTGTTTAAGCTCGATGAAAGGAACATTGTTGACACTTTTCAGCAAGTTGCAATCATGAAATACAGAAATAAAGAGTTTTTCAAAAACAAGGTCTAATTCATGTTTGAGTCACTCTGTAAGAACCATTTTGCTGTACTGTTTAAGCTCGATGAAAGGAACATTGTTGACACTTTTCAGCAAGTTGCAATCATGTAATACAGAAATAAACAGTTTCTCAAAAACAAGGTCACTCTGTAAGTACCATGTTTGTTGAACTGCTTAATCAGGATGATAAGAACACTGTTGACACTTTTCAGCAAGTTGCAATGATGTAATAAAGAAATAAACAGTTTCTCAAAAACAAGGTCACTCTGTAAGTACCATTTTGCTGTACTGTTTAAACTCGATGAAAGGAACACTGTTAACACTTTTCAGCAAGATGCAATCATGAAATACAGAAATAAAAAGTTTTTCAAAAACAAGGTCTAAGTCATGTTTGAGTCACTCTGTAAGTACCATTTTGCTGTACTGTTTAAACTCGATGAAAGGAACACTGTTAACACTTTTCAGCAAGTTGCAATCATGAAATACAGAAATAAAGAGTTTTTCAAAAACAAGGTCTAATTCATGTTTGAGTCACTCTGTAAGAACCATTTTGCTGTACTGTTTAATCTCGATGAAAGGAACACTGTTGACACTTTTCAGCAAGTTGCAATCATGAAATACAGAAATAAATAGTTTTTCAAAAACAAGGTCTAAATCATGTTTGATGCACTCTGTAAGAACCATTTTTGCTATATACCTTAATCAGGATGATAGGAACACTGTTGACACTTCTCAGCAAGTTGCAATCATGTAATACAGAAATAAACAGTTTCTCAAAAACAAGGTCACTCTGTAAGTACCATGTTTGTTGAACTGCTTAATCAGGATGATAAGAACACTGTTGACACTTTTCAGCAAGTTGCAATGATGTAATAAAGAAATAAACAGTTTCTCAAAAACAAGGTCACTCTGTAAGTACCATTTTGCTGTACTGTTTAAACTCGATGAAAGGAACACTGTTAACACTTTTCAGCAAGTTGCAATCATGAAATACAGAAATAAAGAGTTTTTCAAAAACAAGATCTAATTCATGTTTGAGTCACTCTGTAAGAACCATTTTGCTGTACTGTTTAAGCTCGATGAAAGGAACATTGTTGACACTTTTCAGCAAGTTGCAATCATTTAATACAGAAATAAAAAGTTTCTCAAAAACAAGGTCACTCTGTAAGTACCATGTTTGTCGAACTGCTTAATCAGGATGATAAGAACACTGTTGACACTTTTCAGCAAGTTGCAATCATGAAATACAGAAATAAACAGTTTTTCAAAAACAAGGTCTAAGTCACGTTTGAGTCACTCTGTAAGTACCATTTTGCTATACTGTTTAAACTCGATGAAAGGAACACTGTTAACACTTTTCAGCAAGTTGCAATCATGAAATACAGAAATAAACAGTTTTTCAAAAACAAGGTCTAAGTCATGTTTGAGTCACTTTGTAAGTACCATTTTTGCTGTACTGTTTAAACTCGAAGAAAGGAACACTGTTAACACTTTTCAGCAAGTTGCAATCATGAAATACAGAAATAAAGAGTTTTTCAAAAACAAGGTCTAATTCATGTTTGAGTCACTCTGTAAGAACCATTTTGCTGTACTGTTTAAGCTCGATGAAAGGAACATTGTTGACACTTTTCAGCAAGTTGCAATCATGAAATACAGAAATAAACAGTTTTTCAAAAACAAGGTCTAAGTCATGTTTGAGTCAATCTGTAAGTACCATTTTTGCTGTACTGTTTAAACTCGATGAAAGGAACACTGTTAACACTTTTCAGCAAGTTGCAATCATGAAATACAGAAATAAAGAGTTTTTCAAAAACAAGGTCTAATTCATGTTTGAGTCACTCTGTAAGAACCATTTTGCTGTACTGTTTAAGCTCGATGAAAGGAACATTGTTGACACTTTTCAGCAAGTTGCAATCATGAAATACAGAAATAAAGATATAAAACAAGGTCTAAATCATGTTTGATGCACTCTGTAAGAACCATTTTTGCTGTATACCTTAATCAGGATGATAGGAACACTGTTGACACTTTTCAGCAAGTTGCAATCATGTAATACAGAAATAGACAGTTTCTCAAAAACAAGGTCACTCTGTAAGTACCATATTTGTTGAACTGCTTAATCAGGATGATAAGAACACTGTTGACACTTTTCAGCAAGTTGCAATCATGAAATACAGAAATAAACAGTTTTTCAAAAACAAGGTCTAAGTCATGTTTGAGTCACTCTGTAAGTACCATTTTTGCTGTACTGTTTAAACTCGATGAAAGGAACACTGTTAACACTTTTCAGCAAGTTGCAATCATGAAATACAGAAATAAAGAGTTTTTCAAAAACAAGGTCTAATTCATGTTTGAGTCACTCTGTAAGAACCATTTTGTTGTACTGTTTAAGCTCGATGAAAGGAACATTGTTGACACTGTTCAGCAAGTTGCAATCATGAAATACAGAAATAAACAGTTTTTCAAAAACAAGGTCTAAGTCATGTTTGAGTCACTCTGTAAGTACCATTTTGCTGTACTGTTTAAACTCGATGAAAGGAACACTGTTAACACTTTTCAGCAAGTTGCAATCATGTAATACAGAAATAAACAGTTTCTCAAAAACAAGGTCACTCTGTAAGTACCATGTTTGTTGAACTGCTTAAACTCGATGAAAGGAACACTGTTAACACTTTTCAGCAAGTTGCAATCATGAAATACAGAAATAAAGAGTTTTTCAAAAACAAGGTCTAATTCATGTTTGAGTCACTGGTAAGTACCATTTTGCTGTACTGTTTAAGCTCGATGAAAGGAACATTGTTGACACTTTTCAGCAAGTTGCAATCATGAAATACAGAAATAAAGAGTTTTTCAAAAACAAGGTCTAAGTCATGTTTGAGTCACTTTTAAGTACCATTTTGCTGTACTGTTTAAACTCGATGAAAGGAACACTGTTAACACTTTTCAGCAAGTTGCAATCATGAAATACAGAAATAAAGAGTTTTTCAAAAACAAGGTCTAATTCATGTTTGAGTCACTCTGTAAGAACCATTTTGCTGTACTGTTTAAGCTCGATGAAAGGAACATTGTTGACACTTTTCAGCAAGTTGCAATCATGTAATACAGAAATAAACAGTTTCTCAAAAACAAGGTCACTCTGTAAGTACCATGTTTGTTGAACTGCTTAAACTCGATGAAAGGAACACTGTTAACACTTTTCAGCAAGTTGCAATCATGAAATACAGAAATAAAGAGTTTTTCAAAAACAAGGTCTAATTCATGTTTGAGTCACTGGTAAGTACCATTTTGCTGTACTGTTTAAGCTCGATGAAAGGAACATTGTTGACACTTTTCAGCAAGTTGCAATCATGAAATACAGAAATAAAGAGTTTTTCAAAAACAAGGTCTAAGTCATGTTTGAGTCACTTTTAAGTACCATTTTGCTGTACTGTTTAAGCTCGATGAAAGGAACATTGTTGACACTTTTCAGCAAGTTGCAATCATGAAATACAAAAATAAAGAGTTTTTCAAAAACAAGGTCTAAGTCATGTTTGAGTCAATCTGTAAGTACCATTTTTGCTGTACTGTTTAAACTCGATGAAAGGAACACTGTTAACACTTTTCAGCAAGTTGCAATCATGAAATACAGAAATAAAGAGTTTTTCAAAAACAAGGTCTAATTCATGTTTGAGTCATTGTAAGTACCATTTTGCTGTACTGTTTAAGCTCGATGAAAGGAACATTGTTGACACTTTTCAGCAAGTTGCAATCATTTAATACAGAAATAAAAAGTTTCTCAAAAACAAGGTCACTCTGTAAGTACCATGTTTGTCGAACTGCTTAATCAGGATGATAAGAACACTGTTGACACTTTTCAGCAAGTTGCAATCATGAAATACAGAAATAAACAGTTTTTCAAAAACAAGGTCTAAGTCACGTTTGAGTCACTTTGTAAGTACCATTTTTGCTGTACTGTTTAAACTCGATGAAAGGAACACTGTTAACACTTTTCAGCAAGTTGCAATCATGAAATACAGAAATAAAGAGTTTTTCAAAAACAAGGTCTAATTCATGTTTGAGTCACTCTGTAAGAACCATTTTGCTGTACTGTTTAAGCTCGATGAAAGGAACATTGTTGACACTTTTCAGCAAGTTGCAATCATGAAATACAGAAATAAACAGTTTTTCAAAAACAGGGTCTAAGTCATGTTTGAGTCAATCTGTAAGTACCATTTTTGCTGTACTGTTTAAACTCGATGAAAGGAACACTGTTAACACTTTTCAGCAAGTTGCAATCATGAAATACAGAAATAAAGAGTTTTTCAAAAACAAGGTCTAATTCATGTTTGAGTCACTCTGTAAGAACCATTTTGCTGTACTGTTTAAGCTCGATGAAAGGAACATTGTTGACACTTTTCAGCAAGTTGCAATCATGTAATACAGAAATAAACAGTTTCTCAAAAACAAGGTCACTCTGTAAGTACCATGTTTGTTGAACTGCTTAAACTCGATGAAAGGAACACTGTTAACACTTTTCAGCAAGTTGCAATCATGAAATACAGAAATAAAGAGTTTTTCAAAAACAAGGTCTAATTCATGTTTGAGTCACTGGTAAGTACCATTTTGCTGTACTGTTTAAGCTCGATGAAAGGAACATTGTTGACACTTTTCAGCAAGTTGCAATCATGAAATACAGAAATAAAGAGTTTTTGAAAAACAAGGTCTAAGTCATGTTTGAGTCACTTTTAAGTACCATTTTGCTGTACTGTTTAAGCTTGATGAAAGGAACATTGTTGACACTTTTCAGCAAGTTGCAATCATGTAATACAGAAATAAAAAGTTTCTCAAAAACAAGGTCACTCTGTAAGTACCATGTTTGTCGAACTGCTTAATCAGGATGATAAGAACACTGTTGACACTTTTCAGCAAGTTGCAATCATGAAATACAGAAATAAACAGTTTTTCAAAAACAAGGTCTAAGTCACGTTTGAGTCACTCTGTAAGTACCATTTTGCTATACTGTTTAAACTCGATGAAAGGAACACTGTTAACACTTTTCAGCAAGTTGCAATCATGTAATACAGAAATAAACAGTTTCTCAAAAACAAGGTCACTCTGTAAGTACCATGTTTGTTGAACTGCTTAATCAGGATGATAAGAACACTGTTGACACTTTTCAGCAAGTTGCAATGATGTAATAAAGAAATAAACAGTTTCTCAAAAACAAGGTCACTCTGTAAGTACCATTTTGCTGTACTGTTTAAACTCGATGAAAGGAACACTGTTAACACTTTTCAGCAAGTTGCAATCATGAAATACAGAAATAAAGAGTTTTTCAAAAACAAGGTCTAATTCATGTTTGAGTCACTCTGTAAGAAACATTTTGCTGTACTGTTTTAAGCTCGATGAAAGGAACATTGTTGACACTTTTCAGCAAGTTGCAATCATGAAATACAGAAATAAACAGTTTTTCAAAAACAAGGTCTAATTCATGTTTGAGTCACTCTGTAAGAACCATTTTGCTGTACTGTTTAAGCTCGATGAAAGGAACATTGTTGACACTTTTCAGCAAGTTGCAATCATGAAATACAGAAATAAACAGTTTTTCAAAAACAAGGTCTAAGTCATGTTTGAGTCAATCTGTAAGTACCATTTTTGCTGTACTGTTTAAACTCGATGAAAGGAACACTGTTAACACTTTTCAGCAAGTTGCAATGATGTAATAAAGAAATAAACAGTTTCTCAAAAACAAGGTCACTCTGTAAGTACCATTTTGCTGTACTGTTTAAACTCGATGAATGGAACACTGTTAACACTTTTCAGCAAGTTGCAATCATGAAATACAGAAATAAAGAGTTTTTCAAAAACAAGGTCTAATTCATGTTTGAGTCACTCTGTAAGAACCATTTTGCTGTACTGTTTAAGCTCGATGAAAGGAACATTGTTGACACTTTTCAGCAAGTTGCAATCATGAAATACAGAAATAAAGAGTTTTTCAAAAACAAGGTCTAATTCATGTTTGAGTCACTGGTAAGTACCATTTTGCTGTACTGTTTAAGCTCGATGAAAGGAACATTGTTGACACTTTTCAGCAAGTTGCAATCATGAAATACAGAAATAAAGATATAAAACAAGGTCTAAATCATGTTTGATGCACTCTGTAAGAACCATTTTTGCTGTATACCTTAATCAGGATGATAGGAACACTGTTGACACTTTTCAGCAAGTTGCAATCATGTAATACAGAAATAGACAGTTTCTCAAAAACAAGGTCACTCTGTAAGTACCATATTTGTTGAACTGCTTAATCAGGATGATAAGAACACTGTTGACACTTTTCAGCAAGTTGCAATCATGAAATACAGAAATAAACAGTTTTTCAAAAACAAGGTCTAAGTCATGTTTGAGTCACTCTGTAAGTACCATTTTTGCTGTACTGTTTAAACTCGATGAAAGGAACACTGTTAACACTTTTCAGCAAGTTGCAATCATGAAATACAGAAATAAAGAGTTTTTCAAAAACAAGGTCTAATTCATGTTTGAGTCACTCTGTAAGAACCATTTTGTTGTACTGTTTAAGCTCGATGAAAGGAACATTGTTGACACTGTTCAGCAAGTTGCAATCATGAAATACAGAAATAAACAGTTTTTCAAAAACAAGGTCTAAGTCATGTTTGAGTCACTCTGTAAGTACCATTTTGCTGTACTGTTTAAACTCGATGAAAGGAACACTGTTAACACTTTTCAGCAAGTTGCAATCATGTAATACAGAAATAAACAGTTTCTCAAAAACAAGGTCACTCTGTAAGTACCATGTTTGTTGAACTGCTTAAACTCGATGAAAGGAACACTGTTAACACTTTTCAGCAAGTTGCAATCATGAAATACAGAAATAAAGAGTTTTTCAAAAACAAGGTCTAATTCATGTTTGAGTCACTGGTAAGTACCATTTTGCTGTACTGTTTAAGCTCGATGAAAGGAACATTGTTGACACTTTTCAGCAAGTTGCAATCATGAAATACAGAAATAAAGAGTTTTTCAAAAACAAGGTCTAAGTCATGTTTGAGTCACTTTTAAGTACCATTTTGCTGTACTGTTTAAACTCGATGAAAGGAACACTGTTAACACTTTTCAGCAAGTTGCAATCATGAAATACAGAAATAAAGAGTTTTTCAAAAACAAGGTCTAATTCATGTTTGAGTCACTCTGTAAGAACCATTTTGCTGTACTGTTTAAGCTCGATGAAAGGAACATTGTTGACACTTTTCAGCAAGTTGCAATCATGTAATACAGAAATAAACAGTTTCTCAAAAACAAGGTCACTCTGTAAGTACCATGTTTGTTGAACTGCTTAAACTCGATGAAAGGAACACTGTTAACACTTTTCAGCAAGTTGCAATCATGAAATACAGAAATAAAGAGTTTTTCAAAAACAAGGTCTAATTCATGTTTGAGTCACTGGTAAGTACCATTTTGCTGTACTGTTTAAGCTCGATGAAAGGAACATTGTTGACACTTTTCAGCAAGTTGCAATCATGAAATACAGAAATAAAGAGTTTTTCAAAAACAAGGTCTAAGTCATGTTTGAGTCACTTTTAAGTACCATTTTGCTGTACTGTTTAAGCTCGATGAAAGGAACATTGTTGACACTTTTCAGCAAGTTGCAATCATGAAATACAAAAATAAAGAGTTTTTCAAAAACAAGGTCTAAGTCATGTTTGAGTCAATCTGTAAGTACCATTTTTGCTGTACTGTTTAAACTCGATGAAAGGAACACTGTTAACACTTTTCAGCAAGTTGCAATCATGAAATACAGAAATAAAGAGTTTTTCAAAAACAAGGTCTAATTCATGTTTGAGTCATTGTAAGTACCATTTTGCTGTACTGTTTAAGCTCGATGAAAGGAACATTGTTGACACTTTTCAGCAAGTTGCAATCATTTAATACAGAAATAAAAAGTTTCTCAAAAACAAGGTCACTCTGTAAGTACCATGTTTGTCGAACTGCTTAATCAGGATGATAAGAACACTGTTGACACTTTTCAGCAAGTTGCAATCATGAAATACAGAAATAAACAGTTTTTCAAAAACAAGGTCTAAGTCACGTTTGAGTCACTTTGTAAGTACCATTTTTGCTGTACTGTTTAAACTCGATGAAAGGAACACTGTTAACACTTTTCAGCAAGTTGCAATCATGAAATACAGAAATAAAGAGTTTTTCAAAAACAAGGTCTAATTCATGTTTGAGTCACTCTGTAAGAACCATTTTGCTGTACTGTTTAAGCTCGATGAAAGGAACATTGTTGACACTTTTCAGCAAGTTGCAATCATGAAATACAGAAATAAACAGTTTTTCAAAAACAGGGTCTAAGTCATGTTTGAGTCAATCTGTAAGTACCATTTTTGCTGTACTGTTTAAACTCGATGAAAGGAACACTGTTAACACTTTTCAGCAAGTTGCAATCATGAAATACAGAAATAAAGAGTTTTTCAAAAACAAGGTCTAATTCATGTTTGAGTCACTCTGTAAGAACCATTTTGCTGTACTGTTTAAGCTCGATGAAAGGAACATTGTTGACACTTTTCAGCAAGTTGCAATCATGTAATACAGAAATAAACAGTTTCTCAAAAACAAGGTCACTCTGTAAGTACCATGTTTGTTGAACTGCTTAAACTCGATGAAAGGAACACTGTTAACACTTTTCAGCAAGTTGCAATCATGAAATACAGAAATAAAGAGTTTTTCAAAAACAAGGTCTAATTCATGTTTGAGTCACTGGTAAGTACCATTTTGCTGTACTGTTTAAGCTCGATGAAAGGAACATTGTTGACACTTTTCAGCAAGTTGCAATCATGAAATACAGAAATAAAGAGTTTTTGAAAAACAAGGTCTAAGTCATGTTTGAGTCACTTTTAAGTACCATTTTGCTGTACTGTTTAAGCTTGATGAAAGGAACATTGTTGACACTTTTCAGCAAGTTGCAATCATGTAATACAGAAATAAAAAGTTTCTCAAAAACAAGGTCACTCTGTAAGTACCATGTTTGTCGAACTGCTTAATCAGGATGATAAGAACACTGTTGACACTTTTCAGCAAGTTGCAATCATGAAATACAGAAATAAACAGTTTTTCAAAAACAAGGTCTAAGTCACGTTTGAGTCACTCTGTAAGTACCATTTTGCTATACTGTTTAAACTCGATGAAAGGAACACTGTTAACACTTTTCAGCAAGTTGCAATCATGTAATACAGAAATAAACAGTTTCTCAAAAACAAGGTCACTCTGTAAGTACCATGTTTGTTGAACTGCTTAATCAGGATGATAAGAACACTGTTGACACTTTTCAGCAAGTTGCAATGATGTAATAAAGAAATAAACAGTTTCTCAAAAACAAGGTCACTCTGTAAGTACCATTTTGCTGTACTGTTTAAACTCGATGAAAGGAACACTGTTAACACTTTTCAGCAAGTTGCAATCATGAAATACAGAAATAAAGAGTTTTTCAAAAACAAGGTCTAATTCATGTTTGAGTCACTCTGTAAGAAACATTTTGCTGTACTGTTTTAAGCTCGATGAAAGGAACATTGTTGACACTTTTCAGCAAGTTGCAATCATGAAATACAGAAATAAACAGTTTTTCAAAAACAAGGTCTAATTCATGTTTGAGTCACTCTGTAAGAACCATTTTGCTGTACTGTTTAAGCTCGATGAAAGGAACATTGTTGACACTTTTCAGCAAGTTGCAATCATGAAATACAGAAATAAACAGTTTTTCAAAAACAAGGTCTAAGTCATGTTTGAGTCAATCTGTAAGTACCATTTTTGCTGTACTGTTTAAACTCGATGAAAGGAACACTGTTAACACTTTTCAGCAAGTTGCAATGATGTAATAAAGAAATAAACAGTTTCTCAAAAACAAGGTCACTCTGTAAGTACCATTTTGCTGTACTGTTTAAACTCGATGAATGGAACACTGTTAACACTTTTCAGCAAGTTGCAATCATGAAATACAGAAATAAAGAGTTTTTCAAAAACAAGGTCTAATTCATGTTTGAGTCACTCTGTAAGAACCATTTTGCTGTACTGTTTAAGCTCGATGAAAGGAACATTGTTGACACTTTTCAGCAAGTTGCAATCATGAAATACAGAAATAAAGAGTTTTTCAAAAACAAGGTCTAATTCATGTTTGAGTCACTGGTAAGTACCATTTTGCTGTACTGTTTAAGCTCGATGAAAGGAACATTGTTGACACTTTTCAGCAAGTTGCAATCATGAAATACAGAAATAAAGAGTTTTTCAAAAACAAGGCTTAGTCATGTTTGAGTCACTTTTAAGTACCATTTTGCTGTACTGTTTAAACTCGATGAAAGGAACACTGTTAACACTTTTCAGCAAGTTGCAATCATGAAATACAGAAATAAAGAGTTTTTCAAAAACAAGGTCTAATTCATGTTTGAGTCACTCTGTAAGAACCATTTTGCTGTACTGTTTAAGCTCGATGAAAGGAACATTGTTGACACTTTTCAGCAAGTTGCAATCATGTAATACAGAAATAAACAGTTTCTCAAAAACAAGGTCACTCTGTAAGTACCATGTTTGTTGAACTGCTTAAACTCGATGAAAGGAACACTGTTAACACTTTTCAGCAAGTTGCAATCATGAAATACAGAAATAAAGAGTTTTTCAAAAACAAGGTCTAATTCATGTTTGAGTCACTGGTAAGTACCATTTTGCTGTACTGTTTAAGCTCGATGAAAGGAACATTGTTGACACTTTTCAGCAAGTTGCAATCATGAAATACAGAAATAAAGAGTTTTTCAAAAACAAGGTCTAAGTCATGTTTGAGTCACTTTTAAGTACCATTTTGCTGTACTGTTTAAGCTCGATGAAAGGAACATTGTTGACACTTTTCAGCAAGTTGCAATCATGAAATACAAAAATAAAGAGTTTTTCAAAAACAAGGTCTAAGTCATGTTTGAGTCAATCTGTAAGTACCATTTTTGCTGTACTGTTTAAACTCGATGAAAGGAACACTGTTAACACTTTTCAGCAAGTTGCAATCATGAAATACAGAAATAAAGAGTTTTTCAAAAACAAGGTCTAATTCATGTTTGAGTCACTGGTAAGTACCATTTTGCTGTACTGTTTAAGCTCGATGAAAGGAACATTGTTGACACTTTTCAGCAAGTTGCAATCATGAAATACAGAAATAAAGAGTTTTTCAAAAACAAGGTCTAAGTCATGTTTGAGTCACTTTTAAGTACCATTTTGCTGTACTGTTTAAGCTCGATGAAAGGAACATTGTTGACACTTTTCAGCAAGTTGCAATCATGAAATACAAAAATAAAGAGTTTTTCAAAAACAAGGTCTAAGTCATGTTTGAGTCAATCTGTAAGTACCATTTTTGCTGTACTGTTTAAACTCGATGAAAGGAACACTGTTAACACTTTTCAGCAAGTTGCAATCATGAAATACAGAAATAAAGAGTTTTTCAAAAACAAGGTCTAATTCATGTTTGAGTCATTGTAAGTACCATTTTGCTGTACTGTTTAAGCTCGATGAAAGGAACATTGTTGACACTTTTCAGCAAGTTGCAATCATTTAATACAGAAATAAAAAGTTTCTCAAAAACAAGGTCACTCTGTAAGTACCATGTTTGTCGAACTGCTTAATCAGGATGATAAGAACACTGTTGACACTTTTCAGCAAGTTGCAATCATGAAATACAGAAATAAACAGTTTTTCAAAAACAAGGTCTAAGTCACGTTTGAGTCACTTTGTAAGTACCATTTTTGCTGTACTGTTTAAACTCGATGAAAGGAACACTGTTAACACTTTTCAGCAAGTTGCAATCATGAAATACAGAAATAAAGAGTTTTTCAAAAACAAGGTCTAATTCATGTTTGAGTCACTCTGTAAGAACCATTTTGCTGTACTGTTTAAGCTCGATGAAAGGAACATTGTTGACACTTTTCAGCAAGTTGCAATCATGAAATACAGAAATAAACAGTTTTTCAAAAACAGGGTCTAAGTCATGTTTGAGTCAATCTGTAAGTACCATTTTTGCTGTACTGTTTAAACTCGATGAAAGGAACACTGTTAACACTTTTCAGCAAGTTGCAATCATGAAATACAGAAATAAAGAGTTTTTCAAAAACAAGGTCTAATTCATGTTTGAGTCACTCTGTAAGAACCATTTTGCTGTACTGTTTAAGCTCGATGAAAGGAACATTGTTGACACTTTTCAGCAAGTTGCAATCATGTAATACAGAAATAAACAGTTTCTCAAAAACAAGGTCACTCTGTAAGTACCATGTTTGTTGAACTGCTTAAACTCGATGAAAGGAACACTGTTAACACTTTTCAGCAAGTTGCAATCATGAAATACAGAAATAAAGAGTTTTTCAAAAACAAGGTCTAATTCATGTTTGAGTCACTGGTAAGTACCATTTTGCTGTACTGTTTAAGCTCGATGAAAGGAACATTGTTGACACTTTTCAGCAAGTTGCAATCATGAAATACAGAAATAAAGAGTTTTTGAAAAACAAGGTCTAAGTCATGTTTGAGTCACTTTTAAGTACCATTTTGCTGTACTGTTTAAGCTTGATGAAAGGAACATTGTTGACACTTTTCAGCAAGTTGCAATCATGTAATACAGAAATAAAAAGTTTCTCAAAAACAAGGTCACTCTGTAAGTACCATGTTTGTCGAACTGCTTAATCAGGATGATAAGAACACTGTTGACACTTTTCAGCAAGTTGCAATCATGAAATACAGAAATAAACAGTTTTTCAAAAACAAGGTCTAAGTCACGTTTGAGTCACTCTGTAAGTACCATTTTGCTATACTGTTTAAACTCGATGAAAGGAACAC
Source organism: Salmo salar (assembly GCF_965601325.2). Taxonomy (NCBI): domain Eukaryota; kingdom Metazoa; phylum Chordata; class Actinopteri; order Salmoniformes; family Salmonidae; genus Salmo; species Salmo salar. The sequence continues at coordinate 42,050,591 of NC_138293.1, forward strand.
TGTTAACACTTTTCAGCAAGTTGCAATCATGTAATACAGAAATAAACAGTTTCTCAAAAACAAGGTCACTCTGTAAGTACCATGTTTGTTGAACTGCTTAATCAGGATGATAAGAACACTGTTGACACTTTTCAGCAAGTTGCAATGATGTAATAAAGAAATAAACAGTTTCTCAAAAACAAGGTCACTCTGTAAGTACCATTTTGCTGTACTGTTTAAACTCGATGAAAGGAACACTGTTAACACTTTTCAGCAAGTTGCAATCATGAAATACAGAAATAAAGAGTTTTTCAAAAACAAGGTCTAATTCATGTTTGAGTCACTCTGTAAGAAACATTTTGCTGTACTGTTTTAAGCTCGATGAAAGGAACATTGTTGACACTTTTCAGCAAGTTGCAATCATGAAATACAGAAATAAACAGTTTTTCAAAAACAAGGTCTAATTCATGTTTGAGTCACTCTGTAAGAACCATTTTGCTGTACTGTTTAAGCTCGATGAAAGGAACATTGTTGACACTTTTCAGCAAGTTGCAATCATGAAATACAGAAATAAACAGTTTTTCAAAAACAAGGTCTAAGTCATGTTTGAGTCAATCTGTAAGTACCATTTTTGCTGTACTGTTTAAACTCGATGAAAGGAACACTGTTAACACTTTTCAGCAAGTTGCAATGATGTAATAAAGAAATAAACAGTTTCTCAAAAACAAGGTCACTCTGTAAGTACCATTTTGCTGTACTGTTTAAACTCGATGAATGGAACACTGTTAACACTTTTCAGCAAGTTGCAATCATGAAATACAGAAATAAAGAGTTTTTCAAAAACAAGGTCTAATTCATGTTTGAGTCACTCTGTAAGAACCATTTTGCTGTACTGTTTAAGCTCGATGAAAGGAACATTGTTGACACTTTTCAGCAAGTTGCAATCATGAAATACAGAAATAAAGAGTTTTTCAAAAACAAGGTCTAATTCATGTTTGAGTCACTGGTAAGTACCATTTTGCTGTACTGTTTAAGCTCGATGAAAGGAACATTGTTGACACTTTTCAGCAAGTTGCAATCATGAAATACAGAAATAAAGAGTTTTTCAAAAACAAGGTCTAAGTCATGTTTGAGTCACTTTTAAGTACCATTTTGCTGTACTGTTTAAACTCGATGAAAGGAACACTGTTAACACTTTTCAGCAAGTTGCAATCATGAAATACAGAAATAAAGAGTTTTTCAAAAACAAGGTCTAATTCATGTTTGAGTCACTCTGTAAGAACCATTTTGCTGTACTGTTTAAGCTCGATGAAAGGAACATTGTTGACACTTTTCAGCAAGTTGCAATCATGTAATACAGAAATAAACAGTTTCTCAAAAACAAGGTCACTCTGTAAGTACCATGTTTGTTGAACTGCTTAAACTCGATGAAAGGAACACTGTTAACACTTTTCAGCAAGTTGCAATCATGAAATACAGAAATAAAGAGTTTTTCAAAAACAAGGTCTAATTCATGTTTGAGTCACTGGTAAGTACCATTTTGCTGTACTGTTTAAGCTCGATGAAAGGAACATTGTTGACACTTTTCAGCAAGTTGCAATCATGAAATACAGAAATAAAGAGTTTTTCAAAAACAAGGTCTAAGTCATGTTTGAGTCACTTTTAAGTACCATTTTGCTGTACTGTTTAAGCTCGATGAAAGGAACATTGTTGACACTTTTCAGCAAGTTGCAATCATGAAATACAAAAATAAAGAGTTTTTCAAAAACAAGGTCTAAGTCATGTTTGAGTCAATCTGTAAGTACCATTTTTGCTGTACTGTTTAAACTCGATGAAAGGAACACTGTTAACACTTTTCAGCAAGTTGCAATCATGAAATACAGAAATAAAGAGTTTTTCAAAAACAAGGTCTAATTCATGTTTGAGTCATTGTAAGTACCATTTTGCTGTACTGTTTAAGCTCGATGAAAGGAACATTGTTGACACTTTTCAGCAAGTTGCAATCATTTAATACAGAAATAAAAAGTTTCTCAAAAACAAGGTCACTCTGTAAGTACCATGTTTGTCGAACTGCTTAATCAGGATGATAAGAACACTGTTGACACTTTTCAGCAAGTTGCAATCATGAAATACAGAAATAAACAGTTTTTCAAAAACAAGGTCTAAGTCACGTTTGAGTCACTTTGTAAGTACCATTTTTGCTGTACTGTTTAAACTCGATGAAAGGAACACTGTTAACACTTTTCAGCAAGTTGCAATCATGAAATACAGAAATAAAGAGTTTTTCAAAAACAAGGTCTAATTCATGTTTGAGTCACTCTGTAAGAACCATTTTGCTGTACTGTTTAAGCTCGATGAAAGGAACATTGTTGACACTTTTCAGCAAGTTGCAATCATGAAATACAGAAATAAACAGTTTTTCAAAAACAGGGTCTAAGTCATGTTTGAGTCAATCTGTAAGTACCATTTTTGCTGTACTGTTTAAACTCGATGAAAGGAACACTGTTAACACTTTTCAGCAAGTTGCAATCATGAAATACAGAAATAAAGAGTTTTTCAAAAACAAGGTCTAATTCATGTTTGAGTCACTCTGTAAGAACCATTTTGCTGTACTGTTTAAGCTCGATGAAAGGAACATTGTTGACACTTTTCAGCAAGTTGCAATCATGTAATACAGAAATAAACAGTTTCTCAAAAACAAGGTCACTCTGTAAGTACCATGTTTGTTGAACTGCTTAATCAGGATGATAAGAACACTGTTGACACTTTTCAGCAAGTTGCAATCATGAAATACAGAAATAAACAGTTTTTCAAAAACAAGGTCTAAGTCACGTTTGAGTCACTCTGTAAGTACCATTTTGCTATACTGTTTAAACTCGATGAAAGGAACACTGTTAACACTTTTCAGCAAGTTGCAATCATGAAATACAGAAATAAACAGTTTCTCAAAAACAAGGTCACTCTGTAAGTACCATGTTTGTTGAACTGCTTAATCAGGATGATAAGAACACTGTTGACACTTTTCAGCAAGTTGCAATGATGTAATAAAGAAATAAACAGTTTCTCAAAAACAAGGTCACTCTGTAAGTACCATTTTGCTGTACTGTTTAAACTCGATGAAAGGAACACTGTTAACACTTTTCAGCAAGTTGCAATCATGAAATACAGAAATAAAGAGTTTTTCAAAAACAAGGTCTAATTCATGTTTGAGTCACTCTGTAAGAACCATTTTGCTGTACTGTTTAAGCTCGATGAAAGGAACATTGTTGACACTTTTCAGCAAGTTGCAATCATGAAATACAGAAATAAAGAGTTTTTCAAAAACAAGGTCTAATTCATGTTTGAGTCACTCTGTAAGAACCATTTTGCTGTACTGTTTAAGCTCGATGAAAGGAACATTGTTGACACTTTTCAGCAAGTTGCAATCATGTAATACAGAAATAAACAGTTTCTCAAAAACAAGGTCACTCTGTAAGTACCATGTTTGTTGAACTGCTTAATCAGGATGATAAGAACACTGTTGACACTTTTCAGCAAGTTGCAATGATGTAATAAAGAAATAAACAGTTTCTCAAAAACAAGGTCACTCTGTAAGTACCATTTTGCTGTACTGTTTAAACTCGATGAAAGGAACACTGTTAACACTTTTCAGCAAGTTGCAATCATGAAATACAGAAATAAAGAGTTTTTCAAAAACAAGGTCTAATTCATGTTTGAGTCACTCTGTAAGAAACATTTTGCTGTACTGTTTTAAGCTCGATGAAAGGAACATTGTTGACACTTTTCAGCAAGTTGCAATCATGAAATACAGAAATAAACAGTTTTTCAAAAACAAGGTCTAATTCATGTTTGAGTCACTCTGTAAGAACCATTTTGCTGTACTGTTTAAGCTCGATGAAAGGAACATTGTTGACACTTTTCAGCAAGTTGCAATCATGAAATACAGAAATAAACAGTTTTTCAAAAACAAGGTCTAAGTCATGTTTGAGTCAATCTGTAAGTACCATTTTTGCTGTACTGTTTAAACTCGATGAAAGGAACACTGTTAACACTTTTCAGCAAGTTGCAATGATGTAATAAAGAAATAAACAGTTTCTCAAAAACAAGGTCACTCTGTAAGTACCATTTTGCTGTACTGTTTAAACTCGATGAAAGGAACACTGTTAACACTTTTCAGCAAGATGCAATCATGAAATACAGAAATAAAAAGTTTTTCAAAAACAAGGTCTAAGTCATGTTTGAGTCACTCTGTAAGTACCATTTTGCTGTACTGTTTAAACTCGATGAAAGGAACACTGTTAACACTTTTCAGCAAGTTGCAATCATGAAATAAAGAAATAAATAGTTTTTCACAAACAAGGTCTAAATCATGTTTGATGCACTCTGTAAGAACCATTTTTGCTGTATACCTTAATCAGGATGATAGGAACACTGTTGACACTTTTCAGCAAGTTGCAATCATGTAATACAGAAATAAACAGTTTCTCAAAAACAAGGTCACTCTGTAAGTACCATGTTTGTTGAACTGCTTAATCAGGATGATAAGAAAACTGTTGACACTTTTCAGCAAGTTGCAATGATGTAATAAAGAAATAAACAGTTTCTCAAAAACAAGGTCACTCTGTAAGTACCATTTTGCTGTACTGTTTAAACTCGATGAATGGAACACTGTTAACACTTTTCAGCAAGTTGCAATCATGAAATACAGAAATAAAGAGTTTTTCAAAAACAAGGTCTAATTCATGTTTGAGTCACTCTGTAAGAACCATTTTGCTGTACTGTTTAAGCTCGATGAAAGGAACATTGTTGACACTTTTCAGCAAGTTGCAATCATGAAATACAGAAATAAAGAGTTTTTCAAAAACAAGGTCTAATTCATGTTTGAGTCACTGGTAAGTACCATTTTGCTGTACTGTTTAAGCTCGATGAAAGGAACATTGTTGACACTTTTCAGCAAGTTGCAATCATGAAATACAGAAATAAAGAGTTTTTCAAAAACAAGGTCTAAGTCATGTTTGAGTCACTTTTAAGTACCATTTTGCTGTACTGTTTAAACTCGATGAAAGGAACACTGTTAACACTTTTCAGCAAGTTGCAATCATGAAATACAGAAATAAAGAGTTTTTCAAAAACAAGGTCTAATTCATGTTTGAGTCACTCTGTAAGAACCATTTTGCTGTACTGTTTAAGCTCGATGAAAGGAACATTGTTGACACTTTTCAGCAAGTTGCAATCATGTAATACAGAAATAAACAGTTTCTCAAAAACAAGGTCACTCTGTAAGTACCATGTTTGTTGAACTGCTTAAACTCGATGAAAGGAACACTGTTAACACTTTTCAGCAAGTTGCAATCATGAAATACAGAAATAAAGAGTTTTTCAAAAACAAGGTCTAATTCATGTTTGAGTCACTGGTAAGTACCATTTTGCTGTACTGTTTAAGCTCGATGAAAGGAACATTGTTGACACTTTTCAGCAAGTTGCAATCATGAAATACAGAAATAAAGAGTTTTTCAAAAACAAGGTCTAAGTCATGTTTGAGTCACTTTTAAGTACCATTTTGCTGTACTGTTTAAGCTCGATGAAAGGAACATTGTTGACACTTTTCAGCAAGTTGCAATCATGAAATACAAAAATAAAGAGTTTTTCAAAAACAAGGTCTAAGTCATGTTTGAGTCAATCTGTAAGTACCATTTTTGCTGTACTGTTTAAACTCGATGAAAGGAACACTGTTAACACTTTTCAGCAAGTTGCAATCATGAAATACAGAAATAAAGAGTTTTTCAAAAACAAGGTCTAATTCATGTTTGAGTCATTGTAAGTACCATTTTGCTGTACTGTTTAAGCTCGATGAAAGGAACATTGTTGACACTTTTCAGCAAGTTGCAATCATTTAATACAGAAATAAAAAGTTTCTCAAAAACAAGGTCACTCTGTAAGTACCATGTTTGTCGAACTGCTTAATCAGGATGATAAGAACACTGTTGACACTTTTCAGCAAGTTGCAATCATGAAATACAGAAATAAACAGTTTTTCAAAAACAAGGTCTAAGTCACGTTTGAGTCACTCTGTAAGTACCATTTTGCTATACTGTTTAAACTCGATGAAAGGAACACTGTTAACACTTTTCAGCAAGTTGCAATCATGAAATACAGAAATAAACAGTTTTTCAAAAACAAGGTCTAAGTCATGTTTGAGTCACTTTGTAAGTACCATTTTTGCTGTACTGTTTAAACTCGATGAAAGGAACACTGTTAACACTTTTCAGCAAGTTGCAATCATGAAATACAGAAATAAAGAGTTTTTCAAAAACAAGGTCTAATTCATGTTTGAGTCACTCTGTAAGAACCATTTTGCTGTACTGTTTAAGCTCGATGAAAGGAACATTGTTGACACTTTTCAGCAAGTTGCAATCATGAAATACAGAAATAAAGAGTTTTTCAAAAACAAGGTCTAAGTCATGTTTGAGTCACTTTTAAGTACCATTTTGCTGTACTGTTTAAACTCGATGAAAGGAACACTGTTAACACTTTTCAGCAAGTTGCAATCATGAAATACAGAAATAAAGAGTTTTTCAAAAACAAGGTCTAATTCATGTTTGAGTCACTCTGTAAGAACCATTTTGCTGTACTGTTTAAGCTCGATGAAAGGAACACTGTTAACACTTTTCAGCAAGTTGCAATCATGAAATACAGAAATAAAGAGTTTTTCAAAAACAAGGTCTAAGTCATGTTTGAGTCAATCTGTAAGTACCATTTTTGCTGTACTGTTTAAACTCGATGAAAGGAACATTGTTAACACTTTTCAGCAAGTTGCAATCATGAAATACAGAAATAAAGAGTTTTTCAAAAACAAGGTCTAATTCATGTTTGAGTCATTGTAAGTACCATTTTGCTGTACTGTTTAAGCTCGATGAAAGGAACATTGTTGACACTTTTCAGCAAGTTGCAATCATTTAATACAGAAATAAAAAGTTTCTCAAAAACAAGGTCACTCTGTAAGTACCATGTTTGTCGAACTGCTTAATCAGGATGATAAGAACACTGTTGACACTTTTCAGCAAGTTGCAATCATGAAATACAGAAATAAACAGTTTTTCAAAAACAAGGTCTAAGTCACGTTTGAGTCACTCTGTAAGTACCATTTTGCTGTACTGTTTAAAGCTCGATGAAAGGAACACTGTTAACACTTTTCAGCAAGTTGCAATCATGAAATACAGAAATAAACAGTTTTTCAAAAACAAGGTCTAAGTCATGTTTGAGTCACTCTGTAAGTACCATTTTTGCTGTACTGTTTAAACTCGATGAAAGGAACACTGTTAACACTTTTCAGCAAGTTGCAATCATGAAATACAGAAATAAAGAGTTTTTCAAAAACAAGGTCTAATTCATGTTTGAGTCACTCTGTAAGAACCATTTTGCTGTACTGTTTAAGCTCGATGAAAGGAACATTGTTGACACTTTTCAGCAAGTTGCAATCATGAAATACAGAAATAAACAGTTTTTCAAAAACAGGGTCTAAGTCATGTTTGAGTCAATCTGTAAGTACCATTTTTGCTGTACTGTTTAAACTCGATGAAAGGAACACTGTTAACACTTTTCAGCAAGTTGCAATCATGAAATACAGAAATAAAGAGTTTTTCAAAAACAAGGTCTAATTCATGTTTGAGTCATTGTAAGTACCATTTTGCTGTACTGTTTAAGCTCGATGAAAGGAACATTGTTGACACTTTTCAGCAAGTTGCAATCATTTAATACAGAAATAAAAAGTTTCTCAAAAACAAGGTCACTCTGTAAGTACCATGTTTGTCGAACTGCTTAATCAGGATGATAAGAACACTGTTGACACTTTTCAGCAAGTTGCAATCATGAAATACAGAAATAAACAGTTTCTCAAAAACAAGGTCACTCTGTAAGTACCATTTTGCTGTACTGTTTAAACTCGATGAAAGGAACACTGTTAACACTTTTCAGCAAGTTGCAATCATGAAATACAGAAATAAACAGTTTTTCAAAAACAAGGTCTAAGTCATGTTTGAGTCACTTTGTAAGTACCATTTTGCTGTACTGTTTAAACTCGATGAAAGGAACACTGTTAACACTTTTCAGCAAGTTGCAATCATGAAATACAGAAATAAAGAGTTTTTCAAAAACAAGGTCTAATTCATGTTTGAGTCACTCTGTAAGAACCATTTTGCTGTACTGTTTAAGCTCGATGAAAGGAACATTGTTGACACTTTTCAGCAAGTTGCAATCATGAAATACAGAAATAAACAGTTTTTCAAAAACAAGGTCTAAGTCATGTTTGAGTCAATCTGTAAGTACCATTTTTGCTGTACTGTTTAAACTCGATGAAAGGAACACTGTTAACACTTTTCAGCAAGTTGCAATCATGAAATACAGAAATAAAGAGTTTTTCAAAAACAAGGTCTAATTCATGTTTGAGTCACTCTGTAAGAACCATTTTGCTGTACTGTTTAAGCTCGATGAAAGGAACATTGTTGACACTTTTCAGCAAGTTGCAATCATGAAATACAGAAATAAAGTTTTTCAAAAACAAGGTCTAAATCATGTTTGATGCACTCTGTAAGAACCATTTTTGCTGTATACCTTAATCAGGATGATAGGAACACTGTTGACACTTTTCAGCAAGTTGCAATCATGTAATACAGAAATAAACAGTTTCTCAAAAACAAGGTCACTCTGTAAGTACCATATTTGTTGAACTGCTTAATCAGGATGATAAGAACACTGTTGACACTTTTCAGCAAGTTGCAATCATGAAATACAGAAATAAACAGTTTTTCAAAAACAAGGTCTAAGTCATGTTTGAGTCACTCTGTAAGTACCATTTTGCTGTACTGTTTAAACTCGATGAAAGGAACACTGTTAACACTTTTCAGCAAGTTGCAATCATGAAATACAGAAATAAAGAGTTTTTCAAAAACAAGGTCTAATTCATGTTTGAGTCACTCTGTAAGTACCATTTTGTTGTACTGTTTAAGCTCGATGAAAGGAACACTGTTGACACTTTTCAGCAAGTTGCAATCATGAAATACAGAAATAAACAGTTTTTCAAAAACAAGGTCTAAGTCATGTTTGAGTCACTCTGTAAGTACCATTTTGCTGTACTGTTTAAACTCGATGAAAGGAACACTGTTGACACTTTTCAGCAAGTTGCAATCATGTAATACAGAAATAAACAGTTTCTCAAAAACAAGGTCACTCTGTAAGTACCATGTTTGCTGAACTGCTTAAACTCGATGAAAGGAACACTGTTAACACTTTTCAGCAAGTTGCAATCATGAAATACAGAAATAAAGAGTTTTTCAAAAACAAGGTCTAATTCATGTTTGAGTCACTTGTAAGTACCATTTTGCTGTACTGTTTAAGCTCGATGAAAGGAACATTGTTGACACTTTTCAGCAAGTTGCAATCATGAAATACAGAAATAAAGAGTTTTTCAAAAACAAGGTCTAAGTCATGTTTGAGTCACTCTGTAAGTACCATTTTGCTGTACTGTTTAAACTCGATGAAAGGAACACTGTTAACACTTTTCAGCAAGTTGCAATCATGAAATACAGAAATAAAGAGTTTTTCAAAAACAAGGTCTAATTCATGTTTGAGTCACTCTGTAAGAACCATTTTGCTGTACTGTTTAAGCTCGATGAAAGGAACATTGTTGACACTTTTCAGCAAGTTGCAATCATGTAATACAGAAATAAACAGTTTCTCAAAAACAAGGTCACTCTGTAAGTACCATGTTTGCTGAACTGCTTAAACTCGATGAAAGGAACACTGTTAACACTTTTCAGCAAGTTGCAATCATGAAATACAGAAATAAAGAGTTTTTCAAAAACAAGGTCTAATTCATGTTTGAGTCACTTGTAAGTACCATTTTGCTGTACTGTTTAAGCTCGATGAAAGGAACATTGTTGACACTTTTCAGCAAGTTGCAATCATGAAATACAGAAATAAAGAGTTTTTCAAAAACAAGGTCTAAGTCATGTTTGAGTCACTTGTAAGTACCATTTTGCTGTACTGTTTAAGCTCGATGAAAGGAACACTGTTGACACTTTTCAGCAAGTTGCAATCATGAAATACAGAAATAAAGAGTTTTTCAAAAACAAGGTCTAAGTCATGTTTGAGTCACTCTGTAAGTACCATTTTGCTGTACTGTTTAAACTCGATGAAAGGAACACTGTTAACACTTTTCAGCAAGTTGCAATCATGAAATACAGAAATAAAGAGTTTTTCAAAAACAAGGTCTAATTCATGTTTGAGTCACTCTGTAAGTACCATTTTGCTGTACTGTTTAAGCTCGATGAAAGGAACATTGTTGACACTTTTCAGCAAGTTGCAATCATGAAATACAGAAATAAAGAGTTTTTCAAAAACAAGGTCTAATCATGTTTGAGCACTCTGTAAGAACCATTTTGCTGTACTGCTTAACTCAGGATGAAAGGAACACTGTTGACACTTTTCAGCAAGTTGCAATCATGTAATACAGAAATAAACAGTTTCTCAAAAACAAGGTCACTCTGTAAGTACCATTTTGCTGTACTGTTTAAACTCGATGAAAGGAACACTGTTAACACTTTTCAGCAAGTTGCAATCATGAAATACAGAAATAAAGAGTTTTTCAAAAACAAGGTCTAATTCATGTTTGAGTCACTCTGTAAGAACCATTTTGCTGTACTGTTTAAGCTCGATGAAAGGAACATTGTTGACACTTTTCAGCAAGTTGCAATCATGTAATACAGAAATAAACAGTTTCTCAAAAACAAGGTCACTCTGTAAGTACCATGTTTGTTGAACTGCTTAAACTCGATGAAAGGAACACTGTTAACACTTTTCAGCAAGTTGCAATCATGAAATACAGAAATAAAGAGTTTTTCAAAAACAAGGTCTAATTCATGTTTGAGTCACTGGTAAGTACCATTTTGCTGTACTGTTTAAGCTCGATGAAAGGAACATTGTTGACACTTTTCAGCAAGTTGCAATCATGAAATACAGAAATAAAGAGTTTTTCAAAAACAAGGTCTAAGTCATGTTTGAGTCACTTTTAAGTACCATTTTGCTGTACTGTTTAAGCTCGATGAAAGGAACATTGTTGACACTTTTCAGCAAGTTGCAATCATGAAATACAGAAATAAAGAGTTTTTCAAAAACAAGGTCTAAGTCATGTTTGAGTCAATCTGTAAGTACCATTTTTGCTGTACTGTTTAAACTCGATGAAAGGAACACTGTTAACACTTTTCAGCAAGTTGCAATCATGAAATACAGAAATAAAGAGTTTTTCAAAAACAAGGTCTAATTCATGTTTGAGTCACTCTGTAAGAACCATTTTGCTGTACTGTTTAAGCTCGATGAAAGGAACATTGTTGACACTTTTCAGCAAGTTGCAATCATGTAATACAGAAATAAAAAGTTTCTCAAAAACAAGTTGTCACTCTGTAAGTACCATGTTTGTCTGAACTGCTTAATCAGGATGATAAGAACACTGTTGACACTTTTCAGCAAGTTGCAATCATGAAATACAGAAATAAACAGTTTTTCAAAAACAAGGTCTAAGTCACGTTTGAGTCACTCTGTAAGTACCATTTTGCTGTACTGTTTAAACTCGATGAAAGGAACACTGTTAACACTTTTCAGCAAGTTGCAATCATGTAATACAGAAATAAACAGTTTCTCAAAAACAAGGTCACTCTGTAAGTACCATGTTTGTTGAACTGCTTAATCAGGATGATAAGAACACTGTTGACACTTTTCAGCAAGTTGCAATCATGAAATACAGAAATAAAGAGTTTTTCAAAAACAAGGTCTAATTCATGTTTGAGTCACTCTGTAAGTACCATTTTGCTGTACTGTTTAAGCTCGATGAAAGGAACATTGTTGACACTTTTCAGCAAGTTGCAATCATGAAATACAGAAATAAACAGTTTTTCAAAAACAAGGTCTAATTCATGTTTGAGTCACTCTGTAAGAACCATTTTGCTGTACTGTTTAAGCTCGATGAAAGGAACATTGTTGACACTTTTCAGCAAGTTGCAATCATGAAATACAGAAATAAACAGTTTTTCAAAAACAAGGTCTAAGTCATGTTTGAGTCACTCTGTAAGAACCATTTTTGCTGTACTGTTTAAGCTCGATGAAAGGAACACTGTTGACACTTTTCAGCAAGTTGCAATCATGAAATACAGAAATAAACCGTTTCTCAAAAACAAGGTCACTCTGTAAGTACCATATTTGTTGAACTGCTTAATCAGGATGATAAGAACACTGTTGACACTTTTCAGCAAGTTGCAATGATGTAATAAAGAAATAAACAGTTTCTCAAAAACAAGGTCACTCTGTAAGTACCATTTTGCTGTACTGTTTAAACTCGATGAAAGGAACACTGTTAACACTTTTCAGCAAGTTGCAATCATGAAATACAGAAATAAAGAGTTTTTCAAAAACAAGGTCTAAGTCATGTTTGAGTCACTCTGTAAGTACCATTTTGCTGTACTGTTTAAGCTCGATGAAAGGAACATTGTTAACACTTTTCAGCAAGTTGCAATCATGAAATACAGAAATAAATAGTTTTTCAAAAACAAGGTCTAAATCATGTTTGATGCACTCTGTAAGAACCATTTTTGCTGTACTGCCTTAATCAGGATGATAGGAACACTGTTGACACTTTTCAGCAAGTTGCAATCATGTAATACAGAAATAAACAGTTTTCTCAAAAACAAGGTCTAAGTCATGTTTGAGTCACTCTGTAAGTACCATTTTGCTGTACTGTTTAAACTCGATGAAAGGAACACTGTTAACACTTTTCAGCAAGTTGCAATCATGAAATACAGAAATAAAGAGTTTTTCAAAAACAAGGTCTAATTCATGTTTGAGTCACTCTGTAAGAACCATTTTGCTGTACTGCTTAATCAGGATGAAAGGAACACTGTTGACACTTTTCAGCAAGTTGCAATCATGTAATACAGAAATAAACAGTTTCTCAAAAACAAGGTCACTCTGTAAGTACCATTTTGCTGTACTGTTTAAACTCGATGAAAGGAACACTGTTAACACTTTTCAGCAAGTTGCAATCATGAAATACAGAAATAAAGAGTTTTTCAAAAACAAGGTCTAATTCATGTTTGAGTCACTCTGTAAGTACCATTTTGCTGTACTGTTTAACTCGATGAAAGGAACACTGTTGACACTTTTCAGCAAGTTGCAATCATGAAATACAGAAATAAAGAGTTTTTCAAAAACAAGGTCTAAGTCATGTTTGAGCACTTGTAAGTACCATTTTGCTGTACTGCTTAACTCAGGATGAAAGGAACACTGTTGACACTTTTCAGCAAGTTGCAATCATGAAATACAGAAATAAACAGTTTCTCAAAAACAAGGTCTAAGTCATGTTTGAGTCAATCTGTAAGTACCATTTTTGCTGTACTGTTTAAACTCGATGAAAGGAACACTGTTAGACACTTTTCAGCAAGTTGCAATCATGAAATACAGAAATAAAGAGTTTTTCAAAAACAAGGTCTAATTCATGTTTGAGTCACTCTGTAAGAACCATTTTGCTGTACTGTTTAAGCTCGATGAAAGGAACATTGTTGACACTTTTCAGCAAGTTGCAATCATGAAATACAGAAATAAAAAGTTTCTCAAAAACAAGGTCTAATCATGTTTGAGCACTCTGTAAGTACCATGTTTGCTCGAACTGCTTAATCAGGATGATAAGAACACTGTTGACACTTTTCAGCAAGTTGCAATCATGAAATACAGAAATAAAGAGTTTTTCAAAAACAAGGTCTAATTCATGTTTGAGTCACTCTGTAAGAACCATTTTGCTGTACTGTTTAAACTCGATGAAAGGAACATTGTTGACACTTTTCAGCAAGTTGCAATCATGTAATACAGAAATAAACAGTTTCTCAAAAACAAGGTCACTCTGTAAGTACCATGTTTGTTGAACTGCTTAAACTCGATGAAAGGAACACTGTTAACACTTTTCAGCAAGTTGCAATCATGAAATACAGAAATAAAGAGTTTTTCAAAAACAAGGTCTAATTCATGTTTGAGTCACTGGTAAGTACCATTTTGCTGTACTGTTTAAGCTCGATGAAAGGAACATTGTTGACACTTTTCAGCAAGTTGCAATCATGAAATACAGAAATAAAGAGTTTTTCAAAAACAAGGTCTAAGTCATGTTTGAGTCACTTTTAAGTACCATTTTGCTGTACTGTTTAAACTCGATGAAAGGAACACTGTTAACACTTTTCAGCAAGTTGCAATCATGAAATACAGAAATAAAGAGTTTTTCAAAAACAAGGTCTAAGTCATGTTTGAGTCACTTTTAAGTACCATTTTGCTGTACTGTTTAAGCTCGATGAAAGGAACATTGTTGACACTTTTCAGCAAGTTGCAATCATGAAATACAAAAATAAAGAGTTTTTCAAAAACAAGGTCTAAGTCATGTTTGAGTCAATCTGTAAGTACCATTTTTGCTGTACTGTTTAAACTCGATGAAAGGAACACTGTTAACACTTTTCAGCAAGTTGCAATCATGAAATACAGAAATAAAGAGTTTTTCAAAAACAAGGTCTAATTCATGTTTGAGTCATTGTAAGTACCATTTTGCTGTACTGTTTAAGCTCGATGAAAGGAACATTGTTGACACTTTTCAGCAAGTTGCAATCATTTAATACAGAAATAAAAAGTTTCTCAAAAACAAGGTCACTCTGTAAGTACCATGTTTGTCGAACTGCTTAATCAGGATGATAAGAACACTGTTGACACTTTTCAGCAAGTTGCAATCATGAAATACAGAAATAAAGAGTTTTTCAAAAACAAGGTCTAAGTCATGTTTGAGTCACTCTGTAAGAACCATTTTGCTGTACTGTTTAAGCTCGATGAAAGGAACATTGTTGACACTTTTCAGCAAGTTGCAATCATGAAATACAGAAATAAACAGTTTTTCAAAAACAAGGTCTAAGTCATGTTTGAGTCAATCTGTAAGTACCATTTTTGCTGTACTGTTTAAACTCGATGAAAGGAACACTGTTAACACTTTTCAGCAAGTTGCAATCATGAAATACAGAAATAAAGAGTTTTTCAAAAACAAGGTCTAATTCATGTTTGAGTCACTCTGTAAGAACCATTTTGCTGTACTGTTTAAGCTCGATGAAAGGAACATTGTTGACACTTTTCAGCAAGTTGCAATCATGTAATACAGAAATAAACAGTTTCTCAAAAACAAGGTCACTCTGTAAGTACCATGTTTGTTGAACTGCTTAATCAGGATGATAAGAAAACTGTTGACACTTTTCAGCAAGTTGCAATGATGTAATAAAGAAATAAACAGTTTCTCAAAAACAAGGTCACTCTGTAAGTACCATTTTGCTGTACTGTTTAAACTCGATGAAAGGAACACTGTTAACACTTTTCAGCAAGTTGCAATCATGAAATACAGAAATAAAGAGTTTTTCAAAAACAAGGTCTAATTCATGTTTGAGTCACTCTGTAAGAACCATTTTGCTGTACTGTTTAAGCTCGATGAAAGGAACACTGTTGACACTTTTCAGCAAGTTGCAATCATGAAATACAGAAATAAACAGTTTTTCAAAAACAAGGTCTAAGTCATGTTTGATGCACTCTGTAAGAACCATTTTTGCTGTATACCTTAACTCAGGATGATAGGAACACTGTTGACACTTTTCAGCAAGTTGCAATCATGTAATACAGAAATAAACAGTTTCTCAAAAACAAGGTCACTCTGTAAGTACCATGTTTGTTGAACTGCTTAATCAGGATGATAAGAACACTGTTGACACTTTTCAGCAAGTTGCAATGATGTAATAAAGAAATAAACAGTTTCTCAAAAACAAGGTCACTCTGTAAGTACCATTTTGCTGTACTGTTTAAACTCGATGAAAGGAACACTGTTAACACTTTTCAGCAAGTTGCAATCATGAAATACAGAAATAAAGAGTTTTTCAAAAACAAGGTCTAATTCATGTTTGAGTCACTCTGTAAGAACCATTTTGCTGTACTGTTTAAGCTCGATGAAAGGAACATTGTTGACACTTTTCAGCAAGTTGCAATCATGAAATACAGAAATAAAGAGTTTTTCAAAAACAAGGTCTAATTCATGTTTGAGTCACTCTGTAAGAACCATTTTGCTGTACTGTTTAAGCTCGATGAAAGGAACATTGTTGACACTTTTCAGCAAGTTGCAATCATGTAATACAGAAATAAACAGTTTCTCAAAAACAAGGTCACTCTGTAAGTACCATGTTTGTTGAACTGCTTAATCAGGATGATAAGAACACTGTTGACACTTTTCAGCAAGTTGCAATGATGTAATAAAGAAATAAACAGTTTCTCAAAAACAAGGTCACTCTGTAAGTACCATTTTGCTGTACTGTTTAAACTCGATGAAAGGAACACTGTTGACACTTTTCAGCAAGTTGCAATCATGAAATACAGAAATAAACAGTTTTTCAAAAACAAGGTCTAAGTCATGTTTGAGTCACTCTGTAAGTACCATTTTGCTGTACTGTTTAAACTCGATGAAAGGAACACTGTTAACACTTTTCAGCAAGTTGCAATCATGAAATACAGAAATAAAGAGTTTTTCAAAAACAAGGTCTAATTCATGTTTGAGTCACTCTGTAAGAACCATTTTGCTGTACTGTTTAAGCTCGATGAAAGGAACACTGTTGACACTTTTCAGCAAGTTGCAATCATGAAATACAGAAATAAACAGTTTTTCAAAAACAAGGTCTAAGTCATGTTTGAGTCACTCTGTAAGTACCATTTTTGCTGTACTGCTTAACTCAGGATGAAAGGAACACTGTTGACACTTTTCAGCAAGTTGCAATCATGTAATACAGAAATAAACAGTTTCTCAAAAACAAGGTCACTCTGTAAGTACCATGTTTGTTGAACTGCTTAATCAGGATGATAAGAACACTGTTGACACTTTTCAGCAAGTTGCAATGATGTAATAAAGAAATAAACAGTTTCTCAAAAACAAGGTCACTCTGTAAGTACCATTTTGCTGTACTGTTTAAACTCGATGAAAGGAACACTGTTAACACTTTTCAGCAAGTTGCAATCATGAAATACAGAAATAAAGAGTTTTTCAAAAACAAGGTCTAATTCATGTTTGAGTCACTCTGTAAGAACCATTTTGCTGTACTGTTTAAGCTCGATGAAAGGAACATTGTTGACACTTTTCAGCAAGTTGCAATCATGAAATACAGAAATAAAGAGTTTTTCAAAAACAAGGTCTAATTCATGTTTGAGTCACTCTGTAAGAACCATTTTGCTGTACTGTTTAAGCTCGATGAAAGGAACATTGTTGACACTTTTCAGCAAGTTGCAATCATGTAATACAGAAATAAACAGTTTCTCAAAAACAAGGTCACTCTGTAAGTACCATGTTTGTTGAACTGCTTAATCAGGATGATAAGAACACTGTTGACACTTTTCAGCAAGTTGCAATGATGTAATAAAGAAATAAACAGTTTCTCAAAAACAAGGTCACTCTGTAAGTACCATTTTGCTGTACTGTTTAAACTCGATGAAAGGAACACTGTTAACACTTTTCAGCAAGTTGCAATCATGAAATACAGAAATAAAGAGTTTTTCAAAAACAAGGTCTAATTCATGTTTGAGTCACTCGTAAGAACCATTTTGCTGTACTGTTTAAGCTCGATGAAAGGAACATTGTTGACACTTTTCAGCAAGTTGCAATCATGAAATACAGAAATAAACAGTTTTTCAAAAACAAGGTCTAATTCATGTTTGAGTCACTCTGTAAGAACCATTTTGCTGTACTGTTTAAGCTCGATGAAAGGAACATTGTTGACACTTTTCAGCAAGTTGCAATCATGAAATACAGAAATAAACAGTTTTTCAAAAACAAGGTCTAAGTCATGTTTGAGTCAATCTGTAAGTACCATTTTTGCTGTACTGTTTAAACTCGATGAAAGGAACACTGTTAACACTTTTCAGCAAGTTGCAATCATGAAATAAAGAAATAAATAGTTTTTCACAAACAAGGTCTAAATCATGTTTGATGCACTCTGTAAGAACCATTTTTGCTGTATACCTTAATCAGGATGATAGGAACACTGTTGACACTTTTCAGCAAGTTGCAATCATGTAATACAGAAATAAACAGTTTCTCAAAAACAAGGTCACTCTGTAAGTACCATGTTTGTTGAACTGCTTAATCAGGATGATAAGAAAACTGTTGACACTTTTCAGCAAGTTGCAATGATGTAATAAAGAAATAAACAGTTTCTCAAAAACAAGGTCACTCTGTAAGTACCATTTTGCTGTACTGTTTAAACTCGATGAATGGAACACTGTTAACACTTTTTAGCAAGTTGCAATCATGAAATACAGAAATAAAGAGTTTTTCAAAAACAAGGTCTAATTCATGTTTGAGTCACTCTGTAAGAACCATTTTGCTGTACTGTTTAAGCTCGATGAAAGGAACACTGTTGACACTTTTCAGCAAGTTGCAATCATGAAATACAGAAATAAATAGTTTTTCAAAAACAAGGTCTAAATCATGTTTGATGCACTCTGTAAGAACCATTTTTGCTGTATACCTTAATCAGGATGATAGGAACACTGTTGACACTTTTCAGCAAGTTGCAATCATGAAATACAGAAATAAAGAGTTTTTCAAAAACAAGGTCTAATTCATGTTTGAGTCACTCTGTAAGAACCATTTTGCTGTACTGTTTAAGCTCGATGAAAGGAACATTGTTGACACTTTTCAGCAAGTTGCAATCATGAAATACAGAAATAAACAGTTTTTCAAAAACAAGGTCTAATTCATATTTGAGTCACTCTGTAAGAACCATTTTGCTGTACTGTTTAAGCTCGATGAAAGGAACATTGTTGACACTTTTCAGCAAGTTGCAATCATGTAATACAGAAATAAACAGTTTCTCAAAAACAAGGTCACTCTGTAAGTACCATGTTTGTTGAACTGCTTAATTAGGATGATAAGAACACTGTTGACACTTTTCAGCAAGTTGCAATGATGTAATAAAGAAATAAACAGTTTCTCAAAAACAAGGTCACTCTGTAAGTACCATTTTGCTGTACTGTTTAAACTCGATGAAAGGAACACTGTTAACACTTTTCAGCAAGTTGCAATCATGAAATACAGAAATAAAGAGTTTTTCAAAAACAAGGTCTAATTCATGTTTGAGTCACTCTGTAAGAACCATTTTGCTGTACTGTTTAAGCTCGATGAAAGGAACATTGTTGACACTTTTCAGCAAGTTGCAATCATGAAATACAGAAATAAACAGTTTTCCAAAAACAAGGTCTAATTCATGTTTGAGTCACTCTGTAAGAACCATTTTGCTGTACTGTTTAAGCTCGATGAAAGGAACATTGTTGACACTTTTCAGCAAGTTGCAATCATGAAATACAGAAATAAACAGTTTTTCAAAAACAAGGTCTAAGTCATGTTTGAGTCAATCTGTAAGTACCATTTTTGCTGTACTGTTTAAACTCGATGAAAGGAACACTGTTAACACTTTTCAGCAAGTTGCAATCATGAAATAAATAAATAAATAGTTTTTCACAAACAAGGTCTAAATCATGTTTGATGCACTCTGTAAGAACCATTTTTGCTGTATACCTTAATCAGGATGATAGGAACACTGTTGACACTTTTCAGCAAGTTGCAATCATGTAATACAGAAATAAACAGTTTCTCAAAAACAAGGTCACTCTGTAAGTACCATGTTTGTTGAACTGCTTAATCAGGATGATAAGAAAACTGTTGACACTTTTCAGCAAGTTGCAATGATGTAATAAAGAAATAAACAGTTTCTCAAAAACAAGGTCACTCTGTAAGTACCATTTTGCTGTACTGTTTAAACTCGATGAATGGAACACTGTTAACACTTTTTAGCAAGTTGCAATCATGAAATACAGAAATAAAGAGTTTTTCAAAAACAAGGTCTAATTCATGTTTGAGTCACTCTGTAAGAACCATTTTGCTGTACTGTTTAAGCTCGATGAAAGGAACACTGTTGACACTTTTCAGCAAGTTGCAATCATGAAATACAGAAATAAATAGTTTTTCAAAAACAAGGTCTAAATCATGTTTTATGCACTCTGTAAGAACCATTTTTGCTGTATACCTTAATCAGGATGATAGGAACACTGTTGACACTTTTCAGCAAGTTGCAATCATGTAATACAGAAATAAACAGTTTCTCAAAAACAAGGTCACTCTGTAAGTACCATGTTTGTTGAACTGCTTAATCAGGATGATAAGAACACTGTTGACACTTTTCAGCAAGTTGCAATGATGTAATAAAGAAATAAACAGTTTCTCAAAAACAAGGTCACTCTGTAAGTACCATTTTGCTGTACTGTTTAAACTCGATGAAAGGAACACTGTTAACACTTTTCAGCAAGTTGCAATCATGAAATACAGAAATAAAGAGTTTTTCAAAAACAAGGTCTAATTCATGTTTGAGTCACTCTGTAAGAACCATTTTGCTGTACTGTTTTAAGCTCGATGAAAGGAACATTGTTGACACTTTTCAGCAAGTTGCAATCATGAAATACAGAAATAAAGAGTT
This sequence comes from Salmo salar, assembly GCF_965601325.2. Lineage (NCBI taxonomy): Eukaryota > Metazoa > Chordata > Actinopteri > Salmoniformes > Salmonidae > Salmo > Salmo salar. Next base: position 42,071,191 of record NC_138293.1, read on the forward strand.
TTTCAAAAACAAGGTCTAATTCATGTTTGAGTTACTCTGTAAGAACCATTTTGCTGTACTGTTTAAGCTCGATGAAAGGAACATTGTTGACACTTTTCAGCAAGTTGCAATCATGTAATACAGAAATAAACAGTTTCTCAAAAACAAGGTCACTCTGTAAGTACCATGTTTGTTGAACTGCTTAATCAGGATGATAAGAAAACTGTTGACACTTTTCAGCAAGTTGCAATGATCTAATAAAGAAATAAACAGTTTCTCAAAAACAAGGTCACTCTGTAAGTACCATTTTGCTGTACTGTTTAAACTAGATGAATGGAACACTGTTAACACTTTTCAGCAAGTTGCAATCATGAAATACAGAAATAAAGAGTTTTTCAAAAACAAGGTCTAATTCATGTTTGAGTCACTCTGTAAGAACCATTTTGCTGTACTGTTTAAGCTCGATGAAAGGAACACTGTTGACACTTTTCAGCAAGTTGCAATCATGAAATACAGAAATAAATAGTTTTTCAAAAACAAGGTCTAAATCATGTTTGATGCACTCTGTAAGAACCATTTTTGCTGTATACCTTAATCAGGATGATAGGAACAATTTTGACACTTTTCAGCAAGTTGCAATCATGTAATACAGAAATAAACAGTTTCTCAAAAACAAGGTCACTCTGTAAGTACCATGTTTGTTGAACTGCTTAATCAGGATGATAAGAACACTGTTGACACTTTTCAGCAAGTTGCAATGATGTAATAAAGAAATAAACAGTTTCTCAAAAACAAGGTCACTCTGTAAGTACCATTTTGCTGTACTGTTTAAACTCGATGAAAGGAACACTGTTAACACTTTTCAGCAAGTTGCAATCATGAAATACAGAAATAAAGAGTTTTTCAAAAACAAGGTCTAATTCATGTTTGAGTCACTCTGTAAGAACCATTTTGCTGTACTGTTTAAGCTCGATGAAAGGAACATTGTTGACACTTTTCAGCAAGTTGCAATCATGTAATACAGAAATAAACAGTTTCTCAAAAACAAGGTCACTCTGTAAGTACCATGTTTGTTGAACTGCTTAATCAGGATGATAAGAACACTGTTGACACTTTTCAGCAAGTTGCAATGATGTAATAAAGAAATAAACAGTTTCTCAAAAACAAGGTCACTCTGTAAGTACCATTTTGCTGTACTGTTTAAACTCGATGAAAGGAACACTGTTAACACTTTTCAGCAAGATGCAATCATGAAATACAGAAATAAAAAGTTTTTCAAAAACAAGGTCTAAGTCATGTTTGAGTCACTCTGTAAGTACCATTTTGCTGTACTGTTTAAACTCGATGAAAGGAACACTGTTAACACTTTTCAGCAAGTTTCAATCATGAAATAAAGAAATAAATAGTTTTTCACAAACAAGGTCTAAATCATGTTTGAGTCACTCTGTAAGAACCATTTTGCTGTACTGTTTAAGCTCGATGAAAGGAACATTGTTGACACTTTTCAGCAAGTTGCAATCATGAAATACAGAAATAAACAGTTTTTCAAAAACAAGGTCTAAGTCATGTTTGAGTCAATCTGTAAGTACCATTTTTGCTGTACTGTTTAAACTCGATGAAAGGAACACTGTTAACACTTTTCAGCAAGTTGCAATCATGAAATAAAGAAATAAATAGTTTTTCACAAACAAGGTCTAAATCATGTTTGATGCACTCTGTAAGAACCATTTTTGCTGTATACCTTAATCAGGATGATAGGAACACTGTTGACACTTTTCAGCAAGTTGCAATCATGTAATACAGAAATAAACAGTTTCTCAAAAACAAGGTCACTCTGTAAGTACCATGTTTGTTGAACTGCTTAATCAGGATGATAAGAAAACTGTTGACACTTTTCAGCAAGTTGCAATGATGTAATAAAGAAATAAACAGTTTCTCAAAAACAAGGTCACTCTGTAAGTACCATTTTGCTGTACTGTTTAAACTCGATGAATGGAACACTGTTAACACTTTTTAGCAAGTTGCAATCATGAAATACAGAAATAAAGAGTTTTTCAAAAACAAGGTCTAATTCATGTTTGAGTCACTCTGTAAGAACCATTTTGCTGTACTGTTTAAGCTCGATGAAAGGAACACTGTTGACACTTTTCAGCAAGTTGCAATCATGAAATACAGAAATAAATAGTTTTTCAAAAACAAGGTCTAAATCATGTTTGATGCACTCTGTAAGAACCATTTTTGCTGTATACCTTAATCAGGATGATAGGAACACTGTTGACACTTTTCAGCAAGTTGCAATCATGAAATACAGAAATAAAGAGTTTTTCAAAAACAAGGTCTAATTCATGTTTGAGTCACTCTGTAAGAACCATTTTGCTGTACTGTTTAAGCTCGATGAAAGGAACATTGTTGACACTTTTCAGCAAGTTGCAATCATGAAATACAGAAATAAACAGTTTTTCAAAAACAAGGTCTAATTCATATTTGAGTCACTCTGTAAGAACCATTTTGCTGTACTGTTTAAGCTCGATGAAAGGAACATTGTTGACACTTTTCAGCAAGTTGCAATCATGTAATACAGCAATAAACAGTTTCTCAAAAACAAGGTCACTCTGTAAGTACCATGTTTGTTGAACTGCTTAATTAGGATGATAAGAACACTGTTGACACTTTTCAGCAAGTTGCAATGATGTAATAAAGAAATAAACAGTTTCTCAAAAACAAGGTCACTCTGTAAGTACCATTTTGCTGTACTGTTTAAACTCGATGAAAGGAACACTGTTAACACTTTTCAGCAAGTTGCAATCATGAAATACAGAAATAAAGAGTTTTTCAAAAACAAGGTCTAATTCATGTTTGAGTCACTCTGTAAGAACCATTTTGCTGTACTGTTTAAGCTCGATGAAAGGAACATTGTTGACACTTTTCAGCAAGTTGCAATCATGAAATACAGAAATAAACAGTTTTCCAAAAACAAGGTCTAATTCATGTTTGAGTCACTCTGTAAGAACCATTTTGCTGTACTGTTTAAGCTCGATGAAAGGAACATTGTTGACACTTTTCAGCAAGTTGCAATCATGAAATACAGAAATAAACAGTTTTTCAAAAACAAGGTCTAAGTCATGTTTGAGTCAATCTGTAAGTACCATTTTTGCTGTACTGTTTAAACTCGATGAAAGGAACACTGTTAACACTTTTCAGCAAGTTGCAATCATGAAATAAATAAATAAATAGTTTTTCACAAACAAGGTCTAAATCATGTTTGATGCACTCTGTAAGAACCATTTTTGCTGTATACCTTAATCAGGATGATAGGAACACTGTTGACACTTTTCAGCAAGTTGCAATCATGTAATACAGAAATAAACAGTTTCTCAAAAACAAGGTCACTCTGTAAGTACCATGTTTGTTGAACTGCTTAATCAGGATGATAAGAAAACTGTTGACACTTTTCAGCAAGTTGCAATGATGTAATAAAGAAATAAACAGTTTCTCAAAAACAAGGTCACTCTGTAAGTACCATTTTGCTGTACTGTTTAAACTCGATGAATGGAACACTGTTAACACTTTTTAGCAAGTTGCAATCATGAAATACAGAAATAAAGAGTTTTTCAAAAACAAGGTCTAATTCATGTTTGAGTCACTCTGTAAGAACCATTTTGCTGTACTGTTTAAGCTCGATGAAAGGAACACTGTTGACACTTTTCAGCAAGTTGCAATCATGAAATACAGAAATAAATAGTTTTTCAAAAACAAGGTCTAAATCATGTTTTATGCACTCTGTAAGAACCATTTTTGCTGTATACCTTAATCAGGATGATAGGAACACTGTTGACACTTTTCAGCAAGTTGCAATCATGTAATACAGAAATAAACAGTTTCTCAAAAACAAGGTCACTCTGTAAGTACCATGTTTGTTGAACTGCTTAATCAGGATGATAAGAACACTGTTGACACTTTTCAGCAAGTTGCAATGATGTAATAAAGAAATAAACAGTTTCTCAAAAACAAGGTCACTCTGTAAGTACCATTTTGCTGTACTGTTTAAACTCGATGAAAGGAACACTGTTAACACTTTTCAGCAAGTTGCAATCATGAAATACAGAAATAAAGAGTTTTTCAAAAACAAGGTCTAATTCATGTTTGAGTCACTCTGTAAGAACCATTTTGCTGTACTGTTTTAAGCTCGATGAAAGGAACATTGTTGACACTTTTCAGCAAGTTGCAATCATGAAATACAGAAATAAAGAGTTTTTCAAAAACAAGGTCTAATTCATGTTTGAGTTACTCTGTAAGAACCATTTTGCTGTACTGTTTAAGCTCGATGAAAGGAACATTGTTGACACTTTTCAGCAAGTTGCAATCATGTAATACAGAAATAAACAGTTTCTCAAAAACAAGGTCACTCTGTAAGTACCATGTTTGTTGAACTGCTTAATCAGGATGATAAGAAAACTGTTGACACTTTTCAGCAAGTTGCAATGATCTAATAAAGAAATAAACAGTTTCTCAAAAACAAGGTCACTCTGTAAGTACCATTTTGCTGTACTGTTTAAACTAGATGAATGGAACACTGTTAACACTTTTCAGCAAGTTGCAATCATGAAATACAGAAATAAAGAGTTTTTCAAAAACAAGGTCTAATTCATGTTTGAGTCACTCTGTAAGAACCATTTTGCTGTACTGTTTAAGCTCGATGAAAGGAACACTGTTGACACTTTTCAGCAAGTTGCAATCATGAAATACAGAAATAAATAGTTTTTCAAAAACAAGGTCTAAATCATGTTTGATGCACTCTGTAAGAACCATTTTTGCTGTATACCTTAATCAGGATGATAGGAACAATTTTGACACTTTTCAGCAAGTTGCAATCATGTAATACAGAAATAAACAGTTTCTCAAAAACAAGGTCACTCTGTAAGTACCATGTTTGTTGAACTGCTTAATCAGGATGATAAGAACACTGTTGACACTTTTCAGCAAGTTGCAATGATGTAATAAAGAAATAAACAGTTTCTCAAAAACAAGGTCACTCTGTAAGTACCATTTTGCTGTACTGTTTAAACTCGATGAAAGGAACACTGTTAACACTTTTCAGCAAGTTGCAATCATGAAATACAGAAATAAAGAGTTTTTCAAAAACAAGGTCTAATTCATGTTTGAGTCACTCTGTAAGAACCATTTTGCTGTACTGTTTAAGCTCGATGAAAGGAACATTGTTGACACTTTTCAGCAAGTTGCAATCATGTAATACAGAAATAAACAGTTTCTCAAAAACAAGGTCACTCTGTAAGTACCATGTTTGTTGAACTGCTTAATCAGGATGATAAGAACACTGTTGACACTTTTCAGCAAGTTGCAATGATGTAATAAAGAAATAAACAGTTTCTCAAAAACAAGGTCACTCTGTAAGTACCATTTTGCTGTACTGTTTAAACTCGATGAAAGGAACACTGTTAACACTTTTCAGCAAGATGCAATCATGAAATACAGAAATAAAAAGTTTTTCAAAAACAAGGTCTAAGTCATGTTTGAGTCACTCTGTAAGTACCATTTTGCTGTACTGTTTAAACTCGATGAAAGGAACACTGTTAACACTTTTCAGCAAGTTTCAATCATGAAATAAAGAAATAAATAGTTTTTCACAAACAAGGTCTAAATCATGTTTGATGCACTCTGTAAGAACCATTTTTGCTGTATACCTTAATCAGGATGATAGGAACACTGTTGACACTTTTCAGCAAGTTGCAATCATGTAATACAGAAATAAACAGTTTCTCAAAAACAAGGTCACTCTGTAAGTACCATGTTTGTTGAACTGCTTAATCAGGATGATAAGAACACTGTTGACACTTTTCAGCAAGTTGCAATGATGTAATAAAGAAATAAACAGTTTCTCAAAAACAAGGTCACTCTGTAAGTACCATTTTGCTGTACTGTTTAAACTCGATGAAAGGAACACTGTTAACACTTTTCAGCAAGTTGCAATCATGAAATACAGAAATAAAGAGTTTTTCAAAAACAAGGTCTAATTCATGTTTGAGTCACTCTGTAAGAACCATTTTGCTGTACTGTTTAAGCTCGATGAAAGGAACATTGTTGACACTTTTCAGCAAGTTGCAATCATGTAATACAGAAATAAACAGTTTCTCAAAAACAAGGTCACTCTGTAAGTACCATGTTTGTTGAACTGCTTAAACTCGATGAAAGGAACACTGTTAACACTTTTCAGCAAGTTGCAATCATGAAATACAGAAATAAAGAGTTTTTCAAAAACAAGGTCTAATTCATGTTTGAGTCACTCTGTAAGAACCATTTTGCTGTACTGTTTAAGCTCGATGAAAGGAACATTGTTGACACTTTTCAGCAAGTTGCAATCATGAAATACAGAAATAAAGAGTTTTTCAAAAACAAGGTCTAATTCATGTTTGAGTCACTCTGTAAGAACCATTTTGCTGTACTGTTTAAGCTCGATGAAAGGAACATTGTTGACACTTTTCAGCAAGTTGCAATCATGAAATACAGAAATAAAGAGTTTTTCAAAAACAAGGTCTAATTCATGTTTGAGTCACTCTGTAAGAACCATTTTGCTGTACTGTTTAAGCTCGATGAAAGGAACATTGTTGACACTTTTCAGCAAGTTGCAATCATGAAATACAGAAATAAAGAGTTTTTCAAAAACAAGGTCTAACTCATGTTTGAGTCACTCTGTAAGAACCATTTTGCTGTACTGTTTAAGCTCGATGAAAGGAACATTGTTGACACTTTTCAGCAAGTTGCAATCATGTAATACAGAAATAAACAGTTTCTCAAAAACAAGGTCACTCTGTAAGTACCATGTTTGTTGAACTGCTTAATCAGGATGATAAGAACACTGTTGACACTTTTCAGCAAGTTGCAATGATGTAATAAAGAAATAAACAGTTTCTCAAAAACAAGGTCACTCTGTAAGTACCATTTTGCTGTACTGTTTAAACTCGATGAAAGGAACACTGTTAACACTTTTCAGCAAGATGCAATCATGAAATACAGAAATAAAAAGTTTTTCAAAAACAAGGTCTAAGTCATGTTTGAGTCACTCTGTAAGTACCATTTTGCTGTACTGTTTAAACTCGATGAAAGGAACACTGTTAACACTTTTCAGCAAGTTTCAATCATGAAATAAAGAAATAAATAGTTTTTCACAAACAAGGTCTAAATCATGTTTGATGCACTCTGTAAGAACCATTTTTGCTGTATACCTTAATCAGGATGATAGGAACACTGTTGACACTTTTCAGCAAGTTGCAATCATGTAATACAGAAATAAACAGTTTCTCAAAAACAAGGTCACTCTGTAAGTACCATGTTTGTTGAACTGCTTAATCAGGATGATAAGAACACTGTTGACACTTTTCAGCAAGTTGCAATGATGTAATAAAGAAATAAACAGTTTCTCAAAAACAAGGTCACTCTGTAAGTACCATTTTGCTGTACTGTTTAAACTCGATGAAAGGAACACTGTTAACACTTTTCAGCAAGTTGCAATCATGAAATACAGAAATAAAGAGTTTTTCAAAAACAAGGTCTAATTCATGTTTGAGTCACTCTGTAAGAACCATTTTGCTGTACTGTTTAAGCTCGATGAAAGGAACATTGTTGACACTTTTCAGCAAGTTGCAATCATGTAATACAGAAATAAACAGTTTCTCAAAAACAAGGTCACTCTGTAAGTACCATGTTTGTTGAACTGCTTAAACTCGATGAAAGGAACACTGTTAACACTTTTCAGCAAGTTGCAATCATGAAATACAGAAATAAAGAGTTTTTCAAAAACAAGGTCTAATTCATGTTTGAGTCACTGGTAAGTACCATTTTGCTGTACTGTTTAAGCTCGATGAAAGGAACATTGTTGACACTTTTCAGCAAGTTGCAATCATGAAATACAGAAATAAAGAGTTTTTCAAAAACAAGGTCTAATTCATGTTTGAGTCACTCTGTAAGAACCATTTTGCTGTACTGTTTAAGCTCGATGAAAGGAACATTGTTGACACTTTTCAGCAAGTTGCAATCATGAAATACAGAAATAAAGAGTTTTTCAAAAACAAGGTCTAATTCATGTTTGAGTCACTCTGTAAGAACCATTTTGCTGTACTGTTTAAGCTCGATGAAAGGAACATTGTTGACACTTTTCAGCAAGTTGCAATCATGTAATACAGAAATAAACAGTTTCTCAAAAACAAGGTCACTCTGTAAGTACCATGTTTGTTGAACTGCTTAATCAGGATGATAAGAACACTGTTGACACTTTTCAGCAAGTTGCAATGATGTAATAAAGAAATAAACAGTTTCTCAAAAACAAGGTCACTCTGTAAGTACCATTTTGCTGTACTGTTTAAACTCGATGAAAGGAACACTGTTAACACTTTTCAGCAAGTTGCAATCATGAAATACAGAAATAAAGAGTTTTTCAAAAACAAGGTCTAATTCATGTTTGAGTCACTCTGTAAGAACCATTTTGCTGTACTGTTTAAGCTCGATGAAAGGAACATTGTTGACACTTTTCAGCAAGTTGCAATCATGAAATACAGAAATAAACAGTTTTTCAAAAACAAGGTCTAAGTCACGTTTGAGTCACTCTGTAAGTACCATTTTGCTATACTGTTTAAACTCGATGAAAGGAACACTGTTAACACTTTTCAGCAAGTTGCAATCATGAAATACAGAAATAAACAGTTTTTCAAAAACAAGGTCTAAGTCATGTTTGAGTCACTTTGTAAGTACCATTTTTGCTGTACTGTTTAAACTCGATGAAAGGAACACTGTTAACACTTTTCAGCAAGTTGCAATCATGAAATACAGAAATAAAGAGTTTTTCAAAAACAAGGTCTAATTCATGTTTGAGTCACTCTGTAAGAACCATTTTGCTGTACTGTTTAAGCTCGATGAAAGGAACATTGTTGACACTTTTCAGCAAGTTGCAATCATGAAATACAGAAATAAAGAGTTTTTCAAAAACAAGGTCTAAGTCATGTTTGAGTCACTTTTAAGTACCATTTTGCTGTACTGTTTAAACTCGATGAAAGGAACACTGTTAACACTTTTCAGCAAGTTGCAATCATGAAATACAGAAATAAAGAGTTTTTCAAAAACAAGGTCTAATTCATGTTTGAGTCACTCTGTAAGAACCATTTTGCTGTACTGTTTAAGCTCGATGAAAGGAACACTGTTAACACTTTTCAGCAAGTTGCAATCATGAAATACAGAAATAAAGAGTTTTTCAAAAACAAGGTCTAAGTCATGTTTGAGTCAATCTGTAAGTACCATTTTTGCTGTACTGTTTAAACTCGATGAAAGGAACATTGTTAACACTTTTCAGCAAGTTGCAATCATGAAATACAGAAATAAAGAGTTTTTCAAAAACAAGGTCTAATTCATGTTTGAGTCATTGTAAGTACCATTTTGCTGTACTGTTTAAGCTCGATGAAAGGAACATTGTTGACACTTTTCAGCAAGTTGCAATCATTTAATACAGAAATAAAAAGTTTCTCAAAAACAAGGTCACTCTGTAAGTACCATGTTTGTCGAACTGCTTAATCAGGATGATAAGAACACTGTTGACACTTTTCAGCAAGTTGCAATCATGAAATACAGAAATAAACAGTTTTTCAAAAACAAGGTCTAAGTCACGTTTGAGTCACTCTGTAAGTACCATTTTGCTGTACTGTTTAAAGTCGATGAAAGGAACACTGTTAACACTTTTCAGCAAGTTGCAATCATGAAATACAGAAATAAACAGTTTTTCAAAAACAAGGTCTAAGTCATGTTTGAGTCACTTTGTAAGTACCATTTTTGCTGTACTGTTTAAACTCGATGAAAGGAACACTGTTAACACTTTTCAGCAAGTTGCAATCATGAAATACAGAAATAAAGAGTTTTTCAAAAACAAGGTCTAATTCATGTTTGAGTCACTCTGTAAGAACCATTTTGCTGTACTGTTTAAGCTCGATGAAAGGAACATTGTTGACACTTTTCAGCAAGTTGCAATCATGAAATACAGAAATAAACAGTTTTTCAAAAACAGGGTCTAAGTCATGTTTGAGTCAATCTGTAAGTACCATTTTTGCTGTACTGTTTAAACTCGATGAAAGGAACACTGTTAACACTTTTCAGCAAGTTGCAATCATGAAATACAGAAATAAAGAGTTTTTCAAAAACAAGGTCTAATTCATGTTTGAGTCATTGTAAGTACCATTTTGCTGTACTGTTTAAGCTCGATGAAAGGAACATTGTTGACACTTTTCAGCAAGTTGCAATCATTTAATACAGAAATAAAAAGTTTCTCAAAAACAAGGTCACTCTGTAAGTACCATGTTTGTCGAACTGCTTAATCAGGATGATAAGAACACTGTTGACACTTTTCAGCAAGTTGCAATCATGAAATACAGAAATAAACAGTTTTTCAAAAACAAGGTCTAAGTCACGTTTGAGTCACTCTGTAAGTACCATTTTGCTATACTGTTTAAACTCGATGAAAGGAACACTGTTAACACTTTTCAGCAAGTTGCAATCATGAAATACAGAAATAAAGAGTTTTTCAAAAACAAGGTCTAATTCATGTTTGAGTCACTGGTAAGTACCATTTTGCTGTACTGTTTAAGCTCGATGAAAGGAACATTGTTGACACTTTTCAGCAAGTTGCAATCATGAAATACAGAAATAAAGAGTTTTTCAAAAACAAGGTCTAATTCATGTTTGAGTCACTCTGTAAGAACCATTTTGCTGTACTGTTTAAGCTCGATGAAAGGAACATTGTTGACACTTTTCAGCAAGTTGCAATCATGAAATACAGAAATAAAGAGTTTTTCAAAAACAAGGTCTAATTCATGTTTGAGTCACTCTGTAAGAACCATTTTGCTGTACTGTTTAAGCTCGATGAAAGGAACATTGTTGACACTTTTCAGCAAGTTGCAATCATGTAATACAGAAATAAACAGTTTCTCAAAAACAAGGTCACTCTGTAAGTACCATGTTTGTTGAACTGCTTAAACTCGATGAAAGGAACACTGTTAACACTTTTCAGCAAGTTGCAATCATGAAATACAGAAATAAATAGTTTTTCAAAAACAAGGTCTAAATCATGTTTGATGCACTCTGTAAGAACCATTTTTGCTGTATACCTTAATCAGGATGATAGGAACACTGTTGACACTTTTCAGCAAGTTGCAATCATGAAATACAGAAATAAAGAGTTTTTCAAAAACAAGGTCTAATTCATGTTTGAGTCACTCTGTAAGAACCATTTTGCTGTACTGTTTAAGCTCGATGAAAGGAACATTGTTGACACTTTTCAGCAAGTTGCAATCATGAAATACAGAAATAAACAGTTTTTCAAAAACAAGGTCTAATTCATATTTGAGTCACTCTGTAAGAACCATTTTGCTGTACTGTTTAAGCTCGATGAAAGGAACATTGTTGACACTTTTCAGCAAGTTGCAATCATGTAATACAGAAATAAACAGTTTCTCAAAAACAAGGTCACTCTGTAAGTACCATGTTTGTTGAACTGCTTAATTAGGATGATAAGAACACTGTTGACACTTTTCAGCAAGTTGCAATGATGTAATAAAGAAATAAACAGTTTCTCAAAAACAAGGTCACTCTGTAAGTACCATTTTGCTGTACTGTTTAAACTCGATGAAAGGAACACTGTTAACACTTTTCAGCAAGTTGCAATCATGAAATACAGAAATAAAGAGTTTTTCAAAAACAAGGTCTAATTCATGTTTGAGTCACTCTGTAAGAACCATTTTGCTGTACTGTTTAAGCTCGATGAAAGGAACATTGTTGACACTTTTCAGCAAGTTGCAATCATGAAATACAGAAATAAACAGTTTTTCAAAAACAAGGTCTAATTCATGTTTGAGTCACTCTGTAAGAACCATTTTGCTGTACTGTTTAAGCTCGATGAAAGGAACATTGTTGACACTTTTCAGCAAGTTGCAATCATGAAATACAGAAATAAACAGTTTTTCAAAAACAAGGTCTAAGTCATGTTTGAGTCAATCTGTAAGTACCATTTTTGCTGTACTGTTTAAACTCGATGAAAGGAACACTGTTAACACTTTTCAGCAAGTTGCAATCATGAAATAAATAAATAAATAGTTTTTCACAAACAAGGTCTAAATCATGTTTGATGCACTCTGTAAGAACCATTTTTGCTGTATACCTTAATCAGGATGATAGGAACACTGTTGACACTTTTCAGCAAGTTGCAATCATGTAATACAGAAATAAACAGTTTCTCAAAAACAAGGTCACTCTGTAAGTACCATGTTTGTTGAACTGCTTAATCAGGATGATAAGAAAACTGTTGACACTTTTCAGCAAGTTGCAATGATGTAATAAAGAAATAAACAGTTTCTCAAAAACAAGGTCACTCTGTAAGTACCATTTTGCTGTACTGTTTAAACTCGATGAATGGAACACTGTTAACACTTTTTAGCAAGTTGCAATCATGAAATACAGAAATAAAGAGTTTTTCAAAAACAAGGTCTAATTCATGTTTGAGTCACTCTGTAAGAACCATTTTGCTGTACTGTTTAAGCTCGATGAAAGGAACACTGTTGACACTTTTCAGCAAGTTGCAATCATGAAATACAGAAATAAATAGTTTTTCAAAAACAAGGTCTAAATCATGTTTTATGCACTCTGTAAGAACCATTTTTGCTGTATACCTTAATCAGGATGATAGGAACACTGTTGACACTTTTCAGCAAGTTGCAATCATGTAATACAGAAATAAACAGTTTCTCAAAAACAAGGTCACTCTGTAAGTACCATGTTTGTTGAACTGCTTAATCAGGATGATAAGAACACTGTTGACACTTTTCAGCAAGTTGCAATGATGTAATAAAGAAATAAACAGTTTCTCAAAAACAAGGTCACTCTGTAAGTACCATTTTGCTGTACTGTTTAAACTCGATGAAAGGAACACTGTTAACACTTTTCAGCAAGTTGCAATCATGAAATACAGAAATAAAGAGTTTTTCAAAAACAAGGTCTAATTCATGTTTGAGTCACTCTGTAAGAACCATTTTGCTGTACTGTTTTAAGCTCGATGAAAGGAACATTGTTGACACTTTTCAGCAAGTTGCAATCATGAAATACAGAAATAAAGAGTTTTTCAAAAACAAGGTCTAATTCATGTTTGAGTTACTCTGTAAGAACCATTTTGCTGTACTGTTTAAGCTCGATGAAAGGAACATTGTTGACACTTTTCAGCAAGTTGCAATCATGTAATACAGAAATAAACAGTTTCTCAAAAACAAGGTCACTCTGTAAGTACCATGTTTGTTGAACTGCTTAATCAGGATGATAAGAAAACTGTTGACACTTTTCAGCAAGTTGCAATGATCTAATAAAGAAATAAACAGTTTCTCAAAAACAAGGTCACTCTGTAAGTACCATTTTGCTGTACTGTTTAAACTAGATGAATGGAACACTGTTAACACTTTTCAGCAAGTTGCAATCATGAAATACAGAAATAAAGAGTTTTTCAAAAACAAGGTCTAATTCATGTTTGAGTCACTCTGTAAGAACCATTTTGCTGTACTGTTTAAGCTCGATGAAAGGAACACTGTTGACACTTTTCAGCAAGTTGCAATCATGAAATACAGAAATAAATAGTTTTTCAAAAACAAGGTCTAAATCATGTTTGATGCACTCTGTAAGAACCATTTTTGCTGTATACCTTAATCAGGATGATAGGAACAATTTTGACACTTTTCAGCAAGTTGCAATCATGTAATACAGAAATAAACAGTTTCTCAAAAACAAGGTCACTCTGTAAGTACCATGTTTGTTGAACTGCTTAATCAGGATGATAAGAACACTGTTGACACTTTTCAGCAAGTTGCAATGATGTAATAAAGAAATAAACAGTTTCTCAAAAACAAGGTCACTCTGTAAGTACCATTTTGCTGTACTGTTTAAACTCGATGAAAGGAACACTGTTAACACTTTTCAGCAAGTTGCAATCATGAAATACAGAAATAAAGAGTTTTTCAAAAACAAGGTCTAATTCATGTTTGAGTCACTCTGTAAGAACCATTTTGCTGTACTGTTTAAGCTCGATGAAAGGAACATTGTTGACACTTTTCAGCAAGTTGCAATCATGTAATACAGAAATAAACAGTTTCTCAAAAACAAGGTCACTCTGTAAGTACCATGTTTGTTGAACTGCTTAATCAGGATGATAAGAACACTGTTGACACTTTTCAGCAAGTTGCAATGATGTAATAAAGAAATAAACAGTTTCTCAAAAACAAGGTCACTCTGTAAGTACCATTTTGCTGTACTGTTTAAACTCGATGAAAGGAACACTGTTAACACTTTTCAGCAAGATGCAATCATGAAATACAGAAATAAAAAGTTTTTCAAAAACAAGGTCTAAGTCATGTTTGAGTCACTCTGTAAGTACCATTTTGCTGTACTGTTTAAACTCGATGAAAGGAACACTGTTAACACTTTTCAGCAAGTTTCAATCATGAAATAAAGAAATAAATAGTTTTTCACAAACAAGGTCTAAATCATGTTTGATGCACTCTGTAAGAACCATTTTTGCTGTATACCTTAATCAGGATGATAGGAACACTGTTGACACTTTTCAGCAAGTTGCAATCATGTAATACAGAAATAAACAGTTTCTCAAAAACAAGGTCACTCTGTAAGTACCATGTTTGTTGAACTGCTTAATCAGGATGATAAGAACACTGTTGACACTTTTCAGCAAGTTGCAATGATGTAATAAAGAAATAAACAGTTTCTCAAAAACAAGGTCACTCTGTAAGTACCATTTTGCTGTACTGTTTAAACTCGATGAAAGGAACACTGTTAACACTTTTCAGCAAGTTGCAATCATGAAATACAGAAATAAAGAGTTTTTCAAAAACAAGGTCTAATTCATGTTTGAGTCACTCTGTAAGAACCATTTTGCTGTACTGTTTAAGCTCGATGAAAGGAACATTGTTGACACTTTTCAGCAAGTTGCAATCATGTAATACAGAAATAAACAGTTTCTCAAAAACAAGGTCACTCTGTAAGTACCATGTTTGTTGAACTGCTTAAACTCGATGAAAGGAACACTGTTAACACTTTTCAGCAAGTTGCAATCATGAAATACAGAAATAAAGAGTTTTTCAAAAACAAGGTCTAATTCATGTTTGAGTCACTCTGTAAGAACCATTTTGCTGTACTGTTTAAGCTCGATGAAAGGAACATTGTTGACACTTTTCAGCAAGTTGAAATCATGAAATACAGAAATAAAGAGTTTTTCAAAAACAAGGTCTAATTCATGTTTGAGTCACTCTGTAAGAACCATTTTGCTGTACTGTTTAAGCTCGATGAAAGGAACATTGTTGACACTTTTCAGCAAGTTGCAATCATGAAATACAGAAATAAAGAGTTTTTCAAAAACAAGGTCTAATTCATGTTTGAGTCACTCTGTAAGAACCATTTTGCTGTACTGTTTAAGCTCGATGAAAGGAACATTGTTGACACTTTTCAGCAAGTTGCAATCATGAAATACAGAAATAAAGAGTTTTTCAAAAACAAGGTCTAACTCATGTTTGAGTCACTCTGTAAGAACCATTTTGCTGTACTGTTTAAGCTCGATGAAAGGAACATTGTTGACACTTTTCAGCAAGTTGCAATCATGTAATACAGAAATAAACAGTTTCTCAAAAACAAGGTCACTCTGTAAGTACCATGTTTGTTGAACTGCTTAATCAGGATGATAAGAACACTGTTGACACTTTTCAGCAAGTTGCAATGATGTAATAAAGAAATAAACAGTTTCTCAAAAACAAGGTCACTCTGTAAGTACCATTTTGCTGTACTGTTTAAACTCGATGAAAGGAACACTGTTAACACTTTTCAGCAAGATGCAATCATGAAATACAGAAATAAAAAGTTTTTCAAAAACAAGGTCTAAGTCATGTTTGAGTCACTCTGTAAGTACCATTTTGCTGTACTGTTTAAACTCGATGAAAGGAACACTGTTAACACTTTTCAGCAAGTTTCAATCATGAAATAAAGAAATAAATAGTTTTTCACAAACAAGGTCTAAATCATGTTTGATGCACTCTGTAAGAACCATTTTTGCTGTATACCTTAATCAGGATGATAGGAACACTGTTGACACTTTTCAGCAAGTTGCAATCATGTAATACAGAAATAAACAGTTTCTCAAAAACAAGGTCACTCTGTAAGTACCATGTTTGTTGAACTGCTTAATCAGGATGATAAGAACACTGTTGACACTTTTCAGCAAGTTGCAATGATGTAATAAAGAAATAAACAGTTTCTCAAAAACAAGGTCACTCTGTAAGTACCATTTTGCTGTACTGTTTAAACTCGATGAAAGGAACACTGTTAACACTTTTCAGCAAGTTGCAATCATGAAATACAGAAATAAAGAGTTTTTCAAAAACAAGGTCTAATTCATGTTTGAGTCACTCTGTAAGAACCATTTTGCTGTACTGTTTAAGCTCGATGAAAGGAACATTGTTGACACTTTTCAGCAAGTTGCAATCATGTAATACAGAAATAAACAGTTTCTCAAAAACAAGGTCACTCTGTAAGTACCATGTTTGTTGAACTGCTTAAACTCGATGAAAGGAACACTGTTAACACTTTTCAGCAAGTTGCAATCATGAAATACAGAAATAAAGAGTTTTTCAAAAACAAGGTCTAATTCATGTTTGAGTCACTGGTAAGTACCATTTTGCTGTACTGTTTAAGCTCGATGAAAGGAACATTGTTGACACTTTTCAGCAAGTTGCAATCATGAAATACAGAAATAAAGAGTTTTTCAAAAACAAGGTCTAATTCATGTTTGAGTCACTCTGTAAGAACCATTTTGCTGTACTGTTTAAGCTCGATGAAAGGAACATTGTTGACACTTTTCAGCAAGTTGCAATCATGAAATACAGAAATAAAGAGTTTTTCAAAAACAAGGTCTAATTCATGTTTGAGTCACTCTGTAAGAACCATTTTGCTGTACTGTTTAAGCTCGATGAAAGGAACATTGTTGACACTTTTCAGCAAGTTGCAATCATGTAATACAGAAATAAACAGTTTCTCAAAAACAAGGTCACTCTGTAAGTACCATGTTTGTTGAACTGCTTAATCAGGATGATAAGAACACTGTTGACACTTTTCAGCAAGTTGCAATGATGTAATAAAGAAATAAACAGTTTCTCAAAAACAAGGTCACTCTGTAAGTACCATTTTGCTGTACTGTTTAAACTCGATGAAAGGAACACTGTTAACACTTTTCAGCAAGTTGCAATCATGAAATACAGAAATAAAGAGTTTTTCAAAAACAAGGTCTAATTCATGTTTGAGTCACTCTGTAAGAACCATTTTGCTGTACTGTTTAAGCTCGATGAAAGGAACATTGTTGACACTTTTCAGCAAGTTGCAATCATGAAATACAGAAATAAACAGTTTTTCAAAAACAAGGTCTAAGTCACGTTTGAGTCACTCTGTAAGTACCATTTTGCTATACTGTTTAAACTCGATGAAAGGAACACTGTTAACACTTTTCAGCAAGTTGCAATCATGAAATACAGAAATAAACAGTTTTTCAAAAACAAGGTCTAAGTCATGTTTGAGTCACTTTGTAAGTACCATTTTTGCTGTACTGTTTAAACTCGATGAAAGGAACACTGTTAACACTTTTCAGCAAGTTGCAATCATGAAATACAGAAATAAAGAGTTTTTCAAAAACAAGGTCTAATTCATGTTTGAGTCACTCTGTAAGAACCATTTTGCTGTACTGTTTAAGCTCGATGAAAGGAACATTGTTGACACTTTTCAGCAAGTTGCAATCATGAAATACAGAAATAAAGAGTTTTTCAAAAACAAGGTCTAAGTCATGTTTGAGTCACTTTTAAGTACCATTTTGCTGTACTGTTTAAACTCGATGAAAGGAACACTGTTAACACTTTTCAGCAAGTTGCAATCATGAAATACAGAAATAAAGAGTTTTTCAAAAACAAGGTCTAATTCATGTTTGAGTCACTGGTAAGTACCATTTTGCTGTACTGTTTAAGCTCGATGAAAGGAACATTGTTGACACTTTTCAGCAAGTTGCAATCATGAAATACAGAAATAAAGAGTTTTTCAAAAACAAGGTCTAATTCATGTTTGAGTCACTCTGTAAGAACCATTTTGCTGTACTGTTTAAGCTCGATGAAAGGAACATTGTTGACACTTTTCAGCAAGTTGCAATCATGAAATACAGAAATAAAGAGTTTTTCAAAAACAAGGTCTAATTCATGTTTGAGTCACTCTGTAAGAACCATTTTGCTGTACTGTTTAAGCTCGATGAAAGGAACATTGTTGACACTTTTCAGCAAGTTGCAATCATGTAATACAGAAATAAACAGTTTCTCAAAAACAAGGTCACTCTGTAAGTACCATGTTTGTTGAACTGCTTAAACTCGATGAAAGGAACACTGTTAACACTTTTCAGCAAGTTGCAATCATGAAATACAGAAATAAATAGTTTTTCAAAAACAAGGTCTAAATCATGTTTGATGCACTCTGTAAGAACCATTTTTGCTGTATACCTTAATCAGGATGATAGGAACACTGTTGACACTTTTCAGCAAGTTGCAATCATGAAATACAGAAATAAAGAGTTTTTCAAAAACAAGGTCTAATTCATGTTTGAGTCACTCTGTAAGAACCATTTTGCTGTACTGTTTAAGCTCGATGAAAGGAACATTGTTGACACTTTTCAGCAAGTTGCAATCATGAAATACAGAAATAAACAGTTTTTCAAAAACAAGGTCTAATTCATATTTGAGTCACTCTGTAAGAACCATTTTGCTGTACTGTTTAAGCTCGATGAAAGGAACATTGTTGACACTTTTCAGCAAGTTGCAATCATGTAATACAGAAATAAACAGTTTCTCAAAAACAAGGTCACTCTGTAAGTACCATGTTTGTTGAACTGCTTAATTAGGATGATAAGAACACTGTTGACACTTTTCAGCAAGTTGCAATGATGTAATAAAGAAATAAACAGTTTCTCAAAAACAAGGTCACTCTGTAAGTACCATTTTGCTGTACTGTTTAAACTCGATGAAAGGAACACTGTTAACACTTTTCAGCAAGTTGCAATCATGAAATACAGAAATAAAGAGTTTTTCAAAAACAAGGTCTAATTCATGTTTGAGTCACTCTGTAAGAACCATTTTGCTGTACTGTTTAAGCTCGATGAAAGGAACATTGTTGACACTTTTCAGCAAGTTGCAATCATGAAATACAGAAATAAACAGTTTTTCAAAAACAAGGTCTAATTCATGTTTGAGTCACTCTGTAAGAACCATTTTGCTGTACTGTTTAAGCTCGATGAAAGGAACATTGTTGACACTTTTCAGCAAGTTGCAATCATGAAATACAGAAATAAACAGTTTTTCAAAAACAAGGTCTAAGTCATGTTTGAGTCAATCTGTAAGTACCATTTTTGCTGTACTGTTTAAACTCGATGAAAGGAACACTGTTAACACTTTTCAGCAAGTTGCAATCATGAAATAAATAAATAAATAGTTTTTCACAAACAAGGTCTAAATCATGTTTGATGCACTCTGTAAGAACCATTTTTGCTGTATACCTTAATCAGGATGATAGGAACACTGTTGACACTTTTCAGCAAGTTGCAATCATGTAATACAGAAATAAACAGTTTCTCAAAAACAAGGTCACTCTGTAAGTACCATGTTTGTTGAACTGCTTAATCAGGATGATAAGAAAACTGTTGACACTTTTCAGCAAGTTGCAATGATGTAATAAAGAAATAAACAGTTTCTCAAAAACAAGGTCACTCTGTAAGTACCATTTTGCTGTACTGTTTAAACTCGATGAATGGAACACTGTTAACACTTTTTAGCAAGTTGCAATCATGAAATACAGAAATAAAGAGTTTTTCAAAAACAAGGTCTAATTCATGTTTGAGTCACTCTGTAAGAACCATTTTGCTGTACTGTTTAAGCTCGATGAAAGGAACACTGTTGACACTTTTCAGCAAGTTGCAATCATGAAATACAGAAATAAATAGTTTTTCAAAAACAAGGTCTAAATCATGTTTTATGCACTCTGTAAGAACCATTTTTGCTGTATACCTTAATCAGGATGATAGGAACACTGTTGACACTTTTCAGCAAGTTGCAATCATGTAATACAGAAATAAACAGTTTCTCAAAAACAAGGTCACTCTGTAAGTACCATGTTTGTTGAACTGCTTAATCAGGATGATAAGAACACTGTTGACACTTTTCAGCAAGTTGCAATGATGTAATAAAGAAATAAACAGTTTCTCAAAAACAAGGTCACTCTGTAAGTACCATTTTGCTGTACTGTTTAAACTCGATGAAAGGAACACTGTTAACACTTTTCAGCAAGTTGCAATCATGAAATACAGAAATAAAGAGTTTTTCAAAAACAAGGTCTAATTCATGTTTGAGTCACTCTGTAAGAACCATTTTGCTGTACTGTTTTAAGCTCGATGAAAGGAACATTGTTGACACTTTTCAGCAAGTTGCAATCATGAAATACAGAAATAAAGAGTTTTTCAAAAACAAGGTCTAATTCATGTTTGAGTTACTCTGTAAGAACCATTTTGCTGTACTGTTTAAGCTCGATGAAAGGAACATTGTTGACACTTTTCAGCAAGTTGCAATCATGTAATACAGAAATAAACAGTTTCTCAAAAACAAGGTCACTCTGTAAGTACCATGTTTGTTGAACTGCTTAATCAGGATGATAAGAAAACTGTTGACACTTTTCAGCAAGTTGCAATGATCTAATAAAGAAATAAACAGTTTCTCAAAAACAAGGTCACTCTGTAAGTACCATTTTGCTGTACTGTTTAAACTAGATGAATGGAACACTGTTAACACTTTTCAGCAAGTTGCAATCATGAAATACAGAAATAAAGAGTTTTTCAAAAACAAGGTCTAATTCATGTTTGAGTCACTCTGTAAGAACCATTTTGCTGTACTGTTTAAGCTCGATGAAAGGAACACTGTTGACACTTTTCAGCAAGTTGCAATCATGAAATACAGAAATAAATAGTTTTTCAAAAACAAGGTCTAAATCATGTTTGATGCACTCTGTAAGAACCATTTTTGCTGTATACCTTAATCAGGATGATAGGAACAATTTTGACACTTTTCAGCAAGTTGCAATCATGTAATACAGAAATAAACAGTTTCTCAAAAACAAGGTCACTCTGTAAGTACCATGTTTGTTGAACTGCTTAATCAGGATGATAAGAACACTGTTGACACTTTTCAGCAAGTTGCAATGATGTAATAAAGAAATAAACAGTTTCTCAAAAACAAGGTCACTCTGTAAGTACCATTTTGCTGTACTGTTTAAACTCGATGAAAGGAACACTGTTAACACTTTTCAGCAAGTTGCAATCATGAAATACAGAAATAAAGAGTTTTTCAAAAACAAGGTCTAATTCATGTTTGAGTCACTCTGTAAGAACCATTTTGCTGTACTGTTTAAGCTCGATGAAAGGAACATTGTTGACACTTTTCAGCAAGTTGCAATCATGTAATACAGAAATAAACAGTTTCTCAAAAACAAGGTCACTCTGTAAGTACCATGTTTGTTGAACTGCTTAATCAGGATGATAAGAACACTGTTGACACTTTTCAGCAAGTTGCAATGATGTAATAAAGAAATAAACAGTTTCTCAAAAACAAGGTCACTCTGTAAGTACCATTTTGCTGTACTGTTTAAACTCGATGAAAGGAACACTGTTAACACTTTTCAGCAAGATGCAATCATGAAATACAGAAATAAAAAGTTTTTCAAAAACAAGGTCTAAGTCATGTTTGAGTCACTCTGTAAGTACCATTTTGCTGTACTGTTTAAACTCGATGAAAGGAACACTGTTAACACTTTTCAGCAAGTTTCAATCATGAAATAAAGAAATAAATAGTTTTTCACAAACAAGGTCTAAATCATGTTTGATGCACTCTGTAAGAACCATTTTTGCTGTATACCTTAATCAGGATGATAGGAACACTGTTGACACTTTTCAGCAAGTTGCAATCATGTAATACAGAAATAAACAGTTTCTCAAAAACAAGGTCACTCTGTAAGTACCATGTTTGTTGAACTGCTTAATCAGGATGATAAGAACACTGTTGACACTTTTCAGCAAGTTGCAATGATGTAATAAAGAAATAAACAGTTTCTCAAAAACAAGGTCACTCTGTAAGTACCATTTTGCTGTACTGTTTAAACTCGATGAAAGGAACACTGTTAACACTTTTCAGCAAGTTGCAATCATGAAATACAGAAATAAAGAGTTTTTCAAAAACAAGGTCTAATTCATGTTTGAGTCACTCTGTAAGAACCATTTTGCTGTACTGTTTAAGCTCGATGAAAGGAACATTGTTGACACTTTTCAGCAAGTTGCAATCATGTAATACAGAAATAAACAGTTTCTCAAAAACAAGGTCACTCTGTAAGTACCATGTTTGTTGAACTGCTTAAACTCGATGAAAGGAACACTGTTAACACTTTTCAGCAAGTTGCAATCATGAAATACAGAAATAAAGAGTTTTTCAAAAACAAGGTCTAATTCATGTTTGAGTCACTCTGTAAGAACCATTTTGCTGTACTGTTTAAGCTCGATGAAAGGAACATTGTTGACACTTTTCAGCAAGTTGAAATCATGAAATACAGAAATAAAGAGTTTTTCAAAAACAAGGTCTAATTCATGTTTGAGTCACTCTGTAAGAACCATTTTGCTGTACTGTTTAAGCTCGATGAAAGGAACATTGTTGACACTTTTCAGCAAGTTGCAATCATGAAATACAGAAATAAAGAGTTTTTCAAAAACAAGGTCTAATTCATGTTTGAGTCACTCTGTAAGAACCATTTTGCTGTACTGTTTAAGCTCGATGAAAGGAACATTGTTGACACTTTTCAGCAAGTTGCAATCATGAAATACAGAAATAAAGAGTTTTTCAAAAACAAGGTCTAACTCATGTTTGAGTCACTCTGTAAGAACCATTTTGCTGTACTGTTTAAGCTCGATGAAAGGAACATTGTTGACACTTTTCAGCAAGTTGCAATCATGTAATACAGAAATAAACAGTTTCTCAAAAACAAGGTCACTCTGTAAGTACCATGTTTGTTGAACTGCTTAATCAGGATGATAAGAACACTGTTGACACTTTTCAGCAAGTTGCAATGATGTAATAAAGAAATAAACAGTTTCTCAAAAACAAGGTCACTCTGTAAGTACCATTTTGCTGTACTGTTTAAACTCGATGAAAGGAACACTGTTAACACTTTTCAGCAAGATGCAATCATGAAATACAGAAATAAAAAGTTTTTCAAAAACAAGGTCTAAGTCATGTTTGAGTCACTCTGTAAGTACCATTTTGCTGTACTGTTTAAACTCGATGAAAGGAACACTGTTAACACTTTTCAGCAAGTTTCAATCATGAAATAAAGAAATAAATAGTTTTTCACAAACAAGGTCTAAATCATGTTTGATGCACTCTGTAAGAACCATTTTTGCTGTATACCTTAATCAGGATGATAGGAACACTGTTGACACTTTTCAGCAAGTTGCAATCATGTAATACAGAAATAAACAGTTTCTCAAAAACAAGGTCACTCTGTAAGTACCATGTTTGTTGAACTGCTTAATCAGGATGATAAGAACACTGTTGACACTTTTCAGCAAGTTGCAATGATGTAATAAAGAAATAAACAGTTTCTCAAAAACAAGGTCACTCTGTAAGTACCATTTTGCTGTACTGTTTAAACTCGATGAAAGGAACACTGTTAACACTTTTCAGCAAGTTGCAATCATGAAATACAGAAATAAAGAGTTTTTCAAAAACAAGGTCTAATTCATGTTTGAGTCACTCTGTAAGAACCATTTTGCTGTACTGTTTAAGCTCGATGAAAGGAACATTGTTGACACTTTTCAGCAAGTTGCAATCATGTAATACAGAAATAAACAGTTTCTCAAAAACAAGGTCACTCTGTAAGTACCATGTTTGTTGAACTGCTTAAACTCGATGAAAGGAACACTGTTAACACTTTTCAGCAAGTTGCAATCATGAAATACAGAAATAAAGAGTTTTTCAAAAACAAGGTCTAATTCATGTTTGAGTCACTGGTAAGTACCATTTTGCTGTACTGTTTAAGCTCGATGAAAGGAACATTGTTGACACTTTTCAGCAAGTTGCAATCATGAAATACAGAAATAAAGAGTTTTTCAAAAACAAGGTCTAATTCATGTTTGAGTCACTCTGTAAGAACCATTTTGCTGTACTGTTTAAGCTCGATGAAAGGAACATTGTTGACACTTTTCAGCAAGTTGCAATCATGAAATACAGAAATAAAGAGTTTTTCAAAAACAAGGTCTAATTCATGTTTGAGTCACTCTGTAAGAACCATTTTGCTGTACTGTTTAAGCTCGATGAAAGGAACATTGTTGACACTTTTCAGCAAGTTGCAATCATGTAATACAGAAATAAACAGTTTCTCAAAAACAAGGTCACTCTGTAAGTACCATGTTTGTTGAACTGCTTAATCAGGATGATAAGAACACTGTTGACACTTTTCAGCAAGTTGCAATGATGTAATAAAGAAATAAACAGTTTCTCAAAAACAAGGTCACTCTGTAAGTACCATTTTGCTGTACTGTTTAAACTCGATGAAAGGAACACTGTTAACACTTTTCAGCAAGTTGCAATCATGAAATACAGAAATAAAGAGTTTTTCAAAAACAAGGTCTAATTCATGTTTGAGTCACTCTGTAAGAACCATTTTGCTGTACTGTTTAAGCTCGATGAAAGGAACATTGTTGACACTTTTCAGCAAGTTGCAATCATGAAATACAGAAATAAACAGTTTTTCAAAAACAAGGTCTAAGTCACGTTTGAGTCACTCTGTAAGTACCATTTTGCTATACTGTTTAAACTCGATGAAAGGAACACTGTTAACACTTTTCAGCAAGTTGCAATCATGAAATACAGAAATAAACAGTTTTTCAAAAACAAGGTCTAAGTCATGTTTGAGTCACTTTGTAAGTACCATTTTTGCTGTACTGTTTAAACTCGATGAAAGGAACACTGTTAACACTTTTCAGCAAGTTGCAATCATGAAATACAGAAATAAAGAGTTTTTCAAAAACAAGGTCTAATTCATGTTTGAGTCACTCTGTAAGAACCATTTTGCTGTACTGTTTAAGCTCGATGAAAGGAACATTGTTGACACTTTTCAGCAAGTTGCAATCATGAAATACAGAAATAAAGAGTTTTTCAAAAACAAGGTCTAAGTCATGTTTGAGTCACTTTTAAGTACCATTTTGCTGTACTGTTTAAACTCGATGAAAGGAACACTGTTAACACTTTTCAGCAAGTTGCAATCATGAAATACAGAAATAAAGAGTTTTTCAAAAACAAGGTCTAATTCATGTTTGAGTCACTCTGTAAGAACCATTTTGCTGTACTGTTTAAGCTCGATGAAAGGAACACTGTTAACACTTTTCAGCAAGTTGCAATCATGAAATACAGAAATAAAGAGTTTTTCAAAAACAAGGTCTAAGTCATGTTTGAGTCAATCTGTAAGTACCATTTTTGCTGTACTGTTTAAACTCGATGAAAGGAACATTGTTAACACTTTTCAGCAAGTTGCAATCATGAAATACAGAAATAAAGAGTTTTTCAAAAACAAGGTCTAATTCATGTTTGAGTCATTGTAAGTACCATTTTGCTGTACTGTTTAAGCTCGATGAAAGGAACATTGTTGACACTTTTCAGCAAGTTGCAATCATTTAATACAGAAATAAAAAGTTTCTCAAAAACAAGGTCACTCTGTAAGTACCATGTTTGTCGAACTGCTTAATCAGGATGATAAGAACACTGTTGACACTTTTCAGCAAGTTGCAATCATGAAATACAGAAATAAACAGTTTTTCAAAAACAAGGTCTAAGTCACGTTTGAGTCACTCTGTAAGTACCATTTTGCTGTACTGTTTAAAGTCGATGAAAGGAACACTGTTAACACTTTTCAGCAAGTTGCAATCATGAAATACAGAAATAAACAGTTTTTCAAAAACAAGGTCTAAGTCATGTTTGAGTCACTTTGTAAGTACCATTTTTGCTGTACTGTTTAAACTCGATGAAAGGAACACTGTTAACACTTTTCAGCAAGTTGCAATCATGAAATACAGAAATAAAGAGTTTTTCAAAAACAAGGTCTAATTCATGTTTGAGTCACTCTGTAAGAACCATTTTGCTGTACTGTTTAAGCTCGATGAAAGGAACATTGTTGACACTTTTCAGCAAGTTGCAATCATGAAATACAGAAATAAACAGTTTTTCAAAAACAGGGTCTAAGTCATGTTTGAGTCAATCTGTAAGTACCATTTTTGCTGTACTGTTTAAACTCGATGAAAGGAACACTGTTAACACTTTTCAGCAAGTTGCAATCATGAAATACAGAAATAAAGAGTTTTTCAAAAACAAGGTCTAATTCATGTTTGAGTCATTGTAAGTACCATTTTGCTGTACTGTTTAAGCTCGATGAAAGGAACATTGTTGACACTTTTCAGCAAGTTGCAATCATTTAATACAGAAATAAAAAGTTTCTCAAAAACAAGGTCACTCTGTAAGTACCATGTTTGTCGAACTGCTTAATCAGGATGATAAGAACACTGTTGACACTTTTCAGCAAGTTGCAATCATGAAATACAGAAATAAACAGTTTTTCAAAAACAAGGTCTAAGTCACGTTTGAGTCACTCTGTAAGTACCATTTTGCTATACTGTTTAAACTCGATGAAAGGAACACTGTTAACACTTTTCAGCAAGTTGCAATCATGAAATACAGAAATAAAGAGTTTTTCAAAAACAAGGTCTAATTCATGTTTGAGTCACTGGTAAGTACCATTTTGCTGTACTGTTTAAGCTCGATGAAAGGAACATTGTTGACACTTTTCAGCAAGTTGCAATCATGAAATACAGAAATAAAGAGTTTTTCAAAAACAAGGTCTAATTCATGTTTGAGTCACTCTGTAAGAACCATTTTGCTGTACTGTTTAAGCTCGATGAAAGGAACATTGTTGACACTTTTCAGCAAGTTGCAATCATGAAATACAGAAATAAAGAGTTTTTCAAAAACAAGGTCTAATTCATGTTTGAGTCACTCTGTAAGAACCATTTTGCTGTACTGTTTAAGCTCGATGAAAGGAACATTGTTGACACTTTTCAGCAAGTTGCAATCATGTAATACAGAAATAAACAGTTTCTCAAAAACAAGGTCACTCTGTAAGTACCATGTTTGTTGAACTGCTTAATCAGGATGATAAGAACACTGTTGACACTTTTCAGCAAGTTGCAATGATGTAATAAAGAAATAAACAGTTTCTCAAAAACAAGGTCACTCTGTAAGTACCATTTTGCTGTACTGTTTAAACTCGATGAAAGGAACACTGTTAACACTTTTCAGCAAGTTGCAATCATGAAATACAGAAATAAAGAGTTTTTCAAAAACAAGGTCTAATTCATGTTTGAGTCACTCTGTAAGAACCATTTTGCTGTACTGTTTAAGCTCGATGAAAGGAACATTGTTGACACTTTTCAGCAAGTTGCAATCATGAAATACAGAAATAAACAGTTTTTCAAAAACAAGGTCTAAGTCACGTTTGAGTCACTCTGTAAGTACCATTTTGCTATACTGTTTAAACTCGATGAAAGGAACACTGTTAACACTTTTCAGCAAGTTGCAATCATGAAATACAGAAATAAACAGTTTTTCAAAAACAAGGTCTAAGTCATGTTTGAGTCACTTTGTAAGTACCATTTTTGCTGTACTGTTTAAACTCGATGAAAGGAACACTGTTAACACTTTTCAGCAAGTTGCAATCATGAAATACAGAAATAAAGAGTTTTTCAAAAACAAGGTCTAATTCATGTTTGAGTCACTCTGTAAGAACCATTTTGCTGTACTGTTTAAGCTCGATGAAAGGAACATTGTTGACACTTTTCAGCAAGTTGCAATCATGAAATACAGAAATAAAGAGTTTTTCAAAAACAAGGTCTAAGTCATGTTTGAGTCACTTTTAAGTACCATTTTGCTGTACTGTTTAAACTCGATGAAAGGAACACTGTTAACACTTTTCAGCAAGTTGCAATCATGAAATACAGAAATAAAGAGTTTTTCAAAAACAAGGTCTAATTCATGTTTGAGTCACTCTGTAAGAACCATTTTGCTGTACTGTTTAAGCTCGATGAAAGGAACACTGTTAACACTTTTCAGCAAGTTGCAATCATGAAATACAGAAATAAAGAGTTTTTCAAAAACAAGGTCTAAGTCATGTTTGAGTCAATCTGTAAGTACCATTTTTGCTGTACTGTTTAAACTCGATGAAAGGAACATTGTTAACACTTTTCAGCAAGTTGCAATCATGAAATACAGAAATAAAGAGTTTTTCAAAAACAAGGTCTAATTCATGTTTGAGTCATTGTAAGTACCATTTTGCTGTACTGTTTAAGCTCGATGAAAGGAACATTGTTGACACTTTTCAGCAAGTTGCAATCATTTAATACAGAAATAAAAAGTTTCTCAAAAACAAGGTCACTCTGTAAGTACCATGTATGTCGAACTGCTTAATCAGGATGATAAGAACACTGTTGACACTTTTCAGCAAGTTGCAATCATGAAATACAGAAATAAACAGTTTTTCAAAAACAAGGTCTAAGTCACGTTTGAGTCACTCTGTAAGTACCATTTTGCTGTACTGTTTAAAGTCGATGAAAGGAACACTGTTAACACTTTTCAGCAAGTTGCAATCATGAAATACAGAAATAAACAGTTTCTCAAAAACAAGGTCACTCTGTAAGTACCATTTTGCTGTACTGTTTAAACTCGATGAAAGGAACACTGTTAACACTTTTCAGCAAGTTGCAATCATGAAAATACAGAAATAAAGAGTTTTTCAAAAACAAGGTCTAATTCATGTTTGAGTCACTCTGTAAGAACCATTTTGCTGTACTGTTTAAGCTCGATGAAAGGAACATTGTTGACACTTTTCAGCAAGTTGCAATCATGAAATACAGAAATAAAGAGTTTTTCAAAAACAAGGTCTAATTCATGTTTGAGTCACTCTGTAAGAACCATTTTGCTGTACTGTTTAAGCTCGATGAAAGGAACATTGTTGACACTTTTCAGCAAGTTGCAATCATGTAATACAGAAATAAACAGTTTCTCAAAAACAAGGTCACTCTGTAAGTACCATGTTTGTTGAACTGCTTAATCAGGATGATAAGAACACTGTTGACACTTTTCAGCAAGTTGCAATGATGTAATAAAGAAATAAACAGTTTCTCAAAAACAAGGTCACTCTGTAAGTACCATTTTGCTGTACTGTTTAAACTCGATGAAAGGAACACTGTTAACACTTTTCAGCAAGATGCAATCATGAAATACAGAAATAAAAAGTTTTTCAAAAACAAGGTCTAAGTCATGTTTGAGTCACTCTGTAAGTACCATTTTGCTGTACTGTTTAAACTCGATGAAAGGAACACTGTTAACACTTTTCAGCAAGTTGCAATCATGAAATACAGAAATAAAGAGTTTTTCAAAAACAAGGTCTAATTCATGTTTGAGTCACTCTGTAAGAACCATTTTGCTGTACTGTTTAATCTCGATGAAAGGAACACTGTTGACACTTTTCAGCAAGTTGCAATCATGAAATACAGAAATAAATAGTTTTTCAAAAACAAGGTCTAAATCATGTTTGATGCACTCTGTAAGAACCATTTTTGCTGTATACCTTAATCAGGATGATAGGAACACTGTTGACACTTTTCAGCAAGTTGCAATCATGTAATACAGAAATAAACAGTTTCTCAAAAACAAGGTCACTCTGTAAGTACCATGTTTGTTGAACTGCTTAATCAGGATGATAAGAACACTGTTGACACTTTTCAGCAAGTTGCAATGATGTAATAAAGAAATAAACAGTTTCTCAAAAACAAGGTCACTCTGTAAGTACCATTTTGCTGTACTGTTTAAACTCGATGAAAGGAACACTGTTAACACTTTTCAGCAAGTTGCAATCATGAAATACAGAAATAAAGAGTTTTTCAAAAACAAGGTCTAATTCATGTTTGAGTCACTCTGTAAGAACCATTTTGCTGTACTGTTTAAGCTCGATGAAAGGAACATTGTTGACACTTTTCAGCAAGTTGCAATCATGAAATACAGAAATAAAGAGTTTTTCAAAAACAAGGTCTAATTCATGTTTGAGTCACTCTGTAAGAACCATTTTGCTGTACTGTTTAAGCTCGATGAAAGGAACATTGTTGACACTTTTCAGCAAGTTGCAATCCTGTAATACAGAAATAAACAGTTTCTCAAAAACAAGGTCACTCTGTAAGTACCATGTTTGTTGAACTGCTTAATCAGGATGATAAGAACACTGTTGACACTTTTCAGCAAGTTGCAATGATGTAATAAAGAAATAAACAGTTTCTCAAAAACAAGGTCACTCTGTAAGTACCATTTTGCTGTACTGTTTAAACTCGATGAAAGGAACACTGTTAACACTTTTCAGCAAGTTGCAATCATGAAATACAGAAATAAAGAGTTTTTCAAAAACAAGGTCTAATTCATGTTTGAGTCACTGTAAGAACCATTTTGCTGTACTGTTTAAGCTCGATGAAAGGAACATTGTTGACACTTTTCAGCAAGTTGCAATCATGAAATACAGAAATAAACAGTTTTTCAAAAACAAGGTCTAATTCATGTTTGAGTCACTCTGTAAGAACCATTTTGCTGTACTGTTTAAGCTCGATGAAAGGAACATTGTTGACACTTTTCAGCAAGTTGCAATCATGAAATACAGAAATAAACAGTTTTTCAAAAACAAGGTCTAAGTCATGTTTGAGTCAATCTGTAAGTACCATTTTTGCTGTACTGTTTAAACTCGATGAAAGGAACACTGTTAACACTTTTCAGCAAGTTGCAATCATGAAATAAAGAAATAAATAGTTTTTCACAAACAAGGTCTAAATCATGTTTGATGCACTCTGTAAGAACCATTTTTGCTGTATACCTTAATCAGGATGATAGGAACACTGTTGACACTTTTCAGCAAGTTGCAATCATGTA
Organism: Salmo salar; assembly: GCF_965601325.2. Classification (NCBI taxonomy): domain Eukaryota; kingdom Metazoa; phylum Chordata; class Actinopteri; order Salmoniformes; family Salmonidae; genus Salmo; species Salmo salar. Next base: position 42,102,384 of record NC_138293.1, read on the forward strand.
ATACAGAAATAAACAGTTTCTCAAAAACAAGGTCACTCTGTAAGTACCATGTTTGTTGAACTGCTTAATCAGGATGATAAGAAAACTGTTGACACTTTTCAGCAAGTTGCAATGATGTAATAAAGAAATAAACAGTTTCTCAAAAACAAGGTCACTCTGTAAGTACCATTTTGCTGTACTGTTTAAACTCGATGAATGGAACACTGTTAACACTTTTTAGCAAGTTGCAATCATGAAATACAGAAATAAAGAGTTTTTCAAAAACAAGGTCTAATTCATGTTTGAGTCACTCTGTAAGAACCATTTTGCTGTACTGTTTAAGCTCGATGAAAGGAACACTGTTGACACTTTTCAGCAAGTTGCAATCATGAAATACAGAAATAAATAGTTTTTCAAAAACAAGGTCTAAATCATGTTTGATGCACTCTGTAAGAACCATTTTTGCTGTATACCTTAATCAGGATGATAGGAACACTGCTGACACTTTTCAGCAAGTTGCAATCATGAAATACAGAAATAAAGAGTTTTTCAAAAACAAGGTCTAATTCATGTTTGAGTCACTCTGTAAGAACCATTTTGCTGTACTGTTTAAGCTCGATGAAAGGAACATTGTTGACACTTTTCAGCAAGTTGCAATCATGAAATACAGAAATAAACAGTTTTTCAAAAACAAGGTCTAATTCATGTTTGAGTCACTCTGTAAGAACCATTTTGCTGTACTGTTTAAGCTCGATGAAAGGAACATTGTTGACACTTTTCAGCAAGTTGCAATCATGTAATACAGAAATAAACAGTTTCTCAAAAACAAGGTCACTCTGTAAGTACCATGTTTGTTGAACTGCTTAATTAGGATGATAAGAACACTGTTGACACTTTTCAGCAAGTTGCAATGATGTAATAAAGAAATAAACAGTTTCTCAAAAACAAGGTCACTCTGTAAGTACCATTTTGCTGTACTGTTTAAACTCGATGAAAGGAACACTGTTAACACTTTTCAGCAAGTTGCAATCATGAAATACAGAAATAAAGAGTTTTTCAAAAACAAGGTCTAATTCATGTTTGAGTCACTCTGTAAGAACCATTTTGCTGTACTGTTTAAGCTCGATGAAAGGAACATTGTTGACACTTTTCAGCAAGTTGCAATCATGAAATACAGAAATAAACAGTTTTTCAAAAACAAGGTCTAATTCATGTTTGAGTCACTCTGTAAGAACCATTTTGCTGTACTGTTTAAGCTCGATGAAAGGAACATTGTTGACACTTTTCAGCAAGTTGCAATCATGAAATACAGAAATAAACAGTTTTTCAAAAACAAGGTCTAAGTCATGTTTGAGTCAATCTGTAAGTACCATTTTTGCTGTACTGTTTAAACTCGATGAAAGGAACACTGTTAACACTTTTCAGCAAGTTGCAATCATGAAATAAATAAATAAATAGTTTTTCACAAACAAGGTCTAAATCATGTTTGATGCACTCTGTAAGAACCATTTTTGCTGTATACCTTAATCAGGATGATAGGAACACTGTTGACACTTTTCAGCAAGTTGCAATCATGTAATACAGAAATAAACAGTTTCTCAAAAACAAGGTCACTCTGTAAGTACCATGTTTGTTGAACTGCTTAATCAGGATGATAAGAACACTGTTGACACTTTTCAGCAAGTTGCAATGATGTAATAAAGAAATAAACAGTTTCTCAAAAACAAGGTCACTCTGTAAGTACCATTTTGCTGTACTGTTTAAACTCGATGAAAGGAACACTGTTAACACTTTTCAGCAAGTTGCAATCATGAAATACAGAAATAAAGAGTTTTTCAAAAACAAGGTCTAATTCATGTTTGAGTCACTCTGTAAGAACCATTTTGCTGTACTGTTTAAGCTCGATGAAAGGAACATTGTTGACACTTTTCAGCAAGTTGCAATCATGAAATACAGAAATAAAGAGTTTTTCAAAAACAAGGTCTAATTCATGTTTGAGTTACTCTGTAAGAACCATTTTGCTGTACTGTTTAAGCTCGATGAAAGGAACATTGTTGACACTTTTCAGCAAGTTGCAATCATGTAATACAGAAATAAACAGTTTCTCAAAAACAAGGTCACTCTGTAAGTACCATGTTTGTTGAACTGCTTAATCAGGATGATAAGAAAACTGTTGACACTTTTCAGCAAGTTGCAATGATCTAATAAAGAAATAAACAGTTTCTCAAAAACAAGGTCACTCTGTAAGTACCATTTTGCTGTACTGTTTAAACTAGATGAATGGAACACTGTTAACACTTTTCAGCAAGTTGCAATCATGAAATACAGAAATAAAGAGTTTTTCAAAAACAAGGTCTAATTCATGTTTGAGTCACTCTGTAAGAACCATTTTGCTGTACTGTTTAAGCTCGATGAAAGGAACACTGTTGACACTTTTCAGCAAGTTGCAATCATGAAATACAGAAATAAATAGTTTTTCAAAAACAAGGTCTAAATCATGTTTGATGCACTCTGTAAGAACCATTTTTGCTGTATACCTTAATCAGGATGATAGGAACAATTTTGACACTTTTCAGCAAGTTGCAATCATGTAATACAGAAATAAACAGTTTCTCAAAAACAAGGTCACTCTGTAAGTACCATGTTTGTTGAACTGCTTAATCAGGATGATAAGAACACTGTTGACACTTTTCAGCAAGTTGCAATGATGTAATAAAGAAATAAACAGTTTCTCAAAAACAAGGTCACTCTGTAAGTACCATTTTGCTGTACTGTTTAAACTCGATGAAAGGAACACTGTTAACACTTTTCAGCAAGATGCAATCATGAAATACAGAAATAAAAAGTTTTTCAAAAACAAGGTCTAAGTCATGTTTGAGTCACTCTGTAAGTACCATTTTGCTGTACTGTTTAAACTCGATGAAAGGAACACTGTTAACACTTTTCAGCAAGTTGCAATCATGAAATACAGAAATAAAGAGTTTTTCAAAAACAAGGTCTAATTCATGTTTGAGTCACTCTGTAAGAACCATTTTGCTGTACTGTTTAAGCTCGATGAAAGGAACATTGTTGACACTTTTCAGCAAGTTGCAATCATGTAATACAGAAATAAACAGTTTCTCAAAAACAAGGTCACTCTGTAAGTACCATGTTTGTTGAACTGCTTAATCAGGATGATAAGAACACTGTTGACACTTTTCAGCAAGTTGCAATGATGTAATAAAGAAATAAACAGTTTCTCAAAAACAAGGTCACTCTGTAAGTACCATTTTGCTGTACTGTTTAAACTCGATGAAAGGAACACTGTTAACACTTTTCAGCAAGATGCAATCATGAAATACAGAAATAAAAAGTTTTTCAAAAACAAGGTCTAAGTCATGTTTGAGTCACTCTGTAAGTACCATTTTGCTGTACTGTTTAAACTCGATGAAAGGAACACTGTTAACACTTTTCAGCAAGTTTCAATCATGAAATAAAGAAATAAATAGTTTTTCACAAACAAGGTCTAAATCATGTTTGATGCCTTCTGTAAGAACCATTTTTGCTGTATACCTTAATCAGGATGATAGGAACACTGTTGACACTTTTCAGCAAGTTGCAATCATGTAATACAGAAATAAACAGTTTCTCAAAAACAAGGTCACTCTGTAAGTACAATGTTTGTTGAACTGCTTAATCAGGATGATAAGAACACTGTTGACACTTTTCAGCAAGTTGCAATGATGTAATAAAGAAATAAACAGTTTCTCAAAAACAAGGTCACTCTGTAAGTACCATTTTGCTGTACTGTTTAAACTCGATGAAAGGAACACTGTTAACACTTTTCAGCAAGTTGCAATCATGAAATACAGAAATAAAGAGTTTTTCAAAAACAAGGTCTAAATCATGTTTTATGCACTCTGTAAGAACCATTTTTGCTGTATACCTTAATCAGGATGATAGGAACACTGTTGACACTTTTCAGCAAGTTGCAATCATGTAATACAGAAATAAACAGTTTCTCAAAAACAAGGTCACTCTGTAAGTACCATGTTTGTTGAACTGCTTAATCAGGATGATAAGAACACTGTTGACACTTTTCAGCAAGTTGCAATGATGTAATAAAGAAATAAACAGTTTCTCAAAAACAAGGTCACTCTGTAAGTACCATTTTGCTGTACTGTTTAAACTCGATGAAAGGAACACTGTTAACACTTTTCAGCAAGTTGCAATCATGAAATACAGAAATAAAGAGTTTTTCAAAAACAAGGTCTAATTCATGTTTGAGTCACTCTGTAAGAACCATTTTGCTGTACTGTTTAAGCTCGATGAAAGGAACATTGTTGACACTTTTCAGCAAGTTGCAATCATGAAATACAGAAATAAAGAGTTTTTCAAAAACAAGGTCTAATTCATGTTTGAGTTACTCTGTAAGAACCATTTTGCTGTACTGTTTAAGCTCGATGAAAGGAACATTGTTGACACTTTTCAGCAAGTTGCAATCATGTAATACAGAAATAAACAGTTTCTCAAAAACAAGGTCACTCTGTAAGTACCATGTTTGTTGAACTGCTTAATCAGGATGATAAGAAAACTGTTGACACTTTTCAGCAAGTTGCAATGATCTAATAAAGAAATAAACAGTTTCTCAAAAACAAGGTCACTCTGTAAGTACCATTTTGCTGTACTGTTTAAACTAGATGAATGGAACACTGTTAACACTTTTCAGCAAGTTGCAATCATGAAATACAGAAATAAAGAGTTTTTCAAAAACAAGGTCTAATTCATGTTTGAGTCACTCTGTAAGAACCATTTTGCTGTACTGTTTAAGCTCGATGAAAGGAACACTGTTGACACTTTTCAGCAAGTTGCAATCATGAAATACAGAAATAAATAGTTTTTCAAAAACAAGGTCTAAATCATGTTTGATGCACTCTGTAAGAACCATTTTTGCTGTATACCTTAATCAGGATGATAGGAACAATTTTGACACTTTTCAGCAAGTTGCAATCATGTAATACAGAAATAAACAGTTTCTCAAAAACAAGGTCACTCTGTAAGTACCATGTTTGTTGAACTGCTTAATCAGGATGATAAGAACACTGTTGACACTTTTCAGCAAGTTGCAATGATGTAATAAAGAAATAAACAGTTTCTCAAAAACAAGGTCACTCTGTAAGTACCATTTTGCTGTACTGTTTAAACTCGATGAAAGGAACACTGTTAACACTTTTCAGCAAGATGCAATCATGAAATACAGAAATAAAAAGTTTTTCAAAAACAAGGTCTAAGTCTTGTTTGAGTCACTCTGTAAGTACCATTTTGCTGTACTGTTTAAACTCGATGAAAGGAACACTGTTAACACTTTTCAGCAAGTTTCAATCATGAAATAAAGAAATAAATAGTTTTTCACAAACAAGGTCTAAATCATGTTTGATGCACTCTGTAAGAACCATTTTTGCTGTATACCTTAATCAGGATGATAGGAACACTGTTGACACTTTTCAGCAAGTTGCAATCATGTAATACAGAAATAAACAGTTTCTCAAAAACAAGGTCACTCTGTAAGTACCATGTTTGTTGAACTGCTTAATCAGGATGATAAGAACACTGTTGACACTTTTCAGCAAGTTGCAATGATGTAATAAAGAAATAAACAGTTTCTCAAAAACAAGGTCACTCTGTAAGTACCATTTTGCTGTACTGTTTAAACTCGATGAAAGGAACACTGTTAACACTTTTCAGCAAGTTGCAATCATGAAATACAGAAATAAAGAGTTTTTCAAAAACAAGGTCTAATTCATGTTTGAGTCACTCTGTAAGAACCATTTTGCTGTACTGTTTAAGCTCGATGAAAGGAACATTGTTGACACTTTTCAGCAAGTTGCAATCATGTAATACAGAAATAAACAGTTTCTCAAAAACAAGGTCACTCTGTAAGTACCATGTTTGTTGAACTGCTTAAACTCGATGAAAGGAACACTGTTAACACTTTTCAGCAAGTTGCAATCATGAAATACAGAAATAAAGAGTTTTTCAAAAACAAGGTCTAATTCATGTTTGAGTCACTGGTAAGTACCATTTTGCTGTACTGTTTAAGCTCGATGAAAGGAACATTGTTGACACTTTTCAGCAAGTTGCAATCATGAAATACAGAAATAAAGAGTTTTTCAAAAACAAGGTCTAAGTCATGTTTGAGTCACTTTTAAGTACCATTTTGCTGTACTGTTTAAACTCGATGAAAGGAACACTGTTAACACTTTTCAGCAAGTTGCAATCATGAAATACAGAAATAAACAGTTTTTCAAAAACAAGGTCTGTCATGTTTGAGTCACTTTGTAAGTACCATTTTTGCTGTACTGTTTAAACTCGATGAAAGGAACACTGTTAACACTTTTCAGCAAGTTGCAATCATGAAATACAGAAATAAACAGTTTTTCAAAAACAAGGTCTAATTCATGTTTGAGTCACTCTGTAAGAACCATTTTGCTGTACTGTTTAAGCTCGATGAAAGGAACATTGTTGACACTTTTCAGCAAGTTGCAATCATGAAATACAGAAATAAAGAGTTTTTCAAAAACAAGGTCTAACTCATGTTTGAGTCACTCTGTAAGAACCATTTTGCTGTACTGTTTTAAGCTCGATGAAAGGAACATTGTTGACACTTTTCAGCAAGTTGCAATCATGTAATACAGAAATAAACAGTTTCTCAAAAACAAGGTCACTCTGTAAGTACCATGTTTGTTGAACTGCTTAATCAGGATGATAAGAACACTGTTGACACTTTTCAGCAAGTTGCAATGATGTAATAAAGAAATAAACAGTTTCTCAAAAACAAGGTCACTCTGTAAGTACCATGTTTGTTGAACTGCTTAATCAGGATGATAAGAACACTGTTGACACTTTTCAGCAAGTTGCAATGATGTAATAAAGAAATAAACAGTTTCTCAAAAACAAGGTCACTCTGTAAGTACCATTTTGCTGTACTGTTTAAACTCGATGAAAGGAACACTGTTAACACTTTTCAGCAAGTTGCAATCATGAAATACAGAAATAAAGAGTTTTTCAAAAACAAGGTCTAATTCATGTTTGAGTCACTCTGTAAGAACCATTTTGCTGTACTGTTTAAGCTCGATGAAAGGAACATTGTTGACACTTTTCAGCAAGTTGCAATCATGAAATACAGAAATAAAGAGTTTTTCAAAAACAAGGTCTAATTCATGTTTGAGTTACTCTGTAAGAACCATTTTGCTGTACTGTTTAAGCTCGATGAAAGGAACATTGTTGACACTTTTCAGCAAGTTGCAATCATGTAATACAGAAATAAACAGTTTCTCAAAAACAAGGTCACTCTGTAAGTACCATGTTTGTTGAACTGCTTAATCAGGATGATAAGAAAACTGTTGACACTTTTCAGCAAGTTGCAATGATCTAATAAAGAAATAAACAGTTTCTCAAAAACAAGGTCACTCTGTAAGTACCATTTTGCTGTACTGTTTAAACTAGATGAATGGAACACTGTTAACACTTTTCAGCAAGTTGCAATCATGAAATACAGAAATAAAGAGTTTTTCAAAAACAAGGTCTAATTCATGTTTGAGTCACTCTGTAAGAACCATTTTGCTGTACTGTTTAAGCTCGATGAAAGGAACACTGTTGACACTTTTCAGCAAGTTGCAATCATGAAATACAGAAATAAATAGTTTTTCAAAAACAAGGTCTAAATCATGTTTGATGCACTCTGTAAGAACCATTTTTGCTGTATACCTTAATCAGGATGATAGGAACAATTTTGACACTTTTCAGCAAGTTGCAATCATGTAATACAGAAATAAACAGTTTCTCAAAAACAAGGTCACTCTGTAAGTACCATGTTTGTTGAACTGCTTAATCAGGATGATAAGAACACTGTTGACACTTTTCAGCAAGTTGCAATGATGTAATAAAGAAATAAACAGTTTCTCAAAAACAAGGTCACTCTGTAAGTACCATTTTGCTGTACTGTTTAAACTCGATGAAAGGAACACTGTTAACACTTTTCAGCAAGATGCAATCATGAAATACAGAAATAAAAAGTTTTTCAAAAACAAGGTCTAAGTCATGTTTGAGTCACTCTGTAAGTACCATTTTGCTGTACTGTTTAAACTCGATGAAAGGAACACTGTTAACACTTTTCAGCAAGTTGCAATCATGAAATACAGAAATAAAGAGTTTTTCAAAAACAAGGTCTAATTCATGTTTGAGTCACTCTGTAAGAACCATTTTGCTGTACTGTTTAAGCTCGATGAAAGGAACATTGTTGACACTTTTCAGCAAGTTGCAATCATGTAATACAGAAATAAACAGTTTCTCAAAAACAAGGTCACTCTGTAAGTACCATGTTTGTTGAACTGCTTAATCAGGATGATAAGAACACTGTTGACACTTTTCAGCAAGTTGCAATGATGTAATAAAGAAATAAACAGTTTCTCAAAAACAAGGTCACTCTGTAAGTACCATTTTGCTGTACTGTTTAAACTCGATGAAAGGAACACTGTTAACACTTTTCAGCAAGATGCAATCATGAAATACAGAAATAAAAAGTTTTTCAAAAACAAGGTCTAAGTCATGTTTGAGTCACTCTGTAAGTACCATTTTGCTGTACTGTTTAAACTCGATGAAAGGAACACTGTTAACACTTTTCAGCAAGTTTCAATCATGAAATAAAGAAATAAATAGTTTTTCACAAACAAGGTCTAAATCATGTTTGATGCACTCTGTAAGAACCATTTTTGCTGTATACCTTAATCAGGATGATAGGAACACTGTTGACACTTTTCAGCAAGTTGCAATCATGTAATACAGAAATAAACAGTTTCTCAAAAACAAGGTCACTCTGTAAGTACAATGTTTGTTGAACTGCTTAATCAGGATGATAAGAACACTGTTGACACTTTTCAGCAAGTTGCAATGATGTAATAAAGAAATAAACAGTTTCTCAAAAACAAGGTCACTCTGTAAGTACCATTTTGCTGTACTGTTTAAACTCGATGAAAGGAACACTGTTAACACTTTTCAGCAAGTTGCAATCATGAAATACAGAAATAAAGAGTTTTTCAAAAACAAGGTCTAAATCATGTTTTATGCACTCTGTAAGAACCATTTTTGCTGTATACCTTAATCAGGATGATAGGAACACTGTTGACACTTTTCAGCAAGTTGCAATCATGTAATACAGAAATAAACAGTTTCTCAAAAACAAGGTCACTCTGTAAGTACCATGTTTGTTGAACTGCTTAATCAGGATGATAAGAACACTGTTGACACTTTTCAGCAAGTTGCAATGATGTAATAAAGAAATAAACAGTTTCTCAAAAACAAGGTCACTCTGTAAGTACCATTTTGCTGTACTGTTTAAACTCGATGAAAGGAACACTGTTAACACTTTTCAGCAAGTTGCAATCATGAAATACAGAAATAAAGAGTTTTTCAAAAACAAGGTCTAATTCATGTTTGAGTCACTCTGTAAGAACCATTTTGCTGTACTGTTTAAGCTCGATGAAAGGAACATTGTTGACACTTTTCAGCAAGTTGCAATCATGAAATACAGAAATAAAGAGTTTTTCAAAAACAAGGTCTAATTCATGTTTGAGTTACTCTGTAAGAACCATTTTGCTGTACTGTTTAAGCTCGATGAAAGGAACATTGTTGACACTTTTCAGCAAGTTGCAATCATGTAATACAGAAATAAACAGTTTCTCAAAAACAAGGTCACTCTGTAAGTACCATGTTTGTTGAACTGCTTAATCAGGATGATAAGAAAACTGTTGACACTTTTCAGCAAGTTGCAATGATCTAATAAAGAAATAAACAGTTTCTCAAAAACAAGGTCACTCTGTAAGTACCATTTTGCTGTACTGTTTAAACTAGATGAATGGAACACTGTTAACACTTTTCAGCAAGTTGCAATCATGAAATACAGAAATAAAGAGTTTTTCAAAAACAAGGTCTAATTCATGTTTGAGTCACTCTGTAAGAACCATTTTGCTGTACTGTTTAAGCTCGATGAAAGGAACACTGTTGACACTTTTCAGCAAGTTGCAATCATGAAATACAGAAATAAATAGTTTTTCAAAAACAAGGTCTAAATCATGTTTGATGCACTCTGTAAGAACCATTTTTGCTGTATACCTTAATCAGGATGATAGGAACAATTTTGACACTTTTCAGCAAGTTGCAATCATGTAATACAGAAATAAACAGTTTCTCAAAAACAAGGTCACTCTGTAAGTACCATGTTTGTTGAACTGCTTAATCAGGATGATAAGAACACTGTTGACACTTTTCAGCAAGTTGCAATGATGTAATAAAGAAATAAACAGTTTCTCAAAAACAAGGTCACTCTGTAAGTACCATTTTGCTGTACTGTTTAAACTCGATGAAAGGAACACTGTTAACACTTTTCAGCAAGTTGCAATCATGAAATACAGAAATAAAGAGTTTTTCAAAAACAAGGTCTAATTCATGTTTGAGTCACTCTGTAAGAACCATTTTGCTGTACTGTTTAAGCTCGATGAAAGGAACATTGTTGACACTTTTCAGCAAGTTGCAATCATGTAATACAGAAATAAACAGTTTCTCAAAAACAAGGTCACTCTGTAAGTACCATGTTTGTTGAACTGCTTAATCAGGATGATAAGAACACTGTTGACACTTTTCAGCAAGTTGCAATGATGTAATAAAGAAATAAACAGTTTCTCAAAAACAAGGTCACTCTGTAAGTACCATTTTGCTGTACTGTTTAAACTCGATGAAAGGAACACTGTTAACACTTTTCAGCAAGATGCAATCATGAAATACAGAAATAAAAAGTTTTTCAAAAACAAGGTCTAAGTCATGTTTGAGTCACTCTGTAAGTACCATTTTGCTGTACTGTTTAAACTCGATGAAAGGAACACTGTTAACACTTTTCAGCAAGTTTCAATCATGAAATAAAGAAATAAATAGTTTTTCACAAACAAGGTCTAAATCATGTTTGATGCACTCTGTAAGAACCATTTTTGCTGTATACCTTAATCAGGATGATAGGAACACTGTTGACACTTTTCAGCAAGTTGCAATCATGTAATACAGAAATAAACAGTTTCTCAAAAACAAGGTCACTCTGTAAGTACAATGTTTGTTGAACTGCTTAATCAGGATGATAAGAACACTGTTGACACTTTTCAGCAAGTTGCAATGATGTAATAAAGAAATGAACAGTTTCTCAAAAACAAGGTCACTCTGTAAGTACCATTTTGCTGTACTGTTTAAACTCGATGAAAGGAACACTGTTAACACTTTTCAGCAAGTTGCAATCATGAAATACAGAAATAAAGAGTTTTTCAAAAACAAGGTCTAATTCATGTTTGAGTCACTCTGTAAGAACCATTTTGCTGTACTGTTTAAGCTCGATGAAAGGAACATTGTTGACACTTTTCAGCAAGTTGCAATCATGTAATACAGAAATAAACAGTTTCTCAAAAACAAGGTCACTCTGTAAGTACCATGTTTGTTGAACTGCTTAAACTCGATGAAAGGAACACTGTTAACACTTTTCAGCAAGTTGCAATCATGAAATACAGAAATAAAGAGTTTTTCAAAAACAAGGTCTAATTCATGTTTGAGTCACTCTGTAAGAACCATTTTGCTGTACTGTTTAAGCTCGATGAAAGGAACATTGTTGACACTTTTCAGCAAGTTGCAATCATGAAATACAGAAATAAAGAGTTTTTCAAAAACAAGGTCTAATTCATGTTTGAGTCACTCTGTAAGAACCATTTTGCTGTACTGTTTAAGCTCGATGAAAGGAACATTGTTGACACTTTTCAGCAAGTTGCAATCATGAAATACAGAAATAAAGAGTTTTTCAAAAACAAGGTCTAATTCATGTTTGAGTCACTCTGTAAGAACCATTTTGCTGTACTGTTTAAGCTCGATGAAAGGAACATTGTTGACACTTTTCAGCAAGTTGCAATCATGAAATACAGAAATAAAGAGTTTTTCAAAAACAAGGTCTAACTCATGTTTGAGTCACTCTGTAAGAACCATTTTGCTGTACTGTTTAAGCTCGATGAAAGGAACATTGTTGACACTTTTCAGCAAGTTGCAATCATGTAATACAGAAATAAACAGTTTCTCAAAAACAAGGTCACTCTGTAAGTACCATGTTTGTTGAACTGCTTAATCAGGATGATAAGAACACTGTTGACACTTTTCAGCAAGTTGCAATGATGTAATAAAGAAATAAACAGTTTCTCAAAAACAAGGTCACTCTGTAAGTACCATTTTGCTGTACTGTTTAAACTCGATGAAAGGAACACTGTTAACACTTTTCAGCAAGATGCAATCATGAAATACAGAAATAAAAAGTTTTTCAAAAACAAGGTCTAAGTCATGTTTGAGTCACTCTGTAAGTACCATTTTGCTGTACTGTTTAAACTCGATGAAAGGAACACTGTTAACACTTTTCAGCAAGTTTCAATCATGAAATAAAGAAATAAATAGTTTTTCACAAACAAGGTCTAAATCATGTTTGATGCACTCTGTAAGAACCATTTTTGCTGTATACCTTAATCAGGATGATAGGAACACTGTTGACACTTTTCAGCAAGTTGCAATCATGTAATACAGAAATAAACAGTTTCTCAAAAACAAGGTCACTCTGTAAGTACCATGTTTGTTGAACTGCTTAATCAGGATGATAAGAACACTGTTGACACTTTTCAGCAAGTTGCAATGATGTAATAAAGAAATAAACAGTTTCTCAAAAACAAGGTCACTCTGTAAGTACCATTTTGCTGTACTGTTTAAACTCGATGAAAGGAACACTGTTAACACTTTTCAGCAAGTTGCAATCATGAAATACAGAAATAAAGAGTTTTTCAAAAACAAGGTCTAATTCATGTTTGAGTCACTCTGTAAGAACCATTTTGCTGTACTGTTTAAGCTCGATGAAAGGAACATTGTTGACACTTTTCAGCAAGTTGCAATCATGTAATACAGAAATAAACAGTTTCTCAAAAACAAGGTCACTCTGTAAGTACCATGTTTGTTGAACTGCTTAAACTCGATGAAAGGAACACTGTTAACACTTTTCAGCAAGTTGCAATCATGAAATACAGAAATAAAGAGTTTTTCAAAAACAAGGTCTAATTCATGTTTGAGTCACTGGTAAGTACCATTTTGCTGTACTGTTTAAGCTCGATGAAAGGAACATTGTTGACACTTTTCAGCAAGTTGCAATCATGAAATACAGAAATAAAGAGTTTTTCAAAAACAAGGTCTAAGTCATGTTTGAGTCACTTTTAAGTACCATTTTGCTGTACTGTTTAAACTCGATGAAAGGAACACTGTTAACACTTTTCAGCAAGTTGCAATCATGAAATACAGAAATAAACAGTTTTTCAAAAACAAGGTCTGTCATGTTTGAGTCACTTTGTAAGTACCATTTTTGCTGTACTGTTTAAACTCGATGAAAGGAACACTGTTAACACTTTTCAGCAAGTTGCAATCATGAAATACAGAAATAAACAGTTTTTCAAAAACAAGGTCTAATTCATGTTTGAGTCACTCTGTAAGAACCATTTTGCTGTACTGTTTAAGCTCGATGAAAGGAACATTGTTGACACTTTTCAGCAAGTTGCAATCATGAAATACAGAAATAAAGAGTTTTTCAAAAACAAGGTCTAACTCATGTTTGAGTCACTCTGTAAGAACCATTTTGCTGTACTGTTTAAGCTCGATGAAAGGAACATTGTTGACACTTTTCAGCAAGTTGCAATCATGTAATACAGAAATAAACAGTTTCTCAAAAACAAGGTCACTCTGTAAGTACCATGTTTGTTGAACTGCTTAATCAGGATGATAAGAACACTGTTGACACTTTTCAGCAAGTTGCAATGATGTAATAAAGAAATAAACAGTTTCTCAAAAACAAGGTCACTCTGTAAGTACCATGTTTGTTGAACTGCTTAATCAGGATGATAAGAACACTGTTGACACTTTTCAGCAAGTTGCAATGATGTAATAAAGAAATAAACAGTTTCTCAAAAACAAGGTCACTCTGTAAGTACCATTTTGCTGTACTGTTTAAACTCGATGAAAGGAACACTGTTAACACTTTTCAGCAAGTTGCAATCATGAAATACAGAAATAAAGAGTTTTTCAAAAACAAGGTCTAATTCATGTTTGAGTCACTCTGTAAGAACCATTTTGCTGTACTGTTTAAGCTCGATGAAAGGAACATTGTTGACACTTTTCAGCAAGTTGCAATCATGAAATACAGAAATAAACAGTTTTTCAAAAACAAGGTCTAAGTCATGTTTGAGTCAATCTGTAAGTACCATTTTTGCTGTACTGTTTAAACTCGATGAAAGGAACACTGTTAACACTTTTCAGCAAGTTGCAATCATGAAATAAAGAAATAAATACTTTTTCACAAACAAGGTCTAAATCATGTTTGATGCACTCTGTAAGAACCATTTTTGCTGTATACCTTAATCAGGATGATAGGAACACTGTTGACACTTTTCAGCAAGTTGCAATCATGTAATAAAGAAATAAACAGTTTCTCAAAAACAAGGTCACTCTGTAAGTACCATTTTGCTGTACTGTTTAAACTCGATGAAAGGAACACTGTTAACACTTTTCAGCAAGTTGCAATCATGAAATACAGAAATAAAGAGTTTTTCAAAAACAAGGTCTAATTCATGTTTGAGTCACTCTGTAAGAACCATTTTGCTGTACTGTTTAAGCTCGATGAAAGGAACATTGTTGACACTTTTCAGCAAGTTGCAATCATGAAATACAGAAATAAAGAGTTTTTCAAAAACAAGGTCTAATTCATGTTTGAGTCACTCTGTAAGAACCATTTTGCTGTACTGTTTAAGCTCGATGAAAGGAACATTGTTGACACTTTTCAGCAAGTTGCAATCATGTAATACAGAAATAAACAGTTTCTCAAAAACAAGGTCACTCTGTAAGTACCATGTTTGTTGAACTGCTTAATCAGGATGATAAGAACACTGTTGACACTTTTCAGCAAGTTGCAATGATGTAATAAAGAAATAAACAGTTTCTCAAAAACAAGGTCACTCTGTAAGTACCATTTTGCTGTACTGTTTAAACTCGATGAAAGGAACACTGTTAACACTTTTCAGCAAGTTGCAATCATGAAATACAGAAATAAAGAGTTTTTCAAAAACAAGGTCTAATTCATGTTTGAGTCACTCTGTAAGAACCATTTTGCTGTACTGTTTAAGCTCGATGAAAGGAACATTGTTGACACTTTTCAGCAAGTTGCAATCATGAAATACAGAAATAAAGAGTTTTTCAAAAACAAGGTCTAATTCATGTTTGAGTCACTCTGTAAGAACCATTTTGCTGTACTGTTTAAGCTCGATGAAAGGAACATTGTTGACACTTTTCAGCAAGTTGCAATCATGTAATACAGAAATAAACAGTTTCTCAAAAACAAGGTCACTCTGTAAGTACCATGTTTGTTGAACTGCTTAATCAGGATGATAAGAACACTGTTGACACTTTTCAGCAAGTTGCAATGATGTAATAAAGAAATAAACAGTTTCTCAAAAACAAGGTCACTCTGTAAGTACCATTTTGCTGTACTGTTTAAACTCGATGAAAGGAACACTGTTAACACTTTTCAGCAAGTTGCAATCATGAAATACAGAAATAAAGGGTTTTTCAAAAACAAGGTCTAATTCATGTTTGAGTCACTCTGTAAGAACCATTTTGCTGTACTGTTTAAGCTCGATGAAAGGAACATTGTTGACACTTTTCAGCAAGTTGCAATCATGTAATACAGAAATAAACAGTTTCTCAAAAACAAGGTCACTCTGTAAGTACCATGTTTGTTGAACTGCTTAAACTCGATGAAAGGAACACTGTTAACACTTTTCAGCAAGTTGCAATCATGAAATACAGAAATAAAGAGTTTTTCAAAAACAAGGTCTAATTCATGTTTGAGTCACTGGTAAGTACCATTTTGCTGTACTGTTTAAGCTCGATGAAAGGAACATTGTTGACACTTTTCAGCAAGTTGCAATCATGAAATACAGAAATAAAGAGTTTTTCAAAAACAAGGTCTAAGTCATGTTTGAGTCACTTTTAAGTACCATTTTGCTGTACTGTTTAAACTCGTTGAAAGGAACACTGTTAACACTTTTCAGCAAGTTGCAATCATGAAATACAGAAATAAATAGTTTTTCAAAAACAAGGTCTAAATCATGTTTGATGCACTCTGTAAGAACCATTTTTGCTGTATACCTTAATCAGGATGATAGGAACACTGTTGACACTTTTCAGCAAGTTGCAATCATGTAATACAGAAATAAACAGTTTCTCAAAAACAAGGTCACTCTGTAAGTACCATGTTTGTTGAACTGCTTAATCAGGATGATAAGAACACTGTTGACACTTTTCAGCAAGTTGCAATGATGTAATAAAGAAATAAACAGTTTCTCAAAAACAAGGTCACTCTGTAAGTACCATTTTGCTGTACTGTTTAAACTCGATGAAAGGAACACTGTTAACACTTTTCAGCAAGTTGCAATCATGAAATACAGAAATAAAGAGTTCTTCAAAAACAAGGTCTAATTCATGTTTGAGTCACTCTGTAAGAACCATTTTGCTGTACTGTTTAAGCTCGATGAAAGGAACATTGTTGACACTTTTCAGCAAGTTGCAATCATGAAATACAGAAATAAAGAGTTTTTCAAAAACAAGGTCTAATTCATGTTTGAGTCACTCTGTAAGAACCATTTTGCTGTACTGTTTAAGCTCGATGAAAGGAACATTGTTGACACTTTTCAGCAAGTTGCAATCATGAAATACAGAAATAAAGAGTTTTTCAAAAACAAGGTCTAATTCATGTTTGAGTCACTCTGTAAGAACCATTTTGCTGTACTGTTTAAGCTCGATGAAAGGAACATTGTTGACACTTTTCAGCAAGTTGCAATCATGAAATACAGAAATAAAGAGTTTTTCAAAAACAAGGTCTAAGTCATGTTTGAGTCACTTTTAAGTACCATTTTGCTGTACTGTTTAAACTCGTTGAAAGGAACACTGTTAACACTTTTCAGCAAGTTGCAATCATGAAATACAGAAATAAATAGTTTTTCAAAAACAAGGTCTTAATCATGTTTGATGCACTCTGTAAGAACCATTTTTGCTGTATACCTTAATCAGGATGATAGGAACACTGTTGACACTTTTCAGCAAGTTGCAATCATGTAATACAGAAATAAACAGTTTCTCAAAAACAAGGTCACTCTGTAAGTACCATGTTTGTTGAACTGCTTAATCAGGATGATAAGAACACTGTTGACACTTTTCAGCAAGTTGCAATGATGTAATAAAGAAATAAACAGTTTCTCAAAAACAAGGTCACTCTGTAAGTACCATTTTGCTGTACTGTTTAAACTCGATGAAAGGAACACTGTTAACACTTTTCAGCAAGTTGCAATCATGAAATACAGAAATAAAGAGTTCTTCAAAAACAAGGTCTAATTCATGTTTGAGTCACTCTGTAAGAACCATTTTGCTGTACTGTTTAAGCTCGATGAAAGGAACATTGTTGACACTTTTCAGCAAGTTGCAATCATGAAATACAGAAATAAAGAGTTTTTCAAAAACAAGGTCTAATTCATGTTTGAGTCACTCTGTAAGAACCATTTTGCTGTACTGTTTAAGCTCGATGAAAGGAACATTGTTGACACTTTTCAGCAAGTTGCAATCATGAAATACAGAAATAAAGAGTTTTTCAAAAACAAGGTCTAATTCATGTTTGAGTCACTCTGTAAGAACCATTTTGCTGTACTGTTTAAGCTCGATGAAAGGAACATTGTTGACACTTTTCAGCAAGTTGCAATCATGAAATACAGAAATAAAGAGTTTTTCAAAAACAAGGTCTAATTCATGTTTGAGTCACTCTGTAAGAACCATTTTGCTGTACTGTTTAAGCTCGATGAAAGGAACATTGTTGACACTTTTCAGCAAGTTGCAATCATGTAATACAGAAATAAACAGTTTCTCAAAAACAAGGTCACTCTGTAAGTACCATGTTTGTTGAACTGCTTAATCAGGATGATAAGAACACTGTTGACACTTTTCAGCAAGTTGCAATGATGTAATAAAGAAATAAACAGTTTCTCAAAAACAAGGTCACTCTGTAAGTACCATTTTGCTGTACTGTTTAAACTCGATGAAAGGAACACTGTTAACACTTTTCAGCAAGTTGCAATCATGAAATACAGAAATAAAGAGTTTTTCAAAAACAAGGTCTAATTCATGTTTGAGTCACTCTGTAAGAACCATTTTGCTGTACTGTTTAAGCTCGATGAAAGGAACATTGTTGACACTTTTCAGCAAGTTGCAATCATGAAATACAGAAATAAACAGTTTTTCAAAAACAAGGTCTAAGTCATGTTTGAGTCAATCTGTAAGTACCATTTTTGCTGTACTGTTTAAACTCGATGAAAGGAACACTGTTAACACTTTTCAGCAAGTTGCAATCATGAAATAAAGAAATAAATAGTTTTTCACAAACAAGGTCTAAATCATGTTTGATGCACTCTGTAAGAACCATTTTTGCTGTATACCTTAATCAGGATGATAGGAACACTGTTGACACTTTTCAGCAAGTTGCAATCATGTAATAAAGAAATAAACAGTTTCTCAAAAACAAGGTCACTCTGTAAGTACCATTTTGCTGTACTGTTTAAACTCGATGAAAGGAACACTGTTAACACTTTTCAGCAAGTTGCAATCATGAAATACAGAAATAAAGAGTTTTTCAAAAACAAGGTCTAATTCATGTTTGAGTCACTCTGTAAGAACCATTTTGCTGTACTGTTTAAGCTCGATGAAAGGAACATTGTTGACACTTTTCAGCAAGTTGCAATCATGAAATACAGAAATAAAGAGTTTTTCAAAAACAAGGTCTAATTCATGTTTGAGTCACTCTGTAAGAACCATTTTGCTGTACTGTTTAAGCTCGATGAAAGGAACATTGTTGACACTTTTCAGCAAGTTGCAATCATGAAATACAGAAATAAACAGTTTTTCAAAAACAAGGTCTAATTCATGTTTGAGTCACTCTGTAAGAACCATTTTGCTGTACTGTTTAAGCTCGATGAAAGGAACATTGTTGACACTTTTCAGCAAGTTGCAATCATGAAATACAGAAATAAACAGTTTTTCAAAAACAAGGTCTAAGTCATGTTTGAGTCAATCTGTAAGTACCATTTTTGCTGTACTGTTTAAACTCGATGAAAGGAACACTGTTAACACTTTTCAGCAAGTTGCAATCATGAAATAAAGAAATAAATAGTTTTTCACAAACAAGGTCTAAATCATGTTTGATGCACTCTGTAAGAACCATTTTTGCTGTATACCTTAATCAGGATGATAGGAACACTGTTGACACTTTTCAGCAAGTTGCAATCATGTAATAAAGAAATAAACAGTTTCTCAAAAACAAGGTCACTCTGTAAGTACCATTTTGCTGTACTGTTTAAACTCGGTGAAAGGAACACTGTTAACACTTTTCAGCAAGTTGCAATCATGAAATACAGAAATAAAGAGTTTTTCAAAAACAAGGTCTAATTCATGTTTGAGTCACTCTGTAAGAACCATTTTGCTGTACTGTTTAAGCTCGATGAAAGGAACATTGTTGACACTTTTCAGCAAGTTGCAATCATGAAATACAGAAATAAACAGTTTTTCAAAAACAAGGTCTAATTCATGTTTGAGTCACTCTGTAAGAACCATTTTGCTGTACTGTTTAAGCTCGATGAAAGGAACATTGTTGACACTTTTCAGCAAGTTGCAATCATGTAATACAGAAATAAACAGTTTCTCAAAAACAAGGTCACTCTGTAAGTACCATGTTTGTTGAACTGCTTAATCAGGATGATAAGAACACTGTTGACACTTTTCAGCAAGTTGCAATGATGTAATAAAGAAATAAACAGTTTCTCAAAAACAAGGTCACTCTGTAAGTACCATTTTGCTGTACTGTTTAAACTCGATGAAAGGAACACTGTTAACACTTTTCAGCAAGTTGCAATCATGAAATACAGAAATAAAGAGTTTTTCAAAAACAAGGTCTAATTCATGTTTGAGTCACTCTGTAAGAACCATTTTGCTGTACTGTTTAAGCTCGATGAAAGGAACATTGTTGACACTTTTCAGCAAGTTGCAATCATGAAATACAGAAATAAAGAGTTTTTCAAAAACAAGGTCTAATTCATGTTTGAGTCACTCTGTAAGAACCATTTTGCTGTACTGTTTAAGCTCGATGAAAGGAACATTGTTGACACTTTTCAGCAAGTTGCAATCATGTAATACAGAAATAAACAGTTTCTCAAAAACAAGGTCACTCTGTAAGTACCATGTTTGTTGAACTGCTTAAACTCGATGAAAGGAACACTGTTAACACTTTTCAGCAAGTTGCAATCATGAAATACAGAAATAAAGAGTTTTTCAAAAACAAGGTCTAATTCATGTTTGAGTCACTGGTAAGTACCATTTTGCTGTACTGTTTAAGCTCGATGAAAGGAACATTGTTGACACTTTTCAGCAAGTTGCAATCATGAAATACAGAAATAAAGAGTTTTTCAAAAACAAGGTCTAAGTCATGTTTGAGTCACTTTTAAGTACCATTTTGCTGTACTGTTTAAACTCGTTGAAAGGAACACTGTTAACACTTTTCAGCAAGTTGCAATCATGAAATACAGAAATAAATAGTTTTTCAAAAACAAGGTCTAAATCATGTTTGATGCACTCTGTAAGAACCATTTTTGCTGTATACCTTAATCAGGATGATAGGAACACTGTTGACACTTTTCAGCAAGTTGCAATCATGTAATACAGAAATAAACAGTTTCTCAAAAACAAGGTCACTCTGTAAGTACCATGTTTGTTGAACTGCTTAATCAGGATGATAAGAACACTGTTGACACTTTTCAGCAAGTTGCAATGATGTAATAAAGAAATAAACAGTTTCTCAAAAACAAGGTCACTCTGTAAGTACCATTTTGCTGTACTGTTTAAACTCGATGAAAGGAACACTGTTAACACTTTTCAGCAAGTTGCAATCATGAAATACAGAAATAAAGAGTTTTTCAAAAACAAGGTCTAATTCATGTTTGAGTCACTCTGTAAGAACCATTTTGCTGTACTGTTTAAGCTCGATGAAAGGAACATTGTTGACACTTTTCAGCAAGTTGCAATCATGAAATACAGAAATAAACAGTTTTTCAAAAACAAGGTCTAAGTCATGTTTGAGTCAATCTGTAAGTACCATTTTTGCTGTACTGTTTAAGCTCGATGAAAGGAACATTGTTGAAACTTTTCAGCAAGTTGCAATCATGAAATACAGAAATAAACAGTTTTTCAAAAACAAGGTCTAAGTCATGTTTGAGTCAATCTGTAAGTACCATTTTTGCTGTACTGTTTAAACTCGATGAAAGGAACACTGTTAACACTTTTCAGCAAGTTGCAATCATGAAATAAAGAAATAAATAGTTTTTCACAAACAAGGTCTAAATCATGTTTGATGCACTCTGTAAGAACCATTTTTGCTGTATACCTTAATCAGGATGATAGGAACACTGTTGACACTTTTCAGCAAGTTGCAATCATGTAATAAAGAAATAAACAGTTTCTCAAAAACAAGGTCACTCTGTAAGTACCATTTTGCTGTACTGTTTAAACTCGATGAAAGGAACACTGTTAACACTTTTCAGCAAGTTGCAATCATGAAATACAGAAATAAAGAGTTTTTCAAAAACAAGGTCTAATTCATGTTTGAGTCACTCTGTAAGAACCATTTTGCTGTACTGTTTAAGCTCGATGAAAGGAACATTGTTGACACTTTTCAGCAAGTTGCAATCATGAAATACAGAAATAAAGAGTTTTTCAAAAACAAGGTCTAATTCATGTTTGAGTCACTCTGTAAGAACCATTTTGCTGTACTGTTTAAGCTCGATGAAAGGAACATTGTTGACACTTTTCAGCAAGTTGCAATCATGTAATACAGAAATAAACAGTTTTTCAAAAACAAGGTCACTCTGTAAGTACCATGTTTGTTGAACTGCTTAATCAGGATGATAAGAACACTGTTGACACTTTTCAGCAAGTTGCAATGATGTAATAAAGAAATAAACAGTTTCTCAAAAACAAGGTCACTCTGTAAGTACCATTTTGCTGTACTGTTTAAACTCGATGAAAGGAACACTGTTAACACTTTTCAGCAAGTTGCAATCATGAAATACAGAAATAAAGAGTTTTTCAAAAACAAGGTCTAATTCATGTTTGAGTCACTCTGTAAGAACCATTTTGCTGTACTGTTTAAGCTCGATGAAAGGAACATTGTTGACACTTTTCAGCAAGTTGCAATCATGAAATACAGAAATAAACAGTTTTTCAAAAACAAGGTCTAATTCATGTTTGAGTCACTCTGTAAGAACCATTTTGCTGTACTGTTTAAGCTCGATGAAAGGAACATTGTTGACACTTTTCAGCAAGTTGCAATCATGAAATACAGAAATAAACAGTTTTTCAAAAACAAGGTCTAAGTCATGTTTGAGTCAATCTGTAAGTACCATTTTTGCTGTACTGTTTAAACTCGATGAAAGGAACACTGTTAACACTTTTCAGCAAGTTGCAATCATGAAATAAAGAAATAAATTAGTTTTTCACAAACAAGGTCTAAATCATGTTTGATGCACTCTGTAAGAACCATTTTTGCTGTATACCTTAATCAGGATGATAGGAACACTGTTGACACTTTTCAGCAAGTTGCAATCATGTAATAAAGAAATAAACAGTTTCTCAAAAACAAGGTCACTCTGTAAGTACCATTTTGCTGTACTGTTTAAACTCGATGAAAGGAACACTGTTAACACTTTTCAGCAAGTTGCAATCATGAAATACAGAAATAAAGAGTTTTTCAAAAACAAGGTCTAATTCATGTTTGAGTCACTCTGTAAGAACCATTTTGCTGTACTGTTTAAGCTCGATGAAAGGAACATTGTTGACACTTTTCAGCAAGTTGCAATCATGAAATACAGAAATAAAGAGTTTTTCAAAAACAAGGTCTAATTCATGTTTGAGTCACTCTGTAAGAACCATTTTGCTGTACTGTTTAAGCTCGATGAAAGGAACATTGTTGACACTTTTCAGCAAGTTGCAATCATGTAATACAGAAATAAACAGTTTCTCAAAAACAAGGTCACTCTGTAAGTACCATGTTTGTTGAACTGCTTAAACTCGATGAAAGGAACACTGTTAACACTTTTCAGCAAGTTGCAATCATGAAATACAGAAATAAAGAGTTTTTCAAAAACAAGGTCTAATTCATGTTTGAGTCACTGGTAAGTACCATTTTGCTGTACTGTTTAAGCTCGATGAAAGGAACATTGTTGACACTTTTCAGCAAGTTGCAATCATGAAATACAGAAATAAAGAGTTTTTCAAAAACAAGGTCTAAGTCATGTTTGAGTCACTTTTAAGTACCATTTTGCTGTACTGTTTAAACTCGTTGAAAGGAACACTGTTAACACTTTTCAGCAAGTTGCAATCATGAAATACAGAAATAAATAGTTTTTCAAAAACAAGGTCTAAATCATGTTTGATGCACTCTGTAAGAACCATTTTTGCTGTATACCTTAATCAGGATGATAGGAACACTGTTGACACTTTTCAGCAAGTTGCAATCATGTAATACAGAAATAAACAGTTTCTCAAAAACAAGGTCACTCTGTAAGTACCATGTTTGTTGAACTGCTTAATCAGGATGATAAGAACACTGTTGACACTTTTCAGCAAGTTGCAATGATGTAATAAAGAAATAAACAGTTTCTCAAAAACAAGGTCACTCTGTAAGTACCATTTTGCTGTACTGTTTAAACTCGATGAAAGGAACACTGTTAACACTTTTCAGCAAGTTGCAATCATGAAATACAGAAATAAAGAGTTTTTCAAAAACAAGGTCTAATTCATGTTTGAGTCACTCTGTAAGAACCATTTTGCTGTACTGTTTAAGCTCGATGAAAGGAACATTGTTGACACTTTTCAGCAAGTTGCAATCATGAAATACAGAAATAAACAGTTTTTCAAAAACAAGGTCTAAGTCATGTTTGAGTCAATCTGTAAGTACCATTTTTGCTGTACTGTTTAAGCTCGATGAAAGGAACATTGTTGAAACTTTTCAGCAAGTTGCAATCATGAAATACAGAAATAAACAGTTTTTCAAAAACAAGGTCTAAGTCATGTTTGAGTCAATCTGTAAGTACCATTTTTGCTGTACTGTTTAAACTCGATGAAAGGAACACTGTTAACACTTTTCAGCAAGTTGCAATCATGAAATAAAGAAATAAATAGTTTTTCACAAACAAGGTCTAAATCATGTTTGATGCACTCTGTAAGAACCATTTTTGCTGTATACCTTAATCAGGATGATAGGAACACTGTTGACACTTTTCAGCAAGTTGCAATCATGTAATAAAGAAATAAACAGTTTCTCAAAAACAAGGTCACTCTGTAAGTACCATTTTGCTGTACTGTTTAAACTCGATGAAAGGAACACTGTTAACACTTTTCAGCAAGTTGCAATCATGAAATACAGAAATAAAGAGTTTTTCAAAAACAAGGTCTAATTCATGTTTGAGTCACTCTGTAAGAACCATTTTGCTGTACTGTTTAAGCTCGATGAAAGGAACATTGTTGACACTTTTCAGCAAGTTGCAATCATGAAATACAGAAATAAAGAGTTTTTCAAAAACAAGGTCTAATTCATGTTTGAGTCACTCTGTAAGAACCATTTTGCTGTACTGTTTAAGCTCGATGAAAGGAACATTGTTGACACTTTTCAGCAAGTTGCAATCATGTAATACAGAAATAAACAGTTTTTCAAAAACAAGGTCACTCTGTAAGTACCATGTTTGTTGAACTGCTTAATCAGGATGATAAGAACACTGTTGACACTTTTCAGCAAGTTGCAATGATGTAATAAAGAAATAAACAGTTTCTCAAAAACAAGGTCACTCTGTAAGTACCATTTTGCTGTACTGTTTAAACTCGATGAAAGGAACACTGTTAACACTTTTCAGCAAGTTGCAATCATGAAATACAGAAATAAAGAGTTTTTCAAAAACAAGGTCTAATTCATGTTTGAGTCACTCTGTAAGAACCATTTTGCTGTACTGTTTAAGCTCGATGAAAGGAACATTGTTGACACTTTTCAGCAAGTTGCAATCATGAAATACAGAAATAAACAGTTTTTCAAAAACAAGGTCTAATTCATGTTTGAGTCACTCTGTAAGAACCATTTTGCTGTACTGTTTAAGCTCGATGAAAGGAACATTGTTGACACTTTTCAGCAAGTTGCAATCATGAAATACAGAAATAAACAGTTTTTCAAAAACAAGGTCTAAGTCATGTTTGAGTCAATCTGTAAGTACCATTTTTGCTGTACTGTTTAAACTCGATGAAAGGAACACTGTTAACACTTTTCAGCAAGTTGCAATCATGAAATAAAGAAATAAATTAGTTTTTCACAAACAAGGTCTAAATCATGTTTGATGCACTCTGTAAGAACCATTTTTGCTGTATACCTTAATCAGGATGATAGGAACACTGTTGACACTTTTCAGCAAGTTGCAATCATGTAATAAAGAAATAAACAGTTTCTCAAAAACAAGGTCACTCTGTAAGTACCATTTTGCTGTACTGTTTAAACTCGATGAAAGGAACACTGTTAACACTTTTCAGCAAGTTGCAATCATGAAATACAGAAATAAAGAGTTTTTCAAAAACAAGGTCTAATTCATGTTTGAGTCACTCTGTAAGAACCATTTTGCTGTACTGTTTAAGCTCGATGAAAGGAACATTGTTGACACTTTTCAGCAAGTTGCAATCATGAAATACAGAAATAAAGAGTTTTTCAAAAACAAGGTCTAATTCATGTTTGAGTCACTCTGTAAGAACCATTTTGCTGTACTGTTTAAGCTCGATGAAAGGAACATTGTTGACACTTTTCAGCAAGTTGCAATCATGTAATACAGAAATAAACAGTTTTTCAAAAACAAGGTCACTCTGTAAGTACCATGTTTGTTGAACTGCTTAATCAGGATGATAAGAACACTGTTGACACTTTTCAGCAAGTTGCAATGATGTAATAAAGAAATAAACAGTTTCTCAAAAACAAGGTCACTCTGTAAGTACCATTTTGCTGTACTGTTTAAACTCGATGAAAGGAACACTGTTAACACTTTTCAGCAAGTTGCAATCATGAAATACAGAAATAAAGAGTTTTTCAAAAACAAGGTCTAATTCATGTTTGAGTCACTCTGTAAGAACCATTTTGCTGTACTGTTTAAGCTCGATGAAAGGAACATTGTTGACACTTTTCAGCAAGTTGCAATCATGAAATACAGAAATAAACAGTTTTTCAAAAACAAGGTCTAATTCATGTTTGAGTCACTCTGTAAGAACCATTTTGCTGTACTGTTTAAGCTCGATGAAAGGAACATTGTTGACACTTTTCAGCAAGTTGCAATCATGAAATACAGAAATAAACAGTTTTTCAAAAACAAGGTCTAAGTCATGTTTGAGTCAATCTGTAAGTACCATTTTTGCTGTACTGTTTAAACTCGATGAAAGGAACACTGTTAACACTTTTCAGCAAGTTGCAATCATGAAATAAAGAAATAAATTAGTTTTTCACAAACAAGGTCTAAATCATGTTTGATGCACTCTGTAAGAACCATTTTTGCTGTATACCTTAATCAGGATGATAGGAACACTGTTGACACTTTTCAGCAAGTTGCAATCATGTAATAAAGAAATAAACAGTTTCTCAAAAACAAGGTCACTCTGTAAGTACCATTTTGCTGTACTGTTTAAAC
Source organism: Salmo salar (assembly GCF_965601325.2). Taxonomy (NCBI): domain Eukaryota; kingdom Metazoa; phylum Chordata; class Actinopteri; order Salmoniformes; family Salmonidae; genus Salmo; species Salmo salar. Next base: position 42,129,293 of record NC_138293.1, read on the forward strand.
TCGATGAAAGGAACACTGTTAACACTTTTCAGCAAGTTGCAATCATGAAATACAGAAATAAAGAGTTTTTCAAAAACAAGGTCTAATTCATGTTTGAGTCACTCTGTAAGAACCATTTTGCTGTACTGTTTAAGCTCGATGAAAGGAACATTGTTGACACTTTTCAGCAAGTTGCAATCATGAAATACAGAAATAAAGAGTTTTTCAAAAACAAGGTCTAATTCATGTTTGAGTCACTCTGTAAGAACCATTTTGCTGTACTGTTTAAGCTCGATGAAAGGAACATTGTTGACACTTTTCAGCAAGTTGCAATCATGTAATACAGAAATAAACAGTTTCTCAAAAACAAGGTCACTCTGTAAGTACCATTTTGCTGTACTGTTTAAACTCGATGAAAGGAACACTGTTAACACTTTTCAGCAAGTTGCAATCATGAAATACAGAAATAAAGAGTTTTTCAAAAACAAGGTCTAATTCATGTTTGAGTCACTCTGTAAGAACCATTTTGCTGTACTGTTTAAGCTCGATGAAAGGAACATTGTTGACACTTTTCAGCAAGTTGCAATCATGTAATACAGAAATAAACAGTTTCTCAAAAACAAGGTCACTCTGTAAGTACCATGTTTGTTGAACTGCTTAATCAGGATGATAAGAACACTGTTGACACTTTTCAGCAAGTTGCAATGATGTAATAAAGAAATAAACAGTTTCTCAAAAACAAGGTCACTCTGTAAGTACCATTTTGCTGTACTGTTTAAACTCGATGAAAGGAACACTGTTAACACTTTTCAGCAAGTTGCAATCATGAAATACAGAAATAAAGAGTTTTTCAAAAACAAGGTCTAATTCATGTTTGAGTCACTCTGTAAGAACCATTTTGCTGTACTGTTTAAGCTCGATGAAAGGAACATTGTTGACACTTTTCAGCAAGTTGCAATCATGTAATACAGAAATAAACAGTTTCTCAAAAACAAGGTCACTCTGTAAGTACCATGTTTGTTGAACTGCTTAATCAGGATGATAAGAACACTGTTGACACTTTTCAGCAAGTTGCAATGATGTAATAAAGAAATAAACAGTTTCTCAAAAACAAGGTCACTCTGTAAGTACCATTTTGCTGTACTGTTTAAACTCGATGAAAGGAACACTGTTAACACTTTTCAGCAAGATGCAATCATGAAATACAGAAATAAAGAGTTTTTCAAAAACAAGGTCTAATTCATGTTTGAGTCACTGGTAAGTACCATTTTGCTGTACTGTTTAAGCTCGATGAAAGGAACATTGTTGACACTTTTCAGCAAGTTGCAATCATGAAATACAGAAATAAAGAGTTTTTCAAAAACAAGGTCTAAGTCATGTTTGAGTCACTTTTAAGTACCATTTTGCTGTACTGTTTAAACTCGTTGAAAGGAACACTGTTAACACTTTTCAGCAAGTTGCAATCATGAAATACAGAAATAAATAGTTTTTCAAAAACAAGGTCTAAATCATGTTTGATGCACTCTGTAAGAACCATTTTTGCTGTATACCTTAATCAGGATGATAGGAACACTGTTGACACTTTTCAGCAAGTTGCAATCATGTAATAAAGAAATAAACAGTTTCTCAAAAACAAGGTCACTCTGTAAGTACCATTTTGCTGTACTGTTTAAACTCGATGAAAGGAACACTGTTAACACTTTTCAGCAAGTTGCAATCATGAAATACAGAAATAAAGAGTTTTTCAAAAACAAGGTCTAATTCATGTTTGAGTCACTCTGTAAGAACCATTTTGCTGTACTGTTTAAGCTCGATGAAAGGAACATTGTTGACACTTTTCAGCAAGTTGCAATCATGAAATACAGAAATAAAGAGTTTTTCAAAAACAAGGTCTAATTCATGTTTGAGTCACTCTGTAAGAACCATTTTGCTGTACTGTTTAAGCTCGATGAAAGGAACATTGTTGACACTTTTCAGCAAGTTGCAATCATGTAATACAGAAATAAACAGTTTTTCAAAAACAAGGTCACTCTGTAAGTACCATGTTTGTTGAACTGCTTAATCAGGATGATAAGAACACTGTTGACACTTTTCAGCAAGTTGCAATGATGTAATAAAGAAATAAACAGTTTCTCAAAAACAAGGTCACTCTGTAAGTACCATTTTGCTGTACTGTTTAAACTCGATGAAAGGAACACTGTTAACACTTTTCAGCAAGTTGCAATCATGAAATACAGAAATAAAGAGTTTTTCAAAAACAAGGTCTAATTCATGTTTGAGTCACTCTGTAAGAACCATTTTGCTGTACTGTTTAAGCTCGATGAAAGGAACATTGTTGACACTTTTCAGCAAGTTGCAATCATGAAATACAGAAATAAACAGTTTTTCAAAAACAAGGTCTAATTCATGTTTGAGTCACTCTGTAAGAACCATTTTGCTGTACTGTTTAAGCTCGATGAAAGGAACATTGTTGACACTTTTCAGCAAGTTGCAATCATGAAATACAGAAATAAACAGTTTTTCAAAAACAAGGTCTAAGTCATGTTTGAGTCAATCTGTAAGTACCATTTTTGCTGTACTGTTTAAACTCGATGAAAGGAACACTGTTAACACTTTTCAGCAAGTTGCAATCATGAAATAAAGAAATAAATTAGTTTTTCACAAACAAGGTCTAAATCATGTTTGATGCACTCTGTAAGAACCATTTTTGCTGTATACCTTAATCAGGATGATAGGAACACTGTTGACACTTTTCAGCAAGTTGCAATCATGTAATAAAGAAATAAACAGTTTCTCAAAAACAAGGTCACTCTGTAAGTACCATTTTGCTGTACTGTTTAAACTCGATGAAAGGAACACTGTTAACACTTTTCAGCAAGTTGCAATCATGAAATACAGAAATAAAGAGTTTTTCAAAAACAAGGTCTAATTCATGTTTGAGTCACTCTGTAAGAACCATTTTGCTGTACTGTTTAAGCTCGATGAAAGGAACATTGTTGACACTTTTCAGCAAGTTGCAATCATGTAATACAGAAATAAACAGTTTCTCAAAAACAAGGTCACTCTGTAAGTACCATGTTTGTTGAACTGCTTAATCAGGATGATAAGAACACTGTTGACACTTTTCAGCAAGTTGCAATGATGTAATAAAGAAATAAACAGTTTCTCAAAAACAAGGTCACTCTGTAAGTACCATTTTGCTGTACTGTTTAAACTCGATGAAAGGAACACTGTTAACACTTTTCAGCAAGTTGCAATCATGAAATACAGAAATAAAGAGTTTTTCAAAAACAAGGTCTAATTCATGTTTGAGTCACTCTGTAAGAACCATTTTGCTGTACTGTTTAAGCTCGATGAAAGGAACATTGTTGACACTTTTCAGCAAGTTGCAATCATGTAATACAGAAATAAACAGTTTCTCAAAAACAAGGTCACTCTGTAAGTACCATGTTTGTTGAACTGCTTAATCAGGATGATAAGAACACTGTTGACACTTTTCAGCAAGTTGCAATGATGTAATAAAGAAATAAACAGTTTCTCAAAAACAAGGTCACTCTGTAAGTACCATTTTGCTGTACTGTTTAAACTCGATGAAAGGAACACTGTTAACACTTTTCAGCAAGATGCAATCATGAAATACAGAAATAAAGAGTTTTTCAAAAACAAGGTCTAATTCATGTTTGAGTCACTGGTAAGTACCATTTTGCTGTACTGTTTAAGCTCGATGAAAGGAACATTGTTGACACTTTTCAGCAAGTTGCAATCATGAAATACAGAAATAAATAGTTTTTCAAAAACAAGGTCTAATTCATGTTTGAGTCACTGGTAAGTACCATTTTGCTGTACTGTTTAAGCTCGATGAAAGGAACATTGTTGACACTTTTCAGCAAGTTGCAATCATGAAATACAGAAATAAATAGTTTTTCAAAAACAAGGTCTAAATCATGTTTGATGCACTCTGTAAGAACCATTTTTGCTGTATACCTTAATCAGGATGATAGGAACACTGTTGACACTTTTCAGCAAGTTGCAATCATGTAATACAGAAATAAACAGTTTCTCAAAAACAAGGTCACTCTGTAAGTACCATGTTTGTTGAACTGCTTAATCAGGATGATAAGAACACTGTTGACACTTTTCAGCAAGTTGCAATGATGTAATAAAGAAATAAACAGTTTCTCAAAAACAAGGTCACTCTGTAAGTACCATTTTGCTGTACTGTTTAAACTCGATGAAAGGAACACTGTTAACACTTTTCAGCAAGTTGCAATCATGAAATACAGAAATAAAGAGTTTTTCAAAAACAAGGTCTAATTCATGTTTGAGTCACTCTGTAAGAACCATTTTGCTGTACTGTTTAAGCTCGATGAAAGGAACATTGTTGACACTTTTCAGCAAGTTGCAATCATGAAATACAGAAATAAACAGTTTTTCAAAAACAAGGTCTAATTCATGTTTGAGTCACTCTGTAAGAACCATTTTGCTGTACTGTTTAAGCTCGATGAAAGGAACATTGTTGACACTTTTCAGCAAGTTGCAATCATGAAATACAGAAATAAACAGTTTTTCAAAAACAAGGTCTAAGTCATGTTTGAGTCAATCTGTAAGTACCATTTTTGCTGTACTGTTTAAACTCGATGAAAGGAACACTGTTAACACTTTTCAGCAAGTTGCAATCATGAAATAAAGAAATAAATAGTTTTTCACAAACAAGGTCTAAATCATGTTTGATGCACTCTGTAAGAACCATTTTTGCTGTATACCTTAATCAGGATGATAGGAACACTGTTGACACTTTTCAGCAAGTTGCAATCATGTAATAAAGAAATAAACAGTTTCTCAAAAACAAGGTCACTCTGTAAGTACCATTTTGCTGTACTGTTTAAACTCGATGAAAGGAACACTGTTAACACTTTTCAGCAAGTTGCAATCATGAAATACAGAAATAAAGAGTTTTTCAAAAACAAGGTCTAATTCATGTTTGAGTCACTCTGTAAGAACCATTTTGCTGTACTGTTTAAGCTCGATGAAAGGAACATTGTTGACACTTTTCAGCAAGTTGCAATCATGAAATACAGAAATAAAGAGTTTTTCAAAAACAAGGTCTAATTCATGTTTGAGTCACTCTGTAAGAACCATTTTGCTGTACTGTTTAAGCTCGATGAAAGGAACATTGTTGACACTTTTCAGCAAGTTGCAATCATGAAATACAGAAATAGTTTTTCAAAAACAAGGTCTAAGTCATGTTTGAGTCAATCTGTAAGTACCATTTTTGCTGTACTGTTTAAACTCGATGAAAGGAACACTGTTAACACTTTTCAGCAAGTTGCAATCATGAAATAAAGAAATAAATTAGTTTTTCACAAACAAGGTCTAAATCATGTTTGATGCACTCTGTAAGAACCATTTTTGCTGTATACCTTAATCAGGATGATAGGAACACTGTTGACACTTTTCAGCAAGTTGCAATCATGTAATAAAGAAATAAACAGTTTCTCAAAAACAAGGTCACTCTGTAAGTACCATTTTGCTGTACTGTTTAAACTCGATGAAAGGAACACTGTTAACACTTTTCAGCAAGTTGCAATCATGAAATACAGAAATAAAGAGTTTTTCAAAAACAAGGTCTAATTCATGTTTGAGTCACTCTGTAAGAACCATTTTGCTGTACTGTTTAAGCTCGATGAAAGGAACACTGTTGACACTTTTCAGCAAGTTGCAATCATGAAATACAGAAATAAATAGTTTTTCAAAAACAAGGTCTAAATCATGTTTGATGCACTCTGTAAGAACCATTTTTGCTGTATACCTTAATCAGGATGATAGGAACACTGTTGACACTTTTCAGCAAGTTGCAATCATGTAATACAGAAATAAACAGTTTCTCAAAAACAAGGTCACTCTGTAAGTACCATGTTTGTTGAACTGCTTAATCAGGATGATAAGAACACTGTTGACACTTTTCAGCAAGTTGCAATGATGTAATAAAGAAATAACCAGTTTCTCAAAAACAAGGTCACTCTGTAAGTACCATTTTGCTGTACTGTTTAAACTCGATGAAAGGAACACTGTTAACACTTTTCAGCAAGTTGCAATCATGAAATACAGAAATAAAGAGTTTTTCAAAAACAAGGTCTAATTCATGTTTGAGTCACTCTGTAAGAACCATTTTGCTGTACTGTTTAAGCTCGATGAAAGGAACATTGTTGACACTTTTCAGCAAGTTGCAATCATGTAATACAGAAATAAACAGTTTCTCAAAAACAAGGTCACTCTGTAAGTACCATGTTTGTTGAACTGCTTAATCAGGATGATAAGAACACTGTTGACACTTTTCAGCAAGTTGCAATGATGTAATAAAGAAATAAACAGTTTCTCAAAAACAAGGTCACTCTGTAAGTACCATTTTGCTGTACTGTTTAAACTCGATGAAAGGAACACTGTTAACACTTTTCAGCAAGATGCAATCATGAAATACAGAAATAAAAAGTTTTTCAAAAACAAGGTCTAAGTCATGTTTGAGTCACTCTGTAAGTACCATTTTGCTGTACTGTTTAAACTCGATGAAAGGAACACTGTTAACACTTTTCAGCAAGTTTCAATCATGAAATAAAGAAATAAATAGTTTTTCACAAACAAGGTCTAAATCATGTTTGATGCACTCTGTAAGAACCATTTTTGCTGTATACCTTAATCAGGATGATAGGAACACTGTTGACACTTTTCAGCAAGTTGCAATCATGTAATACAGAAATAAACAGTTTCTCAAAAACAAGGTCACTCTGTAAGTACCATGTTTGTTGAACTGCTTAATCAGGATGATAAGAACACTGTTGACACTTTTCAGCAAGTTGCAATGATGTAATAAAGAAATAAACAGTTTCTCAAAAACAAGGTCACTCTGTAAGTACCATTTTGCTGTACTGTTTAAACTCGATGAAAGGAACACTGTTAACACTTTTCAGCAAGTTGCAATCATGAAATACAGAAATAAAGAGTTTTTCAAAAACAAGGTCTAATTCATGTTTGAGTCACTCTGTAAGAACCATTTTGCTGTACTGTTTAAGCTCGATGAAAGGAACATTGTTGACACTTTTCAGCAAGTTGCAATCATGAAATACAGAAATAAAGAGTTTTTCAAAAACAAGGTCTAATTCATGTTTGAGTCACTCTGTAAGAACCATTTTGCTGTACTGTTTAAGCTCGATGAAAGGAACATTGTTGACACTTTTCAGCAAGTTGCAATCATGTAATACAGAAATAAACAGTTTCTCAAAAACAAGGTCACTCTGTAAGTACCATGTTTGTTGAACTGCTTAATCAGGATGATAAGAACACTGTTGACACTTTTCAGCAAGTTGCAATGATGTAATAAAGAAATAAACAGTTTCTCAAAAACAAGGTCACTCTGTAAGTACCATTTTGCTGTACTGTTTAAACTCGATGAAAGGAACACTGTTGACACTTTTCAGCAAGTTGCAATCATGTAATACAGAAATAAACAGTTTCTCAAAAACAAGGTCACTCTGTAAGTACCATGTTTGTTGAACTGCTTAATCAGGATGATAAGAACACTGTTGACACTTTTCAGCAAGTTGCAATGATGTAATAAAGAAATAAACAGTTTCTCAAAAACAAGGTCACTCTGTAAGTACCATTTTGCTGTACTGTTTAAACTCGATGAAAGGAACACTGTTAACACTTTTCAGCAAGTTGCAATCATGAAATACAGAAATAAAGAGTTTTTCAAAAACAAGGTCTAATTCATGTTTGAGTCACTCTGTAAGAACCATTTTGCTGTACTGTTTAAGCTCGATGAAAGGAACATTGTTGACACTTTTCAGCAAGTTGCAATCATGAAATACAGAAATAAAGAGTTTTTCAAAAACAAGGTCTAATTCATGTTTGAGTCACTCTGTAAGAACCATTTTGCTGTACTGTTTAAGCTCGATGAAAGGAACATTGTTGACACTTTTCAGCAAGTTGCAATCATGTAATACAGAAATAAACAGTTTCTCAAAAACAAGGTCTAAATCATGTTTGATGCACTCTGTAAGAACCATTTTTGCTGTATACCTTAATCAGGATGATAGGAACACTGTTGACACTTTTCAGCAAGTTGCAATCATGTAATACAGAAATAAACAGTTTCTCAAAAACAAGGTCACTCTGTAAGTACCATGTTTGTTGAACTGCTTAATCAGGATGATAAGAACACTGTTGACACTTTTCAGCAAGTTGCAATGATGTAATAAAGAAATAAACAGTTTCTCAAAAACAAGGTCACTCTGTAAGTACCATTTTGCTGTACTGTTTAAACTCGATGAATGGAACACTGTTAACACTTTTTAGCAAGTTGCAATCATGAAATACAGAAATAAAGAGTTTTTCAAAAACAAGGTCTAATTCATGTTTGAGTCACTCTGTAAGAACCATTTTGCTGTACTGTTTAAGCTCGATGAAAGGAACACTGTTGACACTTTTCAGCAAGTTGCAATCATGAAATACAGAAATAAATAGTTTTTCAAAAACAAGGTCTAAATCATGTTTGATGCACTCTGTAAGAACCATTTTTGCTGTATACCTTAATCAGGATGATAGGAACACTGTTGACACTTTTCAGCAAGTTGCAATCATGTAATACAGAAATAAACAGTTTCTCAAAAACAAGGTCACTCTGTAAGTACCATGTTTGTTGAACTGCTTAATCAGGATGATAAGAACACTGTTGACACTTTTCAGCAAGTTGCAATGATGTAATAAAGAAATAAACAGTTTCTCAAAAACAAGGTCACTCTGTAAGTACCATTTTGCTGTACTGTTTAAACTCGATGAAAGGAACACTGTTAACACTTTTCAGCAAGTTGCAATCATGAAATACAGAAATAAAGAGTTTTTCAAAAACAAGGTCTAATTCATGTTTGAGTCACTCTGTAAGAACCATTTTGCTGTACTGTTTAAGCTCGATGAAAGGAACATTGTTGAAACTTTTCAGCAAGTTGCAATCATGTAATACAGAAATAAACAGTTTCTCAAAAACAAGGTCACTCTGTAAGTACCATGTTTGTTGAACTGCTTAATCAGGATGATAAGAACACTGTTGACACTTTTCAGCAAGTTGCAATGATGTAATAAAGAAATAAACAGTTTCTCAAAAACAAGGTCACTCTGTAAGTACCATTTTGCTGTACTGTTTAAACTCGATGAAAGGAACACTGTTAACACTTTTCAGCAAGATGCAATCATGAAATACAGAAATAAAAAGTTTTTCAAAAACAAGGTCTAAGTCATGTTTGAGTCACTCTGTAAGTACCATTTTGCTGTACTGTTTAAACTCGATGAAAGGAACACTGTTAACACTTTTCAGCAAGTTTCAATCATGAAATAAAGAAATAAATAGTTTTTCACAAACAAGGTCTAAATCATGTTTGATGCACTCTGTAAGAACCATTTTTGCTGTATACCTTAATCAGGATGATAGGAACACTGTTGACACTTTTCAGCAAGTTGCAATCATGTAATACAGAAATAAACAGTTTCTCAAAAACAAGGTCACTCTGTAAGTACCATGTTTGTTGAACTGCTTAATCAGGATGATAAGAACACTGTTGACACTTTTCAGCAAGTTGCAATGATGTAATAAAGAAATAAACAGTTTCTCAAAAACAAGGTCACTCTGTAAGTACCATTTTGCTGTACTGTTTAAACTCGATGAAAGGAACACTGTTAACACTTTTCAGCAAGTTGCAATCATGAAATACAGAAATAAAGAGTTTTTCAAAAACAAGGTCTAATTCATGTTTGAGTCACTCTGTAAGAACCATTTTGCTGTACTGTTTAAGCTCGATGAAAGGAACATTGTTGACACTTTTCAGCAAGTTGCAATCATGAAATACAGAAATAAAGAGTTTTTCAAAAACAAGGTCTAATTAATGTTTGAGTCACTCTGTAAGAACCATTTTGCTGTACTGTTTAAGCTCGATGAAAGGAACATTGTTGACACTTTTCAGCAAGTTGCAATCATGTAATACAGAAATAAACAGTTTCTCAAAAACAAGGTCACTCTGTAAGTACCATGTTTGTTGAACTGCTTAATCAGGATGATAAGAACACTGTTGACACTTTTCAGCAAGTTGCAATGATGTAATAAAGAAATAAACAGTTTCTCAAAAACAAGGTCACTCTGTAAGTACCATTTTGCTGTACTGTTTAAACTCGATGAAAGGAACACTGTTGACACTTTTCAGCAAGTTGCAATCATGTAATACAGAAATAAACAGTTTCTCAAAAACAAGGTCACTCTGTAAGTACCATGTTTGTTGAACTGCTTAATCAGGATGATAAGAACACTGTTGACACTTTTCAGCAAGTTGCAATGATGTAATAAAGAAATAAACAGTTTCTCAAAAACAAGGTCACTCTGTAAGTACCATTTTGCTGTACTGTTTAAACTCGATGAAAGGAACACTGTTAACACTTTTCAGCAAGTTGCAATCATGAAATACAGAAATAAAGAGTTTTTCAAAAACAAGGTCTAATTCATGTTTGAGTCACTCTGTAAGAACCATTTTGCTGTACTGTTTAAGCTCGATGAAAGGAACATTGTTGACACTTTTCAGCAAGTTGCAATCATGAAATACAGAAATAAAGAGTTTTTCAAAAACAAGGTCTAATTCATGTTTGAGTCACTCTGTAAGAACCATTTTGCTGTACTGTTTAAGCTCGATGAAAGGAACATTGTTGACACTTTTCAGCAAGTTGCAATCATGTAATACAGAAATAAACAGTTTCTCAAAAACAAGGTCACTCTGTAAGTACCATGTTTGTTGAACTGCTTAATCAGGATGATAAGAACACTGTTGACACTTTTCAGCAAGTTGCAATGATGTAATAAAGAAATAAACAGTTTCTCAAAAACAAGGTCACTCTGTAAGTACCATTTTGCTGTACTGTTTAAACTCGATGAAAGGAACACTGTTAACACTTTTCAGCAAGATGCAATCATGAAATACAGAAATAAAAAGTTTTTCAAAAACAAGGTCTAAGTCATGTTTGAGTCACTCTGTAAGTACCATTTTGCTGTACTGTTTAAACTCGATGAAAGGAACACTGTTAACACTTTTCAGCAAGTTTCAATCATGAAATAAAGAAATAAATAGTTTTTCACAAACAAGGTCTAAATCATGTTTGATGCACTCTGTAAGAACCATTTTTGCTGTATACCTTAATCAGGATGATAGGAACACTGTTGACACTTTTCAGCAAGTTGCAATCATGTAATACAGAAATAAACAGTTTCTCAAAAACAAGGTCACTCTGTAAGTACCATGTTTGTTGAACTGCTTAATCAGGATGATAAGAAAACTGTTGACACTTTTCAGCAAGTTGCAATGATGTAATAAAGAAATAAACAGTTTCTCAAAAACAAGGTCACTCTGTAAGTACCATTTTGCTGTACTGTTTAAACTCGATGAATGGAACACTGTTAACACTTTTCAGCAAGTTGCAATCATGAAATACAGAAATAAAGAGTTTTTCAAAAACAAGGTCTAATTCATGTTTGAGTCACTCTGTAAGAACCATTTTGCTGTACTGTTTAAGCTCGATGAAAGGAACACTGTTGACACTTTTCAGCAAGTTGCAATCATGAAATACAGAAATAAATAGTTTTTCAAAAACAAGGTCTAAATCATGTTTGATGCACTCTGTAAGAACCATTTTTGCTGTATACCTTAATCAGGATGATAGGAACACTGTTGACACTTTTCAGCAAGTTGCAATCATGTAATACAGAAATAAACAGTTTCTCAAAAACAAGGTCACTCTGTAAGTACCATGTTTGTTGAACTGCTTAATCAGGATGATAAGAACACTGTTGACACTTTTCAGCAAGTTGCAATGATGTAATAAAGAAATAAACAGTTTCTCAAAAACAAGGTCACTCTGTAAGTACCATTTTGCTGTACTGTTTAAACTCGATGAAAGGAACACTGTTAACACTTTTCAGCAAGATGCAATCATGAAATACAGAAATAAAAAGTTTTTCAAAAACAAGGTCTAAGTCATGTTTGAGTCACTCTGTAAGTACCATTTTGCTGTACTGTTTAAACTCGATGAAAGGAACACTGTTAACACTTTTCAGCAAGTTTCAATCATGAAATAAAGAAATAAATAGTTTTTCACAAACAAGGTCTAAATCATGTTTGAGTGCACTCTGTAAGAACCATTTTTGCTGTACTGCCTTAAGCTCGGATGAAAGGAACACTGTTGACACTTTTCAGCAAGTTGCAATCATGTAATACAGAAATAAACAGTTTCTCAAAAACAAGGTCACTCTGTAAGTACCATGTTTGTTGAACTGCTTAATCAGGATGATAAGAACACTGTTGACACTTTTCAGCAAGTTGCAATGATGTAATAAAGAAATAAACAGTTTCTCAAAAACAAGGTCACTCTGTAAGTACCATTTTGCTGTACTGTTTAAACTCGATGAAAGGAACACTGTTAACACTTTTCAGCAAGTTGCAATCATGAAATACAGAAATAAAGAGTTTTTCAAAAACAAGGTCTAATTCATGTTTGAGTCACTCTGTAAGAACCATTTTGCTGTACTGTTTAAGCTCGATGAAAGGAACATTGTTGACACTTTTCAGCAAGTTGCAATCATGAAATACAGAAATAAAGAGTTTTTCAAAAACAAGGTCTAATTCATGTTTGAGTCACTCTGTAAGAACCATTTTGCTGTACTGTTTAAGCTCGATGAAAGGAACATTGTTGACACTTTTCAGCAAGTTGCAATCATGTAATACAGAAATAAACAGTTTCTCAAAAACAAGGTCACTCTGTAAGTACCATGTTTGTTGAACTGCTTAAACTCAGGATGATAAGGAACACTGTTGACACTTTTCAGCAAGTTGCAATGATGTAATAAAGAAATAAACAGTTTCTCAAAAACAAGGTCACTCTGTAAGTACCATTTTGCTGTACTGTTTAAACTCGATGAAAGGAACACTGTTGACACTTTTCAGCAAGTTGCAATCATGTAATACAGAAATAAACAGTTTCTCAAAAACAAGGTCACTCGTGTAAGTACCATGTTTGTTGAACTGCTTAATCAGGATGATAAGAACACTGTTGACACTTTTCAGCAAGTTGCAATGATGTAATAAAGAAATAAACAGTTTCTCAAAAACAAGGTCACTCTGTAAGTACCATTTTGCTGTACTGTTTAAACTCGATGAAAGGAACACTGTTAACACTTTTCAGCAAGTTGCAATCATGAAATACAGAAATAAAGAGTTTTTCAAAAACAAGGTCTAATTCATGTTTGAGTCACTCTGTAAGAACCATTTTGCTGTACTGTTTAAGCTCGATGAAAGGAACATTGTTGACACTTTTCAGCAAGTTGCAATCATGTAATACAGAAATAAACAGTTTCTCAAAAACAAGGTCACTCTGTAAGTACCATGTTTGTTGAACTGCTTAATCAGGATGATAAGAACACTGTTGACACTTTTCAGCAAGTTGCAATGATGTAATAAAGAAATAAACAGTTTCTCAAAAACAAGGTCACTCTGTAAGTACCATTTTGCTGTACTGTTTAAACTCGATGAAAGGAACACTGTTAACACTTTTCAGCAAGATGCAATCATGAAATACAGAAATAAAAAGTTTTTCAAAAACAAGGTCTAAGTCATGTTTGAGTCACTCTGTAAGTACCATTTTGCTGTACTGTTTAAACTCGATGAAAGGAACACTGTTAACACTTTTCAGCAAGTTTCAATCATGAAATAAAGAAATAAATAGTTTTTCACAAACAAGGTCTAAATCATGTTTGATGCACTCTGTAAGAACCATTTTTGCTGTATACCTTAATCAGGATGATAGGAACACTGTTGACACTTTTCAGCAAGTTGCAATCATGTAATACAGAAATAAACAGTTTCTCAAAAACAAGGTCACTCTGTAAGTACCATGTTTGTTGAACTGCTTAATCAGGATGATAAGAAAACTGTTGACACTTTTCAGCAAGTTGCAATGATGTAATAAAGAAATAAACAGTTTCTCAAAAACAAGGTCACTCTGTAAGTACCATTTTGCTGTACTGTTTAAACTCGATGAAAGGAACACTGTTAACACTTTTCAGCAAGTTGCAATCATGAAATACAGAAATAAAGAGTTTTTCAAAAACAAGGTCTAATTCATGTTTGAGTCACTCTGTAAGAACCATTTTGCTGTACTGTTTAAGCTCGATGAAAGGAACACTGTTGACACTTTTCAGCAAGTTGCAATCATGAAATACAGAAATAAATAGTTTTTCAAAAACAAGGTCTAAATCATGTTTGAGTGCACTCTGTAAGAACCATTTTTGCTGTACTACCTTAATCAGGATGATAGGAACACTGTTGACACTTTTCAGCAAGTTGCAATCATGTAATACAGAAATAAACAGTTTCTCAAAAACAAGGTCACTCTGTAAGTACCATGTTTGTTGAACTGCTTAATCAGGATGATAAGAACACTGTTGACACTTTTCAGCAAGTTGCAATGATGTAATAAAGAAATAAACAGTTTCTCAAAAACAAGGTCACTCTGTAAGTACCATTTTGCTGTACTGTTTAAACTCGATGAAAGGAACACTGTTAACACTTTTCAGCAAGTTGCAATCATGAAATACAGAAATAAAGAGTTTTTCAAAAACAAGGTCTAATTCATGTTTGAGTCACTCTGTAAGAACCATTTTGCTGTACTGTTTAAGCTCGATGAAAGGAACACTGTTGACACTTTTCAGCAAGTTGCAATCATGAAATACAGAAATAAATAGTTTTTCAAAAACAAGGTCTAAATCATGTTTGATGCACTCTGTAAGAACCATTTTTGCTGTATACCTTAATCAGGATGATAGGAACACTGTTGACACTTTTCAGCAAGTTGCAATCATGTAATACAGAAATAAACAGTTTCTCAAAAACAAGGTCACTCTGTAAGTACCATGTTTGTTGAACTGCTTAATCAGGATGATAAGAACACTGTTGACACTTTTCAGCAAGTTGCAATGATGTAATAAAGAAATAAACAGTTTCTCAAAAACAAGGTCACTCTGTAAGTACCATTTTGCTGTACTGTTTAAACTCGATGAAAGGAACACTGTTAACACTTTTCAGCAAGTTGCAATCATGAAATACAGAAATAAAGAGTTTTTCAAAAACAAGGTCTAATTCATGTTTGAGTCACTCTGTAAGAACCATTTTGCTGTACTGTTTAAGCTCGATGAAAGGAACACTGTTGACACTTTTCAGCAAGTTGCAATCATGAAATACAGAAATAAAGAGTTTTTCAAAAACAAGGTCTAAATCATGTTTGAGTGCACTCTGTAAGAACCATTTTTGCTGTACTGCCTTAAGCTCAGGATGATAGGAACACTGTTGACACTTTTCAGCAAGTTGCAATCATGTAATACAGAAATAAACAGTTTCTCAAAAACAAGGTCACTCTGTAAGTACCATGTTTGCTGAACTGCTTAACTCAGGATGATAAGGAACACTGTTGACACTTTTCAGCAAGTTGCAATCATGTAATACAGAAATAAACAGTTTCTCAAAAACAAGGTCACTCTGTAAGTACCATTTTGCTGTACTGTTTAAACTCGATGAAAGGAACACTGTTAACACTTTTCAGCAAGTTGCAATCATGAAATACAGAAATAAAGAGTTTTTCAAAAACAAGGTCTAATTCATGTTTGAGTCACTCTGTAAGAACCATTTTGCTGTACTGTTTAAGCTCGATGAAAGGAACATTGTTGACACTTTTCAGCAAGTTGCAATCATGTAATACAGAAATAAACAGTTTCTCAAAAACAAGGTCACTCTGTAAGTACCATGTTTGTTGAACTGCTTAATCAGGATGATAAGAACACTGTTGACACTTTTCAGCAAGTTGCAATGATGTAATAAAGAAATAAACAGTTTCTCAAAAACAAGGTCACTCTGTAAGTACCATTTTGCTGTACTGTTTAAACTCGATGAAAGGAACACTGTTAACACTTTTCAGCAAGATGCAATCATGAAATACAGAAATAAAAAGTTTTTCAAAAACAAGGTCTAAGTCATGTTTGAGTCACTCTGTAAGTACCATTTTGCTGTACTGTTTAAACTCGATGAAAGGAACACTGTTAACACTTTTCAGCAAGTTTCAATCATGAAATAAAGAAATAAATAGTTTTTCACAAACAAGGTCTAAATCATGTTTGATGCACTCTGTAAGAACCATTTTTGCTGTATACCTTAATCAGGATGATAGGAACACTGTTGACACTTTTCAGCAAGTTGCAATCATGTAATACAGAAATAAACAGTTTCTCAAAAACAAGGTCACTCTGTAAGTACCATGTTTGTTGAACTGCTTAATCAGGATGATAAGAACACTGTTGACACTTTTCAGCAAGTTGCAATGATGTAATAAAGAAATAAACAGTTTCTCAAAAACAAGGTCACTCTGTAAGTACCATTTTGCTGTACTGTTTAAACTCGATGAAAGGAACACTGTTAACACTTTTCAGCAAGTTGCAATCATGAAATACAGAAATAAAGAGTTTTTCAAAAACAAGGTCTAATTCATGTTTGAGTCACTCTGTAAGAACCATTTTGCTGTACTGTTTAAGCTCGATGAAAGGAACATTGTTGACACTTTTCAGCAAGTTGCAATCATGAAATACAGAAATAAAGAGTTTTTCAAAAACAAGGTCTAATTCATGTTTGAGTCACTCTGTAAGAACCATTTTGCTGTACTGTTTAAGCTCGATGAAAGGAACATTGTTGACACTTTTCAGCAAGTTGCAATCATGTAATACAGAAATAAACAGTTTCTCAAAAACAAGGTCACTCTGTAAGTACCATGTTTGTTGAACTGCTTAATCAGGATGATAAGAACACTGTTGACACTTTTCAGCAAGTTGCAATGATGTAATAAAGAAATAAACAGTTTCTCAAAAACAAGGTCACTCTGTAAGTACCATTTTGCTGTACTGTTTAAACTCGATGAAAGGAACACTGTTGACACTTTTCAGCAAGTTGCAATCATGTAATACAGAAATAAACAGTTTCTCAAAAACAAGGTCACTCTGTAAGTACCATGTTTGTTGAACTGCTTAATCAGGATGATAAGAACACTGTTGACACTTTTCAGCAAGTTGCAATGATGTAATAAAGAAATAAACAGTTTCTCAAAAACAAGGTCACTCTGTAAGTACCATTTTGCTGTACTGTTTAAACTCGATGAAAGGAACACTGTTAACACTTTTCAGCAAGTTGCAATCATGAAATACAGAAATAAAGAGTTTTTCAAAAACAAGGTCTAATTCATGTTTGAGTCACTCTGTAAGAACCATTTTGCTGTACTGTTTAAGCTCGATGAAAGGAACATTGTTGACACTTTTCAGCAAGTTGCAATCATGAAATACAGAAATAAAGAGTTTTTCAAAAACAAGGTCTAATTCATGTTTGAGTCACTCTGTAAGAACCATTTTGCTGTACTGTTTAAGCTCGATGAAAGGAACATTGTTGACACTTTTCAGCAAGTTGCAATCATGTAATACAGAAATAAACAGTTTCTCAAAAACAAGGTCACTCTGTAAGTACCATGTTTGTTGAACTGCTTAATCAGGATGATAAGAACACTGTTGACACTTTTCAGCAAGTTGCAATGATGTAATAAAGAAATAAACAGTTTCTCAAAAACAAGGTCACTCTGTAAGTACCATTTTGCTGTACTGTTTAAACTCGATGAAAGGAACACTGTTAACACTTTTCAGCAAGATGCAATCATGAAATACAGAAATAAAAAGTTTTTCAAAAACAAGGTCTAAGTCATGTTTGAGTCACTCTGTAAGTACCATTTTGCTGTACTGTTTAAACTCGATGAAAGGAACACTGTTAACACTTTTCAGCAAGTTTCAATCATGAAATAAAGAAATAAATAGTTTTTCACAAACAAGGTCTAAATCATGTTTGATGCACTCTGTAAGAACCATTTTTGCTGTATACCTTAATCAGGATGATAGGAACACTGTTGACACTTTTCAGCAAGTTGCAATCATGTAATACAGAAATAAACAGTTTCTCAAAAACAAGGTCACTCTGTAAGTACCATGTTTGTTGAACTGCTTAATCAGGATGATAAGAAAACTGTTGACACTTTTCAGCAAGTTGCAATGATGTAATAAAGAAATAAACAGTTTCTCAAAAACAAGGTCACTCTGTAAGTACCATTTTGCTGTACTGTTTAAACTCGATGAATGGAACACTGTTAACACTTTTCAGCAAGTTGCAATCATGAAATACAGAAATAAAGAGTTTTTCAAAAACAAGGTCTAATTCATGTTTGAGTCACTCTGTAAGAACCATTTTGCTGTACTGTTTAAGCTCGATGAAAGGAACACTGTTGACACTTTTCAGCAAGTTGCAATCATGAAATACAGAAATAAATAGTTTTTCAAAAACAAGGTCTAAATCATGTTTGATGCACTCTGTAAGAACCATTTTTGCTGTATACCTTAATCAGGATGATAGGAACACTGTTGACACTTTTCAGCAAGTTGCAATCATGTAATACAGAAATAAACAGTTTCTCAAAAACAAGGTCACTCTGTAAGTACCATGTTTGTTGAACTGCTTAATCAGGATGATAAGAACACTGTTGACACTTTTCAGCAAGTTGCAATGATGTAATAAAGAAATAAACAGTTTCTCAAAAACAAGGTCACTCTGTAAGTACCATTTTGCTGTACTGTTTAAACTCGATGAAAGGAACACTGTTAACACTTTTCAGCAAGTTGCAATCATGAAATACAGAAATAAAGAGTTTTTCAAAAACAAGGTCTAATTCATGTTTGAGTCACTCTGTAAGAACCATTTTGCTGTACTGTTTAAGCTCGATGAAAGGAACATTGTTGACACTTTTCAGCAAGTTGCAATCATGTAATACAGAAATAAACAGTTTCTCAAAAACAAGGTCACTCTGTAAGTACCATGTTTGTTGAACTGCTTAATCAGGATGATAAGAACACTGTTGACACTTTTCAGCAAGTTGCAATGATGTAATAAAGAAATAAACAGTTTCTCAAAAACAATGTCACTCTGTAAGTACCATTTTGCTGTACTGTTTAAACTCGATGAAAGGAACACTGTTAACACTTTTCAGCAAGTTGCAATCATGAAATACAGAAATAAAGAGTTTTTCAAAAACAAGGTCTAATTCATGTTTGAGTCACTCTGTAAGAACCATTTTGCTGTACTGTTTAAGCTCGATGAAAGGAACATTGTTGACACTTTTCAGCAAGTTGCAATCATGAAATACAGAAATAAACAGTTTCTCAAAAACAAGGTCACTCTGTAAGTACCATGTTTGTTGAACTGCTTAATCAGGATGATAAGAACACTGTTGACACTTTTCAGCAAGTTGCAATGATGTAATAAAGAAATAAACAGTTTCTCAAAAACAAGGTCACTCTGTAAGTACCATTTTGCTGTACTGTTTAAACTCGATGAAAGGAACACTGTTAACACTTTTCAGCAAGATGCAATCATGAAATACAGAAATAAAAAGTTTTTCAAAAACAAGGTCTAAGTCATGTTTGAGTCACTCTGTAAGTACCATTTTGCTGTACTGTTTAAACTCGATGAAAGGAACACTGTTAACACTTTTCAGCAAGTTTCAATCATGAAATAAAGAAATAAATAGTTTTTCACAAACAAGGTCTAAATCATGTTTGATGCACTCTGTAAGAACCATTTTTGCTGTATACCTTAATCAGGATGATAGGAACACTGTTGACACTTTTCAGCAAGTTGCAATGATGTAATAAAGAAATAAACAGTTTCTCAAAAACAAGGTCACTCTGTAAGTACCATTTTGCTGTACTGTTTAAACTCGATGAAAGGAACACTGTTAACACTTTTCAGCAAGTTGCAATCATGAAATACAGAAATAAAGAGTTTTTCAAAAACAAGGTCTAATTCATGTTTGAGTCACTCTGTAAGAACCATTTTGCTGTACTGTTTAAGCTCGATGAAAGGAACATTGTTGATACTTTTCAGCAAGTTGCAATCATGAAATACAGAAATAAAGAGTTTTTCAAAAACAAGGTCTAATTCATGTTTGAGTCACTCTGTAAGAACCATTTTGCTGTACTGTTTAAGCTCGATGAAAGGAACATTGTTGACACTTTTCAGCAAGTTGCAATCATGTAATACAGAAATAAACAGTTTCTCAAAAACAAGGTCACTCTGTAAGTACCATGTTTGTTGAACTGCTTAATCAGGATGATAAGAACACTGTTGACACTTTTCAGCAAGTTGCAATGATGTAATAAAGAAATAAACAGTTTCTCAAAAACAAGGTCACTCTGTAAGTACCATTTTGCTGTACTGTTTAAACTCGATGAAAGGAACACTGTTAACACTTTTCAGCAAGTTGCAATCATGAAATACAGAAATAAAGAGTTTTTCAAAAACAAGGTCTAATTCATGTTTGAGTCACTCTGTAAGAACCATTTTGCTGTACTGTTTAAGCTCGATGAAAGGAACATTGTTGACACTTTTCAGCAAGTTGCAATCATGAAATACAGAAATAAAGAGTTTTTCAAAAACAAGGTCTAATTCATGTTTGAGTTACTCTGTAAGAACCATTTTGCTGTACTGTTTAAGCTCGATGAAAGGAACATTGTTGACACTTTTCAGCAAGTTGCAATCATGTAATACAGAAATAAACAGTTTCTCAAAAACAAGGTCACTCTGTAAGTACCATGTTTGTTGAACTGCTTAATCAGGATGATAAGAACACTGTTGACACTTTTCAGCAAGTTGCAATGATGTAATAAAGAAATAAACAGTTTCTCAAAAACAAGGTCACTCTGTAAGTACCATTTTGCTGTACTGTTTAAACTCGATGAAAGGAACACTGTTAACACTTTTCAGCAAGATGCAATCATGAAATACAGAAATATAAAGTTTTTCAAAAACAAGGTCTAAGTCATGTTTGAGTCACTCTGTAAGTACCATTTTGCTGTACTGTTTAAACTCGATGAAAGGAACACTGTTAACACTTTTCAGCAAGTTTCAATCATGAAATAAAGAAATAAATAGTTTTTCACAAACAAGGTCTAAATCATGTTTGATGCACTCTGTAAGAACCATTTTTGCTGTATACCTTAATCAGGATGATAGGAACACTGTTGACACTTTTCAGCAAGTTGCAATCATGTAATACAGAAATAAACAGTTTCTCAAAAACAAGGTCACTCTGTAAGTACCATGTTTGTTGAACTGCTTAATCAGGATGATAAGAACACTGTTGACACTTTTCAGCAAGTTGCAATGATGTAATAAAGAAATAAACAGTTTCTCAAAAACAAGGTCACTCTGTAAGTACCATTTTGCTGTACTGTTTAAACTCGATGAAAGGAACACTGTTAACACTTTTCAGCAAGTTGCAATCATGAAATACAGAAATAAAGAGTTTTTCAAAAACAAGGTCTAATTCATGTTTGAGTCACTCTGTAAGAACCATTTTGCTGTACTGTTTAAGCTCGATGAAAGGAACATTGTTGACACTTTTCAGCAAGTTGCAATCATGTAATACAGAAATAAACAGTTTCTCAAAAACAAGGTCACTCTGTAAGTACCATGTTTGTTGAACTGCTTAATCAGGATGATAAGAACACTGTTGACACTTTTCAGCAAGTTGCAATGATGTAATAAGGAAATAAACAGTTTCTCAAAAACAAGGTCACTCTGTAAGTACCATGTTTGCTGTACTGTTTAAACTCGATGAAAGGAACACTGTTGACACTTTTCAGCAAGTTGCAATCATGAAATACAGAAATAAAGAGTTTTTCAAAAACAAGGTCTAATTCATGTTTGAGTCACTCTGTAAGAACCATTTTGCTGTACTGTTTAAGCTCGATGAAAGGAACATTGTTGACACTTTTCAGCAAGTTGCAATCATGAAATACAGAAATAAAGAGTTTTTCAAAAACAAGGTCTAATTCATGTTTGAGTCACTCTGTAAGAACCATTTTGCTGTACTGTTTAAGCTCGATGAAAGGAACATTGTTGACACTTTTCAGCAAGTTGCAATCATGTAATACAGAAATAAACAGTTTCTCAAAAACAAGGTCACTCTGTAAGTACCATGTTTGTTGAACTGCTTAATCAGGATGATAAGAACACTGTTGACACTTTTCAGCAAGTTGCAATGATGTAATAAAGAAATAAACAGTTTCTCAAAAACAAGGTCACTCTGTAAGTACCATTTTGCTGTACTGTTTAAACTCGATGAAAGGAACACTGTTAACACTTTTCAGCAAGTTGCAATCATGAAATACAGAAATAAAGAGTTTTTCAAAAACAAGGTCTAATTCATGTTTGAGTCACTCTGTAAGAACCATTTTGCTGTACTGTTTAAGCTCGATGAAAGGAACATTGTTGACACTTTTCAGCAAGTTGCAATCATGAAATACAGAAATAAAGAGTTTTTCAAAAACAAGGTCTAATTCATGTTTGAGTCACTCTGTAAGAACCATTTTGCTGTACTGTTTAAGCTCGATGAAAGGAACATTGTTGACACTTTTCAGCAAGTTGCAATCATGAAATACAGAAATAAAGAGTTTTTCAAAAACAAGGTCTAATTCATGTTTGAGTCACTCTGTAAGAACCATTTTGCTGTACTGTTTAAGCTCGATGAAAGGAACATTGTTGACACTTTTCAGCAAGTTGCAATCATGTAATACAGAAATAAACAGTTTCTCAAAAACAAGGTCACTCTGTAAGTACCATGTTTGTTGAACTGCTTAATCAGGATGATAAGAACACTGTTGACACTTTTCAGCAAGTTGCAATGATGTAATAAAGAAATAAACAGTTTCTCAAAAACAAGGTCACTCTGTAAGTACCATTTTGCTGTACTGTTTAAACTCGATGAAAGGAACACTGTTAACACTTTTCAGCAAGATGCAATCATGAAATACAGAAATAAAAAGTTTTTCAAAAACAAGGTCTAAGTCATGTTTGAGTCACTCTGTAAGTACCATTTTGCTGTACTGTTTAAACTCGATGAAAGGAACACTGTTAACACTTTTCAGCAAGTTTCAATCATGAAATAAAGAAATAAATAGTTTTTCACAAACAAGGTCTAAATCATGTTTGATGCACTCTGTAAGAACCATTTTTGCTGTATACCTTAATCAGGATGATAGGAACACTGTTGACACTTTTCAGCAAGTTGCAATCATGTAATACAGAAATAAACAGTTTCTCAAAAACAAGGTCACTCTGTAAGTACCATGTTTGTTGAACTGCTTAATCAGGATGATAAGAACACTGTTGACACTTTTCAGCAAGTTGCAATGATGTAATAAAGAAATAAACAGTTTCTCAAAAACAAGGTCACTCTGTAAGTACCATTTTGCTGTACTGTTTAAACTCGATGAAAGGAACACTGTTAACACTTTTCAGCAAGTTGCAATCATGAAATACAGAAATAAAGAGTTTTTCAAAAACAAGGTCTAATTCATGTTTGAGTCACTCTGTAAGAACCATTTTGCTGTACTGTTTAAGCTCGATGAAAGGAACATTGTTGACACTTTTCAGCAAGTTGCAATCATGTAATACAGAAATAAACAGTTTCTCAAAAACAAGGTCACTCTGTAAGTACCATGTTTGTTGAACTGCTTAATCAGGATGATAAGAACACTGTTGACACTTTTCAGCAAGTTGCAATGATGTAATAAGGAAATAAACAGTTTCTCAAAAACAAGGTCACTCTGTAAGTACCATTTTGCTGTACTGTTTAAACTCGATGAAAGGAACACTGTTGACACTTTTCAGCAAGTTGCAATCATGAAATACAGAAATAAAGAGTTTTTCAAAAACAAGGTCTAATTCATGTTTGAGTCACTCTGTAAGAACCATTTTGCTGTACTGTTTAAGCTCGATGAAAGGAACATTGTTGACACTTTTCAGCAAGTTGCAATCATGAAATACAGAAATAAAGAGTTTTTCAAAAACAAGGTCTAATTCATGTTTGAGTCACTCTGTAAGAACCATTTTGCTGTACTGTTTAAGCTCGATGAAAGGAACATTGTTGACACTTTTCAGCAAGTTGCAATCATGTAATACAGAAATAAACAGTTTCTCAAAAACAAGGTCACTCTGTAAGTACCATGTTTGTTGAACTGCTTAATCAGGATGATAAGAACACTGTTGACACTTTTCAGCAAGTTGCAATGATGTAATAAAGAAATAAACAGTTTCTCAAAAACAAGGTCACTCTGTAAGTACCATTTTGCTGTACTGTTTAAACTCGATGAAAGGAACACTGTTAACACTTTTCAGCAAGATGCAATCATGAAATACAGAAATAAAAAGTTTTTAAAAAACAAGGTCTAAGTCATGTTTGAGTCACTCTGTAAGTACCATTTTGCTGTACTGTTTAAACTCGATGAAAGGAACACTGTTAACACTTTTCAGCAAGTTTCAATCATGAAATAAAGAAATAAATAGTTTTTCACAAACAAGGTCTAAATCATGTTTGATGCACTCTGTAAGAACCATTTTTGCTGTACTGTTTAAGCTCGATGAAAGGAACATTGTTGACACTTTTCAGCAAGTTGCAATCATGAAATACAGAAATAAAGAGTTTTTCAAAAACAAGGTCTAATTCATGTTTGAGTCACTCTGTAAGAACCATTTTGCTGTACTGTTTAAGCTCGATGAAAGGAACATTGTTGACACTTTTCAGCAAGTTGCAATCATGTAATACAGAAATAAACAGTTTCTCAAAAACAAGGTCACTCTGTAAGTACCATGTTTGTTGAACTGCTTAATCAGGATGATAAGAACACTGTTGACACTTTTCAGCAAGTTGCAATGATGTAATAAAGAAATAAACAGTTTCTCAAAAACAAGGTCACTCTGTAAGTACCATTTTGCTGTACTGTTTAAACTCGATGAAAGGAACACTGTTAACACTTTTCAGCAAGTTGCAATCATGAAATACAGAAATAAAGAGTTTTTCAAAAACAAGGTCTAATTCATGTTTGAGTCACTCTGTAAGAACCATTTTGCTGTACTGTTTAAGCTCGATGAAAGGAACATTGTTGACACTTTTCAGCAAGTTGCAATCATGTAATACAGAAATAAACAGTTTCTCAAAAACAAGGTCACTCTGTAAGTACCATGTTTGTTGAACTGCTTAATCAGGATGATAAGAACACTGTTGACACTTTTCAGCAAGTTGCAATGATGTAATAAAGAAATAAACAGTTTCTCAAAAACAAGGTCACTCTGTAAGTACCATTTTGCTGTACTGTTTAAACTCGATGAAAGGAACACTGTTAACACTTTTCAGCAAGATGCAATCATGAAATACAGAAATAAAAAGTTTTTCAAAAACAAGGTCTAAGTCATGTTTGAGTCACTCTGTAAGTACCATTTTGCTGTACTGTTTAAACTCGATGAAAGGAACACTGTTAACACTTTTCAGCAAGTTTCAATCATGAAATAAAGAAATAAATAGTTTTTCACAAACAAGGTCTAAATCATGTTTGATGCACTCTGTAAGAACCATTTTTGCTGTATACCTTAATCAGGATGATAGGAACACTGTTGACACTTTTCAGCAAGTTGCAATCATGTAATACAGAAATAAACAGTTTCTCAAAAACAAGGTCACTCTGTAAGTACCATGTTTGTTGAACTGCTTAATCAGGATGATAAGAACACTGTTGACACTTTTCAGCAAGTTGCAATGATGTAATAAAGAAATAAACAGTTTCTCAAAAACAAGGTCACTCTGTAAGTACCATTTTGCTGTACTGTTTAAACTCGATGAAAGGAACACTGTTAACACTTTTCAGCAAGTTGCAATCATGAAATACAGAAATAAATAGTTTTTCACAAACAAGGTCTAAATCATGTTTGATGCACTCTGTAAGAACCATTTTTGCTGTACTGTTTAAGCTCGATGAAAGGAACATTGTTGACACTTTTCAGCAAGTTGCAATCATGAAATACAGAAATAAAGAGTTTTTCAAAAACAAGGTCTAATTCATGTTTGAGTCACTCTGTAAGAACCATTTTGCTGTACTGTTTAAGCTCGATGAAAGGAACATTGTTGACACTTTTCAGCAAGTTGCAATCATGTAATACAGAAATAAACAGTTTCTCAAAAACAAGGTCACTCTGTAAGTACCATGTTTGTTGAACTGCTTAATCAGGATGATAAGAACACTGTTGACACTTTTCAGCAAGTTGCAATGATGTAATAAAGAAATAAACAGTTTCTCAAAAACAAGGTCACTCTGTAAGTACCATTTTGCTGTACTGTTTAAACTCGATGAAAGGAACACTGTTAACACTTTTCAGCAAGTTGCAATCATGAAATACAGAAATAAAGAGTTTTTCAAAAACAAGGTCTAATTCATGTTTGAGTCACTCTGTAAGAACCATTTTGCTGTACTGTTTAAGCTCGATGAAAGGAACATTGTTGACACTTTTCAGCAAGTTGCAATCATGTAATACAGAAATAAACAGTTTCTCAAAAACAAGGTCACTCTGTAAGTACCATGTTTGTTGAACTGCTTAATCAGGATGATAAGAACACTGTTGACACTTTTCAGCAAGTTGCAATGATGTAATAAAGAAATAAACAGTTTCTCAAAAACAAGGTCACTCTGTAAGTACCATTTTGCTGTACTGTTTAAACTCGATGAAAGGAACACTGTTAACACTTTTCAGCAAGATGCAATCATGAAATACAGAAATAAAAAGTTTTTCAAAAACAAGGTCTAAGTCATGTTTGAGTCACTCTGTAAGTACCATTTTGCTGTACTGTTTAAACTCGATGAAAGGAACACTGTTAACACTTTTCAGCAAGTTTCAATCATGAAATAAAGAAATAAATAGTTTTTCACAAACAAGGTCTAAATCATGTTTGATGCACTCTGTAAGAACCATTTTTGCTGTATACCTTAATCAGGATGATAGGAACACTGTTGACACTTTTCAGCAAGTTGCAATCATGTAATACAGAAATAAACAGTTTCTCAAAAACAAGGTCACTCTGTAAGTACCATGTTTGTTGAACTGCTTAATCAGGATGATAAGAACACTGTTGACACTTTTCAGCAAGTTGCAATGATGTAATAAAGAAATAAACAGTTTCTCAAAAACAAGGTCACTCTGTAAGTACCATTTTGCTGTACTGTTTAAACTCGATGAAAGGAACACTGTTAACACTTTTCAGCAAGTTGCAATCATGAAATACAGAAATAAAGAGTTTTTCAAAAACAAGGTCTAATTCATGTTTGAGTCACTCTGTAAGAACCATTTTGCTGTACTGTTTAAGCTCGATGAAAGGAACATTGTTGACACTTTTCAGCAAGTTGCAATCATGAAATACAGAAATAAAGAGTTTTTCAAAAACAAGGTCTAATTAATGTTTGAGTCACTCTGTAAGAACCATTTTGCTGTACTGTTTAAGCTCGATGAAAGGAACATTGTTGACACTTTTCAGCAAGTTGCAATCATGTAATACAGAAATAAACAGTTTCTCAAAAACAAGGTCACTCTGTAAGTACCATGTTTGTTGAACTGCTTAATCAGGATGATAAGAACACTGTTGACACTTTTCAGCAAGTTGCAATGATGTAATAAAGAAATAAACAGTTTCTCAAAAACAAGGTCACTCTGTAAGTACCATTTTGCTGTACTGTTTAAACTCGATGAAAGGAACACTGTTGACACTTTTCAGCAAGTTGCAATCATGTAATACAGAAATAAACAGTTTCTCAAAAACAAGGTCACTCTGTAAGTACCATGTTTGTTGAACTGCTTAATCAGGATGATAAGAACACTGTTGACACTTTTCAGCAAGTTGCAATGATGTAATAAAGAAATAAACAGTTTCTCAAAAACAAGGTCACTCTGTAAGTACCATTTTGCTGTACTGTTTAAACTCGATGAAAGGAACACTGTTAACACTTTTCAGCAAGTTGCAATCATGAAATACAGAAATAAAGAGTTTTTCAAAAACAAGGTCTAATTCATGTTTGAGTCACTCTGTAAGAACCATTTTGCTGTACTGTTTAAGCTCGATGAAAGGAACATTGTTGACACTTTTCAGCAAGTTGCAATCATGAAATACAGAAATAAAGAGTTTTTCAAAAACAAGGTCTAATTCATGTTTGAGTCACTCTGTAAGAACCATTTTGCTGTACTGTTTAAGCTCGATGAAAGGAACATTGTTGACACTTTTCAGCAAGTTGCAATCATGTAATACAGAAATAAACAGTTTCTCAAAAACAAGGTCACTCTGTAAGTACCATGTTTGTTGAACTGCTTAATCAGGATGATAAGAACACTGTTGACACTTTTCAGCAAGTTGCAATGATGTAATAAAGAAATAAACAGTTTCTCAAAAACAAGGTCACTCTGTAAGTACCATTTTGCTGTACTGTTTAAACTCGATGAAAGGAACACTGTTAACACTTTTCAGCAAGATGCAATCATGAAATACAGAAATAAAAAGTTTTTCAAAAACAAGGTCTAAGTCATGTTTGAGTCACTCTGTAAGTACCATTTTGCTGTACTGTTTAAACTCGATGAAAGGAACACTGTTAACACTTTTCAGCAAGTTTCAATCATGAAATAAAGAAATAAATAGTTTTTCACAAACAAGGTCTAAATCATGTTTGATGCACTCTGTAAGAACCATTTTTGCTGTATACCTTAATCAGGATGATAGGAACACTGTTGACACTTTTCAGCAAGTTGCAATCATGTAATACAGAAATAAACAGTTTCTCAAAAACAAGGTCACTCTGTAAGTACCATGTTTGTTGAACTGCTTAATCAGGATGATAAGAAAACTGTTGACACTTTTCAGCAAGTTGCAATGATGTAATAAAGAAATAAACAGTTTCTCAAAAACAAGGTCACTCTGTAAGTACCATTTTGCTGTACTGTTTAAACTCGATGAATGGAACACTGTTAACACTTTTTAGCAAGTTGCAATCATGAAATACAGAAATAAAGAGTTTTTCAAAAACAAGGTCTAATTCATGTTTGAGTCACTCTGTAAGAACCATTTTGCTGTACTGTTTAAGCTCGATGAAAGGAACACTGTTGACACTTTTCAGCAAGTTGCAATCATGAAATACAGAAATAAATAGTTTTTCAAAAACAAGGTCTAAATCATGTTTGATGCACTCTGTAAGAACCATTTTTGCTGTATACCTTAATCAGGATGATAGGAACACTGTTGACACTTTTCAGCAAGTTGCAATCATGTAATACAGAAATAAACAGTTTCTCAAAAACAAGGTCACTCTGTAAGTACCATGTTTGTTGAACTGCTTAATCAGGATGATAAGAACACTGTTGACACTTTTCAGCAAGTTGCAATGATGTAATAAAGAAATAAACAGTTTCTCAAAAACAAGGTCACTCTGTAAGTACCATTTTGCTGTACTGTTTAAACTCGATGAAAGGAACACTGTTAACACTTTTCAGCAAGTTGCAATCATGAAATACAGAAATAAAGAGTTTTTCAAAAACAAGGTCTAATTCATGTTTGAGTCACTCTGTAAGAACCATTTTGCTGTACTGTTTAAGCTCGATGAAAGGAACATTGTTGACACTTTTCAGCAAGTTGCAATCATGTAATACAGAAATAAACAGTTTCTCAAAAACAAGGTCACTCTGTAAGTACCATGTTTGTTGAACTGCTTAATCAGGATGATAAGAACACTGTTGACACTTTTCAGCAAGTTGCAATGATGTAATAAAGAAATAAACAGTTTCTCAAAAACAAGGTCACTCTGTAAGTACCATTTTGCTGTACTGTTTAAACTCGATGAAAGGAACACTGTTAACACTTTTCAGCAAGATGCAATCATGAAATACAGAAATAAAAAGTTTTTCAAAAACAAGGTCTAAGTCATGTTTGAGTCACTCTGTAAGTACCATTTTGCTGTACTGTTTAAACTCGATGAAAGGAACACTGTTAACACTTTTCAGCAAGTTTCAATCATGAAATAAAGAAATAAATAGTTTTTCACAAACAAGGTCTAAATCATGTTTGATGCACTCTGTAAGAACCATTTTTGCTGTATACCTTAATCAGGATGATAGGAACACTGTTGACACTTTTCAGCAAGTTGCAATCATGTAATACAGAAATAAACAGTTTCTCAAAAACAAGGTCACTCTGTAAGTACCATGTTTGTTGAACTGCTTAATCAGGATGATAAGAACACTGTTGACACTTTTCAGCAAGTTGCAATGATGTAATAAAGAAATAAACAGTTTCTCAAAAACAAGGTCACTCTGTAAGTACCATTTTGCTGTACTGTTTAAACTCGATGAAAGGAACACTGTTAACACTTTTCAGCAAGTTGCAATCATGAAATACAGAAATAAAGAGTTTTTCAAAAACAAGGTCTAATTCATGTTTGAGTCACTCTGTAAGAACCATTTTGCTGTACTGTTTAAGCTCGATGAAAGGAACATTGTTGACACTTTTCAGCAAGTTGCAATCATGAAATACAGAAATAAAGAGTTTTTCAAAAACAAGGTCTAATTCATGTTTGAGTCACTCTGTAAGAACCATTTTGCTGTACTGTTTAAGCTCGATGAAAGGAACATTGTTGACACTTTTCAGCAAGTTGCAATCATGTAATACAGAAATAAACAGTTTCTCAAAAACAAGGTCACTCTGTAAGTACCATGTTTGTTGAACTGCTTAATCAGGATGATAAGAACACTGTTGACACTTTTCAGCAAGTTGCAATGATGTAATAAAGAAATAAACAGTTTCTCAAAAACAAGGTCACTCTGTAAGTACCATTTTGCTGTACTGTTTAAACTCGATGAAAGGAACACTGTTGACACTTTTCAGCAAGTTGCAATCATGTAATACAGAAATAAACAGTTTCTCAAAAACAAGGTCACTCTGTAAGTACCATGTTTGTTGAACTGCTTAATCAGGATGATAAGAACACTGTTGACACTTTTCAGCAAGTTGCAATGATGTAATAAAGAAATAAACAGTTTCTCAAAAACAAGGTCACTCTGTAAGTACCATTTTGCTGTACTGTTTAAACTCGATGAAAGGAACACTGTTAACACTTTTCAGCAAGTTGCAATCATGAAATACAGAAATAAAGAGTTTTTCAAAAACAAGGTCTAATTCATGTTTGAGTCACTCTGTAAGAACCATTTTGCTGTACTGTTTAAGCTCGATGAAAGGAACATTGTTGACACTTTTCAGCAAGTTGCAATCATGTAATACAGAAATAAACAGTTTCTCAAAAACAAGGTCACTCTGTAAGTACCATGTTTGTTGAACTGCTTAATCAGGATGATAAGAACACTGTTGACACTTTTCAGCAAGTTGCAATGATGTAATAAAGAAATAAACAGTTTCTCAAAAACAAGGTCACTCTGTAAGTACCATTTTGCTGTACTGTTTAAACTCGATGAAAGGAACACTGTTAACACTTTTCAGCAAGATGCAATCATGAAATACAGAAATAAAAAGTTTTTCAAAAACAAGGTCTAAGTCATGTTTGAGTCACTCTGTAAGTACCATTTTGCTGTACTGTTTAAACTCGATGAAAGGAACACTGTTAACACTTTTCAGCAAGTTTCAATCATGAAATAAAGAAATAAATAGTTTTTCACAAACAAGGTCTAAATCATGTTTGATGCACTCTGTAAGAACCATTTTTGCTGTATACCTTAATCAGGATGATAGGAACACTGTTGACACTTTTCAGCAAGTTGCAATCATGTAATACAGAAATAAACAGTTTCTCAAAAACAAGGTCACTCTGTAAGTACCATGTTTGTTGAACTGCTTAATCAGGATGATAAGAAAACTGTTGATACTTTTCAGCAAGTTGCAATGATGTAATAAAGAAATAAACAGTTTCTCAAAAACAAGGTCACTCTGTAAGTACCATTTTGCTGTACTGTTTAAACTCGATGAATGGAACACTGTTAACACTTTTTAGCAAGTTGCAATCATGAAATACAGAAATAAAGAGTTTTTCAAAAACAAGGTCTAATTCATGTTTGAGTCACTCTGTAAGAACCATTTTGCTGTACTGTTTAAGCTCGATGAAAGGAACACTGTTGACACTTTTCAGCAAGTTGCAATCATGAAATACAGAAATAAATAGTTTTTCAAAAACAAGGTCTAAATCATGTTTGATGCACTCTGTAAGAACCATTTTTGCTGTATACCTTAATCAGGATGATAGGAACACTGTTGACACTTTTCAGCAAGTTGCAATCATGTAATACAGAAATAAACAGTTTCTCAAAAACAAGGTCACTCTGTAAGTACCATGTTTGTTGAACTGCTTAATCAGGATGATAAGAACACTGTTGACACTTTTCAGCAAGTTGCAATGATGTAATAAAGAAATAAACAGTTTCTCAAAAACAAGGTCACTCTGTAAGTACCATTTTGCTGTACTGTTTAAACTCGATGAATGGAACACTGTTAACACTTTTTAGCAAGTTGCAATCATGAAATACAGAAATAAAGAGTTTTTCAAAAACAAGGTCTAATTCATGTTTGAGTCACTCTGTAAGAACCATTTTGCTGTACTGTTTAAGCTCGATGAAAGGAACACTGTTGACACTTTTCAGCAAGTTGCAATCATGAAATACAGAAATAAATAGTTTTTCAAAAACAAGGTCTAAATCATGTTTGATGCACTCTGTAAGAACCATTTTTGCTGTATACCTTAATCAGGATGATAGGAACACTGTTGACACTTTTCAGCAAGTTGCAATCATGTAATACAGAAATAAACAGTTTCTCAAAAACAAGGTCACTCTGTAAGTACCATGTTTGTTGAACTGCTTAATCAGGATGATAAGAACACTGTTGACACTTTTCAGCAAGTTGCAATGATGTAATAAAGAAATAAACAGTTTCTCAAAAACAAGGTCACTCTGTAAGTACCATTTTGCTGTACTGTTTAAACTCGATGAATGGAACACTGTTAACACTTTTTAGCAAGTTGCAATCATGAAATACAGAAATAAAGAGTTTTTCAAAAACAAGGTCTAATTCATGTTTGAGTCACTCTGTAAGAACCATTTTGCTGTACTGTTTAAGCTCGATGAAAGGAACACTGTTGACACTTTTCAGCAAGTTGCAATCATGAAATACAGAAATAAATAGTTTTTCAAAAACAAGGTCTAAATCATGTTTGATGCACTCTGTAAGAACCATTTTTGCTGTATACCTTAATCAGGATGATAGGAACACTGTTGACACTTTTCAGCAAGTTGCAATCATGTAATACAGAAATAAACAGTTTCTCAAAAACAAGGTCACTCTGTAAGTACCATGTTTGTTGAACTGCTTAATCAGGATGATAAGAACACTGTTGACACTTTTCAGCAAGTTGCAATGATGTAATAAAGAAATAAACAGTTTCTCAAAAACAAGGTCACTCTGTAAGTACCATTTTGCTGTACTGTTTAAACTCGATGAAAGGAACACTGTTAACACTTTTCAGCAAGTTGCAATCATGAAATACAGAAATAAAGAGTTTTTCAAAAACAAGGTCTAATTCATGTTTGAGTCACTCTGTAAGAACCATTTTGCTGTACTGTTTAAGCTCGATGAAAGGAACATTGTTGAAACTTTTCAGCAAGTTGCAATCATGTAATACAGAAATAAACAGTTTCTCAAAAACAAGGTCACTCTGTAAGTACCATGTTTGTTGAACTGCTTAATCAGGATGATAAGAACACTGTTGACACTTTTCAGCAAGTTGCAATGATGTAATAAAGAAATAAACAGTTTCTCAAAAACAAGGTCACTCTGTAAGTACCATTTTGCTGTACTGTTTAAACTCGATGAAAGGAACACTGTTAACACTTTTCAGCAAGATGCAATCATGAAATACAGAAATAAAAAGTTTTTCAAAAACAAGGTCTAAGTCATGTTTGAGTCACTCTGTAAGTACCATTTTGCTGTACTGTTTAAACTCGATGAAAGGAACACTGTTAACACTTTTCAGCAAGTTTCAATCATGAAATAAAGAAATAAATAGTTTTTCACAAACAAGGTCTAAATCATGTTTGATGCACTCTGTAAGAACCATTTTTGCTGTATACCTTAATCAGGATGATAGGAACACTGTTGACACTTTTCAGCAAGTTGCAATCATGTAATACAGAAATAAACAGTTTCTCAAAAACAAGGTCACTCTGTAAGTACCATGTTTGTTGAACTGCTTAATCAGGATGATAAGAACACTGTTGACACTTTTCAGCAAGTTGCAATGATGTAATAAAGAAATAAACAGTTTCTCAAAAACAAGGTCACTCTGTAAGTACCATTTTGCTGTACTGTTTAAACTCGATGAAAGGAACACTGTTAACACTTTTCAGCAAGTTGCAATCATGAAATACAGAAATAAAGAGTTTTTCAAAAACAAGGTCTAATTCATGTTTGAGTCACTCTGTAAGAACCATTTTGCTGTACTGTTTAAGCTCGATGAAAGGAACATTGTTGACACTTTTCAGCAAGTTGCAATCATGAAATACAGAAATAAAGAGTTTTTCAAAAACAAGGTCTAATTAATGTTTGAGTCACTCTGTAAGAACCATTTTGCTGTACTGTTTAAGCTCGATGAAAGGAACATTGTTGACACTTTTCAGCAAGTTGCAATCATGTAATACAGAAATAAACAGTTTCTCAAAAACAAGGTCACTCTGTAAGTACCATGTTTGTTGAACTGCTTAATCAGGATGATAAGAACACTGTTGACACTTTTCAGCAAGTTGCAATGATGTAATAAAGAAATAAACAGTTTCTCAAAAATAAGGTCACTCTGTAAGTACCATTTTGCTGTACTGTTTAAACTCGATGAAAGGAACACTGTTGACACTTTTCAGCAAGTTGCAATCATGTAATACAGAAATAAACAGTTTCTCAAAAACAAGGTCACTCTGTAAGTACCATGTTTGTTGAACTGCTTAATCAGGATGATAAGAACACTGTTGACACTTTTCAGCAAGTTGCAATGATGTAATAAAGAAATAAACAGTTTCTCAAAAACAAGGTCACTCTGTAAGTACCATTTTGCTGTACTGTTTAAACTCGATGAAAGGAACACTGTTAACACTTTTCAGCAAGTTGCAATCATGAAATACAGAAATAAAGAGTTTTTCAAAAACAAGGTCTAATTCATGTTTGAGTCACTCTGTAAGAACCATTTTGCTGTACTGTTTAAGCTCGATGAAAGGAACATTGTTGACACTTTTCAGCAAGTTGCAATCATGAAATACAGAAATAAAGAGTTTTTCAAAAACAAGGTCTAATTCATGTTTGAGTCACTCTGTAAGAACCATTTTGCTGTACTGTTTAAGCTCGATGAAAGGAACATTGTTGACACTTTTCAGCAAGTTGCAATCATGTAATACAGAAATAAACAGTTTCTCAAAAACAAGGTCACTCTGTAAGTACCATGTTTGTTGAACTGCTTAATCAGGATGATAAGAACACTGTTGACACTTTTCAGCAAGTTGCAATGATGTAATAAAGAAATAAACAGTTTCTCAAAAACAAGGTCACTCTGTAAGTACCATTTTGCTGTACTGTTTAAACTCGATGAAAGGAACACTGTTAACACTTTTCAGCAAGATGCAATCATGAAATACAGAAATAAAAAGTTTTTCAAAAACAAGGTCTAAGTCATGTTTGAGTCACTCTGTAAGTACCATTTTGCTGTACTGTTTAAACTCGATGAAAGGAACACTGTTAACACTTTTCAGCAAGTTTCAATCATGAAATAAAGAAATAAATAGTTTTTCACAAACAAGGTCTAAATCATGTTTGATGCACTCTGTAAGAACCATTTTTGCTGTATACCTTAATCAGGATGATAGGAACACTGTTGACACTTTTCAGCAAGTTGCAATCATGTAATACAGAAATAAACAGTTTCTCAAAAACAAGGTCACTCTGTAAGTACCATGTTTGTTGAACTGCTTAATCAGGATGATAAGAAAACTGTTGACACTTTTCAGCAAGTTGCAATGATGTAATAAAGAAATAAACAGTTTCTCAAAAACAAGGTCACTCTGTAAGTACCATTTTGCTGTACTGTTTAAACTCGATGAATGGAACACTGTTAACACTTTTTAGCAAGTTGCAATCATGAAATACAGAAATAAAGAGTTTTTCAAAAACAAGGTCTAATTCATGTTTGAGTCACTCTGTAAGAACCATTTTGCTGTACTGTTTAAGCTCGATGAAAGGAACACTGTTGACACTTTTCAGCAAGTTGCAATCATGAAATACAGAAATAAATAGTTTTTCAAAAACAAGGTCTAAATCATGTTTGATGCACTCTGTAAGAACCATTTTTGCTGTATACCTTAATCAGGATGATAGGAACACTGTTGACACTTTTCAGCAAGTTGCAATCATGTAATACAGAAATAAACAGTTTCTCAAAAACAAGGTCACTCTGTAAGTACCATGTTTGTTGAACTGCTTAATCAGGATGATAAGAACACTGTTGACACTTTTCAGCAAGTTGCAATGATGTAATAAAGAAATAAACAGTTTCTCAAAAACAAGGTCACTCTGTAAGTACCATTTTGCTGTAGTGTTTAAACTCGATGAAAGGAACACTGTTAACACTTTTCAGCAAGTTGCAATCATGAAATACAGAAATAAAGAGTTTTTCAAAAACAAGGTCTAATTCATGTTTGAGTCACTCTGTAAGAACCATTTTGCTGTACTGTTTAAGCTCGATGAAAGGAACATTGTTGACACTTTTCAGCAAGTTGCAATCATGTAATACAGAAATAAACAGTTTCTCAAAAACAAGGTCACTCTGTAAGTACCATGTTTGTTGAACTGCTTAATCAGGATGATAAGAACACTGTTGACACTTTTCAGCAAGTTGCAATGATGTAATAAAGAAATAAACAGTTTCTCAAAAACAATGTCACTCTGTAAGTACCATTTTGCTGTACTGTTTAAACTCGATGAAAGGAACACTGTTAACACTTTTCAGCAAGATGCAATCATGAAATACAGAAATAAAGAGTTTTTCAAAAACAAGGTCTAATTCATGTTTGAGTCACTCTGTAAGAACCATTTTGCTGTACTGTTTAAGCTCGATGAAAGGAACATTGTTGACACTTTTCAGCAAGTTGCAATCATGAAATACAGAAATAAACAGTTTCTCAAAAACAAGGTCACTCTGTAAGTACCATGTTTGTTGAACTGCTTAATCAGGATGATAAGAACACTGTTGACACTTTTCAGCAAGTTGCAATGATGTAATAAAGAAATAAACAGTTTCTCAAAAACAAGGTCACTCTGTAAGTACCATTTTGCTGTACTGTTTAAACTCGATGAAAGGAACACTGTTAACACTTTTCAGCAAGATGCAATCATGAAATACAGAAATAAAAAGTTTTTCAAAAACAAGGTCTAAGTCATGTTTGAGTCACTCTGTAAGTACCATTTTGCTGTACTGTTTAAACTCGATGAAAGGAACACTGTTAACACTTTTCAGCAAGTTTCAATCATGAAATAAAGAAATAAATAGTTTTTCACAAACAAGGTCTAAATCATGTTTGATGCACTCTGTAAGAACCATTTTTGCTGTATACCTTAATCAGGATGATAGGAACACTGTTGACACTTTTCAGCAAGTTGCAATGATGTAATAAAGAAATAAACAGTTTCTCAAAAACAAGGTCACTCTGTAAGTACCATTTTGCTGTACTGTTTAAACTCGATGAAAGGAACACTGTTAACACTTTTCAGCAAGTTGCAATCATGAAATACAGAAATAAAGAGTTTTTCAAAAACAAGGTCTAATTCATGTTTGAGTCACTCTGTAAGAACCATTTTGCTGTACTGTTTAAGCTCGATGAAAGGAACATTGTTGATACTTTTCAGCAAGTTGCAATCATGAAATACAGAAATAAAGAGTTTTTCAAAAACAAGGTCTAATTCATGTTTGAGTCACTCTGTAAGAACCATTTTGCTGTACTGTTTAAGCTCGATGAAAGGAACATTGTTGACACTTTTCAGCAAGTTGCAATCATGTAATACAGAAATAAACAGTTTCTCAAAAACAAGGTCACTCTGTAAGTACCATGTTTGTTGAACTGCTTAATCAGGATGATAAGAACACTGTTGACACTTTTCAGCAAGTTGCAATGATGTAATAAAGAAATAAACAGTTTCTCAAAAACAAGGTCACTCTGTAAGTACCATTTTGCTGTACTGTTTAAACTCGATGAAAGGAACACTGTTAACACTTTTCAGCAAGTTGCAATCATGAAATACAGAAATAAAGAGTTTTTCAAAAACAAGGTCTAATTCATGTTTGAGTCACTCTGTAAGAACCATTTTGCTGTACTGTTTAAGCTCGATGAAAGGAACATTGTTGACACTTTTCAGCAAGTTGCAATCATGAAATACAGAAATAAAGAGTTTTTCAAAAACAAGGTCTAATTCATGTTTGAGTCACTCTGTAAGAACCATTTTGCTGTACTGTTTAAGCTCGATGAAAGGAACATTGTTGACACTTTTCAGCAAGTTGCAATCATGAAATACAGAAATAAAGAGTTTTTCAAAAACAAGGTCTAATTCATGTTTGAGTTACTCTGTAAGAACCATTTTGCTGTACTGTTTAAGCTCGATGAAAGGAACATTGTTGACACTTTTCAGCAAGTTGCAATCATGTAATACAGAAATAAACAGTTTCTCAAAAACAAGGTCACTCTGTAAGTACCATGTTTGTTGAACTGCTTAATCAGGATGATAAGAACACTGTTGACACTTTTCAGCAAGTTGCAATGATGTAATAAAGAAATAAACAGTTTCTCAAAAACAAGGTCACTCTGTAAGTACCATTTTGCTGTACTGTTTAAACTCGATGAAAGGAACACTGTTAACACTTTTCAGCAAGATGCAATCATGAAATACAGAAATATAAAGTTTTTCAAAAACAAGGTCTAAGTCATGTTTGAGTCACTCTGTAAGTACCATTTTGCTGTACTGTTTAAACTCGATGAAAGGAACACTGTTAACACTTTTCAGCAAGTTTCAATCATGAAATAAAGAAATAAATAGTTTTTCACAAACAAGGTCTAAATCATGTTTGATGCACTCTGTAAGAACCATTTTTGCTGTATACCTTAATCAGGATGATAGGAACACTGTTGACACTTTTCAGCAAGTTGCAATCATGTAATACAGAAATAAACAGTTTCTCAAAAACAAGGTCACTCTGTAAGTACCATGTTTGTTGAACTGCTTAATCAGGATGATAAGAACACTGTTGACACTTTTCAGCAAGTTGCAATGATGTAATAAAGAAATAAACAGTTTCTCAAAAACAAGGTCACTCTGTAAGTACCATTTTGCTGTACTGTTTAAACTCGATGAAAGGAACACTGTTAACACTTTTCAGCAAGTTGCAATCATGAAATACAGAAATAAAGAGTTTTTCAAAAACAAGGTCTAATTCATGTTTGAGTCACTCTGTAAGAACCATTTTGCTGTACTGTTTAAGCTCGATGAAAGGAACATTGTTGACACTTTTCAGCAAGTTGCAATCATGTAATACAGAAATAAACAGTTTCTCAAAAACAAGGTCACTCTGTAAGTACCATGTTTGTTGAACTGCTTAATCAGGATGATAAGAACACTGTTGACACTTTTCAGCAAGTTGCAATGATGTAATAAGGAAATAAACAGTTTCTCAAAAACAAGGTCACTCTGTAAGTACCATTTTGCTGTACTGTTTAAACTCGATGAAAGGAACACTGTTGACACTTTTCAGCAAGTTGCAATCATGAAATACAGAAATAAAGAGTTTTTCAAAAACAAGGTCTAATTCATGTTTGAGTCACTCTGTAAGAACCATTTTGCTGTACTGTTTAAGCTCGATGAAAGGAACATTGTTGACACTTTTCAGCAAGTTGCAATCATGAAATACAGAAATAAAGAGTTTTTCAAAAACAAGGTCTAATTCATGTTTGAGTCACTCTGTAAGAACCATTTTGCTGTACTGTTTAAGCTCGATGAAAGGAACATTGTTGACACTTTTCAGCAAGTTGCAATCATGTAATACAGAAATAAACAGTTTCTCAAAAACAAGGTCACTCTGTAAGTACCATGTTTGTTGAACTGCTTAATCAGGATGATAAGAACACTGTTGACACTTTTCAGCAAGTTGCAATGATGTAATAAAGAAATAAACCGTTTCTCAAAAACAAGGTCACTCTGTAAGTACCATTTTGCTGTACTGTTTAAACTCGATGAAAGGAACACTGTTAACACTTTTCAGCAAGTTGCAATCATGAAATACAGAAATAAAGAGTTTTTCAAAAACAAGGTCTAATTCATGTTTGAGTCACTCTGTAAGAACCATTTTGCTGTACTGTTTAAGCTCGATGAAAGGAACATTGTTGACACTTTTCAGCAAGTTGCAATCATGAAATACAGAAATAAAGAGTTTTTCAAAAACAAGGTCTAATTCATGTTTGAGTCACTCTGTAAGAACCATTTTGCTGTACTGTTTAAGCTCGATGAAAGGAACATTGTTGACACTTTTCAGCAAGTTGCAATCATGAAATACAGAAATAAAGAGTTTTTCAAAAACAAGGTCTAATTCATGTTTGAGTTACTCTGTAAGAACCATTTTGCTGTACTGTTTAAGCTCGATGAAAGGAACATTGTTGACACTTTTCAGCAAGTTGCAATCATGTAATACAGAAATAAACAGTTTCTCAAAAACAAGGTCACTCTGTAAGTACCATGTTTGTTGAACTGCTTAATCAGGATGATAAGAACACTGTTGACACTTTTCAGCAAGTTGCAATGATGTAATAAAGAAATAAACAGTTTCTCAAAAACAAGGTCACTCTGTAAGTACCATTTTGCTGTACTGTTTAAACTCGATGAAAGGAACACTGTTAACACTTTTCAGCAAGTTTCAATCATGAAATAAAGAAATAAATAGTTTTTCACAAACAAGGTCTAAATCATGTTTGATGCACTCTGTAAGAACCATTTTTGCTGTATACCTTAATCAGGATGATAGGAACACTGTTGACACTTTTCAGCAAGTTGCAATCATGTAATACAGAAATAAACAGTTTCTCAAAAACAAGGTCACTCTGTAAGTACCATGTTTGTTGAACTGCTTAATCAGGATGATAAGAACACTGTTGACACTTTTCAGCAAGTTGCAATGATGTAATAAAGAAATAAACAGTTTCTCAAAAACAAGGTCACTCTGTAAGTACCATTTTGCTGTACTGTTTAAACTCGATGAAAGGAACACTGTTAACACTTTTCAGCAAGTTGCAATCATGAAATACAGAAATAAAGAGTTTTTCAAAAACAAGGTCTAATTCATGTTTGAGTCACTCTGTAAGAACCATTTTGCTGTACTGTTTAAGCTCGATGAAAGGAACATTGTTGACACTTTTCAGCAAGTTGCAATCATGTAATACAGAAATAAACAGTTTCTCAAAAACAAGGTCACTCTGTAAGTACCATGTTTGTTGAACTGCTTAATCAGGATGATAAGAACACTGTTGACACTTTTCAGCAAGTTGCAATGATGTAATAAGGAAATAAACAGTTTCTCAAAAACAAGGTCACTCTGTAAGTACCATTTTGCTGTACTGTTTAAACTCGATGAAAGGAACACTGTTGACACTTTTCAGCAAGTTGCAATCATGAAATACAGAAATAAAGAGTTTTTCAAAAACAAGGTCTAATTCATGTTTGAGTCACTCTGTAAGAACCATTTTGCTGTACTGTTTAAGCTCGATGAAAGGAACATTGTTGACACTTTTCAGCAAGTTGCAATCATGAAATACAGAAATAAAGAGTTTTTCAAAAACAAGGTCTAATTCATGTTTGAGTCACTCTGTAAGAACCATTT
Source organism: Salmo salar (assembly GCF_965601325.2). Classification (NCBI taxonomy): domain Eukaryota; kingdom Metazoa; phylum Chordata; class Actinopteri; order Salmoniformes; family Salmonidae; genus Salmo; species Salmo salar. Next base: position 42,171,291 of record NC_138293.1, read on the forward strand.
TGCTGTACTGTTTAAGCTCGATGAAAGGAACATTGTTGACACTTTTCAGCAAGTTGCAATCATGTAATACAGAAATAAACAGTTTCTCAAAAACAAGGTCACTCTGTAAGTACCATGTTTGTTGAACTGCTTAATCAGGATGATAAGAACACTGTTGACACTTTTCAGCAAGTTGCAATGATGTAATAAAGAAATAAACAGTTTCTCAAAAACAAGGTCACTCTGTAAGTACCATTTTGCTGTACTGTTTAAACTCGATGAAAGGAACACTGTTAACACTTTTCAGCAAGATGCAATCATGAAATACAGAAATAAAAAGTTTTTAAAAAACAAGGTCTAAGTCATGTTTGAGTCACTCTGTAAGTACCATTTTGCTGTACTGTTTAAACTCGATGAAAGGAACACTGTTAACACTTTTCAGCAAGTTTCAATCATGAAATAAAGAAATAAATAGTTTTTCACAAACAAGGTCTAAATCATGTTTGATGCACTCTGTAAGAACCATTTTTGCTGTACTGTTTAAGCTCGATGAAAGGAACATTGTTGACACTTTTCAGCAAGTTGCAATCATGAAATACAGAAATAAAGAGTTTTTCAAAAACAAGGTCTAATTCATGTTTGAGTCACTCTGTAAGAACCATTTTGCTGTACTGTTTAAGCTCGATGAAAGGAACATTGTTGACACTTTTCAGCAAGTTGCAATCATGTAATACAGAAATAAACAGTTTCTCAAAAACAAGGTCACTCTGTAAGTACCATGTTTGTTGAACTGCTTAATCAGGATGATAAGAACACTGTTGACACTTTTCAGCAAGTTGCAATGATGTAATAAAGAAATAAACAGTTTCTCAAAAACAAGGTCACTCTGTAAGTACCATTTTGCTGTACTGTTTAAACTCGATGAAAGGAACACTGTTAACACTTTTCAGCAAGTTGCAATCATGAAATACAGAAATAAAGAGTTTTTCAAAAACAAGGTCTAATTCATGTTTGAGTCACTCTGTAAGAACCATTTTGCTGTACTGTTTAAGCTCGATGAAAGGAACATTGTTGACACTTTTCAGCAAGTTGCAATCATGTAATACAGAAATAAACAGTTTCTCAAAAACAAGGTCACTCTGTAAGTACCATGTTTGTTGAACTGCTTAATCAGGATGATAAGAACACTGTTGACACTTTTCAGCAAGTTGCAATGATGTAATAAGGAAATAAACAGTTTCTCAAAAACAAGGTCACTCTGTAAGTACCATTTTGCTGTACTGTTTAAAACTCGATGAAAGGAACACTGTTGACACTTTTCAGCAAGTTGCAATCATGAAATACAGAAATAAAGAGTTTTTCAAAAACAAGGTCTAATTCATGTTTGAGTCACTCTGTAAGAACCATTTTGCTGTACTGTTTAAGCTCGATGAAAGGAACATTGTTGACACTTTTCAGCAAGTTGCAATCATGAAATACAGAAATAAAGAGTTTTTCAAAAACAAGGTCTAATTCATGTTTGAGTCACTCTGTAAGAACCATTTTGCTGTACTGTTTAAGCTCGATGAAAGGAACATTGTTGACACTTTTCAGCAAGTTGCAATCATGTAATACAGAAATAAACAGTTTCTCAAAAACAAGGTCACTCTGTAAGTACCATGTTTGTTGAACTGCTTAATCAGGATGATAAGAACACTGTTGACACTTTTCAGCAAGTTGCAATGATGTAATAAAGAAATAAACAGTTTCTCAAAAACAAGGTCACTCTGTAAGTACCATTTTGCTGTACTGTTTAAACTCGATGAAAGGAACACTGTTAACACTTTTCAGCAAGTTGCAATCATGAAATACAGAAATAAAGAGTTTTTCAAAAACAAGGTCTAATTCATGTTTGAGTCACTCTGTAAGAACCATTTTGCTGTACTGTTTAAGCTCGATGAAAGGAACATTGTTGACACTTTTCAGCAAGTTGCAATCATGAAATACAGAAATAAAGAGTTTTTCAAAAACAAGGTCTAATTCATGTTTGAGTCACTCTGTAAGAACCATTTTGCTGTACTGTTTAAGCTCGATGAAAGGAACATTGTTGACACTTTTCAGCAAGTTGCAATCATGAAATACAGAAATAAAGAGTTTTTCAAAAACAAGGTCTAATTCATGTTTGAGTTACTCTGTAAGAACCATTTTGCTGTACTGTTTAAGCTCGATGAAAGGAACATTGTTGACACTTTTCAGCAAGTTGCAATCATGTAATACAGAAATAAACAGTTTCTCAAAAACAAGGTCACTCTGTAAGTACCATGTTTGTTGAACTGCTTAATCAGGATGATAAGAACACTGTTGACACTTTTCAGCAAGTTGCAATGATGTAATAAAGAAATAAACAGTTTCTCAAAAACAAGGTCACTCTGTAAGTACCATTTTGCTGTACTGTTTAAACTCGATGAAAGGAACACTGTTAACACTTTTCAGCAAGATGCAATCATGAAATACAGAAATAAAAAGTTTTTCAAAAACAAGGTCTAAGTCATGTTTGAGTCACTCTGTAAGTACCATTTTGCTGTACTGTTTAAACTCGATGAAAGGAACACTGTTAACACTTTTCAGCAAGTTTCAATCATGAAATAAAGAAATAAATAGTTTTTCACAAACAAGGTCTAAATCATGTTTGATGCACTCTGTAAGAACCATTTTTGCTGTATACCTTAATCAGGATGATAGGAACACTGTTGACACTTTTCAGCAAGTTGCAATCATGTAATACAGAAATAAACAGTTTCTCAAAAACAAGGTCACTCTGTAAGTACCATGTTTGTTGAACTGCTTAATCAGGATGATAAAAGAACACTGTTGACACTTTTCAGCAAGTTGCAATGATGTAATAAAGAAATAAACAGTTTCTCAAAAACAAGGTCACTCTGTAAGTACCATTTTGCTGTACTGTTTAAACTCGATGAAAGGAACACTGTTAACACTTTTCAGCAAGTTGCAATCATGAAATACAGAAATAAAGAGTTTTTCAAAAACAAGGTCTAATTCATGTTTGAGTCACTCTGTAAGAACCATTTTGCTGTACTGTTTAAGCTCGATGAAAGGAACATTGTTGACACTTTTCAGCAAGTTGCAATCATGAAATACAGAAATAAAGAGTTTTTCAAAAACAAGGTCTAATTCATGTTTGAGTCACTCTGTAAGAACCATTTTGCTGTACTGTTTAAGCTCGATGAAAGGAACATTGTTGACACTTTTCAGCAAGTTGCAATCATGTAATACAGAAATAAACAGTTTCTCAAAAACAAGGTCACTCTGTAAGTACCATGTTTGTTGAACTGCTTAATCAGGATGATAAGAACACTGTTGACACTTTTCAGCAAGTTGCAATGATGTAATAAAGAAATAAACAGTTTCTCAAAAACAAGGTCACTCTGTAAGTACCATTTTGCTGTACTGTTTAAACTCGATGAAAGGAACACTGTTAACACTTTTCAGCAAGTTGCAATCATGAAATACAGAAATAAAGAGTTTTTCAAAAACAAGGTCTAATTCATGTTTGAGTCACTCTGTAAGAACCATTTTGCTGTACTGTTTAAGCTCGATGAAAGGAACATTGTTGACACTTTTCAGCAAGTTGCAATCATGAAATACAGAAATAAAGAGTTTTTCAAAAACAAGGTCTAATTCATGTTTGAGTCACTCTGTAAGAACCATTTTGCTGTACTGTTTAAGCTCGATGAAAGGAACATTGTTGACACTTTTCAGCAAGTTGCAATCATGTAATACAGAAATAAACAGTTTCTCAAAAACAAGGTCACTCTGTAAGTACCATGTTTGTTGAACTGCTTAATCAGGATGATAAGAACACTGTTGACACTTTTCAGCAAGTTGCAATGATGTAATAAAGAAATAAACAGTTTCTCAAAAACAAGGTCACTCTGTAAGTACCATTTTGCTGTACTGTTTAAACTCGATGAAAGGAACACTGTTAACACTTTTCAGCAAGATGCAATCATGAAATACAGAAATAAAAAGTTTTTCAAAAACAAGGTCTAAGTCATGTTTGAGTCACTCTGTAAGTACCATTTTGCTGTACTGTTTAAACTCGATGAAAGGAACACTGTTAACACTTTTCAGCAAGTTTCAATCATGAAATAAAGAAATAAATAGTTTTTCACAAACAAGGTCTAAATCATGTTTGATGCACTCTGTAAGAACCATTTTTGCTGTACTGTTTAAGCTCGATGAAAGGAACATTGTTGACACTTTTCAGCAAGTTGCAATCATGAAATACAGAAATAAAGAGTTTTTCAAAAACAAGGTCTAATTCATGTTTGAGTCACTCTGTAAGAACCATTTTGCTGTACTGTTTAAGCTCGATGAAAGGAACATTGTTGACACTTTTCAGCAAGTTGCAATCATGTAATACAGAAATAAACAGTTTCTCAAAAACAAGGTCACTCTGTAAGTACCATGTTTGTTGAACTGCTTAATCAGGATGATAAGAACACTGTTGACACTTTTCAGCAAGTTGCAATGATGTAATAAAGAAATAAACAGTTTCTCAAAAACAAGGTCACTCTGTAAGTACCATTTTGCTGTACTGTTTAAACTCGATGAAAGGAACACTGTTAACACTTTTCAGCAAGTTGCAATCATGAAATACAGAAATAAAGAGTTTTTCAAAAACAAGGTCTAATTCATGTTTGAGTCACTCTGTAAGAACCATTTTGCTGTACTGTTTAAGCTCGATGAAAGGAACATTGTTGACACTTTTCAGCAAGTTGCAATCATGTAATACAGAAATAAACAGTTTCTCAAAAACAAGGTCACTCTGTAAGTACCATGTTTGTTGAACTGCTTAATCAGGATGATAAGAACACTGTTGACACTTTTCAGCAAGTTGCAATGATGTAATAAGGAAATAAACAGTTTCTCAAAAACAAGGTCACTCTGTAAGTACCATTTTGCTGTACTGTTTAAAACTCGATGAAAGGAACACTGTTGACACTTTTCAGCAAGTTGCAATCATGAAATACAGAAATAAAGAGTTTTTCAAAAACAAGGTCTAATTCATGTTTGAGTCACTCTGTAAGAACCATTTTGCTGTACTGTTTAAGCTCGATGAAAGGAACATTGTTGACACTTTTCAGCAAGTTGCAATCATGAAATACAGAAATAAAGAGTTTTTCAAAAACAAGGTCTAATTCATGTTTGAGTCACTCTGTAAGAACCATTTTGCTGTACTGTTTAAGCTCGATGAAAGGAACATTGTTGACACTTTTCAGCAAGTTGCAATCATGTAATACAGAAATAAACAGTTTCTCAAAAACAAGGTCACTCTGTAAGTACCATGTTTGTTGAACTGCTTAATCAGGATGATAAGAACACTGTTGACACTTTTCAGCAAGTTGCAATGATGTAATAAAGAAATAAACAGTTTCTCAAAAACAAGGTCACTCTGTAAGTACCATTTTGCTGTACTGTTTAAACTCGATGAAAGGAACACTGTTAACACTTTTCAGCAAGTTGCAATCATGAAATACAGAAATAAAGAGTTTTTCAAAAACAAGGTCTAATTCATGTTTGAGTCACTCTGTAAGAACCATTTTGCTGTACTGTTTAAGCTCGATGAAAGGAACATTGTTGACACTTTTCAGCAAGTTGCAATCATGAAATACAGAAATAAAGAGTTTTTCAAAAACAAGGTCTAATTCATGTTTGAGTCACTCTGTAAGAACCATTTTGCTGTACTGTTTAAGCTCGATGAAAGGAACATTGTTGACACTTTTCAGCAAGTTGCAATCATGAAATACAGAAATAAAGAGTTTTTCAAAAACAAGGTCTAATTCATGTTTGAGTTACTCTGTAAGAACCATTTTGCTGTACTGTTTAAGCTCGATGAAAGGAACATTGTTGACACTTTTCAGCAAGTTGCAATCATGTAATACAGAAATAAACAGTTTCTCAAAAACAAGGTCACTCTGTAAGTACCATGTTTGTTGAACTGCTTAATCAGGATGATAAGAACACTGTTGACACTTTTCAGCAAGTTGCAATGATGTAATAAAGAAATAAACAGTTTCTCAAAAACAAGGTCACTCTGTAAGTACCATTTTGCTGTACTGTTTAAACTCGATGAAAGGAACACTGTTAACACTTTTCAGCAAGATGCAATCATGAAATACAGAAATAAAAAGTTTTTCAAAAACAAGGTCTAAGTCATGTTTGAGTCACTCTGTAAGTACCATTTTGCTGTACTGTTTAAACTCGATGAAAGGAACACTGTTAACACTTTTCAGCAAGTTTCAATCATGAAATAAAGAAATAAATAGTTTTTCACAAACAAGGTCTAAATCATGTTTGATGCACTCTGTAAGAACCATTTTTGCTGTATACCTTAATCAGGATGATAGGAACACTGTTGACACTTTTCAGCAAGTTGCAATCATGTAATACAGAAATAAACAGTTTCTCAAAAACAAGGTCACTCTGTAAGTACCATGTTTGTTGAACTGCTTAATCAGGATGATAAAAGAACACTGTTGACACTTTTCAGCAAGTTGCAATGATGTAATAAAGAAATAAACAGTTTCTCAAAAACAAGGTCACTCTGTAAGTACCATTTTGCTGTACTGTTTAAACTCGATGAAAGGAACACTGTTAACACTTTTCAGCAAGTTGCAATCATGAAATACAGAAATAAAGAGTTTTTCAAAAACAAGGTCTAATTCATGTTTGAGTCACTCTGTAAGAACCATTTTGCTGTACTGTTTAAGCTCGATGAAAGGAACATTGTTGACACTTTTCAGCAAGTTGCAATCATGAAATACAGAAATAAAGAGTTTTTCAAAAACAAGGTCTAATTCATGTTTGAGTCACTCTGTAAGAACCATTTTGCTGTACTGTTTAAGCTCGATGAAAGGAACATTGTTGACACTTTTCAGCAAGTTGCAATCATGTAATACAGAAATAAACAGTTTCTCAAAAACAAGGTCACTCTGTAAGTACCATGTTTGTTGAACTGCTTAATCAGGATGATAAGAACACTGTTGACACTTTTCAGCAAGTTGCAATGATGTAATAAAGAAATAAACAGTTTCTCAAAAACAAGGTCACTCTGTAAGTACCATTTTGCTGTACTGTTTAAACTCGATGAAAGGAACACTGTTAACACTTTTCAGCAAGTTGCAATCATGAAATACAGAAATAAAGAGTTTTTCAAAAACAAGGTCTAATTCATGTTTGAGTCACTCTGTAAGAACCATTTTGCTGTACTGTTTAAGCTCGATGAAAGGAACATTGTTGACACTTTTCAGCAAGTTGCAATCATGAAATACAGAAATAAAGAGTTTTTCAAAAACAAGGTCTAATTCATGTTTGAGTCACTCTGTAAGAACCATTTTGCTGTACTGTTTAAGCTCGATGAAAGGAACATTGTTGACACTTTTCAGCAAGTTGCAATCATGTAATACAGAAATAAACAGTTTCTCAAAAACAAGGTCACTCTGTAAGTACCATGTTTGTTGAACTGCTTAATCAGGATGATAAGAACACTGTTGACACTTTTCAGCAAGTTGCAATGATGTAATAAAGAAATAAACAGTTTCTCAAAAACAAGGTCACTCTGTAAGTACCATTTTGCTGTACTGTTTAAACTCGATGAAAGGAACACTGTTAACACTTTTCAGCAAGTTGCAATCATGAAATACAGAAATAAAGAGTTTTTCAAAAACAAGGTCTAATTCATGTTTGAGTCACTCTGTAAGAACCATTTTGCTGTACTGTTTAAGCTCGATGAAAGGAACATTGTTGACACTTTTCAGCAAGTTGCAATCATGTAATACAGAAATAAACAGTTTCTCAAAAACAAGGTCACTCTGTAAGTACCATGTTTGTTGAACTGCTTAATCAGGATGATAAGAACACTGTTGACACTTTTCAGCAAGTTGCAATGATGTAATAAAGAAACAAACAGTTTCTCAAAAACGAGGTCACTCTGTAAGTACCATTTTGCTGTACTGTTTAAACTCGATGAAAGGAACACTGTTAACACTTTTCAGCAAGTTGCAATCATGAAATACAGAAATAAAGAGTTTTTCAAAAACAAGGTCTAATTCATGTTTGAGTCACTCTGTAAGAACCATTTTGCTGTACTGTTTAAGCTCGATGAAAGGAACATTGTTGACACTTTTCAGCAAGTTGCAATCATGTAATACAGAAATAAACAGTTTCTCAAAAACAAGGTCACTCTGTAAGTACCATGTTTGTTGAACTGCTTAATCAGGATGATAAGAACACTGTTGACACTTTTCAGCAAGTTGCAATGATGTAATAAAGAAATAAACAGTTTCTCAAAAACAAGGTCACTCTGTAAGTACCATTTTGCTGTACTGTTTAAACTCGATGAAAGGAACACTGTTAACACTTTTCAGCAAGATGCAATCATGAAATACAGAAATAAAAAGTTTTTCAAAAACAAGGTCTAAGTCATGTTTGAGTCACTCTGTAAGTACCATTTTGCTGTACTGTTTAAACTCGATGAAAGGAACACTGTTAACACTTTTCAGCAAGTTTCAATCATGAAATAAAGAAATAAATAGTTTTTCACAAACAAGGTCTAAATCATGTTTGATGCACTCTGTAAGAACCATTTTTGCTGTATACCTTAATCAGGATGATAGGAACACTGTTGACACTTTTCAGCAAGTTGCAATCATGTAATACAGAAATAAACAGTTTCTCAAAAACAAGGTCACTCTGTAAGTACCATGTTTGTTGAACTGCTTAATCAGGATGATAAAAGAACACTGTTGACACTTTTCAGCAAGTTGCAATGATGTAATAAAGAAATAAACAGTTTCTCAAAAACAAGGTCACTCTGTAAGTACCATTTTGCTGTACTGTTTAAACTCGATGAAAGGAACACTGTTAACACTTTTCAGCAAGTTGCAATCATGAAATACAGAAATAAAGAGTTTTTCAAAAACAAGGTCTAATTCATGTTTGAGTCACTCTGTAAGAACCATTTTGCTGTACTGTTTAAGCTCGATGAAAGGAACATTGTTGACACTTTTCAGCAAGTTGCAATCATGAAATACAGAAATAAAGAGTTTTTCAAAAACAAGGTCTAATTCATGTTTGAGTCACTCTGTAAGAACCATTTTGCTGTACTGTTTAAGCTCGATGAAAGGAACATTGTTGACACTTTTCAGCAAGTTGCAATCATGTAATACAGAAATAAACAGTTTCTCAAAAACAAGGTCACTCTGTAAGTACCATGTTTGTTGAACTGCTTAATCAGGATGATAAGAACACTGTTGACACTTTTCAGCAAGTTGCAATGATGTAATAAAGAAATAAACAGTTTCTCAAAAACAAGGTCACTCTGTAAGTACCATTTTGCTGTACTGTTTAAACTCGATGAAAGGAACACTGTTAACACTTTTCAGCAAGTTGCAATCATGAAATACAGAAATAAAGAGTTTTTCAAAAACAAGGTCTAATTCATGTTTGAGTCACTCTGTAAGAACCATTTTGCTGTACTGTTTAAGCTCGATGAAAGGAACATTGTTGACACTTTTCAGCAAGTTGCAATCATGAAATACAGAAATAAAGTTTTTCAAAAACAAGGTCTAATTCATGTTTGAGTCACTCTGTAAGAACCATTTTGCTGTACTGTTTAAGCTCGATGAAAGGAACATTGTTGACACTTTTCAGCAAGTTGCAATCATGTAATACAGAAATAAACAGTTTCTCAAAAACAAGGTCACTCTGTAAGTACCATGTTTGTTGAACTGCTTAATCAGGATGATAAGAACACTGTTGACACTTTTCAGCAAGTTGCAATGATGTAATAAAGAAATAAACAGTTTCTCAAAAACAAGGTCACTCTGTAAGTACCATTTTGCTGTACTGTTTAAACTCGATGAAAGGAACACTGTTAACACTTTTCAGCAAGTTGCAATCATGAAATACAGAAATAAAGAGTTTTTCAAAAACAAGGTCTAATTCATGTTTGAGTCACTCTGTAAGAACCATTTTGCTGTACTGTTTAAGCTCGATGAAAGGAACATTGTTGACACTTTTCAGCAAGTTGCAATCATGTAATACAGAAATAAACAGTTTCTCAAAAACAAGGTCACTCTGTAAGTACCATGTTTGTTGAACTGCTTAATCAGGATGATAAGAACACTGTTGACACTTTTCAGCAAGTTGCAATGATGTAATAAAGAAACAAACAGTTTCTCAAAAACGAGGTCACTCTGTAAGTACCATTTTGCTGTACTGTTTAAACTCGATGAAAGGAACACTGTTAACACTTTTCAGCAAGTTGCAATCATGAAATACAGAAATAAAGAGTTTTTCAAAAACAAGGTCTAATTCATGTTTGAGTCACTCTGTAAGAACCATTTTGCTGTACTGTTTAAGCTCGATGAAAGGAACATTGTTGACACTTTTCAGCAAGTTGCAATCATGTAATACAGAAATAAACAGTTTCTCAAAAACAAGGTCACTCTGTAAGTACCATGTTTGTTGAACTGCTTAATCAGGATGATAAGAACACTGTTGACACTTTTCAGCAAGTTGCAATGATGTAATAAAGAAATAAACAGTTTCTCAAAAACAAGGTCACTCTGTAAGTACCATTTTGCTGTACTGTTTAAACTCGATGAAAGGAACACTGTTAACACTTTTCAGCAAGTTGCAATCATGAAATACAGAAATAAAGAGTTTTTCAAAAACAAGGTCTAATTCATGTTTGAGTCACTCTGTAAGAACCATTTTGCTGTACTGTTTAAGCTCGATGAAAGGAACATTGTTGACACTTTTCAGCAAGTTGCAATCATGAAATACAGAAATAAAGAGTTTTTCAAAAACAAGGTCTAATTCATGTTTGAGTCACTCTGTAAGAACCATTTTGCTGTACTGTTTAAGCTCGATGAAAGGAACACTGTTGACACTTTTCAGCAAGTTGCAATCATGAAATACAGAAATAAATAGTTTTTCAAAAACAAGGTCTAAATCATGTTTGATGCACTCTGTAAGAACCATTTTTGCTGTATACCTTAATCAGGATGATAGGAACACTGTTGACACTTTTCAGCAAGTTGCAATCATGTAATACAGAAATAAACAGTTTCTCAAAAACAAGGTCACTCTGTAAGTACCATGTTTGTTGAACTGCTTAATCAGGATGATAAGAACACTGTTGACACTTTTCAGCAAGTTGCAATCATGTAATACAGAAATAAACAGTTTCTCAAAAACAAGGTCACTCTGTAAGTACCATGTTTGTTGAACTGCTTAATCAGGATGATAAGAACACTGTTGACACTTTTCAGCAAGTTGCGATGATGTAATAAAGAAATAAACAGTTTCTCAAAAACAAGGTCACTCTGTAAGTACCATTTTGCTGTACTGTTTAAACTCGATGAAAGGAACACTGTTAACACTTTTCAGCAAGTTGCAATCATGAAATACAGAAATAAATAGTTTTTCAAAAACAAGGTCTAAATCATGTTTGATGCACTCTGTAAGAACCATTTTTGCTGTATACCTTAATCAGGATGATAGGAACACTGTTGACACTTTTCAGCAAGTTGCAATCATGTAATACAGAAATAAACAGTTTCTCAAAAACAAGGTCACTCTGTAAGTACCATGTTTGTTGAACTGCTTAATCAGGATGATAAGAACACTGTTGACACTTTTCAGCAAGTTGCAATGATGTAATAAAGAAATAAACAGTTTCTCAAAAACAAGGTCACTCTGTAAGTACCATTTTGCTGTACTGTTTAAACTCGATGAAAGGAACATTGTTGACACTTTTCAGCAAGTTGCAATCATGAAATACAGAAATAAAGAGTTTTTCAAAAACAAGGTCTAATTCATGTTTGAGTCACTCTGTAAGAACCATTTTGCTGTACTGTTTAAGCTCGATGAAAGGAACATTGTTGACACTTTTCAGCAAGTTGCAATCATGTAATACAGAAATAAACAGTTTCTCAAAAACAAGGTCACTCTGTAAGTACCATGTTTGTTGAACTGCTTAATCAGGATGATAAGAACACTGTTGACACTTTTCAGCAAGTTGCAATGATGTAATAAAGAAACAAACAGTTTCTCAAAAACGAGGTCACTCTGTAAGTACCATTTTGCTGTACTGTTTAAACTCGATGAAAGGAACACTGTTAACACTTTTCAGCAAGTTGCAATCATGAAATACAGAAATAAAGAGTTTTTCAAAAACAAGGTCTAATTCATGTTTGAGTCACTCTGTAAGAACCATTTTGCTGTACTGTTTAAGCTCGATGAAAGGAACATTGTTGACACTTTTCAGCAAGTTGCAATCATGTAATACAGAAATAAACAGTTTCTCAAAAACAAGGTCACTCTGTAAGTACCATGTTTGTTGAACTGCTTAATCAGGATGATAAGAACACTGTTGACACTTTTCAGCAAGTTGCAATGATGTAATAAAGAAATAAACAGTTTCTCAAAAACAAGGTCACTCTGTAAGTACCATTTTGCTGTACTGTTTAAACTCGATGAAAGGAACACTGTTAACACTTTTCAGCAAGTTGCAATCATGAAATACAGAAATAAAGAGTTTTTCAAAAACAAGGTCTAATTCATGTTTGAGTCACTCTGTAAGAACCATTTTGCTGTACTGTTTAAGCTCGATGAAAGGAACATTGTTGACACTTTTCAGCAAGTTGCAATCATGAAATACAGAAATAAAGAGTTTTTCAAAAACAAGGTCTAATTCATGTTTGAGTCACTCTGTAAGAACCATTTTGCTGTACTGTTTAAGCTCGATGAAAGGAACACTGTTGACACTTTTCAGCAAGTTGCAATCATGAAATACAGAAATAAATAGTTTTTCAAAAACAAGGTCTAAATCATGTTTGATGCACTCTGTAAGAACCATTTTTGCTGTATACCTTAATCAGGATGATAGGAACACTGTTGACACTTTTCAGCAAGTTGCAATCATGTAATACAGAAATAAACAGTTTCTCAAAAACAAGGTCACTCTGTAAGTACCATGTTTGTTGAACTGCTTAATCAGGATGATAAGAACACTGTTGACACTTTTCAGCAAGTTGCAATCATGTAATACAGAAATAAACAGTTTCTCAAAAACAAGGTCACTCTGTAAGTACCATGTTTGTTGAACTGCTTAATCAGGATGATAAGAACACTGTTGACACTTTTCAGCAAGTTGCGATGATGTAATAAAGAAATAAACAGTTTCTCAAAAACAAGGTCACTCTGTAAGTACCATTTTGCTGTACTGTTTAAACTCGATGAAAGGAACACTGTTAACACTTTTCAGCAAGTTGCAATCATGAAATACAGAAATAAATAGTTTTTCAAAAACAAGGTCTAAATCATGTTTGATGCACTCTGTAAGAACCATTTTTGCTGTATACCTTAATCAGGATGATAGGAACACTGTTGACACTTTTCAGCAAGTTGCAATCATGTAATACAGAAATAAACAGTTTCTCAAAAACAAGGTCACTCTGTAAGTACCATGTTTGTTGAACTGCTTAATCAGGATGATAAGAACACTGTTGACACTTTTCAGCAAGTTGCAATGATGTAATAAAGAAATAAACAGTTTCTCAAAAACAAGGTCACTCTGTAAGTACCATTTTGCTGTACTGTTTAAACTCGATGAAAGGAACATTGTTGACACTTTTCAGCAAGTTGCAATCATGAAATACAGAAATAAAGAGTTTTTCAAAAACAAGGTCTAATTCATGTTTGAGTCACTCTGTAAGAACCATTTTGCTGTACTGTTTAAGCTCGATGAAAGGAACATTGTTGACACTTTTCAGCAAGTTGCAATCATGAAATACAGAAATAAACAGTTTTTCAAAAACAAGGTCTAAGTCATGTTTGAGTCAATCTGTAAGTACCATTTTTGCTGTACTGTTTAAACTCGATGAAAGGAACACTGTTAACACTTTTCAGCAAGTTGCAATCATGAAATACAGAAATAAAGAGTTTTTCAAAAACAAGGTCTAATTCATGTTTGAGTCACTCTGTAAGAACCATTTTGCTGTACTGTTTAAGCTCGATGAAAGGAACATTGTTGACACTTTTCAGCAAGTTGCAATCATGTAATACAGAAATAAACAGTTTCTCAAAAACAAGGTCACTCTGTAAGTACCATGTTTGTTGAACTGCTTAATCAGGATGATAAGAAAACTGTTGACACTTTTCAGCAAGTTGCAATGATGTAATAAAGAAATAAACAGTTTCTCAAAAACAAGGTCACTCTGTAAGTACCATTTTGCTGTACTGTTTAAACTCGATGAATGGAACACTGTTAACACTTTTCAGCAAGTTGCAATCATGAAATACAGAAATAAAGAGTTTTTCAAAAACAAGGTCTAATTCATGTTTGAGTCACTCTGTAAGAACCATTTTGCTGTACTGTTTAAGCTCGATGAAAGGAACACTGTTGACACTTTTCAGCAAGTTGCAATCATGAAATACAGAAATAAATAGTTTTTCAAAAACAAGGTCTAAATCATGTTTGATGCACTCTGTAAGAACCATTTTTGCTATATACCTTAATCAGGATGATAGGAACACTGTTGACACTTTTCAGCAAGTTGCAATCATGTAATACAGAAATAAACAGTTTCTCAAAAACAAGGTCACTCTGTAAGTACCATGTTTGTTGAACTGCTTAATCAGGATGATAAGAACACTGTTGACACTTTTCAGCAAGTTGCAATGATGTAATAAAGAAATAAACAGTTTCTCAAAAACAAGGTCACTCTGTAAGTACCATTTTGCTGTACTGTTTAAACTCGATGAAAGGAACACTGTTAACACTTTTCAGCAAGTTGCAATCATGAAATACAGAAATAAAGAGTTTTTCAAAAACAAGGTCTAATTCATGTTTGAGTCACTCTGTAAGAACCATTTTGCTGTACTGTTTAAGCTCGATGAAAGGAACATTGTTGACACTTTTCAGCAAGTTGCAATCATGAAATACAGAAATAAACAGTTTTTCAAAAACAAGGTCTAATTCATGTTTGAGTCACTCTGTAAGAACCATTTTGCTGTACTGTTTAAGCTCGATGAAAGGAACATTGTTGACACTTTTCAGCAAGTTGCAATCATGAAATACAGAAATAAACAGTTTTTCAAAAACAAGGTCTAAGTCATGTTTGAGTCAATCTGTAAGTACCATTTTTGCTGTACTCGATGAACTCGATAAACTCGATGAAAGGAACACTGTTAACACTTTTCAGCAAGTTGCAATCATGAAATAAAGAAATAAATAGTTTTTCAAAAACAAGGTCTAAATCATGTTTGATGCACTCTGTAAGAACCATTTTTGCTGTATACCTTAATCAGGATGATAGGAACACTGTTGACACTTTTCAGCAAGTTGCAATCATGTAATACAGAAATAAACAGTTTCTCAAAAACAAGGTCACTCTGTAAGTACCATGTTTGTTGAACTGCTTAATCAGGATGATAAGAACACTGTTGACACTTTTCAGCAAGTTGCAATGATGTAATAAAGAAATAAACAGTTTCTCAAAAACAAGGTCACTCTGTAAGTACCATTTTGCTGTACTGTTTAAACTCGATGAAAGGAACACTGTTAACACTTTTCAGCAAGTTGCAATCATGAAATACAGAAATAAAGAGTTTTTCAAAAACAAGGTCTAATTCATGTTTGAGTCACTCTGTAAGAACCATTTTGCTGTACTGTTTAAGCTCGATGAAAGGAACATTGTTGACACTTTTCAGCAAGTTGCAATCATGAAATACAGAAATAAAGAGTTTTTCAAAAACAAGGTCTAATTCATGTTTGAGTCACTCTGTAAGAACCATTTTTGCTGTATACCTTAATCAGGATGATAGGAACACTGTTGACACTTTTCAGCAAGTTGCAATCATGAAATACAGAAATAAAGAGTTTTTCAAAAACAAGGTCTAATTCATGTTTGAGTCACTCTGTAAGAACCATTTTGCTGTACTGTTTAAGCTCGATGAAAGGAACATTGTTGACACTTTTCAGCAAGTTGCAATCATGAAATACAGAAATATAGAGTTTTTCAAAAACAAGGTCTAATTCATGTTTGAGTCACTCTGTAAGAACCATTTTGCTGTACTGTTTAAGCTCGATGAAAGGAACATTGTTGACACTTTTCAGCAAGTTGCAATCATGTAATACAGAAATAAACAGTTTCTCAAAAACAAGGTCACTCTGTAAGTACCATGTTTGTTGAACTGCTTAATCAGGATGATAAGAACACTGTTGACACTTTTCAGCAAGTTGCAATGATGTAATAAAGAAATAAACAGTTTCTCAAAAACAAGGTCACTCTGTAAGTACCATTTTGCTGTACTGTTTAAACTCGATGAAAGGAACACTGTTAACACTTTTCAGCAAGTTGCAATCATGAAATACAGAAATAAAGAGTTTTTCAAAAACAAGGTCTAATTCATGTTTGAGTCACTCTGTAAGAACCATTTTGCTGTACTGTTTAAGCTCGATGAAAGGAACATTGTTGACACTTTTCAGCAAGTTGCAATCATGTAATACAGAAATAAACAGTTTCTCAAAAACAAGGTCACTCTGTAAGTACCATGTTTGTTGAACTGCTTAATCAGGATGATAAGAACACTGTTGACACTTTTCAGCAAGTTGCAATGATGTAATAAAGAAATAAACAGTTTCTCAAAAACAAGGTCACTCTGTAAGTACCATTTTGCTGTACTGTTTAAACTCGATGAAAGGAACACTGTTAACACTTTTCAGCAAGTTGCAATCATGAAATACAGAAATAAAGAGTTTTTCAAAAACAAGGTCTAATTCATGTTTGAGTCACTCTGTAAGAACCATTTTGCTGTACTGTTTAAGATCGATGAAAGGAACATTGTTGACACTTTTCAGCAAGTTGCAATCATGAAATACAGAAATAAACAGTTTTTCAAAAACAAGGTCTAATTCATGTTTGAGTCACTCTGTAAGAACCATTTTGCTGTACTGTTTAAGCTCGATGAAAGGAACATTGTTGACACTTTTCAGCAAGTTGCAATCATGAAATACAGAAATAAACAGTTTTTCAAAAACAAGGTCTAAGTCATGTTTGAGTCAATCTGTAAGTACCATTTTTGCTGTACTGTTTAAACTCGATGAAAGGAACACTGTTAACACTTTTCAGCAAGTTGCAATCATGAAATAAATAAATAAATAGTTTTTCACAAACAAGGTCTAAATCATGTTTGATGCACTCTGTAAGAACCATTTTTGCTGTATACCTTAATCAGGATGATAGGAACACTGTTGACACTTTTCAGCAAGTTGCAATCATGTAATACAGAAATAAACAGTTTCTCAAAAACAAGGTCACTCTGTAAGTACCATGTTTGTTGAACTGCTTAATCAGGATGATAAGAACACTGTTGACACTTTTCAGCAAGTTGCAATGATGTAATAAAGAAATAAACAGTTTCTCAAAAACAAGGTCACTCTGTAAGTACCATTTTGCTGTACTGTTTAAACTCGATGAAAGGAACATTGTTGACACTTTTCAGCAAGTTGCAATCATGAAATACAGAAATAAAGAGTTTTTCAAAAACAAGGTCTAATTCATGTTTGAGTCACTCTGTAAGAACCATTTTGCTGTACTGTTTAAGCTCGATGAAAGGAACACTGTTGACACTTTTCAGCAAGTTGCAATCATGAAATACAGAAATAAATAGTTTTTCAAAAACAAGGTCTAAATCATGTTTGATGCACTCTGTAAGAACCATTTTTGCTATATACCTTAATCAGGATGATAGGAACACTGTTGACACTTTTCAGCAAGTTGCAATCATGTAATACAGAAATAAACAGTTTCTCAAAAACAAGGTCACTCTGTAAGTACCATGTTTGTTGAACTGCTTAATCAGGATGATAAGAACACTGTTGACACTTTTCAGCAAGTTGCAATGATGTAATAAAGAAATAAACAGTTTCTCAAAAACAAGGTCACTCTGTAAGTACCATTTTGCTGTACTGTTTAAACTCGATGAAAGGAACACTGTTAACACTTTTCAGCAAGTTGCAATCATGAAATACAGAAATAAAGAGTTTTTCAAAAACAAGGTCTAATTCATGTTTGAGTCACTCTGTAAGAACCATTTTGCTGTACTGTTTAAGCTCGATGAAAGGAACATTGTTGACACTTTTCAGCAAGTTGCAATCATGAAATACAGAAATAAACAGTTTTTCAAAAACAAGGTCTAATTCATGTTTGAGTCACTCTGTAAGAACCATTTTGCTGTACTGTTTAAGCTCGATGAAAGGAACATTGTTGACACTTTTCAGCAAGTTGCAATCATGAAATACAGAAATAAACAGTTTTTCAAAAACAAGGTCTAAGTCATGTTTGAGTCAATCTGTAAGTACCATTTTTGCTGTACTCGATGAACTCGATAAACTCGATGAAAGGAACACTGTTAACACTTTTCAGCAAGTTGCAATCATGAAATAAAGAAATAAATAGTTTTTCAAAAACAAGGTCTAAATCATGTTTGATGCACTCTGTAAGAACCATTTTTGCTGTATACCTTAATCAGGATGATAGGAACACTGTTGACACTTTTCAGCAAGTTGCAATCATGTAATACAGAAATAAACAGTTTCTCAAAAACAAGGTCACTCTGTAAGTACCATGTTTGTTGAACTGCTTAATCAGGATGATAAGAACACTGTTGACACTTTTCAGCAAGTTGCAATGATGTAATAAAGAAATAAACAGTTTCTCAAAAACAAGGTCACTCTGTAAGTACCATTTTGCTGTACTGTTTAAACTCGATGAAAGGAACACTGTTAACACTTTTCAGCAAGTTGCAATCATGAAATACAGAAATAAAGAGTTTTTCAAAAACAAGGTCTAATTCATGTTTGAGTCACTCTGTAAGAACCATTTTGCTGTACTGTTTAAGCTCGATGAAAGGAACATTGTTGACACTTTTCAGCAAGTTGCAATCATGAAATACAGAAATAAAGAGTTTTTCAAAAACAAGGTCTAATTCATGTTTGAGTCACTCTGTAAGAACCATTTTTGCTGTATACCTTAATCAGGATGATAGGAACACTGTTGACACTTTTCAGCAAGTTGCAATCATGAAATACAGAAATAAAGAGTTTTTCAAAAACAAGGTCTAATTCATGTTTGAGTCACTCTGTAAGAACCATTTTGCTGTACTGTTTAAGCTCGATGAAAGGAACATTGTTGACACTTTTCAGCAAGTTGCAATCATGAAATACAGAAATATAGAGTTTTTCAAAAACAAGGTCTAATTCATGTTTGAGTCACTCTGTAAGAACCATTTTGCTGTACTGTTTAAGCTCGATGAAAGGAACATTGTTGACACTTTTCAGCAAGTTGCAATCATGTAATACAGAAATAAACAGTTTCTCAAAAACAAGGTCACTCTGTAAGTACCATGTTTGTTGAACTGCTTAATCAGGATGATAAGAACACTGTTGACACTTTTCAGCAAGTTGCAATGATGTAATAAAGAAATAAACAGTTTCTCAAAAACAAGGTCACTCTGTAAGTACCATTTTGCTGTACTGTTTAAACTCGATGAAAGGAACACTGTTAACACTTTTCAGCAAGTTGCAATCATGAAATACAGAAATAAAGAGTTTTTCAAAAACAAGGTCTAATTCATGTTTGAGTCACTCTGTAAGAACCATTTTGCTGTACTGTTTAAGCTCGATGAAAGGAACATTGTTGACACTTTTCAGCAAGTTGCAATCATGTAATACAGAAATAAACAGTTTCTCAAAAACAAGGTCACTCTGTAAGTACCATGTTTGTTGAACTGCTTAATCAGGATGATAAGAACACTGTTGACACTTTTCAGCAAGTTGCAATGATGTAATAAAGAAATAAACAGTTTCTCAAAAACAAGGTCACTCTGTAAGTACCATTTTGCTGTACTGTTTAAACTCGATGAAAGGAACACTGTTAACACTTTTCAGCAAGTTGCAATCATGAAATACAGAAATAAAGAGTTTTTCAAAAACAAGGTCTAATTCATGTTTGAGTCACTCTGTAAGAACCATTTTGCTGTACTGTTTAAGATCGATGAAAGGAACATTGTTGACACTTTTCAGCAAGTTGCAATCATGAAATACAGAAATAAACAGTTTTTCAAAAACAAGGTCTAATTCATGTTTGAGTCACTCTGTAAGAACCATTTTGCTGTACTGTTTAAGCTCGATGAAAGGAACATTGTTGACACTTTTCAGCAAGTTGCAATCATGAAATACAGAAATAAACAGTTTTTCAAAAACAAGGTCTAAGTCATGTTTGAGTCAATCTGTAAGTACCATTTTTGCTGTACTGTTTAAACTCGATGAAAGGAACACTGTTAACACTTTTCAGCAAGTTGCAATCATGAAATAAATAAATAAATAGTTTTTCACAAACAAGGTCTAAATCATGTTTGATGCACTCTGTAAGAACCATTTTTGCTGTATACCTTAATCAGGATGATAGGAACACTGTTGACACTTTTCAGCAAGTTGCAATCATGTAATACAGAAATAAACAGTTTCTCAAAAACAAGGTCACTCTGTAAGTACCATGTTTGTTGAACTGCTTAATCAGGATGATAAGAACACTGTTGACACTTTTCAGCAAGTTGCAATGATGTAATAAAGAAATAAACAGTTTCTCAAAAACAAGGTCACTCTGTAAGTACCATTTTGCTGTACTGTTTAAACTCGATGAAAGGAACATTGTTGACACTTTTCAGCAAGTTGCAATCATGAAATACAGAAATAAAGAGTTTTTCAAAAACAAGGTCTAATTCATGTTTGAGTCACTCTGTAAGAACCATTTTGCTGTACTGTTTAAGCTCGATGAAAGGAACACTGTTGACACTTTTCAGCAAGTTGCAATCATGAAATACAGAAATAAATAGTTTTTCAAAAACAAGGTCTAAATCATGTTTGATGCACTCTGTAAGAACCATTTTTGCTATATACCTTAATCAGGATGATAGGAACACTGTTGACACTTTTCAGCAAGTTGCAATCATGTAATACAGAAATAAACAGTTTCTCAAAAACAAGGTCACTCTGTAAGTACCATGTTTGTTGAACTGCTTAATCAGGATGATAAGAACACTGTTGACACTTTTCAGCAAGTTGCAATGATGTAATAAAGAAATAAACAGTTTCTCAAAAACAAGGTCACTCTGTAAGTACCATTTTGCTGTACTGTTTAAACTCGATGAAAGGAACACTGTTAACACTTTTCAGCAAGTTGCAATCATGAAATACAGAAATAAAGAGTTTTTCAAAAACAAGGTCTAATTCATGTTTGAGTCACTCTGTAAGAACCATTTTGCTGTACTGTTTAAGCTCGATGAAAGGAACATTGTTGACACTTTTCAGCAAGTTGCAATCATGAAATACAGAAATAAACAGTTTTTCAAAAACAAGGTCTAATTCATGTTTGAGTCACTCTGTAAGAACCATTTTGCTGTACTGTTTAAGCTCGATGAAAGGAACATTGTTGACACTTTTCAGCAAGTTGCAATCATGAAATACAGAAATAAACAGTTTTTCAAAAACAAGGTCTAAGTCATGTTTGAGTCAATCTGTAAGTACCATTTTTGCTGTACTCGATGAACTCGATAAACTCGATGAAAGGAACACTGTTAACACTTTTCAGCAAGTTGCAATCATGAAATAAAGAAATAAATAGTTTTTCAAAAACAAGGTCTAAATCATGTTTGATGCACTCTGTAAGAACCATTTTTGCTGTATACCTTAATCAGGATGATAGGAACACTGTTGACACTTTTCAGCAAGTTGCAATCATGTAATACAGAAATAAACAGTTTCTCAAAAACAAGGTCACTCTGTAAGTACCATGTTTGTTGAACTGCTTAATCAGGATGATAAGAACACTGTTGACACTTTTCAGCAAGTTGCAATGATGTAATAAAGAAATAAACAGTTTCTCAAAAACAAGGTCACTCTGTAAGTACCATTTTGCTGTACTGTTTAAACTCGATGAAAGGAACACTGTTAACACTTTTCAGCAAGTTGCAATCATGAAATACAGAAATAAAGAGTTTTTCAAAAACAAGGTCTAATTCATGTTTGAGTCACTCTGTAAGAACCATTTTGCTGTACTGTTTAAGCTCGATGAAAGGAACATTGTTGACACTTTTCAGCAAGTTGCAATCATGAAATACAGAAATAAAGAGTTTTTCAAAAACAAGGTCTAATTCATGTTTGAGTCACTCTGTAAGAACCATTTTTGCTGTATACCTTAATCAGGATGATAGGAACACTGTTGACACTTTTCAGCAAGTTGCAATCATGAAATACAGAAATAAAGAGTTTTTCAAAAACAAGGTCTAATTCATGTTTGAGTCACTCTGTAAGAACCATTTTGCTGTACTGTTTAAGCTCGATGAAAGGAACATTGTTGACACTTTTCAGCAAGTTGCAATCATGAAATACAGAAATATAGAGTTTTTCAAAAACAAGGTCTAATTCATGTTTGAGTCACTCTGTAAGAACCATTTTGCTGTACTGTTTAAGCTCGATGAAAGGAACATTGTTGACACTTTTCAGCAAGTTGCAATCATGTAATACAGAAATAAACAGTTTCTCAAAAACAAGGTCACTCTGTAAGTACCATGTTTGTTGAACTGCTTAATCAGGATGATAAGAACACTGTTGACACTTTTCAGCAAGTTGCAATGATGTAATAAAGAAATAAACAGTTTCTCAAAAACAAGGTCACTCTGTAAGTACCATTTTGCTGTACTGTTTAAACTCGATGAAAGGAACACTGTTAACACTTTTCAGCAAGTTGCAATCATGAAATACAGAAATAAAGAGTTTTTCAAAAACAAGGTCTAATTCATGTTTGAGTCACTCTGTAAGAACCATTTTGCTGTACTGTTTAAGCTCGATGAAAGGAACATTGTTGACACTTTTCAGCAAGTTGCAATCATGTAATACAGAAATAAACAGTTTCTCAAAAACAAGGTCACTCTGTAAGTACCATGTTTGTTGAACTGCTTAATCAGGATGATAAGAACACTGTTGACACTTTTCAGCAAGTTGCAATGATGTAATAAAGAAATAAACAGTTTCTCAAAAACAAGGTCACTCTGTAAGTACCATTTTGCTGTACTGTTTAAACTCGATGAAAGGAACACTGTTAACACTTTTCAGCAAGTTGCAATCATGAAATACAGAAATAAAGAGTTTTTCAAAAACAAGGTCTAATTCATGTTTGAGTCACTCTGTAAGAACCATTTTGCTGTACTGTTTAAGCTCGATGAAAGGAACATTGTTGACACTTTTCAGCAAGTTGCAATCATGTAATACAGAAATAAACAGTTTCTCAAAAACAAGGTCACTCTGTAAGTACCATGTTTGTTGAACTGCTTAATCAGGATGATAAGAACACTGTTGACACTTTTCAGCAAGTTGCAATGATGTAATAAAGAAATAAACAGTTTCTCAAAAACAAGGTCACTCTGTAAGTACCATTTTGCTGTACTGTTTAAACTCGATGAAAGGAACACTGTTAACACTTTTCAGCAAGTTGCAATCATGAAATACAGAAATAAAGAGTTTTTCAAAAACAAGGTCTAATTCATGTTTGAGTCACTCTGTAAGAACCATTTTGCTGTACTGTTTAAGATCGATGAAAGGAACATTGTTGACACTTTTCAGCAAGTTGCAATCATGAAATACAGAAATAAACAGTTTTTCAAAAACAAGGTCTAATTCATGTTTGAGTCACTCTGTAAGAACCATTTTGCTGTACTGTTTAAGCTCGATGAAAGGAACATTGTTGACACTTTTCAGCAAGTTGCAATCATGAAATACAGAAATAAACAGTTTTTCAAAAACAAGGTCTAAGTCATGTTTGAGTCAATCTGTAAGTACCATTTTTGCTGTACTGTTTAAACTCGATGAAAGGAACACTGTTAACACTTTTCAGCAAGTTGCAATCATGAAATAAATAAATAAATAGTTTTTCACAAACAAGGTCTAAATCATGTTTGATGCACTCTGTAAGAACCATTTTTGCTGTATACCTTAATCAGGATGATAGGAACACTGTTGACACTTTTCAGCAAGTTGCAATCATGTAATACAGAAATAAACAGTTTCTCAAAAACAAGGTCACTCTGTAAGTACCATGTTTGTTGAACTGCTTAATCAGGATGATAAGAACACTGTTGACACTTTTCAGCAAGTTGCAATGATGTAATAAAGAAATAAACAGTTTCTCAAAAACAAGGTCACTCTGTAAGTACCATTTTGCTGTACTGTTTAAACTCGATGAAAGGAACATTGTTGACACTTTTCAGCAAGTTGCAATCATGAAATACAGAAATAAAGAGTTTTTCAAAAACAAGGTCTAATTCATGTTTGAGTCACTCTGTAAGAACCATTTTGCTGTACTGTTTAAGCTCGATGAAAGGAACACTGTTGACACTTTTCAGCAAGTTGCAATCATGAAATACAGAAATAAATAGTTTTTCAAAAACAAGGTCTAAATCATGTTTGATGCACTCTGTAAGAACCATTTTTGCTATATACCTTAATCAGGATGATAGGAACACTGTTGACACTTTTCAGCAAGTTGCAATCATGTAATACAGAAATAAACAGTTTCTCAAAAACAAGGTCACTCTGTAAGTACCATGTTTGTTGAACTGCTTAATCAGGATGATAAGAACACTGTTGACACTTTTCAGCAAGTTGCAATGATGTAATAAAGAAATAAACAGTTTCTCAAAAACAAGGTCACTCTGTAAGTACCATTTTGCTGTACTGTTTAAACTCGATGAAAGGAACACTGTTAACACTTTTCAGCAAGTTGCAATCATGAAATACAGAAATAAAGAGTTTTTCAAAAACAAGGTCTAATTCATGTTTGAGTCACTCTGTAAGAACCATTTTGCTGTACTGTTTAAGCTCGATGAAAGGAACATTGTTGACACTTTTCAGCAAGTTGCAATCATGAAATACAGAAATAAACAGTTTTTCAAAAACAAGGTCTAATTCATGTTTGAGTCACTCTGTAAGAACCATTTTGCTGTACTGTTTAAGCTCGATGAAAGGAACATTGTTGACACTTTTCAGCAAGTTGCAATCATGAAATACAGAAATAAACAGTTTTTCAAAAACAAGGTCTAAGTCATGTTTGAGTCAATCTGTAAGTACCATTTTTGCTGTACTCGATGAACTCGATAAACTCGATGAAAGGAACACTGTTAACACTTTTCAGCAAGTTGCAATCATGAAATAAAGAAATAAATAGTTTTTCAAAAACAAGGTCTAAATCATGTTTGATGCACTCTGTAAGAACCATTTTTGCTGTATACCTTAATCAGGATGATAGGAACACTGTTGACACTTTTCAGCAAGTTGCAATCATGTAATACAGAAATAAACAGTTTCTCAAAAACAAGGTCACTCTGTAAGTACCATGTTTGTTGAACTGCTTAATCAGGATGATAAGAACACTGTTGACACTTTTCAGCAAGTTGCAATGATGTAATAAAGAAATAAACAGTTTCTCAAAAACAAGGTCACTCTGTAAGTACCATTTTGCTGTACTGTTTAAACTCGATGAAAGGAACACTGTTAACACTTTTCAGCAAGTTGCAATCATGAAATACAGAAATAAAGAGTTTTTCAAAAACAAGGTCTAATTCATGTTTGAGTCACTCTGTAAGAACCATTTTGCTGTACTGTTTAAGCTCGATGAAAGGAACATTGTTGACACTTTTCAGCAAGTTGCAATCATGAAATACAGAAATAAAGAGTTTTTCAAAAACAAGGTCTAATTCATGTTTGAGTCACTCTGTAAGAACCATTTTGCTGTACTGTTTAAGCTCGATGAAAGGAACATTGTTGACACTTTTCAGCAAGTTGCAATCATGAAATACAGAAATATAGAGTTTTTCAAAAACAAGGTCTAATTCATGTTTGAGTCACTCTGTAAGAACCATTTTGCTGTACTGTTTAAGCTCGATGAAAGGAACATTGTTGACTCTTTTCAGCAAGTTGCAATCATGTAATACAGAAATAAACAGTTTCTCAAAAACAAGGTCACTCTGTAAGTACCATGTTTGTTGAACTGCTTAATCAGGATGATAAGAACACTGTTGACACTTTTCAGCAAGTTGCAATGATGTAATAAAGAAATAAACAGTTTCTCAAAAACAAGGTCACTCTGTAAGTACCATTTTGCTGTACTGTTTAAACTCGATGAAAGGAACACTGTTAACACTTTTCAGCAAGTTGCAATCATGAAATACAGAAATAAAGAGTTTTTCAAAAACAAGGTCTAATTCATGTTTGAGTCACTCTGTAAGAACCATTTTGCTGTACTGTTTAAGCTCGATGAAAGGAACATTGTTGACACTTTTCAGCAAGTTGCAATCATGTAATACAGAAATAAACAGTTTCTCAAAAACAAGGTCACTCTGTAAGTACCATGTTTGTTGAACTGCTTAATCAGGATGATAAGAACACTGTTGACACTTTTCAGCAAGTTGCAATGATGTAATAAAGAAATAAACAGTTTCTCAAAAACAAGGTCACTCTGTAAGTACCATTTTGCTGTACTGTTTAAACTCGATGAAAGGAACACTGTTAACACTTTTCAGCAAGTTGCAATCATGAAATACAGAAATAAAGAGTTTTTCAAAAACAAGGTCTAATTCATGTTTGAGTCACTCTGTAAGAACCATTTTGCTGTACTGTTTAAGCTCGATGAAAGGAACATTGTTGACACTTTTCAGCAAGTTGCAATCATGAAATACAGAAATAAACAGTTTTTCAAAAACAAGGTCTAATTCATGTTTGAGTCACTCTGTAAGAACCATTTTGCTGTACTGTTTAAGCTCGATGAAAGGAACATTGTTGACACTTTTCAGCAAGTTGCAATCATGAAATACAGAAATAAACAGTTTTTCAAAAACAAGGTCTAAGTCATGTTTGAGTCAATCTGTAAGTACCATTTTTGCTGTACTGTTTAAACTCGATGAAAGGAACACTGTTAACACTTTTCAGCAAGTTGCAATCATGAAATAAAGAAATAAATATTTTTTCACAAACAAGGTCTAAATCATGTTTGATGCACTCTGTAAGAACCATTTTTGCTGTATACCTTAATCAGGATGATAGGAACACTGTTGACACTTTTCAGCAAGTTGCAATCATGTAATAAAGAAATAAACAGTTTCTCAAAAACAAGGTCACTCTGTAAGTACCATTTTGCTGTACTGTTTAAACTCGATGAAAGGAACACTGTTAACACTTTTCAGCAAGTTGCAATCATGAAATACAGAAATAAAGAGTTTTTCAAAAACAAGGTCTAATTCATGTTTGAGTCACTCTGTAAGAACCATTTTGCTGTACTGTTTAAGCTCGATGAAAGGAACATTGTTGACACTTTTCAGCAAGTTGCAATCATGAAATACAGAAATAAACAGTTTTTCAAAAACAAGGTCTAATTCATGTTTGAGTCACTCTGTAAGAACCATTTTGCTGTACTGTTTAAGCTCGATGAAAGGAACATTGTTGACACTTTTCAGCAAGTTGCAATCATGAAATACAGAAATAAACAGTTTTTCAAAAACAAGGTCTAAGTCATGTTTGAGTCAATCTGTAAGTACCATTTTTGCTGTACTGTTTAAACTCGATGAAAGGAACACTGTTAACACTTTTCAGCAAGTTGCAATCATGAAATAAAGAAATAAATATTTTTTCACAAACAAGGTCTAAATCATGTTTGATGCACTCTGTAAGAACCATTTTTGCTGTATACCTTAATCAGGATGATAGGAACACTGTTGACACTTTTCAGCAAGTTGCAATCATGTAATAAAGAAATAAACAGTTTCTCAAAAACAAGGTCACTCTGTAAGTACCATTTTGCTGTACTGTTTAAACTCGATGAAAGGAACACTGTTAACACTTTTCAGCAAGTTGCAATCATGAAATACAGAAATAAAGAGTTTTTCAAAAACAAGGTCTAATTCATGTTTGAGTCACTCTGTAAGAACCATTTTGCTGTACTGTTTAAGCTCGATGAAAGGAACATTGTTGACACTTTTCAGCAAGTTGCAATCATGAAATACAGAAATAAAGAGTTTTTCAAAAACAAGGTCTAATTCATGTTTGAGTCACTCTGTAAGAACCATTTTGCTGTACTGTTTAAGCTCGATGAAAGGAACATTGTTGACACTTTTCAGCAAGTTGCAATCATGTAATACAGAAATAAACAGTTTCTCAAAAACAAGGTCACTCTGTAAGTACCATGTTTGTTGAACTGCTTAATCAGGATGATAAGAACACTGTTGACACTTTTCAGCAAGTTGCAATGATGTAATAAAGAAATAAACAGTTTCTCAAAAACAAGGTCACTCTGTAAGTACCATTTTGCTGTACTGTTTAAACTCGATGAAAGGAACACTGTTAACACTTTTCAGCAAGTTGCAATCATGAAATACAGAAATAAAGAGTTTTTCAAAAACAAGGTCTAATTCATGTTTGAGTCACTCTGTAAGAACCATTTTGCTGTACTGTTTAAGATCGATGAAAGGAACATTGTTGACACTTTTCAGCAAGTTGCAATCATGAAATACAGAAATAAACAGTTTTTCACAAACAAGGTCTAAATCATGTTTGATGCACTCTGTAAGAACCATTTTTGCTGTATACCTTAATCAGGATGATAGGAACACTGTTGACACTTTTCAGCAAGTTGCAATCATGTAATACAGAAATAAACAGTTTCTCAAAAACAAGGTCACTCTGTAAGTACCATGTTTGTTGAACTGCTTAATCAGGATGATAAGAAAACTGTTGACACTTTTCAGCAAGTTGCAATGATGTAATAAAGAAATAAACAGTTTCTCAAAAACAAGGTCACTCTGTAAGTACCATTTTGCTGTACTGTTTAAACTCGATGAATGGAACACTGTTAACACTTTTTAGCAAGTTGCAATTATGAAATACAGAAATAAAGAGTTTTTCAAAAACAAGGTCTAATTCATGTTTGAGTCACTCTGTAAGAACCATTTTGCTGTACTGTTTAAGCTCGATGAAAGGAACACTGTTGACACTTTTCAGCAAGTTGCAATCATGAAATACAGAAATAAAGAGTTTTTCAAAAACAAGGTCTAATTCATGTTTGAGTCACTGTTAAGTACCATTTTGCTGTACTGTTTAAACTCGATGAAAGGAACACTGTTAACACTTTTCAGCAAGTTGCAATCATGAAATACAGAAATAAAGAGTTTTTCAAAAACAAGGTCTAATTCATGTTTGAGTCACTCTGTAAGTACCATTTTGCTGTACTGTTTAAACTCGATGAAAGGAACACTGTTAACACTTTTCAGCAAGATGCAATCATGAAATACAGAAATAAAAAGTTTTTCAAAAACAAGGTCTAAGTCATGTTTGAGTCACTCTGTAAGTACCATTTTGCTGTACTGTTTAAACTCGATGAAAGGAACACTGTTAACACTTTTCAGCAAGTTTCAATCATGAAATAAAGAAATAAATAGTTTTTCACAAACAAGGTCTAAATCATGTTTGATGCACTCTGTAAGAACCATTTTTGCTGTATACCTTAATCAGGATGATAGGAACACTGTTGACACTTTTCAGCAAGTTGCAATCATGTAATACAGAAATAAACAGTTTCTCAAAAACAAGGTCACTCTGTAAGTACCATGTTTGTTGAACTGCTTAATCAGGATGATAAGAACACTGTTGACACTTTTCAGCAAGTTGCAATGATGTAATAAAGAAATAAACAGTTTCTCAAAAACAAGGTCACTCTGTAAGTACCATTTTGCTGTACTGTTTAAACTCGATGAAAGGAACACTGTTAACACTTTTCAGCAAGTTGCAATCATGAAATACAGAAATAAAGAGTTTTTCAAAAACAAGGTCTAATTCATGTTTGAGTCACTCTGTAAGAACCATTTTGCTGTACTGTTTAAGCTCGATGAAAGGAACATTGTTGACACTTTTCAGCAAGTTGCAATCATGAAATACAGAAATAAAGAGTTTTTCAAAAACAAGGTCTAATTAATGTTTGAGTCACTCTGTAAGAACCATTTTGCTGTACTGTTTAAGCTCGATGAAAGGAACATTGTTGACACTTTTCAGCAAGTTGCAATCATGTAATACAGAAATAAACAGTTTCTCA
This sequence comes from Salmo salar, assembly GCF_965601325.2. Taxonomy (NCBI): domain Eukaryota; kingdom Metazoa; phylum Chordata; class Actinopteri; order Salmoniformes; family Salmonidae; genus Salmo; species Salmo salar. The sequence goes on from NC_138293.1 coordinate 42,201,536, forward strand.
AAAACAAGGTCACTCTGTAAGTACCATGTTTGTTGAACTGCTTAATCAGGATGATAAGAACACTGTTGACACTTTTCAGCAAGTTGCAATGATGTAATAAAGAAATAAACAGTTTCTCAAAAATAAGGTCACTCTGTAAGTACCATTTTGCTGTACTGTTTAAACTCGATGAAAGGAACACTGTTGACACTTTTCAGCAAGTTGCAATCATGTAATACAGAAATAAACAGTTTCTCAAAAACAAGGTCACTCTGTAAGTACCATGTTTGTTGAACTGCTTAATCAGGATGATAAGAACACTGTTGACACTTTTCAGCAAGTTGCAATGATGTAATAAAGAAATAAACAGTTTCTCAAAAACAAGGTCACTCTGTAAGTACCATTTTGCTGTACTGTTTAAACTCGATGAAAGGAACACTGTTAACACTTTTCAGCAAGTTGCAATCATGAAATACAGAAATAAAGAGTTTTTCAAAAACAAGGTCTAATTCATGTTTGAGTCACTCTGTAAGAACCATTTTGCTGTACTGTTTAAGCTCGATGAAAGGAACATTGTTGACACTTTTCAGCAAGTTGCAATCATGAAATACAGAAATAAAGAGTTTTTCAAAAACAAGGTCTAATTCATGTTTGAGTCACTCTGTAAGAACCATTTTGCTGTACTGTTTAAGCTCGATGAAAGGAACATTGTTGACACTTTTCAGCAAGTTGCAATCATGTAATACAGAAATAAACAGTTTCTCAAAAACAAGGTCACTCTGTAAGTACCATGTTTGTTGAACTGCTTAATCAGGATGATAAGAACACTGTTGACACTTTTCAGCAAGTTGCAATGATGTAATAAAGAAATAAACAGTTTCTCAAAAACAAGGTCACTCTGTAAGTACCATTTTGCTGTACTGTTTAAACTCGATGAAAGGAACACTGTTAACACTTTTCAGCAAGATGCAATCATGAAATACAGAAATAAAAAGTTTTTCAAAAACAAGGTCTAAGTCATGTTTGAGTCACTCTGTAAGTACCATTTTGCTGTACTGTTTAAACTCGATGAAAGGAACACTGTTAACACTTTTCAGCAAGTTTCAATCATGAAATAAAGAAATAAATAGTTTTTCACAAACAAGGTCTAAATCATGTTTGATGCACTCTGTAAGAACCATTTTTGCTGTATACCTTAATCAGGATGATAGGAACACTGTTGACACTTTTCAGCAAGTTGCAATCATGTAATACAGAAATAAACAGTTTCTCAAAAACAAGGTCACTCTGTAAGTACCATGTTTGTTGAACTGCTTAATCAGGATGATAAGAAAACTGTTGACACTTTTCAGCAAGTTGCAATGATGTAATAAAGAAATAAACAGTTTCTCAAAAACAAGGTCACTCTGTAAGTACCATTTTGCTGTACTGTTTAAACTCGATGAATGGAACACTGTTAACACTTTTTAGCAAGTTGCAATCATGAAATACAGAAATAAAGAGTTTTTCAAAAACAAGGTCTAATTCATGTTTGAGTCACTCTGTAAGAACCATTTTGCTGTACTGTTTAAGCTCGATGAAAGGAACACTGTTGACACTTTTCAGCAAGTTGCAATCATGAAATACAGAAATAAATAGTTTTTCAAAAACAAGGTCTAAATCATGTTTGATGCACTCTGTAAGAACCATTTTTGCTGTATACCTTAATCAGGATGATAGGAACACTGTTGACACTTTTCAGCAAGTTGCAATCATGTAATACAGAAATAAACAGTTTCTCAAAAACAAGGTCACTCTGTAAGTACCATGTTTGTTGAACTGCTTAATCAGGATGATAAGAACACTGTTGACACTTTTCAGCAAGTTGCAATGATGTAATAAAGAAATAAACAGTTTCTCAAAAACAAGGTCACTCTGTAAGTACCATTTTGCTGTAGTGTTTAAACTCGATGAAAGGAACACTGTTAACACTTTTCAGCAAGTTGCAATCATGAAATACAGAAATAAAGAGTTTTTCAAAAACAAGGTCTAATTCATGTTTGAGTCACTCTGTAAGAACCATTTTGCTGTACTGTTTAAGCTCGATGAAAGGAACATTGTTGACACTTTTCAGCAAGTTGCAATCATGTAATACAGAAATAAACAGTTTCTCAAAAACAAGGTCACTCTGTAAGTACCATGTTTGTTGAACTGCTTAATCAGGATGATAAGAACACTGTTGACACTTTTCAGCAAGTTGCAATGATGTAATAAAGAAATAAACAGTTTCTCAAAAACAATGTCACTCTGTAAGTACCATTTTGCTGTACTGTTTAAACTCGATGAAAGGAACACTGTTAACACTTTTCAGCAAGATGCAATCATGAAATACAGAAATAAAGAGTTTTTCAAAAACAAGGTCTAATTCATGTTTGAGTCACTCTGTAAGAACCATTTTGCTGTACTGTTTAAGCTCGATGAAAGGAACATTGTTGACACTTTTCAGCAAGTTGCAATCATGAAATACAGAAATAAACAGTTTCTCAAAAACAAGGTCACTCTGTAAGTACCATGTTTGTTGAACTGCTTAATCAGGATGATAAGAACACTGTTGACACTTTTCAGCAAGTTGCAATGATGTAATAAAGAAATAAACAGTTTCTCAAAAACAAGGTCACTCTGTAAGTACCATTTTGCTGTACTGTTTAAACTCGATGAAAGGAACACTGTTAACACTTTTCAGCAAGATGCAATCATGAAATACAGAAATAAAAAGTTTTTCAAAAACAAGGTCTAAGTCATGTTTGAGTCACTCTGTAAGTACCATTTTGCTGTACTGTTTAAACTCGATGAAAGGAACACTGTTAACACTTTTCAGCAAGTTTCAATCATGAAATAAAGAAATAAATATTTTTTCACAAACAAGGTCTAAATCATGTTTGATGCACTCTGTAAGAACCATTTTTGCTGTATACCTTAATCAGGATGATAGGAACACTGTTGACACTTTTCAGCAAGTTGCAATGATGTAATAAAGAAATAAACAGTTTCTCAAAAACAAGGTCACTCTGTAAGTACCATTTTGCTGTACTGTTTAAACTCGATGAAAGGAACACTGTTAACACTTTTCAGCAAGTTGCAATCATGAAATACAGAAATAAAGAGTTTTTCAAAAACAAGGTCTAATTCATGTTTGAGTCACTCTGTAAGAACCATTTTGCTGTACTGTTTAAGCTCGATGAAAGGAACATTGTTGATACTTTTCAGCAAGTTGCAATCATGAAATACAGAAATAAAGAGTTTTTCAAAAACAAGGTCTAATTCATGTTTGAGTCACTCTGTAAGAACCATTTTGCTGTACTGTTTAAGCTCGATGAAAGGAACATTGTTGACACTTTTCAGCAAGTTGCAATCATGTAATACAGAAATAAACAGTTTCTCAAAAACAAGGTCACTCTGTAAGTACCATGTTTGTTGAACTGCTTAATCAGGATGATAAGAACACTGTTGACACTTTTCAGCAAGTTGCAATGATGTAATAAAGAAATAAACAGTTTCTCAAAAACAAGGTCACTCTGTAAGTACCATTTTGCTGTACTGTTTAAACTCGATGAAAGGAACACTGTTAACACTTTTCAGCAAGTTGCAATCATGAAATACAGAAATAAAGAGTTTTTCAAAAACAAGGTCTAATTCATGTTTGAGTCACTCTGTAAGAACCATTTTGCTGTACTGTTTAAGCTCGATGAAAGGAACATTGTTGACACTTTTCAGCAAGTTGCAATCATGAAATACAGAAATAAAGAGTTTTTCAAAAACAAGGTCTAATTCATGTTTGAGTCACTCTGTAAGAACCATTTTGCTGTACTGTTTAAGCTCGATGAAAGGAACATTGTTGACACTTTTCAGCAAGTTGCAATCATGAAATACAGAAATAAAGAGTTTTTCAAAAACAAGGTCTAATTCATGTTTGAGTTACTCTGTAAGAACCATTTTGCTGTACTGTTTAAGCTCGATGAAAGGAACATTGTTGACACTTTTCAGCAAGTTGCAATCATGTAATACAGAAATAAACAGTTTCTCAAAAACAAGGTCACTCTGTAAGTACCATGTTTGTTGAACTGCTTAATCAGGATGATAAGAACACTGTTGACACTTTTCAGCAAGTTGCAATGATGTAATAAAGAAATAAACAGTTTCTCAAAAACAAGGTCACTCTGTAAGTACCATTTTGCTGTACTGTTTAAACTCGATGAAAGGAACACTGTTAACACTTTTCAGCAAGATGCAATCATGAAATACAGAAATATAAAGTTTTTCAAAAACAAGGTCTAAGTCATGTTTGAGTCACTCTGTAAGTACCATTTTGCTGTACTGTTTAAACTCGATGAAAGGAACACTGTTAACACTTTTCAGCAAGTTTCAATCATGAAATAAAGAAATAAATAGTTTTTCACAAACAAGGTCTAAATCATGTTTGATGCACTCTGTAAGAACCATTTTTGCTGTATACCTTAATCAGGATGATAGGAACACTGTTGACACTTTTCAGCAAGTTGCAATCATGTAATACAGAAATAAACAGTTTCTCAAAAACAAGGTCACTCTGTAAGTACCATGTTTGTTGAACTGCTTAATCAGGATGATAAGAACACTGTTGACACTTTTCAGCAAGTTGCAATGATGTAATAAAGAAATAAACAGTTTCTCAAAAACAAGGTCACTCTGTAAGTACCATTTTGCTGTACTGTTTAAACTCGATGAAAGGAACACTGTTAACACTTTTCAGCAAGTTGCAATCATGAAATACAGAAATAAAGAGTTTTTCAAAAACAAGGTCTAATTCATGTTTGAGTCACTCTGTAAGAACCATTTTGCTGTACTGTTTAAGCTCGATGAAAGGAACATTGTTGACACTTTTCAGCAAGTTGCAATCATGTAATACAGAAATAAACAGTTTCTCAAAAACAAGGTCACTCTGTAAGTACCATGTTTGTTGAACTGCTTAATCAGGATGATAAGAACACTGTTGACACTTTTCAGCAAGTTGCAATGATGTAATAAGGAAATAAACAGTTTCTCAAAAACAAGGTCACTCTGTAAGTACCATTTTGCTGTACTGTTTAAACTCGATGAAAGGAACACTGTTGACACTTTTCAGCAAGTTGCAATCATGAAATACAGAAATAAAGAGTTTTTCAAAAACAAGGTCTAATTCATGTTTGAGTCACTCTGTAAGAACCATTTTGCTGTACTGTTTAAGCTCGATGAAAGGAACATTGTTGACACTTTTCAGCAAGTTGCAATCATGAAATACAGAAATAAAGAGTTTTTCAAAAACAAGGTCTAATTCATGTTTGAGTCACTCTGTAAGAACCATTTTGCTGTACTGTTTAAGCTCGATGAAAGGAACATTGTTGACACTTTTCAGCAAGTTGCAATCATGTAATACAGAAATAAACAGTTTCTCAAAAACAAGGTCACTCTGTAAGTACCATGTTTGTTGAACTGCTTAATCAGGATGATAAGAACACTGTTGACACTTTTCAGCAAGTTGCAATGATGTAATAAAGAAATAAACAGTTTCTCAAAAACAAGGTCACTCTGTAAGTACCATTTTGCTGTACTGTTTAAACTCGATGAAAGGAACACTGTTAACACTTTTCAGCAAGTTGCAATCATGAAATACAGAAATAAAGAGTTTTTCAAAAACAAGGTCTAATTCATGTTTGAGTCACTCTGTAAGAACCATTTTGCTGTACTGTTTAAGCTCGATGAAAGGAACATTGTTGACACTTTTCAGCAAGTTGCAATCATGAAATACAGAAATAAAGAGTTTTTCAAAAACAAGGTCTAATTCATGTTTGAGTCACTCTGTAAGAACCATTTTGCTGTACTGTTTAAGCTCGATGAAAGGAACATTGTTGACACTTTTCAGCAAGTTGCAATCATGAAATACAGAAATAAAGAGTTTTTCAAAAACAAGGTCTAATTCATGTTTGAGTTACTCTGTAAGAACCATTTTGCTGTACTGTTTAAGCTCGATGAAAGGAACATTGTTGACACTTTTCAGCAAGTTGCAATCATGTAATACAGAAATAAACAGTTTCTCAAAAACAAGGTCACTCTGTAAGTACCATGTTTGTTGAACTGCTTAATCAGGATGATAAGAACACTGTTGACACTTTTCAGCAAGTTGCAATGATGTAATAAAGAAATAAACAGTTTCTCAAAAACAAGGTCACTCTGTAAGTACCATTTTGCTGTACTGTTTAAACTCGATGAAAGGAACACTGTTAACACTTTTCAGCAAGATGCAATCATGAAATACAGAAATAAAAAGTTTTTCAAAAACAAGGTCTAAGTCATGTTTGAGTCACTCTGTAAGTACCATTTTGCTGTACTGTTTAAACTCGATGAAAGGAACACTGTTAACACTTTTCAGCAAGTTTCAATCATGAAATAAAGAAATAAATAGTTTTTCACAAACAAGGTCTAAATCATGTTTGATGCACTCTGTAAGAACCATTTTTGCTGTATACCTTAATCAGGATGATAGGAACACTGTTGACACTTTTCAGCAAGTTGCAATCATGTAATACAGAAATAAACAGTTTCTCAAAAACAAGGTCACTCTGTAAGTACCATGTTTGTTGAACTGCTTAATCAGGATGATAAGAACACTGTTGACACTTTTCAGCAAGTTGCAATGATGTAATAAAGAAATAAACAGTTTCTCAAAAACAAGGTCACTCTGTAAGTACCATTTTGCTGTACTGTTTAAACTCGATGAAAGGAACACTGTTAACACTTTTCAGCAAGTTGCAATCATGAAATACAGAAATAAAGAGTTTTTCAAAAACAAGGTCTAATTCATGTTTGAGTCACTCTGTAAGAACCATTTTGCTGTACTGTTTAAGCTCGATGAAAGGAACATTGTTGACACTTTTCAGCAAGTTGCAATCATGTAATACAGAAATAAACAGTTTCTCAAAAACAAGGTCACTCTGTAAGTACCATGTTTGTTGAACTGCTTAATCAGGATGATAAGAACACTGTTGACACTTTTCAGCAAGTTGCAATGATGTAATAAGGAAATAAACAGTTTCTCAAAAACAAGGTCACTCTGTAAGTACCATTTTGCTGTACTGTTTAAACTCGATGAAAGGAACACTGTTGACACTTTTCAGCAAGTTGCAATCATGAAATACAGAAATAAAGAGTTTTTCAAAAACAAGGTCTAATTCATGTTTGAGTCACTCTGTAAGAACCATTTTGCTGTACTGTTTAAGCTCGATGAAAGGAACATTGTTGACACTTTTCAGCAAGTTGCAATCATGAAATACAGAAATAAAGAGTTTTTCAAAAACAAGGTCTAATTCATGTTTGAGTCACTCTGTAAGAACCATTTTGCTGTACTGTTTAAGCTCGATGAAAGGAACATTGTTGACACTTTTCAGCAAGTTGCAATCATGTAATACAGAAATAAACAGTTTCTCAAAAACAAGGTCACTCTGTAAGTACCATGTTTGTTGAACTGCTTAATCAGGATGATAAGAACACTGTTGACACTTTTCAGCAAGTTGCAATGATGTAATAAAGAAATAAACAGTTTCTCAAAAACAAGGTCACTCTGTAAGTACCATTTTGCTGTACTGTTTAAACTCGATGAAAGGAACACTGTTAACACTTTTCAGCAAGATGCAATCATGAAATACAGAAATAAAAAGTTTTTAAAAAACAAGGTCTAAGTCATGTTTGAGTCACTCTGTAAGTACCATTTTGCTGTACTGTTTAAACTCGATGAAAGGAACACTGTTAACACTTTTCAGCAAGTTTCAATCATGAAATAAAGAAATAAATAGTTTTTCACAAACAAGGTCTAAATCATGTTTGATGCACTCTGTAAGAACCATTTTTGCTGTACTGTTTAAGCTCGATGAAAGGAACATTGTTGACACTTTTCAGCAAGTTGCAATCATGAAATACAGAAATAAAGAGTTTTTCAAAAACAAGGTCTAATTCATGTTTGAGTCACTCTGTAAGAACCATTTTGCTGTACTGTTTAAGCTCGATGAAAGGAACATTGTTGACACTTTTCAGCAAGTTGCAATCATGTAATACAGAAATAAACAGTTTCTCAAAAACAAGGTCACTCTGTAAGTACCATGTTTGTTGAACTGCTTAATCAGGATGATAAGAACACTGTTGACACTTTTCAGCAAGTTGCAATGATGTAATAAAGAAATAAACAGTTTCTCAAAAACAAGGTCACTCTGTAAGTACCATTTTGCTGTACTGTTTAAACTCGATGAAAGGAACACTGTTAACACTTTTCAGCAAGTTGCAATCATGAAATACAGAAATAAAGAGTTTTTCAAAAACAAGGTCTAATTCATGTTTGAGTCACTCTGTAAGAACCATTTTGCTGTACTGTTTAAGCTCGATGAAAGGAACATTGTTGACACTTTTCAGCAAGTTGCAATCATGTAATACAGAAATAAACAGTTTCTCAAAAACAAGGTCACTCTGTAAGTACCATGTTTGTTGAACTGCTTAATCAGGATGATAAGAACACTGTTGACACTTTTCAGCAAGTTGCAATGATGTAATAAGGAAATAAACAGTTTCTCAAAAACAAGGTCACTCTGTAAGTACCATTTTGCTGTACTGTTTAAAACTCGATGAAAGGAACACTGTTGACACTTTTCAGCAAGTTGCAATCATGAAATACAGAAATAAAGAGTTTTTCAAAAACAAGGTCTAATTCATGTTTGAGTCACTCTGTAAGAACCATTTTGCTGTACTGTTTAAGCTCGATGAAAGGAACATTGTTGACACTTTTCAGCAAGTTGCAATCATGAAATACAGAAATAAAGAGTTTTTCAAAAACAAGGTCTAATTCATGTTTGAGTCACTCTGTAAGAACCATTTTGCTGTACTGTTTAAGCTCGATGAAAGGAACATTGTTGACACTTTTCAGCAAGTTGCAATCATGTAATACAGAAATAAACAGTTTCTCAAAAACAAGGTCACTCTGTAAGTACCATGTTTGTTGAACTGCTTAATCAGGATGATAAGAACACTGTTGACACTTTTCAGCAAGTTGCAATGATGTAATAAAGAAATAAACAGTTTCTCAAAAACAAGGTCACTCTGTAAGTACCATTTTGCTGTACTGTTTAAACTCGATGAAAGGAACACTGTTAACACTTTTCAGCAAGTTGCAATCATGAAATACAGAAATAAAGAGTTTTTCAAAAACAAGGTCTAATTCATGTTTGAGTCACTCTGTAAGAACCATTTTGCTGTACTGTTTAAGCTCGATGAAAGGAACATTGTTGACACTTTTCAGCAAGTTGCAATCATGAAATACAGAAATAAAGAGTTTTTCAAAAACAAGGTCTAATTCATGTTTGAGTCACTCTGTAAGAACCATTTTGCTGTACTGTTTAAGCTCGATGAAAGGAACATTGTTGACACTTTTCAGCAAGTTGCAATCATGAAATACAGAAATAAAGAGTTTTTCAAAAACAAGGTCTAATTCATGTTTGAGTTACTCTGTAAGAACCATTTTGCTGTACTGTTTAAGCTCGATGAAAGGAACATTGTTGACACTTTTCAGCAAGTTGCAATCATGTAATACAGAAATAAACAGTTTCTCAAAAACAAGGTCACTCTGTAAGTACCATGTTTGTTGAACTGCTTAATCAGGATGATAAGAACACTGTTGACACTTTTCAGCAAGTTGCAATGATGTAATAAAGAAATAAACAGTTTCTCAAAAACAAGGTCACTCTGTAAGTACCATTTTGCTGTACTGTTTAAACTCGATGAAAGGAACACTGTTAACACTTTTCAGCAAGATGCAATCATGAAATACAGAAATAAAAAGTTTTTCAAAAACAAGGTCTAAGTCATGTTTGAGTCACTCTGTAAGTACCATTTTGCTGTACTGTTTAAACTCGATGAAAGGAACACTGTTAACACTTTTCAGCAAGTTTCAATCATGAAATAAAGAAATAAATAGTTTTTCACAAACAAGGTCTAAATCATGTTTGATGCACTCTGTAAGAACCATTTTTGCTGTATACCTTAATCAGGATGATAGGAACACTGTTGACACTTTTCAGCAAGTTGCAATCATGTAATACAGAAATAAACAGTTTCTCAAAAACAAGGTCACTCTGTAAGTACCATGTTTGTTGAACTGCTTAATCAGGATGATAAAAGAACACTGTTGACACTTTTCAGCAAGTTGCAATGATGTAATAAAGAAATAAACAGTTTCTCAAAAACAAGGTCACTCTGTAAGTACCATTTTGCTGTACTGTTTAAACTCGATGAAAGGAACACTGTTAACACTTTTCAGCAAGTTGCAATCATGAAATACAGAAATAAAGAGTTTTTCAAAAACAAGGTCTAATTCATGTTTGAGTCACTCTGTAAGAACCATTTTGCTGTACTGTTTAAGCTCGATGAAAGGAACATTGTTGACACTTTTCAGCAAGTTGCAATCATGAAATACAGAAATAAAGAGTTTTTCAAAAACAAGGTCTAATTCATGTTTGAGTCACTCTGTAAGAACCATTTTGCTGTACTGTTTAAGCTCGATGAAAGGAACATTGTTGACACTTTTCAGCAAGTTGCAATCATGTAATACAGAAATAAACAGTTTCTCAAAAACAAGGTCACTCTGTAAGTACCATGTTTGTTGAACTGCTTAATCAGGATGATAAGAACACTGTTGACACTTTTCAGCAAGTTGCAATGATGTAATAAAGAAATAAACAGTTTCTCAAAAACAAGGTCACTCTGTAAGTACCATTTTGCTGTACTGTTTAAACTCGATGAAAGGAACACTGTTAACACTTTTCAGCAAGTTGCAATCATGAAATACAGAAATAAAGAGTTTTTCAAAAACAAGGTCTAATTCATGTTTGAGTCACTCTGTAAGAACCATTTTGCTGTACTGTTTAAGCTCGATGAAAGGAACATTGTTGACACTTTTCAGCAAGTTGCAATCATGAAATACAGAAATAAAGAGTTTTTCAAAAACAAGGTCTAATTCATGTTTGAGTCACTCTGTAAGAACCATTTTGCTGTACTGTTTAAGCTCGATGAAAGGAACATTGTTGACACTTTTCAGCAAGTTGCAATCATGTAATACAGAAATAAACAGTTTCTCAAAAACAAGGTCACTCTGTAAGTACCATGTTTGTTGAACTGCTTAATCAGGATGATAAGAACACTGTTGACACTTTTCAGCAAGTTGCAATGATGTAATAAAGAAATAAACAGTTTCTCAAAAACAAGGTCACTCTGTAAGTACCATTTTGCTGTACTGTTTAAACTCGATGAAAGGAACACTGTTAACACTTTTCAGCAAGTTGCAATCATGAAATACAGAAATAAAGAGTTTTTCAAAAACAAGGTCTAATTCATGTTTGAGTCACTCTGTAAGAACCATTTTGCTGTACTGTTTAAGCTCGATGAAAGGAACATTGTTGACACTTTTCAGCAAGTTGCAATCATGTAATACAGAAATAAACAGTTTCTCAAAAACAAGGTCACTCTGTAAGTACCATGTTTGTTGAACTGCTTAATCAGGATGATAAGAACACTGTTGACACTTTTCAGCAAGTTGCAATGATGTAATAAAGAAACAAACAGTTTCTCAAAAACGAGGTCACTCTGTAAGTACCATTTTGCTGTACTGTTTAAACTCGATGAAAGGAACACTGTTAACACTTTTCAGCAAGTTGCAATCATGAAATACAGAAATAAAGAGTTTTTCAAAAACAAGGTCTAATTCATGTTTGAGTCACTCTGTAAGAACCATTTTGCTGTACTGTTTAAGCTCGATGAAAGGAACATTGTTGACACTTTTCAGCAAGTTGCAATCATGTAATACAGAAATAAACAGTTTCTCAAAAACAAGGTCACTCTGTAAGTACCATGTTTGTTGAACTGCTTAATCAGGATGATAAGAACACTGTTGACACTTTTCAGCAAGTTGCAATGATGTAATAAAGAAATAAACAGTTTCTCAAAAACAAGGTCACTCTGTAAGTACCATTTTGCTGTACTGTTTAAACTCGATGAAAGGAACACTGTTAACACTTTTCAGCAAGATGCAATCATGAAATACAGAAATAAAAAGTTTTTCAAAAACAAGGTCTAAGTCATGTTTGAGTCACTCTGTAAGTACCATTTTGCTGTACTGTTTAAACTCGATGAAAGGAACACTGTTAACACTTTTCAGCAAGTTTCAATCATGAAATAAAGAAATAAATAGTTTTTCACAAACAAGGTCTAAATCATGTTTGATGCACTCTGTAAGAACCATTTTTGCTGTATACCTTAATCAGGATGATAGGAACACTGTTGACACTTTTCAGCAAGTTGCAATCATGTAATACAGAAATAAACAGTTTCTCAAAAACAAGGTCACTCTGTAAGTACCATGTTTGTTGAACTGCTTAATCAGGATGATAAAAGAACACTGTTGACACTTTTCAGCAAGTTGCAATGATGTAATAAAGAAATAAACAGTTTCTCAAAAACAAGGTCACTCTGTAAGTACCATTTTGCTGTACTGTTTAAACTCGATGAAAGGAACACTGTTAACACTTTTCAGCAAGTTGCAATCATGAAATACAGAAATAAAGAGTTTTTCAAAAACAAGGTCTAATTCATGTTTGAGTCACTCTGTAAGAACCATTTTGCTGTACTGTTTAAGCTCGATGAAAGGAACATTGTTGACACTTTTCAGCAAGTTGCAATCATGAAATACAGAAATAAAGAGTTTTTCAAAAACAAGGTCTAATTCATGTTTGAGTCACTCTGTAAGAACCATTTTGCTGTACTGTTTAAGCTCGATGAAAGGAACATTGTTGACACTTTTCAGCAAGTTGCAATCATGTAATACAGAAATAAACAGTTTCTCAAAAACAAGGTCACTCTGTAAGTACCATGTTTGTTGAACTGCTTAATCAGGATGATAAGAACACTGTTGACACTTTTCAGCAAGTTGCAATGATGTAATAAAGAAATAAACAGTTTCTCAAAAACAAGGTCACTCTGTAAGTACCATTTTGCTGTACTGTTTAAACTCGATGAAAGGAACACTGTTAACACTTTTCAGCAAGTTGCAATCATGAAATACAGAAATAAAGAGTTTTTCAAAAACAAGGTCTAATTCATGTTTGAGTCACTCTGTAAGAACCATTTTGCTGTACTGTTTAAGCTCGATGAAAGGAACATTGTTGACACTTTTCAGCAAGTTGCAATCATGAAATACAGAAATAAAGTTTTTCAAAAACAAGGTCTAATTCATGTTTGAGTCACTCTGTAAGAACCATTTTGCTGTACTGTTTAAGCTCGATGAAAGGAACATTGTTGACACTTTTCAGCAAGTTGCAATCATGTAATACAGAAATAAACAGTTTCTCAAAAACAAGGTCACTCTGTAAGTACCATGTTTGTTGAACTGCTTAATCAGGATGATAAGAACACTGTTGACACTTTTCAGCAAGTTGCAATGATGTAATAAAGAAATAAACAGTTTCTCAAAAACAAGGTCACTCTGTAAGTACCATTTTGCTGTACTGTTTAAACTCGATGAAAGGAACACTGTTAACACTTTTCAGCAAGTTGCAATCATGAAATACAGAAATAAAGAGTTTTTCAAAAACAAGGTCTAATTCATGTTTGAGTCACTCTGTAAGAACCATTTTGCTGTACTGTTTAAGCTCGATGAAAGGAACATTGTTGACACTTTTCAGCAAGTTGCAATCATGTAATACAGAAATAAACAGTTTCTCAAAAACAAGGTCACTCTGTAAGTACCATGTTTGTTGAACTGCTTAATCAGGATGATAAGAACACTGTTGACACTTTTCAGCAAGTTGCAATGATGTAATAAAGAAACAAACAGTTTCTCAAAAACGAGGTCACTCTGTAAGTACCATTTTGCTGTACTGTTTAAACTCGATGAAAGGAACACTGTTAACACTTTTCAGCAAGTTGCAATCATGAAATACAGAAATAAAGAGTTTTTCAAAAACAAGGTCTAATTCATGTTTGAGTCACTCTGTAAGAACCATTTTGCTGTACTGTTTAAGCTCGATGAAAGGAACATTGTTGACACTTTTCAGCAAGTTGCAATCATGTAATACAGAAATAAACAGTTTCTCAAAAACAAGGTCACTCTGTAAGTACCATGTTTGTTGAACTGCTTAATCAGGATGATAAGAACACTGTTGACACTTTTCAGCAAGTTGCAATGATGTAATAAAGAAATAAACAGTTTCTCAAAAACAAGGTCACTCTGTAAGTACCATTTTGCTGTACTGTTTAAACTCGATGAAAGGAACACTGTTAACACTTTTCAGCAAGTTGCAATCATGAAATACAGAAATAAAGAGTTTTTCAAAAACAAGGTCTAATTCATGTTTGAGTCACTCTGTAAGAACCATTTTGCTGTACTGTTTAAGCTCGATGAAAGGAACATTGTTGACACTTTTCAGCAAGTTGCAATCATGAAATACAGAAATAAAGAGTTTTTCAAAAACAAGGTCTAATTCATGTTTGAGTCACTCTGTAAGAACCATTTTGCTGTACTGTTTAAGCTCGATGAAAGGAACACTGTTGACACTTTTCAGCAAGTTGCAATCATGAAATACAGAAATAAATAGTTTTTCAAAAACAAGGTCTAAATCATGTTTGATGCACTCTGTAAGAACCATTTTTGCTGTATACCTTAATCAGGATGATAGGAACACTGTTGACACTTTTCAGCAAGTTGCAATCATGTAATACAGAAATAAACAGTTTCTCAAAAACAAGGTCACTCTGTAAGTACCATGTTTGTTGAACTGCTTAATCAGGATGATAAGAACACTGTTGACACTTTTCAGCAAGTTGCAATCATGTAATACAGAAATAAACAGTTTCTCAAAAACAAGGTCACTCTGTAAGTACCATGTTTGTTGAACTGCTTAATCAGGATGATAAGAACACTGTTGACACTTTTCAGCAAGTTGCGATGATGTAATAAAGAAATAAACAGTTTCTCAAAAACAAGGTCACTCTGTAAGTACCATTTTGCTGTACTGTTTAAACTCGATGAAAGGAACACTGTTAACACTTTTCAGCAAGTTGCAATCATGAAATACAGAAATAAATAGTTTTTCAAAAACAAGGTCTAAATCATGTTTGATGCACTCTGTAAGAACCATTTTTGCTGTATACCTTAATCAGGATGATAGGAACACTGTTGACACTTTTCAGCAAGTTGCAATCATGTAATACAGAAATAAACAGTTTCTCAAAAACAAGGTCACTCTGTAAGTACCATGTTTGTTGAACTGCTTAATCAGGATGATAAGAACACTGTTGACACTTTTCAGCAAGTTGCAATGATGTAATAAAGAAATAAACAGTTTCTCAAAAACAAGGTCACTCTGTAAGTACCATTTTGCTGTACTGTTTAAACTCGATGAAAGGAACATTGTTGACACTTTTCAGCAAGTTGCAATCATGAAATACAGAAATAAAGAGTTTTTCAAAAACAAGGTCTAATTCATGTTTGAGTCACTCTGTAAGAACCATTTTGCTGTACTGTTTAAGCTCGATGAAAGGAACATTGTTGACACTTTTCAGCAAGTTGCAATCATGAAATACAGAAATAAACAGTTTTTCAAAAACAAGGTCTAAGTCATGTTTGAGTCAATCTGTAAGTACCATTTTTGCTGTACTGTTTAAACTCGATGAAAGGAACACTGTTAACACTTTTCAGCAAGTTGCAATCATGAAATACAGAAATAAAGAGTTTTTCAAAAACAAGGTCTAATTCATGTTTGAGTCACTCTGTAAGAACCATTTTGCTGTACTGTTTAAGCTCGATGAAAGGAACATTGTTGACACTTTTCAGCAAGTTGCAATCATGTAATACAGAAATAAACAGTTTCTCAAAAACAAGGTCACTCTGTAAGTACCATGTTTGTTGAACTGCTTAATCAGGATGATAAGAAAACTGTTGACACTTTTCAGCAAGTTGCAATGATGTAATAAAGAAATAAACAGTTTCTCAAAAACAAGGTCACTCTGTAAGTACCATTTTGCTGTACTGTTTAAACTCGATGAATGGAACACTGTTAACACTTTTCAGCAAGTTGCAATCATGAAATACAGAAATAAAGAGTTTTTCAAAAACAAGGTCTAATTCATGTTTGAGTCACTCTGTAAGAACCATTTTGCTGTACTGTTTAAGCTCGATGAAAGGAACACTGTTGACACTTTTCAGCAAGTTGCAATCATGAAATACAGAAATAAATAGTTTTTCAAAAACAAGGTCTAAATCATGTTTGATGCACTCTGTAAGAACCATTTTTGCTATATACCTTAATCAGGATGATAGGAACACTGTTGACACTTTTCAGCAAGTTGCAATCATGTAATACAGAAATAAACAGTTTCTCAAAAACAAGGTCACTCTGTAAGTACCATGTTTGTTGAACTGCTTAATCAGGATGATAAGAACACTGTTGACACTTTTCAGCAAGTTGCAATGATGTAATAAAGAAATAAACAGTTTCTCAAAAACAAGGTCACTCTGTAAGTACCATTTTGCTGTACTGTTTAAACTCGATGAAAGGAACACTGTTAACACTTTTCAGCAAGTTGCAATCATGAAATACAGAAATAAAGAGTTTTTCAAAAACAAGGTCTAATTCATGTTTGAGTCACTCTGTAAGAACCATTTTGCTGTACTGTTTAAGCTCGATGAAAGGAACATTGTTGACACTTTTCAGCAAGTTGCAATCATGAAATACAGAAATAAACAGTTTTTCAAAAACAAGGTCTAATTCATGTTTGAGTCACTCTGTAAGAACCATTTTGCTGTACTGTTTAAGCTCGATGAAAGGAACATTGTTGACACTTTTCAGCAAGTTGCAATCATGAAATACAGAAATAAACAGTTTTTCAAAAACAAGGTCTAAGTCATGTTTGAGTCAATCTGTAAGTACCATTTTTGCTGTACTCGATGAACTCGATAAACTCGATGAAAGGAACACTGTTAACACTTTTCAGCAAGTTGCAATCATGAAATAAAGAAATAAATAGTTTTTCAAAAACAAGGTCTAAATCATGTTTGATGCACTCTGTAAGAACCATTTTTGCTGTATACCTTAATCAGGATGATAGGAACACTGTTGACACTTTTCAGCAAGTTGCAATCATGTAATACAGAAATAAACAGTTTCTCAAAAACAAGGTCACTCTGTAAGTACCATGTTTGTTGAACTGCTTAATCAGGATGATAAGAACACTGTTGACACTTTTCAGCAAGTTGCAATGATGTAATAAAGAAATAAACAGTTTCTCAAAAACAAGGTCACTCTGTAAGTACCATTTTGCTGTACTGTTTAAACTCGATGAAAGGAACACTGTTAACACTTTTCAGCAAGTTGCAATCATGAAATACAGAAATAAAGAGTTTTTCAAAAACAAGGTCTAATTCATGTTTGAGTCACTCTGTAAGAACCATTTTGCTGTACTGTTTAAGCTCGATGAAAGGAACATTGTTGACACTTTTCAGCAAGTTGCAATCATGAAATACAGAAATAAAGAGTTTTTCAAAAACAAGGTCTAATTCATGTTTGAGTCACTCTGTAAGAACCATTTTTGCTGTATACCTTAATCAGGATGATAGGAACACTGTTGACACTTTTCAGCAAGTTGCAATCATGAAATACAGAAATAAAGAGTTTTTCAAAAACAAGGTCTAATTCATGTTTGAGTCACTCTGTAAGAACCATTTTGCTGTACTGTTTAAGCTCGATGAAAGGAACATTGTTGACACTTTTCAGCAAGTTGCAATCATGAAATACAGAAATATAGAGTTTTTCAAAAACAAGGTCTAATTCATGTTTGAGTCACTCTGTAAGAACCATTTTGCTGTACTGTTTAAGCTCGATGAAAGGAACATTGTTGACACTTTTCAGCAAGTTGCAATCATGTAATACAGAAATAAACAGTTTCTCAAAAACAAGGTCACTCTGTAAGTACCATGTTTGTTGAACTGCTTAATCAGGATGATAAGAACACTGTTGACACTTTTCAGCAAGTTGCAATGATGTAATAAAGAAATAAACAGTTTCTCAAAAACAAGGTCACTCTGTAAGTACCATTTTGCTGTACTGTTTAAACTCGATGAAAGGAACACTGTTAACACTTTTCAGCAAGTTGCAATCATGAAATACAGAAATAAAGAGTTTTTCAAAAACAAGGTCTAATTCATGTTTGAGTCACTCTGTAAGAACCATTTTGCTGTACTGTTTAAGCTCGATGAAAGGAACATTGTTGACACTTTTCAGCAAGTTGCAATCATGTAATACAGAAATAAACAGTTTCTCAAAAACAAGGTCACTCTGTAAGTACCATGTTTGTTGAACTGCTTAATCAGGATGATAAGAACACTGTTGACACTTTTCAGCAAGTTGCAATGATGTAATAAAGAAATAAACAGTTTCTCAAAAACAAGGTCACTCTGTAAGTACCATTTTGCTGTACTGTTTAAACTCGATGAAAGGAACACTGTTAACACTTTTCAGCAAGTTGCAATCATGAAATACAGAAATAAAGAGTTTTTCAAAAACAAGGTCTAATTCATGTTTGAGTCACTCTGTAAGAACCATTTTGCTGTACTGTTTAAGATCGATGAAAGGAACATTGTTGACACTTTTCAGCAAGTTGCAATCATGAAATACAGAAATAAACAGTTTTTCAAAAACAAGGTCTAATTCATGTTTGAGTCACTCTGTAAGAACCATTTTGCTGTACTGTTTAAGCTCGATGAAAGGAACATTGTTGACACTTTTCAGCAAGTTGCAATCATGAAATACAGAAATAAACAGTTTTTCAAAAACAAGGTCTAAGTCATGTTTGAGTCAATCTGTAAGTACCATTTTTGCTGTACTGTTTAAACTCGATGAAAGGAACACTGTTAACACTTTTCAGCAAGTTGCAATCATGAAATAAATAAATAAATAGTTTTTCACAAACAAGGTCTAAATCATGTTTGATGCACTCTGTAAGAACCATTTTTGCTGTATACCTTAATCAGGATGATAGGAACACTGTTGACACTTTTCAGCAAGTTGCAATCATGTAATACAGAAATAAACAGTTTCTCAAAAACAAGGTCACTCTGTAAGTACCATGTTTGTTGAACTGCTTAATCAGGATGATAAGAACACTGTTGACACTTTTCAGCAAGTTGCAATGATGTAATAAAGAAATAAACAGTTTCTCAAAAACAAGGTCACTCTGTAAGTACCATTTTGCTGTACTGTTTAAACTCGATGAAAGGAACATTGTTGACACTTTTCAGCAAGTTGCAATCATGAAATACAGAAATAAAGAGTTTTTCAAAAACAAGGTCTAATTCATGTTTGAGTCACTCTGTAAGAACCATTTTGCTGTACTGTTTAAGCTCGATGAAAGGAACACTGTTGACACTTTTCAGCAAGTTGCAATCATGAAATACAGAAATAAATAGTTTTTCAAAAACAAGGTCTAAATCATGTTTGATGCACTCTGTAAGAACCATTTTTGCTATATACCTTAATCAGGATGATAGGAACACTGTTGACACTTTTCAGCAAGTTGCAATCATGTAATACAGAAATAAACAGTTTCTCAAAAACAAGGTCACTCTGTAAGTACCATGTTTGTTGAACTGCTTAATCAGGATGATAAGAACACTGTTGACACTTTTCAGCAAGTTGCAATGATGTAATAAAGAAATAAACAGTTTCTCAAAAACAAGGTCACTCTGTAAGTACCATTTTGCTGTACTGTTTAAACTCGATGAAAGGAACACTGTTAACACTTTTCAGCAAGTTGCAATCATGAAATACAGAAATAAAGAGTTTTTCAAAAACAAGGTCTAATTCATGTTTGAGTCACTCTGTAAGAACCATTTTGCTGTACTGTTTAAGCTCGATGAAAGGAACATTGTTGACACTTTTCAGCAAGTTGCAATCATGAAATACAGAAATAAACAGTTTTTCAAAAACAAGGTCTAATTCATGTTTGAGTCACTCTGTAAGAACCATTTTGCTGTACTGTTTAAGCTCGATGAAAGGAACATTGTTGACACTTTTCAGCAAGTTGCAATCATGAAATACAGAAATAAACAGTTTTTCAAAAACAAGGTCTAAGTCATGTTTGAGTCAATCTGTAAGTACCATTTTTGCTGTACTCGATGAACTCGATAAACTCGATGAAAGGAACACTGTTAACACTTTTCAGCAAGTTGCAATCATGAAATAAAGAAATAAATAGTTTTTCAAAAACAAGGTCTAAATCATGTTTGATGCACTCTGTAAGAACCATTTTTGCTGTATACCTTAATCAGGATGATAGGAACACTGTTGACACTTTTCAGCAAGTTGCAATCATGTAATACAGAAATAAACAGTTTCTCAAAAACAAGGTCACTCTGTAAGTACCATGTTTGTTGAACTGCTTAATCAGGATGATAAGAACACTGTTGACACTTTTCAGCAAGTTGCAATGATGTAATAAAGAAATAAACAGTTTCTCAAAAACAAGGTCACTCTGTAAGTACCATTTTGCTGTACTGTTTAAACTCGATGAAAGGAACACTGTTAACACTTTTCAGCAAGTTGCAATCATGAAATACAGAAATAAAGAGTTTTTCAAAAACAAGGTCTAATTCATGTTTGAGTCACTCTGTAAGAACCATTTTGCTGTACTGTTTAAGCTCGATGAAAGGAACATTGTTGACACTTTTCAGCAAGTTGCAATCATGAAATACAGAAATAAAGAGTTTTTCAAAAACAAGGTCTAATTCATGTTTGAGTCACTCTGTAAGAACCATTTTTGCTGTATACCTTAATCAGGATGATAGGAACACTGTTGACACTTTTCAGCAAGTTGCAATCATGAAATACAGAAATAAAGAGTTTTTCAAAAACAAGGTCTAATTCATGTTTGAGTCACTCTGTAAGAACCATTTTGCTGTACTGTTTAAGCTCGATGAAAGGAACATTGTTGACACTTTTCAGCAAGTTGCAATCATGAAATACAGAAATATAGAGTTTTTCAAAAACAAGGTCTAATTCATGTTTGAGTCACTCTGTAAGAACCATTTTGCTGTACTGTTTAAGCTCGATGAAAGGAACATTGTTGACACTTTTCAGCAAGTTGCAATCATGTAATACAGAAATAAACAGTTTCTCAAAAACAAGGTCACTCTGTAAGTACCATGTTTGTTGAACTGCTTAATCAGGATGATAAGAACACTGTTGACACTTTTCAGCAAGTTGCAATGATGTAATAAAGAAATAAACAGTTTCTCAAAAACAAGGTCACTCTGTAAGTACCATTTTGCTGTACTGTTTAAACTCGATGAAAGGAACACTGTTAACACTTTTCAGCAAGTTGCAATCATGAAATACAGAAATAAAGAGTTTTTCAAAAACAAGGTCTAATTCATGTTTGAGTCACTCTGTAAGAACCATTTTGCTGTACTGTTTAAGCTCGATGAAAGGAACATTGTTGACACTTTTCAGCAAGTTGCAATCATGTAATACAGAAATAAACAGTTTCTCAAAAACAAGGTCACTCTGTAAGTACCATGTTTGTTGAACTGCTTAATCAGGATGATAAGAACACTGTTGACACTTTTCAGCAAGTTGCAATGATGTAATAAAGAAATAAACAGTTTCTCAAAAACAAGGTCACTCTGTAAGTACCATTTTGCTGTACTGTTTAAACTCGATGAAAGGAACACTGTTAACACTTTTCAGCAAGTTGCAATCATGAAATACAGAAATAAAGAGTTTTTCAAAAACAAGGTCTAATTCATGTTTGAGTCACTCTGTAAGAACCATTTTGCTGTACTGTTTAAGATCGATGAAAGGAACATTGTTGACACTTTTCAGCAAGTTGCAATCATGAAATACAGAAATAAACAGTTTTTCAAAAACAAGGTCTAATTCATGTTTGAGTCACTCTGTAAGAACCATTTTGCTGTACTGTTTAAGCTCGATGAAAGGAACATTGTTGACACTTTTCAGCAAGTTGCAATCATGAAATACAGAAATAAACAGTTTTTCAAAAACAAGGTCTAAGTCATGTTTGAGTCAATCTGTAAGTACCATTTTTGCTGTACTGTTTAAACTCGATGAAAGGAACACTGTTAACACTTTTCAGCAAGTTGCAATCATGAAATAAATAAATAAATAGTTTTTCACAAACAAGGTCTAAATCATGTTTGATGCACTCTGTAAGAACCATTTTTGCTGTATACCTTAATCAGGATGATAGGAACACTGTTGACACTTTTCAGCAAGTTGCAATCATGTAATACAGAAATAAACAGTTTCTCAAAAACAAGGTCACTCTGTAAGTACCATGTTTGTTGAACTGCTTAATCAGGATGATAAGAACACTGTTGACACTTTTCAGCAAGTTGCAATGATGTAATAAAGAAATAAACAGTTTCTCAAAAACAAGGTCACTCTGTAAGTACCATTTTGCTGTACTGTTTAAACTCGATGAAAGGAACATTGTTGACACTTTTCAGCAAGTTGCAATGATGTAATAAAGAAATAAACAGTTTCTCAAAAACAAGGTCACTCTGTAAGTACCATTTTGCTGTACTGTTTAAACTCGATGAAAGGAACATTGTTGACACTTTTCAGCAAGTTGCAATCATGAAATACAGAAATAAAGAGTTTTTCAAAAACAAGGTCTAATTCATGTTTGAGTCACTCTGTAAGAACCATTTTGCTGTACTGTTTAAGCTCGATGAAAGGAACACTGTTGACACTTTTCAGCAAGTTGCAATCATGAAATACAGAAATAAATAGTTTTTCAAAAACAAGGTCTAAATCATGTTTGATGCACTCTGTAAGAACCATTTTTGCTATATACCTTAATCAGGATGATAGGAACACTGTTGACACTTTTCAGCAAGTTGCAATCATGTAATACAGAAATAAACAGTTTCTCAAAAACAAGGTCACTCTGTAAGTACCATGTTTGTTGAACTGCTTAATCAGGATGATAAGAACACTGTTGACACTTTTCAGCAAGTTGCAATGATGTAATAAAGAAATAAACAGTTTCTCAAAAACAAGGTCACTCTGTAAGAACCATTTTGCTGTACTGTTTAAGCTCGATGAAAGGAACATTGTTGACACTTTTCAGCAAGTTGCAATCATGTAATACAGAAATAAACAGTTTCTCAAAAACAAGGTCACTCTGTAAGTACCATGTTTGTTGAACTGCTTAATCAGGATGATAAGAACACTGTTGACACTTTTCAGCAAGTTGCAATGATGTAATAAAGAAATAAACAGTTTCTCAAAAACAAGGTCACTCTGTAAGTACCATTTTGCTGTACTGTTTAAACTCGATGAAAGGAACACTGTTAACACTTTTCAGCAAGTTGCAATCATGAAATACAGAAATAAAGAGTTTTTCAAAAACAAGGTCTAATTCATGTTTGAGTCACTCTGTAAGAACCATTTTGCTGTACTGTTTAAGCTCGATGAAAGGAACATTGTTGACACTTTTCAGCAAGTTGCAATCATGTAATACAGAAATAAACAGTTTCTCAAAAACAAGGTCACTCTGTAAGTACCATGTTTGTTGAACTGCTTAATCAGGATGATAAGAACACTGTTGACACTTTTCAGCAAGTTGCAATGATGTAATAAAGAAATAAACAGTTTCTCAAAAACAAGGTCACTCTGTAAGTACCATTTTGCTGTACTGTTTAAACTCGATGAAAGGAACACTGTTAACACTTTTCAGCAAGTTGCAATCATGAAATACAGAAATAAAGAGTTTTTCAAAAACAAGGTCTAATTCATGTTTGAGTCACTCTGTAAGAACCATTTTGCTGTACTGTTTAAGATCGATGAAAGGAACATTGTTGACACTTTTCAGCAAGTTGCAATCATGAAATACAGAAATAAACAGTTTTTCAAAAACAAGGTCTAATTCATGTTTGAGTCACTCTGTAAGAACCATTTTGCTGTACTGTTTAAGCTCGATGAAAGGAACATTGTTGACACTTTTCAGCAAGTTGCAATCATGAAATACAGAAATAAACAGTTTTTCAAAAACAAGGTCTAAGTCATGTTTGAGTCAATCTGTAAGTACCATTTTTGCTGTACTGTTTAAACTCGATGAAAGGAACACTGTTAACACTTTTCAGCAAGTTGCAATCATGAAATAAATAAATAAATAGTTTTTCACAAACAAGGTCTAAATCATGTTTGATGCACTCTGTAAGAACCATTTTTGCTGTATACCTTAATCAGGATGATAGGAACACTGTTGACACTTTTCAGCAAGTTGCAATCATGTAATACAGAAATAAACAGTTTCTCAAAAACAAGGTCACTCTGTAAGTACCATGTTTGTTGAACTGCTTAATCAGGATGATAAGAACACTGTTGACACTTTTCAGCAAGTTGCAATGATGTAATAAAGAAATAAACAGTTTCTCAAAAACAAGGTCACTCTGTAAGTACCATTTTGCTGTACTGTTTAAACTCGATGAAAGGAACATTGTTGACACTTTTCAGCAAGTTGCAATCATGAAATACAGAAATAAAGAGTTTTTCAAAAACAAGGTCTAATTCATGTTTGAGTCACTCTGTAAGAACCATTTTGCTGTACTGTTTAAGCTCGATGAAAGGAACACTGTTGACACTTTTCAGCAAGTTGCAATCATGAAATACAGAAATAAATAGTTTTTCAAAAACAAGGTCTAAATCATGTTTGATGCACTCTGTAAGAACCATTTTTGCTATATACCTTAATCAGGATGATAGGAACACTGTTGACACTTTTCAGCAAGTTGCAATCATGTAATACAGAAATAAACAGTTTCTCAAAAACAAGGTCACTCTGTAAGTACCATGTTTGTTGAACTGCTTAATCAGGATGATAAGAACACTGTTGACACTTTTCAGCAAGTTGCAATGATGTAATAAAGAAATAAACAGTTTCTCAAAAACAAGGTCACTCTGTAAGTACCATTTTGCTGTACTGTTTAAACTCGATGAAAGGAACACTGTTAACACTTTTCAGCAAGTTGCAATCATGAAATACAGAAATAAAGAGTTTTTCAAAAACAAGGTCTAATTCATGTTTGAGTCACTCTGTAAGAACCATTTTGCTGTACTGTTTAAGCTCGATGAAAGGAACATTGTTGACACTTTTCAGCAAGTTGCAATCATGAAATACAGAAATAAACAGTTTTTCAAAAACAAGGTCTAATTCATGTTTGAGTCACTCTGTAAGAACCATTTTGCTGTACTGTTTAAGCTCGATGAAAGGAACATTGTTGACACTTTTCAGCAAGTTGCAATCATGAAATACAGAAATAAACAGTTTTTCAAAAACAAGGTCTAAGTCATGTTTGAGTCAATCTGTAAGTACCATTTTTGCTGTACTCGATGAACTCGATAAACTCGATGAAAGGAACACTGTTAACACTTTTCAGCAAGTTGCAATCATGAAATAAAGAAATAAATAGTTTTTCAAAAACAAGGTCTAAATCATGTTTGATGCACTCTGTAAGAACCATTTTTGCTGTATACCTTAATCAGGATGATAGGAACACTGTTGACACTTTTCAGCAAGTTGCAATCATGTAATACAGAAATAAACAGTTTCTCAAAAACAAGGTCACTCTGTAAGTACCATGTTTGTTGAACTGCTTAATCAGGATGATAAGAACACTGTTGACACTTTTCAGCAAGTTGCAATGATGTAATAAAGAAATAAACAGTTTCTCAAAAACAAGGTCACTCTGTAAGTACCATTTTGCTGTACTGTTTAAACTCGATGAAAGGAACACTGTTAACACTTTTCAGCAAGTTGCAATCATGAAATACAGAAATAAAGAGTTTTTCAAAAACAAGGTCTAATTCATGTTTGAGTCACTCTGTAAGAACCATTTTGCTGTACTGTTTAAGCTCGATGAAAGGAACATTGTTGACACTTTTCAGCAAGTTGCAATCATGAAATACAGAAATAAAGAGTTTTTCAAAAACAAGGTCTAATTCATGTTTGAGTCACTCTGTAAGAACCATTTTTGCTGTATACCTTAATCAGGATGATAGGAACACTGTTGACACTTTTCAGCAAGTTGCAATCATGAAATACAGAAATAAAGAGTTTTTCAAAAACAAGGTCTAATTCATGTTTGAGTCACTCTGTAAGAACCATTTTGCTGTACTGTTTAAGCTCGATGAAAGGAACATTGTTGACACTTTTCAGCAAGTTGCAATCATGAAATACAGAAATATAGAGTTTTTCAAAAACAAGGTCTAATTCATGTTTGAGTCACTCTGTAAGAACCATTTTGCTGTACTGTTTAAGCTCGATGAAAGGAACATTGTTGACACTTTTCAGCAAGTTGCAATCATGTAATACAGAAATAAACAGTTTCTCAAAAACAAGGTCACTCTGTAAGTACCATGTTTGTTGAACTGCTTAATCAGGATGATAAGAACACTGTTGACACTTTTCAGCAAGTTGCAATGATGTAATAAAGAAATAAACAGTTTCTCAAAAACAAGGTCACTCTGTAAGTACCATTTTGCTGTACTGTTTAAACTCGATGAAAGGAACACTGTTAACACTTTTCAGCAAGTTGCAATCATGAAATACAGAAATAAAGAGTTTTTCAAAAACAAGGTCTAATTCATGTTTGAGTCACTCTGTAAGAACCATTTTGCTGTACTGTTTAAGCTCGATGAAAGGAACATTGTTGACACTTTTCAGCAAGTTGCAATCATGTAATACAGAAATAAACAGTTTCTCAAAAACAAGGTCACTCTGTAAGTACCATGTTTGTTGAACTGCTTAATCAGGATGATAAGAACACTGTTGACACTTTTCAGCAAGTTGCAATGATGTAATAAAGAAATAAACAGTTTCTCAAAAACAAGGTCACTCTGTAAGTACCATTTTGCTGTACTGTTTAAACTCGATGAAAGGAACACTGTTAACACTTTTCAGCAAGTTGCAATCATGAAATACAGAAATAAAGAGTTTTTCAAAAACAAGGTCTAATTCATGTTTGAGTCACTCTGTAAGAACCATTTTGCTGTACTGTTTAAGATCGATGAAAGGAACATTGTTGACACTTTTCAGCAAGTTGCAATCATGAAATACAGAAATAAACAGTTTTTCAAAAACAAGGTCTAATTCATGTTTGAGTCACTCTGTAAGAACCATTTTGCTGTACTGTTTAAGCTCGATGAAAGGAACATTGTTGACACTTTTCAGCAAGTTGCAATCATGAAATACAGAAATAAACAGTTTTTCAAAAACAAGGTCTAAGTCATGTTTGAGTCAATCTGTAAGTACCATTTTTGCTGTACTGTTTAAACTCGATGAAAGGAACACTGTTAACACTTTTCAGCAAGTTGCAATCATGAAATAAAGAAATAAATATTTTTTCACAAACAAGGTCTAAATCATGTTTGATGCACTCTGTAAGAACCATTTTTGCTGTATACCTTAATCAGGATGATAGGAACACTGTTGACACTTTTCAGCAAGTTGCAATCATGTAATACAGAAATAAACAGTTTCTCAAAAACAAGGTCACTCTGTAAGTACCATGTTTGTTGAACTGCTTAATCAGGATGATAAGAACACTGTTGACACTTTTCAGCAAGTTGCAATGATGTAATAAAGAAATAAACAGTTTCTCAAAAACAAGGTCACTCTGTAAGTACCATTTTGCTGTACTGTTTAAACTCGATGAAAGGAACATTGTTGACACTTTTCAGCAAGTTGCAATCATGAAATACAGAAATAAAGAGTTTTTCAAAAACAAGGTCTAATTCATGTTTGAGTCACTCTGTAAGAACCATTTTGCTGTACTGTTTAAGCTCGATGAAAGGAACACTGTTGACACTTTTCAGCAAGTTGCAATCATGAAATACAGAAATAAATAGTTTTTCAAAAACAAGGTCTAAATCATGTTTGATGCACTCTGTAAGAACCATTTTTGCTATATACCTTAATCAGGATGATAGGAACACTGTTGACACTTTTCAGCAAGTTGCAATCATGTAATACAGAAATAAACAGTTTCTCAAAAACAAGGTCACTCTGTAAGTACCATGTTTGTTGAACTGCTTAATCAGGATGATAAGAACACTGTTGACACTTTTCAGCAAGTTGCAATGATGTAATAAAGAAATAAACAGTTTCTCAAAAACAAGGTCACTCTGTAAGTACCATTTTGCTGTACTGTTTAAACTCGATGAAAGGAACACTGTTAACACTTTTCAGCAAGTTGCAATCATGAAATACAGAAATAAAGAGTTTTTCAAAAACAAGGTCTAATTCATGTTTGAGTCACTCTGTAAGAACCATTTTGCTGTACTGTTTAAGCTCGATGAAAGGAACATTGTTGACACTTTTCAGCAAGTTGCAATCATGAAATACAGAAATAAACAGTTTTTCAAAAACAAGGTCTAATTCATGTTTGAGTCACTCTGTAAGAACCATTTTGCTGTACTGTTTAAGCTCGATGAAAGGAACATTGTTGACACTTTTCAGCAAGTTGCAATCATGAAATACAGAAATAAACAGTTTTTCAAAAACAAGGTCTAAGTCATGTTTGAGTCAATCTGTAAGTACCATTTTTGCTGTACTCGATGAACTCGATAAACTCGATGAAAGGAACACTGTTAACACTTTTCAGCAAGTTGCAATCATGAAATAAAGAAATAAATAGTTTTTCAAAAACAAGGTCTAAATCATGTTTGATGCACTCTGTAAGAACCATTTTTGCTGTATACCTTAATCAGGATGATAGGAACACTGTTGACACTTTTCAGCAAGTTGCAATCATGTAATACAGAAATAAACAGTTTCTCAAAAACAAGGTCACTCTGTAAGTACCATGTTTGTTGAACTGCTTAATCAGGATGATAAGAACACTGTTGACACTTTTCAGCAAGTTGCAATGATGTAATAAAGAAATAAACAGTTTCTCAAAAACAAGGTCACTCTGTAAGTACCATTTTGCTGTACTGTTTAAACTCGATGAAAGGAACACTGTTAACACTTTTCAGCAAGTTGCAATCATGAAATACAGAAATAAAGAGTTTTTCAAAAACAAGGTCTAATTCATGTTTGAGTCACTCTGTAAGAACCATTTTGCTGTACTGTTTAAGCTCGATGAAAGGAACATTGTTGACACTTTTCAGCAAGTTGCAATCATGAAATACAGAAATAAAGAGTTTTTCAAAAACAAGGTCTAATTCATGTTTGAGTCACTCTGTAAGAACCATTTTGCTGTACTGTTTAAGCTCGATGAAAGGAACATTGTTGACACTTTTCAGCAAGTTGCAATCATGAAATACAGAAATATAGAGTTTTTCAAAAACAAGGTCTAATTCATGTTTGAGTCACTCTGTAAGAACCATTTTGCTGTACTGTTTAAGCTCGATGAAAGGAACATTGTTGACTCTTTTCAGCAAGTTGCAATCATGTAATACAGAAATAAACAGTTTCTCAAAAACAAGGTCACTCTGTAAGTACCATGTTTGTTGAACTGCTTAATCAGGATGATAAGAACACTGTTGACACTTTTCAGCAAGTTGCAATGATGTAATAAAGAAATAAACAGTTTCTCAAAAACAAGGTCACTCTGTAAGTACCATTTTGCTGTACTGTTTAAACTCGATGAAAGGAACACTGTTAACACTTTTCAGCAAGTTGCAATCATGAAATACAGAAATAAAGAGTTTTTCAAAAACAAGGTCTAATTCATGTTTGAGTCACTCTGTAAGAACCATTTTGCTGTACTGTTTAAGCTCGATGAAAGGAACATTGTTGACACTTTTCAGCAAGTTGCAATCATGTAATACAGAAATAAACAGTTTCTCAAAAACAAGGTCACTCTGTAAGTACCATGTTTGTTGAACTGCTTAATCAGGATGATAAGAACACTGTTGACACTTTTCAGCAAGTTGCAATGATGTAATAAAGAAATAAACAGTTTCTCAAAAACAAGGTCACTCTGTAAGTACCATTTTGCTGTACTGTTTAAACTCGATGAAAGGAACACTGTTAACACTTTTCAGCAAGTTGCAATCATGAAATACAGAAATAAAGAGTTTTTCAAAAACAAGGTCTAATTCATGTTTGAGTCACTCTGTAAGAACCATTTTGCTGTACTGTTTAAGCTCGATGAAAGGAACATTGTTGACACTTTTCAGCAAGTTGCAATCATGAAATACAGAAATAAACAGTTTTTCAAAAACAAGGTCTAATTCATGTTTGAGTCACTCTGTAAGAACCATTTTGCTGTACTGTTTAAGCTCGATGAAAGGAACATTGTTGACACTTTTCAGCAAGTTGCAATCATGAAATACAGAAATAAACAGTTTTTCAAAAACAAGGTCTAAGTCATGTTTGAGTCAATCTGTAAGTACCATTTTTGCTGTACTGTTTAAACTCGATGAAAGGAACACTGTTAACACTTTTCAGCAAGTTGCAATCATGAAATAAAGAAATAAATATTTTTTCACAAACAAGGTCTAAATCATGTTTGATGCACTCTGTAAGAACCATTTTTGCTGTATACCTTAATCAGGATGATAGGAACACTGTTGACACTTTTCAGCAAGTTGCAATCATGTAATAAAGAAATAAACAGTTTCTCAAAAACAAGGTCACTCTGTAAGTACCATTTTGCTGTACTGTTTAAACTCGATGAAAGGAACACTGTTAACACTTTTCAGCAAGTTGCAATCATGAAATACAGAAATAAAGAGTTTTTCAAAAACAAGGTCTAATTCATGTTTGAGTCACTCTGTAAGAACCATTTTGCTGTACTGTTTAAGCTCGATGAAAGGAACATTGTTGACACTTTTCAGCAAGTTGCAATCATGAAATACAGAAATAAACAGTTTTTCAAAAACAAGGTCTAATTCATGTTTGAGTCACTCTGTAAGAACCATTTTGCTGTACTGTTTAAGCTCGATGAAAGGAACATTGTTGACACTTTTCAGCAAGTTGCAATCATGAAATACAGAAATAAACAGTTTTTCAAAAACAAGGTCTAAGTCATGTTTGAGTCAATCTGTAAGTACCATTTTTGCTGTACTGTTTAAACTCGATGAAAGGAACACTGTTAACACTTTTCAGCAAGTTGCAATCATGAAATAAAGAAATAAATATTTTTTCACAAACAAGGTCTAAATCATGTTTGATGCACTCTGTAAGAACCATTTTTGCTGTATACCTTAATCAGGATGATAGGAACACTGTTGACACTTTTCAGCAAGTTGCAATCATGTAATAAAGAAATAAACAGTTTCTCAAAAACAAGGTCACTCTGTAAGTACCATTTTGCTGTACTGTTTAAACTCGATGAAAGGAACACTGTTAACACTTTTCAGCAAGTTGCAATCATGAAATACAGAAATAAAGAGTTTTTCAAAAACAAGGTCTAATTCATGTTTGAGTCACTCTGTAAGAACCATTTTGCTGTACTGTTTAAGCTCGATGAAAGGAACATTGTTGACACTTTTCAGCAAGTTGCAATCATGTAATACAGAAATAAACAGTTTCTCAAAAACAAGGTCACTCTGTAAGTACCATGTTTGTTGAACTGCTTAATCAGGATGATAAGAACACTGTTGACACTTTTCAGCAAGTTGCAATGATGTAATAAAGAAATAAACAGTTTCTCAAAAACAAGGTCACTCTGTAAGTACCATTTTGCTGTACTGTTTAAACTCGATGAAAGGAACACTGTTAACACTTTTCAGCAAGTTGCAATCATGAAATACAGAAATAAAGAGTTTTTCAAAAACAAGGTCTAATTCATGTTTGAGTCACTCTGTAAGAACCATTTTGCTGTACTGTTTAAGATCGATGAAAGGAACATTGTTGACACTTTTCAGCAAGTTGCAATCATGAAATACAGAAATAAACAGTTTTTCACAAACAAGGTCTAAATCATGTTTGATGCACTCTGTAAGAACCATTTTTGCTGTATACCTTAATCAGGATGATAGGAACACTGTTGACACTTTTCAGCAAGTTGCAATCATGTAATACAGAAATAAACAGTTTCTCAAAAACAAGGTCACTCTGTAAGTACCATGTTTGTTGAACTGCTTAATCAGGATGATAAGAAAACTGTTGACACTTTTCAGCAAGTTGCAATGATGTAATAAAGAAATAAACAGTTTCTCAAAAACAAGGTCACTCTGTAAGTACCATTTTGCTGTACTGTTTAAACTCGATGAATGGAACACTGTTAACACTTTTTAGCAAGTTGCAATTATGAAATACAGAAATAAAGAGTTTTTCAAAAACAAGGTCTAATTCATGTTTGAGTCACTCTGTAAGAACCATTTTGCTGTACTGTTTAAGCTCGATGAAAGGAACACTGTTGACACTTTTCAGCAAGTTGCAATCATGAAATACAGAAATAAAGAGTTTTTCAAAAACAAGGTCTAATTCATGTTTGAGTCACTGTTAAGTACCATTTTGCTGTACTGTTTAAACTCGATGAAAGGAACACTGTTAACACTTTTCAGCAAGTTGCAATCATGAAATACAGAAATAAAGAGTTTTTCAAAAACAAGGTCTAATTCATGTTTGAGTCACTCTGTAAGAACCATTTTTGCTGTACTGTTTAAACTCGATGAAAGGAACACTGTTAACACTTTTCAGCAAGTTGCAATCATGAAATAAAGAAATAAATAGTTTTTCACAAACAAGGTCTAAATCATGTTTGATGCACTCTGTAAGAACCATTTTTGCTGTATACCTTAATCAGGATGATAGGAACACTGTTGACACTTTTCAGCAAGTTGCAATCATGTAATAAAGAAATAAACAGTTTCTCAAAAACAAGGTCACTCTGTAAGTACCATTTTGCTGTACTGTTTAAACTCGATGAAAGGAACACTGTTAACACTTTTCAGCAAGTTGCAATCATGAAATACAGAAATAAAGAGTTTTTCAAAAACAAGGTCTAATTCATGTTTGAGTCACTCTGTAAGAACCATTTTGCTGTACTGTTTAAGCTCGATGAAAGGAACATTGTTGACACTTTTCAGCAAGTTGCAATCATGAAATACAGAAATAAAGAGTTTTTCAAAAACAAGGTCTAATTCATGTTTGAGTCACTCTGTAAGAACCATTTTGCTGTACTGTTTAAGCTCGATGAAAGGAACATTGTTGACACTTTTCAGCAAGTTGCAATCATGAAATACAGAAATAAACAGTTTTTCAAAAACAAGGTCTAAGTCATGTTTGAGTCAATCTGTAAGTACCATTTTTGCTGTACTGTTTAAACTCGATGAAAGGAACACTGTTAACACTTTTCAGCAAGTTGCAATCATGAAATAAAGAAATAAATATTTTTTCACAAACAAGGTCTAAATCATGTTTGATGCACTCTGTAAGAACCATTTTTGCTGTATACCTTAATCAGGATGATAGGAACACTGTTGACACTTTTCAGCAAGTTGCAATCATGTAATAAAGAAATAAACAGTTTCTCAAAAACAAGGTCACTCTGTAAGTACCATTTTGCTGTACTGTTTAAACTCGATGAAAGGAACACTGTTAACACTTTTCAGCAAGTTGCAATCATGAAATACAGAAATAAAGAGTTTTTCAAAAACAAGGTCTAATTCATGTTTGAGTCACTCTGTAAGAACCATTTTGCTGTACTGTTTAAGCTCGATGAAAGGAACATTGTTGACACTTTTCAGCAAGTTGCAATCATGAAATACAGAAATAAAGAGTTTTTCAAAAACAAGGTCTAATTCATGTTTGAGTCACTCTGTAAGAACCATTTTGCTGTACTGTTTAAGATCGATGAAAGGAACATTGTTGACACTTTTCAGCAAGTTGCAATCATGTAATACAGAAATAAACAGTTTCTCAAAAACAAGGTCACTCTGTAAGTACCATGTTTGTTGAACTGCTTAATCAGGATGATAAGAACACTGTTGACACTTTTCAGCAAGTTGCAATCATGAAATACAGAAATACAGAGTTTTTCAAAAACAAGGTCTAATTCATGTTTGAGTCACTGTTAAGTACCATTTTGCTGTACTGTTTAAACTCGATGAAAGGAACACTGTTAACACTTTTCAGCAAGTTGCAATCATGAAATACAGAAATAAAGAGTTTTTCAAAAACAAGGTCTAATTCATGTTTGAGTCACTCTGTAAGAACCATTTTTGCTGTACTGTTTAAACTCGATGAAAGGAACACTGTTAACACTTTTCAGCAAGTTGCAATCATGAAATAAAGAAATAAATAGTTTTTCACAAACAAGGTCTAAATCATGTTTGATGCACTCTGTAAGAACCATTTTTGCTGTATACCTTAATCAGGATGATAGGAACACTGTTGACACTTTTCAGCAAGTTGCAATCATGTAATAAAGAAATAAACAGTTTCTCAAAAACAAGGTCACTCTGTAAGTACCATTTTGCTGTACTGTTTAAACTCGATGAAAGGAACACTGTTAACACTTTTCAGCAAGTTGCAATCATGAAATACAGAAATAAAGAGTTTTTCAAAAACAAGGTCTAATTCATGTTTGAGTCACTCTGTAAGAACCATTTTGCTGTACTGTTTAAGCTCGATGAAAGGAACATTGTTGACACTTTTCAGCAAGTTGCAATCATGAAATACAGAAATAAAGAGTTTTTCAAAAACAAGGTCTAATTCATGTTTGAGTCACTCTGTAAGAACCATTTTGCTGTACTGTTTAAGCTCGATGAAAGGAACATTGTTGACACTTTTCAGCAAGTTGCAATCATGTAATACAGAAATAAACAGTTTCTCAAAAACAAGGTCACTCTGTAAGTACCATGTTTGTTGAACTGCTTAATCAGGATGATAAGAACACTGTTGACACTTTTCAGCAAGTTGCAATGATGTAATAAAGAAATAAACAGTTTCTCAAAAACAAGGTCACTCTGTAAGTACCATTTTGCTGTACTGTTTAAACTCGATGAAAGGAACACTGTTAACACTTTTCAGCAAGTTGCAATCATGAAATACAGAAATAAAGAGTTTTTCAAAAACAAGGTCTAATTCATGTTTGAGTCACTCTGTAAGAACCATTTTGCTGTACTGTTTAAGATCGATGAAAGGAACATTGTTGACACTTTTCAGCAAGTTGCAATCATGAAATACAGAAATAAACAGTTTTTCACAAACAAGGTCTAAATCATGTTTGATGCACTCTGTAAGAACCATTTTTGCTGTATACCTTAATCAGGATGATAGGAACACTGTTGACACTTTTCAGCAAGTTGCAATCATGTAATACAGAAATAAACAGTTTCTCAAAAACAAGGTCACTCTGTAAGTACCATGTTTGTTGAACTGCTTAATCAGGATGATAAGAAAACTGTTGACACTTTTCAGCAAGTTGCAATGATGTAATAAAGAAATAAACAGTTTCTCAAAAACAAGGTCACTCTGTAAGTACCATTTTGCTGTACTGTTTAAACTCGATGAATGGAACACTGTTAACACTTTTTAGCAAGTTGCAATTATGAAATACAGAAATAAAGAGTTTTTCAAAAACAAGGTCTAATTCATGTTTGAGTCACTCTGTAAGAACCATTTTGCTGTACTGTTTAAGCTCGATGAAAGGAACACTGTTGACACTTTTCAGCAAGTTGCAATCATGAAATACAGAAATAAATAGTTTTTCAAAAACAAGGTCTAAATCATGTTTGATGCACTCTGTAAGAACCATTTTTGCTGTATACCTTAATCAGGATGATAGGAACACTGTTGACACTTTTCAGCAAGTTGCAATCATGTAATACAGAAATAAACAGTTTCTCAAAAACAAGGTCACTCTGTAAGTACCATGTTTGTTGAACTGCTTAATCAGGATGATAAGAACACTGTTGACACTTTTCAGCAAGTTGCAATGATGTAATAAAGAAATAAACAGTTTCTCAAAAACAAGGTCACTCTGTAAGTACAATTTTGCTGTACTGTTTAAACTCGATGAAAGGAACACTGTTAACACTTTTCAGCAAGTTGCAATCATGAAATACAGAAATAAAGAGTTTTTCAAAAACAAGGTCTAATTCATGTTTGAGTCACTCTGTAAGAACCATTTTGCTGTACTGTTTAAGCTCGATGAAAGGAACATTGTTGACACTTTTCAGCAAGTTGCAATCATGTAATACAGAAATAAACAGTTTCTCAAAAACAAGGTCACTCTGTAAGTACCATGTTTGTTGAACTGCTTAATCAGGATGATAAGAACACTGTTGACACTTTTCAGCAAGTTGCAATGATGTAATAAAGAAATAAACAGTTTCTCAAAAACAAGGTCACTCTGTAAGTACCATTTTGCTGTACTGTTTAAACTCGATGAAAGGAACACTGTTAACACTTTTCAGCAAGTTGCAATCATGAAATACAGAAATAAAGAGTTTTTCAAAAACAAGGTCTAATTCATGTTTGAGTCACTCTGTAAGAACCATTTTGCTGTACTGTTTAAGCTCGATGAAAGGAACATTGTTGACACTTTTCAGCAAGTTGCAATCATGTAATACAGAAATAAACAGTTTCTCAAAAACAAGGTCACTCTGTAAGTACCATGTTTGTTGAACTGCTTAATCAGGATGATAAGAACACTGTTGACACTTTTCAGCAAGTTGCAATCATGAAATACAGAAATACAGAGTTTTTCAAAAACAAGGTCTAATTCATGTTTGAGTCACTGTTAAGTACCATTTTGCTGTACTGTTTAAACTCGATGAAAGGAACACTGTTAACACTTTTCAGCAAGTTGCAATCATGAAATACAGAAATAAAGAGTTTTTCAAAAACAAGGTCTAATTCATGTTTGAGTCACTCTGTAAGAACCATTTTTGCTGTACTGTTTAAACTCGATGAAAGGAACACTGTTAACACTTTTCAGCAAGTTGCAATCATGAAATAAAGAAATAAATAGTTTTTCACAAACAAGGTCTAAATCATGTTTGATGCACTCTGTAAGAACCATTTTTGCTGTATACCTTAATCAGGATGATAGGAACACTGTTGACACTTTTCAGCAAGTTGCAATGATGTAATAAAGAAATAAACAGTTTCTCAAAAACAAGGTCACTCTGTAAGTACCATTTTGCTGTACTGTTTAAACTCGATGAAAGGAACACTGTTAACACTTTTCAGCAAGTTGCAATCATGAAATACAGAAATAAAGAGTTTTTCAAAAACAAGGTCTAATTCATGTTTGAGTCACTCTGTAAGAACCATTTTGCTGTACTGTTTAAGCTCGATGAAAGGAACATTGTTGACACTTTTCAGCAAGTTGCAATCATGAAATACAGAAATAAAGAGTTTTTCAAAAACAAGGTCTAATTCATGTTTGAGTCACTCTGTAAGAACCATTTTGCTGTACTGTTTAAGCTCGATGAAAGGAACATTGTTGACACTTTTCAGCAAGTTGCAATCATGTAATACAGAAATAAACAGTTTCTCAAAAACAAGGTCACTCTGTAAGTACCATGTTTGTTGAACTGCTTAATCAGGATGATAAGAACACTGTTGACACTTTTCAGCAAGTTGCAATGATGTAATAAAGAAATAAACAGTTTCTCAAAAACAAGGTCACTCTGTAAGTACCATTTTGCTGTACTGTTTAAACTCGATGAAAGGAACACTGTTAACACTTTTCAGCAAGTTGCAATCATGAAATACAGAAATAAAGAGTTTTTCAAAAACAAGGTCTAATTCATGTTTGAGTCACTCTGTAAGAACCATTTTGCTGTACTGTTTAAGATCGATGAAAGGAACATTGTTGACACTTTTCAGCAAGTTGCAATCATGAAATACAGAAATAAACAGTTTTTCAAAAACAAGGTCTAATTCATGTTTGAGTCACTCTGTAAGAACCATTTTGCTGTACTGTTTAAGCTCGATGAAAGGAACATTGTTGACACTTTTCAGCAAGTTGCAATCATGAAATACAGAAATAAACAGTTTTTCAAAAACAAGGTCTAAGTCATGTTTGAGTCAATCTGTAAGTACCATTTTTGCTGTACTGTTTAAACTCGATGAAAGGAACACTGTTAACACTTTTCAGCAAGTTGCAATCATGAAATAAATAAATAAATAGTTTTTCACAAACAAGGTCTAAATCATGTTTGATGCACTCTGTAAGAACCATTTTTGCTGTATACCTTAATCAGGATGATAGGAACACTGTTGACACTTTTCAGCAAGTTGCAATCATGTAATACAGAAATAAACAGTTTCTCAAAAACAAGGTCACTCTGTAAGTACCATGTTTGTTGAACTGCTTAATCAGGATGATAAGAAAACTGTTGACACTTTTCAGCAAGTTGCAATGATGTAATAAAGAAATAAACAGTTTCTCAAAAACAAGGTCACTCTGTAAGTACCATTTTGCTGTACTGTTTAAACTCGATGAATGGAACACTGTTAACACTTTTTAGCAAGTTGCAATTATGAAATACAGAAATAAAGAGTTTTTCAAAAACAAGGTCTAATTCATGTTTGAGTCACTCTGTAAGAACCATTTTGCTGTACTGTTTAAGCTCGATGAAAGGAACACTGTTGACACTTTTCAGCAAGTTGCAATCATGAAATACAGAAATAAATAGTTTTTCAAAAACAAGGTCTAAATCATGTTTGATGCACTCTGTAAGAACCATTTTTGCTGTATACCTTAATCAGGATGATAGGAACACTGTTGACACTTTTCAGCAAGTTGCAATCATGTAATACAGAAATAAACAGTTTCTCAAAAACAAGGTCACTCTGTAAGTACCATGTTTGTTGAACTGCTTAATCAGGATGATAAGAACACTGTTGACACTTTTCAGCAAGTTGCAATGATGTAATAAAGAAATAAACAGTTTCTCAAAAACAAGGTCACTCTGTAAGTACAATTTTGCTGTACTGTTTAAACTCGATGAAAGGAACACTGTTAACACTTTTCAGCAAGTTGCAATCATGAAATACAGAAATAAAGAGTTTTTCAAAAACAAGGTCTAATTCATGTTTGAGTCACTCTGTAAGAACCATTTTGCTGTACTGTTTAAGCTCGATGAAAGGAACATTGTTGACACTTTTCAGCAAGTTGCAATCATGTAATACAGAAATAAACAGTTTCTCAAAAACAAGGTCACTCTGTAAGTACCATGTTTGTTGAACTGCTTAATCAGGATGATAAGAACACTGTTGACACTTTTCAGCAAGTTGCAATGATGTAATAAAGAAATAAACAGTTTCTCAAAAACAAGGTCACTCTGTAAGTACCATTTTGCTGTACTGTTTAAACTCGATGAAAGGAACACTGTTAACACTTTTCAGCAAGTTGCAATCATGAAATACAGAAATAAAGAGTTTTTCAAAAACAAGGTCTAATTCATGTTTGAGTCACTCTGTAAGAACCATTTTGCTGTACTGTTTAAGCTCGATGAAAGGAACATTGTTGACACTTTTCAGCAAGTTGCAATCATGAAATACAGAAATAAACAGTTTTTCAAAAACAAGGTCTAATTCATGTTTGAGTCACTCTGTAAGAACCATTTTGCTGTACTGTTTAAGCTCGATGAAAGGAACATTGTTGACACTTTTCAGCAAGTTGCAATCATGAAATACAGAAATAAACAGTTTTTCAAAAACAAGGTCTAAGTCATGTTTGAGTCAATCTGTAAGTACCATTTTTGCTGTACTGTTTAAACTCGATGAAAGGAACACTGTTAACACTTTTCAGCAAGTTGCAATCATGAAATAAAGAAATAAATATTTTTTCACAAACAAGGTCTAAATCATGTTTGATGCACTCTGTAAGAACCATTTTTGCTGTATACCTTAATCAGGATGATAGGAACACTGTTGACACTTTTCAGCAAGTTGCAATCATGTAATAAAGAAATAAACAGTTTCTCAAAAACAAGGTCACTCTGTAAGTACCATTTTGCTGTACTGTTTAAACTCGATGAAAGGAACACTGTTAACA
This sequence comes from Salmo salar, assembly GCF_965601325.2. Lineage (NCBI taxonomy): Eukaryota > Metazoa > Chordata > Actinopteri > Salmoniformes > Salmonidae > Salmo > Salmo salar. The sequence continues at coordinate 42,241,590 of NC_138293.1, forward strand.
CTTTTCAGCAAGTTGCAATCATGAAATACAGAAATAAAGAGTTTTTCAAAAACAAGGTCTAATTCATGTTTGAGTCACTCTGTAAGAACCATTTTGCTGTACTGTTTAAGCTCGATGAAAGGAACATTGTTGACACTTTTCAGCAAGTTGCAATCATGAAATACAGAAATAAAGAGTTTTTCAAAAACAAGGTCTAATTCATGTTTGAGTCACTCTGTAAGAACCATTTTGCTGTACTGTTTAAGATCGATGAAAGGAACATTGTTGACACTTTTCAGCAAGTTGCAATCATGTAATACAGAAATAAACAGTTTCTCAAAAACAAGGTCACTCTGTAAGTACCATGTTTGTTGAACTGCTTAATCAGGATGATAAGAACACTGTTGACACTTTTCAGCAAGTTGCAATCATGAAATACAGAAATACAGAGTTTTTCAAAAACAAGGTCTAATTCATGTTTGAGTCACTGTTAAGTACCATTTTGCTGTACTGTTTAAACTCGATGAAAGGAACACTGTTAACACTTTTCAGCAAGTTGCAATCATGAAATACAGAAATAAAGAGTTTTTCAAAAACAAGGTCTAATTCATGTTTGAGTCACTCTGTAAGAACCATTTTTGCTGTACTGTTTAAACTCGATGAAAGGAACACTGTTAACACTTTTCAGCAAGTTGCAATCATGAAATAAAGAAATAAATAGTTTTTCACAAACAAGGTCTAAATCATGTTTGATGCACTCTGTAAGAACCATTTTTGCTGTATACCTTAATCAGGATGATAGGAACACTGTTGACACTTTTCAGCAAGTTGCAATGATGTAATAAAGAAATAAACAGTTTCTCAAAAACAAGGTCACTCTGTAAGTACCATTTTGCTGTACTGTTTAAACTCGATGAAAGGAACACTGTTAACACTTTTCAGCAAGTTGCAATCATGAAATACAGAAATAAAGAGTTTTTCAAAAACAAGGTCTAATTCATGTTTGAGTCACTCTGTAAGAACCATTTTGCTGTACTGTTTAAGCTCGATGAAAGGAACATTGTTGACACTTTTCAGCAAGTTGCAATCATGAAATACAGAAATAAAGAGTTTTTCAAAAACAAGGTCTAATTCATGTTTGAGTCACTCTGTAAGAACCATTTTGCTGTACTGTTTAAGCTCGATGAAAGGAACATTGTTGACACTTTTCAGCAAGTTGCAATCATGTAATACAGAAATAAACAGTTTCTCAAAAACAAGGTCACTCTGTAAGTACCATGTTTGTTGAACTGCTTAATCAGGATGATAAGAACACTGTTGACACTTTTCAGCAAGTTGCAATGATGTAATAAAGAAATAAACAGTTTCTCAAAAACAAGGTCACTCTGTAAGTACCATTTTGCTGTACTGTTTAAACTCGATGAAAGGAACACTGTTAACACTTTTCAGCAAGTTGCAATCATGAAATACAGAAATAAAGAGTTTTTCAAAAACAAGGTCTAATTCATGTTTGAGTCACTCTGTAAGAACCATTTTGCTGTACTGTTTAAGATCGATGAAAGGAACATTGTTGACACTTTTCAGCAAGTTGCAATCATGAAATACAGAAATAAACAGTTTTTCAAAAACAAGGTCTAATTCATGTTTGAGTCACTCTGTAAGAACCATTTTGCTGTACTGTTTAAGCTCGATGAAAGGAACATTGTTGACACTTTTCAGCAAGTTGCAATCATGAAATACAGAAATAAACAGTTTTTCAAAAACAAGGTCTAAGTCATGTTTGAGTCAATCTGTAAGTACCATTTTTGCTGTACTGTTTAAACTCGATGAAAGGAACACTGTTAACACTTTTCAGCAAGTTGCAATCATGAAATAAATAAATAAATAGTTTTTCACAAACAAGGTCTAAATCATGTTTGATGCACTCTGTAAGAACCATTTTTGCTGTATACCTTAATCAGGATGATAGGAACACTGTTGACACTTTTCAGCAAGTTGCAATCATGTAATACAGAAATAAACAGTTTCTCAAAAACAAGGTCACTCTGTAAGTACCATGTTTGTTGAACTGCTTAATCAGGATGATAAGAAAACTGTTGACACTTTTCAGCAAGTTGCAATGATGTAATAAAGAAATAAACAGTTTCTCAAAAACAAGGTCACTCTGTAAGTACCATTTTGCTGTACTGTTTAAACTCGATGAATGGAACACTGTTAACACTTTTTAGCAAGTTGCAATTATGAAATACAGAAATAAAGAGTTTTTCAAAAACAAGGTCTAATTCATGTTTGAGTCACTCTGTAAGAACCATTTTGCTGTACTGTTTAAGCTCGATGAAAGGAACACTGTTGACACTTTTCAGCAAGTTGCAATCATGAAATACAGAAATAAATAGTTTTTCAAAAACAAGGTCTAAATCATGTTTGATGCACTCTGTAAGAACCATTTTTGCTGTATACCTTAATCAGGATGATAGGAACACTGTTGACACTTTTCAGCAAGTTGCAATCATGTAATACAGAAATAAACAGTTTCTCAAAAACAAGGTCACTCTGTAAGTACCATGTTTGTTGAACTGCTTAATCAGGATGATAAGAACACTGTTGACACTTTTCAGCAAGTTGCAATGATGTAATAAAGAAATAAACAGTTTCTCAAAAACAAGGTCACTCTGTAAGTACAATTTTGCTGTACTGTTTAAACTCGATGAAAGGAACACTGTTAACACTTTTCAGCAAGTTGCAATCATGAAATACAGAAATAAAGAGTTTTTCAAAAACAAGGTCTAATTCATGTTTGAGTCACTCTGTAAGAACCATTTTGCTGTACTGTTTAAGCTCGATGAAAGGAACATTGTTGACACTTTTCAGCAAGTTGCAATCATGTAATACAGAAATAAACAGTTTCTCAAAAACAAGGTCACTCTGTAAGTACCATGTTTGTTGAACTGCTTAATCAGGATGATAAGAACACTGTTGACACTTTTCAGCAAGTTGCAATGATGTAATAAAGAAATAAACAGTTTCTCAAAAACAAGGTCACTCTGTAAGTACCATTTTGCTGTACTGTTTAAACTCGATGAAAGGAACACTGTTAACACTTTTCAGCAAGTTGCAATCATGAAATACAGAAATAAAGAGTTTTTCAAAAACAAGGTCTAATTCATGTTTGAGTCACTCTGTAAGAACCATTTTGCTGTACTGTTTAAGCTCGATGAAAGGAACATTGTTGACACTTTTCAGCAAGTTGCAATCATGAAATACAGAAATAAACAGTTTTTCAAAAACAAGGTCTAATTCATGTTTGAGTCACTCTGTAAGAACCATTTTGCTGTACTGTTTAAGCTCGATGAAAGGAACATTGTTGACACTTTTCAGCAAGTTGCAATCATGAAATACAGAAATAAACAGTTTTTCAAAAACAAGGTCTAAGTCATGTTTGAGTCAATCTGTAAGTACCATTTTTGCTGTACTGTTTAAACTCGATGAAAGGAACACTGTTAACACTTTTCAGCAAGTTGCAATCATGAAATAAAGAAATAAATATTTTTTCACAAACAAGGTCTAAATCATGTTTGATGCACTCTGTAAGAACCATTTTTGCTGTATACCTTAATCAGGATGATAGGAACACTGTTGACACTTTTCAGCAAGTTGCAATCATGTAATAAAGAAATAAACAGTTTCTCAAAAACAAGGTCACTCTGTAAGTACCATTTTGCTGTACTGTTTAAACTCGATGAAAGGAACACTGTTAACACTTTTCAGCAAGTTGCAATCATGAAATACAGAAATAAAGAGTTTTTCAAAAACAAGGTCTAATTCATGTTTGAGTCACTCTGTAAGAACCATTTTGCTGTACTGTTTAAGCTCGATGAAAGGAACATTGTTGACACTTTTCAGCAAGTTGCAATCATGAAATACAGAAATAAAGAGTTTTTCAAAAACAAGGTCTAATTCATGTTTGAGTCACTCTGTAAGAACCATTTTGCTGTACTGTTTAAGATCGATGAAAGGAACATTGTTGACACTTTTCAGCAAGTTGCAATCATGTAATACAGAAATAAACAGTTTCTCAAAAACAAGGTCACTCTGTAAGTACCATGTTTGTTGAACTGCTTAATCAGGATGATAAGAACACTGTTGACACTTTTCAGCAAGTTGCAATCATGAAATACAGAAATACAGAGTTTTTCAAAAACAAGGTCTAATTCATGTTTGAGTCACTGTTAAGTACCATTTTGCTGTACTGTTTAAACTCGATGAAAGGAACACTGTTAACACTTTTCAGCAAGTTGCAATCATGAAATACAGAAATAAATAGTTTTTCAAAAACAAGGTCTAAATCATGTTTGATGCACTCTGTAAGAACCATTTTTGCTGTATACCTTAATCAGGATGATAGGAACACTGTTGACACTTTTCAGCAAGTTGCAATCATGTAATACAGAAATAAACAGTTTCTCAAAAACAAGGTCACTCTGTAAGTACCATGTTTGTTGAACTGCTTAATCAGGATGATAAGAACACTGTTGACACTTTTCAGCAAGTTGCAATGATGTAATAAAGAAATAAACAGTTTCTCAAAAACAAGGTCACTCTGTAAGTACCATTTTGCTGTACTGTTTAAACTCGATGAAAGGAACACTGTTAACACTTTTCAGCAAGTTGCAATCATGAAATACAGAAATAAAGAGTTTTTCAAAAACAAGGTCTAATTCATGTTTGAGTCACTCTGTAAGAACCATTTTGCTGTACTGTTTAAGCTCGATGAAAGGAACATTGTTGACACTTTTCAGCAAGTTGCAATCATGAAATACAGAAATAAAGAGTTTTTCAAAAACAAGGTCTAATTCATGTTTGAGTCACTCTGTAAGAACCATTTTGCTGTACTGTTTAAGCTCGATGAAAGGAACATTGTTGACACTTTTCAGCAAGTTGCAATCATGAAATACAGAAATAAAGAGTTTTTCAAAAACAAGGTCTAATTCATGTTTGAGTCACTCTGTAAGAACCATTTTGCTGTACTGTTTAAGCTCGATGAAAGGAACATTGTTGACACTTTTCAGCAAGTTGCAATCATGTAATACAGAAATAAACAGTTTCTCAAAAACAAGGTCACTCTGTAAATACCATGTTTGTTGAACTGCTTAATCAGGATGATAAGAACACTGTTGACACTTTTCAGCAAGTTGCAATGATGTAATAAAGAAATAAACAGTTTCTCAAAAACAAGGTCACTCTGTAAGTACCATTTTGCTGTACTGTTTAAACTCGATGAAAGGAACACTGTTAACACTTTTCAGCAAGTTGCAATCATGAAATACAGAAATAAAGAGTTTTTCAAAAACAAGGTCTAATTCATGTTTGAGTCACTCTGTAAGAACCATTTTTGCTGTACTGTTTAAACTCGATGAAAGGAACACTGTTAACACTTTTCAGCAAGTTGCAATCATGAAATAAAGAAATAAATAGTTTTTCACAAACAAGGTCTAAATCATGTTTGATGCACTCTGTAAGAACCATTTTTGCTGTATACCTTAATCAGGATGATAGGAACACTGTTGACACTTTTCAGCAAGTTGCAATCATGTAATAAAGAAATAAACAGTTTCTCAAAAACAAGGTCACTCTGTAAGTACCATTTTGCTGTACTGTTTAAACTCGATGAAAGGAACACTGTTAACACTTTTCAGCAAGTTGCAATCATGAAATACAGAAATAAAGAGTTTTTCAAAAACAAGGTCTAATTCATGTTTGAGTCACTCTGTAAGAACCATTTTGCTGTACTGTTTAAGCTCGATGAAAGGAACATTGTTGACACTTTTCAGCAAGTTGCAATCATGAAATACAGAAATAAAGAGTTTTTCAAAAACAAGGTCTAATTCATGTTTGAGTCACTCTGTAAGAACCATTTTGCTGTACTGTTTAAGCTCGATGAAAGGAACATTGTTGACACTTTTCAGCAAGTTGCAATCATGTAATACAGAAATAAACAGTTTCTCAAAAACAAGGTCACTCTGTAAGTACCATGTTTGTTGAACTGCTTAATCAGGATGATAAGAACACTGTTGACACTTTTCAGCAAGTTGCAATGATGTAATAAAGAAATAAACAGTTTCTCAAAAACAAGGTCACTCTGTAAGTACCATTTTGCTGTACTGTTTAAACTCGATGAAAGGAACACTGTTAACACTTTTCAGCAAGTTGCAATCATGAAATACAGAAATAAAGAGTTTTTCAAAAACAAGGTCTAATTCATGTTTGAGTCACTCTGTAAGAACCATTTTGCTGTACTGTTTAAGCTCGATGAAAGGAACATTGTTGACACTTTTCAGCAAGTTGCAATCATGAAATACAGAAATAAACAGTTTTTCAAAAACAAGGTCTAATTCATGTTTGAGTCAATCTGTAAGTACCATTTTTGCTGTACTGTTTAAACTCGATGAAAGGAACACTGTTAACACTTTTCAGCAAGTTGCAATCATGAAATAAAGAAATAAATATTTTTTCACAAACAAGGTCTAAATCATGTTTGATGCACTCTGTAAGAACCATTTTTGCTGTATACCTTAATCAGGATGATAGGAACACTGTTGACACTTTTCAGCAAGTTGCAATCATGTAATAAAGAAATAAACAGTTTCTCAAAAACAAGGTCACTCTGTAAGTACCATTTTGCTGTACTGTTTAAACTCGATGAAAGGAACACTGTTAACACTTTTCAGCAAGTTGCAATCATGAAATACAGAAATAAAGAGTTTTTCAAAAACAAGGTCTAATTCATGTTTGAGTCACTCTGTAAGAACCATTTTGCTGTACTGTTTAAGCTCGATGAAAGGAACATTGTTGACACTTTTCAGCAAGTTGCAATCATGAAATACAGAAATAAAGAGTTTTTCAAAAACAAGGTCTAATTCATGTTTGAGTCACTCTGTAAGAACCATTTTGCTGTACTGTTTAAGATCGATGAAAGGAACATTGTTGACACTTTTCAGCAAGTTGCAATCATGTAATACAGAAATAAACAGTTTCTCAAAAACAAGGTCACTCTGTAAGTACCATGTTTGTTGAACTGCTTAATCAGGATGATAAGAACACTGTTGACACTTTTCAGCAAGTTGCAATCATGAAATACAGAAATACAGAGTTTTTCAAAAACAAGGTCTAATTCATGTTTGAGTCACTGTTAAGTACCATTTTGCTGTACTGTTTAAACTCGATGAAAGGAACACTGTTAACACTTTTCAGCAAGTTGCAATCATGAAATACAGAAATAAATAGTTTTTCAAAAACAAGGTCTAAATCATGTTTGATGCACTCTGTAAGAACCATTTTTGCTGTATACCTTAATCAGGATGATAGGAACACTGTTGACACTTTTCAGCAAGTTGCAATCATGTAATACAGAAATAAACAGTTTCTCAAAAACAAGGTCACTCTGTAAGTACCATGTTTGTTGAACTGCTTAATCAGGATGATAAGAACACTGTTGACACTTTTCAGCAAGTTGCAATGATGTAATAAAGAAATAAACAGTTTCTCAAAAACAAGGTCACTCTGTAAGTACCATTTTGCTGTACTGTTTAAACTCGATGAAAGGAACACTGTTAACACTTTTCAGCAAGTTGCAATCATGAAATACAGAAATAAAGAGTTTTTCAAAAACAAGGTCTAATTCATGTTTGAGTCACTCTGTAAGAACCATTTTGCTGTACTGTTTAAGCTCGATGAAAGGAACATTGTTGACACTTTTCAGCAAGTTGCAATCATGAAATACAGAAATAAAGAGTTTTTCAAAAACAAGGTCTAATTCATGTTTGAGTCACTCTGTAAGAACCATTTTGCTGTACTGTTTAAGCTCGATGAAAGGAACATTGTTGACACTTTTCAGCAAGTTGCAATCATGAAATACAGAAATAAAGAGTTTTTCAAAAACAAGGTCTAATTCATGTTTGAGTCACTCTGTAAGAACCATTTTGCTGTACTGTTTAAGCTCGATGAAAGGAACATTGTTGACACTTTTCAGCAAGTTGCAATCATGTAATACAGAAATAAACAGTTTCTCAAAAACAAGGTCACTCTGTAAATACCATGTTTGTTGAACTGCTTAATCAGGATGATAAGAACACTGTTGACACTTTTCAGCAAGTTGCAATGATGTAATAAAGAAATAAACAGTTTCTCAAAAACAAGGTCACTCTGTAAGTACCATTTTGCTGTACTGTTTAAACTCGACGAAAGGAACACTGTTAACACTTTTCAGCAAGTTGCAATCATGAAATACAGAAATAAAGAGTTTTTCAAAAACAAGGTCTAATTCATGTTTGAGTCACTCTGTAAGAACCATTTTTGCTGTACTGTTTAAACTCGATGAAAGGAACACTGTTAACACTTTTCAGCAAGTTGCAATCATGAAATAAAGAAATAAATAGTTTTTCACAAACAAGGTCTAAATCATGTTTGATGCACTCTGTAAGAACCATTTTTGCTGTATACCTTAATCAGGATGATAGGAACACTGTTGACACTTTTCAGCAAGTTGCAATCATGTAATAAAGAAATAAACAGTTTCTCAAAAACAAGGTCACTCTGTAAGTACCATTTTGCTGTACTGTTTAAACTCGATGAAAGGAACACTGTTAACACTTTTCAGCAAGTTGCAATCATGAAATACAGAAATAAAGAGTTTTTCAAAAACAAGGTCTAATTCATGTTTGAGTCACTCTGTAAGAACCATTTTGCTGTACTGTTTAAGCTCGATGAAAGGAACATTGTTGACACTTTTCAGCAAGTTGCAATCATGAAATACAGAAATAAAGAGTTTTTCAAAAACAAGGTCTAATTCATGTTTGAGTCACTCTGTAAGAACCATTTTGCTGTACTGTTTAAGCTCGATGAAAGGAACATTGTTGACACTTTTCAGCAAGTTGCAATCATGTAATACAGAAATAAACAGTTTCTCAAAAACAAGGTCACTCTGTAAGTACCATGTTTGTTGAACTGCTTAATCAGGATGATAAGAACACTGTTGACACTTTTCAGCAAGTTGCAATGATGTAATAAAGAAATAAACAGATTCTCAAAAACAAGGTCACTCTGTAAGTACCATTTTGCTGTACTGTTTAAACTCGATGAAAGGAACACTGTTAACACTTTTCAGCAAGTTGCAATCATGAAATACAGAAATAAAGAGTTTTTCAAAAACAAGGTCTAATTCATGTTTGAGTCACTCTGTAAGAACCATTTTGCTGTACTGTTTAAGCTCGATGAAAGGAACATTGTTGACACTTTTCAGCAAGTTGCAATCATGAAATACAGAAATAAACAGTTTTTCAAAAACAAGGTCTAATTCATGTTTGAGTCAATCTGTAAGTACCATTTTTGCTGTACTGTTTAAACTCGATGAAAGGAACACTGTTAACACTTTTCAGCAAGTTGCAATCATGAAATAAAGAAATAAATATTTTTTCACAAACAAGGTCTAAATCATGTTTGATGCACTCTGTAAGAACCATTTTTGCTGTATACCTTAATCAGGATGATAGGAACACTGTTGACACTTTTCAGCAAGTTGCAATCATGTAATAAAGAAATAAACAGTTTCTCAAAAACAAGGTCACTCTGTAAGTACCATTTTGCTGTACTGTTTAAACTCGATGAAAGGAACACTGTTAACACTTTTCAGCAAGTTGCAATCATGAAATACAGAAATAAAGAGTTTTTCAAAAACAAGGTCTAATTCATGTTTGAGTCACTCTGTAAGAACCATTTTGCTGTACTGTTTAAGCTCGATGAAAGGAACATTGTTGACACTTTTCAGCAAGTTGCAATCATGAAATACAGAAATAAAGAGTTTTTCAAAAACAAGGTCTAATTCATGTTTGAGTCACTCTGTAAGAACCATTTTGCTGTACTGTTTAAGATCGATGAAAGGAACATTGTTGACACTTTTCAGCAAGTTGCAATCATGTAATACAGAAATAAACAGTTTCTCAAAAACAAGGTCACTCTGTAAGTACCATGTTTGTTGAACTGCTTAATCAGGATGATAAGAACACTGTTGACACTTTTCAGCAAGTTGCAATCATGAAATACAGAAATACAGAGTTTTTCAAAAACAAGGTCTAATTCATGTTTGAGTCACTGTTAAGTACCATTTTGCTGTACTGTTTAAACTCGATGAAAGGAACACTGTTAACACTTTTCAGCAAGTTGCAATCATGAAATACAGAAATAAATAGTTTTTCAAAAACAAGGTCTAAATCATGTTTGATGCACTCTGTAAGAACCATTTTTGCTGTATACCTTAATCAGGATGATAGGAACACTGTTGACACTTTTCAGCAAGTTGCAATCATGTAATACAGAAATAAACAGTTTCTCAAAAACAAGGTCACTCTGTAAGTACCATGTTTGTTGAACTGCTTAATCAGGATGATAAGAACACTGTTGACACTTTTCAGCAAGTTGCAATGATGTAATAAAGAAATAAACAGTTTCTCAAAAACAAGGTCACTCTGTAAGTACCATTTTGCTGTACTGTTTAAACTCGATGAAAGGAACACTGTTAACACTTTTCAGCAAGTTGCAATCATGAAATACAGAAATAAAGAGTTTTTCAAAAACAAGGTCTAATTCATGTTTGAGTCACTCTGTAAGAACCATTTTGCTGTACTGTTTAAGCTCGATGAAAGGAACATTGTTGACACTTTTCAGCAAGTTGCAATCATGAAATACAGAAATAAAGAGTTTTTCAAAAACAAGGTCTAATTCATGTTTGAGTCACTCTGTAAGAACCATTTTGCTGTACTGTTTAAGCTCGATGAAAGGAACATTGTTGACACTTTTCAGCAAGTTGCAATCATGAAATACAGAAATAAAGAGTTTTTCAAAAACAAGGTCTAATTCATGTTTGAGTCACTCTGTAAGAACCATTTTGCTGTACTGTTTAAGCTCGATGAAAGGAACATTGTTGACACTTTTCAGCAAGTTGCAATCATGTAATACAGAAATAAACAGTTTCTCAAAAACAAGGTCACTCTGTAAATACCATGTTTGTTGAACTGCTTAATCAGGATGATAAGAACACTGTTGACACTTTTCAGCAAGTTGCAATGATGTAATAAAGAAATAAACAGTTTCTCAAAAACAAGGTCACTCTGTAAGTACCATTTTGCTGTACTGTTTAAACTCGACGAAAGGAACACTGTTAACACTTTTCAGCAAGTTGCAATCATGAAATACAGAAATAAAGAGTTTTTCAAAAACAAGGTCTAATTCATGTTTGAGTCACTCTGTAAGAACCATTTTTGCTGTACTGTTTAAACTCGATGAAAGGAACACTGTTAACACTTTTCAGCAAGTTGCAATCATGAAATAAAGAAATAAATAGTTTTTCACAAACAAGGTCTAAATCATGTTTGATGCACTCTGTAAGAACCATTTTTGCTGTATACCTTAATCAGGATGATAGGAACACTGTTGACACTTTTCAGCAAGTTGCAATCATGTAATAAAGAAATAAACAGTTTCTCAAAAACAAGGTCACTCTGTAAGTACCATTTTGCTGTACTGTTTAAACTCGATGAAAGGAACACTGTTAACACTTTTCAGCAAGTTGCAATCATGAAATACAGAAATAAAGAGTTTTTCAAAAACAAGGTCTAATTCATGTTTGAGTCACTCTGTAAGAACCATTTTGCTGTACTGTTTAAGCTCGATGAAAGGAACATTGTTGACACTTTTCAGCAAGTTGCAATCATGAAATACAGAAATAAAGAGTTTTTCAAAAACAAGGTCTAATTCATGTTTGAGTCACTCTGTAAGAACCATTTTGCTGTACTGTTTAAGCTCGATGAAAGGAACATTGTTGACACTTTTCAGCAAGTTGCAATCATGTAATACAGAAATAAACAGTTTCTCAAAAACAAGGTCACTCTGTAAGTACCATGTTTGTTGAACTGCTTAATCAGGATGATAAGAACACTGTTGACACTTTTCAGCAAGTTGCAATGATGTAATAAAGAAATAAACAGATTCTCAAAAACAAGGTCACTCTGTAAGTACCATTTTGCTGTACTGTTTAAACTCGATGAAAGGAACACTGTTAACACTTTTCAGCAAGTTGCAATCATGAAATACAGAAATAAAGAGTTTTTCAAAAACAAGGTCTAATTCATGTTTGAGTCACTCTGTAAGAACCATTTTGCTGTACTGTTTAAGCTCGATGAAAGGAACATTGTTGACACTTTTCAGCAAGTTGCAATCATGAAATACAGAAATATAGAGTTTTTCAAAAACAAGGTCTAATTCATGTTTGAGTCACTCTGTAAGAACCATTTTGCTGTACTGTTTAAGCTCGATGAAAGGAACATTGTTGACACTTTTCAGCAAGTTGCAATCATGTAATACAGAAATAAACAGTTTCTCAAAAACAAGGTCACTCTGTAAGTACCATGTTTGTTGAACTGCTTAATCAGGATGATAAGAACACTGTTGACACTTTTCAGCAAGTTGCAATGATGTAATAAAGAAATAAACAGTTTCTCAAAAACAAGGTCACTCTGTAAGTACCATTTTGCTGTACTGTTTAAACTCGATGAAAGGAACACTGTTAACACTTTTCAGCAAGTTGCAATCATGAAATACAGAAATAAAGAGTTTTTCAAAAACAAGGTCTAATTCATGTTTGAGTCACTCTGTAAGAACCATTTTGCTGTACTGTTTAAGCTCGATGAAAGGAACATTGTTGACACTTTTCAGCAAGTTGCAATCATGTAATACAGAAATAAACAGTTTCTCAAAAACAAGGTCACTCTGTAAGTACCATGTTTGTTGAACTGCTTAATCAGGATGATAAGAACACTGTTGACACTTTTCAGCAAGTTGCAATCATGTAATACAGAAATAAACAGTTTCTCAAAAACAAGGTCACTCTGTAAGTACCATGTTTGTTGAACTGCTTAATCAGGATGATAAGAAAACTGTTGACACTTTTCAGCAAGTTGCAATGATGTAATAAAGAAATAAACAGTTTCTCAAAAACAAGGTCACTCTGTAAGTACCATTTTGCTGTACTGTTTAAACTCGATGAATGGAACACTGTTAACACTTTTTAGCAAGTTGCAATTATGAAATACAGAAATAAAGAGTTTTTCAAAAACAAGGTCTAATTCATGTTTGAGTCACTCTGTAAGAACCATTTTGCTGTACTGTTTAAGCTCGATGAAAGGAACACTGTTGACACTTTTCAGCAAGTTGCAATCATGAAATACAGAAATAAATAGTTTTTCAAAAACAAGGTCTAAATCATGTTTGATGCACTCTGTAAGAACCATTTTTGCTGTATACCTTAATCAGGATGATAGGAACACTGTTGACACTTTTCAGCAAGTTGCAATCATGTAATACAGAAATAAACAGTTTCTCAAAAACAAGGTCACTCTGTAAGTACCATGTTTGTTGAACTGCTTAATCAGGATGATAAGAACACTGTTGACACTTTTCAGCAAGTTGCAATGATGTAATAAAGAAATAAACAGTTTCTCAAAAACAAGGTCACTCTGTAAGTACAATTTTGCTGTACTGTTTAAACTCGATGAAAGGAACACTGTTAACACTTTTCAGCAAGTTGCAATCATGAAATACAGAAATAAAGAGTTTTTCAAAAACAAGGTCTAATTCATGTTTGAGTCACTCTGTAAGAACCATTTTGCTGTACTGTTTAAGCTCGATGAAAGGAACATTGTTGACACTTTTCAGCAAGTTGCAATCATGTAATACAGAAATAAACAGTTTCTCAAAAACAAGGTCACTCTGTAAGTACCATGTTTGTTGAACTGCTTAATCAGGATGATAAGAACACTGTTGACACTTTTCAGCAAGTTGCAATGATGTAATAAAGAAATAAACAGTTTCTCAAAAACAAGGTCACTCTGTAAGTACCATTTTGCTGTACTGTTTAAACTCGATGAAAGGAACACTGTTAACACTTTTCAGCAAGTTGCAATCATGAAATACAGAAATAAAGAGTTTTTCAAAAACAAGGTCTAAATTCATGTTTGAGTCCTGTAAGAACCATTTTGCTGTACTGTTTAAGCTCGATGAAAGGAACATTGTTGACACTTTTCAGCAAGTTGCAATCATGAAATACAGAAATAAACAGTTTTTCAAAAACAAGGTCTAATTCATGTTTGAGTCACTCTGTAAGAACCATTTTGCTGTACTGTTTAAGCTCGATGAAAGGAACATTGTTGACACTTTTCAGCAAGTTGCAATCATGAAATACAGAAATAAACAGTTTTTCAAAAACAAGGTCTAAGTCATGTTTGAGTCAATCTGTAAGTACCATTTTTGCTGTACTGTTTAAACTCGATGAAAGGAACACTGTTAACACTTTTCAGCAAGTTGCAATCATGAAATAAAGAAATAAATATTTTTTCACAAACAAGGTCTAAATCATGTTTGATGCACTCTGTAAGAACCATTTTTGCTGTATACCTTAATCAGGATGATAGGAACACTGTTGACACTTTTCAGCAAGTTGCAATCATGTAATAAAGAAATAAACAGTTTCTCAAAAACAAGGTCACTCTGTAAGTACCATTTTGCTGTACTGTTTAAACTCGATGAAAGGAACACTGTTAACACTTTTCAGCAAGTTGCAATCATGAAATACAGAAATAAAGAGTTTTTCAAAAACAAGGTCTAATTCATGTTTGAGTCACTCTGTAAGAACCATTTTGCTGTACTGTTTAAGCTCGATGAAAGGAACATTGTTGACACTTTTCAGCAAGTTGCAATCATGAAATACAGAAATAAAGAGTTTTTCAAAAACAAGGTCTAATTCATGTTTGAGTCACTCTGTAAGAACCATTTTGCTGTACTGTTTAAGATCGATGAAAGGAACATTGTTGACACTTTTCAGCAAGTTGCAATCATGTAATACAGAAATAAACAGTTTCTCAAAAACAAGGTCTAATTCATGTTTGAGTCACTGTTAAGTACCATTTTGCTGTACTGTTTAAACTCGATGAAAGGAACACTGTTAACACTTTTCAGCAAGTTGCAATCATGAAATACAGAAATAAATAGTTTTTCAAAAACAAGGTCTAAATCATGTTTGATGCACTCTGTAAGAACCATTTTTGCTGTATACCTTAATCAGGATGATAGGAACACTGTTGACACTTTTCAGCAAGTTGCAATCATGTAATACAGAAATAAACAGTTTCTCAAAAACAAGGTCACTCTGTAAGTACCATGTTTGTTGAACTGCTTAATCAGGATGATAAGAACACTGTTGACACTTTTCAGCAAGTTGCAATGATGTAATAAAGAAATAAACAGTTTCTCAAAAACAAGGTCACTCTGTAAGTACCATTTTGCTGTACTGTTTAAACTCGATGAAAGGAACACTGTTAACACTTTTCAGCAAGTTGCAATCATGAAATACAGAAATAAAGAGTTTTTCAAAAACAAGGTCTAATTCATGTTTGAGTCACTCTGTAAGAACCATTTTGCTGTACTGTTTAAGCTCGATGAAAGGAACATTGTTGACACTTTTCAGCAAGTTGCAATCATGAAATACAGAAATAAAGAGTTTTTCAAAAACAAGGTCTAATTCATGTTTGAGTCACTCTGTAAGAACCATTTTGCTGTACTGTTTAAGCTCGATGAAAGGAACATTGTTGACACTTTTCAGCAAGTTGCAATCATGAAATACAGAAATAAAGAGTTTTTCAAAAACAAGGTCTAATTCATGTTTGAGTCACTCTGTAAGAACCATTTTGCTGTACTGTTTAAGCTCGATGAAAGGAACATTGTTGACACTTTTCAGCAAGTTGCAATCATGTAATACAGAAATAAACAGTTTCTCAAAAACAAGGTCACTCTGTAAGTACCATGTTTGTTGAACTGCTTAATCAGGATGATAAGAACACTGTTGACACTTTTCAGCAAGTTGCAATGATGTAATAAAGAAATAAACAGTTTCTCAAAAACAAGGTCACTCTGTAAGTACCATTTTGCTGTACTGTTTAAACTCGATGAAAGGAACACTGTTAACACTTTTCAGCAAGTTGCAATCATGAAATACAGAAATAAAGAGTTTTTCAAAAACAAGGTCTAATTCATGTTTGAGTCACTCTGTAAGAACCATTTTTGCTGTACTGTTTAAACTCGATGAAAGGAACACTGTTAACACTTTTCAGCAAGTTGCAATCATGAAATAAAGAAATAAATAGTTTTTCACAAACAAGGTCTAAATCATGTTTGATGCACTCTGTAAGAACCATTTTTGCTGTATACCTTAATCAGGATGATAGGAACACTGTTGACACTTTTCAGCAAGTTGCAATCATGTAATAAAGAAATAAACAGTTTCTCAAAAACAAGGTCACTCTGTAAGTACCATTTTGCTGTACTGTTTAAACTCGATGAAAGGAACACTGTTAACACTTTTCAGCAAGTTGCAATCATGAAATACAGAAATAAAGAGTTTTTCAAAAACAAGGTCTAATTCATGTTTGAGTCACTCTGTAAGAACCATTTTGCTGTACTGTTTAAGCTCGATGAAAGGAACATTGTTGACACTTTTCAGCAAGTTGCAATCATGAAATACAGAAATAAAGAGTTTTTCAAAAACAAGGTCTAATTCATGTTTGAGTCACTCTGTAAGAACCATTTTGCTGTACTGTTTAAGCTCGATGAAAGGAACATTGTTGACACTTTTCAGCAAGTTGCAATCATGTAATACAGAAATAAACAGTTTCTCAAAAACAAGGTCACTCTGTAAGTACCATGTTTGTTGAACTGCTTAATCAGGATGATAAGAACACTGTTGACACTTTTCAGCAAGTTGCAATGATGTAATAAAGAAATAAACAGATTCTCAAAAACAAGGTCACTCTGTAAGTACCATTTTGCTGTACTGTTTAAACTCGATGAAAGGAACACTGTTAACACTTTTCAGCAAGTTGCAATCATGAAATACAGAAATAAAGAGTTTTTCAAAAACAAGGTCTAATTCATGTTTGAGTCACTCTGTAAGAACCATTTTGCTGTACTGTTTAAGCTCGATGAAAGGAACATTGTTGACACTTTTCAGCAAGTTGCAATCATGAAATACAGAAATAAATAGTTTTTCAAAAACAAGGTCTAAATCATGTTTGATGCACTCTGTAAGAACCATTTTTGCTGTATACCTTAATCAGGATGATAGGAACACTGTTGACACTTTTCAGCAAGTTGCAATCATGTAATACAGAAATAAACAGTTTCTCAAAAACAAGGTCACTCTGTAAGTACCATGTTTGTTGAACTGCTTAATCAGGATGATAAGAACACTGTTGACACTTTTCAGCAAGTTGCAATGATGTAATAAAGAAATAAACAGTTTCTCAAAAACAAGGTCACTCTGTAAGTACAATTTTGCTGTACTGTTTAAACTCGATGAAAGGAACACTGTTAACACTTTTCAGCAAGTTGCAATCATGAAATACAGAAATAAACAGTTTTTCAAAAACAAGGTCTAAGTCATGTTTGAGTCAATCTGTAAGTACCATTTTTGCTGTACTGTTTAAACTCGATGAAAGGAACACTGTTAACACTTTTCAGCAAGTTGCAATCATGAAATAAAGAAATAAATATTTTTTCACAAACAAGGTCTAAATCATGTTTGATGCACTCTGTAAGAACCATTTTTGCTGTATACCTTAATCAGGATGATAGGAACACTGTTGACACTTTTCAGCAAGTTGCAATCATGTAATAAAGAAATAAACAGTTTCTCAAAAACAAGGTCACTCTGTAAGTACCATTTTGCTGTACTGTTTAAACTCGATGAAAGGAACACTGTTAACACTTTTCAGCAAGTTGCAATCATGAAATACAGAAATAAAGAGTTTTTCAAAAACAAGGTCTAATTCATGTTTGAGTCACTCTGTAAGAACCATTTTGCTGTACTGTTTAAGCTCGATGAAAGGAACATTGTTGACACTTTTCAGCAAGTTGCAATCATGAAATACAGAAATAAAGAGTTTTTCAAAAACAAGGTCTAATTCATGTTTGAGTCACTCTGTAAGAACCATTTTGCTGTACTGTTTAAGCTCGATGAAAGGAACATTGTTGACACTTTTCAGCAAGTTGCAATCATGAAATACAGAAATAAAGAGTTTTTCAAAAACAAGGTCTAATTCATGTTTGAGTCACTCTGTAAGAACCATTTTGCTGTACTGTTTAAGCTCGATGAAAGGAACATTGTTGACACTTTTCAGCAAGTTGCAATCATGAAATACAGAAATAAAGAGTTTTTCAAAAACAAGGTCTAATTCATGTTTGAGTCACTCTGTAAGAACCATTTTGCTGTACTGTTTAAGCTCGATGAAAGGAACATTGTTGACACTTTTCAGCAAGTTGCAATCATGTAATACAGAAATAAACAGTTTCTCAAAAACAAGGTCACTCTGTAAGTACCATGTTTGTTGAACTGCTTAATCAGGATGATAAGAACACTGTTGACACTTTTCAGCAAGTTGCAATGATGTAATAAAGAAATAAACAGTTTCTCAAAAACAAGGTCACTCTGTAAGTACCATTTTGCTGTACTGTTTAAACTCGATGAAAGGAACACTGTTAACACTTTTCAGCAAGTTGCAATCATGAAATACAGAAATAAAGAGTTTTTCAAAAACAAGGTCTAATTCATGTTTGAGTCACTCTGTAAGAACCATTTTGCTGTACTGTTTAAGCTCGATGAAAGGAACACTGTTGACACTTTTCAGCAAGTTGCAATCATGAAATACAGAAATAAATAGTTTTTCAAAAACAAGGTCTAAATCATGTTTGATGCACTCTGTAAGAACCATTTTTGCTGTATACCTTAATCAGGATGATAGGAACACTGTTGACACTTTTCAGCAAGTTGCAATCATGTAATACAGAAATAAACAGTTTCTCAAAAACAAGGTCACTCTGTAAGTACCATGTTTGTTGAACTGCTTAATCAGGATGATAAGAACACTGTTGACACTTTTCAGCAAGTTGCAATGATGTAATAAAGAAATAAACAGTTTCTCAAAAACAAGGTCACTCTGTAAGTACAATTTTGCTGTACTGTTTAAACTCGATGAAAGGAACACTGTTAACACTTTTCAGCAAGTTGCAATCATGAAATACAGAAATAAAGAGTTTTTCAAAAACAAGGTCTAATTCATGTTTGAGTCACTCTGTAAGAACCATTTTGCTGTACTGTTTAAGCTCGATGAAAGGAACATTGTTGACACTTTTCAGCAAGTTGCAATCATGTAATACAGAAATAAACAGTTTCTCAAAAACAAGGTCACTCTGTAAGTACCATGTTTGTTGAACTGCTTAATCAGGATGATAAGAACACTGTTGACACTTTTCAGCAAGTTGCAATGATGTAATAAAGAAATAAACAGTTTCTCAAAAACAAGGTCACTCTGTAAGTACCATTTTGCTGTACTGTTTAAACTCGATGAAAGGAACACTGTTAACACTTTTCAGCAAGTTGCAATCATGAAATACAGAAATAAAGAGTTTTTCAAAAACAAGGTCTAATTCATGTTTGAGTCACTCTGTAAGAACCATTTTGCTGTACTGTTTAAGCTCGATGAAAGGAACATTGTTGACACTTTTCAGCAAGTTGCAATCATGAAATACAGAAATAAACAGTTTTTCAAAAACAAGGTCTAATTCATGTTTGAGTCACTCTGTAAGAACCATTTTGCTGTACTGTTTAAGCTCGATGAAAGGAACATTGTTGACACTTTTCAGCAAGTTGCAATCATGAAATACAGAAATAAACAGTTTTTCAAAAACAAGGTCTAAGTCATGTTTGAGTCAATCTGTAAGTACCATTTTTGCTGTACTGTTTAAACTCGATGAAAGGAACACTGTTAACACTTTTCAGCAAGTTGCAATCATGAAATAAAGAAATAAATATTTTTTCACAAACAAGGTCTAAATCATGTTTGATGCACTCTGTAAGAACCATTTTTGCTGTATACCTTAATCAGGATGATAGGAACACTGTTGACACTTTTCAGCAAGTTGCAATCATGTAATAAAGAAATAAACAGTTTCTCAAAAACAAGGTCACTCTGTAAGTACCATTTTGCTGTACTGTTTAAACTCGATGAAAGGAACACTGTTAACACTTTTCAGCAAGTTGCAATCATGAAATACAGAAATAAAGAGTTTTTCAAAAACAAGGTCTAATTCATGTTTGAGTCACTCTGTAAGAACCATTTTGCTGTACTGTTTAAGCTCGATGAAAGGAACATTGTTGACACTTTTCAGCAAGTTGCAATCATGAAATACAGAAATAAAGAGTTTTTCAAAAACAAGGTCTAATTCATGTTTGAGTCACTCTGTAAGAACCATTTTGCTGTACTGTTTAAGATCGATGAAAGGAACATTGTTGACACTTTTCAGCAAGTTGCAATCATGTAATACAGAAATAAACAGTTTCTCAAAAACAAGGTCTAATTCATGTTTGAGTCACTGTTAAGTACCATTTTGCTGTACTGTTTAAACTCGATGAAAGGAACACTGTTAACACTTTTCAGCAAGTTGCAATCATGAAATACAGAAATAAATAGTTTTTCAAAAACAAGGTCTAAATCATGTTTGATGCACTCTGTAAGAACCATTTTTGCTGTATACCTTAATCAGGATGATAGGAACACTGTTGACACTTTTCAGCAAGTTGCAATCATGTAATACAGAAATAAACAGTTTCTCAAAAACAAGGTCACTCTGTAAGTACCATGTTTGTTGAACTGCTTAATCAGGATGATAAGAACACTGTTGACACTTTTCAGCAAGTTGCAATGATGTAATAAAGAAATAAACAGTTTCTCAAAAACAAGGTCACTCTGTAAGTACCATTTTGCTGTACTGTTTAAACTCGATGAAAGGAACACTGTTAACACTTTTCAGCAAGTTGCAATCATGAAATACAGAAATAAAGAGTTTTTCAAAAACAAGGTCTAATTCATGTTTGAGTCACTCTGTAAGAACCATTTTGCTGTACTGTTTAAGCTCGATGAAAGGAACATTGTTGACACTTTTCAGCAAGTTGCAATCATGAAATACAGAAATAAAGAGTTTTTCAAAAACAAGGTCTAATTCATGTTTGAGTCACTCTGTAAGAACCATTTTGCTGTACTGTTTAAGCTCGATGAAAGGAACATTGTTGACACTTTTCAGCAAGTTGCAATCATGAAATACAGAAATAAAGAGTTTTTCAAAAACAAGGTCTAATTCATGTTTGAGTCACTCTGTAAGAACCATTTTGCTGTACTGTTTAAGCTCGATGAAAGGAACATTGTTGACACTTTTCAGCAAGTTGCAATCATGAAATACAGAAATAAATAGTTTTTCAAAAACAAGGTCTAAATCATGTTTGATGCACTCTGTAAGAACCATTTTTGCTGTATACCTTAATCAGGATGATAGGAACACTGTTGACACTTTTCAGCAAGTTGCAATCATGTAATACAGAAATAAACAGTTTCTCAAAAACAAGGTCACTCTGTAAGTACCATGTTTGTTGAACTGCTTAATCAGGATGATAAGAACACTGTTGACACTTTTCAGCAAGTTGCAATGATGTAATAAAGAAATAAACAGTTTCTCAAAAACAAGGTCACTCTGTAAGTACAATTTTGCTGTACTGTTTAAACTCGATGAAAGGAACACTGTTAACACTTTTCAGCAAGTTGCAATCATGAAATACAGAAATAAACAGTTTTTCAAAAACAAGGTCTAAGTCATGTTTGAGTCAATCTGTAAGTACCATTTTTGCTGTACTGTTTAAACTCGATGAAAGGAACACTGTTAACACTTTTCAGCAAGTTGCAATCATGAAATAAAGAAATAAATATTTTTTCACAAACAAGGTCTAAATCATGTTTGATGCACTCTGTAAGAACCATTTTTGCTGTATACCTTAATCAGGATGATAGGAACACTGTTGACACTTTTCAGCAAGTTGCAATCATGTAATAAAGAAATAAACAGTTTCTCAAAAACAAGGTCACTCTGTAAGTACCATTTTGCTGTACTGTTTAAACTCGATGAAAGGAACACTGTTAACACTTTTCAGCAAGTTGCAATCATGAAATACAGAAATAAAGAGTTTTTCAAAAACAAGGTCTAATTCATGTTTGAGTCACTCTGTAAGAACCATTTTGCTGTACTGTTTAAGCTCGATGAAAGGAACATTGTTGACACTTTTCAGCAAGTTGCAATCATGAAATACAGAAATAAAGAGTTTTTCAAAAACAAGGTCTAATTCATGTTTGAGTCACTCTGTAAGAACCATTTTGCTGTACTGTTTAAGCTCGATGAAAGGAACATTGTTGACACTTTTCAGCAAGTTGCAATCATGAAATACAGAAATAAAGAGTTTTTCAAAAACAAGGTCTAATTCATGTTTGAGTCACTCTGTAAGAACCATTTTGCTGTACTGTTTAAGCTCGATGAAAGGAACATTGTTGACACTTTTCAGCAAGTTGCAATCATGAAATACAGAAATAAAGAGTTTTTCAAAAACAAGGTCTAATTCATGTTTGAGTCACTCTGTAAGAACCATTTTGCTGTACTGTTTAAGCTCGATGAAAGGAACATTGTTGACACTTTTCAGCAAGTTGCAATCATGTAATACAGAAATAAACAGTTTCTCAAAAACAAGGTCACTCTGTAAGTACCATGTTTGTTGAACTGCTTAATCAGGATGATAAGAACACTGTTGACACTTTTCAGCAAGTTGCAATGATGTAATAAAGAAATAAACAGTTTCTCAAAAACAAGGTCACTCTGTAAGTACCATTTTGCTGTACTGTTTAAACTCGATGAAAGGAACACTGTTAACACTTTTCAGCAAGTTGCAATCATGAAATACAGAAATAAAGAGTTTTTCAAAAACAAGGTCTAATTCATGTTTGAGTCACTCTGTAAGAACCATTTTGCTGTACTGTTTAAGCTCGATGAAAGGAACACTGTTGACACTTTTCAGCAAGTTGCAATCATGAAATACAGAAATAAATAGTTTTTCAAAAACAAGGTCTAAATCATGTTTGATGCACTCTGTAAGAACCATTTTTGCTGTATACCTTAATCAGGATGATAGGAACACTGTTGACACTTTTCAGCAAGTTGCAATCATGTAATACAGAAATAAACAGTTTCTCAAAAACAAGGTCACTCTGTAAGTACCATGTTTGTTGAACTGCTTAATCAGGATGATAAGAACACTGTTGACACTTTTCAGCAAGTTGCAATGATGTAATAAAGAAATAAACAGTTTCTCAAAAACAAGGTCACTCTGTAAGTACAATTTTGCTGTACTGTTTAAACTCGATGAAAGGAACACTGTTAACACTTTTCAGCAAGTTGCAATCATGAAATACAGAAATAAAGAGTTTTTCAAAAACAAGGTCTAATTCATGTTTGAGTCACTCTGTAAGAACCATTTTGCTGTACTGTTTAAGCTCGATGAAAGGAACATTGTTGACACTTTTCAGCAAGTTGCAATCATGTAATACAGAAATAAACAGTTTCTCAAAAACAAGGTCACTCTGTAAGTACCATGTTTGTTGAACTGCTTAATCAGGATGATAAGAACACTGTTGACACTTTTCAGCAAGTTGCAATGATGTAATAAAGAAATAAACAGTTTCTCAAAAACAAGGTCACTCTGTAAGTACCATTTTGCTGTACTGTTTAAACTCGATGAAAGGAACACTGTTAACACTTTTCAGCAAGTTGCAATCATGAAATACAGAAATAAAGAGTTTTTCAAAAACAAGGTCTAATTCATGTTTGAGTCACTCTGTAAGAACCATTTTGCTGTACTGTTTAAGCTCGATGAAAGGAACATTGTTGACACTTTTCAGCAAGTTGCAATCATGAAATACAGAAATAAACAGTTTTTCAAAAACAAGGTCTAATTCATGTTTGAGTCACTCTGTAAGAACCATTTTGCTGTACTGTTTAAGCTCGATGAAAGGAACATTGTTGACACTTTTCAGCAAGTTGCAATCATGAAATACAGAAATAAACAGTTTTTCAAAAACAAGGTCTAAGTCATGTTTGAGTCAATCTGTAAGTACCATTTTTGCTGTACTGTTTAAACTCGATGAAAGGAACACTGTTAACACTTTTCAGCAAGTTGCAATCATGAAATAAAGAAATAAATATTTTTTCACAAACAAGGTCTAAATCATGTTTGATGCACTCTGTAAGAACCATTTTTGCTGTATACCTTAATCAGGATGATAGGAACACTGTTGACACTTTTCAGCAAGTTGCAATCATGTAATAAAGAAATAAACAGTTTCTCAAAAACAAGGTCACTCTGTAAGTACCATTTTGCTGTACTGTTTAAACTCGATGAAAGGAACACTGTTAACACTTTTCAGCAAGTTGCAATCATGAAATACAGAAATAAAGAGTTTTTCAAAAACAAGGTCTAATTCATGTTTGAGTCACTCTGTAAGAACCATTTTGCTGTACTGTTTAAGCTCGATGAAAGGAACATTGTTGACACTTTTCAGCAAGTTGCAATCATGAAATACAGAAATAAAGAGTTTTTCAAAAACAAGGTCTAATTCATGTTTGAGTCACTCTGTAAGAACCATTTTGCTGTACTGTTTAAGATCGATGAAAGGAACATTGTTGACACTTTTCAGCAAGTTGCAATCATGTAATACAGAAATAAACAGTTTCTCAAAAACAAGGTCTAATTCATGTTTGAGTCACTGTTAAGTACCATTTTGCTGTACTGTTTAAACTCGATGAAAGGAACACTGTTAACACTTTTCAGCAAGTTGCAATCATGAAATACAGAAATAAATAGTTTTTCAAAAACAAGGTCTAAATCATGTTTGATGCACTCTGTAAGAACCATTTTTGCTGTATACCTTAATCAGGATGATAGGAACACTGTTGACACTTTTCAGCAAGTTGCAATCATGTAATACAGAAATAAACAGTTTCTCAAAAACAAGGTCACTCTGTAAGTACCATGTTTGTTGAACTGCTTAATCAGGATGATAAGAACACTGTTGACACTTTTCAGCAAGTTGCAATGATGTAATAAAGAAATAAACAGTTTCTCAAAAACAAGGTCACTCTGTAAGTACCATTTTGCTGTACTGTTTAAACTCGATGAAAGGAACACTGTTAACACTTTTCAGCAAGTTGCAATCATGAAATACAGAAATAAAGAGTTTTTCAAAAACAAGGTCTAATTCATGTTTGAGTCACTCTGTAAGAACCATTTTGCTGTACTGTTTAAGCTCGATGAAAGGAACATTGTTGACACTTTTCAGCAAGTTGCAATCATGAAATACAGAAATAAAGAGTTTTTCAAAAACAAGGTCTAATTCATGTTTGAGTCACTCTGTAAGAACCATTTTGCTGTACTGTTTAAGCTCGATGAAAGGAACATTGTTGACACTTTTCAGCAAGTTGCAATCATGAAATACAGAAATAAAGAGTTTTTCAAAAACAAGGTCTAATTCATGTTTGAGTCACTCTGTAAGAACCATTTTGCTGTACTGTTTAAGCTCGATGAAAGGAACATTGTTGACACTTTTCAGCAAGTTGCAATCATGTAATACAGAAATAAACAGTTTCTCAAAAACAAGGTCACTCTGTAAGTACCATGTTTGTTGAACTGCTTAATCAGGATGATAAGAACACTGTTGACACTTTTCAGCAAGTTGCAATGATGTAATAAAGAAATAAACAGTTTCTCAAAAACAAGGTCACTCTGTAAGTACCATTTTGCTGTACTGTTTAAACTCGATGAAAGGAACACTGTTAACACTTTTCAGCAAGTTGCAATCATGAAATACAGAAATAAAGAGTTTTTCAAAAACAAGGTCTAATTCATGTTTGAGTCACTCTGTAAGAACCATTTTTGCTGTACTGTTTAAACTCGATGAAAGGAACACTGTTAACACTTTTCAGCAAGTTGCAATCATGAAATAAAGAAATAAATAGTTTTTCACAAACAAGGTCTAAATCATGTTTGATGCACTCTGTAAGAACCATTTTTGCTGTATACCTTAATCAGGATGATAGGAACACTGTTGACACTTTTCAGCAAGTTGCAATCATGTAATAAAGAAATAAACAGTTTCTCAAAAACAAGGTCACTCTGTAAGTACCATTTTGCTGTACTGTTTAAACTCGATGAAAGGAACACTGTTAACACTTTTCAGCAAGTTGCAATCATGAAATACAGAAATAAAGAGTTTTTCAAAAACAAGGTCTAATTCATGTTTGAGTCACTCTGTAAGAACCATTTTGCTGTACTGTTTAAGCTCGATGAAAGGAACATTGTTGACACTTTTCAGCAAGTTGCAATCATGAAATACAGAAATAAAGAGTTTTTCAAAAACAAGGTCTAATTCATGTTTGAGTCACTCTGTAAGAACCATTTTGCTGTACTGTTTAAGCTCGATGAAAGGAACATTGTTGACACTTTTCAGCAAGTTGCAATCATGTAATACAGAAATAAACAGTTTCTCAAAAACAAGGTCACTCTGTAAGTACCATGTTTGTTGAACTGCTTAATCAGGATGATAAGAACACTGTTGACACTTTTCAGCAAGTTGCAATGATGTAATAAAGAAATAAACAGATTCTCAAAAACAAGGTCACTCTGTAAGTACCATTTTGCTGTACTGTTTAAACTCGATGAAAGGAACACTGTTAACACTTTTCAGCAAGTTGCAATCATGAAATACAGAAATAAAGAGTTTTTCAAAAACAAGGTCTAATTCATGTTTGAGTCACTCTGTAAGAACCATTTTGCTGTACTGTTTAAGCTCGATGAAAGGAACATTGTTGACACTTTTCATCAAGTTGCAATCATGAAATACAGAAATAAATAGTTTTTCAAAAACAAGGTCTAAATCATGTTTGATGCACTCTGTAAGAACCATTTTTGCTGTATACCTTAATCAGGATGATAGGAACACTGTTGACACTTTTCAGCAAGTTGCAATCATGTAATACAGAAATAAACAGTTTCTCAAAAACAAGGTCACTCTGTAAGTACCATGTTTGTTGAACTGCTTAATCAGGATGATAAGAACACTGTTGACACTTTTCAGCAAGTTGCAATGATGTAATAAAGAAATAAACAGTTTCTCAAAAACAAGGTCACTCTGTAAGTACAATTTTGCTGTACTGTTTAAACTCGATGAAAGGAACACTGTTAACACTTTTCAGCAAGTTGCAATCATGAAATACAGAAATAAACAGTTTTTCAAAAACAAGGTCTAAGTCATGTTTGAATCAATCTGTAAGTACCATTTTTGCTGTACTGTTTAAACTCGATGAAAGGAACACTGTTAACACTTTTCAGCAAGTTGCAATCATGAAATAAAGAAATAAATATTTTTTCACAAACAAGGTCTAAATCATGTTTGATGCACTCTGTAAGAACCATTTTTGCTGTATACCTTAATCAGGATGATAGGAACACTGTTGACACTTTTCAGCAAGTTGCAATCATGTAATAAAGAAATAAACAGTTTCTCAAAAACAAGGTCACTCTGTAAGTACCATTTTGCTGTACTGTTTAAACTCGATGAAAGGAACACTGTTAACACTTTTCAGCAAGTTGCAATCATGAAATACAGAAATAAAGAGTTTTTCAAAAACAAGGTCTAATTCATGTTTGAGTCACTCTGTAAGAACCATTTTGCTGTACTGTTTAAGCTCGATGAAAGGAACATTGTTGACACTTTTCAGCAAGTTGCAATCATGAAATACAGAAATAAAGAGTTTTTCAAAAACAAGGTCTAATTCATGTTTGAGTCACTCTGTAAGAACCATTTTGCTGTACTGTTTAAGCTCGATGAAAGGAACATTGTTGACACTTTTCAGCAAGTTGCAATCATGAAATACAGAAATAAAGAGTTTTTCAAAAACAAGGTCTAATTCATGTTTGAGTCACTCTGTAAGAACCATTTTGCTGTACTGTTTAAGCTCGATGAAAGGAACATTGTTGACACTTTTCAGCAAGTTGCAATCATGAAATACAGAAATAAAGAGTTTTTCAAAAACAAGGTCTAATTCATGTTTGAGTCACTCTGTAAGAACCATTTTGCTGTACTGTTTAAGCTCGATGAAAGGAACATTGTTGACACTTTTCAGCAAGTTGCAATCATGTAATACAGAAATAAACAGTTTCTCAAAAACAAGGTCACTCTGTAAGTACCATGTTTGTTGAACTGCTTAATCAGGATGATAAGAACACTGTTGACACTTTTCAGCAAGTTGCAATGATGTAATAAAGAAATAAACAGTTTCTCAAAAACAAGGTCACTCTGTAAGTACCATTTTGCTGTACTGTTTAAACTCGATGAAACGAACACTGTTAACACTTTTCAGCAAGTTGCAATCATGAAATACAGAAATAAAGAGTTTTTCAAAAACAAGGTCTAATTCATGTTTGAGTCACTCTGTAAGAACCATTTTGCTGTACTGTTTAAGCTCGATGAAAGGAACACTGTTGACACTTTTCAGCAAGTTGCAATCATGAAATACAGAAATAAATAGTTTTTCAAAAACAAGGTCTAAATCATGTTTGATGCACTCTGTAAGAACCATTTTTGCTGTATACCTTAATCAGGAT
The DNA here is from genome assembly GCF_965601325.2 of Salmo salar. NCBI lineage: Eukaryota > Metazoa > Chordata > Actinopteri > Salmoniformes > Salmonidae > Salmo > Salmo salar. The sequence continues at coordinate 42,270,256 of NC_138293.1, forward strand.
GATAGGAACACTGTTGACACTTTTCAGCAAGTTGCAATCATGTAATACAGAAATAAACAGTTTCTCAAAAACAAGGTCACTCTGTAAGTACCATGTTTGTTGAACTGCTTAATCAGGATGATAAGAACACTGTTGACACTTTTCAGCAAGTTGCAATGATGTAATAAAGAAATAAACAGTTTCTCAAAAACAAGGTCACTCTGTAAGTACAATTTTGCTGTACTGTTTAAACTCGATGAAAGGAACACTGTTAACACTTTTCAGCAAGTTGCAATCATGAAATACAGAAATAAAGAGTTTTTCAAAAACAAGGTCTAATTCATGTTTGAGTCACTCTGTAAGAACCATTTTGCTGTACTGTTTAAGCTCGATGAAAGGAACATTGTTGACACTTTTCAGCAAGTTGCAATCATGTAATACAGAAATAAACAGTTTCTCAAAAACAAGGTCACTCTGTAAGTACCATGTTTGTTGAACTGCTTAATCAGGATGATAAGAACACTGTTGACACTTTTCAGCAAGTTGCAATGATGTAATAAAGAAATAAACAGTTTCTCAAAAACAAGGTCACTCTGTAAGTACCATTTTGCTGTACTGTTTAAACTCGATGAAAGGAACACTGTTAACACTTTTCAGCAAGTTGCAATCATGAAATACAGAAATAAAGAGTTTTTCAAAAACAAGGTCTAATTCATGTTTGAGTCACTCTGTAAGAACCATTTTGCTGTACTGTTTAAGCTCGATGAAAGGAACATTGTTGACACTTTTCAGCAAGTTGCAATCATGAAATACAGAAATAAACAGTTTTTCAAAAACAAGGTCTAATTCATGTTTGAGTCACTCTGTAAGAACCATTTTGCTGTACTGTTTAAGCTCGATGAAAGGAACATTGTTGACACTTTTCAGCAAGTTGCAATCATGAAATACAGAAATAAACAGTTTTTCAAAAACAAGGTCTAAGTCATGTTTGAGTCAATCTGTAAGTACCATTTTTGCTGTACTGTTTAAACTCGATGAAAGGAACACTGTTAACACTTTTCAGCAAGTTGCAATCATGAAATAAAGAAATAAATATTTTTTCACAAACAAGGTCTAAATCATGTTTGATGCACTCTGTAAGAACCATTTTTGCTGTATACCTTAATCAGGATGATAGGAACACTGTTGACACTTTTCAGCAAGTTGCAATCATGTAATAAAGAAATAAACAGTTTCTCAAAAACAAGGTCACTCTGTAAGTACCATTTTGCTGTACTGTTTAAACTCGATGAAAGGAACACTGTTAACACTTTTCAGCAAGTTGCAATCATGAAATACAGAAATAAAGAGTTTTTCAAAAACAAGGTCTAATTCATGTTTGAGTCACTCTGTAAGAACCATTTTGCTGTACTGTTTAAGCTCGATGAAAGGAACATTGTTGACACTTTTCAGCAAGTTGCAATCATGAAATACAGAAATAAAGAGTTTTTCAAAAACAAGGTCTAATTCATGTTTGAGTCACTCTGTAAGAACCATTTTGCTGTACTGTTTAAGATCGATGAAAGGAACATTGTTGACACTTTTCAGCAAGTTGCAATCATGTAATACAGAAATAAACAGTTTCTCAAAAACAAGGTCACTCTGTAAGTACCATGTTTGTTGAACTGCTTAATCAGGATGATAAGAACACTGTTGACACTTTTCAGCAAGTTGCAATCATGAAATACAGAAATACAGAGTTTTTCAAAAACAAGGTCTAATTCATGTTTGAGTCACTGTTAAGTACCATTTTGCTGTACTGTTTAAACTCGATGAAAGGAACACTGTTAACACTTTTCAGCAAGTTGCAATCATGAAATACAGAAATAAATAGTTTTTCAAAAACAAGGTCTAAATCATGTTTGATGCACTCTGTAAGAACCATTTTTGCTGTATACCTTAATCAGGATGATAGGAACACTGTTGACACTTTTCAGCAAGTTGCAATCATGTAATACAGAAATAAACAGTTTCTCAAAAACAAGGTCACTCTGTAAGTACCATGTTTGTTGAACTGCTTAATCAGGATGATAAGAACACTGTTGACACTTTTCAGCAAGTTGCAATGATGTAATAAAGAAATAAACAGTTTCTCAAAAACAAGGTCACTCTGTAAGTACCATTTTGCTGTACTGTTTAAACTCGATGAAAGGAACACTGTTAACACTTTTCAGCAAGTTGCAATCATGAAATACAGAAATAAAGAGTTTTTCAAAAACAAGGTCTAATTCATGTTTGAGTCACTCTGTAAGAACCATTTTGCTGTACTGTTTAAGCTCGATGAAAGGAACATTGTTGACACTTTTCAGCAAGTTGCAATCATGAAATACAGAAATAAAGAGTTTTTCAAAAACAAGGTCTAATTCATGTTTGAGTCACTCTGTAAGAACCATTTTGCTGTACTGTTTAAGCTCGATGAAAGGAACATTGTTGACACTTTTCAGCAAGTTGCAATCATGTAATACAGAAATAAACAGTTTCTCAAAAACAAGGTCACTCTGTAAGTACCATGTTTGTTGAACTGCTTAATCAGGATGATAAGAACACTGTTGACACTTTTCAGCAAGTTGCAATGATGTAATAAAGAAATAAACAGTTTCTCAAAAACAAGGTCACTCTGTAAGTACCATTTTGCTGTACTGTTTAAACTCGATGAAAGGAACACTGTTAACACTTTTCAGCAAGTTGCAATCATGAAATACAGAAATAAAGAGTTTTTCAAAAACAAGGTCTAATTCATGTTTGAGTCACTCTGTAAGAACCATTTTTGCTGTACTGTTTAAACTCGATGAAAGGAACACTGTTAACACTTTTCAGCAAGTTGCAATCATGAAATAAAGAAATAAATAGTTTTTCACAAACAAGGTCTAAATCATGTTTGATGCACTCTGTAAGAACCATTTTTGCTGTATACCTTAATCAGGATGATAGGAACACTGTTGACACTTTTCAGCAAGTTGCAATCATGTAATAAAGAAATAAACAGTTTCTCAAAAACAAGGTCACTCTGTAAGTACCATTTTGCTGTACTGTTTAAACTCGATGAAAGGAACACTGTTAACACTTTTCAGCAAGTTGCAATCATGAAATACAGAAATAAAGAGTTTTTCAAAAACAAGGTCTAATTCATGTTTGAGTCACTCTGTAAGAACCATTTTGCTGTACTGTTTAAGCTCGATGAAAGGAACATTGTTGACACTTTTCAGCAAGTTGCAATCATGAAATACAGAAATAAAGAGTTTTTCAAAAACAAGGTCTAATTCATGTTTGAGTCACTCTGTAAGAACCATTTTGCTGTACTGTTTAAGCTCGATGAAAGGAACATTGTTGACACTTTTCAGCAAGTTGCAATCATGTAATACAGAAATAAACAGTTTCTCAAAAACAAGGTCACTCTGTAAGTACCATGTTTGTTGAACTGCTTAATCAGGATGATAAGAACACTGTTGACACTTTTCAGCAAGTTGCAATGATGTAATAAAGAAATAAACAGATTCTCAAAAACAAGGTCACTCTGTAAGTACCATTTTGCTGTACTGTTTAAACTCGATGAAAGGAACACTGTTAACACTTTTCAGCAAGTTGCAATCATGAAATACAGAAATAAAGAGTTTTTCAAAAACAAGGTCTAATTCATGTTTGAGTCACTCTGTAAGAACCATTTTGCTGTACTGTTTAAGCTCGATGAAAGGAACATTGTTGACACTTTTCAGCAAGTTGCAATCATGAAATACAGAAATATAGAGTTTTTCAAAAACAAGGTCTAATTCATGTTTGAGTCACTCTGTAAGAACCATTTTGCTGTACTGTTTAAGCTCGATGAAAGGAACATTGTTGACACTTTTCAGCAAGTTGCAATCATGTAATACAGAAATAAACAGTTTCTCAAAAACAAGGTCACTCTGTAAGTACCATGTTTGTTGAACTGCTTAATCAGGATGATAAGAACACTGTTGACACTTTTCAGCAAGTTGCAATGATGTAATAAAGAAATAAACAGTTTCTCAAAAACAAGGTCACTCTGTAAGTACCATTTTGCTGTACTGTTTAAACTCGATGAAAGGAACACTGTTAACACTTTTCAGCAAGTTGCAATCATGAAATACAGAAATAAAGAGTTTTTCAAAAACAAGGTCTAATTCATGTTTGAGTCACTCTGTAAGAACCATTTTGCTGTACTGTTTAAGCTCGATGAAAGGAACATTGTTGACACTTTTCAGCAAGTTGCAATCATGAAATACAGAAATAAAGAGTTTTTCAAAAACAAGGTCTAATTCATGTTTGAGTCACTCTGTAAGAACCATTTTGCTGTACTGTTTAAGCTCGATGAAAGGAACATTGTTGACACTTTTCAGCAAGTTGCAATCATGTAATACAGAAATAAACAGTTTCTCAAAAACAAGGTCACTCTGTAAGTACCATGTTTGTTGAACTGCTTAATCAGGATGATAAGAACACTGTTGACACTTTTCAGCAAGTTGCAATGATGTAATAAAGAAATAAACAGTTTCTCAAAAACAAGGTCACTCTGTAAGTACCATTTTGCTGTACTGTTTAAACTCGATGAAAGGAACACTGTTAACACTTTTCAGCAAGTTGCAATCATGAAATACAGAAATAAAGAGTTTTTCAAAAACAAGGTCTAATTCATGTTTGAGTCACTCTGTAAGAACCATTTTTGCTGTACTGTTTAAACTCGATGAAAGGAACACTGTTAACACTTTTCAGCAAGTTGCAATCATGAAATAAAGAAATAAATAGTTTTTCACAAACAAGGTCTAAATCATGTTTGATGCACTCTGTAAGAACCATTTTTGCTGTATACCTTAATCAGGATGATAGGAACACTGTTGACACTTTTCAGCAAGTTGCAATCATGTAATAAAGAAATAAACAGTTTCTCAAAAACAAGGTCACTCTGTAAGTACCATTTTGCTGTACTGTTTAAACTCGATGAAAGGAACACTGTTAACACTTTTCAGCAAGTTGCAATCATGAAATACAGAAATAAAGAGTTTTTCAAAAACAAGGTCTAATTCATGTTTGAGTCACTCTGTAAGAACCATTTTGCTGTACTGTTTAAGCTCGATGAAAGGAACATTGTTGACACTTTTCAGCAAGTTGCAATCATGAAATACAGAAATAAAGAGTTTTTCAAAAACAAGGTCTAATTCATGTTTGAGTCACTCTGTAAGAACCATTTTGCTGTACTGTTTAAGCTCGATGAAAGGAACATTGTTGACACTTTTCAGCAAGTTGCAATCATGTAATACAGAAATAAACAGTTTCTCAAAAACAAGGTCACTCTGTAAGTACCATGTTTGTTGAACTGCTTAATCAGGATGATAAGAACACTGTTGACACTTTTCAGCAAGTTGCAATGATGTAATAAAGAAATAAACAGATTCTCAAAAACAAGGTCACTCTGTAAGTACCATTTTGCTGTACTGTTTAAACTCGATGAAAGGAACACTGTTAACACTTTTCAGCAAGTTGCAATCATGAAATACAGAAATAAAGAGTTTTTCAAAAACAAGGTCTAATTCATGTTTGAGTCACTCTGTAAGAACCATTTTGCTGTACTGTTTAAGCTCGATGAAAGGAACATTGTTGACACTTTTCAGCAAGTTGCAATCATGAAATACAGAAATATAGAGTTTTTCAAAAACAAGGTCTAATTCATGTTTGAGTCACTCTGTAAGAACCATTTTGCTGTACTGTTTAAGCTCGATGAAAGGAACATTGTTGACACTTTTCAGCAAGTTGCAATCATGTAATACAGAAATAAACAGTTTCTCAAAAACAAGGTCACTCTGTAAGTACCATGTTTGTTGAACTGCTTAATCAGGATGATAAGAACACTGTTGACACTTTTCAGCAAGTTGCAATGATGTAATAAAGAAATAAACAGTTTCTCAAAAACAAGGTCACTCTGTAAGTACCATTTTGCTGTACTGTTTAAACTCGATGAAAGGAACACTGTTAACACTTTTCAGCAAGTTGCAATCATGAAATACAGAAATAAAGAGTTTTTCAAAAACAAGGTCTAATTCATGTTTGAGTCACTCTGTAAGAACCATTTTGCTGTACTGTTTAAGCTCGATGAAAGGAACATTGTTGACACTTTTCAGCAAGTTGCAATCATGTAATACAGAAATAAACAGTTTCTCAAAAACAAGGTCACTCTGTAAGTACCATGTTTGTTGAACTGCTTAATCAGGATGATAATAACACTGTTGACACTTTTCAGCAAGTTGCAATGATGTAATAAAGAAATAAACAGTTTCTCAAAAACAAGGTCACTCTGTAAGTACCATTTTGCTGTACTGTTTAAACTCGATGAAAGGAACACTGTTAACACTTTTCAGCAAGTTGCAATCATGAAATACAGAAATAAAGAGTTTTTCAAAAACAAGGTCTAATTCATGTTTGAGTCACTCTGTAAGAACCATTTTGCTGTACTGTTTAAGATCGATGAAAGGAACATTGTTGACACTTTTCAGCAAGTTGCAATCATGAAATACAGAAATAAACAGTTTTTCAAAAACAAGGTCTAATTCATGTTTGAGTCACTCTGTAAGAACCATTTTGCTGTACTGTTTAAGCTCGATGAAAGGAACATTGTTGACACTTTTCAGCAAGTTGCAATCATGAAATACAGAAATAAACAGTTTTTCAAAAACAAGGTCTAAGTCATGTTTGAGTCAATCTGTAAGTACCATTTTTGCTGTACTGTTTAAACTCGATGAAAGGAACACTGTTAACACTTTTCAGCAAGTTGCAATCATGAAATAAATAAATAAATAGTTTTTCACAAACAAGGTCTAAATCATGTTTGATGCACTCTGTAAGAACCATTTTTGCTGTATACCTTAATCAGGATGATAGGAACACTGTTGACACTTTTCAGCAAGTTGCAATCATGTAATACAGAAATAAACAGTTTCTCAAAAACAAGGTCACTCTGTAAGTACCATGTTTGTTGAACTGCTTAATCAGGATGATAAGAAAACTGTTGACACTTTTCAGCAAGTTGCAATGATGTAATAAAGAAATAAACAGTTTCTCAAAAACAAGGTCACTCTGTAAGTACCATTTTGCTGTACTGTTTAAACTCGATGAATGGAACACTGTTAACACTTTTTAGCAAGTTGCAATTATGAAATACAGAAATAAAGAGTTTTTCAAAAACAAGGTCTAATTCATGTTTGAGTCACTCTGTAAGAACCATTTTGCTGTACTGTTTAAGCTCGATGAAAGGAACACTGTTGACACTTTTCAGCAAGTTGCAATCATGAAATACAGAAATAAATAGTTTTTCAAAAACAAGGTCTAAATCATGTTTGATGCACTCTGTAAGAACCATTTTTGCTGTATACCTTAATCAGGATGATAGGAACACTGTTGACACTTTTCAGCAAGTTGCAATCATGTAATACAGAAATAAACAGTTTCTCAAAAACAAGGTCACTCTGTAAGTACCATGTTTGTTGAACTGCTTAATCAGGATGATAAGAACACTGTTGACACTTTTCAGCAAGTTGCAATGATGTAATAAAGAAATAAACAGTTTCTCAAAAACAAGGTCACTCTGTAAGTACAATTTTGCTGTACTGTTTAAACTCGATGAAAGGAACACTGTTAACACTTTTCAGCAAGTTGCAATCATGAAATACAGAAATAAAGAGTTTTTCAAAAACAAGGTCTAATTCATGTTTGAGTCACTCTGTAAGAACCATTTTGCTGTACTGTTTAAGCTCGATGAAAGGAACATTGTTGACACTTTTCAGCAAGTTGCAATCATGTAATACAGAAATAAACAGTTTCTCAAAAACAAGGTCACTCTGTAAGTACCATGTTTGTTGAACTGCTTAATCAGGATGATAAGAACACTGTTGACACTTTTCAGCAAGTTGCAATGATGTAATAAAGAAATAAACAGTTTCTCAAAAACAAGGTCACTCTGTAAGTACCATTTTGCTGTACTGTTTAAACTCGATGAAAGGAACACTGTTAACACTTTTCAGCAAGTTGCAATCATGAAATACAGAAATAAAGAGTTTTTCAAAAACAAGGTCTAATTCATGTTTGAGTCACTCTGTAAGAACCATTTTGCTGTACTGTTTAAGCTCGATGAAAGGAACATTGTTGACACTTTTCAGCAAGTTGCAATCATGAAATACAGAAATAAAAAGTTTTTCAAAAACAAGGTCTAATTCATGTTTGAGTCACTCTGTAAGAACCATTTTGCTGTACTGTTTAAGCTCGATGAAAGGAACATTGTTGACCCTTTTCAGCAAGTTGCAATCATGAAATACAGAAATAAACAGTTTTTCAAAAACAAGGTCTAAGTCATGTTTGAGTCAATCTGTAAGTACCATTTTTGCTGTACTGTTTAAACTCGATGAAAGGAACACTGTTAACACTTTTCAGCAAGTTGCAATCATGAAATAAAGAAATAAATATTTTTTCACAAACAAGGTCTAAATCATGTTTGATGCACTCTGTAAGAACCATTTTTGCTGTATACCTTAATCAGGATGATAGGAACACTGTTGACACTTTTCAGCAAGTTGCAATCATGTAATAAAGAAATAAACAGTTTCTCAAAAACAAGGTCACTCTGTAAGTACCATTTTGCTGTACTGTTTAAACTCGATGAAAGGAACACTGTTAACACTTTTCAGCAAGTTGCAATCATGAAATACAGAAATAAAGAGTTTTTCAAAAACAAGGTCTAATTCATGTTTGAAGAACTCTGTAAGAACCATTTTGCTGTACTGTTTAAGCTCGATGAAAGGAACATTGTTGACACTTTTCAGCAAGTTGCAATCATGAAATACAGAAATATAGAGTTTTTCAAAAACAAGGTCTAATTCATGTTTGAGTCACTCTGTAAGAACCATTTTGCTGTACTGTTTAAGCTCGATGAAAGGAACATTGTTGACACTTTTCAGCAAGTTGCAATCATGTAATACAGAAATAAACAGTTTCTCAAAAACAAGGTCACTCTGTAAGTACCATGTTTGTTGAACTGCTTAATCAGGATGATAAGAACACTGTTGACACTTTTCAGCAAGTTGCAATGATGTAATAAAGAAATAAACAGTTTCTCAAAAACAAGGTCACTCTGTAAGTACCATTTTGCTGTACTGTTTAAACTCGATGAAAGGAACACTGTTAACACTTTTCAGCAAGTTGCAATCATGAAATACAGAAATAAAGAGTTTTTCAAAAACAAGGTCTAATTCATGTTTGAGTCACTCTGTAAGAACCATTTTGCTGTACTGTTTAAGCTCGATGAAAGGAACATTGTTGACACTTTTCAGCAAGTTGCAATCATGTAATACAGAAATAAACAGTTTCTCAAAAACAAGGTCACTCTGTAAGTACCATGTTTGTTGAACTGCTTAATCAGGATGATAATAACACTGTTGACACTTTTCAGCAAGTTGCAATGATGTAATAAAGAAATAAACAGTTTCTCAAAAACAAGGTCACTCTGTAAGTACCATTTTGCTGTACTGTTTAAACTCGATGAAAGGAACACTGTTAACACTTTTCAGCAAGTTGCAATCATGAAATACAGAAATAAAGAGTTTTTCAAAAACAAGGTCTAATTCATGTTTGAGTCACTCTGTAAGAACCATTTTGCTGTACTGTTTAAGATCGATGAAAGGAACATTGTTGACACTTTTCAGCAAGTTGCAATCATGAAATACAGAAATAAACAGTTTTTCAAAAACAAGGTCTAATTCATGTTTGAGTCACTCTGTAAGAACCATTTTGCTGTACTGTTTAAGCTCGATGAAAGGAACATTGTTGACACTTTTCAGCAAGTTGCAATCATGAAATACAGAAATAAACAGTTTTTCAAAAACAAGGTCTAAGTCATGTTTGAGTCAATCTGTAAGTACCATTTTTGCTGTACTGTTTAAACTCGATGAAAGGAACACTGTTAACACTTTTCAGCAAGTTGCAATCATGAAATAAATAAATAAATAGTTTTTCACAAACAAGGTCTAAATCATGTTTGATGCACTCTGTAAGAACCATTTTTGCTGTATACCTTAATCAGGATGATAGGAACACTGTTGACACTTTTCAGCAAGTTGCAATCATGTAATACAGAAATAAACAGTTTCTCAAAAACAAGGTCACTCTGTAAGTACCATGTTTGTTGAACTGCTTAATCAGGATGATAAGAAAACTGTTGACACTTTTCAGCAAGTTGCAATGATGTAATAAAGAAATAAACAGTTTCTCAAAAACAAGGTCACTCTGTAAGTACCATTTTGCTGTACTGTTTAAACTCGATGAATGGAACACTGTTAACACTTTTTAGCAAGTTGCAATTATGAAATACAGAAATAAAGAGTTTTTCAAAAACAAGGTCTAATTCATGTTTGAGTCACTCTGTAAGAACCATTTTGCTGTACTGTTTAAGCTCGATGAAAGGAACACTGTTGACACTTTTCAGCAAGTTGCAATCATGAAATACAGAAATAAATAGTTTTTCAAAAACAAGGTCTAAATCATGTTTGATGCACTCTGTAAGAACCATTTTTGCTGTATACCTTAATCAGGATGATAGGAACACTGTTGACACTTTTCAGCAAGTTGCAATCATGTAATACAGAAATAAACAGTTTCTCAAAAACAAGGTCACTCTGTAAGTACCATGTTTGTTGAACTGCTTAATCAGGATGATAAGAACACTGTTGACACTTTTCAGCAAGTTGCAATGATGTAATAAAGAAATAAACAGTTTCTCAAAAACAAGGTCACTCTGTAAGTACAATTTTGCTGTACTGTTTAAACTCGATGAAAGGAACACTGTTAACACTTTTCAGCAAGTTGCAATCATGAAATACAGAAATAAAGAGTTTTTCAAAAACAAGGTCTAATTCATGTTTGAGTCACTCTGTAAGAACCATTTTGCTGTACTGTTTAAGCTCGATGAAAGGAACATTGTTGACACTTTTCAGCAAGTTGCAATCATGTAATACAGAAATAAACAGTTTCTCAAAAACAAGGTCACTCTGTAAGTACCATGTTTGTTGAACTGCTTAATCAGGATGATAAGAACACTGTTGACACTTTTCAGCAAGTTGCAATGATGTAATAAAGAAATAAACAGTTTCTCAAAAACAAGGTCACTCTGTAAGTACCATTTTGCTGTACTGTTTAAACTCGATGAAAGGAACACTGTTAACACTTTTCAGCAAGTTGCAATCATGAAATACAGAAATAAAGAGTTTTTCAAAAACAAGGTCTAATTCATGTTTGAGTCACTCTGTAAGAACCATTTTGCTGTACTGTTTAAGCTCGATGAAAGGAACATTGTTGACACTTTTCAGCAAGTTGCAATCATGAAATACAGAAATAAAAAGTTTTTCAAAAACAAGGTCTAATTCATGTTTGAGTCACTCTGTAAGAACCATTTTGCTGTACTGTTTAAGCTCGATGAAAGGAACATTGTTGACCCTTTTCAGCAAGTTGCAATCATGAAATACAGAAATAAACAGTTTTTCAAAAACAAGGTCTAAGTCATGTTTGAGTCAATCTGTAAGTACCATTTTTGCTGTACTGTTTAAACTCGATGAAAGGAACACTGTTAACACTTTTCAGCAAGTTGCAATCATGAAATAAAGAAATAAATATTTTTTCACAAACAAGGTCTAAATCATGTTTGATGCACTCTGTAAGAACCATTTTTGCTGTATACCTTAATCAGGATGATAGGAACACTGTTGACACTTTTCAGCAAGTTGCAATCATGTAATAAAGAAATAAACAGTTTCTCAAAAACAAGGTCACTCTGTAAGTACCATTTTGCTGTACTGTTTAAACTCGATGAAAGGAACACTGTTAACACTTTTCAGCAAGTTGCAATCATGAAATACAGAAATAAAGAGTTTTTCAAAAACAAGGTCTAATTCATGTTTGAAGAACTCTGTAAGAACCATTTTGCTGTACTGTTTAAGCTCGATGAAAGGAACATTGTTGACACTTTTCAGCAAGTTGCAATCATGAAATACAGAAATAAAGAGTTTTTCAAAAACAAGGTCTAATTCATGTTTGAGTCACTCTGTAAGAACCATTTTGCTGTACTGTTTAAGATCGATGAAAGGAACATTGTTGACACTTTTCAGCAAGTTGCAATCATGTAATACAGAAATAAACAGTTTCTCAAAAACAAGGTCACTCTGTAAGTACCATGTTTGTTGAACTGCTTAATCAGGATGATAAGAACACTGTTGACACTTTTCAGCAAGTTGCAATCATGAAATACAGAAATACAGAGTTTTTCAAAAACAAGGTCTAATTCATGTTTGAGTCACTGTTAAGTACCATTTTGCTGTACTGTTTAAACTCGATGAAAGGAACACTGTTAACACTTTTCAGCAAGTTGCAATCATGAAATACAGAAATAAATAGTTTTTCAAAAACAAGGTCTAAATCATGTTTGATGCACTCTGTAAGAACCATTTTTGCTGTATACCTTAATCAGGATGATAGGAACACTGTTGACACTTTTCAGCAAGTTGCAATCATGTAATACAGAAATAAACAGTTTCTCAAAAACAAGGTCACTCTGTAAGTACCATGTTTGTTGAACTGCTTAATCAGGATGATAAGAACACTGTTGACACTTTTCAGCAAGTTGCAATGATGTAATAAAGAAATAAACAGTTTCTCAAAAACAAGGTCACTCTGTAAGTACCATTTTGCTGTACTGTTTAAACTCGATGAAAGGAACACTGTTAACACTTTTCAGCAAGTTGCAATCATGAAATACAGAAATAAAGAGTTTTTCAAAAACAAGGTCTAATTCATGTTTGAGTCACTCTGTAAGAACCATTTTGCTGTACTGTTTAAGCTCGATGAAAGGAACATTGTTGACACTTTTCAGCAAGTTGCAATCATGAAATACAGAAATAAAGAGTTTTTCAAAAACAAGGTCTAATTCATGTTTGAGTCACTCTGTAAGAACCATTTTGCTGTACTGTTTAAGCTCGATGAAAGGAACATTGTTGACACTTTTCAGCAAGTTGCAATCATGAAATACAGAAATAAAGAGTTTTTCAAAAACAAGGTCTAATTCATGTTTGAGTCACTCTGTAAGAACCATTTTGCTGTACTGTTTAAGCTCGATGAAAGGAACATTGTTGACACTTTTCAGCAAGTTGCAATCATGAAATACAGAAATAAAGAGTTTTTCAAAAACAAGGTCTAATTCATGTTTGAGTCACTCTGTAAGAACCATTTTGCTGTACTGTTTAAGCTCGATGAAAGGAACATTGTTGACACTTTTCAGCAAGTTGCAATCATGTAATACAGAAATAAACAGTTTCTCAAAAACAAGGTCACTCTGTAAGTACCATGTTTGTTGAACTGCTTAATCAGGATGATAAGAACACTGTTGACACTTTTCAGCAAGTTGCAATGATGTAATAAAGAAATAAACAGTTTCTCAAAAACAAGGTCACTCTGTAAGTACCATTTTGCTGTACTGTTTAAACTCGATGAAACGAACACTGTTAACACTTTTCAGCAAGTTGCAATCATGAAATACAGAAATAAAGAGTTTTTCAAAAACAAGGTCTAATTCATGTTTGAGTCACTCTGTAAGAACCATTTTTGCTGTACTGTTTAAACTCGATGAAAGGAACACTGTTAACACTTTTCAGCAAGTTGCAATCATGAAATAAAGAAATAAATAGTTTTTCACAAACAAGGTCTAAATCATGTTTGATGCACTCTGTAAGAACCATTTTTGCTGTATACCTTAATCAGGATGATAGGAACACTGTTGACACTTTTCAGCAAGTTGCAATCATGTAATAAAGAAATAAACAGTTTCTCAAAAACAAGGTCACTCTGTAAGTACCATTTTGCTGTACTGTTTAAACTCGATGAAAGGAACACTGTTAACACTTTTCAGCAAGTTGCAATCATGAAATACAGAAATAAAGAGTTTTTCAAAAACAAGGTCTAATTCATGTTTGAGTCACTCTGTAAGAACCATTTTGCTGTACTGTTTAAGCTCGATGAAAGGAACATTGTTGACACTTTTCAGCAAGTTGCAATCATGAAATACAGAAATAAAGAGTTTTTCAAAAACAAGGTCTAATTCATGTTTGAGTCACTCTGTAAGAACCATTTTGCTGTACTGTTTAAGATCGATGAAAGGAACATTGTTGACACTTTTCAGCAAGTTGCAATCATGTAATACAGAAATAAACAGTTTCTCAAAAACAAGGTCACTCTGTAAGTACCATGTTTGTTGAACTGCTTAATCAGGATGATAAGAACACTGTTGACACTTTTCAGCAAGTTGCAATCATGAAATACAGAAATACAGAGTTTTTCAAAAACAAGGTCTAATTCATGTTTGAGTCACTGTTAAGTACCATTTTGCTGTACTGTTTAAACTCGATGAAAGGAACACTGTTAACACTTTTCAGCAAGTTGCAATCATGAAATACAGAAATAAATAGTTTTTCAAAAACAAGGTCTAAATCATGTTTGATGCACTCTGTAAGAACCATTTTTGCTGTATACCTTAATCAGGATGATAGGAACACTGTTGACACTTTTCAGCAAGTTGCAATCATGTAATACAGAAATAAACAGTTTCTCAAAAACAAGGTCACTCTGTAAGTACCATGTTTGTTGAACTGCTTAATCAGGATGATAAGAACACTGTTGACACTTTTCAGCAAGTTGCAATGATGTAATAAAGAAATAAACAGTTTCTCAAAAACAAGGTCACTCTGTAAGTACCATTTTGCTGTACTGTTTAAACTCGATGAAAGGAACACTGTTAACACTTTTCAGCAAGTTGCAATCATGAAATACAGAAATAAAGAGTTTTTCAAAAACAAGGTCTAATTAATGTTTGAGTCACTCTGTAAGAACCATTTTGCTGTACTGTTTAAGCTCGATGAAAGGAACATTGTTGACACTTTTCAGCAAGTTGCAATCATGAAATACAGAAATAAAGAGTTTTTCAAAAACAAGGTCTAATTCATGTTTGAGTCACTCTGTAAGAACCATTTTGCTGTACTGTTTAAGCTCGATGAAAGGAACATTGTTGACACTTTTCAGCAAGTTGCAATCATGAAATACAGAAATAAAGAGTTTTTCAAAAACAAGGTCTAATTCATGTTTGAGTCACTCTGTAAGAACCATTTTGCTGTACTGTTTAAGCTCGATGAAAGGAACATTGTTGACACTTTTCAGCAAGTTGCAATCATGTAATACAGAAATAAACAGTTTCTCAAAAACAAGGTCACTCTGTAAGTACCATGTTTGTTGAACTGCTTAATCAGGATGATAAGAACACTGTTGACACTTTTCAGCAAGTTGCAATGATGTAATAAAGAAATAAACAGTTTCTCAAAAACAAGGTCACTCTGTAAGTACCATTTTGCTGTACTGTTTAAACTCGATGAAAGGAACACTGTTAACACTTTTCAGCAAGTTGCAATCATGAAATACAGAAATAAAGAGTTTTTCAAAAACAAGGTCTAATTCATGTTTGAGTCACTCTGTAAGAACCATTTTTGCTGTACTGTTTAAACTCGATGAAAGGAACACTGTTAACACTTTTCAGCAAGTTGCAATCATGAAATAAAGAAATAAATAGTTTTTCACAAACAAGGTCTAAATCATGTTTGATGCACTCTGTAAGAACCATTTTTGCTGTATACCTTAATCAGGATGATAGGAACACTGTTGACACTTTTCAGCAAGTTGCAATCATGTAATAAAGAAATAAACAGTTTCTCAAAAACAAGGTCACTCTGTAAGTACCATTTTGCTGTACTGTTTAAACTCGATGAAAGGAACACTGTTAACACTTTTCAGCAAGTTGCAATCATGAAATACAGAAATAAAGAGTTTTTCAAAAACAAGGTCTAATTCATGTTTGAGTCACTCTGTAAGAACCATTTTGCTGTACTGTTTAAGCTCGATGAAAGGAACATTGTTGACACTTTTCAGCAAGTTGCAATCATAAAATACAGAAATAAAGAGTTTTTCAAAAACAAGGTCTAATTCATGTTTGAGTCACTCTGTAAGAACCATTTTGCTGTACTGTTTAAGATCGATGAAAGGAACATTGTTGACACTTTTCAGCAAGTTGCAATCATGTAATACAGAAATAAACAGTTTCTCAAAAACAAGGTCACTCTGTAAGTACCATGTTTGTTGAACTGCTTAATCAGGATGATAAGAACACTGTTGACACTTTTCAGCAAGTTGCAATCATGAAATACAGAAATACAGAGTTTTTCAAAAACAAGGTCTAATTCATGTTTGAGTCACTGTTAAGTACCATTTTGCTGTACTGTTTAAACTCGATGAAAGGAACACTGTTAACACTTTTCAGCAAGTTGCAATCATGAAATACAGAAATAAATAGTTTTTCAAAAACAAGGTCTAAATCATGTTTGATGCACTCTGTAAGAACCATTTTTGCTGTATACCTTAATCAGGATGATAGGAACACTGTTGACACTTTTCAGCAAGTTGCAATCATGTAATACAGAAATAAACAGTTTCTCAAAAACAAGGTCACTCTGTAAGTACCATGTTTGTTGAACTGCTTAATCAGGATGATAAGAACACTGTTGACACTTTTCAGCAAGTTGCAATGATGTAATAAAGAAATAAACAGTTTCTCAAAAACAAGGTCACTCTGTAAGTACCATTTTGCTGTACTGTTTAAACTCGATGAAAGGAACACTGTTAACACTTTTCAGCAAGTTGCAATCATGAAATACAGAAATAAAGAGTTTTTCAAAAACAAGGTCTAATTAATGTTTGAGTCACTCTGTAAGAACCATTTTGCTGTACTGTTTAAGCTCGATGAAAGGAACATTGTTGACACTTTTCAGCAAGTTGCAATCATGAAATACAGAAATAAAGAGTTTTTCAAAAACAAGGTCTAATTCATGTTTGAGTCACTCTGTAAGAACCATTTTGCTGTACTGTTTAAGCTCGATGAAAGGAACATTGTTGACACTTTTCAGCAAGTTGCAATCATGAAATACAGAAATAAAGAGTTTTTCAAAAACAAGGTCTAATTCATGTTTGAGTCACTCTGTAAGAACCATTTTGCTGTACTGTTTAAGCTCGATGAAAGGAACATTGTTGACACTTTTCAGCAAGTTGCAATCATGTAATACAGAAATAAACAGTTTCTCAAAAACAAGGTCACTCTGTAAGTACCATGTTTGTTGAACTGCTTAATCAGGATGATAAGAACACTGTTGACACTTTTCAGCAAGTTGCAATGATGTAATAAAGAAATAAACAGTTTCTCAAAAACAAGGTCACTCTGTAAGTACCATTTTGCTGTACTGTTTAAACTCGATGAAAGGAACACTGTTAACACTTTTCAGCAAGTTGCAATCATGAAATACAGAAATATAGAGTTTTTCAAAAACAAGGTCTAATTCATGTTTGAGTCACTCTGTAAGAACCATTTTTGCTGTACTGTTTAAACTCGATGAAAGGAACACTGTTAACACTTTTCAGCAAGTTGCAATCATGAAATAAAGAAATAAATAGTTTTTCACAAACAAGGTCTAAATCATGTTTGATGCACTCTGTAAGAACCATTTTTGCTGTATACCTTAATCAGGATGATAGGAACACTGTTGACACTTTTCAGCAAGTTGCAATCATGTAATAAAGAAATAAACAGTTTCTCAAAAACAAGGTCACTCTGTAAGTACCATTTTGCTGTACTGTTTAAACTCGATGAAAGGAACACTGTTAACACTTTTCAGCAAGTTGCAATCATGAAATACAGAAATAAAGAGTTTTTCAAAAACAAGGTCTAATTCATGTTTGAGTCACTCTGTAAGAACCATTTTGCTGTACTGTTTAAGCTCGATGAAAGGAACATTGTTGACACTTTTCAGCAAGTTGCAATCATAAAATACAGAAATAAAGAGTTTTTCAAAAACAAGGTCTAATTCATGTTTGAGTCACTGTTAAGTACCATTTTGCTGTACTGTTTAAACTCGATGAAAGGAACACTGTTAACACTTTTCAGCAAGTTGCAATCATGAAATACAGAAATAAATAGTTTTTCAAAAACAAGGTCTAAATCATGTTTGATGCACTCTGTAAGAACCATTTTTGCTGTATACCTTAATCAGGATGATAGGAACACTGTTGACACTTTTCAGCAAGTTGCAATCATGTAATACAGAAATAAACAGTTTCTCAAAAACAAGGTCACTCTGTAAGTACCATGTTTGTTGAACTGCTTAATCAGGATGATAAGAACACTGTTGACACTTTTCAGCAAGTTGCAATGATGTAATAAAGAAATAAACAGTTTCTCAAAAACAAGGTCACTCTGTAAGTACCATTTTGCTGTACTGTTTAAACTCGATGAAAGGAACACTGTTAACACTTTTCAGCAAGTTGCAATCATGAAATACAGAAATAAAGAGTTTTTCAAAAACAAGGTCTAATTCATGTTTGAGTCACTCTGTAAGAACCATTTTGCTGTACTGTTTAAGCTCGATGAAAGGAACATTGTTGGTACTTTTCAGCAAGTTGCAATCATGAAATACAGAAATAAAGAGTTTTTCAAAAACAAGGTCTAATTCATGTTTGAGTCACTCTGTAAGAACCATTTTGCTGTACTGTTTAAGCTCGATGAAAGGAACATTGTTGACACTTTTCAGCAAGTTGCAATCATGAAATACAGAAATAAAGAGTTTTTCAAAAACAAGGTCTAATTCATGTTTGAGTCACTCTGTAAGAACCATTTTGCTGTACTGTTTAAGCTCGATGAAAGGAACATTGTTGACACTTTTCAGCAAGTTGCAATCATGAAATACAGAAATAAAGAGTTTTTCAAA
Source organism: Salmo salar (assembly GCF_965601325.2). Lineage (NCBI taxonomy): Eukaryota > Metazoa > Chordata > Actinopteri > Salmoniformes > Salmonidae > Salmo > Salmo salar. The sequence goes on from NC_138293.1 coordinate 42,289,167, forward strand.
AACAAGGTCTAATTCATGTTTGAGTCACTCTGTAAGAACCATTTTGCTGTACTGTTTAAGTTCGATGAAAGGAACATTGTTGACACTTTTCAGCAAGTTGCAATCATGTAATACAGAAATAAACAGTTTCTCAAAAACAAGGTCACTCTGTAAGTACCATGTTTGTTGAACTGCTTAATCAGGATGATAAGAACACTGTTGACACTTTTCAGCAAGTTGCAATGATGTAATAAAGAAATAAACAGTTTCTCAAAAACAAGGTCACTCTGTAAGTACCATTTTGCTGTACTGTTTAAACTCGATGAAAGGAACACTGTTAACACTTTTCAGCAAGTTGCAATCATGAAATACAGAAATAAAGAGTTTTTCAAAAACAAGGTCTAATTCATGTTTGAGTCACTCTGTAAGAACCATTTTGCTGTACTGTTTAAGCTCGATGAAAGGAACATTGTTGACACTTTTCAGCAAGTTGCAATCATGAAATACAGAAATAAACAGTTTTTCAAAAACAAGGTCTAATTCATGTTTGAGTCACTCTGTAAGAACCATTTTGCTGTACTGTTTAAGCTCGATGAAAGGAACATTGTTGACACTTTTCAGCAAGTTGCAATCATGAAATACAGAAATAAACAGTTTTTCAAAAACAAGGTCTAAGTCATGTTTGAGTCAATCTGTAAGTACCATTTTTGCTGTACTGTTTAAACTCGATGAAAGGAACACTGTTAACACTTTTCAGCAAGTTGCAATCATGAAATAAAGAAATAAATAGTTTTTCACAAACAAGGTCTAAATCATGTTTGATGCACTCTGTAAGAACCATTTTTGCTGTATACCTTAATCAGGATGATAGGAACACTGTTGACACTTTTCAGCAAGTTGCAATCATGTAATAAAGAAATAAACAGTTTCTCAAAAACAAGGTCACTCTGTAAGTACCATTTTGCTGTACTGTTTAAACTCGATGAAAGAACACTGTTAACACTTTTCAGCAAGTTGCAATCATGAAATACAGAAATAAAGAGTTTTTCAAAAACAAGGTCTAATTCATGTTTGAGTCACTCTGTAAGAACCATTTTGCTGTACTGTTTAAGCTCGATGAAAGGAACATTGTTGACACTTTTCAGCAAGTTGCAATCATGAAATACAGAAATAAAGAGTTTTTCAAAAACAAGGTCTAATTCATGTTTGACTCACTCTGTAAGAACCAGTTTGCTGTACTGTTTAAGCTCGATGAAAGGAACATTGTTGACACTTTTCAGCAAGTTGCAATCATGTAATACAGAAATAAACAGTTTCTCAAAAACAAGGTCACTCTGTAAGTACCATGTTTGTTGAACTGCTTAATCAGGATGATAAGAACACTGTTGACACTTTTCAGCAAGTTGCAATGATGTAATAAAGAAATAAACAGTTTCTCAAAAACAAGGTCACTCTGTAAGTACCATTTTGCTGTACTGTTTAAACTCGATGAAAGGAACACTGTTAACACTTTTCAGCAAGTTGCAATCATGAAATACAGAAATAAAGAGTTTTTCAAAAACAAGGTCTAATTCATGTTTGAGTCACTCTGTAAGAACCATTTTGCTGTACTGTTTAAGCTCGATGAAAGGAACATTGTTGACACTTTTCAGCAAGTTGCAATCATGAAATACAGAAATAAACAGTTTTTCAAAAACAAGGTCTAAGTCATGTTTGAGTCAATCTGTAAGTACCATTTTTGCTGTACTGTTTAAACTCGATGAAAGGAACACTGTTAACACTTTTCAGCAAGTTGCAATCATGAAATAAAGAAATAAATACTTTTTCACAAACAAGGTCTAAATCATGTTTGATGCACTCTGTAAGAACCATTTTTGCTGTATACCTTAATCAGGATGATAGGAACACTGTTGACACTTTTCAGCAAGTTGCAATCATGTAATAAAGAAATAAACAGTTTCTCAAAAACAAGGTCACTCTGTAAGTACCATTTTGCTGTACTGTTTAAACTCGATGAAAGGAACACTGTTAACACTTTTCAGCAAGTTGCAATCATGAAATACAGAAATAAATAGTTTTTCAAAAACAAGGTCTAAATCATGTTTGATGCACTCTGTAAGAACCATTTTTGCTGTATACCTTAATCAGGATGATAGGAACACTGTTGACACTTTTCAGCAAGTTGCAATCATGTAATACAGAAATAAACAGTTTCTCAAAAACAAGGTCACTCTGTAAGTACCATGTTTGTTGAACTGCTTAATCAGGATGATAAGAACACTGTTGACACTTTTCAGCAAGTTGCAATGATGTAATAAAGAAATAAACAGTTTCTCAAAAACAAGGTCACTCTGTAAGTACCATGTTTGTTGAACTGCTTAAACTCGATGAAAGGAACACTGTTAACACTTTTCAGCAAGTTGCAATCATGAAATACAGAAATAAAGAGTTTTTCAAAAACAAGGTCTAATTCATGTTTGAGTCACTGGTAAGTACCATTTTGCTGTACTGTTTAAGCTCGATGAAAGGAACATTGTTGACACTTTTCAGCAAGTTGCAATCATGAAATACAGAAATAAAGAGTTTTTCAAAAACAAGGTCTAAGTCATGTTTGAGTCACTTTTAAGTACCATTTTGCTGTACTGTTTAAGCTCGATGAAAGGAACATTGTTGACACTTTTCAGCAAGTTGCAATCATGAAATACAGAAATAAAGAGTTTTTCAAAAACAAGGTCTAATTCATGTTTGAGTCACTCTGTAAGAACCATTTTGCTGTACTGTTTAAGCTCGATGAAAGGAACATTGTTGACACTTTTCAGCAAGTTGCAATCATGTAATACAGAAATAAACAGTTTCTCAAAAACAAGGTCACTCTGTAAGTACCATGTTTGTTGAACTGCTTAATCAGGATGATAAGAACACTGTTGACACTTTTCAGCAAGTTGCAATGATGTAATAAAGAAATAAACAGTTTCTCAAAAACAAGGTCACTCTGTAAGTACCATTTTGCTGTACTGTTTAAACTCGATGAAAGGAACACTGTTAACACTTTTCAGCAAGTTGCAATCATGAAATACAGAAATAAAGAGTTTTTCAAAAACAAGGTCTAATTCATGTTTGAGTCACTCTGTAAGAACCATTTTGCTGTACTGTTTAAGCTCGATGAAAGGAACATTGTTGACACTTTTCAGCAAGTTGCAATCATGAAATACAGAAATAAACAGTTTTTCAAAAACAAGGTCTAATTCATGTTTGAGTCACTCTGTAAGAACCATTTTGCTGTACTGTTTAAGCTCGATGAAAGGAACATTGTTGACACTTTTCAGCAAGTTGCAATCATGAAATACAGAAATAAACAGTTTTTCAAAAACAAGGTCTTAATCATGTTTGATGCACTCTGTAAGAACCATTTTTGCTGTATACCTTAATCAGGATGATAGGAACACTGTTGACACTTTTCAGCAAGTTGCAATCATGTAATAAAGAAATAAACAGTTTCTCAAAAACAAGGTCACTCTGTAAGTACCATTTTGCTGTACTGTTTAAACTCGATGAAAGGAACACTGTTAACACTTTTCAGCAAGTTGCAATCATGAAATACAGAAATAAAGAGTTTTTCAAAAACAAGGTCTAATTCATGTTTGAGTCACTCTGTAAGAACCATTTTGCTGTACTGTTTAAGCTCGATGAAAGGAACATTGTTGACACTTTTCAGCAAGTTGCAATCATGAAATACAGAAATAAAGAGTTTTTCAAAAACAAGGTCTAATTCATGTTTGAGTCACTCTGTAAGAACCATTTTGCTGTACTGTTTAAGCTCGATGAAAGGAACATTGTTGACACTTTTCAGCAAGTTGCAATCATGTAATACAGAAATAAACAGTTTCTCAAAAACAAGGTCACTCTGTAAGTACCATGTTTGTTGAACTGCTTAATCAGGATGATAAGAACACTGTTGACACTTTTCAGCAAGTTGCAATGATGTAATAAAGAAATAAACAGTTTCTCAAAAACAAGGTCACTCTGTAAGTACCATGTTTGTTGAACTGCTTAAACTCGATGAAAGGAACACTGTTAACACTTTTCAGCAAGTTGCAATCATGTAATACAGAAATAAACAGTTTCTCAAAAACAAGGTCACTCTGTAAGTACCATGTTTGTTGAACTGCTTAAACTCGATGAAAGGAACACTGTTAACACTTTTCAGCAAGTTGCAATCATGAAATACAGAAATAAATAGTTTTTCAAAAACAAGGTCTAAATCATGTTTGATGCACTCTGTAAGAACCATTTTTGCTGTATACCTTAATCAGGATGATAGGAACACTGTTGACACTTTTCAGCAAGTTGCAATCATGTAATACAGAAATAAACAGTTTCTCAAAAACAAGGTCACTCTGTAAGTACCATGTTTGTTGAACTGCTTAATCAGGATGATAAGAACACTGTTGACACTTTTCAGCAAGTTGCAATGATGTAATAAAGAAATAAACAGTTTCTCAAAAACAAGGTCACTCTGTAAGTACCATTTTGCTGTACTGTTTAAACTCGATGAAAGGAACACTGTTAACACTTTTCAGCAAGTTGCAATCATGAAATACAGAAATAAAGAGTTTTTCAAAAACAAGGTCTAATTCATGTTTGAGTCACTCTGTAAGAACCATTTTGCTGTACTGTTTAAGCTCGATGAAAGGAACATTGTTGACACTTTTCAGCAAGTTGCAATCATGAAATACAGAAATAAAGAGTTTTTCAAAAACAAGGTCTAATTCATGTTTGAGTCACTCTGTAAGAACCATTTTGCTGTACTGTTTAAGCTCGATGAAAGGAACATTGTTGACACTTTTCAGCAAGTTGCAATCATGAAATACAGAAATAAAGAGTTTTTCAAAAACAAGGTCTAATTCATGTTTGAGTCACTCTGTAAGAACCATTTTGCTGTACTGTTTAAGCTCGATGAAAGGAACATTGTTGACACTTTTCAGCAAGTTGCAATCATGAAATACAGAAATAAAGAGTTTTTCAAAAACAAGGTCTAATTCATGTTTGAGTCACTCTGTAAGAACCATTTTGCTGTACTGTTTAAGCTCGATGAAAGGAACATTGTTGACACTTTTCAGCAAGTTGCAATCATGTAATACAGAAATAAACAGTTTCTCAAAAACAAGGTCACTCTGTAAGTACCATGTTTGTTGAACTGCTTAATCAGGATGATAAGAACACTGTTGACACTTTTCAGCAAGTTGCAATGATGTAATAAAGAAATAAACAGTTTCTCAAAAACAAGGTCACTCTGTAAGTACCATGTTTGTTGAACTGCTTAAACTCGATGAAAGGAACACTGTTAACACTTTTCAGCAAGTTGCAATCATGAAATACAGAAATAAAGAGTTTTTCAAAAACAAGGTCTAATTCATGTTTGAGTCACTGGTAAGTACCATTTTGCTGTACTGTTTAAGCTCGATGAAAGGAACATTGTTGACACTTTTCAGCAAGTTGCAATCATGAAATACAGAAATAAAGAGTTTTTCAAAAACAAGGTCTAATTCATGTTTGAGTCACTCTGTAAGAACCATTTTGCTGTACTGTTTAAGCTCGATGAAAGGAACATTGTTGACACTTTTCAGCAAGTTGCAATCATGTAATACAGAAATAAACAGTTTCTCAAAAACAAGGTCACTCTGTAAGTACCATGTTTGTTGAACTGCTTAATCAGGATGATAAGAACACTGTTGACACTTTTCAGCAAGTTGCAATGATGTAATAAAGAAATAAACAGTTTCTCAAAAACAAGGTCACTCTGTAAGTACCATTTTGCTGTACTGTTTAAACTCGATGAAAGGAACACTGTTAACACTTTTCAGCAAGTTGCAATCATGAAATACAGAAATAAAGAGTTTTTCAAAAACAAGGTCTAATTCATGTTTGAGTCACTCTGTAAGAACCATTTTGCTGTACTGTTTAAGCTCGATGAAAGGAACATTGTTGACACTTTTCAGCAAGTTGCAATCATGAAATACAGAAATAAAGAGTTTTTCAAAAACAAGGTCTAATTCATGTTTGAGTCACTCTGTAAGAACCATTTTGCTGTACTGTTTAAGCTCGATGAAAGGAACATTGTTGACACTTTTCAGCAAGTTGCAATCATGTAATACAGAAATAAACAGTTTCTCAAAAACAAGGTCACTCTGTAAGTACCATGTTTGTTGAACTGCTTAAACTCGATGAAAGGAACACTGTTAACACTTTTCAGCAAGTTGCAATCATGAAATACAGAAATAAAGAGTTTTTCAAAAACAAGGTCTAATTCATGTTTGAGTCACTGGTAAGTACCATTTTTCTGTACTGTTTAAGCTCGATGAAAGGAACATTGTTGACACTTTTCAGCAAATTGCAATCATGAAATACAGAAATAAAGAGTTTTTCAAAAACAAGGTCTAAGTCATGTTTGAGTCACTTTTAAGTACCATTTTGCTGTACTGTTTAAACTCGATGAAAGGAACACTGTTAACACTTTTCAGCAAGTTGCAATGATGTAATACAGAAATAAACAGTTTCTCAAAAACAAGGTCACTCTGTAAGTACCATGTTTGTTGAACTGCTTAATCAGGATGATAAGAACACTGTTGACACTTTTCAGCAAGTTGCAATGATGTAATAAAGAAATAAACAGTTTCTCAAAAACAAGGTCACTCTGTAAGTACCATTTTGCTGTACTGTTTAAACTCGATGAAAGGAACACTGTTAACACTTTTCAGCAAGTTGCAATCATGAAATACAGAAATAAAGAGTTTTTCAAAAACAAGGTCTAATTCATGTTTGAGTCACTCTGTAAGAACCATTTTGCTGTACTGTTTAAGCTCGATGAAAGGAACATTGTTGACACTTTTCAGCAAGTTGCAATCATGAAATACAGAAATAAACAGTTTTTCAAAAACAAGGTCTAATTCATGTTTCAGTCACTCTGTAAGAACCATTTTGCTGTACTGTTTAAGCTCGATGAAAGGAACATTGTTGACACTTTTCAGCAAGTTGCAATCATGAAATACAGAAATAAACAGTTTTTCAAAAACAAGGTCTAAGTCATGTTTGAGTCAATCTGTAAGTACCATTTTTGCTGTACTGTTTAAACTCGATGAAAGGAACACTGTTAACACTTTTCAGCAAGTTGCAATCATGAAATAAAGAAATAAATAGTTTTTCACAAACAAGGTCTAAATCATGTTTGATGCACTCTGTAAGAACCATTTTTGCTGTATACCTTAATCAGGATGATAGGAACACTGTTGACACTTTTCAGCAAGTTGCAATCATGTAATAAAGAAATAAACAGTTTCTCAAAAACAAGGTCACTCTGTAAGTACCATTATTCTGTACTGTTTAAACTCGATGAAAGAACACTGTTAACACTTTTCAGCAAGTTGCAATCATGAAATACAGAAATAAAGAGTTTTTCAAAAACAAGGTCTAATTCATGTTTGAGTCACTCTGTAAGAACCATTTTGCTGTACTGTTTAAGCTCGATGAAAGGAACATTGTTGACACTTTTCAGCAAGTTGCAATCATGTAATACAGAAATAAACAGTTTCTCAAAAACAAGGTCACTCTGTAAGTACCATGTTTGTTGAACTGCTTAATCAGGATGATAAGAACACTGTTGACACTTTTCAGCAAGTTGCAATGATGTAATAAAGAAATAAACAGTTTCTCAAAAACAAGGTCACTCTGTAAGTACCATTTTGCTGTACTGTTTAAACTCGATGAAAGGAACACTGTTAACACTTTTCAGCAAGTTGCAATCATGAAATACAGAAATAAAGAGTTTTTCAAAAACAAGGTCTAATTCATGTTTGAGTCACTCTGTAAGAACCATTTTGCTGTACTGTTTAAGCTCGATGAAAGGAACATTGTTGACACTTTTCAGCAAGTTGCAATCATGTAATACAGAAATAAACAGTTTCTCAAAAACAAGGTCACTCTGTAAGTACCATGTTTGTTGAACTGCTTAAACTCGATGAAAGGAACACTGTTAACACTTTTCAGCAAGTTGCAATCATGAAATACAGAAATAAAGAGTTTTTCAAAAACAAGGTCTAATTCATGTTTGAGTCACTGGTAAGTACCATTTTGCTGTACTGTTTAAGCTCGATGAAAGGAACATTGTTGACACTTTTCAGCAAGTTGCAATCATGAAATACAGAAATAAAGAGTTTTTCAAAAACAAGGTCTAATTCATGTTTGAGTCACTCTGTAAGAACCATTTTGCTGTACTGTTTAAGCTCGATGAAAGGAACATTGTTGACACTTTTCAGCAAGTTGCAATCATGAAATACAGAAATAAAGAGTTTTTCAAAAACAAGGTCTAATTCATGTTTGAGTCACTCTGTAAGAACCATTTTGCTGTACTGTTTAAGCTCGATGAAAGGAACATTGTTGACACTTTTCAGCAAGTTGCAATCATGTAATACAGAAATAAACAGTTTCTCAAAAACAAGGTCACTCTGTAAGTACCATGTTTGTTGAACTGCTTAATCAGGATGATAAGAACACTGTTGACACTTTTCAGCAAGTTGCAATGATGTAATAAAGAAATAAACAGTTTCTCAAAAACAAGGTCACTCTGTAAGTACCATTTTGCTGTACTGTTTAAACTCGATGAAAGGAACACTGTTAACACTTTTCAGCAAGTTGCAATCATGAAATACAGAAATAAAGAGTTTTTCAAAAACAAGGTCTAATTCATGTTTGAGTCACTCTGTAAGAACCATTTTGCTGTACTGTTTAAGCTCGATGAAAGGAACATTGTTGACACTTTTCAGCAAGTTGCAATCATGTAATACAGAAATAAACAGTTTCTCAAAAACAAGGTCACTCTGTAAGTACCATGTTTGTTGAACTGCTTAAACTCGATGAAAGGAACACTGTTAACACTTTTCAGCAAGTTGCAATCATGAAATACAGAAATAAAGAGTTTTTCAAAAACAAGGTCTAATTCATGTTTGAGTCACTGGTAAGTACCATTTTTCTGTACTGTTTAAGCTCGATGAAAGGAACATTGTTGACACTTTTCAGCAAGTTGCAATCATGAAATACAGAAATAAAGAGTTTTTCAAAAACAAGGTCTAAGTCATGTTTGAGTCACTTTTAAGTACCATTTTGCTGTACTGTTTAAACTCGATGAAAGGAACACTGTTAACACTTTTCAGCAAGTTGCAATCATGAAATACAGAAATAAAGAGTTTTTCAAAAACAAGGTCTAATTCATGTTTGAGTCACTGGTAAGTACCATTTTGCTGTACTGTTTAAGCTCGATGAAAGGAACATTGTTGACACTTTTCAGCAAGTTGCAATCATGAAATACAGAAATAAACAGTTTTTCAAAAACAAGGTCTAAGTCATGTTTGAGTCAATCTGTAAGTACCATTTTTGCTGTACTGTTTAAACTCGATGAAAGGAACACTGTTAACACTTTTCAGCAAGTTGCAATCATGAAATACAGAAATAAAGAGTTTTTAAAAAACAAGGTCTAATTCATGTTTGAGTCACTCTGTAAGAACCATTTTGCTGTACTGTTTAAGCTCGATGAAAGGAACATTGTTGACACTTTTCAGCAAGTTGCAATCATGTAATACAGAAATAAACAGTTTCTCAAAAACAAGGTCACTCTGTAAGTACCATGTTTGTTGAACTGCTTAATCAGGATGATAAGAAAACTGTTGACACTTTTCAGCAAGTTGCAATGATGTAATAAAGAAATAAACAGTTTCTCAAAAACAAGGTCACTCTGTAAGTACCATTTTGCTGTACTGTTTAAACTCGATGAATGGAACACTGTTAACACTTTTCAGCAAGTTGCAATCATGAAATACAGAAATAAAGAGTTTTTCAAAAACAAGGTCTAATTCATGTTTGAGTCACTCTGTAAGAACCATTTTGCTGTACTGTTTAAGCTCGATGAAAGGAACATTGTTGACACTTTTCAGCAAGTTGCAATCATGTAATACAGAAATAAACAGTTTCTCAAAAACAAGGTCACTCTGTAAGTACCATGTTTGTTGAACTGCTTAAACTCGATGAAAGGAACACTGTTAACACTTTTCAGCAAGTTGCAATCATTTAATACAGAAATAAAACGTTTCTCAAAAACAAGGTCACTCTGTAAGTACCATGTTTGTCGAACTGCTTAATCAGGATGATAAGAACACTGTTGACACTTTTCAGCAAGTTGCAATCATGAAATACAGAAATAAAGAGTTTTTCAAAAACAAGGTCTAATTCATGTTTGAGTCACTCTGTAAGAACCATTTTGCTGTACTGTTTAAGCTCGATGAAAGGAACATTGTTGACACTTTTCAGCAAGTTGCAATCATGAAATACAGAAATAAACAGTTTTTCAAAAACAAGGTCTAAGTCATGTTTGAGTCAATCTGTAAGTACCATTTTTGCTGTACTGTTTAAACTCGATGAAAGGAACACTGTTAACACTTTTCAGCAAGTTGCAATCATGAAATACAGAAATAAAGAGTTTTTCAAAAACAAGGTCTAATTCATGTTTGAGTCACTCTGTAAGAACCATTTTGCTGTACTGTTTAAGCTCGATGAAAGGAACATTGTTGACACTTTTCAGCAAGTTGCAATCATGTAATACAGAAATAAACAGTTTCTCAAAAACAAGGTCACTCTGTAAGTACCATGTTTGTTGAACTGCTTAATCAGGATGATAAGAAAACTGTTGACACTTTTCAGCAAGTTGCAATGATGTAATAAAGAAATAAACAGTTTCTCAAAAACAAGGTCACTCTGTAAGTACCATTTTGCTGTACTGTTTAAACTCGATGAATGGAACACTGTTAACACTTTTCAGCAAGTTGCAATCATGAAATACAGAAATAAAGAGTTTTTCAAAAACAAGGTCTAATTCATGTTTGAGTCACTCTGTAAGAACCATTTTGCTGTACTGTTTAAGCTCGATGAAAGGAACATTGTTGACACTTTTCAGCAAGTTGCAATCATGTAATACAGAAATAAACAGTTTCTCAAAAACAAGGTCACTCTGTAAGTACCATGTTTGTTGAACTGCTTAATCAGGATGATAAGAACACTGTTGACACTTTTCAGCAAGTTGCAATGATGTAATAAAGAAATAAACAGTTTCTCAAAAACAAGGTCACTCTGTAAGTACCATTTTGCTGTACTGTTTAAACTCGATGAAAGGAACACTGTTAACACTTTTCAGCAAGTTGCAATCATGAAATACAGAAATAAAGAGTTTTTCAAAAACAAGGTCTAATTCATGTTTGAGTCACTCTGTAAGAACCATTTTGCTGTACTGTTTAAGCTCGATGAAAGGAACATTGTTGACACTTTTCAGCAAGTTGCAATCATGAAATACAGAAATAAACAGTTTTTCAAAAACAAGGTCTAATTCATGTTTGAGTCACTCTGTAAGAACCATTTTGCTGTACTGTTTAAGCTCGATGAAAGGAACATTGTTGACACTTTTCAGCAAGTTGCAATCATGTAATACAGAAATAAACAGTTTCTCAAAAACAAGGTCACTCTGTAAGTACCATGTTTGTTGAACTGCTTAATCAGGATGATAAGAAAACTGTTGACACTTTTCAGCAAGTTGCAATGATGTAATAAAGAAATAAACAGTTTCTCAAAAACAAGGTCACTCTGTAAGTACCATTTTGCTGTACTGTTTAAACTCGATGAATGGAACACTGTTAACACTTTTCAGCAAGTTGCAATCATGAAATACAGAAATAAAGAGTTTTTCAAAAACAAGGTCTAATTCATGTTTGAGTCACTCTGTAAGAACCATTTTGCTGTACTGTTTAAGCTCGATGAAAGGAACATTGTTGACACTTTTCAGCAAGTTGCAATCATGTAATACAGAAATAAACAGTTTCTCAAAAACAAGGTCACTCTGTAAGTACCATGTTTGTTGAACTGCTTAATCAGGATGATAAGAACACTGTTGACACTTTTCAGCAAGTTGCAATGATGTAATAAAGAAATAAACAGTTTCTCAAAAACAAGGTCACTCTGTAAGTACCATTTTGCTGTACTGTTTAAACTCGATGAAAGGAACACTGTTAACACTTTTCAGCAAGTTGCAATCATGAAATACAGAAATAAAGAGTTTTTCAAAAACAAGGTCTAATTCATGTTTGAGTCACTCTGTAAGAACCATTTTGCTGTACTGTTTAAGCTCGATGAAAGGAACATTGTTGACACTTTTCAGCAAGTTGCAATCATGAAATACAGAAATAAACAGTTTTTCAAAAACAAGGTCTAAGTCATGTTTGAGTCAATCTGTAAGTACCATTTTTGCTGTACTGTTTAAACTCGATGAAAGGAACACTGTTAACACTTTTCAGCAAGTTGCAATCATGAAATAAAGAAATAAATAGTTTTTCACAAACAAGGTCTAAATCATGTTTGATGCACTCTGTAAGAACCATTTTTGCTGTATACCTTAATCAGGATGATAGGAACACTGTTGACACTTTTCAGCAAGTTGCAATCATGTAATAAAGAAATAAACAGTTTCTCAAAAACAAGGTCACTCTGTAAGTACCATTTTGCTGTACTGTTTAAACTCGATGAAAGGAACACTGTTAACACTTTTCAGCAAGTTGCAATCATGAAATACAGAAATAAAGAGTTTTTCAAAAACAAGGTCTAATTCATGTTTGAGTCACTCTGTAAGAACCATTTTGCTGTACTGTTTAAGCTCGATGAAAGGAACATTGTTGACACTTTTCAGCAAGTTGCAATCATGAAATACAGAAATAAAGAGTTTTTCAAAAACAAGGTCTAATTCATGTTTGAGTCACTCTGTAAGAACCATTTTGCTGTACTGTTTAAGCTCGATGAAAGGAACATTGTTGACACTTTTCAGCAAGTTGCAATCATGAAATACAGAAATAAAGAGTTTTTCAAAAACAAGGTCTAATTCATGTTTGAGTCACTCTGTAAGAACCATTTTGCTGTACTGTTTAAGATCGATGAAAGGAACATTGTTGACACTTTTCAGCAAGTTGCAATCATGTAATACAGAAATAAACAGTTTCTCAAAAACAAGGTCACTCTGTAAGTACCATGTTTGTTGAACTGCTTAATCAGGATGATAAGAACACTGTTGACACTTTTCAGCAAGTTGCAATCATGAAATACAGAAATACAGAGTTTTTCAAAAACAAGGTCTAATTCATGTTTGAGTCACTGGTAAGTACCATTTTGCTGTACTGTTTAAACTCGATGAAAGGAACACTGTTAACACTTTTCAGCAAGTTGCAATCATGAAATACAGAAATAAATAGTTTTTCAAAAACAAGGTCTAAATCATGTTTGATGCACTCTGTAAGAACCATTTTTGCTGTATACCTTAATCAGGATGATAGGAACACTGTTGACACTTTTCAGCAAGTTGCAATCATGTAATACAGAAATAAACAGTTTCTCAAAAACAAGGTCACTCTGTAAGTACCATGTTTGTTGAACTGCTTAATCAGGATGATAAGAACACTGTTGACACTTTTCAGCAAGTTGCAATGATGTAATAAAGAAATAAACAGTTTCTCAAAAACAAGGTCACTCTGTAAGTACCATTTTGCTGTACTGTTTAAACTCGATGAAAGGAACACTGTTAACACTTTTCAGCAAGTTGCAATCATGAAATACAGAAATAAAGAGTTTTTCAAAAACAAGGTCTAATTCATGTTTGAGTCACTCTGTAAGAACCATTTTGCTGTACTGTTTAAGCTCGATGAAAGGAACATTGTTGACACTTTTCAGCAAGTTGCAATCATGAAATACAGAAATAAAGAGTTTTTCAAAAACAAGGTCTAATTCATGTTTGAGTCACTCTGTAAGAACCATTTTGCTGTACTGTTTAAGCTCGATGAAAGGAACATTGTTGACACTTTTCAGCAAGTTGCAATCATGAAATACAGAAATAAAGAGTTTTTCAAAAACAAGGTCTAATTCATGTTTGAGTCACTCTGTAAGAACCATTTTGCTGTACTGTTTAAGCTCGATGAAAGGAACATTGTTGACACTTTTCAGCAAGTTGCAATCATGAAATACAGAAATAAAGAGTTTTTCAAAAACAAGGTCTAATTCATGTTTGCGTCACTCTGTAAGAACCATTTTGCTGTACTGTTTAAGCTCGATGAAAGGAACATTGTTGACACTTTTCAGCAAGTTGCAATCATGAAATACAGAAATAAACAGTTTTTCAAAAACAAGGTCTAATTCATGTTTGAGTCACTCTGTAAGAACCATTTTGCTGTACTGTTTAAGCTCGATGAAAGGAACATTGTTGACACTTTTCAGCAAGTTGCAATCATGAAATACAGAAATAAACAGTTTTTCAAAAACAAGGTCTAAGTCATGTTTGAGTCAATCTGTAAGTACCATTTTTGCTGTACTGTTTAAACTCGATGAAAGGAACACTGTTAACACTTTTCAGCAAGTTGCAATCATGAAATAAAGAAATAAATAGTTTTTCACAAACAAGGTCTAAATCATGTTTGATGCACTCTGTAAGAACCATTTTTGCTGTATACCTTAATCAGGATGATAGGAACACTGTTGACACTTTTCAGCAAGTTGCAATCATGTAATAAAGAAATAAACAGTTTCTCAAAAACAAGGTCACTCTGTAAGTACCATTTTGCTGTACTGTTTAAACTCGATGAAAGAACACTGTTAACACTTTTCAGCAAGTTGCAATCATGAAATACAGAAATAAAGAGTTTTTCAAAAACAAGGTCTAATTCATGTTTGAGTCACTCTGTAAGAACCATTTTGCTGTACTGTTTAAGCTCGATGAAAGGAACATTGTTGACACTTTTCAGCAAGTTGCAATCATGAAATACAGAAATAAAGAGTTTTTCAAAAACAAGGTCTAATTCATGTTTGAGTCACTCTGTAAGAACCATTTTGCTGTACTGTTTAAGCTCGATGAAAGGAACATTGTTGACACTTTTCAGCAAGTTGCAATCATGTAATACAGAAATAAACAGTTTCTCAAAAACAAGGTCACTCTGTAAGTACCATGTTTGTTGAACTGCTTAATCAGGATGATAAGAACACTGTTGACACTTTTCAGCAAGTTGCAATGATGTAATAAAGAAATAAACAGTTTCTCAAAAACAAGGTCACTCTGTAAGTACCATTTTGCTGTACTGTTTAAACTCGATGAAAGGAACACTGTTAACACTTTTCAGCAAGTTGCAATCATGAAATACAGAAATAAAGAGTTTTTCAAAAACAAGGTCTAATTCATGTTTGAGTCACTCTGTAAGAACCATTTTGCTGTACTGTTTAAGCTCGATGAAAGGAACATTGTTGACACTTTTCAGCAAGTTGCAATCATGAAATACAGAAATAAACAGTTTTTCAAAAACAAGGTCTAATTCATGTTTGAGTCACTCTGTAAGAACCATTTTGCTGTACTGTTTAAGCTCGATGAAAGGAACATTGTTGACACTTTTCAGCAAGTTGCAATCATGAAATACAGAAATAAACAGTTTTTCAAAAACAAGGTCTAAGTCATGTTTGAGTCAATCTGTAAGTACCATTTTTGCTGTACTGTTTAAACTCGATGAAAGGAACACTGTTAACACTTTTCAGCAAGTTGCAATCATGAAATAAAGAAATAAATAGTTTTTCACAAACAAGGTCTAAATCATGTTTGATGCACTCTGTAAGAACCATTTTTGCTGTATACCTTAATCAGGATGATAGGAACACTGTTGACACTTTTCAGCAAGTTGCAATCATGTAATAAAGAAATAAACAGTTTCTCAAAAACAAGGTCACTCTGTAAGTACCATTTTGCTGTACTGTTTAAACTCGATGAAAGGAACACTGTTAACACTTTTCAGCAAGTTGCAATCATGAAATACAGAAATAAAGAGTTTTTCAAAAACAAGGTCTAATTCATGTTTGAGTCACTCTGTAAGAACCATTTTGCTGTACTGTTTAAGCTCGATGAAAGGAACATTGTTGACACTTTTCAGCAAGTTGCAATCATGAAATACAGAAATAAAGAGTTTTTCAAAAACAAGGTCTAATTCATGTTTGAGTCACTCTGTAAGAACCATTTTGCTGTACTGTTTAAGATCGATGAAAGGAACATTGTTGACACTTTTCAGCAAGTTGCAATCATGTAATACAGAAATAAACAGTTTCTCAAAAACAAGGTCACTCTGTAAGTACCATGTTTGTTGAACTGCTTAATCAGGATGATAAGAACACTGTTGACACTTTTCAGCAAGTTGCAATCATGAAATACAGAAATACAGAGTTTTTCAAAAACAAGGTCTAATTCATGTTTGAGTCACTGGTAAGTACCATTTTGCTGTACTGTTTAAACTCGATGAAAGGAACACTGTTAACACTTTTCAGCAAGTTGCAATCATGAAATACAGAAATACAGAGTTTTTCAAAAACAAGGTCTAATTCATGTTTGAGTCACTGGTAAGTACCATTTTGCTGTACTGTTTAAGCTCGATGAAAGGAACATTGTTGACACTTTTCAGCAAGTTGCAATCATGTAATACAGAAATAAACAGTTTCTCAAAAACAAGGTCACTCTGTAAGTACCATGTTTGTTGAACTGCTTAAACTCGATGAAAGGAACACTGTTAACACTTTTCAGCAAGTTGCAATCATTTAATACAGAAATAAAACGTTTCTCAAAAACAAGGTCACTCTGTAAGTACCATGTTTGTCGAACTGCTTAATCAGGATGATAAGAACACTGTTGACACTTTTCAGCAAGTTGCAATCATGAAATACAGAAATAAAGAGTTTTTCAAAAACAAGGTCTAATTCATGTTTGAGTCACTCTGTAAGAACCATTTTGCTGTACTGTTTAAGCTCGATGAAAGGAACATTGTTGACACTTTTCAGCAAGTTGCAATCATGAAATACAGAAATAAACAGTTTTTCAAAAACAAGGTCTAAGTCATGTTTGAGTCAATCTGTAAGTACCATTTTTGCTGTACTGTTTAAACTCGATGAAAGGAACACTGTTAACACTTTTCAGCAAGTTGCAATCATGAAATACAGAAATAAAGAGTTTTTCAAAAACAAGGTCTAATTCATGTTTGAGTCACTCTGTAAGAACCATTTTGCTGTACTGTTTAAGCTCGATGAAAGGAACATTGTTGACACTTTTCAGCAAGTTGCAATCATGTAATACAGAAATAAACAGTTTCTCAAAAACAAGGTCACTCTGTAAGTACCATGTTTGTTGAACTGCTTAATCAGGATGATAAGAAAACTGTTGACACTTTTCAGCAAGTTGCAATGATGTAATAAAGAAATAAACAGTTTCTCAAAAACAAGGTCACTCTGTAAGTACCATTTTGCTGTACTGTTTAAACTCGATGAATGGAACACTGTTAACACTTTTCAGCAAGTTGCAATCATGAAATACAGAAATAAAGAGTTTTTCAAAAACAAGGTCTAATTCATGTTTGAGTCACTCTGTAAGAACCATTTTGCTGTACTGTTTAAGCTCGATGAAAGGAACATTGTTGACACTTTTCAGCAAGTTGCAATCATGTAATACAGAAATAAACAGTTTCTCAAAAACAAGGTCACTCTGTAAGTACCATGTTTGTTGAACTGCTTAATCAGGATGATAAGAACACTGTTGACACTTTTCAGCAAGTTGCAATGATGTAATAAAGAAATAAACAGTTTCTCAAAAACAAGGTCACTCTGTAAGTACCATTTTGCTGTACTGTTTAAACTCGATGAAAGGAACACTGTTAACACTTTTCAGCAAGTTGCAATCATGAAATACAGAAATAAAGAGTTTTTCAAAAACAAGGTCTAATTCATGTTTGAGTCACTCTGTAAGAACCATTTTGCTGTACTGTTTAAGCTCGATGAAAGGAACATTGTTGACACTTTTCAGCAAGTTGCAATCATGAAATACAGAAATAAACAGTTTTTCAAAAACAAGGTCTAATTCATGTTTGAGTCACTCTGTAAGAACCATTTTGCTGTACTGTTTAAGCTCGATGAAAGGAACATTGTTGACACTTTTCAGCAAGTTGCAATCATGTAATACAGAAATAAACAGTTTCTCAAAAACAAGGTCACTCTGTAAGTACCATGTTTGTTGAACTGCTTAATCAGGATGATAAGAAAACTGTTGACACTTTTCAGCAAGTTGCAATGATGTAATAAAGAAATAAACAGTTTCTCAAAAACAAGGTCACTCTGTAAGTACCATTTTGCTGTACTGTTTAAACTCGATGAATGGAACACTGTTAACACTTTTCAGCAAGTTGCAATCATGAAATACAGAAATAAAGAGTTTTTCAAAAACAAGGTCTAATTCATGTTTGAGTCACTCTGTAAGAACCATTTTGCTGTACTGTTTAAGCTCGATGAAAGGAACATTGTTGACACTTTTCAGCAAGTTGCAATCATGTAATACAGAAATAAACAGTTTCTCAAAAACAAGGTCACTCTGTAAGTACCATGTTTGTTGAACTGCTTAATCAGGATGATAAGAACACTGTTGACACTTTTCAGCAAGTTGCAATGATGTAATAAAGAAATAAACAGTTTCTCAAAAACAAGGTCACTCTGTAAGTACCATTTTGCTGTACTGTTTAAACTCGATGAAAGGAACACTGTTAACACTTTTCAGCAAGTTGCAATCATGAAATACAGAAATAAAGAGTTTTTCAAAAACAAGGTCTAATTCATGTTTGAGTCACTCTGTAAGAACCATTTTGCTGTACTGTTTAAGCTCGATGAAAGGAACATTGTTGACACTTTTCAGCAAGTTGCAATCATGAAATACAGAAATAAACAGTTTTTCAAAAACAAGGTCTAAGTCATGTTTGAGTCAATCTGTAAGTACCATTTTTGCTGTACTGTTTAAACTCGATGAAAGGAACACTGTTAACACTTTTCAGCAAGTTGCAATCATGAAATAAAGAAATAAATAGTTTTTCACAAACAAGGTCTAAATCATGTTTGATGCACTCTGTAAGAACCATTTTTGCTGTATACCTTAATCAGGATGATAGGAACACTGTTGACACTTTTCAGCAAGTTGCAATCATGTAATAAAGAAATAAACAGTTTCTCAAAAACAAGGTCACTCTGTAAGTACCATTTTGCTGTACTGTTTAAACTCGATGAAAGGAACACTGTTAACACTTTTCAGCAAGTTGCAATCATGAAATACAGAAATAAAGAGTTTTTCAAAAACAAGGTCTAATTCATGTTTGAGTCACTCTGTAAGAACCATTTTGCTGTACTGTTTAAGCTCGATGAAAGGAACATTGTTGACACTTTTCAGCAAGTTGCAATCATGAAATACAGAAATAAAGAGTTTTTCAAAAACAAGGTCTAATTCATGTTTGAGTCACTCTGTAAGAACCATTTTGCTGTACTGTTTAAGCTCGATGAAAGGAACATTGTTGACACTTTTCAGCAAGTTGCAATCATGAAATACAGAAATAAAGAGTTTTTCAAAAACAAGGTCTAATTCATGTTTGAGTCACTCTGTAAGAACCATTTTGCTGTACTGTTTAAGATCGATGAAAGGAACATTGTTGACACTTTTCAGCAAGTTGCAATCATGTAATACAGAAATAAACAGTTTCTCAAAAACAAGGTCACTCTGTAAGTACCATGTTTGTTGAACTGCTTAATCAGGATGATAAGAACACTGTTGACACTTTTCAGCAAGTTGCAATCATGAAATACAGAAATACAGAGTTTTTCAAAAACAAGGTCTAATTCATGTTTGAGTCACTGGTAAGTACCATTTTGCTGTACTGTTTAAACTCGATGAAAGGAACACTGTTAACACTTTTCAGCAAGTTGCAATCATGAAATACAGAAATAAATAGTTTTTCAAAAACAAGGTCTAAATCATGTTTGATGCACTCTGTAAGAACCATTTTTGCTGTATACCTTAATCAGGATGATAGGAACACTGTTGACACTTTTCAGCAAGTTGCAATCATGTAATACAGAAATAAACAGTTTCTCAAAAACAAGGTCACTCTGTAAGTACCATGTTTGTTGAACTGCTTAATCAGGATGATAAGAACACTGTTGACACTTTTCAGCAAGTTGCAATGATGTAATAAAGAAATAAACAGTTTCTCAAAAACAAGGTCACTCTGTAAGTACCATTTTGCTGTACTGTTTAAACTCGATGAAAGGAACACTGTTAACACTTTTCAGCAAGTTGCAATCATGAAATACAGAAATAAAGAGTTTTTCAAAAACAAGGTCTAATTCATGTTTGAGTCACTCTGTAAGAACCATTTTGCTGTACTGTTTAAGCTCGATGAAAGGAACATTGTTGACACTTTTCAGCAAGTTGCAATCATGAAATACAGAAATAAAGAGTTTTTCAAAAACAAGGTCTAATTCATGTTTGAGTCACTCTGTAAGAACCATTTTGCTGTACTGTTTAAGCTCGATGAAAGGAACATTGTTGACACTTTTCAGCAAGTTGCAATCATGAAATACAGAAATAAAGAGTTTTTCAAAAACAAGGTCTAATTCATGTTTGAGTCACTCTGTAAGAACCATTTTGCTGTACTGTTTAAGCTCGATGAAAGGAACATTGTTGACACTTTTCAGCAAGTTGCAATCATGAAATACAGAAATAAAGAGTTTTTCAAAAACAAGGTCTAATTCATGTTTGCGTCACTCTGTAAGAACCATTTTGCTGTACTGTTTAAGCTCGATGAAAGGAACATTGTTGACACTTTTCAGCAAGTTGCAATCATGAAATACAGAAATAAACAGTTTTTCAAAAACAAGGTCTAATTCATGTTTGAGTCACTCTGTAAGAACCATTTTGCTGTACTGTTTAAGCTCGATGAAAGGAACATTGTTGACACTTTTCAGCAAGTTGCAATCATGAAATACAGAAATAAACAGTTTTTCAAAAACAAGGTCTAAGTCATGTTTGAGTCAATCTGTAAGTACCATTTTTGCTGTACTGTTTAAACTCGATGAAAGGAACACTGTTAACACTTTTCAGCAAGTTGCAATCATGAAATAAAGAAATAAATAGTTTTTCACAAACAAGGTCTAAATCATGTTTGATGCACTCTGTAAGAACCATTTTTGCTGTATACCTTAATCAGGATGATAGGAACACTGTTGACACTTTTCAGCAAGTTGCAATCATGTAATAAAGAAATAAACAGTTTCTCAAAAACAAGGTCACTCTGTAAGTACCATTTTGCTGTACTGTTTAAACTCGATGAAAGAACACTGTTAACACTTTTCAGCAAGTTGCAATCATGAAATACAGAAATAAAGAGTTTTTCAAAAACAAGGTCTAATTCATGTTTGAGTCACTCTGTAAGAACCATTTTGCTGTACTGTTTAAGCTCGATGAAAGGAACATTGTTGACACTTTTCAGCAAGTTGCAATCATGAAATACAGAAATAAAGAGTTTTTCAAAAACAAGGTCTAATTCATGTTTGAGTCACTCTGTAAGAACCATTTTGCTGTACTGTTTAAGCTCGATGAAAGGAACATTGTTGACACTTTTCAGCAAGTTGCAATCATGTAATACAGAAATAAACAGTTTCTCAAAAACAAGGTCACTCTGTAAGTACCATGTTTGTTGAACTGCTTAATCAGGATGATAAGAACACTGTTGACACTTTTCAGCAAGTTGCAATGATGTAATAAAGAAATAAACAGTTTCTCAAAAACAAGGTCACTCTGTAAGTACCATTTTGCTGTACTGTTTAAACTCGATGAAAGGAACACTGTTAACACTTTTCAGCAAGTTGCAATCATGAAATACAGAAATAAAGAGTTTTTCAAAAACAAGGTCTAATTCATGTTTGAGTCACTCTGTAAGAACCATTTTGCTGTACTGTTTAAGCTCGATGAAAGGAACATTGTTGACACTTTTCAGCAAGTTGCAATCATGAAATACAGAAATAAACAGTTTTTCAAAAACAAGGTCTAATTCATGTTTGAGTCACTCTGTAAGAACCATTTTGCTGTACTGTTTAAGCTCGATGAAAGGAACATTGTTGACACTTTTCAGCAAGTTGCAATCATGAAATACAGAAATAAACAGTTTTTCAAAAACAAGGTCTAAGTCATGTTTGAGTCAATCTGTAAGTACCATTTTTGCTGTACTGTTTAAACTCGATGAAAGGAACACTGTTAACACTTTTCAGCAAGTTGCAATCATGAAATAAAGAAATAAATAGTTTTTCACAAACAAGGTCTAAATCATGTTTGATGCACTCTGTAAGAACCATTTTTGCTGTATACCTTAATCAGGATGATAGGAACACTGTTGACACTTTTCAGCAAGTTGCAATCATGTAATAAAGAAATAAACAGTTTCTCAAAAACAAGGTCACTCTGTAAGTACCATTTTGCTGTACTGTTTAAACTCGATGAAAGGAACACTGTTAACACTTTTCAGCAAGTTGCAATCATGAAATACAGAAATAAAGAGTTTTTCAAAAACAAGGTCTAATTCATGTTTGAGTCACTCTGTAAGAACCATTTTGCTGTACTGTTTAAGCTCGATGAAAGGAACATTGTTGACACTTTTCAGCAAGTTGCAATCATGAAATACAGAAATAAAGAGTTTTTCAAAAACAAGGTCTAATTCATGTTTGAGTCACTCTGTAAGAACCATTTTGCTGTACTGTTTAAGATCGATGAAAGGAACATTGTTGACACTTTTCAGCAAGTTGCAATCATGTAATACAGAAATAAACAGTTTCTCAAAAACAAGGTCACTCTGTAAGTACCATGTTTGTTGAACTGCTTAATCAGGATGATAAGAACACTGTTGACACTTTTCAGCAAGTTGCAATCATGAAATACAGAAATACAGAGTTTTTCAAAAACAAGGTCTAATTCATGTTTGAGTCACTGGTAAGTACCATTTTGCTGTACTGTTTAAACTCGATGAAAGGAACACTGTTAACACTTTTCAGCAAGTTGCAATCATGAAATACAGAAATAAATAGTTTTTCAAAAACAAGGTCTAAATCATGTTTGATGCACTCTGTAAGAACCATTTTTGCTGTATACCTTAATCAGGATGATAGGAACACTGTTGACACTTTTCAGCAAGTTGCAATCATGTAATACAGAAATAAACAGTTTCTCAAAAACAAGGTCACTCTGTAAGTACCATGTTTGTTGAACTGCTTAATCAGGATGATAAGAACACTGTTGACACTTTTCAGCAAGTTGCAATGATGTAATAAAGAAATAAACAGTTTCTCAAAAACAAGGTCACTCTGTAAGTACCATTTTGCTGTACTGTTTAAACTCGATGAAAGGAACACTGTTAACACTTTTCAGCAAGTTGCAATCATGAAATACAGAAATAAAGAGTTTTTCAAAAACAAGGTCTAATTCATGTTTGAGTCACTCTGTAAGAACCATTTTGCTGTACTGTTTAAGCTCGATGAAAGGAACATTGTTGACACTTTTCAGCAAGTTGCAATCATGAAATACAGAAATAAAGAGTTTTTCAAAAACAAGGTCTAATTCATGTTTGAGTCACTCTGTAAGAACCATTTTGCTGTACTGTTTAAGCTCGATGAAAGGAACATTGTTGACACTTTTCAGCAAGTTGCAATCATGAAATACAGAAATAAAGAGTTTTTCAAAAACAAGGTCTAATTCATGTTTGAGTCACTCTGTAAGAACCATTTTGCTGTACTGTTTAAGCTCGATGAAAGGAACATTGTTGACACTTTTCAGCAAGTTGCAATCATGAAATACAGAAATAAAGAGTTTTTCAAAAACAAGGTCTAATTCATGTTTGAGTCACTCTGTAAGAACCATTTTGCTGTACTGTTTAAGCTCGATGAAAGGAACATTGTTGACACTTTTCAGCAAGTTGCAATCATGTAATACAGAAATAAACAGTTTCTCAAAAACAAGGTCACTCTGTAAGTACCATGTTTGTTGAACTGCTTAATCAGGATGATAAGAACACTGTTGACACTTTTCAGCAAGTTGCAATGATGTAATAAAGAAATAAACAGTTTCTCAAAAACAAGGTCACTCTGTAAGTACCATTTTGCTGTACTGTTTAAACTCGATGAAAGGAACACTGTTAACACTTTTCAGCAAGTTGCAATCATGAAATACAGAAATAAAGAGTTTTTCAAAAACAAGGTCTAATTCATGTTTGAGTCACTCTGTAAGAACCATTTTGCTGTACTGTTTAAGCTCGATGAAAGGAACATTGTTGACACTTTTCAGCAAGTTGCAATCATGAAATACAGAAATAAACAGTTTTTCAAAAACAAGGTCTAATTCATGTTTG
Source organism: Salmo salar (assembly GCF_965601325.2). NCBI lineage: Eukaryota > Metazoa > Chordata > Actinopteri > Salmoniformes > Salmonidae > Salmo > Salmo salar. Next base: position 42,313,496 of record NC_138293.1, read on the forward strand.
AGTCACTCTGTAAGAACCATTTTGCTGTACTGTTTAAGCTCGATGAAAGGAACATTGTTGACACTTTTCAGCAAGTTGCAATCATGAAATACAGAAATAAACAGTTTTTCAAAAACAAGGTCTAAGTCATGTTTGAGTCAATCTGTAAGTACCATTTTTGCTGTACTGTTTAAACTCGATGAAAGGAACACTGTTAACACTTTTCAGCAAGTTGCAATCATGAAATAAAGAAATAAATATTTTTTCACAAACAAGGTCTAAATCATGTTTGATGCACTCTGTAAGAACCATTTTTGCTGTATACCTTAATCAGGATGATAGGAACACTGTTGACACTTTTCAGCAAGTTGCAATCATGTAATAAAGAAATAAACAGTTTCTCAAAAACAAGGTCACTCTGTAAGTACCATTTTGCTGTACTGTTTAAACTCGATGAAAGAACACTGTTAACACTTTTCAGCAAGTTGCAATCATGAAATACAGAAATAAAGAGTTTTTCAAAAACAAGGTCTAATTCATGTTTGAGTCACTCTGTAAGAACCATTTTGCTGTACTGTTTAAGCTCGATGAAAGGAACATTGTTGACACTTTTCAGCAAGTTGCAATCATGTAATACAGAAATAAACAGTTTCTCAAAAACAAGGTCACTCTGTAAGTACCATGTTTGTTGAACTGCTTAATCAGGATGATAAGAACACTGTTGACACTTTTCAGCAAGTTGCAATGATGTAATAAAGAAATAAACAGTTTCTCAAAAACAAGGTCACTCTGTAAGTACCATTTTGCTGTACTGTTTAAACTCGATGAAAGGAACACTGTTAACACTTTTCAGCAAGTTGCAATCATGAAATACAGAAATAAAGAGTTTTTCAAAAACAAGGTCTAATTCATGTTTGAGTCACTCTGTAAGAACCATTTTGCTGTACTGTTTAAGCTCGATGAAAGGAACATTGTTGACACTTTTCAGCAAGTTGCAATCATGAAATACAGAAATAAAGAGTTTTTCAAAAACAAGGTCTAATTCATGTTTGAGTCACTCTGTAAGAACCATTTTGCTGTACTGTTTAAGCTCGATGAAAGGAACATTGTTGACACTTTTCAGCAAGTTGCAATCATGTAATACAGAAATAAACAGTTTCTCAAAAACAAGGTCACTCTGTAAGTACCATGTTTGTTGAACTGCTTAATCAGGATGATAAGAACACTGTTGACACTTTTCAGCAAGTTGCAATGATGTAATAAAGAAATAAACAGTTTCTCAAAAACAAGGTCACTCTGTAAGTACCATTTTGCTGTACTGTTTAAACTCGATGAAAGGAACACTGTTAACACTTTTCAGCAAGTTGCAATCATGAAATACAGAAATAAAGAGTTTTTCAAAAACAAGGTCTAATTCATGTTTGAGTCACTCTGTAAGAACCATTTTGCTGTACTGTTTAAGCTCGATGAAAGGAACATTGTTGACACTTTTCAGCAAGTTGCAATCATGAAATACAGAAATAAAGAGTTTTTCAAAAACAAGGTCTAATTCATGTTTGAGTCACTCTGTAAGAACCATTTTGCTGTACTGTTTAAGCTCGATGAAAGGAACATTGTTGACACTTTTCAGCAAGTTGCAATCATGAAATACAGAAATAAACAGTTTTTCAAAAACAAGGTCTAAGTCATGTTTGAGTCAATCTGTAAGTACCATTTTTGCTGTACTGTTTAAACTCGATGAAAGGAACACTGTTAACACTTTTCAGCAAGTTGCAATCATGAAATACAGAAATAAAGAGTTTTTCAAAAACAAGGTCTAATTCATGTTTGAGTCACTCTGTAAGAACCATTTTGCTGTACTGTTTAAGCTCGATGAAAGGAACATTGTTGACACTTTTCAGCAAGTTGCAATCATGTAATACAGAAATAAACAGTTTCTCAAAAACAAGGTCACTCTGTAAGTACCATGTTTGTTGAACTGCTTAATCAGGATGATAAGAACACTGTTGACACTTTTCAGCAAGTTGCAATGATGTAATAAAGAAATAAACAGTTTCTCAAAAACAAGGTCACTCTGTAAGTACCATTTTGCTGTACTGTTTAAACTCGATGAAAGGAACACTGTTAACACTTTTCAGCAAGTTGCAATCATGAAATACAGAAATAAAGAGTTTTTCAAAAACAAGGTCTAATTCATGTTTGAGTCACTCTGTAAGAACCATTTTGCTGTACTGTTTAAGCTCGATGAAAGGAACATTGTTGACACTTTTCAGCAAGTTGCAATCATGAAATACAGAAATAAACAGTTTTTCAAAAACAAGGTCTAATTCATGTTTGAGTCACTCTGTAAGAACCATTTTGCTGTACTGTTTAAGCTCGATGAAAGGAACATTGTTGACACTTTTCAGCAAGTTGCAATCATGAAATACAGAAATAAACAGTTTTTCAAAAACAAGGTCTAAGTCATGTTTGAGTCAATCTGTAAGTACCATTTTTGCTGTACTGTTTAAACTCGATGAAAGGAACACTGTTAACACTTTTCAGCAAGTTGCAATCATGAAATAAAGAAATAAATAGTTTTTCACAAACAAGGTCTAAATCATGTTTGATGCACTCTGTAAGAACCATTTTTGCTGTATACCTTAATCAGGATGATAGGAACACTGTTGACACTTTTCAGCAAGTTGCAATCATGTAATAAAGAAATAAACAGTTTCTCAAAAACAAGGTCACTCTGTAAGTACCATTTTGCTGTACTGTTTAAACTCGATGAAAGAACACTGTTAACACTTTTCAGCAAGTTGCAATCATGAAATACAGAAATAAAGAGTTTTTCAAAAACAAGGTCTAATTCATGTTTGAGTCACTCTGTAAGAACCATTTTGCTGTACTGTTTAAGCTCGATGAAAGGAACATTGTTGACACTTTTCAGCAAGTTGCAATCATGTAATACAGAAATAAACAGTTTCTCAAAAACAAGGTCACTCTGTAAGTACCATGTTTGTTGAACTGCTTAATCAGGATGATAAGAAAACTGTTGACACTTTTCAGCAAGTTGCAATGATGTAATAAAGAAATAAACAGTTTCTCAAAAACAAGGTCACTCTGTAAGTACCATTTTGCTGTACTGTTTAAACTCGATGAATGGAACACTGTTAACACTTTTCAGCAAGTTGCAATCATGAAATACAGAAATAAAGAGTTTTTCAAAAACAAGGTCTAATTCATGTTTGAGTCACTCTGTAAGAACCATTTTGCTGTACTGTTTAAGCTCGATGAAAGGAACATTGTTGACACTTTTCAGCAAGTTGCAATCATGTAATACAGAAATAAACAGTTTCTCAAAAACAAGGTCACTCTGTAAGTACCATGTTTGTTGAACTGCTTAATCAGGATGATAAGAACACTGTTGACACTTTTCAGCAAGTTGCAATGATGTAATAAAGAAATAAACAGTTTCTCAAAAACAAGGTCACTCTGTAAGTACCATTTTGCTGTACTGTTTAAACTCGATGAAAGGAACACTGTTAACACTTTTCAGCAAGTTGCAATCATGAAATACAGAAATAAAGAGTTTTTCAAAAACAAGGTCTAATTCATGTTTGAGTCACTCTGTAAGAACCATTTTGCTGTACTGTTTAAGCTCGATGAAAGGAACATTGTTGACACTTTTCAGCAAGTTGCAATCATGAAATACAGAAATAAACAGTTTTTCAAAAACAAGGTCTAATTCATGTTTGAGTCACTCTGTAAGAACCATTTTGCTGTACTGTTTAAGCTCGATGAAAGGAACATTGTTGACACTTTTCAGCAAGTTGCAATCATGTAATACAGAAATAAACAGTTTCTCAAAAACAAGGTCACTCTGTAAGTACCATGTTTGTTGAACTGCTTAATCAGGATGATAAGAAAACTGTTGACACTTTTCAGCAAGTTGCAATGATGTAATAAAGAAATAAACAGTTTCTCAAAAACAAGGTCACTCTGTAAGTACCATTTTGCTGTACTGTTTAAACTCGATGAATGGAACACTGTTAACACTTTTCAGCAAGTTGCAATCATGAAATACAGAAATAAAGAGTTTTTCAAAAACAAGGTCTAATTCATGTTTGAGTCACTCTGTAAGAACCATTTTGCTGTACTGTTTAAGCTCGATGAAAGGAACATTGTTGACACTTTTCAGCAAGTTGCAATCATGTAATACAGAAATAAACAGTTTCTCAAAAACAAGGTCACTCTGTAAGTACCATGTTTGTTGAACTGCTTAATCAGGATGATAAGAACACTGTTGACACTTTTCAGCAAGTTGCAATGATGTAATAAAGAAATAAACAGTTTCTCAAAAACAAGGTCACTCTGTAAGTACCATTTTGCTGTACTGTTTAAACTCGATGAAAGGAACACTGTTAACACTTTTCAGCAAGTTGCAATCATGAAATACAGAAATAAAGAGTTTTTCAAAAACAAGGTCTAATTCATGTTTGAGTCACTCTGTAAGAACCATTTTGCTGTACTGTTTAAGCTCGATGAAAGGAACATTGTTGACACTTTTCAGCAAGTTGCAATCATGAAATACAGAAATAAACAGTTTTTCAAAAACAAGGTCTAAGTCATGTTTGAGTCAATCTGTAAGTACCATTTTTGCTGTACTGTTTAAACTCGATGAAAGGAACACTGTTAACACTTTTCAGCAAGTTGCAATCATGAAATAAAGAAATAAATAGTTTTTCACAAACAAGGTCTAAATCATGTTTGATGCACTCTGTAAGAACCATTTTTGCTGTATACCTTAATCAGGATGATAGGAACACTGTTGACACTTTTCAGCAAGTTGCAATCATGTAATAAAGAAATAAACAGTTTCTCAAAAACAAGGTCACTCTGTAAGTACCATTTTGCTGTACTGTTTAAACTCGATGAAAGGAACACTGTTAACACTTTTCAGCAAGTTGCAATCATGAAATACAGAAATAAAGAGTTTTTCAAAAACAAGGTCTAATTCATGTTTGAGTCACTCTGTAAGAACCATTTTGCTGTACTGTTTAAGCTCGATGAAAGGAACATTGTTGACACTTTTCAGCAAGTTGCAATCATGAAATACAGAAATAAAGAGTTTTTCAAAAACAAGGTCTAATTCATGTTTGAGTCACTCTGTAAGAACCATTTTGCTGTACTGTTTAAGCTCGATGAAAGGAACATTGTTGACACTTTTCAGCAAGTTGCAATCATGAAATACAGAAATAAAGAGTTTTTCAAAAACAAGGTCTAATTCATGTTTGAGTCACTCTGTAAGAACCATTTTGCTGTACTGTTTAAGATCGATGAAAGGAACATTGTTGACACTTTTCAGCAAGTTGCAATCATGTAATACAGAAATAAACAGTTTCTCAAAAACAAGGTCACTCTGTAAGTACCATGTTTGTTGAACTGCTTAATCAGGATGATAAGAACACTGTTGACACTTTTCAGCAAGTTGCAATCATGAAATACAGAAATACAGAGTTTTTCAAAAACAAGGTCTAATTCATGTTTGAGTCACTGGTAAGTACCATTTTGCTGTACTGTTTAAACTCGATGAAAGGAACACTGTTAACACTTTTCAGCAAGTTGCAATCATGAAATACAGAAATAAATAGTTTTTCAAAAACAAGGTCTAAATCATGTTTGATGCACTCTGTAAGAACCATTTTTGCTGTATACCTTAATCAGGATGATAGGAACACTGTTGACACTTTTCAGCAAGTTGCAATCATGTAATACAGAAATAAACAGTTTCTCAAAAACAAGGTCACTCTGTAAGTACCATGTTTGTTGAACTGCTTAATCAGGATGATAAGAACACTGTTGACACTTTTCAGCAAGTTGCAATGATGTAATAAAGAAATAAACAGTTTCTCAAAAACAAGGTCACTCTGTAAGTACCATTTTGCTGTACTGTTTAAACTCGATGAAAGGAACACTGTTAACACTTTTCAGCAAGTTGCAATCATGAAATACAGAAATAAAGAGTTTTTCAAAAACAAGGTCTAATTCATGTTTGAGTCACTCTGTAAGAACCATTTTGCTGTACTGTTTAAGCTCGATGAAAGGAACATTGTTGACACTTTTCAGCAAGTTGCAATCATGAAATACAGAAATAAAGAGTTTTTCAAAAACAAGGTCTAATTCATGTTTGAGTCACTCTGTAAGAACCATTTTGCTGTACTGTTTAAGCTCGATGAAAGGAACATTGTTGACACTTTTCAGCAAGTTGCAATCATGAAATACAGAAATAAAGAGTTTTTCAAAAACAAGGTCTAATTCATGTTTGAGTCACTCTGTAAGAACCATTTTGCTGTACTGTTTAAGCTCGATGAAAGGAACATTGTTGACACTTTTCAGCAAGTTGCAATCATGAAATACAGAAATAAAGAGTTTTTCAAAAACAAGGTCTAATTCATGTTTGCGTCACTCTGTAAGAACCATTTTGCTGTACTGTTTAAGCTCGATGAAAGGAACATTGTTGACACTTTTCAGCAAGTTGCAATCATGAAATACAGAAATAAACAGTTTTTCAAAAACAAGGTCTAATTCATGTTTGAGTCACTCTGTAAGAACCATTTTGCTGTACTGTTTAAGCTCGATGAAAGGAACATTGTTGACACTTTTCAGCAAGTTGCAATCATGAAATACAGAAATAAACAGTTTTTCAAAAACAAGGTCTAAGTCATGTTTGAGTCAATCTGTAAGTACCATTTTTGCTGTACTGTTTAAACTCGATGAAAGGAACACTGTTAACACTTTTCAGCAAGTTGCAATCATGAAATAAAGAAATAAATAGTTTTTCACAAACAAGGTCTAAATCATGTTTGATGCACTCTGTAAGAACCATTTTTGCTGTATACCTTAATCAGGATGATAGGAACACTGTTGACACTTTTCAGCAAGTTGCAATCATGTAATAAAGAAATAAACAGTTTCTCAAAAACAAGGTCACTCTGTAAGTACCATTTTGCTGTACTGTTTAAACTCGATGAAAGAACACTGTTAACACTTTTCAGCAAGTTGCAATCATGAAATACAGAAATAAAGAGTTTTTCAAAAACAAGGTCTAATTCATGTTTGAGTCACTCTGTAAGAACCATTTTGCTGTACTGTTTAAGCTCGATGAAAGGAACATTGTTGACACTTTTCAGCAAGTTGCAATCATGAAATACAGAAATAAAGAGTTTTTCAAAAACAAGGTCTAATTCATGTTTGAGTCACTCTGTAAGAACCATTTTGCTGTACTGTTTAAGCTCGATGAAAGGAACATTGTTGACACTTTTCAGCAAGTTGCAATCATGTAATACAGAAATAAACAGTTTCTCAAAAACAAGGTCACTCTGTAAGTACCATGTTTGTTGAACTGCTTAATCAGGATGATAAGAACACTGTTGACACTTTTCAGCAAGTTGCAATGATGTAATAAAGAAATAAACAGTTTCTCAAAAACAAGGTCACTCTGTAAGTACCATTTTGCTGTACTGTTTAAACTCGATGAAAGGAACACTGTTAACACTTTTCAGCAAGTTGCAATCATGAAATACAGAAATAAAGAGTTTTTCAAAAACAAGGTCTAATTCATGTTTGAGTCACTCTGTAAGAACCATTTTGCTGTACTGTTTAAGCTCGATGAAAGGAACATTGTTGACACTTTTCAGCAAGTTGCAATCATGAAATACAGAAATAAACAGTTTTTCAAAAACAAGGTCTAATTCATGTTTGAGTCACTCTGTAAGAACCATTTTGCTGTACTGTTTAAGCTCGATGAAAGGAACATTGTTGACACTTTTCAGCAAGTTGCAATCATGAAATACAGAAATAAACAGTTTTTCAAAAACAAGGTCTAAGTCATGTTTGAGTCAATCTGTAAGTACCATTTTTGCTGTACTGTTTAAACTCGATGAAAGGAACACTGTTAACACTTTTCAGCAAGTTGCAATCATGAAATAAAGAAATAAATAGTTTTTCACAAACAAGGTCTAAATCATGTTTGATGCACTCTGTAAGAACCATTTTTGCTGTATACCTTAATCAGGATGATAGGAACACTGTTGACACTTTTCAGCAAGTTGCAATCATGTAATAAAGAAATAAACAGTTTCTCAAAAACAAGGTCACTCTGTAAGTACCATTTTGCTGTACTGTTTAAACTCGATGAAAGGAACACTGTTAACACTTTTCAGCAAGTTGCAATCATGAAATACAGAAATAAAGAGTTTTTCAAAAACAAGGTCTAATTCATGTTTGAGTCACTCTGTAAGAACCATTTTGCTGTACTGTTTAAGCTCGATGAAAGGAACATTGTTGACACTTTTCAGCAAGTTGCAATCATGAAATACAGAAATAAAGAGTTTTTCAAAAACAAGGTCTAATTCATGTTTGAGTCACTCTGTAAGAACCATTTTGCTGTACTGTTTAAGATCGATGAAAGGAACATTGTTGACACTTTTCAGCAAGTTGCAATCATGTAATACAGAAATAAACAGTTTCTCAAAAACAAGGTCACTCTGTAAGTACCATGTTTGTTGAACTGCTTAATCAGGATGATAAGAACACTGTTGACACTTTTCAGCAAGTTGCAATCATGAAATACAGAAATACAGAGTTTTTCAAAAACAAGGTCTAATTCATGTTTGAGTCACTGGTAAGTACCATTTTGCTGTACTGTTTAAACTCGATGAAAGGAACACTGTTAACACTTTTCAGCAAGTTGCAATCATGAAATACAGAAATAAATAGTTTTTCAAAAACAAGGTCTAAATCATGTTTGATGCACTCTGTAAGAACCATTTTTGCTGTATACCTTAATCAGGATGATAGGAACACTGTTGACACTTTTCAGCAAGTTGCAATCATGTAATACAGAAATAAACAGTTTCTCAAAAACAAGGTCACTCTGTAAGTACCATGTTTGTTGAACTGCTTAATCAGGATGATAAGAACACTGTTGACACTTTTCAGCAAGTTGCAATGATGTAATAAAGAAATAAACAGTTTCTCAAAAACAAGGTCACTCTGTAAGTACCATTTTGCTGTACTGTTTAAACTCGATGAAAGGAACACTGTTAACACTTTTCAGCAAGTTGCAATCATGAAATACAGAAATAAAGAGTTTTTCAAAAACAAGGTCTAATTCATGTTTGAGTCACTCTGTAAGAACCATTTTGCTGTACTGTTTAAGCTCGATGAAAGGAACATTGTTGACACTTTTCAGCAAGTTGCAATCATGAAATACAGAAATAAAGAGTTTTTCAAAAACAAGGTCTAATTCATGTTTGAGTCACTCTGTAAGAACCATTTTGCTGTACTGTTTAAGCTCGATGAAAGGAACATTGTTGACACTTTTCAGCAAGTTGCAATCATGAAATACAGAAATAAAGAGTTTTTCAAAAACAAGGTCTAATTCATGTTTGAGTCACTCTGTAAGAACCATTTTGCTGTACTGTTTAAGCTCGATGAAAGGAACATTGTTGACACTTTTCAGCAAGTTGCAATCATGAAATACAGAAATAAAGAGTTTTTCAAAAACAAGGTCTAATTCATGTTTGAGTCACTCTGTAAGAACCATTTTGCTGTACTGTTTAAGCTCGATGAAAGGAACATTGTTGACACTTTTCAGCAAGTTGCAATCATGTAATACAGAAATAAACAGTTTCTCAAAAACAAGGTCACTCTGTAAGTACCATGTTTGTTGAACTGCTTAATCAGGATGATAAGAACACTGTTGACACTTTTCAGCAAGTTGCAATGATGTAATAAAGAAATAAACAGTTTCTCAAAAACAAGGTCACTCTGTAAGTACCATTTTGCTGTACTGTTTAAACTCGATGAAAGGAACACTGTTAACACTTTTCAGCAAGTTGCAATCATGAAATACAGAAATAAAGAGTTTTTCAAAAACAAGGTCTAATTCATGTTTGAGTCACTCTGTAAGAACCATTTTGCTGTACTGTTTAAGCTCGATGAAAGGAACATTGTTGACACTTTTCAGCAAGTTGCAATCATGAAATACAGAAATAAACAGTTTTTCAAAAACAAGGTCTAATTCATGTTTGAGTCACTCTGTAAGAACCATTTTGCTGTACTGTTTAAGCTCGATGAAAGGAACATTGTTGACACTTTTCAGCAAGTTGCAATCATGAAATACAGAAATAAACAGTTTTTCAAAAACAAGGTCTAAGTCATGTTTGAGTCAATCTGTAAGTACCATTTTTGCTGTACTGTTTAAACTCGATGAAAGGAACACTGTTAACACTTTTCAGCAAGTTGCAATCATGAAATAAAGAAATAAATATTTTTTCACAAACAAGGTCTAAATCATGTTTGATGCACTCTGTAAGAACCATTTTTGCTGTATACCTTAATCAGGATGATAGGAACACTGTTGACACTTTTCAGCAAGTTGCAATCATGTAATAAAGAAATAAACAGTTTCTCAAAAACAAGGTCACTCTGTAAGTACCATTTTGCTGTACTGTTTAAACTCGATGAAAGAACACTGTTAACACTTTTCAGCAAGTTGCAATCATGAAATACAGAAATAAAGAGTTTTTCAAAAACAAGGTCTAATTCATGTTTGAGTCACTCTGTAAGAACCATTTTGCTGTACTGTTTAAGCTCGATGAAAGGAACATTGTTGACACTTTTCAGCAAGTTGCAATCATGTAATACAGAAATAAACAGTTTCTCAAAAACAAGGTCACTCTGTAAGTACCATGTTTGTTGAACTGCTTAATCAGGATGATAAGAACACTGTTGACACTTTTCAGCAAGTTGCAATGATGTAATAAAGAAATAAACAGTTTCTCAAAAACAAGGTCACTCTGTAAGTACCATTTTGCTGTACTGTTTAAACTCGATGAAAGGAACACTGTTAACACTTTTCAGCAAGTTGCAATCATGAAATACAGAAATAAAGAGTTTTTCAAAAACAAGGTCTAATTCATGTTTGAGTCACTCTGTAAGAACCATTTTGCTGTACTGTTTAAGCTCGATGAAAGGAACATTGTTGACACTTTTCAGCAAGTTGCAATCATGAAATACAGAAATAAAGAGTTTTTCAAAAACAAGGTCTAATTCATGTTTGAGTCACTCTGTAAGAACCATTTTGCTGTACTGTTTAAGCTCGATGAAAGGAACATTGTTGACACTTTTCAGCAAGTTGCAATCATGTAATACAGAAATAAACAGTTTCTCAAAAACAAGGTCACTCTGTAAGTACCATGTTTGTTGAACTGCTTAATCAGGATGATAAGAACACTGTTGACACTTTTCAGCAAGTTGCAATGATGTAATAAAGAAATAAACAGTTTCTCAAAAACAAGGTCACTCTGTAAGTACCATTTTGCTGTACTGTTTAAACTCGATGAAAGGAACACTGTTAACACTTTTCAGCAAGTTGCAATCATGAAATACAGAAATAAAGAGTTTTTCAAAAACAAGGTCTAATTCATGTTTGAGTCACTCTGTAAGAACCATTTTGCTGTACTGTTTAAGCTCGATGAAAGGAACATTGTTGACACTTTTCAGCAAGTTGCAATCATGAAATACAGAAATAAAGAGTTTTTCAAAAACAAGGTCTAATTCATGTTTGAGTCACTCTGTAAGAACCATTTTGCTGTACTGTTTAAGCTCGATGAAAGGAACATTGTTGACACTTTTCAGCAAGTTGCAATCATGAAATACAGAAATAAACAGTTTTTCAAAAACAAGGTCTAAGTCATGTTTGAGTCAATCTGTAAGTACCATTTTTGCTGTACTGTTTAAACTCGATGAAAGGAACACTGTTAACACTTTTCAGCAAGTTGCAATCATGAAATACAGAAATAAAGAGTTTTTCAAAAACAAGGTCTAATTCATGTTTGAGTCACTCTGTAAGAACCATTTTGCTGTACTGTTTAAGCTCGATGAAAGGAACATTGTTGACACTTTTCAGCAAGTTGCAATCATGTAATACAGAAATAAACAGTTTCTCAAAAACAAGGTCACTCTGTAAGTACCATGTTTGTTGAACTGCTTAATCAGGATGATAAGAACACTGTTGACACTTTTCAGCAAGTTGCAATGATGTAATAAAGAAATAAACAGTTTCTCAAAAACAAGGTCACTCTGTAAGTACCATTTTGCTGTACTGTTTAAACTCGATGAAAGGAACACTGTTAACACTTTTCAGCAAGTTGCAATCATGAAATAAAGAAATAAAGAGTTTTTCAAAAACAAGGTCTAATTCATGTTTGAGTCACTCTGTAAGAACCATTTTGCTGTACTGTTTAAGCTCGATGAAAGGAACATTGTTGACACTTTTCAGCAAGTTGCAATCATGAAATACAGAAATAAACAGTTTTTCAAAAACAAGGTCTAATTCATGTTTGAGTCACTCTGTAAGAACCATTTTGCTGTACTGTTTAAGCTCGATGAAAGGAACATTGTTGACACTTTTCAGCAAGTTGCAATCATGAAATACAGAAATAAACAGTTTTTCAAAAACAAGGTCTAAGTCATGTTTGAGTCAATCTGTAAGTACCATTTTTGCTGTACTGTTTAAACTCGATGAAAGGAACACTGTTAACACTTTTCAGCAAGTTGCAATCATGAAATAAAGAAATAAATAGTTTTTCACAAACAAGGTCTAAATCATGTTTGATGCACTCTGTAAGAACCATTTTTGCTGTATACCTTAATCAGGATGATAGGAACACTGTTGACACTTTTCAGCAAGTTGCAATCATGTAATAAAGAAATAAACAGTTTCTCAAAAACAAGGTCACTCTGTAAGTACCATTTTGCTGTACTGTTTAAACTCGATGAAAGAACACTGTTAACACTTTTCAGCAAGTTGCAATCATGAAATACAGAAATAAAGAGTTTTTCAAAAACAAGGTCTAATTCATGTTTGAGTCACTCTGTAAGAACCATTTTGCTGTACTGTTTAAGCTCGATGAAAGGAACATTGTTGACACTTTTCAGCAAGTTGCAATCATGTAATACAGAAATAAACAGTTTCTCAAAAACAAGGTCACTCTGTAAGTACCATGTTTGTTGAACTGCTTAATCAGGATGATAAGAACACTGTTGACACTTTTCAGCAAGTTGCAATGATGTAATAAAGAAATAAACAGTTTCTCAAAAACAAGGTCACTCTGTAAGTACCATTTTGCTGTACTGTTTAAACTCGATGAAAGGAACACTGTTAACACTTTTCAGCAAGTTGCAATCATGAAATACAGAAATAAAGAGTTTTTCAAAAACAAGGTCTAATTCATGTTTGAGTCACTCTGTAAGAACCATTTTGCTGTACTGTTTAAGATCGATGAAAGGAACATTGTTGACACTTTTCAGCAAGTTGCAATCATGTAATACAGAAATAAACAGTTTCTCAAAAACAAGGTCACTCTGTAAGTACCATGTTTGTTGAACTGCTTAATCAGGATGATAAGAACACTGTTGACACTTTTCAGCAAGTTGCAATCATGAAATACAGAAATACAGAGTTTTTCAAAAACAAGGTCTAATTCATGTTTGAGTCACTGGTAAGTACCATTTTGCTGTACTGTTTAAACTCGATGAAAGGAACACTGTTAACACTTTTCAGCAAGTTGCAATCATGAAATACAGAAATAAATAGTTTTTCAAAAACAAGGTCTAAATCATGTTTGATGCACTCTGTAAGAACCATTTTTGCTGTATACCTTAATCAGGATGATAGGAACACTGTTGACACTTTTCAGCAAGTTGCAATCATGTAATACAGAAATAAACAGTTTCTCAAAAACAAGGTCACTCTGTAAGTACCATGTTTGTTGAACTGCTTAATCAGGATGATAAGAACACTGTTGACACTTTTCAGCAAGTTGCAATGATGTAATAAAGAAATAAACAGTTTCTCAAAAACAAGGTCACTCTGTAAGTACCATTTTGCTGTACTGTTTAAACTCGATGAAAGGAACACTGTTAACACTTTTCAGCAAGTTGCAATCATGAAATACAGAAATAAAGAGTTTTTCAAAAACAAGGTCTAATTCATGTTTGAGTCACTCTGTAAGAACCATTTTGCTGTACTGTTTAAGCTCGATGAAAGGAACATTGTTGACACTTTTCAGCAAGTTGCAATCATGAAATACAGAAATAAAGAGTTTTTCAAAAACAAGGTCTAATTCATGTTTGAGTCACTCTGTAAGAACCATTTTGCTGTACTGTTTAAGATCGATGAAAGGAACATTGTTGACACTTTTCAGCAAGTTGCAATCATGTAATACAGAAATAAACAGTTTCTCAAAAACAAGGTCACTCTGTAAGTACCATGTTTGTTGAACTGCTTAATCAGGATGATAAGAACACTGTTGACACTTTTCAGCAAGTTGCAATCATGAAATACAGAAATACAGAGTTTTTCAAAAACAAGGTCTAATTCATGTTTGAGTCACTGGTAAGTACCATTTTGCTGTACTGTTTAAACTCGATGAAAGGAACACTGTTAACACTTTTCAGCAAGTTGCAATCATGAAATACAGAAATAAATAGTTTTTCAAAAACAAGGTCTAAATCATGTTTGATGCACTCTGTAAGAACCATTTTTGCTGTATACCTTAATCAGGAATATAGGAACACTGTTGACACTTTTCAGCAAGTTGCAATCATGTAATACAGAAATAAACAGTTTCTCAAAAACAAGGTCACTCTGTAAGTACCATGTTTGTTGAACTGCTTAATCAGGATGATAAGAACACTGTTGACACTTTTCAGCAAGTTGCAATGATGTAATAAAGAAATAAACAGTTTCTCAAAAACAAGGTCACTCTGTAAGTACCATTTTGCTGTACTGTTTAAACTCGATGAAAGGAACACTGTTAACACTTTTCAGCAAGTTGCAATCATGAAATACAGAAATAAAGAGTTTTTCAAAAACAAGGTCTAATTCATGTTTGAGTCACTCTGTAAGAACCATTTTGCTGTACTGTTTAAGCTCGATGAAAGGAACATTGTTGACACTTTTCAGCAAGTTGCAATCATGAAATACAGAAATAAAGAGTTTTTCAAAAACAAGGTCTAATTCATGTTTGAGTCACTCTGTAAGAACCATTTTGCTGTACTGTTTAAGCTCGATGAAAGGAACATTGTTGACACTTTTCAGCAAGTTGCAATCATGAAATACAGAAATAAAGAGTTTTTCAAAAACAAGGTCTAATTCATGTTTGAGTCACTCTGTAAGAACCATTTTGCTGTACTGTTTAAGCTCGATGAAAGGAACATTGTTGACACTTTTCAGCAAGTTGCAATCATGAAATACAGAAATAAAGAGTTTTTCAAAAACAAGGTCTAATTCATGTTTGAGTCACTCTGTAAGAACCATTTTGCTGTACTGTTTAAGCTCGATGAAAGGAACATTGTTGACACTTTTCAGCAAGTTGCAATCATGTAATACAGAAATAAACAGTTTCTCAAAAACAAGGTCACTCTGTAAGTACCATGTTTGTTGAACTGCTTAATCAGGATGATAAGAACACTGTTGACACTTTTCAGCAAGTTGCAATGATGTAATAAAGAAATAAACAGTTTCTCAAAAACAAGGTCACTCTGTAAGTACCATTTTGCTGTACTGTTTAAACTCGATGAAAGGAACACTGTTAACACTTTTCAGCAAGTTGCAATCATGAAATACAGAAATAAAGAGTTTTTCAAAAACAAGGTCTAATTCATGTTTGAGTCACTCTGTAAGAACCATTTTGCTGTACTGTTTAAGCTCGATGAAAGGAACATTGTTGACACTTTTCAGCAAGTTGCAATCATGAAATACAGAAATAAACAGTTTTTCAAAAACAAGGTCTAATTCATGTTTGAGTCACTCTGTAAGAACCATTTTGCTGTACTGTTTAAGCTCGATGAAAGGAACATTGTTGACACTTTTCAGCAAGTTGCAATCATGAAATACAGAAATAAACAGTTTTTCAAAAACAAGGTCTAAGTCATGTTTGAGTCAATCTGTAAGTACCATTTTTGCTGTACTGTTTAAACTCGATGAAAGGAACACTGTTAACACTTTTCAGCAAGTTGCAATCATGAAATAAAGAAATAAATAGTTTTTCACAAACAAGGTCTAAATCATGTTTGATGCACTCTGTAAGAACCATTTTTGCTGTATACCTTAATCAGGATGATAGGAACACTGTTGACACTTTTCAGCAAGTTGCAATCATGTAATAAAGAAATAAACAGTTTCTCAAAAACAAGGTCACTCTGTAAGTACCATTTTGCTGTACTGTTTAAACTCGATGAAAGAACACTGTTAACACTTTTCAGCAAGTTGCAATCATGAAATACAGAAATAAAGAGTTTTTCAAAAACAAGGTCTAATTCATGTTTGAGTCACTCTGTAAGAACCATTTTGCTGTACTGTTTAAGCTCGATGAAAGGAACATTGTTGACACTTTTCAGCAAGTTGCAATCATGTAATACAGAAATAAACAGTTTCTCAAAAACAAGGTCACTCTGTAAGTACCATGTTTGTTGAACTGCTTAATCAGGATGATAAGAACACTGTTGACACTTTTCAGCAAGTTGCAATGATGTAATAAAGAAATAAACAGTTTCTCAAAAACAAGGTCACTCTGTAAGTACCATGTTGCTGTACTGTTTAAACTCGATGAAAGGAACACTGTTAACACTTTTCAGCAAGTTGCAATCATGAAATACAGAAATAAAGAGTTTTTCAAAAACAAGGTCTAATTCATGTTTGAGTCACTCTGTAAGAACCATTTTGCTGTACTGTTTAAGCTCGATGAAAGGAACATTGTTGACACTTTTCAGCAAGTTGCAATCATGAAATACAGAAATAAAGAGTTTTTCAAAAACAAGGTCTAATTCATGTTTGAGTCACTCTGTAAGAACCATTTTGCTGTACTGTTTAAGCTCGATGAAAGGAACATTGTTGACACTTTTCAGCAAGTTGCAATCATGTAATACAGAAATAAACAGTTTCTCAAAAACAAGGTCACTCTGTAAGTACCATGTTTGTTGAACTGCTTAATCAGGATGATAAGAACACTGTTGACACTTTTCAGCAAGTTGCAATGATGTAATAAAGAAATAAACAGTTTCTCAAAAACAAGGTCACTCTGTAAGTACCATTTTGCTGTACTGTTTAAACTCGATGAAAGGAACACTGTTAACACTTTTCAGCAAGTTGCAATCATGAAATACAGAAATAAAGAGTTTTTCAAAAACAAGGTCTAATTCATGTTTGAGTCACTCTGTAAGAACCATTTTGCTGTACTGTTTAAGCTCGATGAAAGGAACATTGTTGACACTTTTCAGCAAGTTGCAATCATGAAATACAGAAATAAAGAGTTTTTCAAAAACAAGGTCTAATTCATGTTTGAGTCACTCTGTAAGAACCATTTTGCTGTACTGTTTAAGCTCGATGAAAGGAACATTGTTGACACTTTTCAGCAAGTTGCAATCATGAAATACAGAAATAAACAGTTTTTCAAAAACAAGGTCTAAGTCATGTTTGAGTCAATCTGTAAGTACCATTTTTGCTGTACTGTTTAAACTCGATGAAAGGAACACTGTTAACACTTTTCAGCAAGTTGCAATCATGAAATACAGAAATAAAGAGTTTTTCAAAAACAAGGTCTAATTCATGTTTGAGTCACTCTGTAAGAACCATTTTGCTGTACTGTTTAAGCTCGATGAAAGGAACATTGTTGACACTTTTCAGCAAGTTGCAATCATGTAATACAGAAATAAACAGTTTCTCAAAAACAAGGTCACTCTGTAAGTACCATATTTGTTGAACTGCTTAATCAGGATGATAAGAACACTGTTGACACTTTTCAGCAAGTTGCAATGATGTAATAAAGAAATAAACAGTTTCTCAAAAACAAGGTCACTCTGTAAGTACCATTTTGCTGTACTGTTTAAACTCGATGAAAGGAACACTGTTAACACTTTTCAGCAAGTTGCAATCATGAAATACAGAAATAAAGAGTTTTTCAAAAACAAGGTCTAATTCATGTTTGAGTCACTCTGTAAGAACCATTTTGCTGTACTGTTTAAGCTCGATGAAAGGAACATTGTTGACACTTTTCAGCAAGTTGCAATCATGAAATACAGAAATAAACAGTTTTTCAAAAACAAGGTCTAATTCATGTTTGAGTCACTCTGTAAGAACCATTTTGCTGTACTGTTTAAGCTCGATGAAAGGAACATTGTTGACACTTTTCAGCAAGTTGCAATCATGAAATACAGAAATAAACAGTTTTTCAAAAACAAGGTCTAAGTCATGTTTGAGTCAATCTGTAAGTACCATTTTTGCTGTACTGTTTAAACTCGATGAAAGGAACACTGTTAACACTTTTCAGCAAGTTGCAATCATGAAATAAAGAAATAAATAGTTTTTCACAAACAAGGTCTAAATCATGTTTGATGCACTCTGTAAGAACCATTTTTGCTGTATACCTTAATCAGGATGATAGGAACACTGTTGACACTTTTCAGCAAGTTGCAATCATGTAATAAAGAAATAAACAGTTTCTCAAAAACAAGGTCACTCTGTAAGTACCATTTTGCTGTACTGTTTAAACTCGATGAAAGAACACTGTTAACACTTTTCAGCAAGTTGCAATCATGAAATACAGAAATAAAGAGTTTTTCAAAAACAAGGTCTAATTCATGTTTGAGTCACTCTGTAAGAACCATTTTGCTGTACTGTTTAAGCTCGATGAAAGGAACATTGTTGACACTTTTCAGCAAGTTGCAATCATGTAATACAGAAATAAACAGTTTCTCAAAAACAAGGTCACTCTGTAAGTACCATGTTTGTTGAACTGCTTAATCAGGATGATAAGAACACTGTTGACACTTTTCAGCAAGTTGCAATGATGTAATAAAGAAATAAACAGTTTCTCAAAAACAAGGTCACTCTGTAAGTACCATTTTGCTGTACTGTTTAAACTCGATGAAAGGAACACTGTTAACACTTTTCAGCAAGTTGCAATCATGAAATACAGAAATAAAGAGTTTTTCAAAAACAAGGTCTAATTCATGTTTGAGTCACTCTGTAAGAACCATTTTGCTGTACTGTTTAAGATCGATGAAAGGAACATTGTTGACACTTTTCAGCAAGTTGCAATCATGTAATACAGAAATAAACAGTTTCTCAAAAACAAGGTCACTCTGTAAGTACCATGTTTGTTGAACTGCTTAATCAGGATGATAAGAACACTGTTGACACTTTTCAGCAAGTTGCAATCATGAAATACAGAAATACAGAGTTTTTCAAAAACAAGGTCTAATTCATGTTTGAGTCACTGGTAAGTACCATTTTGCTGTACTGTTTAAACTCGATGAAAGGAACACTGTTAACACTTTTCAGCAAGTTGCAATCATGAAATACAGAAATAAATAGTTTTTCAAAAACAAGGTCTAAATCATGTTTGATGCACTCTGTAAGAACCATTTTTGCTGTATACCTTAATCAGGATGATAGGAACACTGTTGACACTTTTCAGCAAGTTGCAATCATGTAATACAGAAATAAACAGTTTCTCAAAAACAAGGTCACTCTGTAAGTACCATGTTTGTTGAACTGCTTAATCAGGATGATAAGAACACTGTTGACACTTTTCAGCAAGTTGCAATGATGTAATAAAGAAATAAACAGTTTCTCAAAAACAAGGTCACTCTGTAAGTACCATTTTGCTGTACTGTTTAAACTCGATGAAAGGAACACTGTTAACACTTTTCAGCAAGTTGCAATCATGAAATACAGAAATAAAGAGTTTTTCAAAAACAAGGTCTAATTCATGTTTGAGTCACTCTGTAAGAACCATTTTGCTGTACTGTTTAAGCTCGATGAAAGGAACATTGTTGACACTTTTCAGCAAGTTGCAATCATGAAATACAGAAATAAAGAGTTTTTCAAAAACAAGGTCTAATTCATGTTTGAGTCACTCTGTAAGAACCATTTTGCTGTACTGTTTAAGCTCGATGAAAGGAACATTGTTGACACTTTTCAGCAAGTTGCAATCATGAAATACAGAAATAAAGAGTTTTTCAAAAACAAGGTCTAATTCATGTTTGAGTCACTCTGTAAGAACCATTTTGCTGTACTGTTTAAGCTCGATGAAAGGAACATTGTTGACACTTTTCAGCAAGTTGCAATCATGAAATACAGAAATAAAGAGTTTTTCAAAAACAAGGTCTAATTCATGTTTGAGTCACTCTGTAAGAACCATTTTGCTGTACTGTTTAAGCTCGATGAAAGGAACATTGTTGACACTTTTCAGCAAGTTGCAATCATGTAATACAGAAATAAACAGTTTCTCAAAAACAAGGTCACTCTGTAAGTACCATGTTTGTTGAACTGCTTAATCAGGATGATAAGAACACTGTTGACACTTTTCAGCAAGTTGCAATGATGTAATAAAGAAATAAACAGTTTCTCAAAAACAAGGTCACTCTGTAAGTACCATTTTGCTGTACTGTTTAAACTCGATGAAAGGAACACTGTTAACACTTTTCAGCAAGTTGCAATCATGAAATACAGAAATAAAGAGTTTTTCAAAAACAAGGTCTAATTCATGTTTGAGTCACTCTGTAAGAACCATTTTGCTGTACTGTTTAAGCTCGATGAAAGGAACATTGTTGACACTTTTCAGCAAGTTGCAATCATGAAATACAGAAATAAAGAGTTTTTCAAAAACAAGGTCTAATTCATGTTTGAGTCACTCTGTAAGAACCATTTTGCTGTACTGTTTAAGCTCGATGAAAGGAACATTGTTGACACTTTTCAGCAAGTTGCAATCATGTAATACAGAAATAAACAGTTTCTCAAAAACAAGGTCACTCTGTAAGTACCATGTTTGTTGAACTGCTTAATCAGGATGATAAGAACACTGTTGACACTTTTCAGCAAGTTGCAATGATGTAATAAAGAAATAAACAGTTTCTCAAAAACAAGGTCACTCTGTAAGTACCATTTTGCTGTACTGTTTAAACTCGATGAAAGGAACACTGTTAACACTTTTCAGCAAGTTGCAATCATGAAATACAGAAATAAAGAGTTTTTCAAAAACAAGGTCTAATTCATGTTTGAGTCACTCTGTAAGAACCATTTTGCTGTACTGTTTAAGCTCGATGAAAGGAACATTGTTGACACTTTTCAGCAAGTTGCAATCATGAAATACAGAAATAAAGAGTTTTTCAAAAACAAGGTCTAATTCATGTTTGAGTCACTCTGTAAGAACCATTTTGCTGTACTGTTTATGCTCGATGAAAGGAACATTGTTGACACTTTTCAGCAAGTTGCAATCATGTAATACAGAAATAAACAGTTTCTCAAAAACAAGGTCACTCTGTAAGTACCATGTTTGTTGAACTGCTTAATCAGGATGATAAGAACACTGTTGACACTTTTCAGCAAGTTGCAATGATGTAATAAAGAAATAAACAGTTTCTCAAAAACAAGGTCACTCTGTAAGTACCATTTTGCTGTACTGTTTAAACTCGATGAAAGGAACACTGTTAACACTTTTCAGCAAGTTGCAATCATGAAATACAGAAATAAAGAGTTTTTCAAAAACAAGGTCTAATTCATGTTTGAGTCACTCTGTAAGAACCATTTTGCTGTACTGTTTAAGCTCGATGAAAGGAACATTGTTGACACTTTTCAGCAAGTTGCAATCATGAAATACAGAAATAAAGAGTTTTTCAAAAACAAGGTCTAATTCATGTTTGAGTCACTCTGTAAGAACCATTTTGCTGTACTGTTTAAGCTCGATGAAAGGAACATTGTTGACACTTTTCAGCAAGTTGCAATCATGAAATACAGAAATAAACAGTTTTTCAAAAACAAGGTCTAAGTCATGTTTGAGTCAATCTGTAAGTACCATTTTTGCTGTACTGTTTAAACTCGATGAAAGGAACACTGTTAACACTTTTCAGCAAGTTGCAATCATGAAATACAGAAATAAAGAGTTTTTCAAAAACAAGGTCTAATTCATGTTTGAGTCACTCTGTAAGAACCATTTTGCTGTACTGTTTAAGCTCGATGAAAGGAACATTGTTGACACTTTTCAGCAAGTTGCAATCATGTAATACAGAAATAAACAGTTTCTCAAAAACAAGGTCACTCTGTAAGTACCATGTTTGTTGAACTGCTTAATCAGGATGATAAGAACACTGTTGACACTTTTCAGCAAGTTGCAATGATGTAATAAAGAAATAAACAGTTTCTCAAAAACAAGGTCACTCTGTAAGTACCATTTTGCTGTACTGTTTAAACTCGATGAAAGGAACACTGTTAACACTTTTCAGCAAGATGCAATCATGAAATACAGAAATAAAAAGTTTTTCAAAAACAAGGTCTAAGTCATGTTTGAGTCACTCTGTAAGTACCATTTTGCTGTACTGTTTAAACTCGATGAAAGGAACACTGTTAACACTTTTCAGCAAGTTTCAATCATGAAATAAAGAAATAAATAGTTTTTCACAAACAAGGTCTAAATCATGTTTGATGCACTCTGTAAGAACCATTTTTGCTGTATACCTTAATCAGGATGATAGGAACACTGTTGACACTTTTCAGCAAGTTGCAATCATGTAATACAGAAATAAACAGTTTCTCAAAAACAAGGTCACTCTGTAAGTACCATGTTTGTTGAACTGCTTAATCAGGATGATAAGAACACTGTTGACACTTTTCAGCAAGTTGCAATGATGTAATAAAGAAATAAACAGTTTCTCAAAAACAAGGTCACTCTGTAAGTACCATTTTGCTGTACTGTTTAAACTCGATGAAAGGAACACTGTTAACACTTTTCAGCAAGTTGCAATCATGAAATACAGAAATAAAGAGTTTTTCAAAAACAAGGTCTAATTCATGTTTGAGTCACTCTGTAAGAACCATTTTGCTGTACTGTTTAAGCTCGATGAAAGGAACATTGTTGACACTTTTCAGCAAGTTGCAATCATGAAATACAGAAATAAAGAGTTTTTCAAAAACAAGGTCTAATTCATGTTTGAGTCACTCTGTAAGAACCATTTTGCTGTACTGTTTAAGCTCGATGAAAGGAACATTGTTGACACTTTTCAGCAAGTTGCAATCATGTAATACAGAAATAAACAGTTTCTCAAAAACAAGGTCACTCTGTAAGTACCATGTTTGTTGAACTGCTTAATCAGGATGATAAGAACACTGTTGACACTTTTCAGCAAGTTGCAATGATGTAATAAAGAAATAAACAGTTTCTCAAAAACAAGGTCACTCTGTAAGTACCATTTTGCTGTACTGTTTAAACTCGATGAAAGGAACACTGTTAACACTTTTCAGCAAGTTGCAATCATGAAATACAGAAATAAAGAGTTTTTCAAAAACAAGGTCTAATTCATGTTTGAGTCACTCTGTAAGAACCATTTTGCTGTACTGTTTAAGCTCGATGAAAGGAACATTGTTGACACTTTTCAGCAAGTTGCAATCATGTAATACAGAAATAAACAGTTTCTCAAAAACAAGGTCACTCTGTAAGTACCATGTTTGTTGAACTGCTTAATCAGGATGATAAGAACACTGTTGACACTTTTCAGCAAGTTGCAATGATGTAATAAAGAAATAAACAGTTTCTCAAAAACAAGGTCACTCTGTAAGTACCATTTTGCTGTACTGTTTAAACTCGATGAAAGGAACACTGTTAACACTTTTCAGCAAGTTGCAATCATGAAATACAGAAATAAAGAGTTTTTCAAAAACAAGGTCTAATTCATGTTTGAGTCACTCTGTAAGAACCATTTTGCTGTACTGTTTAAGCTCGATGAAAGGAACATTGTTGACACTTTTCAGCAAGTTGCAATCATGAAATACAGAAATAAAGAGTTTTTCAAAAACAAGGTCTAATTCATGTTTGAGTCACTCTGTAAGAACCATTTTGCTGTACTGTTTAAGCTCGATGAAAGGAACATTGTTGACACTTTTCAGCAAGTTGCAATCATGTAATACAGAAATAAACAGTTTCTCAAAAACAAGGTCACTCTGTAAGTACCATGTTTGTTGAACTGCTTAATCAGGATGATAAGAACACTGTTGACACTTTTCAGCAAGTTGCAATGATGTAATAAAGAAATAAACAGTTTCTCAAAAACAAGGTCACTCTGTAAGTACCATTTTGCTGTACTGTTTAAACTCGATGAAAGGAACACTGTTAACACTTTTCAGCAAGTTGCAATCATGAAATACAGAAATAAAGAGTTTTTCAAAAACAAGGTCTAATTCATGTTTGAGTCACTCTGTAAGAACCATTTTGCTGTACTGTTTAAGCTCGATGAAAGGAACATTGTTGACACTTTTCAGCAAGTTGCAATCATGAAATACAGAAATAAAGAGTTTTTCAAAAACAAGGTCTAATTCATGTTTGAGTCACTCTGTAAGAACCATTTTGCTGTACTGTTTAAGCTCGATGAAAGGAACATTGTTGACACTTTTCAGCAAGTTGCAATCATGTAATACAGAAATAAACAGTTTCTCAAAAACAAGGTCACTCTGTAAGTACCATGTTTGTTGAACTGCTTAATCAGGATGATAAGAACACTGTTGACACTTTTCAGCAAGTTGCAATGATGTAATAAAGAAATAAACAGTTTCTCAAAAACAAGGTCACTCTGTAAGTACCATTTTGCTGTACTGTTTAAACTCGATGAAAGGAACACTGTTAACACTTTTCAGCAAGTTGCAATCATGAAATACAGAAATAAAGAGTTTTTCAAAAACAAGGTCTAATTCATGTTTGAGTCACTCTGTAAGAACCATTTTGCTGTACTGTTTAAGCTCGATGAAAGGAACATTGTTGACACTTTTCAGCAAGTTGCAATCATGAAATACAGAAATAAAGAGTTTTTCAAAAACAAGGTCTAATTCATGTTTGAGTCACTCTGTAAGAACCATTTTGCTGTACTGTTTAAGCTCGATGAAAGGAACATTGTTGACACTTTTCAGCAAGTTGCAATCATGTAATACAGAAATAAACAGTTTCTCAAAAACAAGGTCACTCTGTAAGTACCATGTTTGTTGAACTGCTTAATCAGGATGATAAGAACACTGTTGACACTTTTCAGCAAGTTGCAATGATGTAATAAAGAAATAAACAGTTTCTCAAAAACAAGGTCACTCTGTAAGTACCATTTTGCTGTACTGTTTAAACTCGATGAAAGGAACACTGTTAACACTTTTCAGCAAGTTGCAATCATGAAATACAGAAATAAAGAGTTTTTCAAAAACAAGGTCTAAGTCATGTTTGAGTCACTCTGTAAGTACCATTTTGCTGTACTGTTTAAACTCGATGAAAGGAACACTGTTAACACTTTTCAGCAAGTTGCAATCATGAAATACAGAAATAAATAGTTTTTCACAAACAAGGTCTAAATCATGTTTGATGCACTCTGTAAGAACCATTTTTGCTGTACTACCTTAATCAGGATGATAGGAACACTGTTGACACTTTTCAGCAAGTTGCAATCATGTAATACAGAAATAAACAGTTTCTCAAAAACAAGGTCACTCTGTAAGTACCATGTTTGTTGAACTGCTTAATCAGGATGATAAGAACACTGTTGACACTTTTCAGCAAGTTGCAATGATGTAATAAAGAAATAAACAGTTTCTCAAAAACAAGGTCACTCTGTAAGTACCATTTTGCTGTACTGTTTAAACTCGATGAAAGGAACACTGTTAACACTTTTCAGCAAGTTGCAATCATGAAATACAGAAATAAAGAGTTTTTCAAAAACAAGGTCTAATTCATGTTTGAGTCACTCTGTAAGAACCATTTTGCTGTACTGTTTAAGCTCGATGAAAGGAACATTGTTGACACTTTTCAGCAAGTTGCAATCATGAAATACAGAAATAAAGAGTTTTTCAAAAACAAGGTCTAATTCATGTTTGAGTCACTCTGTAAGAACCATTTTGCTGTACTGTTTAAGCTCGATGAAAGGAACATTGTTGACACTTTTCAGCAAGTTGCAATCATGTAATACAGAAATAAACAGTTTCTCAAAAACAAGGTCACTCTGTAAGTACCATGTTTGTTGAACTGCTTAATCAGGATGATAAGAACACTGTTGACACTTTTCAGCAAGTTGCAATGATGTAATAAAGAAATAAACAGTTTCTCAAAAACAAGGTCACTCTGTAAGTACCATTTTGCTGTACTGTTTAAACTCGATGAAAGGAACACTGTTAACACTTTTCAGCAAGTTGCAATCATGAAATACAGAAATAAAGAGTTTTTCAAAAACAAGGTCTAATTCATGTTTGAGTCACTCTGTAAGAACCATTTTGCTGTACTGTTTAAGCTCGATGAAAGGAACATTGTTGACACTTTTCAGCAAGTTGCAATCATGAAATACAGAAATAAAGAGTTTTTCAAAAACAAGGTCTAATTCATGTTTGAGTCACTCTGTAAGAACCATTTTGCTGTACTGTTTAAGCTCGATGAAAGGAACATTGTTGACACTTTTCAGCAAGTTGCAATCATGTAATACAGAAATAAACAGTTTCTCAAAAACAAGGTCACTCTGTAAGTACCATGTTTGTTGAACTGCTTAATCAGGATGATAAGAACACTGTTGACACTTTTCAGCAAGTTGCAATGATGTAATAAAGAAATAAACAGTTTCTCAAAAACAAGGTCACTCTGTAAGTACCATTTTGCTGTACTGTTTAAACTCGATGAAAGGAACACTGTTAACACTTTTCAGCAAGTTGCAATCATGAAATACAGAAATAAAAAGTTTTTCAAAAACAAGGTCTAAGTCATGTTTGAGTCACTCTGTAAGTACCATTTTGCTGTACTGTTTAAACTCGATGAAAGGAACACTGTTAACACTTTTCAGCAAGTTTCAATCATGAAATAAAGAAATAAATAGTTTTTCACAAACAAGGTCTAAATCATGTTTGATGCACTCTGTAAGAACCATTTTTGCTGTATACCTTAATCAGGATGATAGGAACACTGTTGACACTTTTCAGCAAGTTGCAATCATGTAATACAGAAATAAACAGTTTCTCAAAAACAAGGTCACTCTGTAAGTACCATGTTTGTTGAACTGCTTAATCAGGATGATAAGAACACTGTTGACACTTTTCAGCAAGTTGCAATGATGTAATAAAGAAATAAACAGTTTCTCAAAAACAAGGTCACTCTGTAAGTACCATTTTGCTGTACTGTTTAAACTCGATGAAAGGAACACTGTTAACACTTTTCAGCAAGTTGCAATCATGAAATACAGAAATAAAGAGTTTTTCAAAAACAAGGTCTAATTCATGTTTGAGTCACTCTGTAAGAACCATTTTGCTGTACTGTTTAAGCTCGATGAAAGGAACATTGTTGACACTTTTCAGCAAGTTGCAATCATGAAATACAGAAATAAAGAGTTTTTCAAAAACAAGGTCTAATTCATGTTTGAGTCACTCTGTAAGAACCATTTTGCTGTACTGTTTAAGCTCGATGAAAGGAACATTGTTGACACTTTTCAGCAAGTTGCAATCATGTAATACAGAAATAAACAGTTTCTCAAAAACAAGGTCACTCTGTAAGTACCATGTTTGTTGAACTGCTTAACTCAGGATGATAAGGAACACTGTTGACACTTTTCAGCAAGTTGCAATCATGTAATACAGAAATAAACAGTTTCTCAAAAACAAGGTCACTCTGTAAGTACCATTTTGCTGTACTGTTTAAACTCGATGAAAGGAACACTGTTAACACTTTTCAGCAAGTTGCAATCATGAAATACAGAAATAAAGAGTTTTTCAAAAACAAGGTCTAATTCATGTTTGAGTCACTCTGTAAGAACCATTTTGCTGTACTGTTTAAGCTCGATGAAAGGAACATTGTTGACACTTTTCAGCAAGTTGCAATCATGAAATACAGAAATAAACAGTTTTTCAAAAACAAGGTCTAATTCATGTTTGAGTCACTCTGTAAGAACCATTTTGCTGTACTGTTTAAGCTCGATGAAAGGAACACTGTTGACACTTTTCAGCAAGTTGCAATCATGAAATACAGAAATAAATAGTTTTTCAAAAACAAGGTCTAAATCATGTTTGATGCACTCTGTAAGAACCATTTTTGCTGTATACCTTAATCAGGATGATAGGAACACTGTTGACACTTTTCAGCAAGTTGCAATCATGTAATACAGAAATAAACAGTTTCTCAAAAACAAGGTCACTCTGTAAGTACCATGTTTGTTGAACTGCTTAATCAGGATGATAAGAACACTGTTGACACTTTTCAGCAAGTTGCAATGATGTAATAAAGAAATAAACAGTTTCTCAAAAACAAGGTCACTCTGTAAGTACCATTTTGCTGTACTGTTTAAACTCGATGAAAGGAACACTGTTAACACTTTTCAGCAAGTTGCAATCATGAAATACAGAAATAAATAGTTTTTCAAAAACAAGGTCTAAATCATGTTTGAGTGCACTCTGTAAGAACCATTTTTGCTGTACTACCTTAATCAGGATGATAGGAACACTGTTGACACTTTTCAGCAAGTTGCAATCATGTAATACAGAAATAAACAGTTTCTCAAAAACAAGGTCACTCTGTAAGTACCATGTTTGTTGAACTGCTTAATCAGGATGATAAGAACACTGTTGACACTTTTCAGCAAGTTGCAATGATGTAATAAAGAAATAAACAGTTTCTCAAAAACAAGGTCACACTGTAAGTACCATTTTGCTGTACTGTTTAAACTCGATGAAAGGAACACTGTTAACACTTTTCAGCAAGATGCAATCATGAAATACAGAAATAAAAAGTTTTTCAAAAACAAGGTCTAAGTCATGTTTGAGTCACTCTGTAAGTACCATTTTGCTGTACTGTTTAAACTCGATGAAAGGAACACTGTTAACACTTTTCAGCAAGTTGCAATCATGAAATACAGAAATAAAGAGTTTTTCAAAAACAAGGTCTAATTCATGTTTGAGTCACTCTGTAAGAACCATTTTGCTGTACTGTTTAAGCTCGATGAAAGGAACATTGTTGACACTTTTCAGCAAGTTGCAATCATGAAATACAGAAATAAAGAGTTTTTCAAAAACAAGGTCTAATTCATGTTTGAGTCACTCTGTAAGAACCATTTTGGTGTACTGTTTAAGCTCGATGAAAGGAACATTGTTGACACTTTTCAGCAAGTTGCAATCATGTAATACAGAAATAAACAGTTTCTCAAAAACAAGGTCACTCTGTAAGTACCATGTTTGTTGAACTGCTTAATCAGGATGATAAGAACACTGTTGACACTTTTCAGCAAGTTGCAATGATGTAATAAAGAAATAAACAGTTTCTCAAAAACAAGGTCACTCTGTAAGTACCATTTTGCTGTACTGTTTAAACTCGATGAAAGGAACACTGTTAACACTTTTCAGCAAGTTGCAATCATGAAATACAGAAATAAAGAGTTTTTCAAAAACAAGGTCTAATTCATGTTTGAGTCACTCTGTAAGAACCATTTTGCTGTACTGTTTAAGCTCGATGAAAGGAACATTGTTGACACTTTTCAGCAAGTTGCAATCATGAAATACAGAAATAAAGAGTTTTTCAAAAACAAGGTCTAATTCATGTTTGAGTCACTCTGTAAGAACCATTTTGGTGTACTGTTTAAGCTCGATGAAAGGAACATTGTTGACACTTTTCAGCAAGTTGCAATCATGTAATACAGAAATAAACAGTTTCTCAAAAACAAGGTCACTCTGTAAGTACCATGTTTGTTGAACTGCTTAATCAGGATGATAAGAACACTGTTGACACTTTTCAGCAAGTTGCAATGATGTAATAAAGAAATAAACAGTTTCTCAAAAACAAGGTCACTCTGTAAGTACCATTTTGCTGTACTGTTTAAACTCGATGAAAGGAACACTGTTAACACTTTTCAGCAAGTTGCAATCATGAAATACAGAAATAAAGAGTTTTTCAAAAACAAGGTCTAATTCATGTTTGAGTCACTCTGTAAGAACCATTTTGCTGTACTGTTTAAGCTCGATGAAAGGAACATTGTTGACACTTTTCAGCAAGTTGCAATCATGAAATACAGAAATAAAGAGTTTTTCAAAAACAAGGTCTAATTCATGTTTGAGTCACTCTGTAAGAACCATTTTGCTGTACTGTTTAAGCTCGATGAAAGGAACATTGTTGACACTTTTCAGCAAGTTGCAATCATGAAATACAGAAATAAAGAGTTTTTCAAAAACAAGGTCTAATTCATGTTTGAGTCACTCTGTAAGAACCATTTTGCTGTACTGTTTAAGCTCGATGAAAGGAACATTGTTGACACTTTTCAGCAAGTTGCAATCATGTAATACAGAAATAAACAGTTTCTCAAAAACAAGGTCACTCTGTAAGTACCATGTTTGTTGAACTGCTTAATCAGGATGATAAGAACACTGTTGACACTTTTCAGCAAGTTGCAATGATGTAATAAAGAAATAAACAGTTTCTCAAAAACAAGGTCACTCTGTAAGTACCATTTTGCTGTACTGTTTAAACTCGATGAAAGGAACACTGTTAACACTTTTCAGCAAGTTGCAATCATGAAATACAGAAATAAAGAGTTTTTCAAAAACAAGGTCTAATTCATGTTTGAGTCACTCTGTAAGAACCATTTTGCTGTACTGTTTAAGCTCGATGAAAGGAACATTGTTGACACTTTTCAGCAAGTTGCAATCATGAAATACAGAAATAAAGAGTTTTTCAAAAACAAGGTCTAATTCATGTTTGAGTCACTCTGTAAGAACCATTTTGCTGTACTGTTTAAGCTCGATGAAAGGAACATTGTTGACACTTTTCAGCAAGTTGCAATCATGTAATACAGAAATAAACAGTTTCTCAAAAACAAGGTCACTCTGTAAGTACCATGTTTGTTGAACTGCTTAATCAGGATGATAAGAACACTGTTGACACTTTTCAGCAAGTTGCAATGATGTAATAAAGAAATAAACAGTTTCTCAAAAACAAGGTCACTCTGTAAGTACCATTTTGCTGTACTGTTTAAACTCGATGAAAGGAACACTGTTAACACTTTTCAGCAAGTTGCAATCATGAAATACAGAAATAAAGAGTTTTTCAAAAACAAGGTCTAATTCATGTTTGAGTCACTCTGTAAGAACCATTTTGCTGTACTGTTTAAGCTCGATGAAAGGAACATTGTTGACACTTTTCAGCAAGTTGCAATCATGAAATACAGAAATAAAGAGTTTTTCAAAAACAAGGTCTAATTCATGTTTGAGTCACTCTGTAAGAACCATTTTGGTGTACTGTTTAAGCTAGATGAAAGGAACATTGTTGACACTTTTCAGCAAGTTGCAATCATGTAATACAGAAATAAACAGTTTCTCAAAAACAAGGTCACTCTGTAAGTACCATGTTTGTTGAACTGCTTAATCAGGATGATAAGAACACTGTTGACACTTTTCAGCAAGTTGCAATCATGTAATACAGAAATAAACAGTTTCTCAAAAACAAGGTCACTCTGTAAGTACCATATTTGTCGAACTGCTTAATCAGGATGATAAGAACACTGTTGACACTTTTCAGCAAGTTGCAATCATGAAATACAGAAATAAAGAGTTTTTCAAAAACAAGGTCTAAGTCATGTTTGAGTCACTCTGTAAGTACCATTTTGCTGTACTGTTTAAACTCGATGAAAGGAACACTGTTAACACTTTTCAGCAAGTTTCAATCATGAAATAAAGAAATAAATAGTTTTTCACAAACAAGGTCTAAATCATGTTTGATGCACTCTGTAAGAACCATTTTTGCTGTATACCTTAATCAGGATGATAGGAACACTGTTGACACTTTTCAGCAAGTTGCAATCATGTAATACAGAAATAAACAGTTTCTCAAAAACAAGGTCACTCTGTAAGTACCATGTTTGTTGAACTGCTTAATCAGGATGATAAGAACACTGTTGACACTTTTCAGCAAGTTGCAATGATGTAATAAAGAAATAAACAGTTTCTCAAAAACAAGGTCACTCTGTAAGTACCATTTTGCTGTACTGTTTAAACTCGATGAAAGGAACACTGTTAACACTTTTCAGCAAGTTGCAATCATGAAATACAGAAATAAAGAGTTTTTCAAAAACAAGGTCTAATTCATGTTTGAGTCACTCTGTAAGAACCATTTTGATGTACTGTTTAAGCTCGATGAAAGGAACATTGTTGACACTTTTCAGCAAGTTGCAATCATGAAATACAGAAATAGAGTTTTTCAAAAACAAGGTCTAATTCATGTTTGAGTCACTCTGTAAGAACCATTTTGATGTACTGTTTAAGCTCGATGAAAGGAACATTGTTGACACTTTTCAGCAAGTTGCAATCATGAAATACAGAAATAAAGAGTTTTTCAAAAACAAGGTCTAATTCATGTTTGAGTCACTCTGTGTAAGAACCATTTTGGTGTACTGTTTAAGCTCGATGAAAGGAACATTGTTGACACTTTTCAGCAAGTTGCAATCATGTAATACAGAAATAAACAGTTTCTCAAAAACAAGGTCACTCTGTAAGTACCATGTTTGTTGAACTGCTTAATCAGGATGATAAGAACACTGTTGACACTTTTCAGCAAGTTGCAATGATGTAATAAAGAAATAAACAGTTTCTCAAAAACAAGGTCACTCTGTAAGTACCATTTTGCTGTACTGTTTAAACTCGATGAAAGGAACACTGTTAACACTTTTCAGCAAGTTGCAATCATGAAATACAGAAATAAAGAGTTTTTCAAAAACAAGGTCTAATTCATGTTTGAGTCACTCTGTAAGAACCATTTTGCTGTACTGTTTAAGCTCGATGAAAGGAACATTGTTGACACTTTTCAGCAAGTTGCAATCATGAAATACAGAAATAAAGAGTTTTTCAAAAACAAGGTCTAATTCATGTTTGAGTCACTCTGTAAGAACCATTTTGCTGTACTGTTTAAGCTCGATGAAAGGAACATTGTTGACACTTTTCAGCAAGTTGCAATCATGTAATACAGAAATAAACAGTTTCTCAAAAACAAGGTCACTCTGTAAGTACCATGTTTGTTGAACTGCTTAATCAGGATGATAAGAACACTGTTGACACTTTTCAGCAAGTTGCAATGATGTAATAAAGAAATAAACAGTTTCTCAAAAACAAGGTCACTCTGTAAGTACCATTTTGCTGTACTGTTTAAACTCGATGAAAGGAACATTGTTGACACTTTTCAGCAAGTTGCAATCATGAAATACAGAAATAAAGAGTTTTTCAAAAACAAGGTCTAATTCATGTTTGAGTCACTCTGTAAGAACCATTTTGGTGTACTGTTTAAGCTCGATGAAAGGAACATTGTTGACACTTTTCAGCAAGTTGCAATCATGTAATACAGAAATAAACAGTTTCTCAAAAACAAGGTCACTCTGTAAGTACCATGTTTGTTGAACTGCTTAATCAGGATGATAAGAACACTGTTGACACTTTTCAGCAAGTTGCAATGATGTAATAAAGAAATAAACAGTTTCTCAAAAACAAGGTCACTCTGTAAGTACCATTTTGCTGTACTGTTTAAACTCGATGAAAGGAACACTGTTAACACTTTTAAGCAAGTTGCAATCATGAAATACAGAAATAAAGAGTTTTTCAAAAACAAGGTCTAATTCATGTTTGAGTCACTCTGTAAGAACCATTTTGCTGTACTGTTTAAGCTCGATGAAAGGAACATTGTTGACACTTTTCAGCAAGTTGCAATCATGAAATACAGAAATAAAGAGTTTTTCAAAAACAAGGTCTAATTCATGTTTGAGTCACTCTGTAAGAACCATTTTGCTGTACTGTTTAAGCTCGATGAAAGGAACATTGTTGACACTTTTCAGCAAGTTGCAATCATGTAATACAGAAATAAACAGTTTCTCAAAAACAAGGTCACTCTGTAAGTACCATGTTTGTTGAACTGCTTAATCAGGATGATAAGAACACTGTTGACACTTTTCAGCAAGTTGCAATGATGTAATAAAGAAATAAACAGTTTCTCAAAAACAAGGTCACTCTGTAAGTACCATTTTGCTGTACTGTTTAAACTCGATGAAAGGAACACTGTTAACACTTTTCAGCAAGTTGCAATCATGAAATACAGAAATAAAGAGTTTTTCAAAAACAAGGTCTAATTCATGTTTGAGTCACTCTGTAAGAACCATTTTGCTGTACTGTTTAAGCTCGATGAAAGGAACATTGTTGACACTTTTCAGCAAGTTGCAATCATGAAATACAGAAATAAAGAGTTTTTCAAAAACAAGGTCTAATTCATGTTTGAGTCACTCTGTAAGAACCATTTTGGTGTACTGTTTAAGCTAGATGAAAGGAACATTGTTGACACTTTTCAGCAAGTTGCAATCATGTAATACAGAAATAAACAGTTTCTCAAAAACAAGGTCACTCTGTAAGTACCATGTTTGTTGAACTGCTTAATCAGGATGATAAGAACACTGTTGACACTTTTCAGCAAGTTGCAATCATGTAATACAGAAATAAACAGTTTCTCAAAAACAAGGTCACTCTGTAAGTACCATATTTGTCGAACTGCTTAATCAGGATGATAAGAACACTGTTGACACTTTTCAGCAAGTTGCAATCATGAAATACAGAAATAAAGAGTTTTTCAAAAACAAGGTCTAAGTCATGTTTGAGTCACTCTGTAAGTACCATTTTGCTGTACTGTTTAAACTCGATGAAAGGAACACTGTTAACACTTTTCAGCAAGTTTCAATCATGAAATAAAGAAATAAATAGTTTTTCACAAACAAGGTCTAAATCATGTTTGATGCACTCTGTAAGAACCATTTTTGCTGTATACCTTAATCAGGATGATAGGAACACTGTTGACACTTTTCAGCAAGTTGCAATCATGTAATACAGAAATAAACAGTTTCTCAAAAACAAGGTCACTCTGTAAGTACCATGTTTGTTGAACTGCTTAATCAGGATGATAAGAAAACTGTTGACACTTTTCAGCAAGTTGCAATGATGTAATAAAGAAATAAACAGTTTCTCAAAAACAAGGTCACTCTGTAAGTACCATTTTGCTGTACTGTTTAAACTCGATGAAAGGAACACTGTTAACACTTTTCAGCAAGTTGCAATCATGAAATACAGAAATAAACAGTTTTTCAAAAACAAGGTCTAAGTCACGTTTGAGTCACTCTGTAAGTACCATTTTGCTGTACTGTTTAAACTCGATGAAAGGAACACTGTTAACACTTTTCAGCAAGTTGCAATCATGAAATACAGAAATAAAGAGTTTTTCAAAAACAAGGTCTAATTCATGTTTGAGTCACTCTGTAAGAACCATTTTGCTGTACTGTTTAAGCTCGATGAAATGAACATTGTTGACACTTTTCAGCAAGTTGCAATCATGAAATACAGAAATAAACAGTTTTTCAAAAACAAGGTCTAAGTCATGTTTGAGTCACTCTGTAAGTACCATTTTTGCTGTACTGTTTAAACTCGATGAAAGGAACACTGTTAACACTTTTCAGCAAGTTGCAATCATGAAATACAGAAATAAACAGTTTTTCAAAAACAAGGTCTAAGTCATGTTTGAGTCACTCTGTAAGAACCATTTTTGCTGTACTGTTTAAACTCGATGAAAGGAACACTGTTGACACTTTTCAGCAAGTTGCAATCATGAAATACAGAAATAAACAGTTTTTCAAAACAAGGTCTAAATCATGTTTGATGCACTCTGTAAGAACCATTTTTGCTGTAACTGCTTAATCAGGATGATAGGAACACTGTTGACACTTTTCAGCAAGTTGCAATCATGTAATACAGAAATAAACAGTTTCTCAAAAACAAGGTCACTCTGTAAGTACCATGTTTGTTGAACTGCTTAATCAGGATGATAAGAACACTGTTGACACTTTTCAGCAAGTTGCAATGATGTAATAAAGAAATAAACAGTTTCTCAAAAACAAGGTCACTCTGTAAG
Source organism: Salmo salar (assembly GCF_965601325.2). Lineage (NCBI taxonomy): Eukaryota > Metazoa > Chordata > Actinopteri > Salmoniformes > Salmonidae > Salmo > Salmo salar. The sequence continues at coordinate 42,349,495 of NC_138293.1, forward strand.
TACCATTTTGCTGTACTGTTTAAACTCGATGAAAGGAACACTGTTAACACTTTTCAGCAAGTTGCAATCATGAAATACAGAAATAAAGAGTTTTTCAAAAACAAGGTCTAATTCATGTTTGAGTCACTCTGTAAGAACCATTTTGCTGTACTGTTTAAGCTCGATGAAAGGAACATTGTTGACACTTTTCAGCAAGTTGCAATCATGAAATACAGAAATAAAGAGTTTTTCAAAAACAAGGTCTAATTCATGTTTGAGTCACTCGTGTAAGAACCATTTTGGTGTACTGTTTAAGCTCGATGAAAGGAACATTGTTGACACTTTTCAGCAAGTTGCAATCATGTAATACAGAAATAAACAGTTTCTCAAAAACAAGGTCACTCTGTAAGTACCATGTTTGTTGAACTGCTTAATCAGGATGATAAGAACACTGTTGACACTTTTCAGCAAGTTGCAATGATGTAATAAAGAAATAAACAGTTTCTCAAAAACAAGGTCACTCTGTAAGTACCATTTTGCTGTACTGTTTAAACTCGATGAAAGGAACACTGTTAACACTTTTCAGCAAGTTGCAATCATGAAATACAGAAATAAAGAGTTTTTCAAAAACAAGGTCTAATTCATGTTTGAGTCACTCTGTAAGAACCATTTTGCTGTACTGTTTAAGCTCGATGAAAGGAACATTGTTGACACTTTTCAGCAAGTTGCAATCATGAAATACAGAAATAAAGAGTTTTTCAAAAACAAGGTCTAATTCATGTTTGAGTCACTCTGTAAGAACCATTTTGCTGTACTGTTTAAGCTCGATGAAAGGAACATTGTTGACACTTTTCAGCAAGTTGCAATCATGTAATACAGAAATAAACAGTTTCTCAAAAACAAGGTCACTCTGTAAGTACCATGTTTGTTGAACTGCTTAATCAGGATGATAAGAACACTGTTGACACTTTTCAGCAAGTTGCAATGATGTAATAAAGAAATAAACAGTTTCTCAAAAACAAGGTCACTCTGTAAGTACCATTTTGCTGTACTGTTTAACTCGATGAAAGGAACACTGTTGACACTTTTCAGCAAGTTGCAATCATGAAATACAGAAATAAACAGTTTCTCAAAACAAGGTCTAATTCATGTTTGAGTCACTCTGTAAGAACCATTTTGCTGTACTGTTTAAGCTCGATGAAAGGAACACTGTTGACACTTTTCAGCAAGTTGCAATCATGAAATACAGAAATAAAGAGTTTTTCAAAAACAAGGTCTAATTCATGTTTGAGTCACTCTGTAAGAACCATTTTGCTGTACTGTTTAAGCTCGATGAAAGGAACATTGTTGACACTTTTCAGCAAGTTGCAATCATGAAATACAGAAATAAAGAGTTTTTCAAAAACAAGGTCTAATTCATGTTTGAGTCACTCTGTAAGAACCATTTTGCTGTACTGTTTAAGCTCGATGAAAGGAACATTGTTGACACTTTTCAGCAAGTTGCAATCATGTAATACAGAAATAAACAGTTTCTCAAAAACAAGGTCACTCTGTAAGTACCATGTTTGTTGAACTGCTTAATCAGGATGATAAGAACACTGTTGACACTTTTCAGCAAGTTGCAATGATGTAATAAAGAAATAAACAGTTTCTCAAAAACAAGGTCACTCTGTAAGTACCATTTTGCTGTACTGTTTAAACTCGATGAAAGGAACACTGTTAACACTTTTCAGCAAGTTGCAATCATGAAATACAGAAATAAAGAGTTTTTCAAAAACAAGGTCTAATTCATGTTTGAGTCACTCTGTAAGAACCATTTTGCTGTACTGTTTAAGCTCGATGAAAGGAACATTGTTGACACTTTTCAGCAAGTTGCAATCATGAAATACAGAAATAAAGAGTTTTTCAAAAACAAGGTCTAATTCATGTTTGAGTCACTCTGTAAGAACCATTTTGCTGTACTGTTTAAGCTCGATGAAAGGAACATTGTTGACACTTTTCAGCAAGTTGCAATCATGTAATACAGAAATAAACAGTTTCTCAAAAACAAGGTCACTCTGTAAGTACCATGTTTGTTGAACTGCTTAATCAGGATGATAAGAACACTGTTGACACTTTTCAGCAAGTTGCAATGATGTAATAAAGAAATAAACAGTTTCTCAAAAACAAGGTCACTCTGTAAGTACCATTTTGCTGTACTGTTTAAACTCGATGAAAGGAACACTGTTAACACTTTTCAGCAAGTTGCAATCATGAAATACAGAAATAAAGAGTTTTTCAAAAACAAGGTCTAATTCATGTTTGAGTCACTCTGTAAGAACCATTTTGCTGTACTGTTTAAGCTCGATGAAAGGAACATTGTTGACACTTTTCAGCAAGTTGCAATCATGAAATACAGAAATAAAGAGTTTTTCAAAAACAAGGTCTAATTCATGTTTGAGTCACTCTGTAAGAACCATTTTGCTGTACTGTTTAAGCTCAGATGAAAGGAACATTGTTGACACTTTTCAGCAAGTTGCAATCATGTAATACAGAAATAAACAGTTTCTCAAAAACAAGGTCACTCTGTAAGTACCATGTTTGTTGAACTGCTTAATCAGGATGATAAGAACACTGTTGACACTTTTCAGCAAGTTGCAATGATGTAATAAAGAAATAAACAGTTTCTCAAAAACAAGGTCACTCTGTAAGTACCATTTTGCTGTACTGTTTAAACTCGATGAAAGGAACACTGTTAACACTTTTCAGCAAGTTGCAATCATGAAATACAGAAATAAAGAGTTTTTCAAAAACAAGGTCTAAGTCATGTTTGAGTCACTCTGTAAGAACCATTTTGCTGTACTGTTTAAGCTCGATGAAAGGAACACTGTTGACACTTTTCAGCAAGTTGCAATCATGAAATACAGAAATAAACAGTTTTTCAAAAACAAGGTCTAATTCATGTTTGAGTCACTCTGTAAGAACCATTTTGCTGTACTGTTTAAGCTCGATGAAAGGAACACTGTTGACACTTTTCAGCAAGTTGCAATCATGAAATACAGAAATAAACAGTTTTTCAAAAACAAGGTCTAATCAGTTTAGTCACTCTGTAAGTACCATGTTTGCTGTACTGCTTAACTCAGGATGATAAGGAACACTGTTGACACTTTTCAGCAAGTTGCAATCATGAAATACAGAAATAAACAGTTTCTCAAAAACAAGGTCTAATCATGTTTGAGCACTCTGTAAGAACCATTTTGCTGTACTGTTTAAACTCGATGAAAGGAACACTGTTAACACTTTTCAGCAAGTTGCAATCATGAAATACAGAAATAAACAGTTTTTCAAAAACAAGGTCTAAGTCATGTTTGAGTCACTCTGTAAGTACCATTTTGCTGTACTGTTTAAACTCGATGAAAGGAACACTGTTGACACTTTTCAGCAAGTTGCAATCATGAAATACAGAAATAAATAGTTTTTCAAAAACAAGGTCTAAATCATGTTTGATGCACTCTGTAAGAACCATTTTTGCTGTATACCTTAATCAGGATGATAGGAACACTGTTGACACTTTTCAGCAAGTTGCAATCATGTAATACAGAAATAAACAGTTTCTCAAAAACAAGGTCACTCTGTAAGTACCATGTTTGTTGAACTGCTTAATCAGGATGATAAGAACACTGTTGACACTTTTCAGCAAGTTGCAATGATGTAATAAAGAAATAAACAGTTTCTCAAAAACAAGGTCACTCTGTAAGTACCATTTTGTTGTACTGTTTAAGCTCGATGAAAGGAACACTGTTGACACTTTTCAGCAAGTTGCAATCATGAAATACAGAAATAAACAGTTTTTCAAAAACAAGGTCTAAGTCATGTTTGAGTCACTCTGTAAGTACCATTTTGCTGTACTGTTTAAACTCGATGAAAGGAACACTGTTAACACTTTTCAGCAAGTTGCAATCATGAAATACAGAAATAAATAGTTTTTCAAAAACAAGGTCTAAATCATGTTTGATGCACTCTGTAAGAACCATTTTTGCTGTATACCTTAATCAGGATGATAGGAACACTGTTGACACTTTTCAGCAAGTTGCAATCATGTAATACAGAAATAAACAGTTTCTCAAAAACAAGGTCACTCTGTAAGTACCATGTTTGTTGAACTGCTTAATCAGGATGATAAGAACACTGTTGACACTTTTCAGCAAGTTGCAATGATGTAATAAAGAAATAAACAGTTTCTCAAAAACAAGGTCACTCTGTAAGTACCATTTTGCTGTACTGTTTAAACTCGATGAAAGGAACACTGTTAACACTTTTCAGCAAGTTGCAATCATGAAATACAGAAATAAAGAGTTTTTCAAAAACAAGGTCTAATTCATGTTTGAGTCACTCTGTAAGAACCATTTTGCTGTACTGTTTAAGCTCGATGAAAGGAACATTGTTGACACTTTTCAGCAAGTTGCAATCATGAAATACAGAAATAAAGAGTTTTTCAAAAACAAGGTCTAATTCATGTTTGAGTCACTCTGTAAGAACCATTTTGCTGTACTGTTTAAGCTCGATGAAAGGAACATTGTTGACACTTTTCAGCAAGTTGCAATCATGTAATACAGAAATAAACAGTTTCTCAAAAACAAGGTCACTCTGTAAGTACCATGTTTGTTGAACTGCTTAATCAGGATGATAAGAACACTGTTGACACTTTTCAGCAAGTTGCAATGATGTAATAAAGAAATAAACAGTTTCTCAAAAACAAGGTCACTCTGTAAGTACCATTTTGCTGTACTGTTTAAACTCGATGAAAGGAACACTGTTAACACTTTTCAGCAAGTTGCAATCATGAAATACAGAAATAAAGAGTTTTTCAAAAACAAGGTCTAATTCATGTTTGAGTCACTCTGTAAGAACCATTTTGCTGTACTGTTTAAGCTCGATGAAAGGAACATTGTTGACACTTTTCAGCAAGTTGCAATCATGTAATACAGAAATAAACAGTTTCTCAAAAACAAGGTCACTCTGTAAGTACCATGTTTGTTGAACTGCTTAATCAGGATGATAAGAACACTGTTGACACTTTTCAGCAAGTTGCAATGATGTAATAAAGAAATAAACAGTTTCTCAAAAACAAGGTCACTCTGTAAGTACCATTTTGCTGTACTGTTTAAACTCGATGAAAGGAACACTGTTAACACTTTTCAGCAAGTTGCAATCATGAAATACAGAAATAAAGAGTTTTTCAAAAACAAGGTCTAATTCATGTTTGAGTCACTCTGTAAGAACCATTTTGCTGTACTGTTTAAGCTCGATGAAAGGAACATTGTTGACACTTTTCAGCAAGTTGCAATCATGAAATACAGAAATAAAGAGTTTTTCAAAAACAAGGTCTAATTCATGTTTGAGTCACTCTGTAAGAACCATTTTGCTGTACTGTTTAAGCTCGATGAAAGGAACATTGTTGACACTTTTCAGCAAGTTGCAATCATGTAATACAGAAATAAACAGTTTCTCAAAAACAAGGTCACTCTGTAAGTACCATGTTTGTTGAACTGCTTAATCAGGATGATAAGAACACTGTTGACACTTTTCAGCAAGTTGCAATGATGTAATAAAGAAATAAACAGTTTCTCAAAAACAAGGTCACTCTGTAAGTACCATTTTGCTGTACTGTTTAAACTCGATGAAAGGAACACTGTTAACACTTTTCAGCAAGTTGCAATCATGAAATACAGAAATAAAGAGTTTTTCAAAAACAAGGTCTAATTCATGTTTGAGTCACTCTGTAAGAACCATTTTGCTGTACTGTTTAAGCTCGATGAAAGGAACATTGTTGACACTTTTCAGCAAGTTGCAATCATGAAATACAGAAATAAACAGTTTTTCAAAAACAAGGTCTAATTCATGTTTGAGTCACTCTGTAAGAACCATTTTGCTGTACTGTTTAAGCTCGATGAAAGGAACACTGTTGACACTTTTCAGCAAGTTGCAATCATGTAATACAGAAATAAACAGTTTCTCAAAAACAAGGTCACTCTGTAAGTACCATTTTGCTGTACTGTTTAACTCGATGAAAGGAACACTGTTGACACTTTTCAGCAAGTTGCAATCATGAAATACAGAAATAAACAGTTTTTCAAAAACAAGGTCTAATTCATGTTTGAGTCACTCTGTAAGAACCATTTTGCTGTACTGTTTAAGCTCGATGAAAGGAACACTGTTAACACTTTTCAGCAAGTTGCAATCATGAAATACAGAAATAAAGAGTTTTTCAAAAACAAGGTCTAATTCATGTTTGAGTCACTCTGTAAGAACCATTTTGCTGTACTGTTTAAGCTCGATGAAAGGAACACTGTTGACACTTTTCAGCAAGTTGCAATCATGAAATACAGAAATAAAGAGTTTTTCAAAAACAAGGTCTAATTCATGTTTGAGTGCACTCTGTAAGAACCATTTTTGCTGTACTGCTTAATCAGGATGATAGGAACACTGTTGACACTTTTCAGCAAGTTGCAATCATGTAATACAGAAATAAACAGTTTCTCAAAAACAAGGTCACTCTGTAAGTACCATGTTTGTTGAACTGCTTAATCAGGATGATAAGAACACTGTTGACACTTTTCAGCAAGTTGCAATGATGTAATAAAGAAATAAACAGTTTCTCAAAAACAAGGTCACTCTGTAAGTACCATTTTGCTGTACTGTTTAAACTCGATGAAAGGAACACTGTTAACACTTTTCAGCAAGTTGCAATCATGAAATACAGAAATAAAGAGTTTTTCAAAAACAAGGTCTAATTCATGTTTGAGTCACTCTGTAAGAACCATTTTGCTGTACTGTTTAAGCTCGATGAAAGGAACATTGTTGACACTTTTCAGCAAGTTGCAATCATGAAATACAGAAATAAAGAGTTTTTCAAAACAAGGTCTAATCATGTTTGATCACTCTGTAAGAACCATGTTTGCTGTACTGCTTAATCAGGATGATAGGAACACTGTTGACACTTTTCAGCAAGTTGCAATCATGTAATACAGAAATAAACAGTTTCTCAAAAACAAGGTCACTCTGTAAGTACCATGTTTGTTGAACTGCTTAATCAGGATGATAAGAACACTGTTGACACTTTTCAGCAAGTTGCAATGATGTAATAAAGAAATAAACAGTTTCTCAAAAACAAGGTCACTCTGTAAGTACCATTTTGCTGTACTGTTTAAACTCGATGAAAGGAACACTGTTAACACTTTTCAGCAAGTTGCAATCATGAAATACAGAAATAAAGAGTTTTTCAAAAACAAGGTCTAATTCATGTTTGAGTCACTCTGTAAGAACCATTTTGCTGTACTGTTTAAGCTCGATGAAAGGAACATTGTTGACACTTTTCAGCAAGTTGCAATCATGAAATACAGAAATAAAGAGTTTTTCAAAAACAAGGTCTAAATCATGTTTGAGTGCACTCTGTAAGAACCATTTTTGCTGTATACCTTAATCAGGATGATAGGAACACTGTTGACACTTTTCAGCAAGTTGCAATCATGTAATACAGAAATAAACAGTTTCTCAAAAACAAGGTCACTCTGTAAGTACCATGTTTGTTGAACTGCTTAATCAGGATGATAAGAACACTGTTGACACTTTTCAGCAAGTTGCAATGATGTAATAAAGAAATAAACAGTTTCTCAAAAACAAGGTCACTCTGTAAGTACCATTTTGCTGTACTGTTTAAACTCGATGAAAGGAACACTGTTAACACTTTTCAGCAAGTTGCAATCATGAAATACAGAAATAAAGAGTTTTTCAAAAACAAGGTCTAAGTCATGTTTGAGTCACTCTGTAAGTACCATTTTGCTGTACTGTTTAAACTCGATGAAAGGAACACTGTTAACACTTTTCAGCAAGTTGCAATCATGAAATACAGAAATAAATAGTTTTTCAAAAACAAGGTCTAAATCATGTTTGATGCACTCTGTAAGAACCATTTTTGCTGTACTGCCTTAATCAGGATGATAGGAACACTGTTGACACTTTTCAGCAAGTTGCAATCATGTAATACAGAAATAAACAGTTTCTCAAAAACAAGGTCACTCTGTAAGTACCATGTTTGTTGAACTGCTTAATCAGGATGATAAGAACACTGTTGACACTTTTCAGCAAGTTGCAATGATGTAATAAAGAAATAAACAGTTTCTCAAAAACAAGGTCACTCTGTAAGTACCATTTTGCTGTACTGTTTAAACTCGATGAAAGGAACACTGTTAACACTTTTCAGCAAGTTGCAATCATGAAATACAGAAATAAAGAGTTTTTCAAAAACAAGGTCTAATTCATGTTTGAGTCACTCTGTAAGAACCATTTTGCTGTACTGTTTAAGCTCGATGAAAGGAACATTGTTGACACTTTTCAGCAAGTTGCAATCATGAAATACAGAAATAAAGAGTTTTTCAAAAACAAGGTCTAATTCATGTTTGAGTCACTCTGTAAGAACCATTTTGCTGTACTGTTTAAGCTCGATGAAAGGAACATTGTTGACACTTTTCAGCAAGTTGCAATCATGTAATACAGAAATAAACAGTTTCTCAAAAACAAGGTCACTCTAAGTACCATGTTTGTTGAACTGCTTAATCAGGATGATAAGAACACTGTTGACACTTTTCAGCAAGTTGCAATGATGTAATAAAGAAATAAACAGTTTCTCAAAAACAAGGTCACTCTGTAAGTACCATTTTGCTGTACTGTTTAAACTCGATGAAAGGAACACTGTTAACACTTTTCAGCAAGTTGCAATCATGAAATACAGAAATAAAGAGTTTTTCAAAAACAAGGTCTAATTCATGTTTGAGTCACTCTGTAAGAACCATTTTGCTGTACTGTTTAAGCTCGATGAAAGGAACATTGTTGACACTTTTCAGCAAGTTGCAATCATGAAATACAGAAATAAAGAGTTTTTCAAAAACAAGGTCTAATTCATGTTTGAGTCACTCTGTAAGAACCATTTTGCTGTACTGTTTAAGCTCGATGAAAGGAACATTGTTGACACTTTTCAGCAAGTTGCAATCATGTAATACAGAAATAAACAGTTTCTAAAAACAAGGTCACTCTGTAAGTACCATGTTTGTTGAACTGCTTAATCAGGATGATAAGAACACTGTTGACACTTTTCAGCAAGTTGCAATGATGTAATAAGGAAATAAACAGTTTCTCAAAAACAAGGTCACTCTGTAAGTACCATTTTGCTGACTGTTAAACTCGATGAAGGAACATTGTTAACACTTTTCAGCAAGTTGCAATCATGAAATACAGAAATAAAGAGTTTTTCAAAAACAAGGTCTAATTCATGTTTGAGTCACTCTGTAAGAACCATTTTGCTGTACTGTTTAAGCTCGATGAAAGGAACATTGTTGACACTTTTCAGCAAGTTTCAATCATGAAATAAAGAAATAAATAGTTTTTCACAAACAAGGTCTAAATCATGTTTGATGCACTCTGTAAGAACCATTTTTGCTGTATACCTTAATCAGGATGATAGGAACACTGTTGACACTTTTCAGCAAGTTGCAATCATGTAATACAGAAATAAACAGTTTCTCAAAAACAAGGTCACTCTGTAAGTACCATGTTTGTTGAACTGCTTAATCAGGATGATAAGAACACTGTTGACACTTTTCAGCAAGTTGCAATGATGTAATAAAGAAATAAACAGTTTCTCAAAAACAAGGTCACTCTGTAAGTACCATTTTGCTGTACTGTTTAAACTCGATGAAAGGAACACTGTTAACACTTTTCAGCAAGATGCAATCATGAAATACAGAAATAAAAAGTTTTTCAAAAACAAGGTCTAAGTCATGTTTGAGTCACTCTGTAAGTACCATTTTGCTGTACTGTTTAAACTCGATGAAAGGAACACTGTTAACACTTTTCAGCAAGTTTCAATCATGAAATAAAGAAATAAATAGTTTTTCACAAACAAGGTCTAAATCATGTTTGATGCACTCTGTAAGAACCATTTTTGCTGTATACCTTAATCAGGATGATAGGAACACTGTTGACACTTTTCAGCAAGTTGCAATCATGTAATACAGAAATAAACAGTTTCTCAAAAACAAGGTCACTCTGTAAGTACCATGTTTGTTGAACTGCTTAATCAGGATGATAAGAACACTGTTGACACTTTTCAGCAAGTTGCAATGATGTAATAAAGAAATAAACAGTTTCTCAAAAACAAGGTCACTCTGTAAGTACCATTTTGCTGTACTGTTTAAACTCGATGAAAGGAACACTGTTAACACTTTTCAGCAAGTTGCAATCATGAAATACAGAAATAAAGAGTTTTTCAAAAACAAGGTCTAATTCATGTTTGAGTCACTCTGTAAGAACCATTTTGCTGTACTGTTTAAGCTCGATGAAAGGAACATTGTTGACACTTTTCAGCAAGTTGCAATCATGAAATACAGAAATAAAGAGTTTTTCAAAAACAAGGTCTAATTCATGTTTGAGTCACTCTGTAAGAACCATTTTGCTGTACTGTTTAAGCTCGATGAAAGGAACATTGTTGACACTTTTCAGCAAGTTGCAATCATGTAATACAGAAATAAACAGTTTCTCAAAAACAAGGTCACTCTAAGTACCATGTTTGTTGAACTGCTTAATCAGGATGATAAGAACACTGTTGACACTTTTCAGCAAGTTGCAATGATGTAATAAAGAAATAAACAGTTTCTCAAAAACAAGGTCACTCTGTAAGTACCATTTTGCTGTACTGTTTAAACTCGATGAAAGGAACACTGTTAACACTTTTCAGCAAGTTGCAATCATGAAATACAGAAATAAAGAGTTTTTCAAAAACAAGGTCTAATTCATGTTTGAGTCACTCTGTAAGAACCATTTTGCTGTACTGTTTAAGCTCGATGAAAGGAACATTGTTGACACTTTTCAGCAAGTTGCAATCATGAAATACAGAAATAAAGAGTTTTTCAAAAACAAGGTCTAATTCATGTTTGAGTCACTCTGTAAGAACCATTTTGCTGTACTGTTTAAGCTCGATGAAAGGAACATTGTTGACACTTTTCAGCAAGTTGCAATCATGTAATACAGAAATAAACAGTTTCTAAAAACAAGGTCACTCTGTAAGTACCATGTTTGTTGAACTGCTTAATCAGGATGATAAGAACACTGTTGACACTTTTCAGCAAGTTGCAATGATGTAATAAGGAAATAAACAGTTTCTCAAAAACAAGGTCACTCTGTAAGTACCAAAAACTCTTTATTAACACTTTTCAGCAAGTTGCAATCATGAAATACAGAAATAAAGAGTTTTTCAAAAACAAGGTCTAATTCATGTTTGAGTCACTCTGTAAGAACCATTTTGCTGTACTGTTTAAGCTCGATGAAAGGAACATTGTTGACACTTTTCAGCAAGTTTCAATCATGAAATAAAGAAATAAATAGTTTTTCACAAACAAGGTCTAAATCATGTTTGATGCACTCTGTAAGAACCATTTTTGCTGTATACCTTAATCAGGATGATAGGAACACTGTTGACACTTTTCAGCAAGTTGCAATCATGTAATACAGAAATAAACAGTTTCTCAAAAACAAGGTCACTCTGTAAGTACCATGTTTGTTGAACTGCTTAATCAGGATGATAAGAACACTGTTGACACTTTTCAGCAAGTTGCAATGATGTAATAAAGAAATAAACAGTTTCTCAAAAACAAGGTCACTCTGTAAGTACCATTTTGCTGTACTGTTTAAACTCGATGAAAGGAACACTGTTAACACTTTTCAGCAAGATGCAATCATGAAATACAGAAATAAAAAGTTTTTCAAAAACAAGGTCTAAGTCATGTTTGAGTCACTCTGTAAGTACCATTTTGCTGTACTGTTTAAACTCGATGAAAGGAACACTGTTAACACTTTTCAGCAAGTTTCAATCATGAAATAAAGAAATAAATAGTTTTTCACAAACAAGGTCTAAATCATGTTTGATGCACTCTGTAAGAACCATTTTTGCTGTATACCTTAATCAGGATGATAGGAACACTGTTGACACTTTTCAGCAAGTTGCAATCATGTAATACAGAAATAAACAGTTTCTCAAAAACAAGGTCACTCTGTAAGTACCATGTTTGTTGAACTGCTTAATCAGGATGATAAGAACACTGTTGACACTTTTCAGCAAGTTGCAATGATGTAATAAAGAAATAAACAGTTTCTCAAAAACAAGGTCACTCTGTAAGTACCATTTTGCTGTACTGTTTAAACTCGATGAAAGGAACACTGTTAACACTTTTCAGCAAGTTGCAATCATGAAATACAGAAATAAAGAGTTTTTCAAAAACAAGGTCTAATTCATGTTTGAGTCACTCTGTAAGAACCATTTTGCTGTACTGTTTAAGCTCGATGAAAGGAACATTGTTGACACTTTTCAGCAAGTTGCAATCATGAAATACAGAAATAAAGAGTTTTTCAAAAACAAGGTCTAATTCATGTTTGAGTCACTCTGTAAGAACCATTTTGCTGTACTGTTTAAGCTCGATGAAAGGAACATTGTTGACACTTTTCAGCAAGTTGCAATCATGTAATACAGAAATAAACAGTTTCTCAAAAACAAGGTCACTCGTAAGTACCATGTTTGTTGAACTGCTTAATCAGGATGATAAGAACACTGTTGACACTTTTCAGCAAGTTGCAATGATGTAATAAAGAAATAAACAGTTTCTCAAAAACAAGGTCACTCTGTAAGTACCATTTTGCTGTACTGTTTAAACTCGATGAAAGGAACACTGTTAACACTTTTCAGCAAGTTGCAATCATGAAATACAGAAATAAAGAGTTTTTCAAAAACAAGGTCTAATTCATGTTTGAGTCACTCTGTAAGAACCATTTTGCTGTACTGTTTAAGCTCGATGAAAGGAACATTGTTGACACTTTTCAGCAAGTTGCAATCATGAAATACAGAAATAAAGAGTTTTTCAAAAACAAGGTCTAATTCATGTTTGAGTCACTCTGTAAGAACCATTTTGCTGTACTGTTTAAGCTCGATGAAAGGAACATTGTTGACACTTTTCAGCAAGTTGCAATCATGTAATACAGAAATAAACAGTTTCTAAAAACAAGGTCACTCTGTAAGTACCATGTTTGTTGAACTGCTTAATCAGGATGATAAGAACACTGTTGACACTTTTCAGCAAGTTGCAATGATGTAATAAGGAAATAAACAGTTTCTCAAAAACAAGGTCACTCTGTAAGTACCAAAAACTCTTTATTAACACTTTTCAGCAAGTTGCAATCATGAAATACAGAAATAAAGAGTTTTTCAAAAACAAGGTCTAATTCATGTTTGAGTCACTCTGTAAGAACCATTTTGCTGTACTGTTTAAGCTCGATGAAAGGAACATTGTTGACACTTTTCAGCAAGTTTCAATCATGAAATAAAGAAATAAATAGTTTTTCACAAACAAGGTCTAAATCATGTTTGATGCACTCTGTAAGAACCATTTTTGCTGTATACCTTAATCAGGATGATAGGAACACTGTTGACACTTTTCAGCAAGTTGCAATCATGTAATACAGAAATAAACAGTTTCTCAAAAACAAGGTCACTCTGTAAGTACCATGTTTGTTGAACTACTTAATCAGGATGATAAGAACACTGTTGACACTTTTCAGCAAGTTGCAATGATGTAATAAAGAAATAAACAGTTTCTCAAAAACAAGGTCACTCTGTAAGTACCATTTTGCTGTACTGTTTAAACTCGATGAAAGGAACACTGTTAACACTTTTCAGCAAGATGCAATCATGAAATACAGAAATAAAAAGTTTTTCAAAAACAAGGTCTAAGTCATGTTTGAGTCACTCTGTAAGTACCATTTTGCTGTACTGTTTAAACTCGATGAAAGGAACACTGTTAACACTTTTCAGCAAGTTTCAATCATGAAATAAAGAAATAAATAGTTTTTCACAAACAAGGTCTAAATCATGTTTGATGCACTCTGTAAGAACCATTTTTGCTGTATACCTTAATCAGGATGATAGGAACACTGTTGACACTTTTCAGCAAGTTGCAATCATGTAATACAGAAATAAACAGTTTCTCAAAAACAAGGTCACTCTGTAAGTACCATGTTTGTTGAACTGCTTAATCAGGATGATAAGAACACTGTTGACACTTTTCAGCAAGTTGCAATGATGTAATAAAGAAATAAACAGTTTCTCAAAAACAAGGTCACTCTGTAAGTACCATTTTGCTGTACTGTTTAAACTCGATGAAAGGAACACTGTTAACACTTTTCAGCAAGTTGCAATCATGAAATACAGAAATAAAGAGTTTTTCAAAAACAAGGTCTAATTCATGTTTGAGTCACTCTGTAAGAACCATTTTGCTGTACTGTTTAAGCTCGATGAAAGGAACATTGTTGACACTTTTCAGCAAGTTGCAATCATGAAATACAGAAATAAAGAGTTTTTCAAAAACAAGGTCTAATTCATGTTTGAGTCACTCTGTAAGAACCATTTTGCTGTACTGTTTAAGCTCGATGAAAGGAACATTGTTGACACTTTTCAGCAAGTTGCAATCATGTAATACAGAAATAAACAGTTTCTCAAAAACAAGGTCACTCTAAGTACCATGTTTGTTGAACTGCTTAATCAGGATGATAAGAACACTGTTGACACTTTTCAGCAAGTTGCAATGATGTAATAAAGAAATAAACAGTTTCTCAAAAACAAGGTCACTCTGTAAGTACCATTTTGCTGTACTGTTTAAACTCGATGAAAGGAACACTGTTAACACTTTTCAGCAAGTTGCAATCATGAAATACAGAAATAAAGAGTTTTTCAAAAACAAGGTCTAATTCATGTTTGAGTCACTCTGTAAGAACCATTTTGCTGTACTGTTTAAGCTCGATGAAAGGAACATTGTTGACACTTTTCAGCAAGTTGCAATCATGAAATACAGAAATAAAGAGTTTTTCAAAAACAAGGTCTAATTCATGTTTGAGTCACTCTGTAAGAACCATTTTGCTGTACTGTTTAAGCTCGATGAAAGGAACATTGTTGACACTTTTCAGCAAGTTGCAATCATGTAATACAGAAATAAACAGTTTCTAAAAACAAGGTCACTCTGTAAGTACCATGTTTGTTGAACTGCTTAATCAGGATGATAAGAACACTGTTGACACTTTTCAGCAAGTTGCAATGATGTAATAAGGAAATAAACAGTTTCTCAAAAACAAGGTCACTCTGTAAGTACCAAAAACTCTTTATTAACACTTTTCAGCAAGTTGCAATCATGAAATACAGAAATAAAGAGTTTTTCAAAAACAAGGTCTAATTCATGTTTGAGTCACTCTGTAAGAACCATTTTGCTGTACTGTTTAAGCTCGATGAAAGGAACATTGTTGACACTTTTCAGCAAGTTTCAATCATGAAATAAAGAAATAAATAGTTTTTCACAAACAAGGTCTAAATCATGTTTGATGCACTCTGTAAGAACCATTTTTGCTGTATACCTTAATCAGGATGATAGGAACACTGTTGACACTTTTCAGCAAGTTGCAATCATGTAATACAGAAATAAACAGTTTCTCAAAAACAAGGTCACTCTGTAAGTACCATGTTTGTTGAACTGCTTAATCAGGATGATAAGAACACTGTTGACACTTTTCAGCAAGTTGCAATGATGTAATAAAGAAATAAACAGTTTCTCAAAAACAAGGTCACTCTGTAAGTACCATTTTGCTGTACTGTTTAAACTCGATGAAAGGAACACTGTTAACACTTTTCAGCAAGATGCAATCATGAAATACAGAAATAAAAAGTTTTTCAAAAACAAGGTCTAAGTCATGTTTGAGTCACTCTGTAAGTACCATTTTGCTGTACTGTTTAAACTCGATGAAAGGAACACTGTTAACACTTTTCAGCAAGTTTCAATCATGAAATAAAGAAATAAATAGTTTTTCACAAACAAGGTCTAAATCATGTTTGATGCACTCTGTAAGAACCATTTTTGCTGTATACCTTAATCAGGATGATAGGAACACTGTTGACACTTTTCAGCAAGTTGCAATCATGTAATACAGAAATAAACAGTTTCTCAAAAACAAGGTCACTCTGTAAGTACCATGTTTGTTGAACTGCTTAATCAGGATGATAAGAACACTGTTGACACTTTTCAGCAAGTTGCAATGATGTAATAAAGAAATAAACAGTTTCTCAAAAACAAGGTCACTCTGTAAGTACCATTTTGCTGTACTGTTTAAACTCGATGAAAGGAACACTGTTAACACTTTTCAGCAAGTTGCAATCATGAAATACAGAAATAAAGAGTTTTTCAAAAACAAGGTCTAATTCATGTTTGAGTCACTCTGTAAGAACCATTTTGCTGTACTGTTTAAGCTCGATGAAAGGAACATTGTTGACACTTTTCAGCAAGTTGCAATCATGAAATACAGAAATAAAGAGTTTTTCAAAAACAAGGTCTAATTCATGTTTGAGTCACTCTGTAAGAACCATTTTGCTGTACTGTTTAAGCTCGATGAAAGGAACATTGTTGACACTTTTCAGCAAGTTGCAATCATGTAATACAGAAATAAACAGTTTCTCAAAAACAAGGTCACTCTAAGTACCATGTTTGTTGAACTGCTTAATCAGGATGATAAGAACACTGTTGACACTTTTCAGCAAGTTGCAATGATGTAATAAAGAAATAAACAGTTTCTCAAAAACAAGGTCACTCTGTAAGTACCATTTTGCTGTACTGTTTAAACTCGATGAAAGGAACACTGTTAACACTTTTCAGCAAGTTGCAATCATGAAATACAGAAATAAAGAGTTTTTCAAAAACAAGGTCTAATTCATGTTTGAGTCACTCTGTAAGAACCATTTTGCTGTACTGTTTAAGCTCGATGAAAGGAACATTGTTGACACTTTTCAGCAAGTTGCAATCATGAAATACAGAAATAAAGAGTTTTTCAAAAACAAGGTCTAATTCATGTTTGAGTCACTCTGTAAGAACCATTTTGCTGTACTGTTTAAGCTCGATGAAAGGAACATTGTTGACACTTTTCAGCAAGTTGCAATCATGTAATACAGAAATAAACAGTTTCTAAAAACAAGGTCACTCTGTAAGTACCATGTTTGTTGAACTGCTTAATCAGGATGATAAGAACACTGTTGACACTTTTCAGCAAGTTGCAATGATGTAATAAGGAAATAAACAGTTTCTCAAAAACAAGGTCACTCTGTAAGTACCAAAAACTCTTTATTAACACTTTTCAGCAAGTTGCAATCATGAAATACAGAAATAAAGAGTTTTTCAAAAACAAGGTCTAATTCATGTTTGAGTCACTCTGTAAGAACCATTTTGCTGTACTGTTTAAGCTCGATGAAAGGAACATTGTTGACACTTTTCAGCAAGTTTCAATCATGAAATAAAGAAATAAATAGTTTTTCACAAACAAGGTCTAAATCATGTTTGATGCACTCTGTAAGAACCATTTTTGCTGTATACCTTAATCAGGATGATAGGAACACTGTTGACACTTTTCAGCAAGTTGCAATCATGTAATACAGAAATAAACAGTTTCTCAAAAACAAGGTCACTCTGTAAGTACCATGTTTGTTGAACTGCTTAATCAGGATGATAAGAACACTGTTGACACTTTTCAGCAAGTTGCAATGATGTAATAAAGAAATAAACAGTTTCTCAAAAACAAGGTCACTCTGTAAGTACCATTTTGCTGTACTGTTTAAACTCGATGAAAGGAACACTGTTAACACTTTTCAGCAAGATGCAATCATGAAATACAGAAATAAAAAGTTTTTCAAAAACAAGGTCTAAGTCATGTTTGAGTCACTCTGTAAGTACCATTTTGCTGTACTGTTTAAACTCGATGAAAGGAACACTGTTAACACTTTTCAGCAAGTTTCAATCATGAAATAAAGAAATAAATAGTTTTTCACAAACAAGGTCTAAATCATGTTTGATGCACTCTGTAAGAACCATTTTTGCTGTATACCTTAATCAGGATGATAGGAACACTGTTGACACTTTTCAGCAAGTTGCAATCATGTAATACAGAAATAAACAGTTTCTCAAAAACAAGGTCACTCTGTAAGTACCATGTTTGTTGAACTGCTTAATCAGGATGATAAGAACACTGTTGACACTTTTCAGCAAGTTGCAATGATGTAATAAAGAAATAAACAGTTTCTCAAAAACAAGGTCACTCTGTAAGTACCATTTTGCTGTACTGTTTAAACTCGATGAAAGGAACACTGTTAACACTTTTCAGCAAGTTGCAATCATGAAATACAGAAATAAAGAGTTTTTCAAAAACAAGGTCTAATTCATGTTTGAGTCACTCTGTAAGAACCATTTTGCTGTACTGTTTAAGCTCGATGAAAGGAACATTGTTGACACTTTTCAGCAAGTTGCAATCATGTAATACAGAAATAAACAGTTTCTCAAAAACAAGGTCACTCTGTAAGTACCATGTTTGTTGAACTGCTTAATCAGGATGATAAGAACACTGTTGACACTTTTCAGCAAGTTGCAATGATGTAATAAGGAAATAAACAGTTTCTCAAAAACAAGGTCACTCTGTAAGTACCATTTTGCTGTACTGTTTAAACTCGATGAAAGGAACACTGTTAACACTTTTCAGCAAGTTGCAATCATGAAATACAGAAATAAAGAGTTTTTCAAAAACAAGGTCTAATTCATGTTTGAGTCACTCTGTAAGAACCATTTTGCTGTACTGTTTAAGCTCGATGAAAGGAACATTGTTGACACTTTTCAGCAAGTTGCAATCATGAAATACAGAAATAAAGAGTTTTTCAAAAACAAGGTCTAATTCATGTTTGAGTCACTCTGTAAGAACCATTTTGCTGTACTGTTTAAGCTCGATGAAAGGAACATTGTTGACACTTTTCAGCAAGTTGCAATCATGTAATACAGAAATAAACAGTTTCTAAAAACAAGGTCACTCTGTAAGTACCATGTTTGTTGAACTGCTTAATCAGGATGATAAGAACACTGTTGACACTTTTCAGCAAGTTGCAATGATGTAATAAGGAAATAAACAGTTTCTCAAAAACAAGGTCACTCTGTAAGTACCAAAAACTCTTTATTAACACTTTTCAGCAAGTTGCAATCATGAAATACAGAAATAAAGAGTTTTTCAAAAACAAGGTCTAATTCATGTTTGAGTCACTCTGTAAGAACCATTTTGCTGTACTGTTTAAGCTCGATGAAAGGAACATTGTTGACACTTTTCAGCAAGTTTCAATCATGAAATAAAGAAATAAATAGTTTTTCACAAACAAGGTCTAAATCATGTTTGATGCACTCTGTAAGAACCATTTTTGCTGTATACCTTAATCAGGATGATAGGAACACTGTTGACACTTTTCAGCAAGTTGCAATCATGTAATACAGAAATAAACAGTTTCTCAAAAACAAGGTCACTCTGTAAGTACCATGTTTGTTGAACTGCTTAATCAGGATGATAAGAACACTGTTGACACTTTTCAGCAAGTTGCAATGATGTAATAAAGAAATAAACAGTTTCTCAAAAACAAGGTCACTCTGTAAGTACCATTTTGCTGTACTGTTTAAACTCGATGAAAGGAACACTGTTAACACTTTTCAGCAAGATGCAATCATGAAATACAGAAATAAAAAGTTTTTCAAAAACAAGGTCTAAGTCATGTTTGAGTCACTCTGTAAGTACCATTTTGCTGTACTGTTTAAACTCGATGAAAGGAACACTGTTAACACTTTTCAGCAAGTTTCAATCATGAAATAAAGAAATAAATAGTTTTTCACAAACAAGGTCTAAATCATGTTTGATGCACTCTGTAAGAACCATTTTTGCTGTATACCTTAATCAGGATGATAGGAACACTGTTGACACTTTTCAGCAAGTTGCAATCATGTAATACAGAAATAAACAGTTTCTCAAAAACAAGGTCACTCTGTAAGTACCATGTTTGTTGAACTGCTTAATCAGGATGATAAGAACACTGTTGACACTTTTCAGCAAGTTGCAATGATGTAATAAAGAAATAAACAGTTTCTCAAAAACAAGGTCACTCTGTAAGTACCATTTTGCTGTACTGTTTAAACTCGATGAAAGGAACACTGTTAACACTTTTCAGCAAGTTGCAATCATGAAATACAGAAATAAAGAGTTTTTCAAAAACAAGGTCTAATTCATGTTTGAGTCACTCTGTAAGAACCATTTTGCTGTACTGTTTAAGCTCGATGAAAGGAACATTGTTGACACTTTTCAGCAAGTTGCAATCATGTAATACAGAAATAAACAGTTTCTCAAAAACAAGGTCACTCTGTAAGTACCATGTTTGTTGAACTGCTTAATCAGGATGATAAGAACACTGTTGACACTTTTCAGCAAGTTGCAATGATGTAATAAGGAAATAAACAGTTTCTCAAAAACAAGGTCACTCTGTAAGTACCATTTTGCTGTACTGTTTAAACTCGATGAAAGGAACACTGTTAACACTTTTCAGCAAGTTGCAATCATGAAATACAGAAATAAAGAGTTTTTCAAAAACAAGGTCTAATTCATGTTTGAGTCACTCTGTAAGAACCATTTTGCTGTACTGTTTAAGCTCGATGAAAGGAACATTGTTGACACTTTTCAGCAAGTTTCAATCATGAAATAAAGAAATAAATAGTTTTTCACAAACAAGGTCTAAATCATGTTTGATGCACTCTGTAAGAACCATTTTTGCTGTATACCTTAATCAGGATGATAGGAACACTGTTGACACTTTTCAGCAAGTTGCAATCATGTAATACAGGAATAAACAGTTTCTCAAAAACAAGGTCACTCTGTAAGTACCATGTTTGTTGAACTGCTTAATCAGGATGATAAGAACACTGTTGACACTTTTCAGCAAGTTGCAATGATGTAATAAAGAAATAAACAGTTTCTCAAAAACAAGGTCACTCTGTAAGTACCATTTTGCTGTACTGTTTAAACTCGATGAAAGGAACACTGTTAACACTTTTCAGCAAGATGCAATCATGAAATACAGAAATAAAAAGTTTTTCAAAAACAAGGTCTAAGTCATGTTTGAGTCACTCTGTAAGTACCATTTTGCTGTACTGTTTAAACTCGATGAAAGGAACACTGTTAACACTTTTCAGCAAGTTTCAATCATGAAATAAAGAAATAAATAGTTTTTCACAAACAAGGTCTAAATCATGTTTGATGCACTCTGTAAGAACCATTTTTGCTGTATACCTTAATCAGGATGATAGGAACACTGTTGACACTTTTCAGCAAGTTGCAATCATGTAATACAGAAATAAACAGTTTCTCAAAAACAAGGTCACTCTGTAAGTACCATGTTTGTTGAACTGCTTAATCAGGATGATAAGAACACTGTTGACACTTTTCAGCAAGTTGCAATGATGTAATAAAGAAATAAACAGTTTCTCAAAAACAAGGTCACTCTGTAAGTACCATTTTGCTGTACTGTTTAAACTCGATGAAAGGAACACTGTTAACCTGTTGGGTCTAGGGGGCAGCATTTGCACGTCTGGATAAAAAAAATGTACCCGATTTAATCTGGTTACTAATCCTACCCAGTAACTAGAATATGCATATACTTATTATATATGGATAGAAAACACTCTAAAGTTTCCAAAACTGTTTGAATGGTGTCTGTGAGTATAACAGAACTCATTTGGCAGGCAAAACCCTGAGACATTTTCTGACAGGAAGTGGATACCTGATGTGTTGTATTGACTTTAAAGCTATCCCATTGAAAGACACAGGGGTTTAGGAATATTTTGGCACTTCCTATTGCTTCCACTAGATGTCACCAGCCTTTACAAAGTGTTTTGAGTCTTCTGGAGGGAGATCTGACCGAACAAGAGCCATGGAACGGTGATGTCCCATTAGACACCTGGCGCGCTACTTCATGTTGGGTACCCTCGTTCCAATACGTTATAAAAGGCTATGCATTCGTCCACCTTGAATATTATTCATGTTCTGGTTAAAAAAGGCCCTAATGATTTATGCTATACAACGTTTGACATGTTTGAACGAACGGAAATATATTTTTTCCCCTCGTTCATGACGAGAAGTCCGGCTGGCTTACATCATGTGCTAACGAGACGGAGATTTTTGGACATAAATGATGAGCTTTTTTGAACAAAACTACATTCGTTATGGACCTGTGATACCTGGAAGTGACATCTGATGAAGAGAATCAAAGGTAATGGATTATTTACATAGTATTTTCGATTTTAGATCTCCCCAACATGACGTCTAGTCTGTATCGCAACGCGTATTTTTCTGGGCACAGTGCTCAGATTATTGCAAAGTGTGATTTCCCAGTAAGGTTATTTTTAAATCTGGCAAGTTGATTGCGTTCAAAAGATGTAAATCTATAATTCTTTAAATGACAATATAATATTTTAACAATGTTTTCTAATTTTAATTATTTAATTTCTGACGCTGACTTGACTGCCGGTTATTGGAGGGAAACGATTTCCTCAACATCAATGCCATAGTAAAACGCTGTTTTTGTATATAAATATGA
The DNA here is from genome assembly GCF_965601325.2 of Salmo salar. NCBI lineage: Eukaryota > Metazoa > Chordata > Actinopteri > Salmoniformes > Salmonidae > Salmo > Salmo salar. The sequence goes on from NC_138293.1 coordinate 42,372,026, forward strand.
ACTTGATAGAACTAAAAATGCATGCATTGTCTAACATAATGTCCTAGGAGTGTCATCTGATGGAGATTGTAAAAGGTTAGTGTATCATTTTAGCTGGTTTTATGGTTTTGGTGACCCTGTCTTTGACTTGACAAAACATTACACACAACTCTTGTAAATGTACTGTCCTAACATACTCTAAATTTATGCTTTCGCCGTAAAACCTTTTTGAAATCGTAAAACGTGGTTAGATTAAGGAGATGTTTATCTTTCAAATGGTGTAACATAGTTGTATTTTTGAAAAATTTGAATTTTGACATTTATTTGGATTCAAATTTGCCGCTCTTGAAATGCACCTGCTGTTGATGGAGTGCACCACAGGTGGCACGCTAGCGTCCCACCTAGCCCCAAGAGGTTAACACTTTTCAGCAAGTTGCAATCATGAAATACAGAAATAAAGAGTTTTTCAAAAACAAGGTCTAATTCATGTTTGAGTCACTCTGTAAGAACCATTTTGCTGTACTGTTTAAGCTCGATGAAAGGAACATTGTTGACACTTTTCAGCAAGTTGCAATCATGAAATACAGAAATAAAGAGTTTTTCAAAAACAAGGTCTAATTCATGTTTGAGTCACTCTGTAAGAACCATTTTGCTGTACTGTTTAAGCTCGATGAAAGGAACATTGTTGACACTTTTCAGCAAGTTGCAATCATGTAATACAGAAATAAACAGTTTCTCAAAAACAAGGTCACTCTAAGTACCATGTTTGTTGAACTGCTTAATCAGGATGATAAGAACACTGTTGACACTTTTCAGCATGTTGCAATGATGTAATAAAGAAATAAACAGTTTCTCAAAAACAAGGTCACTCTGTAAGTACCATTTTGCTGTACTGTTTAAACTCGATGAAAGGAACACTGTTAACACTTTTCAGCAAGTTGCAATCATGAAATACAGAAATAAAGAGTTTTTCAAAAACAAGGTCTAATTCATGTTTGAGTCACTCTGTAAGAACCATTTTGCTGTACTGTTTAAGCTCGATGAAAGGAACATTGTTGACACTTTTCAGCAAGTTGCAATCATGAAATACAGAAATAAAGAGTTTTTCAAAAACAAGGTCTAATTCATGTTTGAGTCACTCTGTAAGAACCATTTTGCTGTACTGTTTAAGCTCGATGAAAGGAACATTGTTGACACTTTTCAGCAAGTTTCAATCATGAAATAAAGAAATAAATAGTTTTTCACAAACAAGGTCTAAATCATGTTTGATGCACTCTGTAAGAACCATTTTTGCTGTATACCTTAATCAGGATGATAGGAACACTGTTGACACTTTTCAGCAAGTTGCAATCATGTAATACAGAAATAAACAGTTTCTCAAAAACAAGGTCACTCTGTAAGTACCATGTTTGTTGAACTGCTTAATCAGGATGATAAGAACACTGTTGACACTTTTCAGCAAGTTGCAATGATGTAATAAAGAAATAAACAGTTTCTCAAAAACAAGGTCACTCTGTAAGTACCATTTTGCTGTACTGTTTAAACTCGATGAAAGGAACACTGTTAACACTTTTCAGCAAGTTGCAATCATGAAATACAGAAATAAAGAGTTTTTCAAAAACAAGGTCTAATTCATGTTTGAGTCACTCTGTAAGAACCATTTTGCTGTACTGTTTAAGCTCGATGAAAGGAACATTGTTGACACTTTTCAGCAAGTTGCAATCATGAAATACAGAAATAAAGAGTTTTTCAAAAACAAGGTCTAATTCATGTTTGAGTCACTCTGTAAGAACCATTTTGCTGTACTGTTTAAGCTCGATGAAAGGAACATTGTTGACACTTTTCAGCAAGTTGCAATCATGTAATACAGAAATAAACAGTTTCTCAAAAACAAGGTCACTCTAAGTACCATGTTTGTTGAACTGCTTAATCAGGATGATAAGAACACTGTTGACACTTTTCAGCAAGTTGCAATGATGTAATAAAGAAATAAACAGTTTCTCAAAAACAAGGTCACTCTGTAAGTACCATTTTGCTGTACTGTTTAAACTCGATGAAAGGAACACTGTTAACACTTTTCAGCAAGTTGCAATCATGAAATACAGAAATAAAGAGTTTTTCAAAAACAAGGTCTAATTCATGTTTGAGTCACTCTGTAAGAACCATTTTGCTGTACTGTTTAAGCTCGATGAAAGGAACATTGTTGACACTTTTCAGCAAGTTGCAATCATGAAATACAGAAATAAAGAGTTTTTCAAAAACAAGGTCTAATTCATGTTTGAGTCACTCTGTAAGAACCATTTTGCTGTACTGTTTAAGCTCGATGAAAGGAACATTGTTGACACTTTTCAGCAAGTTTCAATCATGAAATAAAGAAATAAATAGTTTTTCACAAACAAGGTCTAAATCATGTTTGATGCACTCTGTAAGAACCATTTTTGCTGTATACCTTAAAACCTCTTGGGGCTAGGTGGGACGCTAGCGTGCCACCTGTGGTGCACTCCATCAACAGCAGGTGCATTTCAAGAGCGGCAAATTTGAATCCAAATAAATGTCAAAATTCAAATTTTTCAAAAATACAACTATGTTACACCATTTGAAAGATAAACATCTCCTTAATCTAACCACGTTTTACGATTTCAAAAAGGTTTTACGGCGAAAGCATAAATTTAGAGTATGTTAGGACAGTACATTTACAAGAGTTGTGTGTAATGTTTTGTCAAGTCAAAGACAGGGTCACCAAAACCATAAAACCAGCTAAAATGATACACTAACCTTTTACAATCTCCATCAGATGACACTCCTAGGACATTATGTTAGACAATGCATGCATTTTTAGTTCTATCAAGTTCATATTTATATACAAAAACAGCGTTTTACTATGGCATTGATGTTGAGGAAATCGTTTCCCTCCAATAACCGGCAGTCAAGTCAGCGTCAGAAATTAAATAATTAAAATTAGAAAACATTGGTAAAATATTATATTGTCATTTAAAGAATTATAGATTTACATCTTTTGAACGCAATCAACTTGCCAGATTTAAAAATAACCTTACTGGGAAATCACACTTTGCAATAATCTGAGCACTGTGCCCAGAAAAATACGCGTTGCGATACAGACTAGACGTCATGTTGGGGAGATCTAAAATCGAAAATACTATGTAAATAATCCATTACCTTTGATTCTCTTCATCAGATGTCACTTCCAGGTATCACAGGTCCATAACGAATGTAGTTTTGTTCAAAAAAGCTCATCATTTATGTCCAAAAATCTCCGTCTCGTTAGCACATGATGTAAGCCAGCCGGACTTCTCGTCATGAACGAGGGGAAAAAATATATTTCCGTTCGTTCAAACATGTCAAACGTTGTATAGCATAAATCATTAGGGCCTTTTTTAACCAGAACATGAATAATATTCAAGGTGGACGAATGCATAGCCTTTTATAACGTATTGGAACGAGGGTACCCAACATGAAGTAGCGCGCCAGGTGTCTAATGGGACATCACCGTTCCATGGCTCTTGTTCGGTCAGATCTCCCTCCAGAAGACTCAAAACACTTTGTAAAGGCTGGTGACATCTAGTGGAAGCAATAGGAAGTGCCAAAATATTCCTAAACCCCTGTGTTTTTCAATGGGAGAGGTTTAAACTCAATACAACACATCAGGTATCCACTTCCTGTCAGAAAATGTCTCAGGGTTTTGCCTGCCAAATGAGTTCTGTTATACTCACAGACACCATTCAAACAGTTTTGGAAACTTTAGAGTGTTTTCTATCCATATATAATAAGTATATGCATATTCTAGTTACTGGGTAGGATTAGTAACCAGATTAAATCGGGTACATTTTTTTTATCCAGACGTGCAAATGCTGCCCCCTAGACCCAACAGGTTAATCAGGATGATAGGAACACTGTTGACACTTTTCAGCAAGTTGCAATCATGTAATACAGAAATAAACAGTTTCTCAAAAACAAGGTCACTCTGTAAGTACCATGTTTGTTGAACTGCTTAATCAGGATGATAAGAACACTGTTGACACTTTTCAGCAAGTTGCAATGATGTAATAAAGAAATAAACAGTTTCTCAAAAACAAGGTCACTCTGTAAGTACCATTTTGCTGTACTGTTTAAACTCGATGAAAGGAACACTGTTAACACTTTTCAGCAAGATGCAATCATGAAATACAGAAATAAAAAGTTTTTCAAAAACAAGGTCTAAGTCATGTTTGAGTCACTCTGTAAGTACCATTTTGCTGTACTGTTTAAACTCGATGAAAGGAACACTGTTAACACTTTTCAGCAAGTTTCAATCATGAAATAAAGAAATAAATAGTTTTTCACAAACAAGGTCTAAATCATGTTTGATGCACTCTGTAAGAACCATTTTGCTGTATACCTTAATCAGGATGATAGGAACACTGTTGACACTTTTCAGCAAGTTGCAATCATGTAATACAGAAATAAACAGTTTCTCAAAAACAAGGTCACTCTGTAAGTACCATGTTTGTTGAACTGCTTAATCAGGATGATAAGAACACTGTTGACACTTTTCAGCAAGTTGCAATGATGTAATAAAGAAATAAACAGTTTCTCAAAAACAAGGTCACTCTGTAAGTACCATTTTGCTGTACTGTTTAAACTCGATGAAAGGAACACTGTTAACACTTTTCAGCAAGTTGCAATCATGAAATACAGAAATAAAGAGTTTTTCAAAAACAAGGTCTAATTCATGTTTGAGTCACTCTGTAAGAACCATTTTGCTGTACTGTTTAAGCTCGATGAAAGGAACATTGTTGACACTTTTCAGCAAGTTGCAATCATGAAATACAGAAATAAAGAGTTTTTCAAAAACAAGGTCTAATTCATGTTTGAGTCACTCTGTAAGAACCATTTTGCTGTACTGTTTAAGCTCGATGAAAGGAACATTGTTGACACTTTTCAGCAAGTTGCAATCATGTAATACAGAAATAAACAGTTTCTCAAAAACAAGGTCACTCTAAGTACCATGTTTGTTGAACTGCTTAATCAGGATGATAAGAACACTGTTGACACTTTTCAGCAAGTTGCAATGATGTAATAAAGAAATAAACAGTTTCTCAAAAACAAGGTCACTCTGTAAGTACCATTTTGCTGTACTGTTTAAACTCGATGAAAGGAACACTGTTAACACTTTTCAGCAAGTTGCAATCATGAAATACAGAAATAAAGAGTTTTTCAAAAACAAGGTCTAATTCATGTTTGAGTCACTCTGTAAGAACCATTTTGCTGTACTGTTTAAGCTCGATGAAAGGAACATTGTTGACACTTTTCAGCAAGTTGCAATCATGAAATACAGAAATAAAGAGTTTTTCAAAAACAAGGTCTAATTCATGTTTGAGTCACTCTGTAAGAACCATTTTGCTGTACTGTTTAAGCTCGATGAAAGGAACATTGTTGACACTTTTCAGCAAGTTGCAATCATGTAATACAGAAATAAACAGTTTCTAAAAACAAGGTCACTCTGTAAGTACCATGTTTGTTGAACTGCTTAATCAGGATGATAAGAACACTGTTGACACTTTTCAGCAAGTTGCAATGATGTAATAAGGAAATAAACAGTTTCTCAAAAACAAGGTCACTCTGTAAGTACCAAAAACTCTTTATTAACACTTTTCAGCAAGTTGCAATCATGAAATACAGAAATAAAGAGTTTTTCAAAAACAAGGTCTAATTCATGTTTGAGTCACTCTGTAAGAACCATTTTGCTGTACTGTTTAAGCTCGATGAAAGGAACATTGTTGACACTTTTCAGCAAGTTTCAATCATGAAATAAAGAAATAAATAGTTTTTCACAAACAAGGTCTAAATCATGTTTGATGCACTCTGTAAGAACCATTTTTGCTGTATACCTTAATCAGGATGATAGGAACACTGTTGACACTTTTCAGCAAGTTGCAATCATGTAATACAGAAATAAACAGTTTCTCAAAAACAAGGTCACTCTGTAAGTACCATGTTTGTTGAACTGCTTAATCAGGATGATAAGAACACTGTTGACACTTTTCAGCAAGTTGCAATGATGTAATAAAGAAATAAACAGTTTCTCAAAAACAAGGTCACTCTGTAAGTACCATTTTGCTGTACTGTTTAAACTCGATGAAAGGAACACTGTTAACACTTTTCAGCAAGATGCAATCATGAAATACAGAAATAAAAAGTTTTTCAAAAACAAGGTCTAAGTCATGTTTGAGTCACTCTGTAAGTACCATTTTGCTGTACTGTTTAAACTCGATGAAAGGAACACTGTTAACACTTTTCAGCAAGTTTCAATCATGAAATAAAGAAATAAATAGTTTTTCACAAACAAGGTCTAAATCATGTTTGATGCACTCTGTAAGAACCATTTTTGCTGTATACCTTAATCAGGATGATAGGAACACTGTTGACACTTTTCAGCAAGTTGCAATCATGTAATACAGAAATAAACAGTTTCTCAAAAACAAGGTCACTCTGTAAGTACCATGTTTGTTGAACTGCTTAACCTGTTGGGTCTAGGGGGCAGCATTTGCACGTCTGGATAAAAAAAATGTACCCGATTTAATCTGGTTACTAATCCTACCCAGTAACTAGAATATGCATATACTTATTATATATGGATAGAAAACACTCTAAAGTTTCCAAAACTGTTTGAATGGTGTCTGTGAGTATAACAGAACTCATTTGGCAGGCAAAACCCTGAGACATTTTCTGACAGGAAGTGGATACCTGATGTGTTGTATTGACTTTAAAGCTATCCCATTGAAAGACACAGGGGTTTAGGAATATTTTGGCACTTCCTATTGCTTCCACTAGATGTCACCAGCCTTTACAAAGTGTTTTGAGTCTTCTGGAGGGAGATCTGACCGAACAAGAGCCATGGAACGGTGATGTCCCATTAGACACCTGGCGCGCTACTTCATGTTGGGTACCCTCGTTCCAATACGTTATAAAAGGCTATGCATTCGTCCACCTTGAATATTATTCATGTTCTGGTTAAAAAAGGCCCTAATGATTTATGCTATACAACGTTTGACATGTTTGAACGAACGGAAATATATTTTTTCCCCTCGTTCATGACGAGAAGTCCGGCTGGCTTACATCATGTGCTAACGAGACGGAGATTTTTGGACATAAATGATGAGCTTTTTTGAACAAAACTACATTCGTTATGGACCTGTGATACCTGGAAGTGACATCTGATGAAGAGAATCAAAGGTAATGGATTATTTACATAGTATTTTCGATTTTAGATCTCCCCAACATGACGTCTAGTCTGTATCGCAACGCGTATTTTTCTGGGCACAGTGCTCAGATTATTGCAAAGTGTGATTTCCCAGTAAGGTTATTTTTAAATCTGGCAAGTTGATTGCGTTCAAAAGATGTAAATCTATAATTCTTTAAATGACAATATAATATTTTAACAATGTTTTCTAATTTTAATTATTTAATTTCTGACGCTGACTTGACTGCCGGTTATTGGAGGGAAACGATTTCCTCAACATCAATGCCATAGTAAAACGCTGTTTTTGTATATAAATATGAACTTGATAGAACTAAAAATGCATGCATTGTCTAACATAATGTCCTAGGAGTGTCATCTGATGGAGATTGTAAAAGGTTAGTGTATCATTTTAGCTGGTTTTATGGTTTTGGTGACCCTGTCTTTGACTTGACAAAACATTACACACAACTCTTGTAAATGTACTGTCCTAACATACTCTAAATTTATGCTTTCGCCGTAAAACCTTTTTGAAATCGTAAAACGTGGTTAGATTAAGGAGATGTTTATCTTTCAAATGGTGTAACATAGTTGTATTTTTGAAAAATTTGAATTTTGACATTTATTTGGATTCAAATTTGCCGCTCTTGAAATGCACCTGCTGTTGATGGAGTGCACCACAGGTGGCACGCTAGCGTCCCACCTAGCCCCAAGAGGTTAATCAGGATGATAAGAACACTGTTGACACTTTTCAGCAAGTTGCAATGATGTAATAAAGAAATAAACAGTTTCTCAAAAACAAGGTCACTCTGTAAGTACCATTTTGCTGTACTGTTTAAACTCGATGAAAGGAACACTGTTAACACTTTTCAGCAAGTTGCAATCATGAAATACAGAAATAAAGAGTTTTTCAAAAACAAGGTCTAATTCATGTTTGAGTCACTCTGTAAGAACCATTTTGCTGTACTGTTTAAGCTCGATGAAAGGAACATTGTTGACACTTTTCAGCAAGTTGCAATCATGAAATACAGAAATAAAGAGTTTTTCAAAAACAAGGTCTAATTCATGTTTGAGTCACTCTGTAAGAACCATTTTGCTGTACTGTTTAAGCTCGATGAAAGGAACATTGTTGACACTTTTCAGCAAGTTGCAATCATGTAATACAGAAATAAACAGTTTCTAAAAACAAGGTCACTCTGTAAGTACCATGTTTGTTGAACTGCTTAATCAGGATGATAAGAACACTGTTGACACTTTTCAGCAAGTTGCAATGATGTAATAAGGAAATAAACAGTTTCTCAAAAACAAGGTCACTCTGTAAGTACCAAAAACTCTTTATTAACACTTTTCAGCAAGTTGCAATCATGAAATACAGAAATAAAGAGTTTTTCAAAAACAAGGTCTAATTCATGTTTGAGTCACTCTGTAAGAACCATTTTGCTGTACTGTTTAAGCTCGATGAAAGGAACACTGTTAACACTTTTCAGCAAGTTGCAATCATGAAATACAGAAATAAAGAGTTTTTCAAAAACAAGGTCTAATTCATGTTTGAGTCACTCTGTAAGAACCATTTTGCTGTACTGTTTAAGCTCGATGAAAGGAACACTGTTGACACTTTTCAGCAAGTTGCAATCATGAAATACAGAAATAAATAGTTTTTCAAAAACAAGGTCTAATTCATGTTTGAGTCACTCTGTAAGAACCATTTTGCTGTACTGTTTAAGCTCGATGAAAGGAACATTGTTGACACTTTTCAGCAAGTTGCAATCATGTAATACAGAAATAAACAGTTTCTCAAAAACAAGGTCACTCTGTAAGTACCATGTTTGTTGAACTGCTTAATCAGGATGATAAGAACACTGTTGACACTTTTCAGCAAGTTGCAATGATGTAATAAAGAAATAAACAGTTTCTCAAAAACAAGGTCACTCTGTAAGTACCATTTTGCTGTACTGTTTAAACTCGATGAAAGGAACACTGTTAACCTGTTGGGTCTAGGGGGCAGCATTTGCACGTCTGGATAAAAAAAATGTACCCGATTTAATCTGGTTACTAATCCTACCCAGTAACTAGAATATGCATATACTTATTATATATGGATAGAAAACACTCTAAAGTTTCCAAAACTGTTTGAATGGTGTCTGTGAGTATAACAGAACTCATTTGGCAGGCAAAACCCTGAGACATTTTCTGACAGGAAGTGGATACCTGATGTGTTGTATTGAGTTTAAACCTATCCCATTGAAAAACACAGGGGTTTAGGAATATTTTGGCACTTCCTATTGCTTCCACTAGATGTCACCAGCCTTTACAAAGTGTTTTGAGTCTTCTGGAGGGAGATCTGACCGAACAAGAGCCATGGAACGGTGATGTCCCATTAGACACCTGGCGCGCTACTTCATGTTGGGTACCCTCGTTCCAATACGTTATAAAAGGCTATGCATTCGTCCACCTTGAATATTATTCATGTTCTGGTTAAAAAAGGCCCTAATGATTTATGCTATACAACGTTTGACATGTTTGAACGAACGGAAATATATTTTTTCCCCTCGTTCATGACGAGAAGTCCGGCTGGCTTACATCATGTGCTAACGAGACGGAGATTTTTGGACATAAATGATGAGCTTTTTTGAACAAAACTACATTCGTTATGGACCTGTGATACCTGGAAGTGACATCTGATGAAGAGAATCAAAGGTAATGGATTATTTACATAGTATTTTCGATTTTAGATCTCCCCAACATGACGTCTAGTCTGTATCGCAACGCGTATTTTTCTGGGCACAGTGCTCAGATTATTGCAAAGTGTGATTTCCCAGTAAGGTTATTTTTAAATCTGGCAAGTTGATTGCGTTCAAAAGATGTAAATCTATAATTCTTTAAATGACAATATAATATTTTAACAATGTTTTCTAATTTTAATTATTTAATTTCTGACGCTGACTTGACTGCCGGTTATTGGAGGGAAACGATTTCCTCAACATCAATGCCATAGTAAAACGCTGTTTTTGTATATAAATATGAACTTGATAGAACTAAAAATGCATGCATTGTCTAACATAATGTCCTAGGAGTGTCATCTGATGGAGATTGTAAAAGGTTAGTGTATCATTTTAGCTGGTTTTATGGTTTTGGTGACCCTGTCTTTGACTTGACAAAACATTACACACAACTCTTGTAAATGTACTGTCCTAACATACTCTAAATTTATGCTTTCGCCGTAAAACCTTTTTGAAATCGTAAAACGTGGTTAGATTAAGGAGATGTTTATCTTTCAAATGGTGTAACATAGTTGTATTTTTGAAAAATTTGAATTTTGACATTTATTTGGATTCAAATTTGCCGCTCTTGAAATGCACCTGCTGTTGATGGAGTGCACCACGGGTGGCACGCTAGCGTCCCACCTAGCCCCAAGAGGCTAATTCATGTTTGAGTCACTCTGTAAGAACCATTTTGCTGTACTGTTTAAGCTCGATGAAAGGAACATTGTTGACACTTTTCAGCAAGTTGCAATCATGTAATACAGAAATAAACAGTTTCTCAAAAACAAGGTCACTCTGTAAGTACCATGTTTGTTGAACTGCTTAATCAGGATGATAAGAACACTGTTGACACTTTTCAGCAAGTTGCAATGATGCAATAAAGAAATAAACAGTTTCTCAAAAACAAGGTCACTCTGTAAGTACCATGTTTGTCGAACTGCTTAATCAGGATGATAAGAACACTGTTGACACTTTTCAGCAAGTTGCAATCATGAAATACAGAAATAAAGAGTTTTTCAAAAACAAGGTCGAAGTCATGTTTGAGTCACTCTGTAAGTACCATTTTGCTGTACTGTTTAACCTCGATGAAAGGAACATTGTTGACACTTTTCAGCAAGTTGCAATCATGAAATACAGAAATAAACAGTTTTTCAAAACAAGGTCTAAGTCATGTTTGAGTCACTCTGTAAGTAGCATTTTTGCTGTACTGTTTAAACTCGATGAAAGGAACACTGTTAACACTTTTCAGCAAGTTGCAATCATGAAATACAGAAATAAAGAGTTTTTCAAAAACAAGGTCTAATTCATGTTTGAGTCACTCTGTAAGAACCATTTTGTTGTACTGTTTAAGCTCGATGAAATGAACATTGTTGACACTTTTCAGCAAGTTGCAATCATGAAATACAGAAATAAACAGTTTTTCAAAAACAAGGTCTAAGTCATGTTTGAGTCACTCTGTAAGTACCATTTTTGCTGTACTGTTTAAACTCGATGAAAGGAACACTGTTAACACTTTTCAGCAAGTTGCAATCATGAAATACAGAAATAAAGAGTTTTTCAAAAACAAGGTCTAATTCATGTTTGAGTCACTCTGTAAGAACCATTTTGCTGTACTGTTTAAGCTCGATGAAAGGAACATTGTTGACACTTTTCAGCAAGTTGCAATCATGTAATACAGAAATAAACAGTTTCTCAAAAACAAGGTCACTCTGTAAGTACCATGTTTGTTGAACTGCTTAATCAGGATGATAAGAACACTGTTGACACTTTTCAGCAAGTTGCAATGATGTAATAAAGAAATAAACAGTTTCTCAAAAACAAGGTCACTCTGTAAGTACCATTTTGCTGTACTGTTTAACCTCTTGGGGCTAGGTGGGACGCTAGCGTGCCACCTGTGGTGCACTCCATCAACAGCAGGTGCATTTCAAGAGCGGCAAATTTGAATCCAAATAAATGTCAAAATTCAAATTTTTCAAAAATACAACTATGTTACACCATTTGAAAGATAAACATCTCCTTAATCTAACCACGTTTTACGATTTCAAAAAGGTTTTACGGCGAAAGCATAAATTTAGAGTATGTTAGGACAGTACATTTACAAGAGTTGTGTGTAATGTTTTGTCAAGTCAAAGACAGGGTCACCAAAACCATAAAACCAGCTAAAATGATACACTAACCTTTTACAATCTCCATCAGATGACACTCCTAGGACATTATGTTAGACAATGCATGCATTTTTAGTTCTATCAAGTTCATATTTATATACAAAAACAGCGTTTTACTATGGCATTGATGTTGAGGAAATCGTTTCCCTCCAATAACCGGCAGTCAAGTCAGCGTCACAAATTAAATAATTAAAATTAGAAAACCTTGGTAAAATATTATATTGTCATTTAAAGAATTATAGATTTACATCTTTTGAACGCAATCAACTTGCCAGATTTAAAAATAACCTTACTGGGAAATCACACTTTGCAATAATCTGAGCACTGTGCCCAGAAAAATACGCGTTGCGATACAGACTAGACGTCATGTTGGGGAGATCTAAAATCGAAAATACTATGTAAATAATCCATTACCTTTGATTCTCTTCATCAGATGTCACTTCCAGGTATCACAGGTCCATAACGAATGTAGTTTTGTTCAAAAAAGCTAATCATTTATGTCCAAAAATCTCCGTCTCGTTAGCACATGATGTAAGCCAGCCGGACTTCTCGTCATGAACGAGGGGAAAAAATATATTTCCGTTCGTTCAAACATGTCAAACGTTGTATAGCATAAATCATTAGGGCCTTTTTTAACCAGAACATGAATAATATTCAAGGTGGACGAATGCATAGCCTTTTATAACGTATTGGAACGAGGGTACCCAACATGAAGTAGCGCGCCAGGTGTCTAATGGGACATCACCGTTCCATGGCTCTTGTTCGGTCAGATCTCCCTCCAGAAGACTCAAAACACTTTGTAAAGGCTGGTGACATCTAGTGGAAGCAATAGGAAGTGCCAAAATATTCCTAAACCCCTGTGTTTTTCAATGGGATAGGTTTAAAGTCAATACAACACATCAGGTATCCACTTCCTGTCAGAAAATGTCTCAGGGTTTTGCCTGCCAAATGAGTTCTGTTATACTCACAGACACCATTCAAACAGTTTTGGAAACTTTAGAGTGTTTTCTATCCATATATAATAAGTATATGCATATTCTAGTTACTGGGTAGGATTAGTAACCAGATTAAATCGGGTACATTTTTTTTATCCAGACGTGCAAATGCTGCCCCCTAGACCCAACAGGTTAAACTCGATGAAAGGAACACTGTTAACACTTTTCAGCAAGTTGCAATCATGAAATACAGAAATAAAGAGTTTTTCAAAAACAAGGTCTAATTCATGTTTGAGTCACTCTGTAAGAACCATTTTGCTGTACTGTTTAAGCTCGATGAAAGGAACATTGTTGACACTTTTCAGCAAGTTGCAATCATGAAATACAGAAATAAAGAGTTTTTCAAAAACAAGGTCTAATTCATGTTTGAGTCACTCTGTAAGAACCATTTTGCTGTACTGTTTAAGCTCAATGAAAGGAACTTTGTTGACACTTTTCAGCAAGTTGCAATCATGAAATACAGAAATAAACAGTTTTTCAAAAACAAGGTCTAAGTCATGTTTGAGTCAATCTGTAAGTACCATTTTTGCTGTACTGTTTAAACTCGATGAAAGGAACACTGTTAACACTTTTCAGCAAGTTGCAATCATGAAATACAGAAATAAAGAGTTTTTCAAAAACAAGGTCTAATTCATGTTTGAGTCACTCTGTAAGAACCATTTTGCTGTACTGTTTAAGCTCGATGAAAGGAACATTGTTGACACTTTTCAGCAAGTTGCAATCATGAAATACAGAAATAAAGAGTTTTTCAAAAACAAGGTCTAATTCATGTTTGAGTCACTCTGTAAGAACCATTTTGCTGTACTGTTTAAGCTCGATGAAAGGAACATTGTTGACACTTTTCAGCAAGTTGCAATCATGTAATACAGAAATAAACAGTTTCTAAAAACAAGGTCACTCTGTAAGTACCATGTTTGTTGAACTGCTTAATCAGGATGATAAGAACACTGTTGACACTTTTCAGCAAGTTGCAATGATGTAATAAGGAAATAAACAGTTTCTCAAAAACAAGGTCACTCTGTAAGTACCAAAAACTCTTTATTAACACTTTTCAGCAAGTTGCAATCATGAAATACAGAAATAAAGAGTTTTTCAAAAACAAGGTCTAATTCATGTTTGATGCACTCTGTAAGAACCATTTTGCTGTATACCTTAATCAGGATGATAGGAACACTGTTGACACTTTTCAGCAAGTTGCAATCATGTAATACAGAAATAAACAGTTTCTCAAAAACAAGGTCACTCTGTAAGTACCATGTTTGTTGAACTGCTTAATCAGGATGATAAGAACACTGTTGACACTTTTCAGCAAGTTGCAATGATGTAATAAAGAAATAAACAGTTTCTCAAAAACAAGGTCACTCTGTAAGTACCATTTTGCTGTACTGTTTAAACTCGATGAAAGGAACACTGTTAACACTTTTCAGCAAGTTGCAATCATGAAATACAGAAATAAAGAGTTTTTCAAAAACAAGGTCTAATTCATGTTTGAGTCACTCTGTAAGAACCATTTTGCTGTACTGTTTAAGCTCGATGAAAGGAACATTGTTGACACTTTTCAGCAAGTTGCAATCATGAAATACAGAAATAAAGAGTTTTTCAAAAACAAGGTCTAATTCATGTTTGAGTCACTCTGTAAGAACCATTTTGCTGTACTGTTTAAGCTCGATGAAAGGAACATTGTTGACACTTTTCAGCAAGTTGCAATCATGTAATACAGAAATAAACAGTTTCTCAAAAACAAGGTCACTCTAAGTACCATGTTTGTTGAACTGCTTAATCAGGATGATAAGAACACTGTTGACACTTTTCAGCAAGTTGCAATGATGTAATAAAGAAATAAACAGTTTCTCAAAAACAAGGTCACTCTGTAAGTACCATTTTGCTGTACTGTTTAAACTCGATGAAAGGAACACTGTTAACACTTTTCAGCAAGTTGCAATCATGAAATACAGAAATAAAGAGTTTTTCAAAAACAAGGTCTAATTCATGTTTGAGTCACTCTGTAAGAACCATTTTGCTGTACTGTTTAAGCTCGATGAAAGGAACATTGTTGACACTTTTCAGCAAGTTGCAATCATGAAATACAGAAATAAAGAGTTTTTCAAAAACAAGGTCTAATTCATGTTTGAGTCACTCTGTAAGAACCATTTTGCTGTACTGTTTAAGCTCGATGAAAGGAACATTGTTGACACTTTTCAGCAAGTTGCAATCATGTAATACAGAAATAAACAGTTTCTAAAAACAAGGTCACTCTGTAAGTACCATGTTTGTTGAACTGCTTAATCAGGATGATAAGAACACTGTTGACACTTTTCAGCAAGTTGCAATGATGTAATAAGGAAATAAACAGTTTCTCAAAAACAAGGTCACTCTGTAAGTACCAAAAACTCTTTATTAACACTTTTCAGCAAGTTGCAATCATGAAATACAGAAATAAAGAGTTTTTCAAAAACAAGGTCTAATTCATGTTTGAGTCACTCTGTAAGAACCATTTTGCTGTACTGTTTAAGCTCGATGAAAGGAACATTGTTGACACTTTTCAGCAAGTTTCAATCATGAAATAAAGAAATAAATAGTTTTTCACAAACAAGGTCTAAATCATGTTTGATGCACTCTGTAAGAACCATTTTTGCTGTATACCTTAATCAGGATGATAGGAACACTGTTGACACTTTTCAGCAAGTTGCAATCATGTAATACAGAAATAAACAGTTTCTCAAAAACAAGGTCACTCTGTAAGTACCATGTTTGTTGAACTGCTTAATCAGGATGATAAGAACACTGTTGACACTTTTCAGCAAGTTGCAATGATGTAATAAAGAAATAAACAGTTTCTCAAAAACAAGGTCACTCTGTAAGTACCATTTTGCTGTACTGTTTAAACTCGATGAAAGGAACACTGTTAACACTTTTCAGCAAGATGCAATCATGAAATACAGAAATAAAAAGTTTTTCAAAAACAAGGTCTAAGTCATGTTTGAGTCACTCTGTAAGTACCATTTTGCTGTACTGTTTAAACTCGATGAAAGGAACACTGTTAACACTTTTCAGCAAGTTTCAATCATGAAATAAAGAAATAAATAGTTTTTCACAAACAAGGTCTAAATCATGTTTGATGCACTCTGTAAGAACCATTTTTGCTGTATACCTTAATCAGGATGATAGGAACACTGTTGACACTTTTCAGCAAGTTGCAATCATGTAATACAGAAATAAACAGTTTCTCAAAAACAAGGTCACTCTGTAAGTACCATGTTTGTTGAACTGCTTAATCAGGATGATAAGAACACTGTTGACACTTTTCAGCAAGTTGCAATGATGTAATAAAGAAATAAACAGTTTCTCAAAAACAAGGTCACTCTGTAAGTACCATTTTGCTGTACTGTTTAAACTCGATGAAAGGAACACTGTTAACACTTTTCAGCAAGTTGCAATCATGAAATACAGAAATAAAGAGTTTTTCAAAAACAAGGTCTAATTCATGTTTGAGTCACTCTGTAAGAACCATTTTGCTGTACTGTTTAAGCTCGATGAAAGGAACATTGTTGACACTTTTCAGCAAGTTGCAATCATGAAATACAGAAATAAAGAGTTTTTCAAAAACAAGGTCTAATTCATGTTTGAGTCACTCTGTAAGAACCATTTTGCTGTACTGTTTAAGCTCGATGAAAGGAACATTGTTGACACTTTTCAGCAAGTTGCAATCATGTAATACAGAAATAAACAGTTTCTAAAAACAAGGTCACTCTGTAAGTACCATGTTTGTTGAACTGCTTAATCAGGATGATAAGAACACTGTTGACACTTTTCAGCAAGTTGCAATGATGTAATAAGGAAATAAACAGTTTCTCAAAAACAAGGTCACTCTGTAAGTACCAAAAACTCTTTATTAACACTTTTCAGCAAGTTGCAATCATGAAATACAGAAATAAAGAGTTTTTCAAAAACAAGGTCTAATTCATGTTTGAGTCACTCTGTAAGAACCATTTTGCTGTACTGTTTAAGCTCGATGAAAGGAACACTGTTAACACTTTTCAGCAAGTTGCAATCATGAAATACAGAAATAAAGAGTTTTTCAAAAACAAGGTCTAATTCATGTTTGAGTCACTCTGTAAGAACCATTTTGCTGTACTGTTTAAGCTCGATGAAAGGAACACTGTTGACACTTTTCAGCAAGTTGCAATCATGAAATACAGAAATAAATAGTTTTTCAAAAACAAGGTCTAATTCATGTTTGAGTCACTCTGTAAGAACCATTTTGCTGTACTGTTTAAGCTCGATGAAAGGAACATTGTTGACACTTTTCAGCAAGTTGCAATCATGTAATACAGAAATAAACAGTTTCTCAAAAACAAGGTCACTCTGTAAGTACCATGTTTGTTGAACTGCTTAATCAGGATGATAAGAACACTGTTGACACTTTTCAGCAAGTTGCAATGATGTAATAAAGAAATAAACAGTTTCTCAAAAACAAGGTCACTCTGTAAGTACCATTTTGCTGTACTGTTTAAACTCGATGAAAGGAACACTGTTAACCTGTTGGGTCTAGGGGGCAGCATTTGCACGTCTGGATAAAAAAAATGTACCCGATTTAATCTGGTTACTAATCCTACCCAGTAACTAGAATATGCATATACTTATTATATATGGATAGAAAACACTCTAAAGTTTCCAAAACTGTTTGAATGGTGTCTGTGAGTATAACAGAACTCATTTGGCAGGCAAAACCCTGAGACATTTTCTGACAGGAAGTGGATACCTGATGTGTTGTATTGAGTTTAAACCTATCCCATTGAAAAACACAGGGGTTTAGGAATATTTTGGCACTTCCTATTGCTTCCACTAGATGTCACCAGCCTTTACAAAGTGTTTTGAGTCTTCTGGAGGGAGATCTGACCGAACAAGAGCCATGGAACGGTGATGTCCCATTAGACACCTGGCGCGCTACTTCATGTTGGGTACCCTCGTTCCAATACGTTATAAAAGGCTATGCATTCGTCCACCTTGAATATTATTCATGTTCTGGTTAAAAAAGGCCCTAATGATTTATGCTATACAACGTTTGACATGTTTGAACGAACGGAAATATATTTTTTCCCCTCGTTCATGACGAGAAGTCCGGCTGGCTTACATCATGTGCTAACGAGACGGAGATTTTTGGACATAAATGATGAGCTTTTTTGAACAAAACTACATTCGTTATGGACCTGTGATACCTGGAAGTGACATCTGATGAAGAGAATC
The DNA here is from genome assembly GCF_965601325.2 of Salmo salar. Taxonomy (NCBI): domain Eukaryota; kingdom Metazoa; phylum Chordata; class Actinopteri; order Salmoniformes; family Salmonidae; genus Salmo; species Salmo salar. The sequence continues at coordinate 42,390,411 of NC_138293.1, forward strand.
AAAGGTAATGGATTATTTACATAGTATTTTCGATTTTAGATCTCCCCAACATGACGTCTAGTCTGTATCGCAACGCGTATTTTTCTGGGCACAGTGCTCAGATTATTGCAAAGTGTGATTTCCCAGTAAGGTTATTTTTAAATCTGGCAAGTTGATTGCGTTCAAAAGATGTAAATCTATAATTCTTTAAATGACAATATAATATTTTACCAATGTTTTCTAATTTTAATTATTTAATTTGTGACGCTGACTTGACTGCCGGTTATTGGAGGGAAACGATTTCCTCAACATCAATGCCATAGTAAAACGCTGTTTTTGTATATAAATATGAACTTGATAGAACTAAAAATGCATGCATTGTCTAACATAATGTCCTAGGAGTGTCATCTGATGGAGATTGTAAAAGGTTAGTGTATCATTTTAGCTGGTTTTATGGTTTTGGTGACCCTGTCTTTGACTTGACAAAACATTACACACAACTCTTGTAAATGTACTGTCCTAACATACTCTAAATTTATGCTTTCGCCGTAAAACCTTTTTGAAATCGTAAAACGTGGTTAGATTAAGGAGATGTTTATCTTTCAAATGGTGTAACATAGTTGTATTTTTGAAAAATTTGAATTTTGACATTTATTTGGATTCAAATTTGCCGCTCTTGAAATGCACCTGCTGTTGATGGAGTGCACCACGGGTGGCACGCTAGCGTCCCACCTAGCCCCAAGAGGCTAATTCATGTTTGAGTCACTCTGTAAGAACCATTTTGCTGTACTGTTTAAGCTCGATGAAAGGAACATTGTTGACACTTTTCAGCAAGTTGCAATCATGTAATACAGAAATAAACAGTTTCTCAAAAACAAGGTCACTCTGTAAGTACCATGTTTGTTGAACTGCTTAATCAGGATGATAAGAACACTGTTGACACTTTTCAGCAAGTTGCAATGATGCAATAAAGAAATAAACAGTTTCTCAAAAACAAGGTCACTCTGTAAGTACCATGTTTGTCGAACTGCTTAATCAGGATGATAAGAACACTGTTGACACTTTTCAGCAAGTTGCAATCATGAAATACAGAAATAAAGAGTTTTTCAAAAACAAGGTCGAAGTCATGTTTGAGTCACTCTGTAAGTACCATTTTGCTGTACTGTTTAACCTCGATGAAAGGAACATTGTTGACACTTTTCAGCAAGTTGCAATCATGAAATACAGAAATAAACAGTTTTTCAAAAACAAGGTCTAAGTCATGTTTGAGTCACTCTGTAAGTAGCATTTTTGCTGTACTGTTTAAACTCGATGAAAGGAACACTGTTAACACTTTTCAGCAAGTTGCAATCATGAAATACAGAAATAAAGAGTTTTTCAAAAACAAGGTCTAATTCATGTTTGAGTCACTCTGTAAGAACCATTTTGTTGTACTGTTTAAGCTCGATGAAATGAACATTGTTGACACTTTTCAGCAAGTTGCAATCATGAAATACAGAAATAAACAGTTTTTCAAAAACAAGGTCTAAGTCATGTTTGAGTCACTCTGTAAGTACCATTTTTGCTGTACTGTTTAAACTCGATGAAAGGAACACTGTTAACACTTTTCAGCAAGTTGCAATCATGAAATACAGAAATAAAGAGTTTTTCAAAAACAAGGTCTAATTCATGTTTGAGTCACTCTGTAAGAACCATTTTGCTGTACTGTTTAAGCTCGATGAAAGGAACATTGTTGACACTTTTCAGCAAGTTGCAATCATGTAATACAGAAATAAACAGTTTCTCAAAAACAAGGTCACTCTGTAAGTACCATGTTTGTTGAACTGCTTAATCAGGATGATAAGAACACTGTTGACACTTTTCAGCAAGTTGCAATGATGTAATAAAGAAATAAACAGTTTCTCAAAAACAAGGTCACTCTGTAAGTACCATTTTGCTGTACTGTTTAACCTCTTGGGGCTAGGTGGGACGCTAGCGTGCCACCTGTGGTGCACTCCATCAACAGCAGGTGCATTTCAAGAGCGGCAAATTTGAATCCAAATAAATGTCAAAATTCAAATTTTTCAAAAATACAACTATGTTACACCATTTGAAAGATAAACATCTCCTTAATCTAACCACGTTTTACGATTTCAAAAAGGTTTTACGGCGAAAGCATAAATTTAGAGTATGTTAGGACAGTACATTTACAAGAGTTGTGTGTAATGTTTTGTCAAGTCAAAGACAGGGTCACCAAAACCATAAAACCAGCTAAAATGATACACTAACCTTTTACAATCTCCATCAGATGACACTCCTAGGACATTATGTTAGACAATGCATGCATTTTTAGTTCTATCAAGTTCATATTTATATACAAAAACAGCGTTTTACTATGGCATTGATGTTGAGGAAATCGTTTCCCTCCAATAACCGGCAGTCAAGTCAGCGTCACAAATTAAATAATTAAAATTAGAAAACATTGGTAAAATATTATATTGTCATTTAAAGAATTATAGATTTACATCTTTTGAACGCAATCAACTTGCCAGATTTAAAAATAACCTTACTGGGAAATCACACTTTGCAATAATCTGAGCACTGTGCCCAGAAAAATACGCGTTGCGATACAGACTAGACGTCATGTTGGGGAGATCTAAAATCGAAAATACTATGTAAATAATCCATTACCTTTGATTCTCTTCATCAGATGTCACTTCCAGGTATCACAGGTCCATAACGAATGTAGTTTTGTTCAAAAAAGCTAATCATTTATGTCCAAAAATCTCCGTCTCGTTAGCACATGATGTAAGCCAGCCGGACTTCTCGTCATGAACGAGGGGAAAAAATATATTTCCGTTCGTTCAAACATGTCAAACGTTGTATAGCATAAATCATTAGGGCCTTTTTTAACCAGAACATGAATAATATTCAAGGTGGACGAATGCATAGCCTTTTATAACGTATTGGAACGAGGGTACCCAACATGAAGTAGCGCGCCAGGTGTCTAATGGGACATCACCGTTCCATGGCTCTTGTTCGGTCAGATCTCCCTCCAGAAGACTCAAAACACTTTGTAAAGGCTGGTGACATCTAGTGGAAGCAATAGGAAGTGCCAAAATATTCCTAAACCCCTGTGTTTTTCAATGGGATAGGTTTAAAGTCAATACAACACATCAGGTATCCACTTCCTGTCAGAAAATGTCTCAGGGTTTTGCCTGCCAAATGAGTTCTGTTATACTCACAGACACCATTCAAACAGTTTTGGAAACTTTAGAGTGTTTTCTATCCATATATAATAAGTATATGCATATTCTAGTTACTGGGTAGGATTAGTAACCAGATTAAATCGGGTACATTTTTTTTATCCAGACGTGCAAATGCTGCCCCCTAGACCCAACAGGTTAAACTCGATGAAAGGAACACTGTTAACACTTTTCAGCAAGTTGCAATCATGAAATACAGAAATAAAGAGTTTTTCAAAAACAAGGTCTAATTCATGTTTGAGTCACTCTGTAAGAACCATTTTGCTGTACTGTTTAAGCTCGATGAAAGGAACATTGTTGACACTTTTCAGCAAGTTGCAATCATGAAATACAGAAATAAAGAGTTTTTCAAAAACAAGGTCTAATTCATGTTTGAGTCACTCTGTAAGAACCATTTTGCTGTACTGTTTAAGCTCAATGAAAGGAACTTTGTTGACACTTTTCAGCAAGTTGCAATCATGAAATACAGAAATAAACAGTTTTTCAAAAACAAGGTCTAAGTCATGTTTGAGTCAATCTGTAAGTACCATTTTTGCTGTACTGTTTAAACTCGATGAAAGGAACACTGTTAACACTTTTCAGCAAGTTGCAATCATGAAATACAGAAATAAAGAGTTTTTCAAAAACAAGGTCTAATTCATGTTTGAGTCACTCTGTAAGAACCATTTTGCTGTACTGTTTAAGCTCGATGAAAGGAACATTGTTGACACTTTTCAGCAAGTTGCAATCATGAAATACAGAAATAAAGAGTTTTTCAAAAACAAGGTCTAATTCATGTTTGAGTCACTCTGTAAGAACCATTTTGCTGTACTGTTTAAGCTCGATGAAAGGAACATTGTTGACACTTTTCAGCAAGTTGCAATCATGTAATACAGAAATAAACAGTTTCTAAAAACAAGGTCACTCTGTAAGTACCATGTTTGTTGAACTGCTTAATCAGGATGATAAGAACACTGTTGACACTTTTCAGCAAGTTGCAATGATGTAATAAGGAAATAAACAGTTTCTCAAAAACAAGGTCACTCTGTAAGTACCAAAAACTCTTTATTAACACTTTTCAGCAAGTTGCAATCATGAAATACAGAAATAAAGAGTTTTTCAAAAACAAGGTCTAATTCATGTTTGAGTCACTCTGTAAGAACCATTTTGCTGTACTGTTTAAGCTCGATGAAAGGAACATTGTTGACACTTTTCAGCAAGTTTCAATCATGAAATAAAGAAATAAATAGTTTTTCACAAACAAGGTCTAAATCATGTTTGATGCACTCTGTAAGAACCATTTTTGCTGTATACCTTAATCAGGATGATAGGAACACTGTTGACACTTTTCAGCAAGTTGCAATCATGTAATACAGAAATAAACAGTTTCTCAAAAACAAGGTCACTCTGTAAGTACCATGTTTGTTGAACTGCTTAATCAGGATGATAAGAACACTGTTGACACTTTTCAGCAAGTTGCAATGATGTAATAAAGAAATAAACAGTTTCTCAAAAACAAGGTCACTCTGTAAGTACCATTTTGCTGTACTGTTTAAACTCGATGAAAGGAACACTGTTAACACTTTTCAGCAAGATGCAATCATGAAATACAGAAATAAAAAGTTTTTCAAAAACAAGGTCTAAGTCATGTTTGAGTCACTCTGTAAGTACCATTTTGCTGTACTGTTTAAACTCGATGAAAGGAACACTGTTAACACTTTTCAGCAAGTTTCAATCATGAAATAAAGAAATAAATAGTTTTTCACAAACAAGGTCTAAATCATGTTTGATGCACTCTGTAAGAACCATTTTTGCTGTATACCTTAATCAGGATGATAGGAACACTGTTGACACTTTTCAGCAAGTTGCAATCATGTAATACAGAAATAAAGAGTTTTTCAAAAACAAGGTCTAATTCATGTTTGAGTCACTCTGTAAGAACCATTTTGCTGTACTGTTTAAGCTCGATGAAAGGAACATTGTTGACACTTTTCAGCAAGTTGCAATCATGAAATACAGAAATAAAGAGTTTTTCAAAAACAAGGTCTAATTCATGTTTGAGTCACTCTGTAAGAACCATTTTGCTGTACTGTTTAAGCTCGATGAAAGGAACATTGTTGACACTTTTCAGCAAGTTGCAATCATGTAATACAGAAATAAACAGTTTCTCAAAAACAAGGTCACTCTAAGTACCATGTTTGTTGAACTGCTTAATCAGGATGATAAGAACACTGTTGACACTTTTCAGCAAGTTGCAATGATGTAATAAAGAAATAAACAGTTTCTCAAAAACAAGGTCACTCTGTAAGTACCATTTTGCTGTACTGTTTAAACTCGATGAAAGGAACACTGTTAACACTTTTCAGCAAGTTGCAATCATGAAATACAGAAATAAAGAGTTTTTCAAAAACAAGGTCTAATTCATGTTTGAGTCACTCTGTAAGAACCATTTTGCTGTACTGTTTAAGCTCGATGAAAGGAACATTGTTGACACTTTTCAGCAAGTTGCAATCATGAAATACAGAAATAAAGAGTTTTTCAAAAACAAGGTCTAATTCATGTTTGAGTCACTCTGTAAGAACCATTTTGCTGTACTGTTTAAGCTCGATGAAAGGAACATTGTTGACACTTTTCAGCAAGTTGCAATCATGTAATAAGGAAATAAACAGTTTCTCAAAAACAAGGTCACTCTGTAAGTACCAAAAACTCTTTATTAACACTTTTCAGCAAGTTGCAATCATGAAATACAGAAATAAAGAGTTTTTCAAAAACAAGGTCTAATTCATGTTTGAGTCACTCTGTAAGAACCATTTTGCTGTACTGTTTAAGCTCGATGAAAGGAACATTGTTGACACTTTTCAGCAAGTTTCAATCATGAAATAAAGAAATAAATAGTTTTTCACAAACAAGGTCTAAATCATGTTTGATGCACTCTGTAAGAACCATTTTTGCTGTATACCTTAATCAGGATGATAGGAACACTGTTGACACTTTTCAGCAAGTTGCAATCATGTAATACAGAAATAAACAGTTTCTCAAAAACAAGGTCACTCTGTAAGTACCATGTTTGTTGAACTGCTTAATCAGGATGATAAGAACACTGTTGACACTTTTCAGCAAGTTGCAATGATGTAATAAAGAAATAAACAGTTTCTCAAAAACAAGGTCACTCTGTAAGTACCATTTTGCTGTACTGTTTAAACTCGATGAAAGGAACACTGTTAACACTTTTCAGCAAGATGCAATCATGAAATACAGAAATAAAAAGTTTTTCAAAAACAAGGTCTAAGTCATGTTTGAGTCACTCTGTAAGTACCATTTTGCTGTACTGTTTAAACTCGATGAAAGGAACACTGTTAACACTTTTCAGCAAGTTTCAATCATGAAATAAAGAAATAAATAGTTTTTCACAAACAAGGTCTAAATCATGTTTGATGCACTCTGTAAGAACCATTTTTGCTGTATACCTTAATCAGGATGATAGGAACACTGTTGACACTTTTCAGCAAGTTGCAATCATGTAATACAGAAATAAACAGTTTCTCAAAAACAAGGTCACTCTGTAAGTACCATGTTTGTTGAACTGCTTAATCAGGATGATAAGAACACTGTTGACACTTTTCAGCAAGTTGCAATGATGTAATAAAGAAATAAACAGTTTCTCAAAAACAAGGTCACTCTGTAAGTACCATTTTGCTGTACTGTTTAAACTCGATGAAAGGAACACTGTTAACACTTTTCAGCAAGTTGCAATCATGAAATACAGAAATAAAGAGTTTTTCAAAAACAAGGTCTAATTCATGTTTGAGTCACTCTGTAAGAACCATTTTGCTGTACTGTTTAAGCTCGATGAAATGAACATTGTTGACACTTTTCAGCAAGTTGCAATCATGAAATACAGAAATAAAGAGTTTTTCAAAAACAAGGTCTAATTCATGTTTGAGTCACTCTGTAAGAACCATTTTGCTGTACTGTTTAAGCTCGATGAAAGGAACATTGTTGACACTTTTCAGCAAGTTGCAATCATGTAATACAGAAATAAACAGTTTCTCAAAAACAAGGTCACTCTGTAAGTACCATGTTTGTTGAACTGCTTAATCAGGATGATAAGAACACTGTTGACACTTTTCAGCAAGTTGCAATGATGTAATAAAGAAATAAACAGTTTCTCAAAAACAAGGTCACTCTGTAAGTACCATTTTGCTGTACTGTTTAAACTCGATGAAAGGAACACTGTTAACACTTTTCAGCAAGTTGCAATCATGAAATACAGAAATAAAGAGTTTTTCAAAAACAAGGTCTAATTCATGTTTGAGTCACTCTGTAAGAACCATTTTGCTGTACTGTTTAAGCTCGATGAAAGGAACATTGTTGACACTTTTCAGCAAGTTGCAATCATGAAATACAGAAATAAAGAGTTTTTCAAAAACAAGGTCTAATTCATGTTTGAGTCACTCTGTAAGAACCATTTTGCTGTACTGTTTAAGCTCGATGAAAGGAACATTGTTGACACTTTTCAGCAAGTTGCAATCATGTAATACAGAAATAAACAGTTTCTAAAAACAAGGTCACTCTGTAAGTACCATGTTTGTTGAACTGCTTAATCAGGATGATAAGAACACTGTTGACACTTTTCAGCAAGTTGCAATGATGTAATAAGGAAATAAACAGTTTCTCAAAAACAAGGTCACTCTGTAAGTACCAAAAACTCTTTATTAACACTTTTCAGCAAGTTGCAATCATGAAATACAGAAATAAAGAGTTTTTCAAAAACAAGGTCTAATTCATGTTTGAGTCACTCTGTAAGAACCATTTTGCTGTACTGTTTAAGCTCGATGAAAGGAACATTGTTGACACTTTTCAGCAAGTTGCAATCATGAAATACAGAAATAAACAGTTTTTCAAAAACAAGGTCTAATTCATGTTTGAGTCACTCTGTAAGAACCATTTTGCTGTACTGTTTAAGCTCGATGAAAGGAACACTGTTAACACTTTTCAGCAAGTTGCAATCATGAAATACAGAAATAAAGAGTTTTTCAAAAACAAGGTCTAATTCATGTTTGAGTCACTCTGTAAGAACCATTTTGCTGTACTGTTTAAGCTCGATGAAAGGAACACTGTTGACACTTTTCAGCAAGTTGCAATCATGAAATACAGAAATAAATAGTTTTTCAAAAACAAGGTCTAATTCATGTTTGAGTCACTCTGTAAGAACCATTTTGCTGTACTGTTTAAGCTCGATGAAAGGAACATTGTTGACACTTTTCAGCAAGTTGCAATCATGTAATACAGAAATAAACAGTTTCTCAAAAACAAGGTCACTCTGTAAGTACCATGTTTGTTGAACTGCTTAATCAGGATGATAAGAACACTGTTGACACTTTTCAGCAAGTTGCAATGATGTAATAAAGAAATAAACAGTTTCTCAAAAACAAGGTCACTCTGTAAGTACCATTTTGCTGTACTGTTTAAACTCGATGAAAGGAACACTGTTAACACTTTTCAGCAAGTTGCAATCATGAAATACAGAAATAAAGAGTTTTTCAAAAACAAGGTCTAATTCATGTTTGAGTCACTCTGTAAGAACCATTTTGCTGTACTGTTTAAGCTCGATGAAAGGAACATTGTTGACACTTTTCAGCAAGTTGCAATCATGAAATACAGAAATAAAGAGTTTTTCAAAAACAAGGTCTAATTCATGTTTGAGTCACTCTGTAAGAACCATTTTGCTGTACTGTTTAAGCTCGATGAAAGGAACATTGTTGACACTTTTCAGCAAGTTGCAATCATGTAATACAGAAATAAACAGTTTCTCAAAAACAAGGTAACTCTGTAAGTACCATGTTTGTTGAACTGCTTAATCAGGATGATAAGAACACTGTTGACACTTTTCAGCAAGTTGCAATGATGTAATAAGGAAATAAACAGTTTCTCAAAAACAAGGTCACTCTGTAAGTACCATTTTGCTGTACTGTTTAAACTCGATGAAAGGAACACTGTTAACACTTTTCAGCAAGTTGCAATCATGAAATACAGAAATAAAGAGTTTTTCAAAAACAAGGTCTAATTCATGTTTGAGTCACTCTGTAAGAACCATTTTGCTGTACTGTTTAAGCTCGATGAAAGGAACATTGTTGACACTTTTCAGCAAGTTGCAATCATGAAATACAGAAATAAACAGTTTTTCAAAAACAAGGTCTAATTCATGTTTGAGTCACTCTGTAAGAACCATTTTGCTGTACTGTTTAAGCTCGATGAAAGGAACATTGTTGACACTTTTCAGCAAGTTGCAATCATGAAATACAGAGATAAAGAGTTTTTCAAAAACAAGGTCTAATTCATGTTTGAGTCACTCTGTAAGAACCATTTTGCTGTACTGTTTAAGCTCGATGAAAGGAACATTGTTGACACTTTTCAGCAAGTTGCAATCATGTAATACAGAAATAAACAGTTTCTCAAAAACAAGGTCACTCTGTAAGTACCATGTTTGTTGAACTGCTTAATCAGGATGATAAGAACACTGTTGACACTTTTCAGCAAGTTGCAATGATGTAATAAAGAAATAAACAGTTTCTCAAAAACAAGGTCACTCTGTAAGTACCATTTTGCTGTACTGTTTAAACTCGATGAAAGGAACACTGTTAACACTTTTCAGCAAGTTGCAATCATGAAATACAGAAATAAAGAGTTTTTCAAAAACAAGGTCTAATTCATGTTTGAGTCACTCTGTAAGAACCATTTTGCTGTACTGTTTAAGCTCGATGAAAGGAACATTGTTGACACTTTTCAGCAAGTTGCAATCATGAAATACAGAAATAAAGAGTTTTTCAAAAACAAGGTCTAATTCATGTTTGAGTCACTCTGTAAGAACCATTTTGCTGTACTGTTTAAGCTCGATGAAAGGAACATTGTTGACACTTTTCAGCAAGTTGCAATCATGTAATACAGAAATAAACAGTTTCTCAAAAACAAGGTCACTCTGTAAGTACCATGTTTGTTGAACTGCTTAATCAGGATGATAAGAACACTGTTGACACTTTTCAGCAAGTTGCAATGATGTAATAAAGAAATAAACAGTTTCTCAAAAACAAGGTCACTCTGTAAGTACCATTTTGCTGTACTGTTTAAACTCGATGAAAGGAACACTGTTAACACTTTTCAGCAAGTTGCAATCATGAAATACAGAAATAAAGAGTTTTTCAAAAACAAGGTCTAATTCATGTTTGAGTCACTCTGTAAGAACCATTTTGCTGTACTGTTTAAGCTCGATGAAAGGAACATTGTTGACACTTTTCAGCAAGTTGCAATCATGAAATACAGAAATAAAGAGTTTTTCAAAAACAAGGTCTAATTCATGTTTGAGTCACTCTGTAAGAACCATTTTGCTGTACTGTTTAAGCTCGATGAAAGGAACATTGTTGACACTTTTCAGCAAGTTGCAATCATGTAATACAGAAATAAACAGTTTCTCAAAAACAAGGTCACTCTGTAAGTACCATGTTTGTTGAACTGCTTAATCAGGATGATAAGAACACTGTTGACACTTTTCAGCAAGTTGCAATGATGTAATAAAGAAATAAACAGTTTCTCAAAAACAAGGTCACTCTGTAAGTACCATTTTGCTGTACTGTTTAAACTCGATGAAAGGAACACTGTTAACACTTTTCAGCAAGTTGCAATCATGAAATACAGAAATAAAGAGTTTTTCAAAAACAAGGTCTAATTCATGTTTGAGTCACTCTGTAAGAACCATTTTGCTGTACTGTTTAAGCTCGATGAAAGGAACATTGTTGACACTTTTCAGCAAGTTGCAATCATGAAATACAGAAATAAACAGTTTTTCAAAAACAAGGTCTAATTCATGTTTGAGTCACTCTGTAAGAACCATTTTGCTGTACTGTTTAAGCTCGATGAAAGGAACATTGTTGACACTTTTCAGCAAGTTGCAATCATGAAATACAGAAATAAACAGTTTTTCAAAAACAAGGTCTAAGTCATGTTTGAGTCAATCTGTAAGTACCATTTTTGCTGTACTGTTTAAACTCGATGAAAGGAACACTGTTAACACTTTTCAGCAAGTTGCAATCATGAAATAAAGAAATAAATAGTTTTTCACAAACAAGGTCTAAATCATGTTTGATGCACTCTGTAAGAACCATTTTTGCTGTATACCTTAATCAGGATGATAGGAACACTGTTGACACTTTTCAGCAAGTTGCAATCATGTAATACAGAAATAAACAGTTTCTCAAAAACAAGGTCACTCTGTAAGTACCATGTTTGTTGAACTGCTTAATCAGGATGATAAGAAAACTGTTGACACTTTTCAGCAAGTTGCAATGATGTAATAAAGAAATAAACAGTTTCTCAAAAACAAGGTCACTCTGTAAGTACTATTTTGCTGTACTGTTTAAACTCGATGAAAGGAACACTGTTAACACTTTTCAGCAAGTTGCAATCATGAAATACAGAAATAAACAGTTTTTCAAAAACAAGGTCTAAGTCATGTTTGAGTCAATCTGTAAGTACCATTTTTGCTGTACTCTTTAAACTCGATGAAAGGAACACTGTTAACACTTTTCAGCAAGTTGCAATCATGAAATAAAGAAATAAATAGTTTTTCACAAACAAGGTCTAAATCATGTTTGAGTCACTCTGTAAGAACCATTTTGCTGTACTGTTTAAGCTCGATGAAAGGAACATTGTTGACACTTTTCAGCAAGTTGCAATCATGAAATACAGAAATAAACAGTTTTTCAAAAACAAGGTCTAATTCATGTTTGAGTCACTCTGTAAGAACCATTTTGCTGTACTGTTTAAGCTCGATGAAAGGAACATTGTTGACACTTTTCAGCAAGTTGCAATCATGAAATACAGAAATAAAGAGTTTTTCAAAAACAAGGTCTAATTCATGTTTGAGTCACTCTGTAAGAACCATTTTGCTGTACTGTTTAAGCTCGATGAAAGGAACATTGTTGACACTTTTCAGCAAGTTGCAATCATGTAATACAGAAATAAACAGTTTCTCAAAAACAAGGTCACTCTGTAAGTACCATGTTTGTTGAACTGCTTAATCAGGATGATAAGAACACTGTTGACACTTTTCAGCAAGTTGCAATGATGTAATAAAGAAATAAACAGTTTCTCAAAAACAAGGTCACTCTGTAAGTACCATTTTGCTGTACTGTTTAAACTCGATGAAAGGAACACTGTTAACACTTTTCAGCAAGTTGCAATCATGAAATACAGAAATAAAGAGTTTTTCAAAAACAAGGTCTAATTCATGTTTGAGTCACTCTGTAAGAACCATTTTGCTGTACTGTTTAAGCTCGATGAAAGGAACATTGTTGACACTTTTCAGCAAGTTGCAATCATGAAATACAGAAATAAACAGTTTTTCAAAAACAAGGTCTAATTCATGTTTGAGTCACTCTGTAAGAACCATTTTGCTGTACTGTTTAAGCTCGATGAAAGGAACATTGTTGACACTTTTCAGCAAGTTGCAATCATGAAATACAGAAATAAACAGTTTTTCAAAAACAAGGTCTAAGTCATGTTTGAGTCAATCTGTAAGTACCATTTTTGCTGTACTGTTTAAACTCGATGAAAGGAACACTGTTAACACTTTTCAGCAAGTTGCAATCATGAAATAAAGAAATAAATAGTTTTTCACAAACAAGGTCTAAATCATGTTTGATGCACTCTGTAAGAACCATTTTTGCTGTATACCTTAATCAGGATGATAGGAACACTGTTGACACTTTTCAGCAAGTTGCAATCATGTAATACAGAAATAAACAGTTTCTCAAAAACAAGGTCACTCTGTAAGTACCATGTTTGTTGAACTGCTTAATCAGGATGATAAGAAAACTGTTGACACTTTTCAGCAAGTTGCAATGATGTAATAAAGAAATAAACAGTTTCTCAAAAACAAGGTCACTCTGTAAGTACCATTTTGCTGTACTGTTTAAACTCGATGAATGGAACACTGTTAACACTTTTTAGCAAGTTGCAATCATGAAATACAGAAATAAAGTTTTTCAAAAACAAGGTCTAATTCATGTTTGAGTCACTCTGTAAGAACCATTTTGCTGTACTGTTTAAGCTCGATGAAAGGAACACTGTTGACACTTTTCAGCAAGTTGCAATCATGAAATACAGAAATAAATAGTTTTTCAAAAACAAGGTCTAAATCATGTTTGATGCACTCTGTAAGAACCATTTTTGCTGTATACCTTAATCAGGATGATAGGAACACTGTTGACACTTTTCACCAAGTTGCAATCATGTAATACAGAAATAAACAGTTTCTCAAAAACAAGGTCACTCTGTAAGTACCATGTTTGTTGAACTGCTTAATCAGGATGATAAGAACACTGTTGACACTTTTCAGCAAGTTGCAATGATGTAATAAAGAAATAAACAGTTTCTCAAAAACAAGGTCACTCTGTAAGTACCATTTTGCTGTACTGTTTAAACTCGATGAAAGGAACACTGTTAACACTTTTCAGCAAGTTGCAATCATGAAATACAGAAATAAACAGTTTTTCAAAAACAAGGTCTAAGTCATGTTTGAGTCAATCTGTAAGTACCATTTTTGCTGTACTGTTTAAACTCGATGAAAGGAACAGTGTTAACACTTTTCAGCAAGTTGCAATCATGAAATAAAGAAATAAATAGTTTTTCACAAACAAGGTCTAAATCATGTTTGAGTCACTCTGTAAGAACCATTTTGCTGTACTGTTTAAGCTCGATGAAAGGAACATTGTTGACACTTTTCAGCAAGTTGCAATCATGAAATACAGAAATAAACAGTTTTTCAAAAACAAGGTCTAATTCATGTTTGAGTCACTCTGTAAGAACCATTTTGCTGTACTGTTTAAGCTCGATGAAAGGAACATTGTTGACACTTTTCAGCAAGTTGCAATCATGAAATACAGAAATAAACAGTTTTTCAAAAACAAGGTCTAAGTCATGTTTGAGTCAATCTGTAAGTACCATTTTTGCTGTACTGTTTAAACTCGATGAAAGGAACACTGTTAACACTTTTCAGCAAGTTGCAATCATGAAATAAAGAAATAAATAGTTTTTCACAAACAAGGTCTAAATCATGTTTGATGCACTCTGTAAGAACCATTTTTGCTGTATACCTTAATCAGGATGATAGGAACACTGTTGACACTTTTCAGCAAGTTGCAATCATGTAATAAAGAAATAAACAGTTTCTCAAAAACAAGGTCACTCTGTAAGTACCATTTTGCTGTACTGTTTAAACTCGATGAAAGGAACACTGTTAACACTTTTCAGCAAGTTGCAATCATGAAATACAGAAATAAAGAGTTTTTCAAAAACAAGGTCTAATTCATGTTTGAGTCACTCTGTAAGAACCATTTTGCTGTACTGTTTAAGCTCGATGAAAGGAACATTGTTGACACTTTTCAGCAAGTTGCAATCATGAAATACAGAAATAAAGAGTTTTTCAAAAACAAGGTCTAATTCATGTTTGAGTCACTCTGTAAGAACCATTTTGCTGTACTGTTTAAGCTCGATGAAAGGAACATTGTTGACACTTTTCAGCAAGTTGCAATCATGTAATACAGAAATAAACAGTTTCTCAAAAACAAGGTCACTCTGTAAGTACCATGTTTGTTGAACTGCTTAATCAGGATGATAAGAACACTGTTGACACTTTTCAGCAAGTTGCAATGATGTAATAAAGAAATAAACAGTTTCTCAAAAACAAGGTCACTCTGTAAGTACCATTTTGCTGTACTGTTTAAACTCGATGAAAGGAACACTGTTAACACTTTTCAGCAAGTTGCAATCATGAAATACAGAAATAAAGAGTTTTTCAAAAACAAGGTCTAATTCATGTTTGAGTCACTCTGTAAGAACCATTTTGCTGTACTGTTTAAGCTCGATGAAAGGAACATTGTTGACACTTTTCAGCAAGTTGCAATCATGAAATACAGAAATAAAGTTTTTCAAAAACAAGGTCTAATTCATGTTTGAGTCACTCTGTAAGAACCATTTTGCTGTACTGTTTAAGCTCGATGAAAGGAACATTGTTGACACTTTTCAGCAAGTTGCAATCATGTAATACAGAAATAAACAGTTTCTCAAAAACAAGGTCACTCTGTAAGTACCATGTTTGTTGAACTGCTTAAACTCGATGAAAGGAACACTGTTAACACTTTTCAGCAAGTTGCAATCATGAAATACAGAAATAAAGAGTTTTTCAAAAACAAGGTCTAATTCATGTTTGAGTCACTGGTAAGTACCATTTTGCTGTACTGTTTAAGCTCGATGAAAGGAACATTGTTGACACTTTTCAGCAAGTTGCAATCATGAAATACAGAAATAAAGAGTTTTTCAAAAACAAGGTCTAAGTCATGTTTGAGTCACTTTTAAGTACCATTTTGCTGTACTGTTTAAACTCGATGAAAGGAACACTGTTAACACTTTTCAGCAAGTTGCAATCATGAAATACAGAAATAAATAGTTTTTCAAAAACAAGGTCTAAATCATGTTTGATGCACTCTGTAAGAACCATTTTTGCTGTATACCTTAATCAGGATGATAGGAACACTGTTGACACTTTTCAGCAAGTTGCAATCATGTAATACAGAAATAAACAGTTTCTCAAAAACAAGGTCACTCTGTAAGTACCATGTTTGTTGAACTGCTTAATCAGGATGATAAGAACACTGTTGACACTTTTCAGCAAGTTGCAATGATGTAATAAAGAAATAAACAGTTTCTCAAAAACAAGGTCACTCTGTAAGTACCATTTTGCTGTACTGTTTAAACTCGATGAAAGGAACACTGTTGACACTTTTCAGCAAGTTGCAATCATGAAATACAGAAATAAAGAGTTTTTCAAAAACAAGGTCTAATTCATGTTTGAGTCACTGGTAAGTACCATTTTGCTGTACTGTTTAAGCTCGATGAAAGGAACATTGTTGACACTTTTCAGCAAGTTGCAATCATGAAATACAGAAATAAAGAGTTTTTCAAAAACAAGGTCTAAGTCATGTTTGAGTCACTTTTAAGTACCATTTTGCTGTACTGTTTAAACTCGATGAAAGGAACACTGTTAACACTTTTCAGCAAGTTGCAATCATGAAATACAGAAATAAATAGTTTTTCAAAAACAAGGTCTAAATCATGTTTGATGCACTCTGTAAGAACCATTTTTGCTGTATACCTTAATCAGGATGATAGGAACACTGTTGACACTTTTCAGCAAGTTGCAATCATGTAATACAGAAATAAACAGTTTCTCAAAAACAAGGTCACTCTGTAAGTACCATGTTTGTTGAACTGCTTAATCAGGATGATAAGAACACTGTTGACACTTTTCAGCAAGTTGCAATGATGTAATAAAGAAATAAACAGTTTCTCAAAAACAAGGTCACTCTGTAAGTACCATTTTGCTGTACTGTTTAAACTCGATGAAAGGAACACTGTTGACACTTTTCAGCAAGTTGCAATCATGAAATACAGAAATAAAGAGTTTTTCAAAAACAAGGTCTAATTCATGTTTGAGTCACTCTGTAAGAACCATTTTGCTGTACTGTTTAAGCTCGATGAAAGGAACATTGTTGACACTTTTCAGCAAGTTGCAATCATGAAATACAGAAATAAAGAGTTTTTCAAAAACAAGGTCTAATTCATGTTTGAGTCACTCTGTAAGAACCATTTTGCTGTACTGTTTAAGCTCGATGAAAGGAACATTGTTGACACTTTTCAGCAAGTTGCAATCATGTAATACAGAAATAAACAGTTTCTCAAAAACAAGGTCACTCTGTAAGTACCATGTTTGTTGAACTGCTTAATCAGGATGATAAGAACACTGTTGACACTTTTCAGCAAGTTGCAATGATGTAATAAAGAAATAAACAGTTTCTCAAAAACAAGGTCACTCTGTAAGTACCATTTTGCTGTACTGTTTAAACTCGATGAAAGGAACACTGTTAACACTTTTCAGCAAGTTGCAATCATGAAATACAGAAATAAAGAGTTTTTCAAAAACAAGGTCTAATTCATGTTTGAGTCACTCTGTAAGAACCATTTTGCTGTACTGTTTAAGCTCGATGAAAGGAACATTGTTGACACTTTTCAGCAAGTTGCAATCATGAAATACAGAAATAAACAGTTTTTCAAAAACAAGGTCTAATTCATGTTTGAGTCACTCTGTAAGAACCATTTTGCTGTACTGTTTAAGCTCGATGAAAGGAACATTGTTGACACTTTTCAGCAAGTTGCAATCATGAAATACAGAAATAAACAGTTTTTCAAAAACAAGGTCTAAGTCATGTTTGAGTCAATCTGTAAGTACCATTTTTGCTGTACTGTTTAAACTCGATGAAAGGAACACTGTTAACACTTTTCAGCAAGTTGCAATCATGAAATAAAGAAATAAATAGTTTTTCACAAACAAGGTCTAAATCATGTTTGATGCACTCTGTAAGAACCATTTTTGCTGTATACCTTAATCAGGATGATAGGAACACTGTTGACACTTTTCAGCAAGTTGCAATCATGTAATACAGAAATAAACAGTTTCTCAAAAACAAGGTCACTCTGTAAGTACCATGTTTGTTGAACTGCTTAATCAGGATGATAAGAAAACTGTTGACACTTTTCAGCAAGTTGCAATGATGTAATAAAGAAATAAACAGTTTCTCAAAAACAAGGTCACTCTGTAAGTACCATTTTGCTGTACTGTTTAAACTCGATGAATGGAACACTGTTAACACTTTTTAGCAAGTTGCAATCATGAAATACAGAAATAAAGTTTTTCAAAAACAAGGTCTAATTCATGTTTGAGTCACTCTGTAAGAACCATTTTGCTGTACTGTTTAAGCTCGATGAAAGGAACACTGTTGACACTTTTCAGCAAGTTGCAATCATGAAATACAGAAATAAATAGTTTTTCAAAAACAAGGTCTAAATCATGTTTGATGCACTCTGTAAGAACCATTTTTGCTGTATACCTTAATCAGGATGATAGGAACACTGTTGACACTTTTCACCAAGTTGCAATCATGTAATACAGAAATAAACAGTTTCTCAAAAACAAGGTCACTCTGTAAGTACCATGTTTGTTGAACTGCTTAATCAGGATGATAAGAACACTGTTGACACTTTTCAGCAAGTTGCAATGATGTAATAAAGAAATAAACAGTTTCTCAAAAACAAGGTCACTCTGTAAGTACCATTTTGCTGTACTGTTTAAACTCGATGAAAGGAACACTGTTAACACTTTTCAGCAAGTTGCAATCATGAAATACAGAAATAAACAGTTTTTCAAAAACAAGGTCTAAGTCATGTTTGAGTCAATCTGTAAGTACCATTTTTGCTGTACTGTTTAAACTCGATGAAAGGAACAGTGTTAACACTTTTCAGCAAGTTGCAATCATGAAATAAAGAAATAAATAGTTTTTCACAAACAAGGTCTAAATCATGTTTGAGTCACTCTGTAAGAACCATTTTGCTGTACTGTTTAAGCTCGATGAAAGGAACATTGTTGACACTTTTCAGCAAGTTGCAATCATGAAATACAGAAATAAACAGTTTTTCAAAAACAAGGTCTAATTCATGTTTGAGTCACTCTGTAAGAACCATTTTGCTGTACTGTTTAAGCTCGATGAAAGGAACATTGTTGACACTTTTCAGCAAGTTGCAATCATGAAATACAGAAATAAACAGTTTTTCAAAAACAAGGTCTAAGTCATGTTTGAGTCAATCTGTAAGTACCATTTTTGCTGTACTGTTTAAACTCGATGAAAGGAACACTGTTAACACTTTTCAGCAAGTTGCAATCATGAAATAAAGAAATAAATAGTTTTTCACAAACAAGGTCTAAATCATGTTTGATGCACTCTGTAAGAACCATTTTTGCTGTATACCTTAATCAGGATGATAGGAACACTGTTGACACTTTTCAGCAAGTTGCAATCATGTAATAAAGAAATAAACAGTTTCTCAAAAACAAGGTCACTCTGTAAGTACCATTTTGCTGTACTGTTTAAACTCGATGAAAGGAACACTGTTAACACTTTTCAGCAAGTTGCAATCATGAAATACAGAAATAAAGAGTTTTTCAAAAACAAGGTCTAATTCATGTTTGAGTCACTCTGTAAGAACCATTTTGCTGTACTGTTTAAGCTCGATGAAAGGAACATTGTTGACACTTTTCAGCAAGTTGCAATCATGTAATACAGAAATAAACAGTTTCTCAAAAACAAGGTCACTCTGTAAGTACCATGTTTGTTGAACTGCTTAATCAGGATGATAAGAACACTGTTGACACTTTTCAGCAAGTTGCAATGATGTAATAAAGAAATAAACAGTTTCTCAAAAACAAGGTCACTCTGTAAGTACCATTTTGCTGTACTGTTTAAACTCGATGAAAGGAACACTGTTAACACTTTTCAGCAAGTTGCAATCATGAAATACAGAAATAAAGAGTTTTTCAAAAACAAGGTCTAATTCATGTTTGAGTCACTCTGTAAGAACCATTTTGCTGTACTGTTTAAGCTCGATGAAAGGAACATTGTTGACACTTTTCAGCAAGTTGCAATCATGAAATACAGAAATAAAGAGTTTTTCAAAAACAAGGTCTAATTCATGTTTGAGTCACTCTGTAAGAACCATTTTGCTGTACTGTTTAAGCTCGATGAAAGGAACATTGTTGACACTTTTCAGCAAGTTGCAATCATGTAATACAGAAATAAACAGTTTCTCAAAAACAAGGTCACTCTGTAAGTACCATGTTTGTTGAACTGCTTAATCAGGATGATAAGAAAACTGTTGACACTTTTCAGCAAGTTGCAATGATGTAATAAAGAAATAAACAGTTTCTCAAAAACAAGGTCACTCTGTAAGTACCATTTTGCTGTACTGTTTAAACTCGATGAATGGAACACTGTTAACACTTTTTAGCAAGTTGCAATCATGAAATACAGAAATAAAGTTTTTCAAAAACAAGGTCTAATTCATGTTTGAGTCACTCTGTAAGAACCATTTTGCTGTACTGTTTAAGCTCGATGAAAGGAACACTGTTGACACTTTTCAGCAAGTTGCAATCATGAAATACAGAAATAAATAGTTTTTCAAAAACAAGGTCTAAATCATGTTTGATGCACTCTGTAAGAACCATTTTTGCTGTATACCTTAATCAGGATGATAGGAACACTGTTGACACTTTTCACCAAGTTGCAATCATGTAATACAGAAATAAACAGTTTCTCAAAAACAAGGTCACTCTGTAAGTACCATGTTTGTTGAACTGCTTAATCAGGATGATAAGAACACTGTTGACACTTTTCAGCAAGTTGCAATGATGTAATAAAGAAATAAACAGTTTCTCAAAAACAAGGTCACTCTGTAAGTACCATTTTGCTGTACTGTTTAAACTCGATGAAAGGAACACTGTTAACACTTTTCAGCAAGTTGCAATCATGAAATACAGAAATAAACAGTTTTTCAAAAACAAGGTCTAAGTCATGTTTGAGTCAATCTGTAAGTACCATTTTTGCTGTACTGTTTAAACTCGATGAAAGGAACAGTGTTAACACTTTTCAGCAAGTTGCAATCATGAAATAAAGAAATAAATAGTTTTTCACAAACAAGGTCTAAATCATGTTTGAGTCACTCTGTAAGAACCATTTTGCTGTACTGTTTAAGCTCGATGAAAGGAACATTGTTGACACTTTTCAGCAAGTTGCAATCATGAAATACAGAAATAAACAGTTTTTCAAAAACAAGGTCTAATTCATGTTTGAGTCACTCTGTAAGAACCATTTTGCTGTACTGTTTAAGCTCGATGAAAGGAACATTGTTGACACTTTTCAGCAAGTTGCAATCATGAAATACAGAAATAAACAGTTTTTCAAAAACAAGGTCTAAGTCATGTTTGAGTCAATCTGTAAGTACCATTTTTGCTGTACTGTTTAAACTCGATGAAAGGAACACTGTTAACACTTTTCAGCAAGTTGCAATCATGAAATAAAGAAATAAATAGTTTTTCACAAACAAGGTCTAAATCATGTTTGATGCACTCTGTAAGAACCATTTTTGCTGTATACCTTAATCAGGATGATAGGAACACTGTTGACACTTTTCAGCAAGTTGCAATCATGTAATAAAGAAATAAACAGTTTCTCAAAAACAAGGTCACTCTGTAAGTACCATTTTGCTGTACTGTTTAAACTCGATGAAAGGAACACTGTTAACACTTTTCAGCAAGTTGCAATCATGAAATACAGAAATAAAGAGTTTTTCAAAAACAAGGTCTAATTCATGTTTGAGTCACTCTGTAAGAACCATTTTGCTGTACTGTTTAAGCTCGATGAAAGGAACATTGTTGACACTTTTCAGCAAGTTGCAATCATGAAATACAGAAATAAAGAGTTTTTCAAAAACAAGGTCTAATTCATGTTTGAGTCACTCTGTAAGAACCATTTTGCTGTACTGTTTAAGCTCGATGAAAGGAACATTGTTGACACTTTTCAGCAAGTTGCAATCATGTAATACAGAAATAAACAGTTTCTCAAAAACAAGGTCACTCTGTAAGTACCATGTTTGTTGAACTGCTTAATCAGGATGATAAGAACACTGTTGACACTTTTCAGCAAGTTGCAATGATGTAATAAAGAAATAAACAGTTTCTCAAAAACAAGGTCACTCTGTAAGTACCATTTTGCTGTACTGTTTAAACTCGATGAAAGGAACACTGTTAACACTTTTCAGCAAGTTGCAATCATGAAATACAGAAATAAAGAGTTTTTCAAAAACAAGGTCTAATTCATGTTTGAGTCACTCTGTAAGAACCATTTTGCTGTACTGTTTAAGCTCGATGAAAGGAACATTGTTGACACTTTTCAGCAAGTTGCAATCATGAAATACAGAAATAAAGAGTTTTTCAAAAACAAGGTCTAATTCATGTTTGAGTCACTCTGTAAGAACCATTTTGCTGTACTGTTTAAGCTCGATGAAAGGAACATTGTTGACACTTTTCAGCAAGTTGCAATCATGTAATACAGAAATAAACAGTTTCTCAAAAACAAGGTCACTCTGTAAGTACCATGTTTGTTGAACTGCTTAAACTCGATGAAAGGAACACTGTTAACACTTTTCAGCAAGTTGCAATCATGAAATACAGAAATAAAGAGTTTTTCAAAAACAAGGTCTAATTCATGTTTGAGTCACTGGTAAGTACCATTTTGCTGTACTGTTTAAGCTCGATGAAAGGAACATTGTTGACACTTTTCAGCAAGTTGCAATCATGAAATACAGAAATAAAGAGTTTTTCAAAAACAAGGTCTAAGTCATGTTTGAGTCACTTTTAAGTACCATTTTGCTGTACTGTTTAAACTCGATGAAAGGAACACTGTTAACACTTTTCAGCAAGTTGCAATCATGAAATACAGAAATAAATAGTTTTTCAAAAACAAGGTCTAAATCATGTTTGATGCACTCTGTAAGAACCATTTTTGCTGTATACCTTAATCAGGATGATAGGAACACTGTTGACACTTTTCAGCAAGTTGCAATCATGTAATACAGAAATAAACAGTTTCTCAAAAACAAGGTCACTCTGTAAGTACCATGTTTGTTGAACTGCTTAATCAGGATGATAAGAACACTGTTGACACTTTTCAGCAAGTTGCAATGATGTAATAAAGAAATAAACAGTTTCTCAAAAACAAGGTCACTCTGTAAGTACCATTTTGCTGTACTGTTTAAACTCGATGAAAGGAACACTGTTGACACTTTTCAGCAAGTTGCAATCATGAAATACAGAAATAAAGAGTTTTTCAAAAACAAGGTCTAATTCATGTTTGAGTCACTCTGTAAGAACCATTTTGCTGTACTGTTTAAGCTCGATGAAAGGAACATTGTTGACACTTTTCAGCAAGTTGCAATCATGAAATACAGAAATAAAGAGTTTTTCAAAAACAAGGTCTAATTCATGTTTGAGTCACTCTGTAAGAACCATTTTGCTGTACTGTTTAAGCTCGATGAAAGGAACATTGTTGACACTTTTCAGCAAGTTGCAATCATGTAATACAGAAATAAACAGTTTCTCAAAAACAAGGTCACTCTGTAAGTACCATGTTTGTTGAACTGCTTAATCAGGATGATAAGAACACTGTTGACACTTTTCAGCAAGTTGCAATGATGTAATAAAGAAATAAACAGTTTCTCAAAAACAAGGTCACTCTGTAAGTACCATTTTGCTGTACTGTTTAAACTCGATGAAAGGAACACTGTTAACACTTTTCAGCAAGTTGCAATCATGAAATACAGAAATAAAGAGTTTTTCAAAAACAAGGTCTAATTCATGTTTGAGTCACTCTGTAAGAACCATTTTGCTGTACTGTTTAAGCTCGATGAAAGGAACATTGTTGACACTTTTCAGCAAGTTGCAATCATGAAATACAGAAATAAAGAGTTTTTCAAAAACAAGGTCTAATTCATGTTTGAGTCACTCTGTAAGAACCATTTTGCTGTACTGTTTAAGCTCGATGAAAGGAACATTGTTGACACTTTTCAGCAAGTTGCAATCATGAAATACAGAAATAAAGAGTTTTTCAAAAACAAGGTCTAATTCATGTTTGAGTCACTCTGTAAGAACCATTTTGCTGTACTGTTTAAGCTCGATGAAAGGAACATTGTTGACACTTTTCAGCAAGTTGCAATCATGAAATACAGAAATAAACAGTTTTTCAAAAACAAGGTCTAAGTCATGTTTGAGTCAAACTGTAAGTACCATTTTTGCTGTACTGTTTAAACTCGATGAAAGGAACACTGTTAACACTTTTCAGCAAGTTGCAATCATGAAATAAAGAAATAAATTAGTTTTTCACAAACAAGGTCTAAATCATGTTTGATGCACTCTGTAAGAACCATTTTTGCTGTATACCTTAATCAGGATGATAGGAACACTGTTGACACTTTTCAGCAAGTTGCAATCATGTAATAAAGAAATAAACAGTTTCTCAAAAACAAGGTCACTCTGTAAGTACCATTTTGCTGTACTGTTTAAACTCGATGAAAGGAACACTGTTAACACTTTTCAGCAAGTTGCAATCATGAAATACAGAAATAAAGAGTTTTTCAAAAACAAGGTCTAATTCATGTTTGAGTCACTCTGTAAGAACCATTTTGCTGTACTGTTTAAGCTCGATGAAAGGAACATTGTTGACACTTTTCAGCAAGTTGCAATCATGAAATACAGAAATAAAGAGTTTTTCAAAAACAAGGTCTAATTCATGTTTGAGTCACTCTGTAAGAACCATTTTGCTGTACTGTTTAAGCTCGATGAAAGGAACATTGTTGACACTTTTCAGCAAGTTGCAATCATGTAATACAGAAATAAACAGTTTCTCAAAAACAAGGTCACTCTGTAAGTACCATGTTTGTTGAACTGCTTAATCAGGATGATAAGAACACTGTTGACACTTTTCAGCAAGTTGCAATGATGTAATAAAGAAATAAACAGTTTCTCAAAAACAAGGTCACTCTGTAAGTACCATTTTGCTGTACTGTTTAAACTCGATGAAAGGAACACTGTTAACACTTTTCAGCAAGTTGCAATCATGAAATACAGAAATAAACAGTTTTTCAAAAACAAGGTCTAAGTCATGTTTGAGTCAATCTGTAAGTACCATTTTTGCTGTACTGTTTAAACTCGATGAAAGGAACACTGTTAACACTTTTCAGCAAGTTGCAATCATGAAATAAAGAAATAAATAGTTTTTCACAAACAAGGTCTAAATCATGTTTGAGTCACTCTGTAAGAACCATTTTGCTGTACTGTTTAAGCTCGATGAAAGGAACATTGTTGACACTTTTCAGCAAGTTGCAATCATGAAATACAGAAATAAAGAGTTTTTCAAAAACAAGGTCTAATTCATGTTTGAGTCACTCTGTAAGAACCATTTTGCTGTACTGTTTAAGCTCGATGAAAGGAACATTGTTGACACTTTTCAGCAAGTTGCAATCATGAAATACAGAAATAAAGTTTTTCAAAAACAAGGTCTAATTCATGTTTGAGTCACTCTGTAAGAACCATTTTGCTGTACTGTTTAAGCTCGATGAAAGGAACACTGTTGACACTTTTCAGCAAGTTGCAATCATGAAATACAGAAATAAATAGTTTTTCAAAAACAAGGTCTAAATCATGTTTGATGCACTCTGTAAGAACCATTTTTGCTGTATACCTTAATCAGGATGATAGGAACACTGTTGACACTTTTCAGCAAGTTGCAATCATGTAATACAGAAATAAACAGTTTCTCAAAAACAAGGTCACTCTGTAAGTACCATGTTTGTTGAACTGCTTAATCAGGATGATAAGAACACTGTTGACACTTTTCAGCAAGTTGCAATGATGTAATAAAGAAATAAACAGTTTCTCAAAAACAAGGTCACTCTGTAAGTACCATTTTGCTGTACTGTTTAAACTCGATGAAAGGAACACTGTTAACACTTTTCAGCAAGTTGCAATCATGAAATACAGAAATAAACAGTTTTTCAAAAACAAGGTCTAAGTCATGTTTGAGTCAATCTGTAAGTACCATTTTTGCTGTACTGTTTAAACTCGATGAAAGGAACACTGTTAACACTTTTCAGCAAGTTGCAATCATGAAATAAAGAAATAAATAGTTTTTCACAAACAAGGTCTAAATCATGTTTGAGTCACTCTGTAAGAACCATTTTGCTGTACTGTTTAAGCTCGATGAAAGGAACATTGTTGACACTTTTCAGCAAGTTGCAATCATGAAATACAGAAATAAAGAGTTTTTCAAAAACAAGGTCTAATTCATGTTTGAGTCACTCTGTAAGAACCATTTTGCTGTACTGTTTAAGCTCGATGAAAGGAACATTGTTGACACTTTTCAGCAAGTTGCAATCATGAAATACAGAAATAAAGTTTTTCAAAAACAAGGTCTAATTCATGTTTGAGTCACTCTGTAAGAACCATTTTGCTGTACTGTTTAAGCTCGATGAAAGGAACACTGTTGACACTTTTCAGCAAGTTGCAATCATGAAATACAGAAATAAATAGTTTTTCAAAAACAAGGTCTAAATCATGTTTGATGCACTCTGTAAGAACCATTTTTGCTGTATACCTTAATCAGGATGATAGGAACACTGTTGACACTTTTCAGCAAGTTGCAATCATGTAATACAGAAATAAACAGTTTCTCAAAAACAAGGTCACTCTGTAAGTACCATGTTTGTTGAACTGCTTAATCAGGATGATAAGAACACTGTTGACACTTTTCAGCAAGTTGCAATGATGTAATAAAGAAATAAACAGTTTCTCAAAAACAAGGTCACTCTGTAAGTACCATTTTGCTGTACTGTTTAAACTCGATGAAAGGAACACTGTTAACACTTTTCAGCAAGTTGCAATCATGAAATACAGAAATAAACAGTTTTTCAAAAACAAGGTCTAAATCATGTTTGAGTCACTCTGTAAGAACCATTTTGCTGTACTGTTTAAGCTCGATGAAAGGAACATTGTTGACACTTTTCAGCAAGTTGCAATCATGAAATACAGAAATAAACAGTTTTTCAAAAACAAGGTCTAAGTCATGTTTGAGTCAATCTGTAAGTACCATTTTTGCTGTACTGTTTAAACTCGATGAAAGGAACACTGTTAACACTTTTCAGCAAGTTGCAATCATGAAATAAAGAAATAAATAGTTTTTCACAAACAAGGTCTAAATCATGTTTGATGCACTCTGTAAGAACCATTTTTGCTGTATACCTTAATCAGGATGATAGGAACACTGTTGACACTTTTCAGCAAGTTGCAATCATGTAATAAAGAAATAAACAGTTTCTCAAAAACAAGGTCACTCTGTAAGTACCATTTTGCTGTACTGTTTAAACTCGATGAAAGGAACACTGTTAACACTTTTCAGCAAGTTGCAATCATGAAATACAGAAATAAAGAGTTTTTCAAAAACAAGGTCTAATTCATGTTTGAGTCACTCTGTAAGAACCATTTTGCTGTACTGTTTAAGCTCGATGAAAGGAACATTGTTGACACTTTTCAGCAAGTTGCAATCATGAAATACAGAAATAAAGAGTTTTTCAAAAACAAGGTCTAATTCATGTTTGAGTCACTCTGTAAGAACCATTTTGCTGTACTGTTTAAGCTCGAAGAAAGGAACATTGTTGACACTTTTCAGCAAGTTGCAATCATGTAATACAGAAATAAACAGTTTCTCAAAAACAAGGTCACTCTGTAAGTACCATGTTTGTTGAACTGCTTAATCAGGATGATAAGAACACTGTTGACACTTTTCAGCAAGTTGCAATGATGTAATAAAGAAATAAACAGTTTCTCAAAAACAAGGTCACTCTGTAAGTACCATTTTGCTGTACTGTTTAAACTCGATGAAAGGAACACTGTTAACACTTTTCAGCAAGTTGCAATCATGAAATACAGAAATAAAGAGTTTTTCAAAAACAAGGTCTAATTCATGTTTGAGTCACTCTGTAAGAACCATTTTGCTGTACTGTTTAAGCTCGATGAAAGGAACATTGTTGACACTTTTCAGCAAGTTGCAATCATGAAATACAGAAATAAAGAGTTTTTCAAAAACAAGGTCTAATTCATGTTTGAGTCACTCTGTAAGAACCATTTTGCTGTACTGTTTAAGCTCGATGAAAGGAACATTGTTGACACTTTTCAGCAAGTTGCAATCATGTAATACAGAAATAAACAGTTTCTCAAAAACAAGGTCACTCTGTAAGTACCATGTTTGTTGAACTGCTTAATCAGGATGATAAGAACACTGTTGACACTTTTCAGCAAGTTGCAATGATGTAATAAAGAAATAAACAGTTTCTCAAAAACTAGGTCACTCTGTAAGTACCATTTTGCTGTACTGTTTAAACTCGATGAAAGGAACACTGTTAACACTTTTCAGCAAGTTGCAATCATGAAATACAGAAATAAAGAGTTTTTCAAAAACAAGGTCTAATTCATGTTTGAGTCACTCTGTAAGAACCATTTTGCTGTACTGTTTAAGCTCGATGAAAGGAACATTGTTGACACTTTTCAGCAAGTTGCAATCATGTAATACAGAAATAAACAGTTTCTCAAAAACAAGGTCACTCTGTAAGTACCATGTTTGTTGAACTGCTTAAACTCGATGAAAGGAACACTGTTAACACTTTTCAGCAAGTTGCAATCATGAAATAAAGAAATAAATAGTTTTTCACAAACAAGGTCTAAATCATGTTTGATGCACTCTGTAAGAACCATTTTTGCTGTATACCTTAATCAGGATGATAGGAACACTGTTGACACTTTTCAGCAAGTTGCAATCATGTAATACAGAAATAAACAGTTTCTCAAAAACAAGGTCACTCTGTAAGTACCATGTTTGTTGAACTGCTTAATCAGGATGATAAGAAAACTGTTGACACTTTTCAGCAAGTTGCAATGATGTAATAAAGAAATAAACAGTTTCTCAAAAACAAGGTCACTCTGTAAGTACCATTTTGCTGTACTGTTTAAACTCGATGAATGGAACACTGTTGACACTTTTCAGCAA
Organism: Salmo salar; assembly: GCF_965601325.2. Classification (NCBI taxonomy): domain Eukaryota; kingdom Metazoa; phylum Chordata; class Actinopteri; order Salmoniformes; family Salmonidae; genus Salmo; species Salmo salar. Next base: position 42,419,206 of record NC_138293.1, read on the forward strand.
GTTGCAATCATGAAATACAGAAATAAACAGTTTTTCAAAAACAAGGTCTAATTCATGTTTGAGTCACTCTGTAAGAACCATTTTGCTGTACTGTTTAAGCTCGATGAAAGGAACACTGTTGACACTTTTCAGCAAGTTGCAATCATGAAATACAGAAATAAATAGTTTTTCACAAACAAGGTCTAAATCATGTTTGATGCACTCTGTAAGAACCATTTTTGCTGTATACCTTAATCAGGATGATAGGAACACTGTTGACACTTTTCAGCAAGTTGCAATCATGTAATACAGAAATAAACAGTTTCTCAAAAACAAGGTCACTCTGTAAGTACCATGTTTGTTGAACTGCTTAATCAGGATGATAAGAACACTGTTGACACTTTTCAGCAAGTTGCAATGATGTAATAAAGAAATAAACAGTTTCTCAAAAACAAGGTCACTCTGTAAGTACCATTTTGCTGTACTGTTTAAACTCGATGAAAGGAACACTGTTAACACTTTTCAGCAAGTTGCAATCATGAAATACAGAAATAAAGAGTTTTTCAAAAACAAGGTCTAATTCATGTTTGAGTCACTCTGTAAGAACCATTTTGCTGTACTGTTTAAGCTCGATGAAAGGAACATTGTTGACACTTTTCAGCAAGTTGCAATCATGAAATACAGAAATAAAGAGTTTTTCAAAAACAAGGTCTAATTCATGTTTGAGTCACTCTGTAAGAACCATTTTGCTGTACTGTTTAAGCTCGATGAAAGGAACATTGTTGACACTTTTCAGCAAGTTGCAATCATGTAATACAGAAATAAACAGTTTCTCAAAAACAAGGTCACTCTGTAAGTACCATGTTTGTTGAACTGCTTAATCAGGATGATAAGAACACTGTTGACACTTTTCAGCAAGTTGCAATGATGTAATAAAGAAATAAACAGTTTCTCAAAAACAAGGTCACTCTGTAAGTACCATTTTGCTGTACTGTTTAAACTCGATGAAAGGAACACTGTTAACACTTTTCAGCAAGTTGCAATCATGAAATACAGAAATAAAGAGTTTTTAAAAAACAAGGTCTAATTCTTTGAGTCACTCTGTAAGAACCATTTTGCTGTACTGTTTAAGCTCGATGAAAGGAACATTGTTGACACTTTTCAGCAAGTTGCAATCATGAAATACAGAAATAAACAGTTTTTCAAAAACAAGGTCTAATTCATGTTTGAGTCACTCTGTAAGAACCATTTTGCTGTACTGTTTAAGCTCGATGAAAGGAACATTGTTGACACTTTTCAGCAAGTTGCAATCATGAAATACAGAAATAAACAGTTTTTCAAAAACAAGGTCTAAGTCATGTTTGAGTTCAATCTGTAAGTACCATTTTTGCTGTACTGTTTAAACTCGATGAAAGGAACACTGTTAACACTTTTCAGCAAGTTGCAATCATGAAATAAAGAAATAAATAGTTTTTCACAAACAAGGTCTAAATCATGTTTGATGCACTCTGTAAGAACCATTTTTGCTGTATACCTTAATCAGGATGATAGGAACACTGTTGACACTTTTCAGCAAGTTGCAATCATGTAATACAGAAATAAACAGTTTCTCAAAAACAAGGTCACTCTGTAAGTACCATGTTTGTTGAACTGCTTAATCAGTATGATAAGAAAACTGTTGACACTTTTCAGCGTGTTGCAATGATGTAATAAAGAAATAAACAGTTTCTCAAAAACAAGGTCACTCTGTAAGTACCATTTTGCTGTACTGTTTAAACTCGATGAATGGAACACTGTTGACACTTTTCAGCAAGTTGCAATCATGAAATACAGAAATAAAGAGTTTTTCAAAAACAAGGTCTAATTCATGTTTGAGTCACTCTGTAAGAACCATTTTGCTGTACTGTTTAAGCTCGATGAAAGGAACACTGTTGACACTTTTCAGCAAGTTGCAATCATGAAATACAGAAATAAATAGTTTTTCAAAAACAAGGTCTAAATCATGTTTGATGCACTCTGTAAGAACCATTTTTGCTGTATACCTTAATCAGGATGATAGGAACACTGTTGACACTTTTCAGCAAGTTGCAATCATGTAATACAGAAATAAACAGTTTCTCAAAAACAAGGTCACTCTGTAAGTACCATGTTTGTTGAACTGCTTAATCAGGATGATAAGAACACTGTTGACACTTTTCAGCAAGTTGCAATGATGTAATAAAGAAATAAACAGTTTCTCAAAAACAAGGTCACTCTGTAAGTACCATTTTGCTGTACTGTTTAAACTCGATGAAAGGAACACTGTTAACACTTTTCAGCAAGTTGCAATCATGAAATACAGAAATAAAGAGTTTTTCAAAAACAAGGTCTAATTCATGTATGAGTCACTCTGTAAGAACCATTTTGCTGTACTGTTTAAGCTCGATGAAAGGAACATTGTTGACACTTTTCAGCAAGTTGCAATCATGAAATACAGAAATAAAGAGTTTTTCAAAAACAAGGTCTAATTCATGTTTGAGTCACTCTGTAAGAACCATTTTGCTGTACTGTTTAAGCTTGATGAAAGGAACATTGTTGACACTTTTCAGCAAGTTGCAATCATGTAATACAGAAATAAACAGTTTCTCAAAAACAAGGTCACTCTGTAAGTACCATGTTTGTTGAACTGCTTAATCAGGATGATAAGAACACTGTTGACACTTTTCAGCAAGTTGCAATGATGTAATAAAGAAATAAACAGTTTCTCAAAAACAAGGTCACTCTGTAAGTACCATTTTGCTGTACTGTTTAAACTCGATGAAAGGAACACTGTTAACACTTTTCAGCAAGTTGCAATCATGAAATACAGAAATAAAGAGTTTTTCAAAAACAAGGTCTAATTCATGTTTGAGTCACTCTGTAAGAACCATTTTGCTGTACTGTTTAAGCTCGATGAAAGGAACACTGTTAACACTTTTCAGCAAGTTGCAATCATGAAATACAGAAATAAAGAGTTTTTCAAAAACAAGGTCTAATTCATGTTTGAGTCACTCTGTAAGAACCATTTTGCTGTACTGTTTAAGCTCGATGAAAGGAACATTGTTGACACTTTTCAGCAAGTTGCAATCATGTAATACAGAAATAAACAGTTTCTCAAAAACAAGGTCACTCTGTAAGTACCATGTTTGTTGAACTGCTTAATCAGGATGATAAGAACACTGTTGACACTTTTCAGCAAGTTGCAATGATGTAATAAAGAAATAAACAGTTTCTCAAAAACAAGGTCACTCTGTAAGTACCATTTTGCTGTACTGTTTAAACTCGATGAAAGGAACACTGTTAACACTTTTCAGCAAGTTGCAATCATGAAATACAGAAATAAAGAGTTTTTCAAAAACAAGGTCTAATTCATGTTTGAGTCACTCTGTAAGAACCATTTTGCTGTACTGTTTAAGCTCGATGAAAGGAACATTGTTGACACTTTTCAGCAAGTTGCAATCATGAAATACAGAAATAAAGAGTTTTTCAAAAACAAGGTCTAATTCATGTTTGAGTCACTCTGTAAGAACCATTTTGCTGTACTGTTTAAGCTCGATGAAAGGAACATTGTTGACACTTTTCAGCAAGTTGCAATCATGAAATACAGAAATAAACAGTTTTTCAAAAACAAGGTCTAAGTCATGTTTGAGTCAATCTGTAAGTACCATTTTTGCTGTACTGTTTAAACTCGATGAAAGGAACACTGTTAACACTTTTCAGCAAGTTGCAATCATGAAATAAAGAAATAAATTAGTTTTTCACAAACAAGGTCTAAATCATGTTTGATGCACTCTGTAAGAACCATTTTTGCTGTATACCTTAATCAGGATGATAGGAACACTGTTGACACTTTTCAGCAAGTTGCAATCATGTAATACAGAAATAAACAGTTTCTCAAAAACAAGGTCACTCTGTAAGTACCATGTTTGTTGAACTGCTTAAACTCGATGAAAGGAACACTGTTAACACTTTTCAGCAAGTTGCAATCATGAAATACAGAAATAAAGAGTTTTTCAAAAACAAGGTCTAATTCATGTTTGAGTCACTCTGTAAGAACCATTTTGCTGTACTGTTTAAGCTCGATGAAAGGAACATTGTTGTCACTTTTCAGCAAGTTGCAATCATGAAATACAGAAATAAAGAGTTTTTCAAAAACAAGGTCTAATTCATGTTTGAGTCACTCTGTAAGAACCATTTTGCTGTACTGTTTAAGCTCGATGAAAGGAACATTGTTGACACTTTTCAGCAAGTTGCAATCATGTAATACAGAAATAAACAGTTTCTCAAAAACAAGGTCACTCTGTAAGTACCATGTTTGTTGAACTGCTTAATCAGGATGATAAGAACACTGTTGACACTTTTCAGCAAGTTGCAATGATGTAATAAAGAAATAAACAGTTTCTCAAAAACAAGGTCACTCTGTAAGTACCATTTTGCTGTACTGTTTAAACTCGATGAAAGGAACACTGTTAACACTTTTCAGCAAGTTGCAATCATGAAATACAGAAATAAAGAGTTTTTCAAAAACAAGGTCTAATTCATGTTTGAGTCACTCTGTAAGAACCATTTTGCTGTACTGTTTAAGCTCGATGAAAGGAACATTGTTGACACTTTTCAGCAAGTTGCAATCATGAAATACAGAAATAAAGAGTTTTTCAAAAACAAGGTCTAATTCATGTTTGAGTCACTCTGTAAGAACCATTTTGCTGTACTGTTTAAGCTCGATGAAAGGAACATTGTTGACACTTTTCAGCAAGTTGCAATCATGTAATACAGAAATAAACAGTTTCTCAAAAACAAGGTCACTCTGTAAGTACCATGTTTGTTGAACTGCTTAATCAGGATGATAAGAACACTGTTGACACTTTTCAGCAAGTTGCAATGATGTAATAAAGAAATAAACAGTTTCTCAAAAACAAGGTCACTCTGTAAGTACCATTTTGCTGTACTGTTTAAACTCGATGAAAGGAACACTGTTAACACTTTTCAGCAAGTTGCAATCATGAAATACAGAAATAAAGAGTTTTTCAAAAACAAGGTCTAATTCATGTTTGAGTCACTGGTAAGTACCATTTTTCTGTACTGTTTAAGCTCGATGAAAGGAACATTGTTGACACTTTTCAGCAAGTTGCAATCATGAAATACAGAAATAAAGAGTTTTTCAAAAACAAGGTCTAAGTCATGTTTGAGTCACTTTTAAGTACCATTTTGCTGTACTGTTTAAACTCGATGAAAGGAACACTGTTAACACTTTTCAGCAAGTTGCAATCATGAAATACAGAAATAAAGAGTTTTTCAAAAACAAGGTCTAATTCATGTTTGAGTCACTGGTAAGTACCATTTTGCTGTACTGTTTAAGCTCGATGAAAGGAACATTGTTGACACTTTTCAGCAAGTTGCAATCATGAAATACAGAAATAAAGAGTTTTTCAAAAACAAGGTCTAAGTCATGTTTGAGTCACTTTTAAGTACCATTTTGCTGTACTGTTTAAGCTCGATGAAAGGAACATTGTTGACACTTTTCAGCAAGTTGCAATCATGAAATACAAAAATAAAGAGTTTTTCAAAAACAAGGTCTAAGTCATGTTTGAGTCAATCTGTAAGTACCATTTTTGCTGTACTGTTTAAACTCGATGAAAGGAACACTGTTAACACTTTTCAGCAAGTTGCAATCATGAAATACAGAAATAAAGAGTTTTTCAAAAACAAGGTCTAATTCATGTTTGAGTCATTGTAAGTACCATTTTGCTGTACTGTTTAAGCTCGATGAAAGGAACATTGTTGACACTTTTCAGCAAGTTGCAATCATTTAATACAGAAATAAAACGTTTCTCAAAAACAAGGTCACTCTGTAAGTACCATGTTTGTCGAACTGCTTAATCAGGATGATAAGAACACTGTTGACACTTTTCAGCAAGTTGCAATCATGAAATACAGAAATAAAGAGTTTTTCAAAAACAAGGTCTAATTCATGTTTGAGTCACTCTGTAAGAACCATTTTGCTGTACTGTTTAAGCTCGATGAAAGGAACATTGTTGACACTTTTCAGCAAGTTGCAATCATGAAATACAGAAATAAACAGTTTTTCAAAAACAAGGTCTAAGTCATGTTTGAGTCAATCTGTAAGTACCATTTTTGCTGTACTGTTTAAACTCGATGAAAGGAACACTGTTAACACTTTTCAGCAAGTTGCAATCATGAAATACAGAAATAAAGAGTTTTTCAAAAACAAGGTCTAATTCATGTTTGAGTCACTCTGTAAGAACCATTTTGCTGTACTGTTTAAGCTCGATGAAAGGAACATTGTTGACACTTTTCAGCAAGTTGCAATCATGTAATACAGAAATAAACAGTTTCTCAAAAACAAGGTCACTCTGTAAGTACCATTTTGCTGTACTGTTTAAACTCGATGAATGGAACACTGTTAACACTTTTCAGCAAGTTGCAATCATGAAATACAGAAATAAAGAGTTTTTCAAAAACAAGGTCTAATTCATGTTTGAGTCACTCTGTAAGAACCATTTTGCTGTACTGTTTAAGCTCGATGAAAGGAACACTGTTGACACTTTTCAGCAAGTTGCAATCATGAAATACAGAAATAAATAGTTTTTCAAAAACAAGGTCTAAATCATGTTTGATGCACTCTGTAAGAACCATTTTTGCTGTATACCTTAATCAGGATGATAGGAACACTGTTGACACTTTTCAGCAAGTTGCAATCATGTAATACAGAAATAAACAGTTTCTCAAAAACAAGGTCACTCTGTAAGTACCATGTTTGTTGAACTGCTTAATCAGGATGATAAGAACACTGTTGACACTTTTCAGCAAGTTGCAATGATGTAATAAAGAAATAAACAGTTTCTCAAAAACAAGGTCACTCTGTAAGTACCATTTTGCTGTACTGTTTAAACTCGATGAAAGGAACACTGTTAACACTTTTCAGCAAGTTGCAATCATGAAATACAGAAATAAAGAGTTTTTCAAAAACAAGGTCTAATTCATGTTTGAGTCACTCTGTAAGAACCATTTTGCTGTACTGTTTAAGCTCGATGAAAGGAACATTGTTGACACTTTTCAGCAAGTTGCAATCATGAAATACAGAAATAAAGAGTTTTTCAAAAACAAGGTCTAATTCATGTTTGAGTTACTCTGTAAGAACCATTTTGCTGTACTGTTTAAGCTCGATGAAAGGAACATTGTTGACACTTTTCAGCAAGTTGCAATCATGTAATACAGAAATAAACAGTTTCTCAAAAACAAGGTCACTCTGTAAGTACCATGTTTGTTGAACTGCTTAATCAGGATGATAAGAACACTGTTGACACTTTTCAGCAAGTTGCAATGATGTAATAAAGAAATAAACAGTTTCTTAAAAACAAGGTCACTCTGTAAGTACCATTTTGCTGTACTGTTTAAACTCGATGAATGGAACACTGTTAACACTTTTCAGCAAGTTGCAATCATGAAATACAGAAATAAAGAGTTTTTCAAAAACAAGGTCTAATTCATGTTTGAGTCACTCTGTAAGAACCATTTTGCTGTACTGTTTAAGCTCGATGAAAGGAACACTGTTGACACTTTTCAGCAAGTTGCAATCATGAAATACAGAAATAAATAGTTTTTCAAAAACAAGGTCTAAATCATGTTTGATGCACTCTGTAAGAACCATTTTTGCTGTATACCTTAATCAGGATGATAGGAACACTGTTGACACTTTTCAGCAAGTTGCAATCATGTAATACAGAAATAAACAGTTTCTCAAAAACAAGGTCACTCTGTAAGTACCATGTTTGTTGAACTGCTTAATCAGGATGATAAGAACACTGTTGACACTTTTCAGCAAGTTGCAATGATGTAATAAAGAAATAAACAGTTTCTCAAAAACAAGGTCACTCTGTAAGTACCATTTTGCTGTACTGTTTAAACTCGATGAAAGGAACACTGTTAACACTTTTCAGCAAGTTGCAATCATGAAATACAGAAATAAAGAGTTTTTCAAAAACAAGGTCTAATTCATGTTTGAGTCACTCTGTAAGAACCATTTTGCTGTACTGTTTAAGCTCGATGAAAGGAACATTGTTGACACTTTTCAGCAAGTTGCAATCATGAAATACAGAAATAAAGAGTTTTTCAAAAACAAGGTCTAATTCATGTTTGAGTCACTCTGTAAGAACCATTTTGCTGTACTGTTTAAGCTCGATGAAAGGAACATTGTTGACACTTTTCAGCAAGTTGCAATCATGTAATACAGAAATAAACAGTTTCTCAAAAACAAGGTCACTCTGTAAGTACCATGTTTGTTGAACTGCTTAATCAGGATGATAAGAACACTGTTGACACTTTTCAGCAAGTTGCAATGATGTAATAAAGAAATAAACAGTTTCTCAAAAACAAGGTCACTCTGTAAGTACCATTTTGCTGTACTGTTTAAACTCGATGAAAGGAACACTGTTAACACTTTTCAGCAAGTTGCAATCATGAAATACAGAAATAAAGAGTTTTTCAAAAACAAGGTCTAATTCATGTTTGAGTCACTCTGTAAGAACCATTTTGCTGTACTGTTTAAGCTCGATGAAAGGAACATTGTTGACACTTTTCAGCAAGTTGCAATCATGAAATACAGAAATAAAGAGTTTTTCAAAAACAAGGTCTAATTCATGTTTGAGTCACTCTGTAAGAACCATTTTGCTGTACTGTTTAAGCTCGATGAAAGGAACATTGTTGACACTTTTCAGCAAGTTGCAATCATGTAATACAGAAATAAACAGTTTCTCAAAAACAAGGTCACTCTGTAAGTACCATGTTTGTTGAACTGCTTAATCAGGATGATAAGAACACTGTTGACACTTTTCAGCAAGTTGCAATGATGTAATAAAGAAATAAACAGTTTCTCAAAAACAAGGTCACTCTGTAAGTACCATTTTGCTGTACTGTTTAAACTCAATGAAAGGAACACTGTTAACACTTTTCAGCAAGTTGCAATCATGAAATACAGAAATAAAGAGTTTTTCAAAAACAAGGTCTAATTCATGTTTGAGTCACTCTGTAAGAACCATTTTGCTGTACTGTTTAAGCTCGATGAAAGGAACATTGTTGACACTTTTCAGCAAGTTGCAATCATGTAATACAGAAATAAACAGTTTCTCAAAAACAAGGTCACTCTGTAAGTACCATGTTTGTTGAACTGCTTAATCAGGATGATAAGAACACTGTTGACACTTTTCAGCAAGTTGCAATGATGTAATAAAGAAATAAACAGTTTCTCAAAAACAAGGTCACTCTGTAAGTACCATTTTGCTGTACTGTTTAAACTCGATGAAAGGAACACTGTTAACACTTTTCAGCAAGTTGCAATCATGAAATACAGAAATAAAGAGTTTTTCAAAAACAAGGTCTAATTCATGTTTGAGTCACTCTGTAAGAACCATTTTGCTGTACTGTTTAAGCTCGATGAAAGGAACATTGTTGACACTTTTCAGCAAGTTGCAATCATGAAATACAGAAATAAAGAGTTTTTCAAAAACAAGGTCTAATTCATGTTTGAGTCACTCTGTAAGAACCATTTTGCTGTACTGTTTAAGCTCGATGAAAGGAACATTGTTGACACTTTTCAGCAAGTTGCAATCATGTAATACAGAAATAAACAGTTTCTCAAAAACAAGGTCACTCTGTAAGTACCATGTTTGTTGAACTGCTTAATCAGGATGATAAGAACACTGTTGACACTTTTCAGCAAGTTGCAATGATGTAATAAAGAAATAAACAGTTTCTCAAAAACAAGGTCACTCTGTAAGTACCATTTTGCTGTACTGTTTAAACTCGATGAAAGGAACACTGTTAACACTTTTCAGCAAGTTGCAATCATGAAATACAGAAATAAAGAGTTTTTCAAAAACAAGGTCTAATTCATGTTTGAGTCACTCTGTAAGAACCATTTTGCTGTACTGTTTAAGCTCGATGAAAGGAACATTGTTGACACTTTTCAGCAAGTTGCAATCATGAAATACAGAAATAAAGAGTTTTTCAAAAACAAGGTCTAATTCATGTTTGAGTCACTCTGTAAGAACCATTTTGCTGTACTGTTTAAGCTCGATGAAAGGAACATTGTTGACACTTTTCAGCAAGTTGCAATCATGAAATACAGAAATAAACAGTTTTTCAAAAACAAGGTCTAAGTCATGTTTGAGTCAATCTGTAAGTACCATTTTTGCTGTACTGTTTAAACTCGATGAAAGGAACACTGTTAACACTTTTCAGCAAGTTGCAATCATGAAATACAGAAATAAATAGTTTTTCAAAAACAATGTCTAAATCATGTTTGATGCACTCTGTAAGAACCATTTTTGCTGTATACCTTAATCAGGATGATAGGAACACTGTTGACACTTTTCAGCAAGTTGCAATCATGTAATACAGAAATAAACAGTTTCTCAAAAACAAGGTCACTCTGTAAGTACCATGTTTGTTGAACTGCTTAATCAGGATGATAAGAACACTGTTGACACTTTTCAGCAAGTTGCAATGATGTAATAAAGAAATAAACAGTTTCTCAAAAACAAGGTCACTCTGTAAGTACCATTTTGCTGTACTGTTTAAACTCGATGAAAGGAACACTGTTAACACTTTTCAGCAAGTTGCAATCATGAAATACAGAAATAAATAGTTTTTCAAAAACAAGGTCTAAATCATGTTTGATGCACTCTGTAAGAACCATTTTTGCTGTATACCTTAATCAGGATGATAGGAACACAGTTGACACTTTTCAGCAAGTTGCAATCATGTAATACAGAAATAAACAGTTTCTCAAAAACAAGGTCACTCTGTAAGTACCATGTTTGTTGAACTGCTTAATCAGGATGATAAGAACACTGTTGACACTTTTCAGCAAGTTGCAATGATGTAATAAAGAAATAAACAGTTTCTCAAAAACAAGGTCACTCTGTAAGTACCATTTTGCTGTACTGTTTAAACTCGATGAAAGGAACACTGTTAACACTTTTCAGCAAGATGCAATCATGAAATACAGAAATAAAAAGTTTTTCAAAAACAAGGTCTAAGTCATGTTTGAGTCACTCTGTAAGTACCATTTTGCTGTACTGTTTAAACTCGATGAAAGGAACACTGTTAACACTTTTCAGCAAGTTTCAATCATGAAATAAAGAAATAAATAGTTTTTCACAAACAAGGTCTAAATCATGTTTGATGCACTCTGTAAGAACCATTTTTGCTGTATACCTTAATCAGGATGATAGGAACACTGTTGACACTTTTCAGCAAGTTGCAATCATGTAATACAGAAATAAACAGTTTCTCAAAAACAAGGTCACTCTGTAAGTACCATGTTTGTTGAACTGCTTAATCAGGATGATAAGAACACTGTTGACACTTTTCAGCAAGTTGCAATGATGTAATAAAGAAATAAACAGTTTCTCAAAAACAAGGTCACTCTGTAAGTACCATTTTGCTGTACTGTTTAAACTCGATGAAAGGAACACTGTTAACACTTTTCAGCAAGTTGCAATCATGAAATACAGAAATAAAGAGTTTTTCAAAAACAAGGTCTAATTCATGTTTGAGTCACTCTGTAAGAACCATTTTGCTGTACTGTTTAAGCTCGATGAAAGGAACATTGTTGACACTTTTCAGCAAGTTGCAATCATGAAATACAGAAATAAAGAGTTTTTCAAAAACAAGGTCTAATTCATGTTTGAGTCACTCTGTAAGAACCATTTTGCTGTACTGTTTAAGCTCGATGAAAGGAACATTGTTGACACTTTTCAGCAAGTTGCAATCATGAAATACAGAAATAAAGAGTTTTTCAAAAACAAGGTCTAATTCATGTTTGAGTTACTCTGTAAGAACCATTTTGCTGTACTGTTTAAGCTCGATGAAAGGAACATTGTTGACACTTTTCAGCAAGTTGCAATCATGTAATACAGAAATAAACAGTTTCTCAAAAACAAGGTCACTCTGTAAGTACCATGTTTGTTGAACTGCTTAATCAGGATGATAAGAAAACTGTTGACACTTTTCAGCAAGTTGCAATGATGTAATAAAGAAATAAACAGTTTCTCAAAAACAAGGTCACTCTGTAAGTACCATTTTGCTGTACTGTTTAAACTCGATGAAAGGAACACTGTTAACACTTTTCAGCAAGTTGCAATCATGAAATACAGAAATAAAGAGTTTTTCAAAAACAAGGTCTAATTCATGTTTGAGTCACTCTGTAAGAACCATTTTGCTGTACTGTTTAAGCTCGATGAAAGGAACATTGTTGACACTTTTCAGCAAGTTGCAATCATGAAATACAGAAATAAAGAGTTTTTCAAAAACAAGGTCTAATTCATGTTTGAGTCACTCTGTAAGAACCATTTTGCTGTACTGTTTAAGCTCGATGAAAGGAACATTGTTGACACTTTTCAGCAAGTTGCAATCATGAAATACAGAAATAAAGAGTTTTTCAAAAACAAGGTCTAATTCATGTTTGAGTTACTCTGTAAGAACCATTTTGCTGTACTGTTTAAGCTCGATGAAAGGAACATTGTTGACACTTTTCAGCAAGTTGCAATCATGTAATACAGAAATAAACAGTTTCTCAAAAACAAGGTCACTCTGTAAGTACCATGTTTGTTGAACTGCTTAATCAGGATGATAAGAACACTGTTGACACTTTTCAGCAAGTTGCAATGATGTAATAAAGAAATAAACAGTTTCTCAAAAACAAGGTCAATCTGTAAGTACCATTTTGCTGTACTGTTTAAACTCGATGAATGGAACACTGTTAACACTTTTCAGCAAGTTGCAATCATGAAATACAGAAATAAAGAGTTTTTCAAAAACAAGGTCTAATTCATGTTTGAGTCACTCTGTAAGAACCATTTTGCTGTACTGTTTAAGCTCGATGAAAGGAACACTGTTGACACTTTTCAGCAAGTTGCAATCATGAAATACAGAAATAAATAGTTTTTCAAAAACAAGGTCTAAATCATGTTTGATGCACTCTGTAAGAACCATTTTTGCTGTATACCTTAATCAGGATGATAGGAACACTGTTGACACTTTTCAGCAAGTTGCAATCATGTAATACAGAAATAAACAGTTTCTCAAAAACAAGGTCACTCTGTAAGTACCATGTTTGTTGAACTGCTTAATCAGGATGATAAGAACACTGTTGACACTTTTCAGCAAGTTGCAATGATGTAATAAAGAAATAAACAGTTTCTCAAAAACAAGGTCACTCTGTAAGTACCATTTTGCTGTACTGTTTAAACTCGATGAAAGGAACACTGTTAACACTTTTCAGCAAGTTGCAATCATGAAATACAGAAATAAATAGTTTTTCAAAAACAAGGTCTAAATCATGTTTGATGCACTCTGTAAGAACCATTTTTGCTGTATACCTTAATCAGGATGATAGGAACACAGTTGACACTTTTCAGCAAGTTGCAATCATGTAATACAGAAATAAACAGTTTCTCAAAAACAAGGTCACTCTGTAAGTACCATGTTTGTTGAACTGCTTAATCAGGATGATAAGAACACTGTTGACACTTTTCAGCAAGTTGCAATGATGTAATAAAGAAATAAACAGTTTCTCAAAAACAAGGTCACTCTGTAAGTACCATTTTGCTGTACTGTTTAAACTCGATGAAAGGAACACTGTTAACACTTTTCAGCAAGATGCAATCATGAAATACAGAAATAAAAAGTTTTTCAAAAACAAGGTCTAAGTCATGTTTGAGTCACTCTGTAAGTACCATTTTGCTGTACTGTTTAAACTCGATGAAAGGAACACTGTTAACACTTTTCAGCAAGTTTCAATCATGAAATAAAGAAATAAATAGTTTTTCACAAACAAGGTCTAAATCATGTTTGATGCACTCTGTAAGAACCATTTTTGCTGTATACCTTAATCAGGATGATAGGAACACTGTTGACACTTTTCAGCAAGTTGCAATCATGTAATACAGAAATAAACAGTTTCTCAAAAACAAGGTCACTCTGTAAGTACCATGTTTGTTGAACTGCTTAATCAGGATGATAAGAACACTGTTGACACTTTTCAGCAAGTTGCAATGATGTAATAAAGAAATAAACAGTTTCTCAAAAACAAGGTCACTCTGTAAGTACCATTTTGCTGTACTGTTTAAACTCGATGAAAGGAACACTGTTAACACTTTTCAGCAAGTTGCAATCATGAAATACAGAAATAAAGAGTTTTTCAAAAACAAGGTCTAATTCATGTTTGAGTCACTCTGTAAGAACCATTTTGCTGTACTGTTTAAGCTCGATGAAAGGAACATTGTTGACACTTTTCAGCAAGTTGCAATCATGAAATACAGAAATAAAGAGTTTTTCAAAAACAAGGTCTAATTCATGTTTGAGTCACTCTGTAAGAACCATTTTGCTGTACTGTTTAAGCTCGATGAAAGGAACATTGTTGACACTTTTCAGCAAGTTGCAATCATGTAATACAGAAATAAACAGTTTCTCAAAAACAAGGTCACTCTGTAAGTACCATGTTTGTTGAACTGCTTAATCAGGATGATAAGAACACTGTTGACACTTTTCAGCAAGTTGCAATGATGTAATAAAGAAATAAACAGTTTCTCAAAAACAAGGTCACTCTGTAAGTACCATTTTGCTGTACTGTTTAAACTCGATGAAAGGAACACTGTTAACACTTTTCAGCAAGTTGCAATCATGAAATACAGAAATAAAGAGTTTTTCAAAAACAAGGTCTAATTCATGTTTGAGTCACTCTGTAAGAACCATTTTGCTGTACTGTTTAAGCTCGATGAAAGGAACATTGTTGACACTTTTCAGCAAGTTGCAATCATGAAATACAGAAATAAAGAGTTTTTCAAAAACAAGGTCTAATTCATGTTTGAGTCACTCTGTAAGAACCATTTTGCTGTACTGTTTAAGCTCGATGAAAGGAACATTGTTGACACTTTTCAGCAAGTTGCAATCATGAAATACAGAAATAAACAGTTTTTCAAAAACAAGGTCTAAGTCATGTTTGAGTCAATCTGTAAGTACCATTTTTGCTGTACTGTTTAAACTCGATGAAAGGAACACTGTTAACACTTTTCAGCAAGTTGCAATCATGAAATACAGAAATAAAGAGTTTTTCAAAAACAAGGTCTAATTCATGTTTGAGTCACTCTGTAAGAACCATTTTGCTGTACTGTTTAAGCTCGATGAAAGGAACATTGTTGACACTTTTCAGCAAGTTGCAATCATGTAATACAGAAATAAACAGTTTCTCAAAAACAAGGTCACTCTGTAAGTACCATGTTTGTTGAACTGCTTAATCAGGATGATAAGAAAACTGTTGACACTTTTCAGCAAGTTGCAATGATGTAATAAAGAAATAAACAGTTTCTCAAAAACAAGGTCACTCTGTAAGTACCATTTTGCTGTACTGTTTAAACTCGATGAATGGAACACTGTTAACACTTTTCAGCAAGTTGCAATCATGAAATACAGAAATAAAGAGTTTTTCAAAAACAAGGTCTAATTCATGTTTGAGTCACTCTGTAAGAACCATTTTGCTGTACTGTTTAAGCTCGATGAAAGGAACACTGTTGACACTTTTCAGCAAGTTGCAATCATGAAATACAGAAATAAATAGTTTTTCAAAAACAAGGTCTAAATCATGTTTGATGCACTCTGTAAGAACCATTTTTGCTGTATACCTTAATCAGGATGATAGGAACACTGTTGACACTTTTCAGCAAGTTGCAATCATGTAATACAGAAATAAACAGTTTCTCAAAAACAAGGTCACTCTGTAAGTACCATGTTTGTTGAACTGCTTAATCAGGATGATAAGAACACTGTTGACACTTTTCAGCAAGTTGCAATGATGTAATAAAGAAATAAACAGTTTCTCAAAAACAAGGTCACTCTGTAAGTACCATTTTGCTGTACTGTTTAAACTCGATGAAAGGAACACTGTTAACACTTTTCAGCAAGTTGCAATCATGAAATACAGAAATAAATAGTTTTTCAAAAACAAGGTCTAAATCATGTTTGATGCACTCTGTAAGAACCATTTTTGCTGTATACCTTAATCAGGATGATAGGAACACAGTTGACACTTTTCAGCAAGTTGCAATCATGTAATACAGAAATAAACAGTTTCTCAAAAACAAGGTCACTCTGTAAGTACCATTTTGCTGTACTGTTTAAACTCGATGAATGGAACACTGTTAACACTTTTCAGCAAGTTGCAATCATGAAATACAGAAATAAAGAGTTTTTCAAAAACAAGGTCTAATTCATGTTTGAGTCACTCTGTAAGAACCATTTTGCTGTACTGTTTAAGCTCGATGAAAGGAACACTGTTGACACTTTTCAGCAAGTTGCAATCATGAAATACAGAAATAAATAGTTTTTCAAAAACAAGGTCTAAATCATGTTTGATGCACTCTGTAAGAACCATTTTTGCTGTATACCTTAATCAGGATGATAGGAACACTGTTGACACTTTTCAGCAAGTTGCAATCATGTAATACAGAAATAAACAGTTTCTCAAAAACAAGGTCACTCTGTAAGTACCATGTTTGTTGAACTGCTTAATCAGGATGATAAGAACACTGTTGACACTTTTCAGCAAGTTGCAATGATGTAATAAAGAAATAAACAGTTTCTCAAAAACAAGGTCACTCTGTAAGTACCATTTTGCTGTACTGTTTAAACTCGATGAAAGGAACACTGTTAACACTTTTCAGCAAGTTGCAATCATGAAATACAGAAATAAATAGTTTTTCAAAAACAAGGTCTAAATCATGTTTGATGCACTCTGTAAGAACCATTTTTGCTGTATACCTTAATCAGGATGATAGGAACACAGTTGACACTTTTCAGCAAGTTGCAATCATGTAATACAGAAATAAACAGTTTCTCAAAAACAAGGTCACTCTGTAAGTACCATGTTTGTTGAACTGCTTAATCAGGATGATAAGAACACTGTTGACACTTTTCAGCAAGTTGCAATGATGTAATAAAGAAATAAACAGTTTCTCAAAAACAAGGTCACTCTGTAAGTACCATTTTGCTGTACTGTTTAAACTCGATGAAAGGAACACTGTTAACACTTTTCAGCAAGATGCAATCATGAAATACAGAAATAAAAAGTTTTTCAAAAACAAGGTCTAAGTCATGTTTGAGTCACTCTGTAAGAACCATTTTGCTGTACTGTTTAAGCTCGATGAAAGGAACATTGTTGACACTTTTCAGCAAGTTGCAATCATGAAATACAGAAATAAAGAGTTTTTCAAAAACAAGGTCTAATTCATGTTTGAGTCACTCTGTAAGAACCATTTTGCTGTACTGTTTAAGCTCGATGAAAGGAACATTGTTGACACTTTTCAGCAAGTTGCAATCATGTAATACAGAAATAAACAGTTTCTCAAAAACAAGGTCACTCTGTAAGTACCATGTTTGTTGAACTGCTTAATCAGGATGATAAGAACACTGTTGACACTTTTCAGCAAGTTGCAATGATGTAATAAAGAAATAAACAGTTTCTCAAAAACAAGGTCACTCTGTAAGTACCATTTTGCTGTACTGTTTAAGCTCGATGAAAGGAACATTGTTGACACTTTTCAGCAAGTTGCAATCATGAAATACAGAAATAAACAGTTTTTCAAAAACAAGGTCTAAGTCATGTTTGAGTCAATCTGTAAGTACCATTTTTGCTGTACTGTTTAAACTCGATGAAAGGAACACTGTTAACACTTTTCAGCAAGTTGCAATCATGAAATACAGAAATAAAGAGTTTTTCAAAAACAAGGTCTAATTCATGTTTGAGTCACTCTGTAAGAACCATTTTGCTGTACTGTTTAAGCTCGATGAAAGGAACATTGTTGACACTTTTCAGCAAGTTGCAATCATGTAATACAGAAATAAACAGTTTCTCAAAAACAAGGTCACTCTGTAAGTACCATGTTTGTTGAACTGCTTAATCAGGATGATAAGAAAACTGTTGACACTTTTCAGCAAGTTGCAATGATGTAATAAAGAAATAAACAGTTTCTCAAAAACAAGGTCACTCTGTAAGTACCATTTTGCTGTACTGTTTAAACTCGATGAATGGAACACTGTTAACACTTTTCAGCAACTTGCAATCATGAAATACAGAAATAAAGAGTTTTTCAAAAACAAGGTCTAATTCATGTTTGAGTCACTCTGTAAGAACCATTTTGCTGTACTGTTTAAGCTCGATGAAAGGAACACTGTTGACACTTTTCAGCAAGTTGCAATCATGAAATACAGAAATAAATAGTTTTTCAAAAACAAGGTCTAAATCATGTTTGATGCACTCTGTAAGAACCATTTTTGCTGTATACCTTAATCAGGATGATAGGAACACTGTTGACACTTTTCAGCAAGTTGCAATCATGTAATACAGAAATAAACAGTTTCTCAAAAACAAGGTCACTCTGTAAGTACCATGTTTGTTGAACTGCTTAATCAGGATGATAAGAACACTGTTGACACTTTTCAGCAAGTTGCAATGATGTAATAAAGAAATAAACAGTTTCTCAAAAACAAGGTCACTCTGTAAGTACCATTTTGCTGTACTGTTTAAACTCGATGAAAGGAACACTGTTAACACTTTTCAGCAAGTTGCAATCATGAAATACAGAAATAAATAGTTTTTCAAAAACAAGGTCTAAATCATGTTTGATGCACTCTGTAAGAACCATTTTTGCTGTATACCTTAATCAGGATGATAGGAACACAGTTGACACTTTTCAGCAAGTTGCAATCATGTAATACAGAAATAAACAGTTTCTCAAAAACAAGGTCACTCTGTAAGTACCATGTTTGTTGAACTGCTTAATCAGGATGATAAGAACACTGTTGACACTTTTCAGCAAGTTGCAATGATGTAATAAAGAAATAAACAGTTTCTCAAAAACAAGGTCACTCTGTAAGTACCATTTTGCTGTACTGTTTAAACTCGATGAAAGGAACACTGTTAACACTTTTCAGCAAGTTTCAATCATGAAATAAAGAAATAAATAGTTTTTCACAAACAAGGTCTAAATCATGTTTGATGCACTCTGTAAGAACCATTTTTGCTGTATACCTTAATCAGGATGATAGGAACACTGTTGACACTTTTCAGCAAGTTGCAATCATGTAATACAGAAATAAACAGTTTCTCAAAAACAAGGTCACTCTGTAAGTACCATGTTTGTTGAACTGCTTAATCAGGATGATAAGAACACTGTTGACACTTTTCAGCAAGTTGCAATGATGTAATAAAGAAATAAACAGTTTCTCAAAAACAAGGTCACTCTGTAAGTACCATTTTGCTGTACTGTTTAAGCTCGATGAAAGGAACATTGTTGACACTTTTCAGCAAGTTGCAATCATGAAATACAGAAATAAACAGTTTTTCAAAAACAAGGTCTAAGTCATGTTTGAGTCAATCTGTAAGTACCATTTTTGCTGTACTGTTTAAACTCGATGAAAGGAACACTGTTAACACTTTTCAGCAAGTTGCAATCATGAAATACAGAAATAAAGAGTTTTTCAAAAACAAGGTCTAATTCATGTTTGAGTCACTCTGTAAGAACCATTTTGCTGTACTGTTTAAGCTCGATGAAAGGAACATTGTTGACACTTTTCAGCAAGTTGCAATCATGTAATACAGAAATAAACAGTTTCTCAAAAACAAGGTCACTCTGTAAGTACCATGTTTGTTGAACTGCTTAATCAGGATGATAAGAAAACTGTTGACACTTTTCAGCAAGTTGCAATGATGTAATAAAGAAATAAACAGTTTCTCAAAAACAAGGTCACTCTGTAAGTACCATTTTGCTGTACTGTTTAAACTCGATGAATGGAACACTGTTAACACTTTTCAGCAACTTGCAATCATGAAATACAGAAATAAAGAGTTTTTCAAAAACAAGGTCTAATTCATGTTTGAGTCACTCTGTAAGAACCATTTTGCTGTACTGTTTAAGCTCGATGAAAGGAACACTGTTGACACTTTTCAGCAAGTTGCAATCATGAAATACAGAAATAAATAGTTTTTCAAAAACAAGGTCTAAATCATGTTTGATGCACTCTGTAAGAACCATTTTTGCTGTATACCTTAATCAGGATGATAGGAACACTGTTGACACTTTTCAGCAAGTTGCAATCATGTAATACAGAAATAAACAGTTTCTCAAAAACAAGGTCACTCTGTAAGTACCATGTTTGTTGAACTGCTTAATCAGGATGATAAGAACACTGTTGACACTTTTCAGCAAGTTGCAATGATGTAATAAAGAAATAAACAGTTTCTCAAAAACAAGGTCACTCTGTAAGTACCATTTTGCTGTACTGTTTAAACTCGATGAAAGGAACACTGTTAACACTTTTCAGCAAGTTGCAATCATGAAATACAGAAATAAATAGTTTTTCAAAAACAAGGTCTAAATCATGTTTGATGCACTCTGTAAGAACCATTTTTGCTGTATACCTTAATCAGGATGATAGGAACACAGTTGACACTTTTCAGCAAGTTGCAATCATGTAATACAGAAATAAACAGTTTCTCAAAAACAAGGTCACTCTGTAAGTACCATGTTTGTTGAACTGCTTAATCAGGATGATAAGAACACTGTTGACACTTTTCAGCAAGTTGCAATGATGTAATAAAGAAATAAACAGTTTCTCAAAAACAAGGTCACTCTGTAAGTACCATTTTGCTGTACTGTTTAAACTCGATGAAAGGAACACTGTTAACACTTTTCAGCAAGTTTCAATCATGAAATAAAGAAATAAATAGTTTTTCACAAACAAGGTCTAAATCATGTTTGATGCACTCTGTACGAACCATTTTTGCTGTATACCTTAATCAGGATGATAGGAACACTGTTGACACTTTTCAGCAAGTTGCAATCATGTAATACAGAAATAAACAGTTTCTCAAAAACAAGGTCACTCTGTAAGTACCATGTTTGTTGAACTGCTTAATCAGGATGATAAGAACACTGTTGACACTTTTCAGCAAGTTGCAATGATGTAATAAAGAAATAAACAGTTTCTCAAAAACAAGGTCACTCTGTAAGTACCATTTTGCTGTACTGTTTAAACTCGATGAAAGGAACACTGTTAACACTTTTCAGCAAGTTTCAATCATGAAATAAAGAAATAAATAGTTTTTCACAAACAAGGTCTAAATCATGTTTGATGCACTCTGTAAGAACCATTTTTGCTGTATACCTTAATCAGGATGATAGGAACACTGTTGACACTTTTCAGCAAGTTGCAATCATGTAATACAGAAATAAACAGTTTCTCAAAAACAAGGTCACTCTGTAAGTACCATGTTTGTTGAACTGCTTAATCAGGATGATAAGAACACTGTTGACACTTTTCAGCAAGTTGCAATGATGTAATAAAGAAATAAACAGTTTCTCAAAAACAAGGTCACTCTGTAAGTACCATTTTGCTGTACTGTTTAAACTCGATGAAAGGAACACTGTTAACACTTTTCAGCAAGTTTCAATCATGAAATAAAGAAATAAATAGTTTTTCACAAACAAGGTCTAAATCATGTTTGATGCACTCTGTAAGAACCATTTTTGCTGTATACCTTAATCAGGATGATAGGAACACTGTTGACACTTTTCAGCAAGTTGCAATCATGTAATACAGAAATAAACAGTTTCTCAAAAACAAGGTCACTCTGTAAGTACCATGTTTGTTGAACTGCTTAATCAGGATGATAAGAACACTGTTGACACTTTTCAGCAAGTTGCAATGATGTAATAAAGAAATAAACAGTTTCTCAAAAACAAGGTCACTCTGTAAGTACCATTTTGCTGTACTGTTTAAACTCGATGAAAGGAACACTGTTAACACTTTTCAGCAAGTTGCAATCATGAAATACAGAAATAAAGAGTTTTTCAAAAACAAGGTCTAATTCATGTTTGAGTCACTCTGTAAGAACCATTTTGCTGTACTGTTTAAGCTCGATGAAAGGAACATTGTTGACACTTTTCAGCAAGTTGCAATCATGAAATACAGAAATAAAGAGTTTTTCAAAAACAAGGTCTAATTCATGTTTGAGTCACTCTGTAAGAACCATTTTGCTGTACTGTTTAAGCTCGATGAAAGGAACATTGTTGACACTTTTCAGCAAGTTGCAATCATGTAATACAGAAATAAACAGTTTCTCAAAAACAAGGTCACTCTGTAAGTACCATGTTTGTTGAACTGCTTAATCAGGATGATAAGAACACTGTTGACACTTTTCAGCAAGTTGCAATGATGTAATAAAGAAATAAACAGTTTCTCAAAAACAAGGTCACTCTGTAAGTACCATTTTGCTGTACTGTTTAAACTCGATGAAAGGAACACTGTTAACACTTTTCAGCAAGTTGCAATCATGAAATACAGAAATAAAGAGTTTTTCAAAAACAAGGTCTAATTCATGTTTGAGTCACTCTGTAAGAACCATTTTGCTGTACTGTTTAAGCTCGATGAAAGGAACATTGTTGACACTTTTCAGCAAGTTGCAATCATGAAATACAGAAATAAAGAGTTTTTCAAAAACAAGGTCTAATTCATGTTTGAGTCACTCTGTAAGAACCATTTTGCTGTACTGTTTAAGCTCGATGAAAGGAACATTGTTGACACTTTTCAGCAAGTTGCAATCATGAAATACAGAAATAAACAGTTTTTCAAAAACAAGGTCTAAGTCATGTTTGAGTCAATCTGTAAGTACCATTTTTGCTGTACTGTTTAAACTCGATGAAAGGAACACTGTTAACACTTTTCAGCAAGTTGCAATCATGAAATACAGAAATAAAGAGTTTTTCAAAAACAAGGTCTAATTCATGTTTGAGTCACTCTGTAAGAACCATTTTGCTGTACTGTTTAAGCTCGATGAAAGGAACATTGTTGACACTTTTCAGCAAGTTGCAATCATGAAATACAGAAATAAACAGTTTTTCAAAAACAAGGTCTAAGTCATGTTTGAGTCAATCTGTAAGTACCATTTTTGCTGTACTGTTTAAACTCGATGAAAGGAACACTGTTAACACTTTTCAGCAAGTTGCAATCATGAAATACAGAAATAAAGAGTTTTTCAAAAACAAGGTCTAATTCATGTTTGAGTCACTCTGTAAGAACCATTTTGCTGTACTGTTTAAGCTCGATGAAAGGAACATTGTTGACACTTTTCAGCAAGTTGCAATCATGTAATACAGAAATAAACAGTTTCTCAAAAACAAGGTCACTCTGTAAGTACCATGTTTGTTGAACTGCTTAATCAGGATGATAAGAAAACTGTTGACACTTTTCAGCAAGTTGCAATGATGTAATAAAGAAATAAACAGTTTCTCAAAAACAAGGTCACTCTGTAAGTACCATTTTGCTGTACTGTTTAAACTCGATGAATGGAACACTGTTAACACTTTTCAGCAAGTTGCAATCATGAAATACAGAAATAAAGAGTTTTTCAAAAACAAGGTCTAATTCATGTTTGAGTCACTCTGTAAGAACCATTTTGCTGTACTGTTTAAGCTCGATGAAAGGAACACTGTTGACACTTTTCAGCAAGTTGCAATCATGAAATACAGAAATAAATAGTTTTTCAAAAACAAGGTCTAAATCATGTTTGATGCACTCTGTAAGAACCATTTTTGCTGTATACCTTAATCAGGATGATAGGAACACTGTTGACACTTTTCAGCAAGTTGCAATCATGTAATACAGAAATAAACAGTTTCTCAAAAACAAGGTCACTCTGTAAGTACCATGTTTGTTGAACTGCTTAATCAGGATGATAAGAACACTGTTGACACTTTTCAGCAAGTTGCAATGATGTAATAAAGAAATAAACAGTTTCTCAAAAACAAGGTCACTCTGTAAGTACCATTTTGCTGTACTGTTTAAACTCGATGAAAGGAACACTGTTAACACTTTTCAGCAAGTTGCAATCATGAAATACAGAAATAAATAGTTTTTCAAAAACAAGGTCTAAATCATGTTTGATGCACTCTGTAAGAACCATTTTTGCTGTATACCTTAATCAGGATGATAGGAACACAGTTGACACTTTTCAGCAAGTTGCAATCATGTAATACAGAAATAAACAGTTTCTCAAAAACAAGGTCACTCTGTAAGTACCATGTTTGTTGAACTGCTTAATCAGGATGATAAGAACACTGTTGACACTTTTCAGCAAGTTGCAATGATGTAATAAAGAAATAAACAGTTTCTCAAAAACAAGGTCACTCTGTAAGTACCATTTTGCTGTACTGTTTAAACTCGATGAAAGGAACACTGTTAACACTTTTCAGCAAGATGCAATCATGAAATACAGAAATAAAAAGTTTTTCAAAAACAAGGTCTAAGTCATGTTTGAGTCACTCTGTAAGTACCATTTTGCTGTACTGTTTAAACTCGATGAAAGGAACACTGTTAACACTTTTCAGCAAGTTTCAATCATGAAATAAAGAAATAAATAGTTTTTCACAAACAAGGTCTAAATCATGTTTGATGCACTCTGTAAGAACCATTTTTGCTGTATACCTTAATCAGGATGATAGGAACACTGTTGACACTTTTCAGCAAGTTGCAATCATGTAATACAGAAATAAACAGTTTCTCAAAAACAAGGTCACTCTGTAAGTACCATGTTTGTTCAACTGCTTAATCAGGATGATAAGAACACTGTTGACACTTTTCAGCAAGTTGCAATGATGTAATAAAGAAATAAACAGTTTCTCAAAAACAAGGTCACTCTGTAAGTACCATTTTGCTGTACTGTTTAAACTCGATGAAAGGAACACTGTTAACACTTTTCAGCAAGTTGCAATCATGAAATACAGAAATAAAGAGTTTTTCAAAAACAAGGTCTAATTCATGTTTGAGTCACTCTGTAAGAACCATTTTGCTGTACTGTTTAAGCTCGATGAAAGGAACATTGTTGACACTTTTCAGCAAGTTGCAATCATGAAATACAGAAATAAAGAGTTTTTCAAAAACAAGGTCTAATTCATGTTTGAGTCACTCTGTAAGAACCATTTTGCTGTACTGTTTAAGCTCGATGAAAGGAACATTGTTGACACTTTTCAGCAAGTTGCAATCATGTAATACAGAAATAAACAGTTTCTCAAAAACAAGGTCACTCTGTAAGTACCATGTTTGTTGAACTGCTTAATCAGGATGATAAGAACACTGTTGACACTTTTCAGCAAGTTGCAATGATGTAATAAAGAAATAAACAGTTTCTCAAAAACAAGGTCACTCTGTAAGTACCATTTTGCTGTACTGTTTAAACTCGATGAAAGGAACACTGTTAACACTTTTCAGCAAGTTGCAATCATGAAATACAGAAATAAAGAGTTTTTCAAAAACAAGGTCTAATTCATGTTTGAGTCACTCTGTAAGAACCATTTTGCTGTACTGTTTAAGCTCGATGAAAGGAACATTGTTGACACTTTTCAGCAAGTTGCAATCATGAAATACAGAAATAAAGAGTTTTTCAAAAACAAGGTCACTCTGTAAGTACCATGTTTGTTGAACTGCTTAATCAGGATGATAAGAACACTGTTGACACTTTTCAGCAAGTTGCAATGATGTAATAAAGAAATAAACAGTTTCTCAAAAACAAGGTCACTCTGTAAGTACCATTTTGCTGTACTGTTTAAACTCGATGAAAGGAACACTGTTAACACTTTTCAGCAAGTTGCAATCATGAAATACAGAAATAAAGAGTTTTTCAAAAACAAGGTCTAATTCATGTTTGAGTCACTCTGTAAGAACCATTTTGCTGTACTGTTTAAGCTCGATGAAAGGAACATTGTTGACACTTTTCAGCAAGTTGCAATCATGAAATACAGAAATAAAGAGTTTTTCAAAAACAAGGTCTAATTCATGTTTGAGTCACTCTGTAAGAACCATTTTGCTGTACTGTTTAAGCTCGATGAAAGGAACATTGTTGACACTTTTCAGCAAGTTGCAATCATGTAATACAGAAATAAACAGTTTCTCAAAAACAAGGTCACTCTGTAAGTACCATGTTTGTTGAACTGCTTAATCAGGATGATAAGAACACTGTTGACACTTTTCAGCAAGTTGCAATGATGTAATAAAGAAATAAACAGTTTCTCAAAAACAAGGTCACTCTGTAAGTACCATTTTGCTGTACTGTTTAAACTCGATGAAAGGAACACTGTTAACACTTTTCAGCAAGTTGCAATCATGAAATACAGAAATAAAGAGTTTTTCAAAAACAAGGTCTAATTCATGTTTGAGTCACTCTGTAAGAACCATTTTGCTGTACTGTTTAAGCTCGATGAAAGGAACATTGTTGACACTTTTCAGCAAGTTGCAATCATGAAATACAGAAATAAAGAGTTTTTCAAAAACAAGGTCACTCTGTAAGTACCATGTTTGTTGAACTGCTTAATCAGGATGATAAGAACACTGTTGACACTTTTCAGCAAGTTGCAATGATGTAATAAAGAAATAAACAGTTTCTCAAAAACAAGGTCACTCTGTAAGTACCATTTTGCTGTACTGTTTAAACTCGATGAAAGGAACACTGTTAACACTTTTCAGCAAGTTGCAATCATGAAATACAGAAATAAAGAGTTTTTCAAAAACAAGGTCTAATTCATGTTTGAGTCACTCTGTAAGAACCATTTTGCTGTACTGTTTAAGCTCGATGAAAGGAACATTGTTGACACTTTTCAGCAAGTTGCAATCATGAAATACAGAAATAAAGAGTTTTTCAAAAACAAGGTCTAATTCATGTTTGAGTCACTCTGTAAGAACCATTTTGCTGTACTGTTTAAGCTCGATGAAAGGAACATTGTTGACACTTTTCAGCAAGTTGCAATCATGTAATACAGAAATAAACAGTTTCTCAAAAACAAGGTCACTCTGTAAGTACCATGTTTGTTGAACTGCTTAATCAGGATGATAAGAAAACTGTTGACACTTTTCAGCAAGTTGCAATGATGTAATAAAGAAATAAACAGTTTCTCAAAAACAAGGTCACTCTGTAAGTACCATTTTGCTGTACTGTTTAAACTCGATGAAAGGAACACTGTTAACACTTTTCAGCAAGTTGCAATCATGAAATACAGAAATAAATAGTTTTTCAAAAACAAGGTCTAATTCATGTTTGAGTCACTCTGTAAGAACCATTTTGCTGTACTGTTTAAGCTCGATGAAAGGAACATTGTTGACACTTTTCAGCAAGTTGCAATCATGAAATACAGAAATAAAGAGTTTTTCAAAAACAAGGTCTAATTCATGTTTGAGTCACTCTGTAAGAACCATTTTGCTGTACTGTTTAAGCTCGATGAAAGGAACATTGTTGACACTTTTCAGCAAGTTGCAATCATGTAATACAGAAATAAACAGTTTCTCAAAAACAAGGTCACTCTGTAAGTACCATGTTTGTTGAACTGCTTAATCAGGATGATAAGAACACTGTTGACACTTTTCAGCAAGTTGCAATGATGTAATAAAGAAATAAACAGTTTCTCAAAAACAAGGTCACTCTGTAAGTACCATTTTGCTGTACTGTTTAAACTCGATGAAAGGAACACTGTTAACACTTTTCAGCAAGTTGCAATCATGAAATACAGAAATAAAGAGTTTTTCAAAAACAAGGTCTAATTCATGTTTGAGTCACTCTGTAAGAACCATTTTGCTGTACTGTTTAAGCTCGATGAAAGGAACATTGTTGACACTTTTCAGCAAGTTGCAATCATGAAATACAGAAATAAAGAGTTTTTCAAAAACAAGGTCTAATTCATGTTTGAGTCACTCTGTAAGAACCATTTTGCTGTACTGTTTAAGCTCGATGAAAGGAACATTGTTGACACTTTTCAGCAAGTTGCAATCATGAAATACAGAAATAAACAGTTTTTCAAAAACAAGGTCTAAGTCATGTTTGAGTCAATCTGTAAGTACCATTTTTGCTGTACTGTTTAAACTCGATGAAAGGAACACTGTTAACACTTTTCAGCAAGTTGCAATCATGAAATACAGAAATAAAGAGTTTTTCAAAAACAAGGTCTAATTCATGTTTGAGTCACTCTGTAAGAACCATTTTGCTGTACTGTTTAAGCTCGATGAAAGGAACATTGTTGACACTTTTCAGCAAGTTGCAATCATGTAATACAGAAATAAACAGTTTCTCAAAAACAAGGTCACTCTGTAAGTACCATGTTTGTTGAACTGCTTAATCAGGATGATAAGAAAACTGTTGACACTTTTCAGCAAGTTGCAATGATGTAATAAAGAAATAAACAGTTTCTCAAAAACAAGGTCACTCTGTAAGTACCATTTTGCTGTACTGTTTAAACTCGATGAAAGGAACACTGTTAACACTTTTCAGCAAGTTGCAATCATGAAATACAGAAATAAATAGTTTTTCAAAAACAAGGTCTAAATCATGTTTGATGCACTCTGTAAGAACCATTTTTGCTGTATACCTTAATCAGGATGATAGGAACACAGTTGACACTTTTCAGCAAGTTGCAATCATGTAATACAGAAATAAACAGTTTCTCAAAAACAAGGTCACTCTGTAAGTACCATGTTTGTTGAACTGCTTAATCAGGATGATAAGAACACTGTTGACACTTTTCAGCAAGTTGCAATGATGTAATAAAGAAATAAACAGTTTCTCAAAAACAAGGTCACTCTGTAAGTACCATTTTGCTGTACTGTTTAAACTCGATGAAAGGAACACTGTTAACACTTTTCAGCAAGATGCAATCATGAAATACAGAAATAAAAAGTTTTTCAAAAACAAGGTCTAAGTCATGTTTGAGTCACTCTGTAAGTACCATTTTGCTGTACTGTTTAAACTCGATGAAAGGAACACTGTTAACACTTTTCAGCAAGTTTCAATCATGAAATAAAGAAATAAATAGTTTTTCACAAACAAGGTCTAAATCATGTTTGATGCACTCTGTAAGAACCATTTTTGCTGTATACCTTAATCAGGATGATAGGAACACTGTTGACACTTTTCAGCAAGTTGCAATCATGTAATACAGAAATAAACAGTTTCTCAAAAACAAGGTCACTCTGTAAGTACCATGTTTGTTGAACTGCTTAATCAGGATGATAAGAACACTGTTGACACTTTTCAGCAAGTTGCAATGATGTAATAAAGAAATAAACAGTTTCTCAAAAACAAGGTCACTCTGTAAGTACCATTTTGCTGTACTGTTTAAACTCGATGAAAGGAACACTGTTAACACTTTTCAGCAAGATGCAATCATGAAATACAGAAATAAAAAGTTTTTCAAAAACAAGGTCTAAGTCATGTTTGAGTCACTCTGTAAGTACCATTTTGCTGTACTGTTTAAACTCGATGAAAGGAACACTGTTAACACTTTTCAGCAAGTTTCAATCATGAAATAAAGAAATAAATAGTTTTTCACAAACAAGGTCTAAATCATGTTTGATGCACTCTGTAAGAACCATTTTTGCTGTATACCTTAATCAGGATGATAGGAACACTGTTGACACTTTTCAGCAAGTTGCAATCATGTAAGAAATAAACAGTTTCTCAAAAACAAGGTCACTCTGTAAGTACCATGTTTGTTGAACTGCTTAATCAGGATGATAAGAACACTGTTGACACTTTTCAGCAAGTTGCAATGATGTAATAAAGAAATAAACAGTTTCTCAAAAACAAGGTCACTCTGTAAGTACCATTTTGCTGTACTGTTTAAACTCGATGAAAGGAACACTGTTAACACTTTTCAGCAAGTTGCAATCATGAAATACAGAAATAAAGAGTTTTTCAAAAACAAGGTCTAATTCATGTTTGAGTCACTCTGTAAGAACCATTTTGCTGTACTGTTTAAGCTCGATGAAAGGAACATTGTTGACACTTTTCAGCAAGTTGCAATCATGAAATACAGAAATAAAGAGTTTTTCAAAAACAAGGTCTAATTCATGTTTGAGTCACTCTGTAAGAACCATTTTGCTGTACTGTTTAAGCTCGATGAAAGGAACATTGTTGACACTTTTCAGCAAGTTGCAATCATGTAATACAGAAATAAACAGTTTCTCAAAAACAAGGTCACTCTGTAAGTACCATGTTTGTTGAACTGCTTAATCAGGATGATAAGAACACTGTTGACACTTTTCAGCAAGTTGCAATGATGTAATAAAGAAATAAACAGTTTCTCAAAAACAAGGTCACTCTGTAAGTACCATTTTGCTGTACTGTTTAAACTCGATGAATGGAACACTGTTAACACTTTTCAGCAAGTTGCAATCATGAAATACAGAAATAAAGAGTTTTTCAAAAACAAGGTCTAATTCATGTTTGAGTCACTCTGTAAGAACCATTTTGCTGTACTGTTTAAGCTCGATGAAAGGAACACTGTTGACACTTTTCAGCAAGTTGCAATCATGAAATACAGAAATAAATAGTTTTTCAAAAACAAGGTCTAAATCATGTTTGATGCACTCTGTAAGAACCATTTTTGCTGTATACCTTAATCAGGATGATAGGAACACTGTTGACACTTTTCAGCAAGTTGCAATCATGTAATACAGAAATAAACAGTTTCTCAAAAACAAGGTCACTCTGTAAGTACCATGTTTGTTGAACTGCTTAATCAGGATGATAAGAACACTGTTGACACTTTTCAGCAAGTTGCAATGATGTAATAAAGAAATAAACAGTTTCTCAAAAACAAGGTCACTCTGTAAGTACCATTTTGCTGTACTGTTTAAACTCGATGAAAGGAACACTGTTAACACTTTTCAGCAAGTTGCAATCATGAAATACAGAAATAAATAGTTTTTCAAAAACAAGGTCTAAATCATGTTTGATGCACTCTGTAAGAACCATTTTTGCTGTATACCTTAATCAGGATGATAGGAACACAGTTGACACTTTTCAGCAAGTTGCAATCATGTAATACAGAAATAAACAGTTTCTCAAAAACAAGGTCACTCTGTAAGTACCATGTTTGTTGAACTGCTTAATCAGGATGATAAGAACACTGTTGACACTTTTCAGCAAGTTGCAATGATGTAATAAAGAAATAAACAGTTTCTCAAAAACAAGGTCACTCTGTAAGTACCATTTTGCTGTACTGTTTAAACTCGATGAAAGGAACACTGTTAACACTTTTCAGCAAGATGCAATCATGAAATACAGAAATAAAAAGTTTTTCAAAAACAAGGTCTAAGTCATGTTTGAGTCACTCTGTAAGTACCATTTTGCTGTACTGTTTAAACTCGATGAAAGGAACACTGTTAACACTTTTCAGCAAGTTTCAATCATGAAATAAAGAAATAAATAGTTTTTCACAAACAAGGTCTAAATCATGTTTGATGCACTCTGTAAGAACCATTTTTGCTGTATACCTTAATCAGGATGATAGGAACACTGTTGACACTTTTCAGCAAGTTGCAATCATGTAATACAGAAATAAACAGTTTCTCAAAAACAAGGTCACTCTGTAAGTACCATGTTTGTTGAACTGCTTAATCAGGATGATAAGAACACTGTTGACACTTTTCAGCAAGTTGCAATGATGTAATAAAGAAATAAACAGTTTCTCAAAAACAAGGTCACTCTGTAAGTACCATTTTGCTGTACTGTTTAAACTCGATGAAAGGAACACTGTTAACACTTTTCAGCAAGTTGCAATCATGAAATACAGAAATAAAGAGTTTTTCAAAAACAAGGTCTAATTCATGTTTGAGTCACTCTGTAAGAACCATTTTGCTGTACTGTTTAAGCTCGATGAAAGGAACATTGTTGACACTTTTCAGCAAGTTGCAATCATGAAATACAGAAATAAAGAGTTTTTCAAAAACAAGGTCTAATTCATGTTTGAGTCACTCTGTAAGAACCATTTTGCTGTACTGTTTAAGCTCGATGAAAGGAACATTGTTGACACTTTTCAGCAAGTTGCAATCATGAAATACAGAAATAAAGAGTTTTTCAAAAACAAGGTCTAATTCATGTTTGAGTTACTCTGTAAGAACCATTTTGCTGTACTGTTTAAGCTCGATGAAAGGAACATTGTTGACACTTTTCAGCAAGTTGCAATCATGTAATACAGAAATAAACAGTTTCTCAAAAACAAGGTCACTCTGTAAGTACCATGTTTGTTGAACTGCTTAATCAGGATGATAAGAACACTGTTGACACTTTTCAGCAAGTTGCAATGATGTAATAAAGAAATAAACAGTTTCTCAAAAACAAGGTCACTCTGTAAGTACCATTTTGCTGTACTGTTTAAACTCGATGAAAGGAACACTGTTAACACTTTTCAGCAAGTTGCAATCATGAAATACAGAAATAAAGAGTTTTTCAAAAACAAGGTCTAATTCATGTTTGAGTCACTCTGTAAGAACCATTTTGCTGTACTGTTTAAGCTCGATGAAAGGAACATTGTTGACACTTTTCAGCAAGTTGCAATCATGAAATACAGAAATAAAGAGTTTTTCAAAAACAAGGTCTAATTCATGTTTGAGTCACTCTGTAAGAACCATTTTGCTGTACTGTTTAAGCTCGATGAAAGGAACATTGTTGACACTTTTCAGCAAGTTGCAATCATGTAATACAGAAATAAACAGTTTCTCAAAAACAAGGTCACTCTGTAAGTACCATGTTTGTTGAACTGCTTAATCAGGATGATAAGAACACTGTTGACACTTTTCAGCAAGTTGCAATGATGTAATAAAGAAATAAACAGTTTCTCAAAAACAAGGTCACTCTGTAAGTACCATTTTGCTGTACTGTTTAAACTCGATGAAAGGAACACTGTTAACACTTTTCAGCAAGTTGCAATCATGAAATACAGAAATAAAGAGTTTTTCAAAAACAAGGTCTAATTCATGTTTGAGTCACTCTGTAAGAACCATTTTGCTGTACTGTTTAAGCTCGATGAAAGGAACATTGTTGACACTTTTCAGCAAGTTGCAATCATGAAATACAGAAATAAAGAGTTTTTCAAAAACAAGGTCTAATTCATGTTTGAGTCACTCTGTAAGAACCATTTTGCTGTACTGTTTAAGCTCGATGAAAGGAACATTGTTGACACTTTTCAGCAAGTTGCAATCATGTAATACAGAAATAAACAGTTTCTCAAAAACAAGGTCACTCTGTAAGTACCATGTTTGTTGAACTGCTTAATCAGGATGATAAGAACACTGTTGACACTTTTCAGCAAGTTGCAATGATGTAATAAAGAAATAAACAGTTTCTCAAAAACAAGGTCACTCTGTAAGTACCATTTTGCTGTACTGTTTAAACTCGATGAAAGGAACACTGTTAACACTTTTCAGCAAGTTGCAATCATGAAATACAGAAATAAAGAGTTTTTCAAAAACAAGGTCTAATTCATGTTTGAGTCACTCTGTAAGAACCATTTTGCTGTACTGTTTAAGCTCGATGAAAGGAACATTGTTGACACTTTTCAGCAAGTTGCAATCATGAAATACAGAAATAAAGAGTTTTTCAAAAACAAGGTCTAATTCATGTTTGAGTCACTCTGTAAGAACCATTTTGCTGTACTGTTTAAGCTCGATGAAAGGAACATTGTTGACACTTTTCAGCAAGTTGCAATCATGAAATACAGAAATAAACAGTTTTTCAAAAACAAGGTCTAAGTCATGTTTGAGTCAATCTGTAAGTACCATTTTTGCTGTACTGTTTAAACTCGATGAAAGGAACACTGTTAACACTTTTCAGCAAGTTGCAATCATGAAATACAGAAATAAAGAGTTTTTCAAAAACAAGGTCTAATTCATGTTTGAGTCACTCTGTAAGAACCATTTTGCTGTACTGTTTAAGCTCGATGAAAGGAACATTGTTGACACTTTTCAGCAAGTTGCAATCATGTAATACAGAAATAAACAGTTTCTCAAAAACAAGGTCACTCTGTAAGTACCATGTTTGTTGAACTGCTTAATCAGGATGATAAGAAAACTGTTGACACTTTTCAGCAAGTTGCAATGATGTAATAAAGAAATAAACAGTTTCTCAAAAACAAGGTCACTCTGTAAGTACCATTTTGCTGTACTGTTTAAACTCGATGAATGGAACACTGTTAACACTTTTCAGCAAGTTGCAATCATGAAATACAGAAATAAAGAGTTTTTCAAAAACAAGGTCTAATTCATGTTTGAGTCACTCTGTAAGAACCATTTTGCTGTACTGTTTAAGCTCGATGAAAGGAACACTGTTGACACTTTTCAGCAAGTTGCAATCATGAAATACAGAAATAAATAGTTTTTCAAAAACAAGGTCTAAATCATGTTTGATGCACTCTGTAAGAACCATTTTTGCTGTATACCTTAATCAGGATGATAGGAACACTGTTGACACTTTTCAGCAAGTTGCAAACATGTAATACAGAAATAAACAGTTTCTCAAAAACAAGGTCACTCTGTAAGTACCATGTTTGTTGAACTGCTTAATCAGGATGATAAGAACACTGTTGACACTTTTCAGCAAGTTGCAATGATGTAATAAAGAAATAAACAGTTTCTCAAAAACAAGGTCACTCTGTAAGTACCATTTTGCTGTACTGTTTAAACTCGATGAAAGGAACACTGTTAACACTTTTCAGCAAGATGCAATCATGAAATACAGAAATAAAAAGTTTTTCAAAAACAAGGTCTAAGTCATGTTTGAGTCACTCTGTAAGTACCATTTTGCTGTACTGTTTAAACTCGATGAAAGGAACACTGTTAACACTTTTCAGCAAGTTTCAATCATGAAATAAAGAAATAAATAGTTTTTCACAAACAAGGTCTAAATCATGTTTGATGCACTCTGTAAGAACCATTTTTGCTGTATACCTTAATCAGGATGATAGGAACACTGTTGACACTTTTCAGCAAGTTGCAATCATGTAATACAGAAATAAAGAGTTTTTCAAAAACAAGGTCTAATTCATGTTTGAGTCACTCTGTAAGAACCATTTTGCTGTACTGTTTAAGCTCGATGAAAGGAACATTGTTGACACTTTTCAGCAAGTTGCAATCATGAAATACAGAAATAAACAGTTTTTCAAAAACAAGGTCTAAGTCATGTTTGAGTCAATCTGTAAGTACCATTTTTGCTGTACTGTTTAAACTCGATGAAAGGAACACTGTTAACACTTTTCAGCAAGTTGCAATCATGAAATACAGAAATAAAGAGTTTTTCAAAAACAAGGTCTAATTCATGTTTGAGTCACTCTGTAAGAACCATTTTGCTGTACTGTTTAAACTCGATGAAAGGAACACTGTTAACACTTTTCAGCAAGTTGCAATCATGAAATACAGAAATAAATAGTTTTTCAAAAACAAGGTCTAAATCATGTTTGAGTCACTCTGTAAGAACCATTTTGCTGTACTGTTTAAGCTCGATGAAAGGAACATTGTTGACACTTTTCAGCAAGTTGCAATCATGTAATACAGAAATAAACAGTTTCTCAAAAACAAGGTCACTCTGTAAGTACCATGTTTGTTGAACTGCTTAATCAGGATGATAAGAAAACTGTTGACACTTTTCAGCAAGTTGCAATGATGTAATAAAGAAATAAACAGTTTCTCAAAAACAAGGTCACTCTGTAAGTACCATTTTGCTGTACTGTTTAAACTCGATGAAAGGAACACTGTTAACACTTTTCAGCAAGTTGCAATCATGAAATACAGAAATAAATAGTTTTTCAAAAACAAGGTCTAAATCATGTTTGATGCACTCTGTAAGAACCATTTTTGCTGTATACCTTAACCTGTTGGGTCTAGGGGGCAGCATTTGCACGTCTGGATAAAAAAAATGTACCCGATTTAATCTGGTTACTAATCCTACCCAGTAACTAGAATATGCATATACTTATTATATATGGATAGAAAACACTCTAAAGTTTCCAAAACTGTTTGAATGGTGTCTGTGAGTATAACAGAACTCATTTGGCAGGCAAAACCCTGAGACATTTTCTGACAGGAAGTGGATACCTGATGTGTTGTATTGAGTTTAAACCTCTCCCATTGAAAAACACAGGGGTTTAGGAATATTTTGGCACTTCCTATTGCTTCCACTAGATGTCACCAGCCTTTACAAAGTGTTTTGAGTCTTCTGGAGGGAGATCTGACCGAACAAGAGCCATGGAACGGTGATGTCCCATTAGACACCTGGCGCGCTACTTCATGTTGGGTACCCTCGTTCCAATACGTTATAAAAGGCTATGCATTCGTCCACCTTGAATATTATTCATGTTCTGGTTAAAAAAGGCCCTAATGATTTATGCTATACAACGTTTGACATGTTTGAACGAACGGAAATATATTTTTTCCCCTCGTTCATGACGAGAAGTCCGGCTGGCTTACATCATGTGCTAACGAGACGGAGATTTTTGGACATAAATGATGAGCTTTTTTGAACAAAACTACATTCGTTATGGACCTGTGATACCTGGAAGTGACATCTGATGAAGAGAATCAAAGGTAATGGATTATTTACATAGTATTTTCGATTTTAGATCTCCCCAACATGACGTCTAGTCTGTATCGCAACGCGTATTTTTCTGGGCACAGTGCTCAGATTATTGCAAAGTGTGATTTCCCAGTAAGGTTATTTTTAAATCTGGCAAGTTGATTGCGTTCAAAAGATGTAAATCTATAATTCTTTAAATGACAATATAATATTTTACCAATGTTTTCTAATTTTAATTATTTAATTTCTGACGCTGACTTGACTGCCGGTTATTGGAGGGAAACGATTTCCTCAACATCAATGCCATAGTAAAACGCTGTTTTTGTATATAAATATGAACTTGATAGAACTAAAAATGCATGCATTGTCTAACATAATGTCCTAGGAGTGTCATCTGATGGAGATTGTAAAAGGTTAGTGTATCATTTTAGCTGGTTTTATGGTTTTGGTGACCCTGTCTTTGACTTGACAAAACATTACACACAACTCTTGTAAATGTACTGTCCTAACATACTCTAAATTTATGCTTTCGCCGTAAAACCTTTTTGAAATCGTAAAACGTGGTTAGATTAAGGAGATGTTTATCTTTCAAATGGTGTAACATAGTTGTATTTTTGAAAAATTTGAATTTTGACATTTATTTGGATTCAAATTTGCCGCTCTTGAAATGCACCTGCTGTTGATGGAGTGCACCACAGGTGGCACGCTAGCGTCCCACCTAGCCCCAAGAGGTTAATCAGGATGATAGGAACACAGTTGACACTTTTCAGCAAGTTGCAATCATATAATACAGAAATTAACAGTTTCTCAAAAACAAGGTCACTCTGTAAGTACCATGTTTGTTGAACTGCTTAATCAGGATGATAAGAACACTGTTGACACTTTTCAGCAAGTTGCAATGATGTAATAAAGAAATAAACAGTTTCTCAAAAACAAGGTCACTCTGTAAGTACCATTTTGCTGTACTGTTTAAACTCGATGAAAGGAACACTGTTAACACTTTTCAGCAAGATGCAATCATGAAATACAGAAATAAAAAGTTTTTCAAAAACAAGGTCTAAGTCATGTTTGAGTCACTCTGTAAGTACCATTTTGCTGTACTGTTTAAACTCGATGAAAGGAACACTGTTAACACTTTTCAGCAAGTTTCAATCATGAAATAAAGAAATAAATAGTTTTTCACAAACAAGGTCTAAATCATGTTTGATGCACTCTGTAAGAACCATTTTTGCTGTATACCTTAATCAGGATGATAGGAACACTGTTGACACTTTTCAGCAAGTTGCAATCATGTAATACAGAAATAAACAGTTTCTCAAAAACAAGGTCACTCTGTAAGTACCATGTTTGTTGAACTGCTTAATCAGGATGATAAGAACACTGTTGACACTTTTCAGCAAGTTGCAATGATGTAATAAAGAAATAAACAGTTTCTCAAAAACAAGGTCACTCTGTAAGTACCATTTTGCTGTACTGTTTAAACTCGATGAAAGGAACACTGTTAACACTTTTCAGCAAGATGCAATCATGAAATACAGAAATAAAAAGTTTTTCAAAAACAAGGTCTAAGTCATGTTTGAGTCACTCTGTAAGTACCATTTTGCTGTACTGTTTAAACTCGATGAAAGGAACACTGTTAACACTTTTCAGCAAGTTTCAATCATGAAATAAAGAAATAAATAGTTTTTCACAAACAAGGTCTAAATCATGTTTGATGCACTCTGTAAGAACCATTTTTGCTGTATACCTTAATCAGGATGATAGGAACACTGTTGACACTTTTCAGCAAGTTGCAATGATGTAATAAAGAAATAAACAGTTTCTCAAAAACAAGGTCACTCTGTAAGTACCATGTTTGTTGAACTGCTTAATCAGGATGATAAGAACACTGTTGACACTTTTCAGCAAGTTGCAATGATGTAATAAAGAAATAAACAGTTTCTCAAAAACAAGGTCACTCTGTAAGTACCATTTTGCTGTACTGTTTAAACTCGATGAAAGGAACATTGTTGACACTTTTCAGCAAGTTGCAATCATGAAATACAGAAATAAAGAGTTTTTCAAAAACAAGGTCTAATTCATGTTTGAGTCACTCTGTAAGAACCATTTTGCTGTACTGTTTAAGCTCGATGAAAGGAACATTGTTGACACTTTTCAGCAAGTTGCAATCATGAAATACAGAAATAAACAGTTTTTCAAAAACAAGGTCTAAGTCATGTTTGAGTCAATCTGTAAGTACCATTTTTGCTGTACTGTTTAAACTCGATGAAAGGAACACTGTTAACACTTTTCAGCAAGTTGCAATCATGAAATACAGAAATAAAGAGTTTTTCAAAAACAAGGTCTAATTCATGTTTGAGTCACTCTGTAAGAACCATTTTGCTGTACTGTTTAAACTCGATGAAAGGAACACTGTTAACACTTTTCAGCAAGTTGCAATCATGAAATACAGAAATAAAGAGTTTTTCAAAAACAAGGTCTAAATCATGTTTGAGTCACTCTGTAAGAACCATTTTGCTGTACTGTTTAAGCTCGATGAAAGGAACATTGTTGACACTTTTCAGCAAGTTGCAATCATGTAATACAGAAATAAACAGTTTCTCAAAAACAAGGTCACTCTGTAAGTACCATGTTTGTTGAACTGCTTAATCAGGATGATAAGAAAACTGTTGACACTTTTCAGCAAGTTGCAATGATGTAATAAAGAAATAAACAGTTTCTCAAAAACAAGGTCACTCTGTAAGTACCATTTTGCTGTACTGTTTAAACTCGATGAAAGGAACACTGTTAACACTTTTCAGCAAGTTGCAATCATGAAATACAGAAATAAATAGTTTTTCAAAAACAAGGTCTAAATCATGTTTGATGCACTCTGTAAGAACCATTTTTGCTGTATACCTTAATCAGGATGATAGGAACACAGTTGACACTTTTCAGCAAGT
Organism: Salmo salar; assembly: GCF_965601325.2. Lineage (NCBI taxonomy): Eukaryota > Metazoa > Chordata > Actinopteri > Salmoniformes > Salmonidae > Salmo > Salmo salar. The sequence goes on from NC_138293.1 coordinate 42,458,608, forward strand.
TGCAATCATATAATACAGAAATAAACAGTTTCTCAAAAACAAGGTCACTCTGTAAGTACCATGTTTGTTGAACTGCTTAATCAGGATGATAAGAACACTGTTGACACTTTTCAGCAAGTTGCAATGATGTAATAAAGAAATAAACAGTTTCTCAAAAACAAGGTCACTCTGTAAGTACCATTTTGCTGTACTGTTTAAACTCGATGAAAGGAACACTGTTAACACTTTTCAGCAAGATGCAATCATGAAATACAGAAATAAAAAGTTTTTCAAAAACAAGGTCTAAGTCATGTTTGAGTCACTCTGTAAGTACCATTTTGCTGTACTGTTTAAACTCGATGAAAGGAACACTGTTAACACTTTTCAGCAAGTTTCAATCATGAAATAAAGAAATAAATAGTTTTTCACAAACAAGGTCTAAATCATGTTTGATGCACTCTGTAAGAACCATTTTTGCTGTATACCTTAATCAGGATGATAGGAACACTGTTGACACTTTTCAGCAAGTTGCAATCATGTAATACAGAAATAAACAGTTTCTCAAAAACAAGGTCACTCTGTAAGTACCATGTTTGTTGAACTGCTTAATCAGGATGATAAGAACACTGTTGACACTTTTCAGCAAGTTGCAATGATGTAATAAAGAAATAAACAGTTTCTCAAAAACAAGGTCACTCTGTAAGTACCATTTTGCTGTACTGTTTAAACTCGATGAAAGGAACACTGTTAACACTTTTCAGCAAGTTGCAATCATGAAATACAGAAATAAATAGTTTTTCAAAAACAAGGTCTAAATCATGTTTGATGCACTCTGTAAGAACCATTTTTGCTGTATACCTTAATCAGGATGATAGGAACACAGTTGACACTTTTCAGCAAGTTGCAATCATATAATACAGAAATAAACAGTTTCTCAAAAACAAGGTCACTCTGTAAGTACCATGTTTGTTGAACTGCTTAATCAGGATGATAAGAACACTGTTGACACTTTTCAGCAAGTTGCAATGATGTAATAAAGAAATAAACAGTTTCTCAAAAACAAGGTCACTCTGTAAGTACCATTTTGCTGTACTGTTTAAACTCGATGAAAGGAACACTGTTAACACTTTTCAGCAAGATGCAATCATGAAATACAGAAATAAAAAGTTTTTCAAAAACAAGGTCTAAGTCATGTTTGAGTCACTCTGTAAGTACCATTTTGCTGTACTGTTTAAACTCGATGAAAGGAACACTGTTAACACTTTTCAGCAAGTTTCAATCATGAAATAAAGAAATAAATAGTTTTTCACAAACAAGGTCTAAATCATGTTTGATGCACTCTGTAAGAACCATTTTTGCTGTATACCTTAATCAGGATGATAGGAACACTGTTGACACTTTTCAGCAAGTTGCAATCATGTAATACAGAAATAAACAGTTTCTCAAAAACAAGGTCACTCTGTAAGTACCATGTTTGTTGAACTGCTTAATCAGGATGATAAGAACACTGTTGACACTTTTCAGCAAGTTGCAATGATGTAATAAAGAAATAAACAGTTTCTCAAAAACAAGGTCACTCTGTAAGTACCATTTTGCTGTACTGTTTAAACTCGATGAAAGGAACATTGTTGACACTTTTCAGCAAGTTGCAATCATGAAATACAGAAATAAAGAGTTTTTCAAAAACAAGGTCTAATTCATGTTTGAGTCACTCTGTAAGAACCATTTTGCTGTACTGTTTAAGCTCGATGAAAGGAACATTGTTGACACTTTTCAGCAAGTTGCAATCATGAAATACAGAAATAAACAGTTTTTCAAAAACAAGGTCTAAGTCATGTTTGAGTCAATCTGTAAGTACCATTTTTGCTGTACTGTTTAAACTCGATGAAAGGAACACTGTTAACACTTTTCAGCAAGTTGCAATCATGAAATACAGAAATAAAGAGTTTTTCAAAAACAAGGTCTAATTCATGTTTGAGTCACTCTGTAAGAACCATTTTGCTGTACTGTTTAAGCTCGATGAAAGGAACATTGTTGACACTTTTCAGCAAGTTGCAATCATGTAATACAGAAATAAACAGTTTCTCAAAAACAAGGTCACTCTGTAAGTGCCATGTTTGTTGAACTGCTTAATCAGGATGATAAGAAAACTGTTGACACTTTTCAGCAAGTTGCAATGATGTAATAAAGAAATAAACAGTTTCTCAAAAACAAGGTCACTCTGTAAGTACCATTTTGCTGTACTGTTTAAACTCGATGAAAGGAACACTGTTAACACTTTTCAGCAAGTTGCAATCATGAAATACAGAAATAAATAGTTTTTCAAAAACAAGGTCTAAATCATGTTTGATGCACTCTGTAAGAACCATTTTTGCTGTATACCTTAATCAGGATGATAGGAACACAGTTGACACTTTTCAGCAAGTTGCAATCATATAATACAGAAATAAACAGTTTCTCAAAAACAAGGTCACTCTGTAAGTACCATGTTTGTTGAACTGCTTAATCAGGATGATAAGAACACTGTTGACACTTTTCAGCAAGTTGCAATGATGTAATAAAGAAATAAACAGTTTCTCAAAAACAAGGTCACTCTGTAAGTACCATTTTGCTGTACTGTTTAAACTCGATGAAAGGAACACTGTTAACACTTTTCAGCAAGATGCAATCATGAAATACAGAAATAAAAAGTTTTTCAAAAACAAGGTCTAAGTCATGTTTGAGTCACTCTGTAAGTACCATTTTGCTGTACTGTTTAAACTCGATGAAAGGAACACTGTTAACACTTTTCAGCAAGTTTCAATCATGAAATAAAGAAATAAATAGTTTTTCACAAACAAGGTCTAATTCATGTTTGAGTCACTCTGTAAGAACCATTTTGCTGTACTGTTTAAGCTCGATGAAAGGAACATTGTTGACACTTTTCAGCAAGTTGCAATCATGTAATACAGAAATAAACAGTTTCTCAAAAACAAGGTCACTCTGTAAGTACCATGTTTGTTGAACTGCTTAATCAGGATGATAAGAACACTGTTGACACTTTTCAGCAAGTTGCAATGATGTAATAAAGAAATAAACAGTTTCTCAAAAACAAGGTCACTCTGTAAGTACCATTTTGCTGTACTGTTTAAACTCGATGAAAGGAACACTGTTAACACTTTTCAGCAAGTTGCAATCATGAAATACAGAAATAAAGAGTTTTTCAAAAACAAGGTCTAATTCATGTTTGAGTCACTCTGTAAGAACCATTTTGCTGTACTGTTTAAGCTCGATGAAAGGAACATTGTTGACACTTTTCAGCAAGTTGCAATCATGTAATACAGAAATAAACAGTTTCTCAAAAACAAGGTCACTCTGTAAGTACCATGTTTGTTGAACTGCTTAATCAGGATGATAAGAACACTGTTGACACTTTTCAGCAAGTTGCAATGATGTAATAAAGAAATAAACAGTTTCTCAAAAACAAGGTCACTCTGTAAGTACCATTTTGCTGTACTGTTTAAACTCGATGAAAGGAACACTGTTAACACTTTTCAGCAAGTTGCAATCATGAAATACAGAAATAAAGAGTTTTTCAAAAACAAGGTCTAATTCATGTTTGAGTCACTCTGTAAGAACCATTTTGCTGTACTGTTTAAGCTCGATGAAAGGAACATTGTTGACACTTTTCAGCAAGTTGCAATCATGAAATACAGAAATAAACAGTTTTTCAAAAACAAGGTCTAATTCATGTTTGAGTCACTCTGTAAGAACCATTTTGCTGTACTGTTTAAGCTCGATGAAAGGAACACTGTTAACACTTTTCAGCAAGTTGCAATCATGAAATACAGAAATAAAGAGTTTTTCAAAAACAAGGTCTAATTCATGTTTGAGTCACTCTGTAAGAACCATTTTGCTGTACTGTTTAAGCTCGATGAAAGGAACACTGTTGACACTTTTCAGCAAGTTGCAATCATGAAATACAGAAATAAATAGTTTTTCAAAAACAAGGTCTAAATCATGTTTGATGCACTCTGTAAGAACCATTTTTGCTGTATACCTTAATCAGGATGATAGGAACACTGTTAACACTTTTCAGCAAGTTGCAATCATGAAATACAGAAATAAAGAGTTTTTCAAAAACAAGGTCTAATTCATGTTTGAGTCACTCTGTAAGAACCATTTTGCTGTACTGTTTAAGCTCGATGAAAGGAACATTGTTGACACTTTTCAGCAAGTTGCAATCATGTAATACAGAAATAAACAGTTTCTCAAAAACAAGGTCACTCTGTAAGTGCCATGTTTGTTGAACTGCTTAATCAGGATGATAAGAAAACTGTTGACACTTTTCAGCAAGTTGCAATGATGTAATAAAGAAATAAACAGTTTCTCAAAAACAAGGTCACTCTGTAAGTACCATTTTGCTGTACTGTTTAAACTCGATGAATGGAACACTGTTAACACTTTTCAGCAAGTTGCAATCATGAAATACAGAAATAAAGAGTTTTTCAAAAACAAGGTCTAATTCATGTTTGAGTCACTCTGTAAGAACCATTTTGCTGTACTGTTTAAGCTCGATGAAAGGAACACTGTTGACACTTTTCAGCAAGTTGCAATCATGAAATACAGAAATAAATAGTTTTTCAAAAACAAGGTCTAAATCATGTTTGATGCACTCTGTAAGAACCATTTTTGCTGTATACCTTAATCAGGATGATAGGAACACTGTTGACACTTTTCAGCAAGTTGCAATCATGTAATACAGAAATAAACAGTTTCTCAAAAACAAGGTCACTCTGTAAGTACCATGTTTGTTGAACTGCTTAATCAGGATGATAAGAACACTGTTGACACTTTTCAGCAAGTTGCAATGATGTAATAAAGAAATAAACAGTTTCTCAAAAACAAGGTCACTCTGTAAGTACCATTTTGCTGTACTGTTTAAACTCGATGAAAGGAACACTGTTAACACTTTTCAGCAAGTTGCAATCATGAAATACAGAAATAAATAGTTTTTCAAAAACAAGGTCTAAATCATGTTTGATGCACTCTGTAAGAACCATTTTTGCTGTATACCTTAATCAGGATGATAGGAACACAGTTGACACTTTTCAGCAAGTTGCAATCATATAATACAGAAATAAACAGTTTCTCAAAAACAAGGTCACTCTGTAAGTACCATGTTTGTTGAACTGCTTAATCAGGATGATAAGAACACTGTTGACACTTTTCAGCAAGTTGCAATGATGTAATAAAGAAATAAACAGTTTCTCAAAAACAAGGTCACTCTGTAAGTACCATTTTGCTGTACTGTTTAAACTCGATGAAAGGAACACTGTTAACACTTTTCAGCAAGATGCAATCATGAAATACAGAAATAAAAAGTTTTTCAAAAACAAGGTCTAAGTCATGTTTGAGTCACTCTGTAAGTACCATTTTGCTGTACTGTTTAAACTCGATGAAAGGAACACTCTTAACACTTTTCAGCAAGTTTCAATCATGAAATAAAGAAATAAATAGTTTTTCACAAACAAGGTCTAATTCATGTTTGAGTCACTCTGTAAGAACCATTTTGCTGTACTGTTTAAGCTCGATGAAAGGAACATTGTTGACACTTTTCAGCAAGTTGCAATCATGTAATACAGAAATAAACAGTTTCTCAAAAACAAGGTCACTCTGTAAGTACCATGTTTGTTGAACTGCTTAATCAGGATGATAAGAACACTGTTGACACTTTTCAGCAAGTTGCAATGATGTAATAAAGAAATAAACAGTTTCTCAAAAACAAGGTCACTCTGTAAGTACCATTTTGCTGTACTGTTTAAACTCGATGAAAGGAACACTGTTAACACTTTTCAGCAAGTTGCAATCATGAAATACAGAAATAAAGAGTTTTTCAAAAACAAGGTCTAATTCATGTTTGAGTCACTCTGTAAGAACCATTTTGCTGTACTGTTTAAGCTCGATGAAAGGAACATTGTTGACACTTTTCAGCAAGTTGCAATCATGTAATACAGAAATAAACAGTTTCTCAAAAACAAGGTCACTCTGTAAGTACCATGTTTGTTGAACTGCTTAATCAGGATGATAAGAACACTGTTGACACTTTTCAGCAAGTTGCAATGATGTAATAAAGAAATAAACAGTTTCTCAAAAACAAGGTCACTCTGTAAGTACCATTTTGCTGTACTGTTTAAACTCGATGAAAGGAACACTGTTAACACTTTTCAGCAAGTTGCAATCATGAAATACAGAAATAAAGAGTTTTTCAAAAACAAGGTCTAATTCATGTTTGAGTCACTCTGTAAGAACCATTTTGCTGTACTGTTTAAGCTCGATGAAAGGAACATTGTTGACACTTTTCAGCAAGTTGCAATCATGAAATACAGAAATAAACAGTTTTTCAAAAACAAGGTCTAATTCATGTTTGAGTCACTCTGTAAGAACCATTTTGCTGTACTGTTTAAGCTCGATGAAAGGAACACTGTTAACACTTTTCAGCAAGTTGCAATCATGAAATACAGAAATAAAGAGTTTTTCAAAAACAAGGTCTAATTCATGTTTGAGTCACTCTGTAAGAACCATTTTGCTGTACTGTTTAAGCTCGATGAAAGGAACACTGTTGACACTTTTCAGCAAGTTGCAATCATGAAATACAGAAATAAATAGTTTTTCAAAAACAAGGTCTAAATCATGTTTGATGCACTCTGTAAGAACCATTTTTGCTGTATACCTTAATCAGGATGATAGGAACACTGTTGACACTTTTCAGCAAGTTGCAATCATGTAATACAGAAATAAACAGTTTCTCAAAAACAAGGTCACTCTGTAAGTACCATGTTTGTTGAACTGCTTAATCAGGATGATAAGAACACTGTTGACACTTTTCAGCAAGTTGCAATGATGTAATAAAGAAATAAACAGTTTCTCAAAAACAAGGTCACTCTGTAAGTACCATTTTGCTGTACTGTTTAAACTCGATGAAAGGAACACTGTTAACACTTTTCAGCAAGTTGCAATCATGAAATACAGAAATAAAGAGTTTTTCAAAAACAAGGTCTAATTCATGTTTGAGTCACTCTGTAAGAACCATTTTGCTGTACTGTTTAAGCTCGATGAAAGGAACATTGTTGACACTTTTCAGCAAGTTGCAATCATGAAATACAGAAATAAAGAGTTTTTCAAAAACAAGGTCTAATTCATGTTTGAGTCACTCTGTAAGAACCATTTTGCTGTACTGTTTAAGCTCGATGAAAGGAACATTGTTGACACTTTTCAGCAAGTTGCAATCATGTAATACAGAAATAAACAGTTTCTAAAAACAAGGTCACTCTGTAAGTACCATGTTTGTTGAACTGCTTAATCAGGATGATAAGAACACTGTTGACACTTTTCAGCAAGTTGCAATGATGTAATAAGGAAATAAACAGTTTCTCAAAAACAAGGTCACTCTGTAAGTACCAAAAACTCTTTATTAACACTTTTCAGCAAGTTGCAATCATGAAATACAGAAATAAAGAGTTTTTCAAAAACAAGGTCTAATTCATGTTTGAGTCACTCTGTAAGAACCATTTTGCTGTACTGTTTAAGCTCGATGAAAGGAACATTGTTGACACTTTTCAGCAAGTTGCAATCATGAAATACAGAAATAAACAGTTTTTCAAAAACAAGGTCTAATTCATGTTTGAGTCACTCTGTAAGAACCATTTTGCTGTACTGTTTAAGCTCGATGAAAGGAACACTGTTAACACTTTTCAGCAAGTTGCAATCATGAAATACAGAAATAAAGAGTTTTTCAAAAACAAGGTCTAATTCATGTTTGAGTCACTCTGTAAGAACCATTTTGCTGTACTGTTTAAGCTCGATGAAAGGAACACTGTTGACACTTTTCAGCAAGTTGCAATCATGAAATACAGAAATAAATAGTTTTTCAAAAACAAGGTCTAATTCATGTTTGAGTCACTCTGTAAGAACCATTTTGCTGTACTGTTTAAGCTCGATGAAAGGAACATTGTTGACACTTTTCAGCAAGTTGCAATCATGTAATACAGAAATAAACAGTTTCTCAAAAACAAGGTCACTCTGTAAGTACCATGTTTGTTGAACTGCTTAATCAGGATGATAAGAACACTGTTGACACTTTTCAGCAAGTTGCAATGATGTAATAAAGAAATAAACAGTTTCTCAAAAACAAGGTCACTCTGTAAGTACCATTTTGCTGTACTGTTTAAACTCGATGAAAGGAACACTGTTAACACTTTTCAGCAAGTTGCAATCATGAAATACAGAAATAAAGAGTTTTTCAAAAACAAGGTCTAATTCATGTTTGAGTCACTCTGTAAGAACCATTTTGCTGTACTGTTTAAGCTCGATGAAAGGAACATTGTTGACACTTTTCAGCAAGTTGCAATCATGAAATACAGAAATAAGGAGTTTTTCAAAAACAAGGTCTAATTCATGTTTGAGTCACTCTGTAAGAACCATTTTGCTGTACTGTTTAAGCTCGATGAAAGGAACATTGTTGACACTTTTCAGCAAGTTGCAATCATGTAATACAGAAATAAACAGTTTCTCAAAAACAAGGTAACTCTGTAAGTACCATGTTTGTTGAACTGCTTAATCAGGATGATAAGAACACTGTTGACACTTTTCAGCAAGTTGCAATGATGTAATAAAGAAATAAACAGTTTCTCAAAAACAAGGTCACTCTGTAAGTACCATTTTGCTGTACTGTTTAAACTCGATGAAAGGAACACTGTTAACACTTTTCAGCAAGATGCAATCATGAAATACAGAAATAAAAAGTTTTTCAAAAACAAGGTCTAAGTCATGTTTGAGTCACTCTGTAAGTACCATTTTGCTGTACTGTTTAAACTCGATGAAAGGAACACTGTTAACACTTTTCAGCAAGTTTCAATCATGAAATAAAGAAATAAATAGTTTTTCACAAACAAGGTCTAATTCATGTTTGAGTCACTCTGTAAGAACCATTTTGCTGTACTGTTTAAGCTCGATGAAAGGAACATTGTTGACACTTTTCAGCAAGTTGCAATCATGTAATACAGAAATAAACAGTTTCTCAAAAACAAGGTCACTCTGTAAGTACCATGTTTGTTGAACTGCTTAATCAGGATGATAAGAACACTGTTGACACTTTTCAGCAAGTTGCAATGATGTAATAAAGAAATAAACAGTTTCTCAAAAACAAGGTCACTCTGTAAGTACCATTTTGCTGTACTGTTTAAACTCGATGAAAGGAACACTGTTAACACTTTTCAGCAAGTTGCAATCATGAAATACAGAAATAAAGAGTTTTTCAAAAACAAGGTCTAATTCATGTTTGAGTCACTCTGTAAGAACCATTTTGCTGTACTGTTTAAGCTCGATGAAAGGAACATTGTTGACACTTTTCAGCAAGTTGCAATCATGTAATACAGAAATAAACAGTTTCTCAAAAACAAGGTCACTCTGTAAGTACCATGTTTGTTGAACTGCTTAATCAGGATGATAAGAACACTGTTGACACTTTTCAGCAAGTTGCAATGATGTAATAAAGAAATAAACAGTTTCTCAAAAACAAGGTCACTCTGTAAGTACCATTTTGCTGTACTGTTTAAACTCGATGAAAGGAACACTGTTAACACTTTTCAGCAAGTTGCAATCATGAAATACAGAAATAAAGAGTTTTTCAAAAACAAGGTCTAATTCATGTTTGAGTCACTCTGTAAGAACCATTTTGCTGTACTGTTTAAGCTCGATGAAAGGAACATTGTTGACACTTTTCAGCAAGTTGCAATCATGAAATACAGAAATAAACAGTTTTTCAAAAACAAGGTCTAATTCATGTTTGAGTCACTCTGTAAGAACCATTTTGCTGTACTGTTTAAGCTCGATGAAAGGAACACTGTTGACACTTTTCAGCAAGTTGCAATCATGAAATACAGAAATAAATAGTTTTTCAAAAACAAGGTCTAAATCATGTTTGATGCACTCTGTAAGAACCATTTTTGCTGTATACCTTAATCAGGATGATAGGAACACTGTTGACACTTTTCAGCAAGTTGCAATCATGTAATACAGAAATAAACAGTTTCTCAAAAACAAGGTCACTCTGTAAGTACCATGTTTGTTGAACTGCTTAATCAGGATGATAAGAACACTGTTGACACTTTTCAGCAAGTTGCAATGATGTAATAAGGAAATAAACAGTTTCTCAAAAACAAGGTCACTCTGTAAGTACCAAAAACTCTTTATTAACACTTTTCAGCAAGTTGCAATCATGAAATACAGAAATAAAGAGTTTTTCAAAAACAAGGTCTAATTCATGTTTGAGTCACTCTGTAAGAACCATTTTGCTGTACTGTTTAAGCTCGATGAAAGGAACATTGTTGACACTTTTCAGCAAGTTGCAATCATGAAATACAGAAATAAACAGTTTTTCAAAAACAAGGTCTAATTCATGTTTGAGTCACTCTGTAAGAACCATTTTGCTGTACTGTTTAAGCTCGATGAAAGGAACACTGTTAACACTTTTCAGCAAGTTGCAATCATGAAATACAGAAATAAAGAGTTTTTCAAAAACAAGGTCTAATTCATGTTTGAGTCACTCTGTAAGAACCATTTTGCTGTACTGTTTAAGCTCGATGAAAGGAACACTGTTGACACTTTTCAGCAAGTTGCAATCATGAAATACAGAAATAAATAGTTTTTCAAAAACAAGGTCTAATTCATGTTTGAGTCACTCTGTAAGAACCATTTTGCTGTACTGTTTAAGCTCGATGAAAGGAACATTGTTGACACTTTTCAGCAAGTTGCAATCATGTAATACAGAAATAAACAGTTTCTCAAAAACAAGGTCACTCTGTAAGTACCATGTTTGTTGAACTGCTTAATCAGGATGATAAGAACACTGTTGACACTTTTCAGCAAGTTGCAATGATGTAATAAAGAAATAAACAGTTTCTCAAAAACAAGGTCACTCTGTAAGTACCATTTTGCTGTACTGTTTAAACTCGATGAAAGGAACACTGTTAACACTTTTCAGCAAGTTGCAATCATGAAATACAGAAATAAAGAGTTTTTCAAAAACAAGGTCTAATTCATGTTTGAGTCACTCTGTAAGAACCATTTTGCTGTACTGTTTAAGCTCGATGAAAGGAACATTGTTGACACTTTTCAGCAAGTTGCAATCATGAAATACAGAAATAAGGAGTTTTTCAAAAACAAGGTCTAATTCATGTTTGAGTCACTCTGTAAGAACCATTTTGCTGTACTGTTTAAGCTCGATGAAAGGAACATTGTTGACACTTTTCAGCAAGTTGCAATCATGTAATACAGAAATAAACAGTTTCTCAAAAACAAGGTAACTCTGTAAGTACCATGTTTGTTGAACTGCTTAATCAGGATGATAAGAACACTGTTGACACTTTTCAGCAAGTTGCAATGATGTAATAAGGAAATAAACCGTTTCTCAAAAACAAGGTCACTCTGTAAGTACCATTTTGCTGTACTGTTTAAACTCGATGAAAGGAACACTGTTAACACTTTTCAGCAAGTTGCAATCATGAAATACAGAAATAAAGAGTTTTTCAAAAACAAGGTCTAATTCATGTTTGAGTCACTCTGTAAGAACCATTTTGCTGTACTGTTTAAGCTCGATGAAAGGAACATTGTTGACACTTTTCAGCAAGTTGCAATCATGTAATACAGAAATAAACAGTTTCTCAAAAACAAGGTCACTCTGTAAGTACCATGTTTGTTGAACTGCTTAATCAGGATGATAAGAACACTGTTGACACTTTTCAGCAAGTTGCAATGATGTAATAAAGAAATAAACAGTTTCTCAAAAACAAGGTCACTCTGTAAGTACCATTTTGCTGTACTGTTTAAACTCGATGAAAGGAACACTGTTAACACTTTTCAGCAAGTTGCAATCATGAAATACAGAAATAAAGAGTTTTTCAAAAACAAGGTCTAATTCATGTTTGAGTCACTCTGTAAGAACCATTTTGCTGTACTGTTTAAGCTCGATGAAAGGAACATTGTTGACACTTTTCAGCAAGTTGCAATCATGAAATACAGAAATAAACAGTTTTTCAAAAACAAGGTCTAATTCATGTTTGAGTCACTCTGTAAGAACCATTTTGCTGTACTGTTTAAGCTCGATGAAAGGAACACTGTTAACACTTTTCAGCAAGTTGCAATCATGAAATACAGAAATAAAGAGTTTTTCAAAAACAAGGTCTAATTCATGTTTGAGTCACTCTGTAAGAACCATTTTGCTGTACTGTTTAAGCTCGATGAAAGGAACACTGTTGACACTTTTCAGCAAGTTGCAATCATGAAATACAGAAATAAATAGTTTTTCAAAAACAAGGTCTAAATCATGTTTGATGCACTCTGTAAGAACCATTTTTGCTGTATACCTTAATCAGGATGATAGGAACACTGTTGACACTTTTCAGCAAGTTGCAATCATGTAATACAGAAATAAACAGTTTCTCAAAAACAAGGTCACTCTGTAAGTACCATGTTTGTTGAACTGCTTAATCAGGATGATAAGAACACTGTTGACACTTTTCAGCAAGTTGCAATGATGTAATAAAGAAATAAAAAGTTTCTCAAAAACAAGGTCACTCTGTAAGTACCATTTTGCTGTACTGTTTAAACTCGATGAAAGGAACAATGTTAACACTTTTCAGCAAGTTGCAATCATGAAATACAGAAATAAAGAGTTTTTCAAAAACAAGGTCTAATTCATGTTTGAGTCACTCTGTAAGAACCATTTTGCTGTACTGTTTAAGCTCGATGAAAGGAACATTGTTGACACTTTTCAGCAAGTTGCAATCATGAAATACAGAAATAAAGAGTTTTTCAAAAACAAGGTCTAATTCATGTTTGAGTCACTCTGTAAGAACCATTTTGCTGTACTGTTTAAGCTCGATGAAAGGAACATTGTTGACACTTTTCAGCAAGTTGCAATCATGAAATACAGAAATAAAGAGTTTTTCAAAAACAAGGTCTAATTCATGTTTGAGTCACTCTGTAAGAACCATTTTGCTGTACTGTTTAAGCTCGATGAAAGGAACATTGTTGACACTTTTCAGCAAGTTGCAATCATGTAATACAGAAATAAACAGTTTCTAAAAACAAGGTCACTCTGTAAGTACCATGTTTGTTGAACTGCTTAATCAGGATGATAAGAACACTGTTGACACTTTTCAGCAAGTTGCAATGATGTAATAAGGAAATAAACAGTTTCTCAAAAACAAGGTCACTCTGTAAGTACCAAAAACTCTTTATTAACACTTTTCAGCAAGTTGCAATCATGAAATACAGAAATAAAGAGTTTTTCAAAAACAAGGTCTAATTCATGTTTGAGTCACTCTGTAAGAACCATTTTGCTGTACTGTTTAAGCTCGATGAAAGGAACATTGTTGACACTTTTCAGCAAGTTGCAATCATGAAATACAGAAATAAACAGTTTTTCAAAAACAAGGTCTAATTCATGTTTGAGTCACTCTGTAAGAACCATTTTGCTGTACTGTTTAAGCTCGATGAAAGGAACACTGTTAACACTTTTCAGCAAGTTGCAATCATGAAATACAGAAATAAAGAGTTTTTCAAAAACAAGGTCTAATTCATGTTTGAGTCACTCTGTAAGAACCATTTTGCTGTACTGTTTAAGCTCGATGAAAGGAACACTGTTGACACTTTTCAGCAAGTTGCAATCATGAAATACAGAAATAAATAGTTTTTCAAAAACAAGGTCTAATTCATGTTTGAGTCACTCTGTAAGAACCATTTTGCTGTACTGTTTAAGCTCGATGAAAGGAACATTGTTGACACTTTTCAGCAAGTTGCAATCATGTAATACAGAAATAAACCGTTTCTCAAAAACAAGGTCACTCTGTAAGTACCATGTTTGTTGAACTGCTTAATCAGGATGATAAGAACACTGTTGACACTTTTCAGCAAGTTGAAATGATGTAATAAAGAAATAAACAGTTTCTCAAAAACAAGGTCACTCTGTAAGTACCATTTTGCTGTACTGTTTACACTCGATGAAAGGAACACTGTTAACACTTTTCAGCAAGTTGCAATCATGAAATACAGAAATAAAGAGTTTTTCAAAAACAAGGTCTAATTCATGTTTGAGTCACTCTGTAAGAACCATTTTGCTGTACTGTTTAAGCTCGATGAAAGGAACATTGTTGACACTTTTCAGCAAGTTGCAATCATGAAATACAGAAATAAAGAGTTTTTCAAAAACAAGGTCTAATTCATGTTTGAGTCACTCTGTAAGAACCATTTTGCTGTACTGTTTAAGCTCGATGAAAGGAACATTGTTGACACTTTTCAGCAAGTTGCAATCATGTAATACAGAAATAAACAGTTTCTCAAAAACAAGGTAACTCTGTAAGTACCATGTTTGTTGAACTGCTTAATCAGGATGATAAGAACACTGTTGACACTTTTCAGCAAGTTGCAATGATGTAATAAGGAAATAAACAGTTTCTCAAAAACAAGGTCACTCTGTAAGTACCATTTTGCTGTACTGTTTAAACTCGATGAAAGGAACACTGTTAACACTTTTCAGCAAGTTGCAATCATGAAATACAGAAATAAAGAGTTTTTCAAAAACAAGGTCTAATTCATGTTTGAGTCACTCTGTAAGAACCATTTTGCTGTACTGTTTAAGCTCGATGAAAGGAACATTGTTGACACTTTTCAGCAAGTTGCAATCATGAAATACAGAAATAAACAGTTTTTCAAAAACAAGGTCTAATTCATGTTTGAGTCACTCTGTAAGAACCATTTTGCTGTACTGTTTAAGCTCGATGAAAGGAACACTGTTAACACTTTTCAGCAAGTTGCAATCATGAAATACAGAAATAAACAGTTTTTCAAAAACAAGGTCTAATTCATGTTTGAGTCACTCTGTAAGAACCATTTTGCTGTACTGTTTAAGCTCGATGAAAGGAACACTGTTGACACTTTTCAGCAAGTTGCAATCATGAAATACAGAAATAAATAGTTTTTCAAAAACAAGGTCTAAATCATGTTTGATGCACTCTGTAAGAACCATTTTTGCTGTATACCTTAATCAGGATGATAGGAACACTGTTGACACTTTTCAGCAAGTTGCAATCATGTAATACAGAAATAAACAGTTTCTCAAAAACAAGGTCACTCTGTAAGTACCATGTTTGTTGAACTGCTTAATCAGGATGATAAGAACACTGTTGACACTTTTCAGCAAGTTGCAATGATGTAATAAAGAAATAAACAGTTTCTCAAAAACAAGGTCACTCTGTAAGTACCATTTTGCTGTACTGTTTAAACTCGATGAAAGGAACACTGTTAACACTTTTCAGCAAGATGCAATCATGAAATACAGAAATAAAGAGTTTTTCAAAAACAAGGTCTAATTCATGTTTGAGTCACTCTGTAAGAACCATTTTGCTGTACTGTTTAAGCTCGATGAAAGGAACATTGTTGACACTTTTCAGCAAGTTGCAATCATGAAATACAGAAATAAAGAGTTTTTCAAAAACAAGGTCTAATTCATGTTTGAGTCACTCTGTAAGAACCATTTTGCTGTACTGTTTAAGCTCGATGAAAGGAACATTGTTGACACTTTTCAGCAAGTTGCAATCATGTAATACAGAAATAAACAGTTTCTCAAAAACAAGGTCACTCTGTAAGTACCATGTTTGTTGAACTGCTTAATCAGGATGATAAGAACACTGTTGACACTTTTCAGCAAGTTGCAATGATGTAATAAGGAAATAAACAGTTTCTCAAAAACAAGGTCACTCTGTAAGTACCATTTTGCTGTACTGTTTAAACTCGATGAAAGGAACACTGTTAACACTTTTCAGCAAGTTGCAATCATGAAATACAGAAATAAAGAGTTTTTCAAAAACAAGGTCTAATTCATGTTTGAGTCACTCTGTAAGAACCATTTTGCTGTACTGTTTAAGCTCGATGAAAGGAACATTGTTGACACTTTTCAGCAAGTTGCAATCATGAAATACAGAAATAAACAGTTTTTCAAAAACAAGGTCTAATTCATGTTTGAGTCACTCTGTAAGAACCATTTTGCTGTACTGTTTAAGCTCGATGAAAGGAACACTGTTAACACTTTTCAGCAAGTTGCAATCATGAAATACAGAAATAAAGAGTTTTTCAAAAACAAGGTCTAATTCATGTTTGAGTCACTCTGTAAGAACCATTTTGCTGTACTGTTTAAGCTCGATGAAAGGAACACTGTTGACACTTTTCAGCAAGTTGCAATCATGAAATACAGAAATAAATAGTTTTTCAAAAACAAGGTCTAAATCATGTTTGATGCACTCTGTAAGAACCATTTTTGCTGTATACCTTAATCAGGATGATAGGAACACTGTTGACACTTTTCAGCAAGTTGCAATCATGTAATACAGAAATAAACAGTTTCTCAAAAACAAGGTCACTCTGTAAGTACCATGTTTGTTGAACTGCTTAATCAGGATGATAAGAACACTGTTGACACTTTTCAGCAAGTTGCAATGATGTAATAAAGAAATAAACAGTTTCTCAAAAACAAGGTCACTCTGTAAGTACCATTTTGCTGTACTGTTTAAACTCGATGAAAGGAACACTGTTAACACTTTTCAGCAAGATGCAATCATGAAATACAGAAATAAAGAGTTTTTCAAAAACAAGGTCTAATTCATGTTTGAGTCACTCTGTAAGAACCATTTTGCTGTACTGTTTAAGCTCGATGAAAGGAACATTGTTGACACTTTTCAGCAAGTTGCAATCATGAAATACAGAAATAAAGAGTTTTTCAAAAACAAGGTCTAATTCATGTTTGAGTCACTCTGTAAGAACCATTTTGCTGTACTGTTTAAGCTCGATGAAAGGAACATTGTTGACACTTTTCAGCAAGTTGCAATCATGTAATACAGAAATAAACAGTTTCTCAAAAACAAGGTCACTCTGTAAGTACCATGTTTGTTGAACTGCTTAATCAGGATGATAAGAACACTGTTGACACTTTTCAGCAAGTTGCAATGATGTAATAAGGAAATAAACAGTTTCTCAAAAACAAGGTCACTCTGTAAGTACCATTTTGCTGTACTGTTTAAACTCGATGAAAGGAACACTGTTAACACTTTTCAGCAAGTTGCAATCATGAAATACAGAAATAAAGAGTTTTTCAAAAACAAGGTCTAATTCATGTTTGAGTCACTCTGTAAGAACCATTTTGCTGTACTGTTTAAGCTCGATGAAAGGAACATTGTTGACACTTTTCAGCAAGTTGCAATCATGAAATACAGAAATAAACAGTTTTTCAAAAACAAGGTCTAATTCATGTTTGAGTCACTCTGTAAGAACCATTTTGCTGTACTGTTTAAGCTCGATGAAAGGAACATTGTTGACACTTTTCAGCAAGTTGCAATCATGAAATACAGAAATAAACAGTTTTTCAAAAACAAGGTCTAAGTCATGTTTGAGTCAATCTGTAAGTACCATTTTTGCTGTACTGTTTAAACTCGATGAAAGGAACACTGTTAACCTGTTGGGTCTAGGGGGCAGCATTTGCACGTCTGGATAAAAAAAATGTACCCGATTTAATCTGGTTACTAATCCTACCCAGTAACTAGAATATGCATATACTTATTATATATGGATAGAAAACACTCTAAAGTTTCCAAAACTGTTTGAATGGTGTCTGTGAGTATAACAGAACTCATTTGGCAGGCAAAACCCTGAGACATTTTCTGACAGGAAGTGGATACCTGATGTGTTGTATTGAGTTTAAACCTATCCCATTGAAAAACACAGGGGTTTAGGAATATTTTGGCACTTCCTATTGCTTCCACTAGATGTCACCAGCCTTTACAAAGTGTTTTGAGTCTTCTGGAGGGAGATCTGACCGAACAAGAGCCATGGAACGGTGATGTCCCATTAGACACCTGGCGCGCTACTTCATGTTGTGTACCCTCGTTCCAATACGTTATAAAAGGCTATGCATTCGTCCACCTTGAATATTATTCATGTTCTGGTTAAAAAAGGCCCTAATGATTTATGCTATACAACGTTTGACATGTTTGAACGAACGGAAATATATTTTTTCCCCTCGTTCATGACGAGAAGTCCGGCTGGCTTACATCATGTGCTAACGAGACGGAGATTTTTGGACATAAATGATGAGCTTTTTTGAACAAAACTACATTCGTTATGGACCTGTGATACCTGGAAGTGACATCTGATGAAGAGAATCAAAGGTAATGGATTATTTACATAGTATTTTCGATTTTAGATCTCCCCAACATGACGTCTAGTCTGTATCGCAACGCGTATTTTTCTGGGCACAGTGCTCAGATTATTGCAAAGTGTGATTTCCCAGTAAGGTTATTTTTAAATCTGGCAAGTTGATTGCGTTCAAAAGATGTAAATCTATAATTCTTTAAATGACAATATAATATTTTACCAATGTTTTCTAATTTTAATTATTTAATTTGTGACGCTGACTTGACTGCCGGTTATTGGAGGGAAACGATTTCCTCAACATCAATGCCATAGTAAAACGCTGTTTTTGTATATAAATATGAACTTGATAGAACTAAAAATGCATGCATTGTCTAACATAATGTCCTAGGAGTGTCATCTGATGGAGATTGTAAAAGGTTAGTGTATCATTTTAGCTGGTTTTATGGTTTTGGTGACCCTGTCTTTGACTTGACAAAACATTACACACAACTCTTGTAAATGTACTGTCCTAACATACTCTAAATTTATGCTTTCGCCGTAAAACCTTTTTGAAATCGTAAAACGTGGTTAGATTAAGGAGATGTTTATCTTTCAAATGGTGTAACATAGTTGTATTTTTGAAAAATTTGAATTTTGACATTTATTTGGATTCAAATTTGCCGCTCTTGAAATGCACCTGCTGTTGATGGAGTGCACCACGGGTGGCACGCTAGCGTCCCACCTAGCCCCAAGAGGTTAACACTTTTCAGCAAGTTGCAATCATGAAATAAAGAAATAAATAGTTTTTCACAAACAAGGTCTAAATCATGTTTGATGCACTCTGTAAGAACCATTTTTGCTGTATACCTTAATCAGGATGATAGGAACACTGTTGACACTTTTCAGCAAGTTGCAATGATGTAATAAGGAAATAAACAGTTTCTCAAAAACAAGGTCACTCTGTAAGTACCATTTTGCTGTACTGTTTAAACTCGATGAAAGGAACACTGTTAACACTTTTCAGCAAGTTGCAATCATGAAATACAGAAATAAAGAGTTTTTCAAAAACAAGGTCTAATTCATGTTTGAGTCACTCTGTAAGAACCATTTTGCTGTACTGTTTAAGCTCGATGAAAGGAACATTGTTGACACTTTTCAGCAAGTTGCAATCATGAAATACAGAAATAAACAGTTTTTCAAAAACAAGGTCTAATTCATGTTTGAGTCACTCTGTAAGAACCATTTTGCTGTACTGTTTAAGCTCGATGAAAGGAACACTGTTAACACTTTTCAGCAAGTTGCAATCATGAAATACAGAAATAAAGAGTTTTTCAAAAACAAGGTCTAATTCATGTTTGAGTCACTCTGTAAGAACCATTTTGCTGTACTGTTTAAGCTCGATGAAAGGAACACTGTTGACACTTTTCAGCAAGTTGCAATCATGAAATACAGAAATAAATAGTTTTTCAAAAACAAGGTCTAAATCATGTTTGATGCACTCTGTAAGAACCATTTTTGCTGTATACCTTAATCAGGATGATAGGAACACTGTTGACACTTTTCAGCAAGTGGCAATCATGTAATACAGAAATAAACAGTTTCTCAAAAACAAGGTCTAATTCATGTTTGAGTCACTCTGTAAGAACCATTTTGCTGTACTGTTTAAGCTCGATGAAAGGAACATTGTTGACACTTTTCAGCAAGTTGCAATCATGAAATACAGAAATAAACAGTTTTTCAAAAACAAGGTCTAAGTCATGTTTGAGTCAATCTGTAAGTACCATTTTTGCTGTACTGTTTAAACTCGATGAAAGGAACACTGTTAACACTTTTCAGCAAGTTGCAATCATGAAATAAAGAAATAAATAGTTTTTCACAAACAAGGTCTAAATCATGTTTGATGCACTCTGTAAGAACCATTTTTGCTGTATACCTTAATCAGGATGATAGGAACACTGTTGACACTTTTCAGCAAGTTGCAATCATGTAATACAGAAATAAACAGTTTCTCAAAAACAAGGTCACTCTGTAAGTACCATGTTTGTTGAACTGCTTAATCAGGATGATAAGAAAACTGTTGACACTTTTCAGCAAGTTGCAATGATGTAATAAAGAAATAAACAGTTTCTCAAAAACAAGGTCACTCTGTAAGTACCATTTTGCTGTACTGTTTAAACTCGATGAATGGAACACTGTTAACACTTTTTAGCAAGTTGCAATCATGAAATACAGAAATAAAGAGTTTTTCAAAAACAAGGTCTAATTCATGTTTGAGTCACTCTGTAAGAACCATTTTGCTGTACTGTTTAAGCTCGATGAAAGGAACACTGTTGACACTTTTCAGCAAGTTGCAATCATGAAATACAGAAATAAATAGTTTTTCAAAAACAAGGTCTAAATCATGTTTGATGCACTCTGTAAGAACCATTTTTGCTGTATACCTTAATCAGGATGATAGGAACACTGTTGACACTTTTCAGCAAGTTGCAATCATGTAATACAGAAATAAACAGTTTCTCAAAAACAAGGTCACTCTGTAAGTACCATGTTTGTTGAACTGCTTAATCAGGATGATAAGAACACTGTTGACACTTTTCAGCAAGTTGCAATGATGTAATAAAGAAATAAACAGTTTCTCAAAAACAAGGTCACTCTGTAAGTACCATTTTGCTGTACTGTTTAAACTCGATGAAAGGAACACTGTTAACACTTTTCAGCAAGTTGCAATCATGAAATACAGAAATAAACAGTTTTTCAAAAACAAGGTCTAAGTCATGTTTGAGTCAATCTGTAAGTACCATTTTTGCTGTACTGTTTAAACTCGATGAAAGGAACACTGTTAACACTTTTCAGCAAGTTGCAATCATGAAATAAAGAAATAAATAGTTTTTCACAAACAAGGTCTAAATCATGTTTGATGCACTCTGTAAGAACCATTTTTGCTGTATACCTTAATCAGGATGATAGGAACACTGTTGACACTTTTCAGCAAGTTGCAATCATGTAATACAGAAATAAACAGTTTCTCAAAAACAAGGTCACTCTGTAAGTACCATGTTTGTTGAACTGCTTAATCAGGATGATAAGAACACTGTTGACACTTTTCAGCAAGTTGCAATGATGTAATAAAGAAATAAACAGTTTCTCAAAAACAAGGTCACTCTGTAAGTACCATTTTGCTGTACTGTTTAAACTCGATGAAAGGAACACTGTTAACACTTTTCAGCAAGTTGCAATCATGAAATACAGAAATAAAGAGTTTTTCAAAAACAAGGTCTAATTCATGTTTGAGTCACTCTGTAAGAACCATTTTGCTGTACTGTTTATGCTCGATGAAAGGAACATTGTTGACACTTTTCAGCAAGTTGCAATCATGTAATACAGAAATAAACAGTTTCTCAAAAACAAGGTCACTCTGTAAGTACCATGTTTGTTGAACTGCTTAAACTCGATGAAAGGAACACTGTTAACACTTTTCAGCAAGTTGCAATGATGTAATAAGGAAATAAACAGTTTCTCAAAAACAAGGTCACTCTGTAAGTACCATTTTGCTGTACTGTTTAAACTCGATGAAAGGAACACTGTTAACACTTTTCAGCAAGTTGCAATCATGAAATACAGAAATAAAGAGTTTTTCAAAAACAAGGTCTAATTCATGTTTGAGTCACTCTGTAAGAACCATTTTGCTGTACTGTTTAAGCTCGATGAAAGGAACATTGTTGACACTTTTCAGCAAGTTGCAATCATGAAATACAGAAATAAAGAGTTTTTCAAAAACAAGGTCTAATTCATGTTTGAGTCACTCTGTAAGAACCATTTTGCTGTACTGTTTAAGCTCGATGAAAGGAACATTGTTGACACTTTTCAGCAAGTTGCAATCATGAAATACAGAAATAAACAGTTTTTCAAAAACAAGGTCTAAGTCATGTTTGAGTCAATCTGTAAGTACCATTTTTGCTGTACTGTTTAAACTCGATGAAAGGAACACTGTTAACACTTTTCAGCAAGTTGCAATCATGAAATAAAGAAATAAATAGTTTTTCACAAACAAGGTCTAAATCATGTTTGATGCACTCTGTAAGAACCATTTTTGCTGTATACCTTAATCAGGATGATAGGAACACTGTTGACACTTTTCAGCAAGTTGCAATCATGTAATACAGAAATAAACAGTTTCTCAAAAACAAGGTCACTCTGTAAGTACCATGTTTGTTGAACTGCTTAATCAGGATGATAAGAAAACTGTTGACACTTTTCAGCAAGTTGCAATGATGTAATAAAGAAATAAACAGTTTCTCAAAAACAAGGTCACTCTGTAAGTACCATTTTGCTGTACTGTTTAAACTCGATGAATGGAACACTGTTAACACTTTTTAGCAAGTTGCAATCATGAAATACAGAAATAAAGAGTTTTTCAAAAACAAGGTCTAATTCATGTTTGAGTCACTCTGTAAGAACCATTTTGCTGTACTGTTTAAGCTCGATGAAAGGAACACTGTTGACACTTTTCAGCAAGTTGCAATCATGAAATACAGAAATAAATAGTTTTTCAAAAACAAGGTCTAAATCATGTTTGATGCACTCTGTAAGAACCATTTTTGCTGTATACCTTAATCAGGATGATAGGAACACTGTTGACACTTTTCAGCAAGTTGCAATCATGTAATACAGAAATAAACAGTTTCTCAAAAACAAGGTCACTCTGTAAGTACCATGTTTGTTGAACTGCTTAATCAGGATGATAAGAACACTGTTGACACTTTTCAGCAAGTTGCAATGATGTAATAAAGAAATAAACAGTTTCTCAAAAACAAGGTCACTCTGTAAGTACCATTTTGCTGTACTGTTTAAACTCGATGAAAGGAACACTGTTAACACTTTTCAGCAAGTTGCAATCATGAAATACAGAAATAAACAGTTTTTCAAAAACAAGGTCTAAGTCATGTTTGAGTCAATCTGTAAGTACCATTTTTGCTGTACTGTTTAAACTCGATGAAAGGAACACTGTTAACACTTTTCAGCAAGTTGCAATCATGAAATAAAGAAATAAATAGTTTTTCACAAACAAGGTCTAAATCATGTTTGATGCACTCTGTAAGAACCATTTTTGCTGTATACCTTAATCAGGATGATAGGAACACTGTTGACACTTTTCAGCAAGTTGCAATCATGTAATACAGAAATAAACAGTTTCTCAAAAACAAGGTCACTCTGTAAGTACCATGTTTGTTGAACTGCTTAATCAGGATGATAAGAACACTGTTGACACTTTTCAGCAAGTTGCAATGATGTAATAAAGAAATAAACAGTTTCTCAAAAACAAGGTCACTCTGTAAGTACCATTTTGCTGTACTGTTTAAACTCGATGAAAGGAACACTGTTAACACTTTTCAGCAAGTTGCAATCATGAAATACAGAAATAAAGAGTTTTTCAAAAACAAGGTCTAATTCATGTTTGAGTCACTCTGTAAGAACCATTTTGCTGTACTGTTTAAGCTCGATGAAAGGAACATTGTTGACACTTTTCAGCAAGTTGCAATCATGAAATACAGAAATAAAAAGTTTTTCAAAAACAAGGTCTAATTCATGTTTGAGTCACTCTGTAAGAACCATTTTGCTGTACTGTTTAAGCTCGATGAAAGGAACATTGTTGACACTTTTCAGCAAGTTGCAATCATGTAATACAGAAATAAACAGTTTCTCAAAAACAAGGTCACTCTGTAAGTACCATGTTTGTTGAACTGCTTAATCAGGATGATAAGAACACTGTTGACACTTTTCAGCAAGTTGCAATGATGTAATAAAGAAATAAACAGTTTCTCAAAAACAAGGTCACTCTGTAAGTACCATTTTGCTGTACTGTTTAAACTCGATGAAAGGAACACTGTTAACACTTTTCAGCAAGTTGCAATCATGAAATACAGAAATAAAGAGTTTTTCAAAAACAAGGTCTAATTCATGTTTGAGTCACTCTGTAAGAACCATTTTGCTGTACTGTTTATGCTCGATGAAAGGAACATTGTTGACACTTTTCAGCAAGTTGCAATCATGTAATACAGAAATAAACAGTTTCTCAAAAACAAGGTCACTCTGTAAGTACCATGTTTGTTGAACTGCTTAAACTCGATGAAAGGAACACTGTTAACCTCTTGGGGCTAGGTGGGACGCTAGCGTGCCACCTGTGGTGCACTCCATCAACAGCAGGTGCATTTCAAGAGCGGCAAATTTGAATCCAAATAAATGTCAAAATTCAAATTTTTCAAAAATACAACTATGTTACACCATTTGAAAGATAAACATCTCCTTAATCTAACCACGTTTTACGATTTCAAAAAGGTTTTACGGCGAAAGCATAAATTTAGAGTATGTTAGGACAGTACATTTACAAGAGTTGTGTGTAATGTTTTGTCAAGTCAAAGACAGGGTCACCAAAACCATAAAACCAGCTAAAATGATACACTAACCTTTTACAATCTCCATCAGATGACACTCCTAGGACATTATGTTAGACAATGCATGCATTTTTAGTTCTATCAAGTTCATATTTATATACAAAAACAGCGTTTTACTATGGCATTGATGTTGAGGAAATCGTTTCCCTCCAATAACCGGCAGTCAAGTCAGCGTCAGAAATTAAATAATTAAAATTAGAAAACATTGGTAAAATATTATATTGTCATTTAAAGAATTATAGATTTACATCTTTTGAACGCAATCAACTTGCCAGATTTAAAAATAACCTTACTGGGAAATCACACTTTGCAATAATCTGAGCACTGTGCCCAGAAAAATACGCGTTGCGATACAGACTAGACGTCATGTTGGGGAGATCTAAAATCGAAAATACTATGTAAATAATCCATTACCTTTGATTCTCTTCATCAGATGTCACTTCCAGGTATCACAGGTCCATAACGAATGTAGTTTTGTTCAAAAAAGCTCATCATTTATGTCCAAAAATCTCCGTCTCGTTAGCACATGATGTAAGCCAGCCGGACTTCTCGTCATGAACGAGGGGAAAAAATATATTTCCGTTCGTTCAAACATGTCAAACGTTGTATAGCATAAATCATTAGGGCCTTTTTTAACCAGAACATGAATAATATTCAAGGTGGACGAATGCATAGCCTTTTATAACGTATTGGAACGAGGGTACCCAACATGAAGTAGCGCGCCAGGTGTCTAATGGGACATCACCGTTCCATGGCTCTTGTTCGGTCAGATCTCCCTCCAGAAGACTCAAAACACTTTGTAAAGGCTGGTGACATCTAGTGGAAGCAATAGGAAGTGCCAAAATATTCCTAAACCCCTGTGTTTTTCAATGGGAGAGGTTTAAACTCAATACAACACATCAGGTATCCACTTCCTGTCAGAAAATGTCTCAGGGTTTTGCCTGCCAAATGAGTTCTGTTATACTCACAGACACCATTCAAACAGTTTTGGAAACTTTAGAGTGTTTTCTATCCATATATAATAAGTATATGCATATTCTAGTTACTGGGTAGGATTAGTAACCAGATTAAATCGGGTACATTTTTTTTATCCAGACGTGCAAATGCTGCCCCCTAGACCCAACAGGTTAACACTTTTCAGCAAGTTGCAATGATGTAATAAGGAAATAAACAGTTTCTCAAAAACAAGGTCACTCTGTAAGTACCATTTTGCTGTACTGTTTAAACTCGATGAAAGGAACACTGTTAACACTTTTCAGCAAGTTGCAATCATGAAATACAGAAATAAAGAGTTTTTCAAAAACAAGGTCTAATTCATGTTTGAGTCACTCTGTAAGAACCATTTTGCTGTACTGTTTAAGCTCGATGAAAGGAACATTGTTGACACTTTTCAGCAAGTTGCAATCATGAAATACAGAAATAAAGAGTTTTTCAAAAACAAGGTCTAATTCATGTTTGAGTCACTCTGTAAGAACCATTTTGCTGTACTGTTTAAGCTCGATGAAAGGAACATTGTTGACACTTTTCAGCAAGTTGCAATCATGAAATACAGAAATAAACAGTTTTTCAAAAACAAGGTCTAAGTCATGTTTGAGTCAATCTGTAAGTACCATTTTTGCTGTACTGTTTAAACTCGATGAAAGGAACACTGTTAACACTTTTCAGCAAGTTGCAATCATGAAATAAAGAAATAAATAGTTTTTCACAAACAAGGTCTAAATCATGTTTGATGCACTCTGTAAGAACCATTTTTGCTGTATACCTTAATCAGGATGATAGGAACACTGTTGACACTTTTCAGCAAGTTGCAATCATGTAATACAGAAATAAACAGTTTCTCAAAAACAAGGTCACTCTGTAAGTACCATGTTTGTTGAACTGCTTAATCAGGATGATAAGAACACTGTTGACACTTTTCAGCAAGTTGCAATGATGTAATAAAGAAATAAACAGTTTCTCAAAAACAAGGTCACTCTGTAAGTACCATTTTGCTGTACTGTTTAAACTCGATGAAAGAACACTGTTAACACTTTTCAGCAAGTTGCAATCATGAAATACAGAAATAAAGAGTTTTTCAAAAACAAGGTCTAATTCATGTTTGAGTCACTCTGTAAGAACCATTTTGCTGTACTGTTTAAGCTCGATGAAAGGAACATTGTTGACACTTTTCAGCAAGTTGCAATCATGAAATACAGAAATAAAGAGTTTTTCAAAAACAAGGTCTAATTCATGTTTGAGTCACTCTGTAAGAACCATTTTGCTGTACTGTTTAAGCTCGATGAAAGGAACATTGTTGACACTTTTCAGCAAGTTGCAATCATGTAATACAGAAATAAACAGTTTCTCAAAAACAAGGTCACTCTGTAAGTACCATGTTTGTTGAACTGCTTAATCAGGATGATAAGAACACTGTTGACACTTTTCAGCAAGTTGCAATGATGTAATAAAGAAATAAACAGTTTCTCAAAAACAAGGTCACTCTGTAAGTACCATTTTGCTGTACTGTTTAAACTCGATGAAAGGAACACTGTTAACACTTTTCAGCAAGTTGCAATCATGAAATACAGAAATAAAGAGTTTTTCAAAAACAAGGTCTAATTCATGTTTGAGTCACTCTGTAAGAACCATTTTGCTGTACTGTTTAAGCTCGATGAAAGGAACATTGTTGACACTTTTCAGCAAGTTGCAATCATGAAATACAGAAATAAACAGTTTTTCAAAAACAAGGTCTAATTCATGTTTGAGTCACTCTGTAAGAACCATTTTGCTGTACTGTTTAAGCTCGATGAAAGGAACATTGTTGACACTTTTCAGCAAGTTGCAATCATGTAATACAGAAATAAACAGTTTCTAAAAACAAGGTCACTCTGTAAGTACCATGTTTGTTGAACTGCTTAATCAGGATGATAAGAACACTGTTGACACTTTTCAGCAAGTTGCAATGATGTAATAAGGAAATAAACAGTTTCTCAAAAACAAGGTCACTCTGTAAGTACCAAAAACTCTTTATTAACACTTTTCAGCAAGTTGCAATCATGAAATACAGAAATAAAGAGTTTTTCAAAAACAAGGTCTAATTCATGTTTGAGTCACTCTGTAAGAACCATTTTGCTGTACTGTTTAAGCTCGATGAAAGGAACATTGTTGACACTTTTCAGCAAGTTGCAATCATGAAATACAGAAATAAACAGTTTTTCAAAAACAAGGTCTAATTCATGTTTGAGTCACTCTGTAAGAACCATTTTGCTGTACTGTTTAAGCTCGATGAAAGGAACACTGTTAACACTTTTCAGCAAGTTGCAATCATGAAATACAGAAATAAAGAGTTTTTCAAAAACAAGGTCTAATTCATGTTTGAGTCACTCTGTAAGAACCATTTTGCTGTACTGTTTAAGCTCGATGAAAGGAACACTGTTGACACTTTTCAGCAAGTTGCAATCATGAAATACAGAAATAAACAGTTTCTCAAAAACAAGGTCACTCTGTAAGTACCATGTTTGTTGAACTGCTTAATCAGGATGATAAGAACACTGTTGACACTTTTCAGCAAGTTGCAATGATGTAATAAAGAAATAAACAGTTTCTCAAAAACAAGGTCACTCTGTAAGTACCATTTTGCTGTACTGTTTACACTCGATGAAAGGAACACTGTTAACACTTTTCAGCAAGTTGCAATCATGAAATACAGAAATAAAGAGTTTTTCAAAAACAAGGTCTAATTCATGTTTGAGTCACTCTGTAAGAACCATTTTGCTGTACTGTTTAAGCTCGATGAAAGGAACATTGTTGACACTTTTCAGCAAGTTGCAATCATGTAATACAGAAATAAACAGTTTCTCAAAAACAAGGTAACTCTGTAAGTACCATGTTTGTTGAACTGCTTAATCAGGATGATAAGAACACTGTTGACACTTTTCAGCAAGTTGCAATGATGTAATAAGGAAATAAACAGTTTCTCAAAAACAAGGTCACTCTGTAAGTACCAAAAACTCTTTATTAACACTTTTCAGCAAGTTGCAATCATGAAATACAGAAATAAAGAGTTTTTCAAAAACAAGGTCTAATTCATGTTTGAGTCACTCTGTAAGAACCATTTTGCTGTACTGTTTAAGCTCGATGAAAGGAACATTGTTGACACTTTTCAGCAAGTTGCAATCATGAAATACAGAAATAAACAGTTTTTCAAAAACAAGGTCTAATTCATGTTTGAGTCACTCTGTAAGAACCATTTTGCTGTACTGTTTAAGCTCGATGAAAGGAACACTGTTAACACTTTTCAGCAAGTTGCAATCATGAAATACAGAAATAAAGAGTTTTTCAAAAACAAGGTCTAATTCATGTTTGAGTCACTCTGTAAGAACCATTTTGCTGTACTGTTTAAGCTCGATGAAAGGAACACTGTTGACACTTTTCAGCAAGTTGCAATCATGAAATACAGAAATAAATAGTTTTTCAAAAACAAGGTCTAATTCATGTTTGAGTCACTCTGTAAGAACCATTTTGCTGTACTGTTTAAGCTCGATGAAAGGAACATTGTTGACACTTTTCAGCAAGTTGCAATCATGTAATACAGAAATAAACAGTTTCTCAAAAACAAGGTCACTCTGTAAGTACCATGTTTGTTGAACTGCTTAATCAGGATGATAAGAACACTGTTGACACTTTTCAGCAAGTTGCAATGATGTAATAAAGAAATAAACAGTTTCTCAAAAACAAGGTCACTCTGTAAGTACCATTTTGCTGTACTGTTTACACTCGATGAAAGGAACACTGTTAACACTTTTCAGCAAGTTGCAATCATGAAATACAGAAATAAAGAGTTTTTCAAAAACAAGGTCTAATTCATGTTTGAGTCACTCTGTAAGAACCATTTTGCTGTACTGTTTAAGCTCGATGAAAGGAACATTGTTGACACTTTTCAGCAAGTTGCAATCATGAAATACAGAAATAAAGAGTTTTTCAAAAACAAGGTCTAATTCATGTTTGATGCACTCTGTAAGAACCATTTTTGCTGTATACCTTAATCAGGATGATAGGAACACTGTTGACACTTTTCAGCAAGTTGCAATCATGTAATACAGAAATAAACAGTTTCTCAAAAACAAGGTCACTCTGTAAGTACCATGTTTGTTGAACTGCTTAATCAGGATGATAAGAAAACTGTTGACACTTTTCAGCAAGTTGCAATGATGTAATAAAGAAATAAACAGTTTCTCAAAAACAAGGTCACTCTGTAAGTACCATTTTGCTGTACTGTTTAAACTCGATGAATGGAACACTGTTAACACTTTTTAGCAAGTTGCAATCATGAAATACAGAAATAAAGAGTTTTTCAAAAACAAGGTCTAATTCATGTTTGAGTCACTCTGTAAGAACCATTTTGCTGTACTGTTTAAGCTCGATGAAAGGAACACTGTTGACACCTTTCAGCAAGTTGCAATCATGAAATACAGAAATAAATAGTTTTTCAAAAACAAGGTCTAAATCATGTTTGATGCACTCTGTAAGAACCATTTTTGCTGTATACCTTAATCAGGATGATAGGAACACTGTTGACACTTTTCAGCAAGTTGCAATCATGTAATACAGAAATAAACAGTTTCTCAAAAACAAGGTCACTCTGTAAGTACCATGTTTGTTGAACTGCTTAATCAGGATGATAAGAACACTGTTGACACTTTTCAGCAAGTTGCAATGATGTAATAAAGAAATAAACAGTTTCTCAAAAACAAGGTCACTCTGTAAGTACCATTTTGCTGTACTGTTTAAACTCGATGAAAGGAACACTGTTAACACTTTTCAGCAAGTTGCAATCATGAAATACAGAAATAAACAGTTTTTCAAAAACAAGGTCTAAGTCATGTTTGAGTCAATCTGTAAGTACCATTTTTGCTGTACTGTTTAAACTCGATGAAAGGAACACTGTTAACACTTTTCAGCAAGTTGCAATCATGAAATAAAGAAATAAATAGTTTTTCACAAACAAGGTCTAAATCATGTTTGATGCACTCTGTAAGAACCATTTTTGCTGTATACCTTAATCAGGATGATAGGAACACTGTTGACACTTTTCAGCAAGTTGCAATCATGTAATACAGAAATAAACAGTTTCTCAAAAACAAGGTCACTCTGTAAGTACCATGTTTGTTGAACTGCTTAATCAGGATGATAAGAAAACTGTTGACACTTTTCAGCAAGTTGCAATGATGTAATAAAGAAATAAACAGTTTCTCAAAAACAAGGTCACTCTGTAAGTACCATTTTGCTGTACTGTTTAAACTCCATGAATGGAACACTGTTAACACTTTTTAGCAAGTTGCAATCATGAAATACAGAAATAAAGAGTTTTTCAAAAACAAGGTCTAATTCATGTTTGAGTCACTCTGTAAGAACCATTTTGCTGTACTGTTTAAGCTCGATGAAAGGAACACTGTTGACACTTTTCAGCAAGTTGCAATCATGAAATACAGAAATAAATAGTTTTTCAAAAACAAGGTCTAAATCATGTTTGATGCACTCTGTAAGAACCATTTTTGCTGTATACCTTAATCAGGATGATAGGAACACTGTTGACACTTTTCAGCAAGTTGCAATGATGTAATAAAGAAATAAACAGTTTCTCAAAAACAAGGTCACTCTGTAAGTACCATTTTGCTGTACTGTTTAAACTCGATGAAAGGAACACTGTTAACACTTTTCAGCAAGTTGCAATCATGAAATACAGAAATAAAGAGTTTTTCAAAAACAAGGTCTAATTCATGTTTGAGTCACTCTGTAAGAACCATTTTGCTGTACTGTTTAAGCTCGATGAAAGGAACATTGTTGACACTTTTCAGCAAGTTGCAATCATGAAATACAGAAATAAAGAGTTTTTCAAAAACAAGGTCTAAGTCATGTTTGAGTCACTTTTAAGTACCATTTTGCTGTACTGTTTAAACTCGATGAAAGGAACACTGTTAACACTTTTCAGCAAGTTGCAATCATGAAATACAGAAATAAATAGTTTTTCAAAAACAAGGTCTAAATCATGTTTGATGCACTCTGTAAGAACCATTTTTGCTGTATACCTTAATCAGGATGATAGGAACACTGTTGACACTTTTCAGCAAGTTGCAATCATGTAATACAGAAATAAACAGTTTCTCAAAAACAAGGTCACTCTGTAAGTACCATGTTTGTTGAACTGCTTAATCAGGATGATAAGAACACTGTTGACACTTTTCAGCAAGTTGCAATGATGTAATAAGGAAATAAACAGTTTCTCAAAAACAAGGTCACTCTGTAAGTACCATTTTGCTGTACTGTTTAAACTCGATGAAAGGAACACTGTTAACACTTTTCAGCAAGTTGCAATCATGAAATACAGAAATAAAGAGTTTTTCAAAAACAAGGTCTAATTCATGTTTGAGTCACTCTGTAAGAACCATTTTGCTGTACTGTTTAAGCTCGATGAAAGGAACATTGTTGACACTTTTCAGCAAGTTGCAATCATGAAATACAGAAATAAACAGTTTTTCAAAAACAAGGTCTAATTCATGTTTGAGTCACTCTGTAAGAACCATTTTGCTGTACTGTTTAAGCTCGATGAAAGGAACACTGTTAACACTTTTCAGCAAGTTGCAATCATGAAATACAGAAATAAAGAGTTTTTCAAAAACAAGGTCTAATTCATGTTTGAGTCACTCTGTAAGAACCATTTTGCTGTACTGTTTAAGCTCGATGAAAGGAACACTGTTGACACTTTTCAGCAAGTTGCAATCATGAAATACAGAAATAAATAGTTTTTCAAAAACAAGGTCTAAATCATGTTTGATGCACTCTGTAAGAACCATTTTTGCTGTATACCTTAATCAGGATGATAGGAACACTGTTGACACTTTTCAGCAAGTTGCAATCATGTAATACAGAAATAAACAGTTTCTCAAAAACAAGGTCACTCTGTAAGTACCATGTTTGTTGAACTGCTTAATCAGGATGATAAGAACACTGTTGACACTTTTCAGCAAGTTGCAATGATGTAATAAAGAAATAAACAGTTTCTCAAAAACAAGGTCACTCTGTAAGTACCATTTTGCTGTACTGTTTAAACTCGATGAAAGGAACACTGTTAACACTTTTCAGCAAGATGCAATCATGAAATACAGAAATAAAAAGTTTTTCAAAAACAAGGTCTAAGTCATGTTTGAGTCACTCTGTAAGTACCATTTTGCTGTACTGTTTAAACTCGATGAAAGGAACACTGTTAACACTTTTCAGCAAGTTTCAATCATGAAATAAAGAAATAAATAGTTTTTCACAAACAAGGTCTAAATCATGTTTGATGCACTCTGTAAGAACCATTTTTGCTGTATACCTTAACCTGTTGGGTCTAGGGGGCAGCATTTGCACGTCTGGATAAAAAAAATGTACCCGATTTAATCTGGTTACTAATCCTACCCAGTAACTAGAATATGCATATACTTATTATATATGGATAGAAAACACTCTAAAGTTTCCAAAACTGTTTGAATGGTGTCTGTGAGTATAACAGAACTCATTTGGCAGGCAAAACCCTGAGACATTTTCTGACAGGAAGTGGATACCTGATGTGTTGTATTGACTTTAAACCTCTCCCATTGAAAAACACAGGGGTTTAGGAATATTTTGGCACTTCCTATTGCTTCCACTAGATGTCACCAGCCTTTACAAAGTGTTTTGAGTCTTCTGGAGGGAGATCTGACCGAACAAGAGCCATGGAACGGTGATGTCCCATTAGACACCTGGCGCGCTACTTCATGTTGGGTACCCTCGTTCCAATACGTTATAAAAGGCTATGCATTCGTCCACCTTGAATATTATTCATGTTCTGGTTAAAAAAGGCCCTAATGATTTATGCTATACAACGTTTGACATGTTTGAACGAACGGAAATATATTTTTTCCCCTCGTTCATGACGAGAAGTCCGGCTGGCTTACATCATGTGCTAACGAGACGGAGATTTTTGGACATAAATGATGAGCTTTTTTGAACAAAACTACATTCGTTATGGACCTGTGATACCTGGAAGTGACATCTGATGAAGAGAATCAAAGGTAATGGATTATTTACATAGTATTTTCGATTTTAGATCTCCCCAACATGACGTCTAGTCTGTATCGCAACGCGTATTTTTCTGGGCACAGTGCTCAGATTATTGCAAAGTGTGATTTCCCAGTAAGGTTATTTTTAAATCTGGCAAGTTGATTGCGTTC
This sequence comes from Salmo salar, assembly GCF_965601325.2. Classification (NCBI taxonomy): domain Eukaryota; kingdom Metazoa; phylum Chordata; class Actinopteri; order Salmoniformes; family Salmonidae; genus Salmo; species Salmo salar. The sequence continues at coordinate 42,492,491 of NC_138293.1, forward strand.
AAAAGATGTAAATCTATAATTCTTTAAATGACAATATAATATTTTACCAATGTTTTCTAATTTTAATTATTTAATTTCTGACGCTGACTTGACTGCCGGTTATTGGAGGGAAACGATTTCCTCAACATCAATGCCATAGTAAAACGCTGTTTTTGTATATAAATATGAACTTGATAGAACTAAAAATGCATGCATTGTCTAACATAATGTCCTAGGAGTGTCATCTGATGGAGATTGTAAAAGGTTAGTGTATCATTTTAGCTGGTTTTATGGTTTTGGTGACCCTGTCTTTGACTTGACAAAACATTACACACAACTCTTGTAAATGTACTGTCCTAACATACTCTAAATTTATGCTTTCGCCGTAAAACCTTTTTGAAATCGTAAAACGTGGTTAGATTAAGGAGATGTTTATCTTTCAAATGGTGTAACATAGTTGTATTTTTGAAAAATTTGAATTTTGACATTTATTTGGATTCAAATTTGCCGCTCTTGAAATGCACCTGCTGTTGATGGAGTGCACCACAGGTGGCACGCTAGCGTCCCACCTAGCCCCAAGAGGTTAATCAGGATGATAGGAACACTGTTGACACTTTTCAGCAAGTTGCAATCATGTAATACAGAAATAAACAGTTTCTCAAAAACAAGGTCACTCTGTAAGTACCATGTTTGTTGAACTGCTTAATCAGGATGATAAGAACACTGTTGACACTTTTCAGCAAGTTGCAATGATGTAATAAAGAAATAAACAGTTTCTCAAAAACAAGGTCACTCTGTAAGTACCATTTTGCTGTACTGTTTAAACTCGATGAAAGGAACACTGTTAACACTTTTCAGCAAGTTGCAATCATGAAATACAGAAATAAAGAGTTTTTCAAAAACAAGGTCTAATTCATGTTTGAGTCACTCTGTAAGAACCATTTTGCTGTACTGTTTAAGCTCGATGAAAGGAACATTGTTGACACTTTTCAGCAAGTTGCAATCATGAAATACAGAAATAAAGAGTTTTTCAAAAACAAGGTCTAATTCATGTTTGAGTCACTCTGTAAGAACCATTTTGCTGTACTGTTTAAGCTCGATGAAAGGAACATTGTTGACACTTTTCAGCAAGTTGCAATCATGTAATACAGAAATAAACAGTTTCTCAAAAACAAGGTCACTCTGTAAGTACCATGTTTGTTGAACTGCTTAATCAGGATGATAAGAACACTGTTGACACTTTTCAGCAAGTTGCAATGATGTAATAAGGAAATAAACAGTTTCTCAAAAACAAGGTCACTCTGTAAGTACCATTTTGCTGTACTGTTTAAACTCGATGAAAGGAACACTGTTGACACTTTTCAGCAAGTTGCAATCATGAAATACAGAAATAAAGAGTTTTTCAAAAACAAGGTCTAATTCATGTTTGAGTCACTCTGTAAGAACCATTTTGCTGTACTGTTTAAGCTCGATGAAAGGAACATTGTTGACACTTTTCAGCAAGTTGCAATCATGAAATACAGAAATAAACAGTTTTTCAAAAACAAGGTCTAATTCATGTTTGAGTCACTCTGTAAGAACCATTTTGCTGTACTGTTTAAGCTCGATGAAAGGAACATTGTTGACACTTTTCAGCAAGTTGCAATCATGAAATACAGAAATAAACAGTTTTTCAAAAACAAGGTCTAAGTCATGTTTGAGTCAATCTGTAAGTACCATTTTTGCTGTACTGTTTAAACTCGATGAAAGGAACACTGTTAACACTTTTCAGCAAGTTGCAATCATGAAATAAAGAAATAAATAGTTTTTCACAAACAAGGTCTAAATCATGTTTGATGCACTCTGTAAGAACCATTTTTGCTGTATACCTTAATCAGGATGATAGGAACACTGTTGACACTTTTCAGCAAGTTGCAATCATGTAATACAGAAATAAACAGTTTCTCAAAAACAAGGTCACTCTGTAAGTACCATTTTGCTGTACTGTTTAAACTCGATGAAAGGAACACTGTTGACACTTTTCAGCAAGTTGCAATCATGAAATACAGAAATAAAGAGTTTTTCAAAAACAAGGTCTAATTCATGTTTGAGTCACTCTGTAAGAACCATTTTGCTGTACTGTTTAAGCTCGATGAAAGGAACATTGTTGACACTTTTCAGCAAGTTGCAATCATGAAATACAGAAATAAACAGTTTTTCAAAAACAAGGTCTAATTCATGTTTGAGTCACTCTGTAAGAACCATTTTGCTGTACTGTTTAAGCTCGATGAAAGGAACATTGTTGACACTTTTCAGCAAGTTGCAATCATGAAATACAGAAATAAACAGTTTTTCAAAAACAAGGTCTAAGTCATGTTTGAGTCAATCTGTAAGTACCATTTTTGCTGTACTGTTTAAACTCGATGAAAGGAACACTGTTAACACTTTTCAGCAAGTTGCAATCATGAAATAAAGAAATAAATAGTTTTTCACAAACAAGGTCTAAATCATGTTTGATGCACTCTGTAAGAACCATTTTTGCTGTATACCTTAATCAGGATGATAGGAACACTGTTGACACTTTTCAGCAAGTTGCAATCATGTAATACAGAAATAAACAGTTTCTCAAAAACAAGGTCACTCTGTAAGTACCATGTTTGTTGAACTGCTTAATCAGGATGATAAGAAAACTGTTGACACTTTTCAGCAAGTTGCAATGATGTAATAAAGAAATAAACAGTTTCTCAAAAACAAGGTCACTCTGTAAGTACCATTTTGCTGTACTGTTTAAACTCGATGAATGGAACACTGTTAACACTTTTTAGCAAGTTGCAATCATGAAATACAGAAATAAAGAGTTTTTCAAAAACAAGGTCTAATTCATGTTTGAGTCACTCTGTAAGAACCATTTTGCTGTACTGTTTAAGCTCGATGAAAGGAACACTGTTGACACTTTTCAGCAAGTTGCAATCATGAAATACAGAAATAAATAGTTTTTCAAAAAGAAGGTCTAAATCATGTTTGATGCACTCTGTAAGAACCATTTTTGCTGTATACCTTAATCAGGATGATAGGAACACTGTTGACACTTTTCAGCAAGTTGCAATCATGTAATACAGAAATAAACAGTTTCTCAAAAACAAGGTCACTCTGTAAGTACCATGTTTGTTGAACTGCTTAATCAGGATGATAAGAACACTGTTGACACTTTTCAGCAAGTTGCAATGATGTAATAAAGAAATAAACAGTTTCTCAAAAACAAGGTCACTCTGTAAGTACCATTTTGCTGTACTGTTTAAACTCGATGAAAGGAACACTGTTAACACTTTTCAGCAAGTTGCAATCATGAAATACAGAAATAAACAGTTTTTCAAAAACAAGGTCTAAGTCATGTTTGAGTCAATCTGTAAGTACCATTTTTGCTGTACTGTTTAAACTCGATGAAAGGAACACTGTTAACACTTTTCAGCAAGTTGCAATCATGAAATAAAGAAATAAATAGTTTTTCACAAACAAGGTCTAAATCATGTTTGATGCACTCTGTAAGAACCATTTTTGCTGTATACCTTAATCAGGATGATAGGAACACTGTTGACACTTTTCAGCAAGTTGCAATCATGTAATACAGAAATAAACAGTTTCTCAAAAACAAGGTCACTCTGTAAGTACCATGTTTGTTGAACTGCTTAATCAGGATGATAAGAACACTGTTGACACTTTTCAGCAAGTTGCAATGATGTAATAAAGAAATAAACAGTTTCTCAAAAACAAGGTCACTCTGTAAGTACCATTTTGCTGTACTGTTTAAACTCGATGAAAGGAACACTGTTAACACTTTTCAGCAAGTTGCAATCATGAAATACAGAAATAAAGAGTTTTTCAAAAACAAGGTCTAATTCATGTTTGAGTCACTCTGTAAGAACCATTTTGCTGTACTGTTTAAGCTCGATGAAAGGAACATTGTTGACACTTTTCAGCAAGTTGCAATCATGAAATACAGAAATAAAGAGTTTTTCAAAAACAAGGTCTAATTCATGTTTGAGTTACTCTGTAAGAACCATTTTGCTGTACTGTTTAAGCTCGATGAAAGGAACATTGTTGACACTTTTCAGCAAGTTGCAATCATGTAATACAGAAATAAACAGTTTCTCAAAAACAAGGTCACTCTGTAAGTACCATGTTTGTTGAACTGCTTAATCAGGATGATAAGAACACTGTTGACACTTTTCAGCAAGTTGCAATGATGTAATAAAGAAATAAACAGTTTCTCAAAAACAAGGTCACTCTGTAAGTACCATTTTGCTGTACTGTTTAAACTCGATGAAAGGAACACTGTTAACACTTTTCAGCAAGATTCAATCATGAAATACAGAAATAAAAAGTTTTTCAAAAACAAGGTCTAAGTCATGTTTGAGTCACTCTGTAAGTACCATTTTGCTGTACTGTTTAAACTCGATGAAAGGAACACTGTTAACACTTTTCAGCAAGTTTCAATCATGAAATAAAGAAATAAATAGTTTTTCACAAACAAGGTCTAAATCATGTTTGATGCACTCTGTAAGAACCATTTTTGCTGTATACCTTAATCAGGATGATAGGAACACTGTTGACACTTTTCAGCAAGTTGCAATCATGTAATACAGAAATAAACAGTTTCTCAAAAACAAGGTCACTCTGTAAGTACCATGTTTGTTGAACTGCTTAATCAGGATGATAAGAACACTGTTGACACTTTTCAGCAAGTTGCAATGATGTAATAAAGAAATAAACAGTTTCTCAAAAACAAGGTCACTCTGTAAGTACCATTTTGCTGTACTGTTTAAACTCGATGAAAGGAACACTGTTAACACTTTTCAGCAAGTTGCAATCATGAAATACAGAAATAAAGAGTTTTTCAAAAACAAGGTCTAATTCATGTTTGAGTCACTCTGTAAGAACCATTTTGCTGTACTGTTTAAGCTCGATGAAAGGAACATTGTTGACACTTTTCAGCAAGTTGCAATCATGAAATACAGAAATAAAGAGTTTTTCAAAAACAAGGTCTAATTCATGTTTGAGTCACTCTGTAAGAACCATTTTGCTGTACTGTTTAAGCTCGATGAAAGGAACATTGTTGACACTTTTCAGCAAGTTGCAATCATGTAATACAGAAATAAACAGTTTCTCAAAAACAAGGTCACTCTGTAAGTACCATGTTTGTTGAACTGCTTAATCAGGATGATAAGAACACTGTTGACACTTTTCAGCAAGTTGCAATGATGTAATAAAGAAATAAACAGTTTCTCAAAAACAAGGTCACTCTGTAAGTACCATTTTGCTGTACTGTTTAAACTCGATGAAAGGAACACTGTTAACACTTTTCAGCAAGTTGCAATCATGAAATACAGAAATAAAGAGTTTTTCAAAAACAAGGTCTAATTCATGTTTGAGTTACTCTGTAAGAACCATTTTGCTGTACTGTTTAAGCTCGATGAAAGGAACATTGTTGACACTTTTCAGCAAGTTGCAATCATGTAATACAGAAATAAACAGTTTCTCAAAAACAAGGTCACTCTGTAAGTACCATGTTTGTTGAACTGCTTAATCAGGATGATAAGAACACTGTTGACACTTTTCAGCAAGTTGCAATGATGTAATAAAGAAATAAACAGTTTCTCAAAAACAAGGTCACTCTGTAAGTACCATTTTGCTGTACTGTTTAAACTCGATGAAAGGAACACTGTTAACACTTTTCAGCAAGTTTCAATCATGAAATACAGAAATAAAGAGTTTTTCAAAAACAAGGTCTAATTCATGTTTGAGTTACTCTGTAAGAACCATTTTGCTGTACTGTTTAAGCTCGATGAAAGGAACATTGTTGACACTTTTCAGCAAGTTGCAATCATGTAATACAGAAATAAACAGTTTCTCAAAAACAAGGTCACTCTGTAAGTACCATGTTTGTTGAACTGCTTAATCAGGATGATAAGAACACTGTTGACACTTTTCAGCAAGTTGCAATGATGTAATAAAGAAATAAACAGTTTCTCAAAAACAAGGTCACTCTGTAAGTACCATTTTGCTGTACTGTTTAAACTCGATGAAAGGAACACTGTTAACACTTTTCAGCAAGTTGCAATCATGAAATACAGAAATAAAGAGTTTTTCAAAAACAAGGTCTAATTCATGTTTGAGTCACTCTGTAAGAACCATTTTGCTGTACTGTTTAAGCTCGATGAAAGGAACATTGTTGACACTTTTCAGCAAGTTGCAATCATGAAATACAGAAATAAAGAGTTTTTCAAAAACAAGGTCTAATTCATGTTTGAGTCACTCTGTAAGAACCATTTTGCTGTACTGTTTAAGCTCGATGAAAGGAACATTGTTGACACTTTTCAGCAAGTTGCAATCATGTAATACAGAAATAAACAGTTTCTCAAAAACAAGGTCACTCTGTAAGTACCATGTTTGTTGAACTGCTTAATCAGGATGATAAGAACACTGTTGACACTTTTCAGCAAGTTGCAATGATGTAATAAAGAAATAAACAGTTTCTCAAAAACAAGGTCACTCTGTAAGTACCATTTTGCTGTACTGTTTAAACTCGATGAAAGGAACACTGTTAACACTTTTCAGCAAGTTGCAATCATGAAATACAGAAATAAAGAGTTTTTCAAAAACAAGGTCTAATTCATGTTTGAGTCACTCTGTAAGAACCATTTTGCTGTACTGTTTAAGCTCGATGAAAGGAACATTGTTGACACTTTTCAGCAAGTTGCAATCATGTAATACAGAAATAAACAGTTTCTCAAAAACAAGGTCACTCTGTAAGTACCATGTTTGTTGAACTGCTTAAACTCGATGAAAGGAACACTGTTAACACTTTTCAGCAAGTTGCAATCATGAAATACAGAAATAAAGAGTTTTTCAAAAACAAGGTCTAAGTCATGTTTGAGTCACTTTTAAGTACCATTTTGCTGTACTGTTTAAACTCGATGAAAGGAACACTGTTAACACTTTTCAGCAAGTTGCAATCATGAAATACAGAAATAAAGAGTTTTTCAAAAACAAGGTCTAATTCATGTTTGAGTCACTCTGTAAGAACCATTTTGCTGTACTGTTTAAGCTCGATGAAAGGAACATTGTTGACACTTTTCAGCAAGTTGCAATCATGTAATACAGAAATAAACAGTTTCTCAAAAACAAGGTCACTCTGTAAGTACCATGTTTGTTGAACTGCTTAAACTCGATGAAAGGAACACTGTTAACACTTTTCAGCAAGTTGCAATCATGAAATACAGAAATAAAGAGTTTTTCAAAAACAAGGTCTAATTCATGTTTGAGTCACTGGTAAGTACCATTTTGCTGTACTGTTTAAGCTCGATGAAAGGAACATTGTTGACACTTTTCAGCAAGTTGCAATCATGAAATACAGAAATAAAGAGTTTTTCAAAAACAAGGTCTAAGTCATGTTTGAGTCACTTTTAAGTACCATTTTGCTGTACTGTTTAAGCTCGATGAAAGGAACATTGTTGACACTTTTCAGCAAGTTGCAATCATGAAATACAAAAATAAAGAGTTTTTCAAAAACAAGGTCTAAGTCATGTTTGAGTCAATCTGTAAGTACCATTTTTGCTGTACTGTTTAAACTCGATGAAAGGAACACTGTTAACACTTTTCAGCAAGTTGCAATCATGAAATACAGAAATAAAGAGTTTTTCAAAAACAAGGTCTAATTCATGTTTGAGTCACTCTGTAAGAACCATTTTGCTGTACTGTTTAAGCTCGATGAAAGGAACATTGTTGACACTTTTCAGCAAGTTGCAATCATGTAATACAGAAATAAACAGTTTCTCAAAAACAAGGTCACTCTGTAAGTACCATGTTTGTTGAACTGCTTAATCAGGATGATAAGAACACTGTTGACACTTTTCAGCAAGTTGCAATGATGTAATAAAGAAATAAACAGTTTCTCAAAAACAAGGTCACTCTGTAAGTACCATTTTGCTGTACTGTTTAAACTCGATGAAAGGAACACTGTTAACACTTTTCAGCAAGTTGCAATCATGAAATACAGAAATAAAGAGTTTTTCAAAAACAAGGTCTAATTCATGTTTGATTCACTCTGTAAGAACCATTTTGCTGTACTGTTTAAGCTCGATGAAAGGAACATTGTTGACACTTTTCAGCAAGTTGCAATCATGAAATACAGAAATAAACAGTTTTTCAAAAACAAGGTCTAAATCATGTTTGATGCACTCTGTAAGAACCATTTTGCTGTACTGTTTAAGCTCGATGAAAGGAACATTGTTGACACTTTTCAGCAAGTTGCAATCATGAAATACAGAAATAAAGAGTTTTTCAAAAACAAGGTCTAATTCATGTTTGAGTCACTCTGTAAGAACCATTTTGCTGTACTGTTTAAGCTCGATGAAAGGAACATTGTTGACACTTTTCAGCAAGTTGCAATCATGTAATACAGAAATAAACAGTTTCTCAAAAACAAGGTCACTCTGTAAGTACCATGTTTGTTGAACTGCTTAATCAGGATGATAAGAACACTGTTGACACTTTTCAGCAAGTTGCAATGATGTAATAAGGAAATAAACAGTTTCTCAAAAACAAGGTCACTCTGTAAGTACCATTTTGCTGTACTGTTTAAACTCGATGAAAGGAACACTGTTGACACTTTTCAGCAAGTTGCAATCATGAAATACAGAAATAAAGAGTTTTTCAAAAACAAGGTCTAATTCATGTTTGAGTCACTCTGTAAGAACCATTTTGCTGTACTGTTTAAGCTCGATGAAAGGAACATTGTTGACACTTTTCAGCAAGTTGCAATCATGAAATACAGAAATAAACAGTTTTTCAAAAACAAGGTCTAATTCATGTTTGAGTCACTCTGTAAGAACCATTTTGCTGTACTGTTTAAGCTCGATGAAAGGAACATTGTTGACACTTTTCAGCAAGTTGCAATCATGAAATACAGAAATAAACAGTTTTTCAAAAACAAGGTCTAAGTCATGTTTGAGTCAATCTGTAAGTACCATTTTTGCTGTACTGTTTAAACTCGATGAAAGGAACACTGTTAACACTTTTCAGCAAGTTGCAATCATGAAATAAAGAAATAAATAGTTTTTCACAAACAAGGTCTAAATCATGTTTGATGCACTCTGTAAGAACCATTTTTGCTGTATACCTTAATCAGGATGATAGGAACACTGTTGACACTTTTCAGCAAGTTGCAATCATGTAATACAGAAATAAACAGTTTCTCAAAAACAAGGTCACTCTGTAAGTACCATTTTGCTGTACTGTTTAAACTCGATGAAAGGAACACTGTTGACACTTTTCAGCAAGTTGCAATCATGAAATACAGAAATAAAGAGTTTTTCAAAAACAAGGTCTAATTCATGTTTGAGTCACTCTGTAAGAACCATTTTGCTGTACTGTTTAAGCTCGATGAAAGGAACATTGTTGACACTTTTCAGCAAGTTGCAATCATGAAATACAGAAATAAACAGTTTTTCAAAAACAAGGTCTAATTCATGTTTGAGTCACTCTGTAAGAACCATTTTGCTGTACTGTTTAAGCTCGATGAAAGGAACATTGTTGACACTTTTCAGCAAGTTGCAATCATGAAATACAGAAATAAACAGTTTTTCAAAAACAAGGTCTAAGTCATGTTTGAGTCAATCTGTAAGTACCATTTTTGCTGTACTGTTTAAACTCGATGAAAGGAACACTGTTAACACTTTTCAGCAAGTTGCAATCATGAAATAAAGAAATAAATAGTTTTTCACAAACAAGGTCTAAATCATGTTTGATGCACTCTGTAAGAACCATTTTTGCTGTATACCTTAATCAGGATGATAGGAACACTGTTGACACTTTTCAGCAAGTTGCAATCATGTAATACAGAAATAAACAGTTTCTCAAAAACAAGGTCACTCTGTAAGTACCATGTTTGTTGAACTGCTTAATCAGGATGATAAGAAAACTGTTGACACTTTTCAGCAAGTTGCAATGATGTAATAAAGAAATAAACAGTTTCTCAAAAACAAGGTCACTCTGTAAGTACCATTTTGCTGTACTGTTTAAACTCGATGAATGGAACACTGTTAACACTTTTTAGCAAGTTGCAATCATGAAATACAGAAATAAAGAGTTTTTCAAAAACAAGGTCTAATTCATGTTTGAGTCACTCTGTAAGAACCATTTTGCTGTACTGTTTAAGCTCGATGAAAGGAACACTGTTGACACTTTTCAGCAAGTTGCAATCATGAAATACAGAAATAAATAGTTTTTCAAAAAGAAGGTCTAAATCATGTTTGATGCACTCTGTAAGAACCATTTTTGCTGTATACCTTAATCAGGATGATAGGAACACTGTTGACACTTTTCAGCAAGTTGCAATCATGTAATACAGAAATAAACAGTTTCTCAAAAACAAGGTCACTCTGTAAGTACCATGTTTGTTGAACTGCTTAATCAGGATGATAAGAACACTGTTGACACTTTTCAGCAAGTTGCAATGATGTAATAAAGAAATAAACAGTTTCTCAAAAACAAGGTCACTCTGTAAGTACCATTTTGCTGTACTGTTTAAACTCGATGAAAGGAACACTGTTAACACTTTTCAGCAAGTTGCAATCATGAAATACAGAAATAAACAGTTTTTCAAAAACAAGGTCTAAGTCATGTTTGAGTCAATCTGTAAGTACCATTTTTGCTGTACTGTTTAAACTCGATGAAAGGAACACTGTTAACACTTTTCAGCAAGTTGCAATCATGAAATAAAGAAATAAATAGTTTTTCACAAACAAGGTCTAAATCATGTTTGATGCACTCTGTAAGAACCATTTTTGCTGTATACCTTAATCAGGATGATAGGAACACTGTTGACACTTTTCAGCAAGTTGCAATCATGTAATACAGAAATAAACAGTTTCTCAAAAACAAGGTCACTCTGTAAGTACCATGTTTGTTGAACTGCTTAATCAGGATGATAAGAACACTGTTGACACTTTTCAGCAAGTTGCAATGATGTAATAAAGAAATAAACAGTTTCTCAAAAACAAGGTCACTCTGTAAGTACCATTTTGCTGTACTGTTTAAACTCGATGAAAGGAACACTGTTAACACTTTTCAGCAAGTTGCAATCATGAAATACAGAAATAAAGAGTTTTTCAAAAACAAGGTCTAATTCATGTTTGAGTCACTCTGTAAGAACCATTTTGCTGTACTGTTTAAGCTCGATGAAAGGAACATTGTTGACACTTTTCAGCAAGTTGCAATCATGAAATACAGAAATAAAGAGTTTTTCAAAAACAAGGTCTAATTCATGTTTGAGTTACTCTGTAAGAACCATTTTGCTGTACTGTTTAAGCTCGATGAAAGGAACATTGTTGACACTTTTCAGCAAGTTGCAATCATGTAATACAGAAATAAACAGTTTCTCAAAAACAAGGTCACTCTGTAAGTACCATGTTTGTTGAACTGCTTAATCAGGATGATAAGAACACTGTTGACACTTTTCAGCAAGTTGCAATGATGTAATAAAGAAATAAACAGTTTCTCAAAAACAAGGTCACTCTGTAAGTACCATTTTGCTGTACTGTTTAAACTCGATGAAAGGAACACTGTTAACACTTTTCAGCAAGATTCAATCATGAAATACAGAAATAAAAAGTTTTTCAAAAACAAGGTCTAAGTCATGTTTGAGTCACTCTGTAAGTACCATTTTGCTGTACTGTTTAAACTCGATGAAAGGAACACTGTTAACACTTTTCAGCAAGTTTCAATCATGAAATAAAGAAATAAATAGTTTTTCACAAACAAGGTCTAAATCATGTTTGATGCACTCTGTAAGAACCATTTTTGCTGTATACCTTAATCAGGATGATAGGAACACTGTTGACACTTTTCAGCAAGTTGCAATCATGTAATACAGAAATAAACAGTTTCTCAAAAACAAGGTCACTCTGTAAGTACCATGTTTGTTGAACTGCTTAATCAGGATGATAAGAACACTGTTGACACTTTTCAGCAAGTTGCAATGATGTAATAAAGAAATAAACAGTTTCTCAAAAACAAGGTCACTCTGTAAGTACCATTTTGCTGTACTGTTTAAACTCGATGAAAGGAACACTGTTAACACTTTTCAGCAAGTTGCAATCATGAAATACAGAAATAAAGAGTTTTTCAAAAACAAGGTCTAATTCATGTTTGAGTCACTCTGTAAGAACCATTTTGCTGTACTGTTTAAGCTCGATGAAAGGAACATTGTTGACACTTTTCAGCAAGTTGCAATCATGAAATACAGAAATAAAGAGTTTTTCAAAAACAAGGTCTAATTCATGTTTGAGTCACTCTGTAAGAACCATTTTGCTGTACTGTTTAAGCTCGATGAAAGGAACATTGTTGACACTTTTCAGCAAGTTGCAATCATGTAATACAGAAATAAACAGTTTCTCAAAAACAAGGTCACTCTGTAAGTACCATGTTTGTTGAACTGCTTAATCAGGATGATAAGAACACTGTTGACACTTTTCAGCAAGTTGCAATGATGTAATAAAGAAATAAACAGTTTCTCAAAAACAAGGTCACTCTGTAAGTACCATTTTGCTGTACTGTTTAAACTCGATGAAAGGAACACTGTTAACACTTTTCAGCAAGTTGCAATCATGAAATACAGAAATAAAGAGTTTTTCAAAAACAAGGTCTAATTCATGTTTGAGTTACTCTGTAAGAACCATTTTGCTGTACTGTTTAAGCTCGATGAAAGGAACATTGTTGACACTTTTCAGCAAGTTGCAATCATGTAATACAGAAATAAACAGTTTCTCAAAAACAAGGTCACTCTGTAAGTACCATGTTTGTTGAACTGCTTAATCAGGATGATAAGAACACTGTTGACACTTTTCAGCAAGTTGCAATGATGTAATAAAGAAATAAACAGTTTCTCAAAAACAAGGTCACTCTGTAAGTACCATTTTGCTGTACTGTTTAAACTCGATGAAAGGAACACTGTTAACACTTTTCAGCAAGTTTCAATCATGAAATACAGAAATAAAGAGTTTTTCAAAAACAAGGTCTAATTCATGTTTGAGTCACTCTGTAAGAACCATTTTGCTGTACTGTTTAAGCTCGATGAAAGGAACATTGTTGACACTTTTCAGCAAGTTGCAATCATGTAATACAGAAATAAACAGTTTCTCAAAAACAAGGTCACTCTGTAAGTACCATGTTTGTTGAACTGCTTAATCAGGATGATAAGAACACTGTTGACACTTTTCAGCAAGTTGCAATGATGTAATAAAGAAATAAACAGTTTCTCAAAAACAAGGTCACTCTGTAAGTACCATTTTGCTGTACTGTTTAAACTCGATGAAAGGAACACTGTTAACACTTTTCAGCAAGTTGCAATCATGAAATACAGAAATAAAGAGTTTTTCAAAAACAAGGTCTAATTCATGTTTGAGTCACTCTGTAAGAACCATTTTGCTGTACTGTTTAAGCTCGATGAAAGGAACATTGTTGACACTTTTCAGCAAGTTGCAATCATGAAATACAGAAATAAAGAGTTTTTCAAAAACAAGGTCTAATTCATGTTTGAGTCACTCTGTAAGAACCATTTTGCTGTACTGTTTAAGCTCGATGAAAGGAACATTGTTGACACTTTTCAGCAAGTTGCAATCATGTAATACAGAAATAAACAGTTTCTCAAAAACAAGGTCACTCTGTAAGTACCATGTTTGTTGAACTGCTTAATCAGGATGATAAGAACACTGTTGACACTTTTCAGCAAGTTGCAATGATGTAATAAAGAAATAAACAGTTTCTCAAAAACAAGGTCACTCTGTAAGTACCATTTTGCTGTACTGTTTAAACTCGATGAAAGGAACACTGTTAACACTTTTCAGCAAGTTGCAATCATGAAATACAGAAATAAAGAGTTTTTCAAAAACAAGGTCTAATTCATGTTTGAGTCACTCTGTAAGAACCATTTTGCTGTACTGTTTAAGCTCGATGAAAGGAACATTGTTGACACTTTTCAGCAAGTTGCAATCATGTAATACAGAAATAAACAGTTTCTCAAAAACAAGGTCACTCTGTAAGTACCATGTTTGTTGAACTGCTTAAACTCGATGAAAGGAACACTGTTAACACTTTTCAGCAAGTTGCAATCATGAAATACAGAAATAAAGAGTTTTTCAAAAACAAGGTCTAATTCATGTTTGAGTCACTGGTAAGTACCATTTTGCTGTACTGTTTAAGCTCGATGAAAGGAACATTGTTGACACTTTTCAGCAAGTTGCAATCATGAAATACAGAAATAAAGAGTTTTTCAAAAACAAGGTCTAAGTCATGTTTGAGTCACTTTTAAGTACCATTTTGCTGTACTGTTTAAACTCGATGAAAGGAACACTGTTAACACTTTTCAGCAAGTTGCAATCATGAAATACAGAAATAAAGAGTTTTTCAAAAACAAGGTCTAATTCATGTTTGAGTCACTCTGTAAGAACCATTTTGCTGTACTGTTTAAGCTCGATGAAAGGAACATTGTTGACACTTTTCAGCAAGTTGCAATCATGTAATACAGAAATAAACAGTTTCTCAAAAACAAGGTCACTCTGTAAGTACCATGTTTGTTGAACTGCTTAAACTCGATGAAAGGAACACTGTTAACACTTTTCAGCAAGTTGCAATCATGAAATACAGAAATAAAGAGTTTTTCAAAAACAAGGTCTAATTCATGTTTGAGTCACTGGTAAGTACCATTTTGCTGTACTGTTTAAGCTCGATGAAAGGAACATTGTTGACACTTTTCAGCAAGTTGCAATCATGAAATACAGAAATAAAGAGTTTTTCAAAAACAAGGTCTAAGTCATGTTTGAGTCACTTTTAAGTACCATTTTGCTGTACTGTTTAAGCTCGATGAAAGGAACATTGTTGACACTTTTCAGCAAGTTGCAATCATGAAATACAAAAATAAAGAGTTTTTCAAAAACAAGGTCTAAGTCATGTTTGAGTCAATCTGTAAGTACCATTTTTGCTGTACTGTTTAAACTCGATGAAAGGAACACTGTTAACACTTTTCAGCAAGTTGCAATCATGAAATACAGAAATAAAGAGTTTTTCAAAAACAAGGTCTAATTCATGTTTGAGTCACTCTGTAAGAACCATTTTGCTGTACTGTTTAAGCTCGATGAAAGGAACATTGTTGACACTTTTCAGCAAGTTGCAATCATGTAATACAGAAATAAACAGTTTCTCAAAAACAAGGTCACTCTGTAAGTACCATGTTTGTTGAACTGCTTAATCAGGATGATAAGAACACTGTTGACACTTTTCAGCAAGTTGCAATGATGTAATAAAGAAATAAACAGTTTCTCAAAAACAAGGTCACTCTGTAAGTACCATTTTGCTGTACTGTTTAAACTCGATGAAAGGAACACTGTTAACACTTTTCAGCAAGTTGCAATCATGAAATACAGAAATAAAGAGTTTTTCAAAAACAAGGTCTAATTCATGTTTGATTCACTCTGTAAGAACCATTTTGCTGTACTGTTTAAGCTCGATGAAAGGAACATTGTTGACACTTTTCAGCAAGTTGCAATCATGAAATACAGAAATAAACAGTTTTTCAAAAACAAGGTCTAAATCATGTTTGATGCACTCTGTAAGAACCATTTTTGCTGTATACCTTAATCAGGATGATAAGAACACTGTTGACACTTTTCAGCAAGTTGCAATGATGTAATAAAGAAATAAACAGTTTCTCAAAAACAAGGTCACTCTGTAAGTACCATTTTGCTGTACTGTTTAAACTCGATGAAAGGAACACTGTTAACACTTTTCAGCAAGATGCAATCATGAAATACAGAAATAAAAAGTTTTTCAAAAACAAGGTCTAAGTCATGTTTGAGTCACTCTGTAAGTACCATTTTGCTGTACTGTTTAAACTCGATGAAAGGAACACTGTTAACACTTTTCAGCAAGTTTCAATCATGAAATAAAGAAATAAATAGTTTTTCACAAACAAGGTCTAAATCATGTTTGATGCACTCTGTAAGAACCATTTTTGCTGTATACCTTAATCAGGATGATAGGAACACTGTTGACACTTTTCAGCAAGTTGCAATCATGTAATACAGAAATAAACAGTTTCTCAAAAACAAGGTCACTCTGTAAGTACCATGTTTGTTGAACTGCTTAATCAGGATGATAAGAACACTCTTGACACTTTTCAGCAAGTTGCAATGATGTAATAAAGAAATAAACAGTTTCTCAAAAACAAGGTCACTCTGTAAGTACCATTTTGCTGTACTGTTTAAACTCGATGAAAGGAACACTGTTAACACTTTTCAGCAAGTTGCAATCATGAAATACAGAAATAAAGAGTTTTTCAAAAACAAGGTCTAATTCATGTTTGAGTCACTCTGTAAGAACCATTTTGCTGTACTGTTTAAGCTCGATGAAAGGAACATTGTTGACACTTTTCAGCAAGTTGCAATCATGAAATACAGAAATAAAGAGTTTTTCAAAAACAAGGTCTAATTCATGTTTGAGTCACTCTGTAAGAACCATTTTGCTGTACTGTTTAAGCTCGATGAAAGGAACATTGTTGACACTTTTCAGCAAGTTGCAATCATGTAATACAGAAATAAACAGTTTCTCAAAAACAAGGTCACTCTGTAAGTACCATGTTTGTTGAACTGCTTAATCAGGATGATAAGAACACTGTTGACACTTTTCAGCAAGTTGCAATGATGTAATAAAGAAATAAACAGTTTCTCAAAAACAAGGTCACTCTGTAAGTACCATTTTGCTGTACTGTTTAAACTCGATGAAAGGAACACTGTTAACACTTTTCAGCAAGTTGCAATCATGAAATACAGAAATAAAGAGTTTTTCAAAAACAAGGTCTAATTCATGTTTGAGTCACTCTGTAAGAACCATTTTGCTGTACTGTTTAAGCTCGATGAAAGGAACATTGTTGACACTTTTCAGCAAGTTGCAATCATGTAATACAGAAATAAACAGTTTCTCAAAAACAAGGTCACTCTGTAAGTACCATGTTTGTTGAACTGCTTAAACTCGATGAAAGGAACACTGTTAACACTTTTCAGCAAGTTGCAATCATGAAATACAGAAATAAAGAGTTTTTCAAAAACAAGGTCTAATTCATGTTTGAGTCACTGGTAAGTACCATTTTGCTGTACTGTTTAAGCTCGATGAAAGGAACATTGTTGACACTTTTCAGCAAGTTGCAATCATGAAATACAGAAATAAAGAGTTTTTCAAAAACAAGGTCTAAGTCATGTTTGAGTCACTTTTAAGTACCATTTTGCTGTACTGTTTAAAACCTCTTGGGGCTAGGTGGGACGCTAGCGTGCCACCCGTGGTGCACTCCATCAACAGCAGGTGCATTTCAAGAGCGGCAAATTTGAATCCAAATAAATGTCAAAATTCAAATTTTTCAAAAATACAACTATGTTACACCATTTGAAAGATAAACATCTCCTTAATCTAACCACGTTTTACGATTTCAAAAAGGTTTTACGGCGAAAGCATAAATTTAGAGTATGTTAGGACAGTACATTTACAAGAGTTGTGTGTAATGTTTTGTCAAGTCAAAGACAGGGTCACCAAAACCATAAAACCAGCTAAAATGATACACTAACCTTTTACAATCTCCATCAGATGACACTCCTAGGACATTATGTTAGACAATGCATGCATTTTTAGTTCTATCAAGTTGATATTTATATCCAAAAACAGCGTTTTACTATGGCATTGATGTTGAGGAAATCGTTTCCCTCCAATAACCGGCAGTCAAGTCAGCGTCACAAATTAAATAATTAAAATTAGAAAACATTGGTAAAATATTATATTGTCATTTAAAGAATTATAGATTTACATCTTTTGAACGCAATCAACTTGCCAGATTTAAAAATAACCTTACTGGGAAATCACACTTTGCAATAATCTGAGCACTGTGCCCAGAAAAATACGCGTTGCGATACAGACTAGACGTCATGTTGGGGAGATCTAAAATCGAAAATACTATGTAAATAATCCATTACCTTTGATTCTCTTCATCAGATGTCACTTCCAGGTATCACAGGTCCATAACGAATGTAGTTTTGTTCAAAAAAGCTCATCATTTATGTCCAAAAATCTCCGTCTCGTTAGCACATGATGTAAGCCAGCCGGACTTCTCGTCATGAACGAGGGGAAAAAATATATTTCCGTTCGTTCAAACATGTCAAACGTTGTATAGCATAAATCATTAGGGCCTTTTTTAACCAGAACATGAATAATATTCAAGGTGGACGAATGCATACTCTTTTATAACGTATTGGAACGAGGGTACCCAACATGAAGTAGCGCGCCAGGTGTCTAATGGGACATCACCGTTCCATGGCTCTTGTTCGGTCAGATCTCCCTCCAGAAGACTCAAAACACTTTGTAAAGGCTGGTGACATCTAGTGGAAGCAATAGGAAGTGCCAAAATATTCCTAAACCCCTGTGTTTTTCAATGGGATAGGTTTAAAGTCAATACAACACATCAGGTATCCACTTCCTGTCAGAAAATGTCTCAGGGTTTTGCCTGCCAAATGAGTTCTGTTATACTCACAGACACCATTCAAACAGTTTTGGAAACTTTAGAGTGTTTTCTATCCATATATAATAAGTATATGCATATTCTAGTTACTGGGTAGGATTAGTAACCAGATTAAATCGGGTACATTTTTTTTATCCAGACGTGCAAATGCTGCCCCCTAGACCCAACAGGTTAAACTCGATGAAAGGAACACTGTTAACACTTTTCAGCAAGTTGCAATCATGAAATACAGAAATAAAGAGTTTTTCAAAAACAAGGTCTAATTCATGTTTGAGTCACTCTGTAAGAACCATTTTGCTGTACTGTTTAAGCTCGATGAAAGGAACATTGTTGACACTTTTCAGCAAGTTGCAATCATGTAATACAGAAATAAACAGTTTCTCAAAAACAAGGTCACTCTGTAAGTACCATGTTTGTTGAACTGCTTAAACTCGATGAAAGGAACACTGTTAACACTTTTCAGCAAGTTGCAATCATGAAATACAGAAATAAAGAGTTTTTCAAAAACAAGGTCTAATTCATGTTTGAGTCACTGGTAAGTACCATTTTGCTGTACTGTTTAAGCTCGATGAAAGGAACATTGTTGACACTTTTCAGCAAGTTGCAATCATGAAATACAGAAATAAAGAGTTTTTCAAAAACAAGGTCTAAGTCATGTTTGAGTAACTTTTAAGTACCATTTTGCTGTACTGTTTAAGCTCGATGAAAGGAACATTGTTGACACTTTTCAGCAAGTTGCAATCATGAAATACAAAAATAAAGAGTTTTTCAAAAACAAGGTCTAAGTCATGTTTGAGTCAATCTGTAAGAACCATTTTGCTGTACTGTTTAAGCTCGATGAAAGGAACATTGTTGACACTTTTCAGCAAGTTGCAATCATGAAATACAGAAATAAAGAGTTTTTCAAAAACAAGGTCTAATTCATGTTTGAGTCACTCTGTAAGAACCATTTTGCTGTACTGTTTAAGCTCGATGAAAGGAACATTGTTGACACTTTTCAGCAAGTTGCAATCATGTAATACAGAAATAAACAGTTTCTCAAAAACAAGGTCACTCTGTAAGTACCATGTTTGTTGAACTGCTTAAACTCGATGAAAGGAACACTGTTAACACTTTTCAGCAAGTTGCAATCATGAAATACAGAAATAAAGAGTTTTTCAAAAACAAGGTCTAATTCATGTTTGAGTCATTGTAAGTACCATTTTGCTGTACTGTTTAAGCTCGATGAAAGGAACATTGTTGACACTTTTCAGCAAGTTGCAATCATGAAATACAGAAATAAAGTTTTTCAAAAACAAGGTCTAAATCATGTTTGATGCACTCTGTAAGAACCATTTTTGCTGTATACCTTAATCAGGATGATAAGAACACTGTTGACACTTTTCAGCAAGTTGCAATGATGTAATAAAGAAATAAACAGTTTCTCAAAAACAAGGTCACTCTGTAAGTACCATTTTGCTGTACTGTTTAAACTCGATGAAAGGAACACTGTTAACACTTTTCAGCAAGATGCAATCATGAAATACAGAAATAAAAAGTTTTTCAAAAACAAGGTCTAAGTCATGTTTGAGTCACTCTGTAAGTACCATTTTGCTGTACTGTTTAAACTCGATGAAAGGAACACTGTTAACACTTTTCAGCAAGTTTCAATCATGAAATACAGAAATAAAGAGTTTTTCAAAAACAAGGTCTAATTCATGTTTGAGTCACTCTGTAAGAACCATTTTGCTGTACTGTTTAAGCTCGATGAAAGGAACATTGTTGACACTTTTCAGCAAGTTGCAATCATGTAATACAGAAATAAACAGTTTCTCAAAAACATGGTCACTCTGTAAGTACCATGTTTGTTGAACTGCTTAATCAGGATGATAAGAACACTGTTGACACTTTCAGCAAGTTGCAATGATGTAATAAAGAAATAAACAGTTTCTCAAAAACAAGGTCACTCTGTAAGTACCATTTTGCTGTACTGTTTAAACTCGATGAAAGGAACACTGTTAACACTTTTCAGCAAGTTGCAATCATGAAATACAGAAATAAAGAGTTTTTCAAAAACAAGGTCTAATTCATGTTTGAGTCACTGGTAAGTACCATTTTGCTGTACTGTTTAAGCTCGATGAAAGGAACATTGTTGACACTTTTCAGCAAGTTGCAATCATGAAATACAGAAATAAAGAGTTTTTCAAAAACAAGGTCTAAGTCATGTTTGAGTCACTTTTAAGTACCATTTTGCTGTACTGTTTAAAACCTCTTGGGGCTAGGTGGGACGCTAGCGTGCCACCCGTGGTGCACTCCATCAACAGCAGGTGCATTTCAAGAGCGGCAAATTTGAATCCAAATAAATGTCAAAATTCAAATTTTTCAAAAATACAACTATGTTACACCATTTGAAAGATAAACATCTCCTTAATCTAACCACGTTTTACGATTTCAAAAAGGTTTTACGGCGAAAGCATAAATTTAGAGTATGTTAGGACAGTACATTTACAAGAGTTGTGTGTAATGTTTTGTCAAGTCAAAGACAGGGTCACCAAAACCATAAAACCAGCTAAAATGATACACTAACCTTTTACAATCTCCATCAGATGACACTCCTAGGACATTATGTTAGACAATGCATGCATTTTTAGTTCTATCAAGTTGATATTTATATCCAAAAACAGCGTTTTACTATGGCATTGATGTTGAGGAAATCGTTTCCCTCCAATAACCGGCAGTCAAGTCAGCGTCACAAATTAAATAATTAAAATTAGAAAACATTGGTAAAATATTATATTGTCATTTAAAGAATTATAGATTTACATCTTTTGAACGCAATCAACTTGCCAGATTTAAAAATAACCTTACTGGGAAATCACACTTTGCAATAATCTGAGCACTGTGCCCAGAAAAATACGCGTTGCGATACAGACTAGACGTCATGTTGGGGAGATCTAAAATCGAAAATACTATGTAAATAATCCATTACCTTTGATTCTCTTCATCAGATGTCACTTCCAGGTATCACAGGTCCATAACGAATGTAGTTTTGTTCAAAAAAGCTCATCATTTATGTCCAAAAATCTCCGTCTCGTTAGCACATGATGTAAGCCAGCCGGACTTCTCGTCATGAACGAGGGGAAAAAATATATTTCCGTTCGTTCAAACATGTCAAACGTTGTATAGCATAAATCATTAGGGCCTTTTTTAACCAGAACATGAATAATATTCAAGGTGGACGAATGCATACTCTTTTATAACGTATTGGAACGAGGGTACCCAACATGAAGTAGCGCGCCAGGTGTCTAATGGGACATCACCGTTCCATGGCTCTTGTTCGGTCAGATCTCCCTCCAGAAGACTCAAAACACTTTGTAAAGGCTGGTGACATCTAGTGGAAGCAATAGGAAGTGCCAAAATATTCCTAAACCCCTGTGTTTTTCAATGGGATAGGTTTAAAGTCAATACAACACATCAGGTATCCACTTCCTGTCAGAAAATGTCTCAGGGTTTTGCCTGCCAAATGAGTTCTGTTATACTCACAGACACCATTCAAACAGTTTTGGAAACTTTAGAGTGTTTTCTATCCATATATAATAAGTATATGCATATTCTAGTTACTGGGTAGGATTAGTAACCAGATTAAATCGGGTACATTTTTTTTATCCAGACGTGCAAATGCTGCCCCCTAGACCCAACAGGTTAAACTCGATGAAAGGAACACTGTTAACACTTTTCAGCAAGTTGCAATCATGAAATACAGAAATAAAGAGTTTTTCAAAAACAAGGTCTAATTCATGTTTGAGTCACTCTGTAAGAACCATTTTGCTGTACTGTTTAAGCTCGATGAAAGGAACATTGTTGACACTTTTCAGCAAGTTGCAATCATGTAATACAGAAATAAACAGTTTCTCAAAAACAAGGTCACTCTGTAAGTACCATGTTTGTTGAACTGCTTAAACTCGATGAAAGGAACACTGTTAACACTTTTCAGCAAGTTGCAATCATGAAATACAGAAATAAAGAGTTTTTCAAAAACAAGGTCTAATTCATGTTTGAGTCACTGGTAAGTACCATTTTGCTGTACTGTTTAAGCTCGATGAAAGGAACATTGTTGACACTTTTCAGCAAGTTGCAATCATGAAATACAGAAATAAAGAGTTTTTCAAAAACAAGGTCTAAGTCATGTTTGAGTAACTTTTAAGTACCATTTTGCTGTACTGTTTAAGCTCGATGAAAGGAACATTGTTGACACTTTTCAGCAAGTTGCAATCATGAAATACAAAAATAAAGAGTTTTTCAAAAACAAGGTCTAAGTCATGTTTGAGTCAATCTGTAAGAACCATTTTGCTGTACTGTTTAAGCTCGATGAAAGGAACATTGTTGACACTTTTCAGCAAGTTGCAATCATGAAATACAGAAATAAACAGTTTTTCAAAAACAAGGTCTAATTCATGTTTGAGTCACTCTGTAAGAACCATTTTGCTGTACTGTTTAAGCTCGATGAAAGGAACATTGTTGACACTTTTCAGCAAGTTGCAATCATGAAATACAGAAATAAACAGTTTTTCAAAAACAAGGTCTAAGTCATGTTTGAGTCAATCTGTAAGTATCATTTTTGCTGTACTGTTTAAACTCGATGAAAGGAACACTGTTAACCTCTTGGGGCTAGGTGGGACGCTAGCGTGCCACCTGTGGTGCACTCCATCAACAGCAGGTGCATTTCAAGAGCGGCAAATTTGAATCCAAATAAATGTCAAAATTCAAATTTTTCAAAAATACAACTATGTTACACCATTTGAAAGATAAACATCTCCTTAATCTAACCACGTTTTACGATTTCAAAAAGGTTTTACGGCGAAAGCATAAATTTAGAGTATGTTAGGACAGTACATTTACAAGAGTTGTGTGTAATGTTTTGTCAAGTCAAAGACAGGGTCACCAAAACCATAAAACCAGCTAAAATGATACACTAACCTTTTACAATCTCCATCAGATGACACTCCTAGGACATTATGTTAGACAATGCATGCATTTTTAGTTCTATCAAGTTCATATTTATATACAAAAACAGCGTTTTACTATGGCATTGATGTTGAGGAAATCGTTTCCCTCCAATAACCGGCAGTCAAGTCAGCGTCACAAATTAAATAATTAAAATTAGAAAACATTGGTAAAATATTATATTGTCATTTAAAGAATTATAGATTTACATCTTTTGAACGCAATCAACTTGCCAGATTTAAAAATAACCTTACTGGGAAATCACACTTTGCAATAATCTGAGCACTGTGCCCAGAAAAATACGCGTTGCGATACAGACTAGACGTCATGTTGGGGAGATCTAAAATCGAAAATACTATGTAAATAATCCATTACCTTTGATTCTCTTCATCAGATGTCACTTCCAGGTATCACAGGTCCATAACGAATGTAGTTTTGTTCAAAAAAGCTCATCATTTATGTCCAAAAATCTCCGTCTCGTTAGCACATGATGTAAGCCAGCCGGACTTCTCGTCATGAACGAGGGGAAAAAATATATTTCCGTTCGTTCAAACATGTCAAACGTTGTATAGCATAAATCATTAGGGCCTTTTTTAACCAGAACATGAATAATATTCAAGGTGGACGAATGCATAGCCTTTTATAACGTATTGGAACGAGGGTACCCAACATGAAGTAGCGCGCCAGGTGTCTAATGGGACATCACCGTTCCATGGCTCTTGTTCGGTCAGATCTCCCTCCAGAAGACTCAAAACACTTTGTAAAGGCTGGTGACATCTAGTGGAAGCAATAGGAAGTGCCAAAATATTCCTAAACCCCTGTGTTTTTCAATGGGATAGGTTTAAAATCAATACAACACATCAGGTATCCACTTCCTGTCAGAAAATGTCTCAGGGTTTTGCCTGCCAAATGAGTTCTGTTATACTCACAGACACCATTCAAACAGTTTTGGAAACTTTAGAGTGTTTTCTATCCATATATAATAAGTATATGCATATTCTAGTTACTGGGTAGGATTAGTAACCAGATTAAATCGGGTACATTTTTTTTATCCAGACGTGCAAATGCTGCCCCCTAGACCCAACAGGTTAACACTTTTCAGCAAGTTGCAATCATGAAATACAGAAATAAAGAGTTTTTCAAAAACAAGGTCTAATTCATGTTTGAGTCACTCTGTAAGAACCATTTTGCTGTACTGTTTAAGCTCGATGAAAGGAACATTGTTGACACTTTTCAGCAAGTTGCAATCATGTAATACAGAAATAAACAGTTTCTCAAAAACAAGGTCACTCTGTAAGTACCATGTTTGTTGAACTGCTTAAACTCGATGAAAGGAACACTGTTAACACTTTTCAGCAAGTTGCAATCATGAAATACAGAAATAACGAGTTTTTCAAAAACAAGGTCTAAATCATGTTTGATGCACTCTGTAAGAACCATTTTTGCTGTATACCTTAATCAGGATGATAGGAACACTGTTGACACTTTTCAGCAAGTTGCAATCATGTAATACAGAAATAAACAGTTTCTCAAAAACAAGGTCACTCTGTAAGTACCATGTTTGTTGAACTGCTTAATCAGGATGATAAGAACACTGTTGACACTTTTCAGCAAGTTGCAATGATGTAATAAAGAAATAAACAGTTTCTCAAAAACAAGGTCACTCTGTAAGTACCATTTTGCTGTACTGTTTAAACTCGATGAAAGGAACACTGTTAACACTTTTCAGCAGGTTGCAATCATGAAATACAGAAATAAAGAGTTTTTCAAAAACAAGGTCTAATTCATGTTTGATTCACTCTGTAAGAACAATTTTGCTGTACTGTTTAAGCTCGATGAAAGGAACATTGTTGACACTTTTCAGCAAGTTGCAATCATGAAATACAGAAATAAACAGTTTTTCAAAAACAAGGTCTAAGTCATGTTTGAGTCAATCTGTAAGTACCATTTTTGCTGTACTGTTTAAACTCGATGAAAGGAACACTGTTAACACTTTTCAGCAAGTTGCAATCATGAAATACAGAAATAAAGAGTTTTTCAAAAACAAGGTCTAATTCATGTTTGAGTCACTCTGTAAGAACCATTTTGCTGTACTGTTTAAGCTCGATGAAAGGAACATTGTTGACACTTTTCAGCAAGTTGCAATCATGAAATACAGAAATAAAGTTTTTCAAAAACAAGGTCTAAATCATGTTTGATGCACTCTGTAAGAACCATTTTTGCTGTATACCTTAATCAGGATGATAAGAACACTGTTGACACTTTTCAGCAAGTTGCAATGATGTAATAAAGAAATAAACAGTTTCTCAAAAACAAGGTCACTCTGTAAGTACCATTTTGCTGTACTGTTTAAACTCGATGAAAGGAACACTGTTAACACTTTTCAGCAAGATGCAATCATGAAATACAGAAATAAAAAGTTTTTCAAAAACAAGGTCTAAGTCATGTTTGAGTCACTCTGTAAGTACCATTTTGCTGTACTGTTTAAACTCGATGAAAGGAACACTGTTAACACTTTTCAGCAAGTTTCAATCATGAAATAAAGAAATAAATAGTTTTTCACAAACAAGGTCTAAATCATGTTTGATGCACTCTGTAAGAACCATTTTTGCTGTATACCTTAATCAGGATGATAGGAACACTGTTGACACTTTTCAGCAAGTTGCAATCATGTAATACAGAAATAAACAGTTTCTCAAAAACAAGGTCACTCTGTAAGTACCATGTTTGTTGAACTGCTTAATCAGGATGATAAGAACACTGTTGACACTTTTCAGCAAGTTGCAATGATGTAATAAAGAAATAAACAGTTTCTCAAAAACAAGGTCACTCTGTAAGTACCATTTTGCTGTACTGTTTAAACTCGATGAAAGGAACACTGTTAACACTTTTCAGCAAGTTGCAATCATGAAATACAGAAATAAAGAGTTTTTCAAAAACAAGGTCTAATTCATGTTTGATTCACTCTGTAAGAACCATTTTGCTGTACTGTTTAAGCTCGATGAAAGGAACATTGTTGACACTTTTCAGCAAGTTGCAATCATGAAATACAGAAATAAACAGTTTTTCAAAAACAAGGTCTAAGTCATGTTTGAGTCAATCTGTAAGTACCATTTTTGCTGTACTGTTTAAACTCGATGAAAGGAACACTGTTAACACTTTTCAGCAAGTTGCAATCATGAAATACAGAAATAAAGAGTTTTTCAAAAACAAGGTCTAATTCATGTTTGAGTCACTCTGTAAGAACCATTTTGCTGTACTGTTTAAGCTCGATGAAAGGAACATTGTTGACACTTTTCAGCAAGTTGCAATCATGAAATACAGAAATAAAGTTTTTCAAAAACAAGGTCTAAATCATGTTTGATGCACTCTGTAAGAACCATTTTTGCTGTATACCTTAATCAGGATGATAAGAACACTGTTGACACTTTTCAGCAAGTTGCAATGATGTAATAAAGAAATAAACAGTTTCTCAAAAACAAGGTCACTCTGTAAGTACCATTTTGCTGTACTGTTTAAACTCGATGAAAGGAACACTGTTAACACTTTTCAGCAAGATGCAATCATGAAATACAGAAATAAAAAGTTTTTCAAAAACAAGGTCTAAGTCATGTTTGAGTCACTCTGTAAGTACCATTTTGCTGTACTGTTTAAACTCGATGAAAGGAACACTGTTAACACTTTTCAGCAAGTTTCAATCATGAAATAAAGAAATAAATAGTTTTTCACAAACAAGGTCTAAATCATGTTTGATGCACTCTGTAAGAACCATTTTTGCTGTATACCTTAATCAGGATGATAGGAACACTGTTGACACTTTTCAGCAAGTTGCAATCATGTAATACAGAAATAAACAGTTTCTCAAAAACAAGGTCACTCTGTAAGTACCATGTTTGTTGAACTGCTTAATCAGGATGATAAGAACACTCTTGACACTTTTCAGCAAGTTGCAATGATGTAATAAAGAAATAAACAGTTTCTCAAAAACAAGGTCACTCTGTAAGTACCATTTTGCTGTACTGTTTAAACTCGATGAAAGGAACACTGTTAACACTTTTCAGCAAGTTGCAATCATGAAATACAGAAATAAAGAGTTTTTCAAAAACAAGGTCTAATTCATGTTTGAGTCACTCTGTAAGAACCATTTTGCTGTACTGTTTAAGCTCGATGAAAGGAACATTGTTGACACTTTTCAGCAAGTTGCAATCATGAAATACAGAAATAAAGAGTTTTTCAAAAACAAGGTCTAATTCATGTTTGAGTCACTCTGTAAGAACCATTTTGCTGTACTGTTTAAGCTCGATGAAAGGAACATTGTTGACACTTTTCAGCAAGTTGCAATCATGTAATACAGAAATAAACAGTTTCTCAAAAACAAGGTCACTCTGTAAGTACCATGTTTGTTGAACTGCTTAATCAGGATGATAAGAACACTGTTGACACTTTTCAGCAAGTTGCAATGATGTAATAAAGAAATAAACAGTTTCTCAAAAACAAGGTCACTCTGTAAGTACCATTTTGCTGTACTGTTTAAACTCGATGAAAGGAACACTGTTAACACTTTTCAGCAAGTTGCAATCATGAAATACAGAAATAAAGAGTTTTTCAAAAACAAGGTCTAATTCATGTTTGAGTCACTCTGTAAGAACCATTTTGCTGTACTGTTTAAGCTCGATGAAAGGAACATTGTTGACACTTTTCAGCAAGTTGCAATCATGTAATACAGAAATAAACAGTTTCTCAAAAACAAGGTCACTCTGTAAGTACCATGTTTGTTGAACTGCTTAAACTCGATGAAAGGAACACTGTTAACACTTTTCAGCAAGTTGCAATCATGAAATACAGAAATAAAGAGTTTTTCAAAAACAAGGTCTAATTCATGTTTGAGTCACTGGTAAGTACCATTTTGCTGTACTGTTTAAGCTCGATGAAAGGAACATTGTTGACACTTTTCAGGAAGTTGCAATCATGAAATACAGAAATAAAGAGTTTTTCAAAAACAAGGTCTAAGTCATGTTTGAGTCACTTTTAAGTACCATTTTGCTGTACTGTTTAAACTCGATGAAAGGAACACTGTTAACACTTTTCAGCAAGTTGCAATCATGAAATACAGAAATAAAGAGTTTTTCAAAAACAAGGTCTAATTCATGTTTGAGTCACTCTGTAAGAACCATTTTGCTGTACTGTTTAAGCTCGATGAAAGGAACATTGTTGACACTTTTCAGCAAGTTGCAATCATGTAATACAGAAATAAACAGTTTCTCAAAAACAAGGTCACTCTGTAAGTACCATGTTTGTTGAACTGCTTAAACTCGATGAAAGGAACACTGTTAACACTTTTCAGCAAGTTGCAATCATGAAATACAGAAATAAAGAGTTTTTCAAAAACAAGGTCTAAGTCACGTTTGAGTCACTCTGTAAGTACCATTTTGCTGTACTGTTTAAACTCGATGAAAGGAACACTGTTAACACTTTTCAGCAAGTTGCAATCATGAAATACAGAAATAAACCGTTTTTCAAAAACAAGGTCTAAGTCATGTTTGAGTCACTTTGTAAGTACCATTTTTGCTGTACTGTTTAAACTCGATGAAAGGAACACTGTTAACACTTTTCAGCAAGTTGCAATCATGAAATACAGAAATAAAGAGTTTTTCAAAAACAAGGTCTAATTCATGTTTGAGTCACTCTGTAAGAACCATTTTGCTGTACTGTTTAAGCTCGATGAAAGGAACATTGTTGACACTTTTCAGCAAGTTGCAATCATGAAATACAGAAATAAAGTTTTTCAAAAACAAGGTCTAAATCATGTTTGATGCACTCTGTAAGAACCATTTTTGCTGTATACCTTAATCAGGATGATAAGAACACTGTTGACACTTTTCAGCAAGTTGCAATGATGTAATAAAGAAATAAACAGTTTCTCAAAAACAAGGTCACTCTGTAAGTACCATTTTGCTGTACTGTTTAAACTCGATGAAAGGAACACTGTTAACACTTTTCAGCAAGATGCAATCATGAAATACAGAAATAAAAAGTTTTTCAAAAACAAGGTCTAAGTCATGTTTGAGTCACTCTGTAAGTACCATTTTGCTGTACTGTTTAAACTCGATGAAAGGAACACTGTTAACACTTTTCAGCAAGTTTCAATCATGAAATAAAGAAATAAATAGTTATTCACAAACAAGGTCTAAATCATGTTTGATGCACTCTGTAAGAACCATTTTTGCTGTATACCTTAATCAGGATGATAGGAACACTGTTGACACTTTTCAGCAAGTTGCAATCATGTAATACAGAAATAAACAGTTTCTCAAAAACAAGGTCACTCTGTAAGTACCATGTTTGTTGAACTGCTTAATCAGGATGATAAGAACACTGTTGACACTTTTCAGCAAGTTGCAATGATGTAATAAAGAAATAAACAGTTTCTCAAAAACAAGGTCACTCTGTAAGTACCATTTTGCTGTACTGTTTAAACTCGATGAAAGGAACACTGTTAACACTTTTCAGCAAGTTGCAATCATGAAATACAGAAATAAAGAGTTTTTCAAAAACAAGGTCTAATTCATGTTTGAGTCACTCTGTAAGAACCATTTTGCTGTACTGTTTAAGCTCGATGAAAGGAACATTGTTGACACTTTTCAGCAAGTTGCAATCATGTAATACAGAAATAAACAGTTTCTCAAAAACAAGGTCACTCTGTAAGTACCATGTTTGTTGAACTGCTTAAACTCGATGAAAGGAACACTGTTAACACTTTTCAGCAAGTTGCAATCATGAAATACAGAAATAAAGAGTTTTTCAAAAACAAGGTCTAATTCATGTTTGAGTCACTGGTAAGTACCATTTTGCTGTACTGTTTAAGCTCGATGAAAGGAACATTGTTGACACTTTTCAGCAAGTTGCAATCATGAAATACAGAAATAAAGAGTTTTTCAAAAACAAGGTCTAAGTCATGTTTGAGTCACTTTTAAGTACCATTTTGCTGTACTGTTTAAAACCTCTTGGGGCTAGGTGGGACGCTAGCGTGCCACCCGTGGTGCACTCCATCAACAGCAGGTACATTTCAAGAGCGGCAAATTTGAATCCAAATAAATGTCAAAATTCAAATTTTTCAAAAATACAACTATGTTACACCATTTGAAAGATAAACATCTCCTTAATCTAACCACGTTTTACGATTTCAAAAAGGTTTTACGGCGAAAGCATAAATTTAGAGTATGTTAGGACAGTACATTTACAAGAGTTGTGTGTAATGTTTTGTCAAGTCAAAGACAGGGTCACCAAAACCATAAAACCAGCTAAAATGATACACTAACCTTTTACAATCTCCATCAGATGACACTCCTAGGACATTATGTTAGACAATGCATGCATTTTTAGTTCTATCAAGTTGATATTTATATCCAAAAACAGCGTTTTACTATGGCATTGATGTTGAGGAAATCGTTTCCCTCCAATAACCGGCAGTCAAGTCAGCGTCACAAATTAAATAATTAAAATTAGAAAACATTGGTAAAATATTATATTGTCATTTAAAGAATTATAGATTTACATCTTTTGAACGCAATCAACTTGCCAGATTTAAAAATAACCTTACTGGGAAATCACACTTTGCAATAATCTGAGCACTGTGCCCAGAAAAATACGCGTTGCGATACAGACTAGACGTCATGTTGGGGAGATCTAAAATCGAAAATACTATGTAAATAATCCATTACCTTTGATTCTCTTCATCAGATGTCACTTCCAGGTATCACAGGTCCATAACGAATGTAGTTTTGTTCAAAAAAGCTCATCATTTATGTCCAAAAATCTCCGTCTCGTTAGCACATGATGTAAGCCAGCCGGACTTCTCGTCATGAACGAGGGGAAAAAATATATTTCCGTTCGTTCAAACATGTCAAACGTTGTATAGCATAAATCATTAGGGCCTTTTTTAACCAGAACATGAATAATATTCAAGGTGGACGAATGCATAGTCTTTTATAACGTATTGGAACGAGGGTACCCAACATGAAGTAGCGCGCCAGGTGTCTAATGGGACATCACCGTTCCATGGCTCTTGTTCGGTCAGATCTCCCTCCAGAAGACTCAAAACACTTTGTAAAGGCTGGTGACATCTAGTGGAAGCAATAGGAAGTGCCAAAATATTCCTAAACCCCTGTGTTTTTCAATGGGATAGGTTTAAAGTCAATACAACACATCAGGTATCCACTTCCTGTCAGAAAATGTCTCAGGGTTTTGCCTGCCAAATGAGTTCTGTTATACTCACAGACACCATTCAAACAGTTTTGGAAACTTTAGAGTGTTTTCTATCCATATATAATAAGTATATGCATATTCTAGTTACTGGGTAGGATTAGTAACCAGATTAAATCGGGTACATTTTTTTTATCCAGACGTGCAAATGCTGCCCCCTAGACCCAACAGGTTAAACTCGATGAAAGGAACACTGTTAACACTTTTCAGCAAGTTGCAATCATGAAATACAGAAATAAAGAGTTTTTCAAAAACAAGGTCTAATTCATGTTTGAGTCACTCTGTAAGAACCATTTTGCTGTACTGTTTAAGCTCGATGAAAGGAACATTGTTGACACTTTTCAGCAAGTTGCAATCATGTAATACAGAAATAAACAGTTTCTCAAAAACAAGGTCACTCTGTAAGTACCATGTTTGTTGAACTGCTTAAACTCGATGAAAGGAACACTGTTAACACTTTTCAGCAAGTTGCAATCATGAAATACAGAAATAAAGAGTTTTTCAAAAACAAGGTCTAATTCATGTTTGAGTCACTGGTAAGTACCATTTTGCTGTACTGTTTAAGCTCGATGAAAGGAACATTGTTGACACTTTTCAGCAAGTTGCAATCATGAAATACAGAAATAAAGAGTTTTTCAAAAACAAGGTCTAATTCATGTTTGAGTCACTCTGTAAGAACCATTTTGCTG
This sequence comes from Salmo salar, assembly GCF_965601325.2. Lineage (NCBI taxonomy): Eukaryota > Metazoa > Chordata > Actinopteri > Salmoniformes > Salmonidae > Salmo > Salmo salar. The sequence continues at coordinate 42,524,996 of NC_138293.1, forward strand.
TACTGTTTAAGCTCGATGAAAGGAACATTGTTGACACTTTTCAGCAAGTTGCAATCATGAAATACAGAAATAAACAGTTTTTCAAAAACAAGGTCTAAGTCATGTTTGAGTCAATCTGTAAGTACCATTTTTGCTGTACTGTTTAAACTCGATGAAAGGAACACTGTTAAACACTTTTCAGCAAGATGCAATCATGAAATACAGAAATAAAAAGTTTTTCAAAAACAAGGTCTAAGTCATGTTTGAGTCACTCTGTAAGTACCATTTTGCTGTACTGTTTAAACTCGATGAAAGGAACACTGTTAACACTTTTCAGCAAGTTTCAATCATGAAATAAAGAAATAAATAGTTTTTCACAAACAAGGTCTAAATCATGTTTGATGCACTCTGTAAGAACCATTTTTGCTGTATACCTTAATCAGGATGATAGGAACACTGTTGACACTTTTCAGCAAGTTGCAATCATGTAATACAGAAATAAACAGTTTCTCAAAAACAAGGTCACTCTGTAAGTACCATGTTTGTTGAACTGCTTAATCAGGATGATAAGAAAACTGTTGACACTTTTCAGCAAGTTGCAATGATGTAATAAAGAAATAAACAGTTTCTCAAAAACAAGGTCACTCTGTAAGTACCATTTTGCTGTACTGTTTAAACTCGATGAAAGGAACACTGTTAACACTTTTCAGCAAGTTGCAATCATGAAATACAGAAATAAAGAGTTTTTCAAAAACAAGGTCTAATTCATGTTTGAGTCACTCTGTAAGAACCATTTTGCTGTACTGTTTAAGCTCGATGAAAGGAACACTGTTGACACTTTTCAGCAAGTTGCAATCATGAAATACAGAAATAAACAGTTTTTCAAAAACAAGGTCTAAGTCACGTTTGAGTCACTCTGTAAGTACCATTTTGCTGTACTGTTTAAACTCGATGAAAGGAACACTGTTAACACTTTTCAGCAAGTTGCAATCATGAAATACAGAAATAAACAGTTTCTCAAAAACAAGGTCACTCTGTAAGTACCATATTTGTTGAACTGCTTAAACTCGATGAAAGGAACACTGTTAACACTTTTCAGCAAGTTGCAATCATGAAATACAGAAATAAAGAGTTTTTCAAAAACAAGGTCTAATTCATGTTTGAGTCATTGTAAGTACCATTTTGCTGTACTGTTTAAGCTCGATGAAAGGAACATTGTTGACACTTTTCAGCAAGTTGCAATCATTTAATACAGAAATAAAAAGTTTCTCAAAAACAAGGTCACTCTGTAAGTACCATGTTTGTCGAACTGCTTAATCAGGATGATAAGAACACTGTTGACACTTTTCAGCAAGTTGCAATCATGAAATACAGAAATAAACCGTTTTTCAAAAACAAGGTCTAAGTCACGTTTGAGTCACTCTGTAAGTACCATTTTGCTGTACTGTTTAAACTCGATGAAAGGAACACTGTTAACACTTTTCAGCAAGTTGCAATCATGAAATACAGAAATAAACAGTTTTTCAAAAACAAGGTCTAAGTCATGTTTGAGTCACTTTGTAAGTACCATTTTTGCTGTACTGTTTAAACTCGATGAAAGGAACACTGTTAACACTTTTCAGCAAGTTGCAATCATGAAATACAGAAATAAAGAGTTTTTCAAAAACAAGGTCTAATTCATGTTTGAGTCACTCTGTAAGAACCATTTTGCTGTACTGTTTAAGCTCGATGAAAGGAACATTGTTGACACTTTTCAGCAAGTTGCAATCATGAAATACAGAAATAAAGTTTTTCAAAAACAAGGTCTAAATCATGTTTGATGCACTCTGTAAGAACCATTTTTGCTGTATACCTTAATCAGGATGATAAGAACACTGTTGACACTTTTCAGCAAGTTGCAATGATGTAATAAAGAAATAAACAGTTTCTCAAAAACAAGGTCACTCTGTAAGTACCATTTTGCTGTACTGTTTAAACTCGATGAAAGGAACACTGTTAACACTTTTCAGCAAGATGCAATCATGAAATACAGAAATAAAAAGTTTTTCAAAAACAAGGTCTAAGTCATGTTTGAGTCACTCTGTAAGTACCATTTTGCTGTACTGTTTAAACTCGATGAAAGGAACACTGTTAACACTTTTCAGCAAGTTTCAATCATGAAATAAAGAAATAAATAGTTATTCACAAACAAGGTCTAAATCATGTTTGATGCACTCTGTAAGAACCATTTTTGCTGTATACCTTAATCAGGATGATAGGAACACTGTTGACACTTTTCAGCAAGTTGCAATCATGTAATACAGAAATAAACAGTTTCTCAAAAACAAGGTCACTCTGTAAGTACCATGTTTGTTGAACTGCTTAATCAGGATGATAAGAACACTGTTGACACTTTTCAGCAAGTTGCAATGATGTAATAAAGAAATAAACAGTTTCTCAAAAACAAGGTCACTCTGTAAGTACCATTTTGCTGTACTGTTTAAACTCGATGAAAGGAACACTGTTAACACTTTTCAGCAAGTTGCAATCATGAAATACAGAAATAAAGAGTTTTTCAAAAACAAGGTCTAATTCATGTTTGAGTCACTCTGTAAGAACCATTTTGCTGTACTGTTTAAGCTCGATGAAAGGAACATTGTTGACACTTTTCAGCAAGTTGCAATCATGTAATACAGAAATAAACAGTTTCTCAAAAACAAGGTCACTCTGTAAGTACCATGTTTGTTGAACTGCTTAAACTCGATGAAAGGAACACTGTTAACACTTTTCAGCAAGATGCAATCATGAAATACAGAAATAAAGAGTTTTTCAAAAACAAGGTCTAAGTCATGTTTGAGTCACTTTTAAGTACCATTTTGCTGTACTGTTTAAAACCTCTTGGGGCTAGGTGGGACGCTAGCGTGCCACCCGTGGTGCACTCCATCAACAGCAGGTACATTTCAAGAGCGGCAAATTTGAATCCAAATAAATGTCAAAATTCAAATTTTTCAAAAATACAACTATGTTACACCATTTGAAAGATAAACATCTCCTTAATCTAACCACGTTTTACGATTTCAAAAAGGTTTTACGGCGAAAGCATAAATTTAGAGTATGTTAGGACAGTACATTTACAAGAGTTGTGTGTAATGTTTTGTCAAGTCAAAGACAGGGTCACCAAAACCATAAAACCAGCTAAAATGATACACTAACCTTTTACAATCTCCATCAGATGACACTCCTAGGACATTATGTTAGACAATGCATGCATTTTTAGTTCTATCAAGTTGATATTTATATCCAAAAACAGCGTTTTACTATGGCATTGATGTTGAGGAAATCGTTTCCCTCCAATAACCGGCAGTCAAGTCAGCGTCACAAATTAAATAATTAAAATTAGAAAACATTGGTAAAATATTATATTGTCATTTAAAGAATTATAGATTTACATCTTTTGAACGCAATCAACTTGCCAGATTTAAAAATAACCTTACTGGGAAATCACACTTTGCAATAATCTGAGCACTGTGCCCAGAAAAATACGCGTTGCGATACAGACTAGACGTCATGTTGGGGAGATCTAAAATCGAAAATACTATGTAAATAATCCATTACCTTTGATTCTCTTCATCAGATGTCACTTCCAGGTATCACAGGTCCATAACGAATGTAGTTTTGTTCAAAAAAGCTCATCATTTATGTCCAAAAATCTCCGTCTCGTTAGCACATGATGTAAGCCAGCCGGACTTCTCGTCATGAACGAGGGGAAAAAATATATTTCCGTTCGTTCAAACATGTCAAACGTTGTATAGCATAAATCATTAGGGCCTTTTTTAACCAGAACATGAATAATATTCAAGGTGGACGAATGCATAGTCTTTTATAACGTATTGGAACGAGGGTACCCAACATGAAGTAGCGCGCCAGGTGTCTAATGGGACATCACCGTTCCATGGCTCTTGTTCGGTCAGATCTCCCTCCAGAAGACTCAAAACACTTTGTAAAGGCTGGTGACATCTAGTGGAAGCAATAGGAAGTGCCAAAATATTCCTAAACCCCTGTGTTTTTCAATGGGATAGGTTTAAAGTCAATACAACACATCAGGTATCCACTTCCTGTCAGAAAATGTCTCAGGGTTTTGCCTGCCAAATGAGTTCTGTTATACTCACAGACACCATTCAAACAGTTTTGGAAACTTTAGAGTGTTTTCTATCCATATATAATAAGTATATGCATATTCTAGTTACTGGGTAGGATTAGTAACCAGATTAAATCGGGTACATTTTTTTTATCCAGACGTGCAAATGCTGCCCCCTAGACCCAACAGGTTAAACTCGATGAAAGGAACACTGTTAACACTTTTCAGCAAGTTGCAATCATGAAATACAGAAATAAAGAGTTTTTCAAAAACAAGGTCTAATTCATGTTTGAGTCACTCTGTAAGAACCATTTTGCTGTACTGTTTAAGCTCGATGAAAGGAACATTGTTGACACTTTTCAGCAAGTTGCAATCATGTAATACAGAAATAAACAGTTTCTCAAAAACAAGGTCACTCTGTAAGTACCATGTTTGTTGAACTGCTTAAACTCGATGAAAGGAACACTGTTAACACTTTTCAGCAAGTTGCAATCATGAAATACAGAAATAAAGAGTTTTTCAAAAACAAGGTCTAATTCATGTTTGAGTCACTGGTAAGTACCATTTTGCTGTACTGTTTAAGCTCGATGAAAGGAACATTGTTGACACTTTTCAGCAAGTTGCAATCATGAAATACAGAAATAAAGAGTTTTTCAAAAACAAGGTCTAATTCATGTTTGAGTCACTCTGTAAGAACCATTTTGCTGTAGTGTTTAAGCTCGATGAAAGGAACATTGTTGACACTTTTCAGCAAGTTGCAATCATGAAATACAGAAATAAACAGTTTTTCAAAAACAAGGTCTAAGTCATGTTTGAGTCAATCTGTAAGTACCATTTTTGCTGTACTGTTTAAACTCGATGAAAGGAACACTGTTAACACTTTTCAGCAAGTTGCAATCATGAAATACAGAAATAAAGAGTTTTTCAAAAACAAGGTCTAATTCATGTTTGAGTCACTCTGTAAGAACCATTTTGCTGTACTGTTTAAGCTCGATGAAAGGAACATTGTTGACACTTTTCAGCAAGTTGCAATCATGAAATACAGAAATAAAGTTTTTCAAAAACAAGGTCTAAATCATGTTTGATGCACTCTGTAAGAACCATTTTTGCTGTATACCTTAATCAGGATGATAAGAACACTGTTGACACTTTTCAGCAAGTTGCAATGATGTAATAAAGAAATAAACAGTTTCTCAAAAACAAGGTCACTCTGTAAGTACCATTTTGCTGTACTGTTTAAACTCGATGAAAGGAACACTGTTAACACTTTTCAGCAAGATGCAATCATGAAATACAGAAATAAAAAGTTTTTCAAAAACAAGGTCTAAGTCATGTTTGAGTCACTCTGTAAGTACCATTTTGCTGTACTGTTTAAACTCGATGAAAGGAACACTGTTGACACTTTTCAGCAAGTTGCAATCATGAAATACAGAAATAAATAGTTTTTCAAAAACAAGGTCTAAATCATGTTTGATGCACTCTGTAAGAACCATTTTTGCTGTATACCTTAATCAGGATGATAGGAACACTGTTGACACTTTTCAGCAAGTTGCAATCATGTAATACAGAAATAAACAGTTTCTCAAAAACAAGGTCACTCTGTAAGTACCATGTTTGTTGAACTGCTTAATCAGGATGATAAGAACACTGTTGACACTTTTCAGCAAGTTGCAATGATGTAATAAAGAAATAAACAGTTTCTCAAAAACAAGGTCACTCTGTAAGTACCATTTTGCTGTACTGTTTAAACTCGATGAAAGGAACACTGTTAACACTTTTCAGCAAGTTGCAATCATGAAATACAGAAATAAAGAGTTTTTCAAAAACAAGGTCTAATTCATGTTTGAGTCACTATGTAAGAACCATTTTGCTGTACTGTTTAAGCTCGATGAAAGGAACATTGTTGACACTTTTCAGCAAGTTGCAATCATGTAATACAGAAATAAACAGTTTCTCAAAAACAAGGTCACTCTGTAAGTACCATGTTTGTTGAACTGCTTAATCAGGATGATAAGAACACTGTTGACACTTTTCAGCAAGTTGCAATGATGTAATAAAGAAATAAACAGTTTCTCAAAAACAAGGTCACTCTGTAAGTACCATTTTGCTGTACTGTTTAAACTCGATGAAAGGAACACTGTTAACACTTTTCAGCAAGTTGCAATCATGAAATACAGAAATAAAGAGTTTTTCAAAAACAAGGTCTAATTCATGTTTGAGTCACTATGTAAGAACCATTTTGCTGTACTGTTTAAGCTCGATGAAAGGAACATTGTTGACACTTTTCAGCAAGTTGCAATCATGAAATACAGAAATAAAGAGTTTTTCAAAAACAAGGTCTAATTCATGTTTGAGTCACTCTGTAAGAACCATTTTTGCTGTATACCTTAATCAGGATGATAGGAACACTGTTGACACTTTTCAGCAAGTTGCAATCATGTAATACAGAAATAAACAGTTTCTCAAAAACAAGGTCACTCTGTAAGTACCATGTTTGTTGAACTGCTTAATCAGGATGATAAGAACACTGTTGACACTTTTCAGCAAGTTGCAATGATGTAATAAAGAAATAAACAGTTTCTCAAAAACAAGGTCACTCTGTAAGTACCATTTTGCTGTACTGTTTAAACTCGATGAAAGGAACACTGTTAACACTTTTCAGCAAGTTGCAATCATGAAATACAGAAATAAAGAATTTTTCAAAAACAAGGTCTAATTCATGTTTGAGTCACTATGTAAGAACCATTTTGCTGTACTGTTTAAGCTCGATGAAAGGAACATTGTTGACACTTTTCAGCAAGTTGCAATCATGAAATACAGAAATAAAGAGTTTTTCAAAAACAAGGTCTAATTCATGTTTGAGTCACTCTGTAAGAACCATTTTGCTGTACTGTTTAAGCTCGATGAAAGGAACATTGTTGACACTTTTCAGCAAGTTGCAATCATGTAATACAGAAATAAACAGTTTCTCAAAAACAAGGTCACTCTGTAAGTACCATGTTTGTTGAACTGCTTAATCAGGATGATAAGAACACTGTTGACACTTTTCAGCAAGTTGCAATGATGTAATAAAGAAATAAACAGTTTCTCAAAAACAAGGTCACTCTGTAAGTACCATTTTGCTGTACTGTTTAAACTCGATGAAAGGAACACTGTTAACACTTTTCAGCAAGTTGCAATCATGAAATACAGAAATAAAGAGTTTTTCAAAAACAAGGTCTAATTCATGTTTGAGTCACTATGTAAGAACCATTTTGCTGTACTGTTTAAGCTCGATGAAAGGAACATTGTTGACACTTTTCAGCAAGTTGCAATCATGAAATACAGAAATAAACAGTTTTTCAAAAACAAGGTCTAAGTCATGTTTGAGTCAATCTGTAAGTACCATTTTTGCTGTACTGTTTAAACTCGATGAAAGGAACACTGTTAACACTTTTCAGCAAGTTGCAATCATGAAATACAGAAATAAAGAGTTTTTCAAAAACAAGGTCTAATTCATGTTTGAGTCACTCTGTAAGAACCATTTTGCTGTACTGTTTAAGCTAGATGAAAGGAACATTGTTGACACTTTTCAGCAAGTTGCAATCATGAAATACAGAAATAAAGTTTTTCAAAAACAAGGTCTAAATCATGTTTGATGCACTCTGTAAGAACCATTTTTGCTGTATACCTTAATCAGGATGATAGGAACACTGTTGACACTTTTCAGCAAGTTGCAATCATGTAATACAGAAATAAACAGTTTCTCAAAAACAAGGTCACTCTGTAAGTACCATATTTGTTGAACTGCTTAATCAGGATGATAAGAACACTGTTGACACTTTTCAGCAAGTTGCAATGATGTAATAAAGAAATAAACAGTTTCTCAAAAACAAGGTCACTCTGTAAGTACCATTTTGCTGTACTGTTTAAACTCGATGAAAGGAACACTGTTAAACACTTTTCAGCAAGATGCAATCATGAAATACAGAAATAAAAAGTTTTTCAAAAACAAGGTCTAAGTCATGTTTGAGTCACTCTGTAAGTACCATTTTGCTGTACTGTTTAAACTCGATGAAAGGAACACTGTTAACACTTTTCAGCAAGTTTCAATCATGAAATAAAGAAATAAATAGTTTTTCACAAACAAGGTCTAAATCATGTTTGATGCACTCTGTAAGAACCATTTTTGCTGTATACCTTAATCAGGATGATAGGAACACTGTTGACACTTTTCAGCAAGTTGCAATCATGTAATACAGAAATAAACAGTTTCTCAAAAACAAGGTCACTCTGTAAGTACCATGTTTGTTGAACTGCTTAATCAGGATGATAAGAAAACTGTTGACACTTTTCAGCAAGTTGCAATGATGTAATAAAGAAATAAACAGTTTCTCAAAAACAAGGTCACTCTGTAAGCACCATTTTGCTGTACTGTTTAAACTCGATGAAAGGAACACTGTTAACTCTTTTCAGCAAGTTGCAATCATGAAATACAGAAATAAAGAGTTTTTCAAAAACAAGGTCTAATTCATGTTTGAGTCACTCTGTAAGAACCATTTTGCTGTACTGTTTAAGCTCGATGAAAGGAACACTGTTGACACTTTTCAGCAAGTTGCAATCATGAAATACAGAAATAAACAGTTTTTCAAAAACAAGGTCTAAGTCACGTTTGAGTCACTCTGTAAGTACCATTTTGCTGTACTGTTTAAACTCGATGAAAGGAACACTGTTAACACTTTTCAGCAAGTTGCAATCATGAAATACAGAAATAAACAGTTTCTCAAAAACAAGGTCACTCTGTAAGTACCATATTTGTTGAACTGCTTAATCAGGATGATAAGAACACTGTTGACACTTTTCAGCAAGTTGCAATGATGTAATAAAGAAATAAACAGTTTCTCAAAAACAAGGTCACTCTGTAAGTACCATTTTGCTGTACTGTTTAAACTCGATGAATGGAACACTGTTAACACTTTTCAGCAAGTTGCAATCATGAAATACAGAAATAAAGAGTTTTTCAAAAACAAGGTCTAATTCATGTTTGAGTCACTCTGTAAGAACCATTTTGCTGTACTGTTTAAGCTCGATGAAAGGAACACTGTTGACACTTTTCAGCAAGTTGCAATCATGAAATACAGAAATAAATAGTTTTTCAAAAACAAGGTCTAAATCATGTTTGATGCACTCTGTAAGAACCATTTTTGCTGTATACCTTAATCAGGATGATAGGAACACTGTTGACACTTTTCAGCAAGTTGCAATCATGTAATACAGAAATAAACAGTTTCTCAAAAACAAGGTCACTCTGTAAGTACCATGTTTGTTGAACTGCTTAATCAGGATGATAAGAACACTGTTGACACTTTTCAGCAAGTTGCAATGATGTAATAAAGAAATAAACAGTTTCTCAAAAACAAGGTCACTCTGTAAGTACCATTTTGCTGTACTGTTTAAACTCGATGAAAGGAACACTGTTAACACTTTTCAGCAAGTTGCAATCATGAAATACAGAAATAAAGAGTTTTTCAAAAACAAGGTCTAATTCATGTTTGAGTCACTCTGTAAGAACCATTTTGCTGTACTGTTTAAGCTCGATGAAAGGAACATTGTTGACACTTTTCAGCAAGTTGCAATCATGAAATACAGAAATAAAGAGTTTTTCAAAAACAAGGTCTAATTCATGTTTGAGTCACTCTGTAAGAACCATTTTGCTGTACTGTTTAAGCTCGATGAAAGGAACATTGTTGACACTTTTCAGCAAGTTGCAATCATGTAATACAGAAATAAACAGTTTCTCAAAAACAAGGTCACTCTGTAAGTACCATGTTTGTTGAACTGCTTAATCAGGATGATAAGAAAACTGTTGACACTTTTCAGCAAGTTGCAATGATGTAATAAAGAAATAAACAGTTTCTCAAAAACAAGGTCACTCTGTAAGTACCATTTTGCTGTACTGTTTAAACTCGATGAATGGAACACTGTTAACACTTTTCAGCAAGTTGCAATCATGAAATACAGAAATAAAGAGTTTTTCAAAAACAAGGTCTAATTCATGTTTGAGTCACTCTGTAAGAACCATTTTGCTGTACTGTTTAAGCTCGATGAAAGGAACACTGTTGACACTTTTCAGCAAGTTGCAATCATGAAATACAGAAATAAATAGTTTTTCAAAAACAAGGTCTAAATCATGTTTGATGCACTCTGTAAGAACCATTTTTGCTGTATACCTTAATCAGGATGATAGGAACACTGTTGACACTTTTCAGCAAGTTGCAATCATGTAATACAGAAATAAACAGTTTCTCAAAAACAAGGTCACTCTGTAAGTACCATGTTTGTTGAACTGCTTAATCAGGATGATAAGAACACTGTTGACACTTTTCAGCAAGTTGCAATGATGTAATAAAGAAATAAACAGTTTCTCAAAAACAAGGTCACTCTGTAAGTACCATTTTGCTGTACTGTTTAAACTCGATGAAAGGAACACTGTTAACACTTTTCAGCAAGTTGCAATCATGAAATACAGAAATAAAGAGTTTTTCAAAAACAAGGTCTAATTCATGTTTGAGTCACTATGTAAGAACCATTTTGCTGTACTGTTTAAGCTCGATGAAAGGAACATTGTTGACACTTTTCAGCAAGTTGCAATCATGAAATACAGAAATAAAGAGTTTTTCAAAAACAAGGTCTAATTCATGTTTGAGTCACTCTGTAAGAACCATTTTGCTGTACTGTTTAAGCTCGATGAAAGGAACATTGTTGACACTTTTCAGCAAGTTGCAATCATGTAATACAGAAATAAACAGTTTCTCAAAAACAAGGTCACTCTGTAAGTACCATGTTTGTTGAACTGCTTAATCAGGATGATAAGAACACTGTTGACACTTTTCAGCAAGTTGCAATGATGTAATAAAGAAATAAACAGTTTCTCAAAAACAAGGTCACTCTGTAAGTACCATTTTGCTGTACTGTTTAAACTCGATGAAAGGAACACTGTTAACACTTTTCAGCAAGTTGCAATCATGAAATACAGAAATAAAGAGTTTTTCAAAAACAAGGTCTAATTCATGTTTGAGTCACTCTGTAAGAACCATTTTGCTGTACTGTTTAAGCTCGATGAAAGGAACATTGTTGACACTTTTCAGCAAGTTGCAATCATGTAATACAGAAATAAACAGTTTCTCAAAAACAAGGTCACTCTGTAAGTACCATGTTTGTTGAACTGCTTAAACTCGATGAAAGGAACACTGTTAACACTTTTCAGCAAGTTGCAATCATGAAATACAGAAATAAAGAGTTTTTCAAAAACAAGGTCTAATTCATGTTTGAGTCACTGGTAAGTACCATTTTGCTGTACTGTTTAAGCTCGATGAAAGGAACATTGTTGACACTTTTCAGCAAGTTGCAATCATGAAATACAGAAATAAAGAGTTTTTCAAAAACAAGGTCTAAGTCATGTTTGAGTCACTTTTAAGTACCATTTTGCTGTACTGTTTAAACTCGATGAAAGGAACACTGTTAACACTTTTCAGCAAGTTGCAATCATGAAATACAGAAATAAAGAGTTTTTCAAAAACAAGGTCTAATTCATGTTTGAGTCACTCTGTAAGAACCATTTTGCTGTACTGTTTAAGCTCGATGAAAGGAACATTGTTGACACTTTTCAGCAAGTTGCAATCATGTAATACAGAAATAAACAGTTTCTCAAAAACAAGGTCACTCTGTAAGTACCATGTTTGTTGAACTGCTTAAACTCGATGAAAGGAACACTGTTAACACTTTTCAGCAAGTTGCAATCATGAAATACAGAAATAAAGAGTTTTTCAAAAACAAGGTCTAATTCATGTTTGAGTCACTGGTAAGTACCATTTTGCTGTACTGTTTAAGCTCGATGAAAGGAACATTGTTGACACTTTTCAGCAAGTTGCAATCATGAAATACAGAAACAAAGAGTTTTTCAAAAACAAGGTCTAAGTCATGTTTGAGTAACTTTTAAGTACCATTTTGCTGTACTGTTTAAGCTCGATGAAAGGAACATTGTTGACACTTTTCAGCAAGTTGCAATCATGAAATACAAAAATAAAGAGTTTTTCAAAAACAAGGTCTAAGTCATGTTTGAGTCAATCTGTAAGTACCATTTTTGCTGTACTGTTTAAACTCGATGAAAGGAACACTGTTAACACTTTTCAGCAAGTTGCAATCATGAAATACAGAAATAAAGAGTTTTTCAAAAACAAGGTCTAATTCATGTTTGAGTCACTCTGTAAGAACCATTTTGCTGTACTGTTTAAGCTCGATGAAAGGAACATTGTTGACACTTTTCAGCAAGTTGCAATCATGAAATACAGAAATAAAGTTTTTCAAAAACAAGGTCTAAATCATGTTTGATGCACTCTGTAAGAACCATTTTTGCTGTATACCTTAATCAGGATGATAAGAACACTGTTGACACTTTTCAGCAAGTTGCAATGATGTAATAAAGAAATAAACAGTTTCTCAAAAACAAGGTCACTCTGTAAGTACCATTTTGCTGTACTGTTTAAACTCGATGAAAGGAACACTGTTAACACTTTTCAGCAAGTTTCAATCATGAAATAAAGAAATAAATAGTTTTTCACAAACAAGGTCTAAATCATGTTTGATGCACTCTGTAAGAACCATTTTTGCTGTATACCTTAATCAGGATGATAGGAACACTGTTGACACTTTTCAGCAAGTTGCAATCATGTAATACAGAAATAAACAGTTTCTCAAAAACAAGGTCACTCTGTAAGTACCATGTTTGTTGAACTGCTTAATCAGGATGATAAGAACACTGTTGACACTTTTCAGCAAGTTGCAATGATGTAATAAAGAAATAAACAGTTTCTCAAAAACAAGGTCACTCTGTAAGTACCATTTTGCTGTACTGTTTAAACTCGATGAAAGGAACACTGTTAACACTTTTCAGCAAGTTGCAATCATGAAATACAGAAATAAAGAGTTTTTCAAAAACAAGGTCTAATTCATGTTTGAGTCACTCTGTAAGAACCATTTTGCTGTACTGTTTAAGCTCGATGAAAGGAACATTGTTGACACTTTTCAGCAAGTTGCAATCATGTAATACAGAAATAAACAGTTTCTCAAAAACAAGGTCACTCTGTAAGTACCATGTTTGTTGAACTGCTTAATCAGGATGATAAGAACACTGTTGACACTTTTCAGCAAGTTGCAATGATGTAATAAAGAAATAAACAGTTTCTCAAAAACAAGGTCACTCTGTAAGTACCATTTTGCTGTACTGTTTAAACTCGATGAAAGGAACACTGTTAACACTTTTCAGCAAGTTGCAATCATGAAATACAGAAATAAAGAGTTTTTCAAAAACAAGGTCTAATTCATGTTTGAGTCACTCTGTAAGAACCATTTTGCTGTACTGTTTAAGCTCGATGAAAGGAACATTGTTGACACTTTTCAGCAAGTTGCAATCATGAAATACAGAAATAAACAGTTTCTCAAAAACAAGGTCACTCTGTAAGTACCATGTTTGTTGAACTGCTTAAACTCGATGAAAGGAACACTGTTAACACTTTTCAGCAAGTTGCAATCATGAAATACAGAAATAAAGAGTTTTTCAAAAACAAGGTCTAATTCATGTTTGAGTCACTGGTAAGTACCATTTTGCTGTACTGTTTAAGCTCGATGAAAGGAACATTGTTGACACTTTTCAGCAAGTTGCAATCATGAAATACAGAAATAAAGAGTTTTTCAAAAACAAGGTCTAAGTCATGTTTGAGTCACTTTTAAGTACCATTTTGCTGTACTGTTTAAGCTCGATGAAAGGAACATTGTTGACACTTTTCAGCAAGTTGCAATCATGAAATACAAAAATAAAGAGTTTTTCAAAAACAAGGTCTAAGTCATGTTTGAGTCAATCTGTAAGTACCATTTTTGCTGTACTGTTTAAACTCGATGAAAGGAACACTGTTAACACTTTTCAGCAAGTTGCAATCATGAAATACAGAAATAAAGAGTTTTTCAAAAACAAGGTCTAATTCATGTTTGAGTCATTGTAAGTACCATTTTGCTGTACTGTTTAAGCTCGATGAAAGGAACATTGTTGACACTTTTCAGCAAGTTGCAATCATTTAATACAGAAATAAAAAGTTTCTCAAAAACAAGGTCACTCTGTAAGTACCATGTTTGTCGAACTGCTTAATCAGGATGATAAGAACACTGTTGACACTTTTCAGCAAGTTGCAATCATGAAATACAGAAATAAAGAGTTTTTCAAAAACAAGGTCTAATTCATGTTTGAGTCACTCTGTAAGAACCATTTTGCTGTACTGTTTAAGCTCGATGAAAGGAACATTGTTGACACTTTTCAGCAAGTTGCAATCATGAAATACAGAAATAAAGTTTTTCAAAAACAAGGTCTAAATCATGTTTGATGCACTCTGTAAGAACCATTTTTGCTGTATACCTTAATCAGGATGATAAGAACACTGTTGACACTTTTCAGCAAGTTGCAATGATGTAATAAAGAAATAAACAGTTTCTCAAAAACAAGGTCACTCTGTAAGTACCATTTTGCTGTACTGTTTAAACTCGATGAAAGGAACACTGTTAACACTTTTCAGCAAGATGCAATCATGAAATACAGAAATAAAAAGTTTTTCAAAAACAAGGTCTAAGTCATGTTTGAGTCACTCTGTAAGTACCATTTTGCTGTACTGTTTAAACTCGATGAAAGGAACACTGTTAACACTTTTCAGCAAGTTTCAATCATGAAATAAAGAAATAAATAGTTTTTCACAAACAAGGTCTAAATCATGTTTGATGCACTCTGTAAGAACCATTTTTGCTGTATACCTTAATCAGGATGATAGGAACACTGTTGACACTTTTCAGCAAGTTGCAATCATGTAATACAGAAATAAACAGTTTCTCAAAAACAAGGTCACTCTGTAAGTACCATGTTTGTTGAACTGCTTAATCAGGATGATAAGAACACTGTTGACACTTTTCAGCAAGTTGCAATGATGTAATAAAGAAATAAACAGTTTCTCAAAAACAAGGTCACTCTGTAAGTACCATTTTGCTGTACTGTTTAAACTCGATGAAAGGAACACTGTTAACACTTTTCAGCAAGTTGCAATCATGAAATACAGAAATAAAGAGTTTTTCAAAAACAAGGTCTAATTCATGTTTGAGTCACTCTGTAAGAACCATTTTGCTGTACTGTTTAAGCTCGATGAAAGGAACATTGTTGACACTTTTCAGCAAGTTGCAATCATGAAATACAGAAATAAAGAGTTTTTCAAAAACAAGGTCTAATTCATGTTTGAGTCACTCTGTAAGAACCATTTTGCTGTACTGTTTAAGCTCGATGAAAGGAACATTGTTGACACTTTTCAGCAAGTTGCAATCATGTAATACAGAAATAAACAGTTTCTCAAAAACAAGGTCACTCTGTAAGTACCATGTTTGTTGAACTGCTTAATCAGGATGATAAGAACACTGTTGACACTTTTCAGCAAGTTGCAATGATGTAATAAAGAAATAAACAGTTTCTCAAAAACAAGGTCACTCTGTAAGTACCATTTTGCTGTACTGTTTAAACTCGATGAAAGGAACACTGTTAACACTTTTCAGCAAGTTGCAATCATGAAATACAGAAATAAAGAGTTTTTCAAAAACAAGGTCTAATTCATGTTTGAGTCACTCTGTAAGAACCATTTTGCTGTACTGTTTAAGCTCGATGAAAGGAACATTGTTGACACTTTTCAGCAAGTTGCAATCATGTAATACAGAAATAAACAGTTTCTCAAAAACAAGGTCACTCTGTAAGTACCATGTTTGTTGAACTGCTTAAACTCGATGAAAGGAACACTGTTAACACTTTTCAGCAAGTTGCAATCATGAAATACAGAAATAAAGAGTTTTTCAAAAACAAGGTCTAATTCATGTTTGAGTCACTGGTAAGTACCATTTTGCTGTACTGTTTAAGCTCGATGAAAGGAACATTGTTGACACTTTTCAGGAAGTTGCAATCATGAAATACAGAAATAAAGAGTTTTTCAAAAACAAGGTCTAAGTCATGTTTGAGTCACTTTTAAGTACCATTTTGCTGTACTGTTTAAACTCGATGAAAGGAACACTGTTAACACTTTTCAGCAAGTTGCAATCATGAAATACAGAAATAAAGAGTTTTTCAAAAACAAGGTCTAATTCATGTTTGAGTCACTCTGTAAGAACCATTTTGCTGTACTGTTTAAGCTCGATGAAAGGAACATTGTTGACACTTTTCAGCAAGTTGCAATCATGTAATACAGAAATAAACAGTTTCTCAAAAACAAGGTCACTCTGTAAGTACCATGTTTGTTGAACTGCTTAAACTCGATGAAAGGAACACTGTTAACACTTTTCAGCAAGTTGCAATCATGAAATACAGAAATAAAGAGTTTTTCAAAAACAAGGTCTAATTCATGTTTGAGTCACTGGTAAGTACCATTTTGCTGTACTGTTTAAGCTCGATGAAAGGAACATTGTTGACACTTTTCAGGAAGTTGCAATCATGAAATACAGAAATAAAGAGTTTTTCAAAAACAAGGTCTAAGTCATGTTTGAGTCACTTTTAAGTACCATTTTGCTGTACTGTTTAAACTCGATGAAAGGAACACTGTTAACACTTTTCAGCAAGTTGCAATCATGAAATACAGAAATAAAGAGTTTTTCAAAAACAAGGTCTAATTCATGTTTGAGTCACTCTGTAAGAACCATTTTGCTGTACTGTTTAAGCTCGATGAAAGGAACATTGTTGACACTTTTCAGCAAGTTGCAATCATGTAATACAGAAATAAACAGTTTCTCAAAAACAAGGTCACTCTGTAAGTACCATGTTTGTTGAACTGCTTAAACTCGATGAAAGGAACACTGTTAACACTTTTCAGCAAGTTGCAATCATGAAATACAGAAATAAAGAGTTTTTCAAAAACAAGGTCTAATTCATGTTTGAGTCACTGGTAAGTACCATTTTGCTGTACTGTTTAAGCTCGATGAAAGGAACATTGTTGACACTTTTCAGCAAGTTGCAATCATGAAATACAGAAATAAAGAGTTTTTCAAAAACAAGGTCTAAGTCATGTTTGAGTCACTTTTAAGTACCATTTTGCTGTACTGTTTAAGCTCGATGAAAGGAACATTGTTGACACTTTTCAGCAAGTTGCAATCATGAAATACAAAAATAAAGAGTTTTTCAAAAACAAGGTCTAAGTCATGTTTGAGTCAATCTGTAAGTACCATTTTTGCTGTACTGTTTAAACTCGATGAAAGGAACACTGTTAACACTTTTCAGCAAGTTGCAATCATGAAATACAGAAATAAAGAGTTTTTCAAAAACAAGGTCTAATTCATGTTTGAGTCATTGTAAGTACCATTTTGCTGTACTGTTTAAGCTCGATGAAAGGAACATTGTTGACACTTTTCAGCAAGTTGCAATCATTTAATACAGAAATAAAAAGTTTCTCAAAAACAAGGTCACTCTGTAAGTACCATGTTTGTCGAACTGCTTAACCTGTTGGGTCTAGGGGGCAGCATTTGCACGTCTGGATAAAAAAAATGTACCCGATTTAATCTGGTTACTAATCCTACCCAGTAACTAGAATATGCATATACTTATTATATATGGATAGAAAACACTCTAAAGTTTCCAAAACTGTTTGAATGGTGTCTGTGAGTATAACAGAACTCATTTGGCAGGCAAAACCCTGAGACATTTTCTGACAGGAAGTGGATACCTGATGTGTTGTATTGACTTTAAACCTCTCCCATTGAAAAACACAGGGGTTTAGGAATATTTTGGCACTTCCTATTGCTTCCACTAGATGTCACCAGCCTTTACAAAGTGTTTTGAGTCTTCTGGAGGGAGATCTGACCGAACAAGAGCCATGGAACGGTGATGTCCCATTAGACACCTGGCGCGCTACTTCATGTTGGGTACCCTCGTTCCAATACGTTATAAAAGGCTATGCATTCGTCCACCTTGAATATTATTCATGTTCTGGTTAAAAAAGGCCCTAATGATTTATGCTATACAACGTTTGACATGTTTGAACGAACGGAAATATATTTTTTCCCCTCGTTCATGACGAGAAGTCCGGCTGGCTTACATCATGTGCTAACGAGACGGAGATTTTTGGACATAAATGATGAGCTTTTTTGAACAAAACTACATTCGTTATGGACCTGTGATACCTGGAAGTGACATCTGATGAAGAGAATCAAAGGTAATGGATTATTTACATAGTATTTTCGATTTTAGATCTCCCCAACATGACGTCTAGTCTGTATCGCAACGCGTATTTTTCTGGGCACAGTGCTCAGATTATTGCAAAGTGTGATTTCCCAGTAAGGTTATTTTTAAATCTGGCAAGTTGATTGCGTTCAAAAGATGTAAATCTATAATTCTTTAAATGACAATATAATATTTTACCAATGTTTTCTAATTTTAATTATTTAATTTCTGACGCTGACTTGACTGCCGGTTATTGGAGGGAAACGATTTCCTCAACATCAATGCCATAGTAAAACGCTGTTTTTGTATATAAATATGAACTTGATAGAACTAAAAATGCATGCATTGTCTAACATAATGTCCTAGGAGTGTCATCTGATGGAGATTGTAAAAGGTTAGTGTATCATTTTAGCTGGTTTTATGGTTTTGGTGACCCTGTCTTTGACTTGACAAAACATTACACACAACTCTTGTAAATGTACTGTCCTAACATACTCTAAATTTATGCTTTCGCCGTAAAACCTTTTTGAAATCGTAAAACGTGGTTAGATTAAGGAGATGTTTATCTTTCAAATGGTGTAACATAGTTGTATTTTTGAAAAATTTGAATTTTGACATTTATTTGGATTCAAATTTGCCGCTCTTGAAATGCACCTGCTGTTGATGGAGTGCACCACAGGTGGCACGCTAGCGTCCCACCTAGCCCCAAGAGGTTAATCAGGATGATAAGAACACTGTTGACACTTTTCAGCAAGTTGCAATCATGAAATACAGAAATAAAGAGTTTTTCAAAAACAAGGTCTAATTCATGTTTGAGTCACTCTGTAAGAACCATTTTGCTGTACTGTTTAAGAGCGATGAAAGGAACATTGTTGACACTTTTCAGCAAGTTGCAATCATGAAATACAGAAATAAAGTTTTTCAAAAACAAGGTCTAATTCATGTTTGAGTCACTCTGTAAGAACCATTTTGCTGTACTGTTTAAGCTCGATGAAAGGAACATTGTTGACACTTTTCAGCAAGTTGCAATCATGTAATACAGAAATAAACAGTTTCTCAAAAACAAGGTCACTCTGTAAGTACCATGTTTGTTGAACTGCTTAATCAGGATGATAAGAACACTGTTGACACTTTTCAGCAAGTTGCAATGATGTAATAAAGAAATAAACAGTTTCTCAAAAACAAGGTCACTCTGTAAGTACCATTTTGCTGTACTGTTTAAACTCGATGAAAGGAACACTGTTAACACTTTTCAGCAAGTTGCAATCATGAAATACAGAAATAAAGAGTTTTTCAAAAACAAGGTCTAATTCATGTTTGAGTCACTCTGTAAGAACCATTTTGCTGTACTGTTTAAGCTCGATGAAAGGAACATTGTTGACACTTTTCAGCAAGTTGCAATCATGAAATACAGAAATAAAGAGTTTTTCAAAAACAAGGTCTAATTCATGTTTGAGTCACTCTGTAAGAACCATTTTGCTGTACTGTTTAAGCTCGATGAAAGGAACATTGTTGACACTTTTCAGCAAGTTGCAATCATGTAATACAGAAATAAACAGTTTCTCAAAAACAAGGTCACTCTGTAAGTACCATGTTTGTTGAACTGCTTAATCAGGATGATAAGAACACTGTTGACACTTTTCAGCAAGTTGCAATGATGTAATAAAGAAATAAACAGTTTCTCAAAAACAAGGTCACTCTGTAAGTACCATTTTGCTGTACTGTTTAAACTCGATGAAAGGAACACTGTTAACACTTTTCAGCAAGTTGCAATCATGAAATACAGAAATAAAGAGTTTTTCAAAAACAAGGTCTAATTCATGTTTGAGTCACTCTGTAAGAACCATTTTGCTGTACTGTTTAAGCTCGATGAAAGGAACATTGTTGACACTTTTCAGCAAGTTGCAATCATGTAATACAGAAATAAACAGTTTCTCAAAAACAAGGTCACTCTGTAAGTACCATGTTTGTTGAACTGCTTAAACTCGATGAAAGGAACACTGTTAACACTTTTCAGCAAGTTGCAATCATGAAATACAGAAATAAAGAGTTTTTCAAAAACAAGGTCTAATTCATGTTTGAGTCACTGGTAAGTACCATTTTGCTGTACTGTTTAAGCTCGATGAAAGGAACATTGTTGACACTTTTCAGCAAGTTGCAATCATGAAATACAGAAATAAAGAGTTTTTCAAAAACAAGGTCTAAGTCATGTTTGAGTCACTTTTAAGTACCATTTTGCTGTACTGTTTAAGCTCGATGAAAGGAACATTGTTGACACTTTTCAGCAAGTTGCAATCATGAAATACAAAAATAAAGAGTTTTTCAAAAACAAGGTCTAAGTCATGTTTGAGTCAATCTGTAAGTACCATTTTTGCTGTACTGTTTAAACTCGATGAAAGGAACACTGTTAACACTTTTCAGCAAGTTGCAATCATGAAATACAGAAATAAAGAGTTTTTCAAAAACAAGGTCTAATTCATGTTTGAGTCATTGTAAGTACCATTTTGCTGTACTGTTTAAGCTCGATGAAAGGAACATTGTTGACACTTTTCAGCAAGTTGCAATCATTTAATACAGAAATAAAAAGTTTCTCAAAAACAAGGTCACTCTGTAAGTACCATGTTTGTCGAACTGCTTAATCAGGATGATAAGAACACTGTTGACACTTTTCAGCAAGTTGCAATCATGAAATACAGAAATAAAGAGTTTTTCAAAAACAAGGTCTAATTCATGTTTGAGTCACTCTGTAAGAACCATTTTGCTGTACTGTTTAAGCTCGATGAAAGGAACATTGTTGACACTTTTCAGCAAGTTGCAATCATGAAATACAGAAATAACGTTTTTCAAAAACAAGGTCTAAATCATGTTTGATGCACTCTGTAAGAACCATTTTTGCTGTATACCTTAATCAGGATGATAAGAACACTGTTGACACTTTTCAGCAAGTTGCAATGATGTAATAAAGAAATAAACAGTTTCTCAAAAACAAGGTCACTCTGTAAGTACCATTTTGCTGTACTGTTTAAACTCGATGAAAGGAACACTGTTAACACTTTTCAGCAAGATGCAATCATGAAATACAGAAATAAAAAGTTTTTCAAAAACAAGGTCTAAGTCATGTTTGAGTCACTCTGTAAGTACCATTTTGCTGTACTGTTTAAACTCGATGAAAGGAACACTGTTAACACTTTTCAGCAAGTTTCAATCATTAAATAAAGAAATAAATAGTTTTTCACAAACAAGGTCTAAATCATGTTTGATGCACTCTGTAAGAACCATTTTTGCTGTATACCTTAATCAGGATGATAGGAACACTGTTGACACTTTTCAGCAAGTTGCAATCATGTAATACAGAAATAAAGAGTTTTTCAAAAACAAGGTCACTCTGTAAGTACCATGTTTGTTGAACTGCTTAATCAGGATGATAAGAACACTGTTGACACTTTTCAGCAAGTTGCAATGATGTAATAAAGAAATAAACAGTTTCTCAAAAACAAGGTCACTCTGTAAGTACCATTTTGCTGTACTGTTTAAACTCGATGAAAGGAACACTGTTAACACTTTTCAGCAAGTTGCAATCATGAAATACAGAAATAAAGAGTTTTTCAAAAACAAGGTCTAATTCATGTTTGAGTCACTCTGTAAGAACCATTTTGCTGTACTGTTTAAGCTCGATGAAAGGAACATTGTTGACACTTTTCAGCAAGTTGCAATCATGTAATACAGAAATAAACAGTTTCTCAAAAACAAGGTCACTCTGTAAGTACCATGTTTGTTGAACTGCTTAAACTCGATGAAAGGAACACTGTTAACACTTTTCAGCAAGTTGCAATCATGAAATACAGAAATAAAGAGTTTTTCAAAAACAAGGTCTAATTCATGTTTGAGTCACTGGTAAGTACCATTTTGCTGTACTGTTTAAGCTCGATGAAAGGAACATTGTTGACACTTTTCAGGAAGTTGCAATCATGAAATACAGAAATAAAGAGTTTTTCAAAAACAAGGTCTAAGTCATGTTTGTGTCACTTTTAAGTACCATTTTGCTGTACTGTTTAAACTCGATGAAAGGAACACTGTTAACACTTTTCAGCAAGTTGCAATCATGAAATACAGAAATAAAGAGTTTTTCAAAAACAAGGTCTAATTCATGTTTGAGTCACTCTGTAAGAACCATTTTGCTGTATTGTTTAAGCTCGATGAAAGGAACATTGTTGACACTTTTCAGCAAGTTGCAATCATGTAATACAGAAATAAACAGTTTCTCAAAAACAAGGTCACTCTGTAAGTACCATGTTTGTTGAACTGCTTAAACTCGATGAAAGGAACACTGTTAACACTTTTCAGCAAGTTGCAATCATGAAATACAGAAATAAAGAGTTTTTCAAAAACAAGGTCTAATTCATGTTTGAGTCACTGGTAAGTACCATTTTGCTGTACTGTTTAAGCTCGATGAAAGGAACATTGTTGACACTTTTCAGCAAGTTGCAATCATGAAATACAGAAATAAAGAGTTTTTCAAAAACAAGGTCTAAGTCATGTTTGAGTAACTTTTAAGTACCATTTTGCTGTACTGTTTAAGCTCGATGAAAGGAACATTGTTGACACTTTTCAGCAAGTTGCAATCATGAAATACAAAAATAAAGAGTTTTTCAAAAACAAGGTCTAAGTCATGTTTGAGTCAATCTGTAAGTACCATTTTTGCTGTACTGTTTAAACTCGATGAAAGGAACACTGTTAACACTTTTCAGCAAGTTGCAATCATGAAATACAGAAATAAAGAGTTTTTCAAAAACAAGGTCTAATTCATGTTTGAGTCATTGTAAGTACCATTTTGCTGTACTGTTTAAGCTCGATGAAAGGAACATTGTTGACACTTTTCAGCAAGTTGCAATCATTTAATACAGAAATAAAAAGTTTCTCAAAAACAAGGTCACTCTGTAAGTACCATGTTTGTCGAACTGCTTAATCAGGATGATAAGAACACTGTTGACACTTTTCAGCAAGTTGCAATCATGAAATACAGAAATAAAGAGTTTTTCAAAAACAAGGTCTAATTCATGTTTGAGTCACTCTGTAAGAACCATTTTGCTGTACTGTTTAAGCTCGATGAAAGGAACATTGTTGACACTTTTCAGCAAGTTGCAATCATGAAATACAGAAATAAACAGTTTTTCAAAAACAAGGTCTAAGTCATGTTTGAGTCAATCTGTAAGTACCATTTTTGCTGTACTGTTTAAACTCGATGAAAGGAACACTGTTAACACTTTTCAGCAAGTTGCAATCATGAAATACAGAAATAAAGAGTTTTTCAAAAACAAGGTCTAATTCATGTTTGAGTCACTCTGTAAGAACCATTTTGCTGTACTGTTTAAGCTCGATGAAAGGAACATTGTTGACACTTTTCAGCAAGTTGCAATCATGAAATACAGAAATAAAGTTTTTCAAAAACAAGGTCTAAATCATGTTTGATGCACTCTGTAAGAACCATTTTTGCTGTATACCTTAATCAGGATGATAGGAACACTGTTGACACTTTTCAGCAAGTTGCAATCATGTAATACAGAAATAAACAGTTTTTCAAAAACAAGGTCTAAGTCATGTTTGAGTAACTTTTAAGTACCATTTTGCTGTACTGTTTAAGCTCGATGAAAGGAACATTGTTGACACTTTTCAGCAAGTTGCAATCATGAAATACAAAAATAAAGAGTTTTTCAAAAACAAGGTCTAAGTCATGTTTGAGTCAATCTGTAAGTACCATTTTTGCTGTACTGTTTAAACTCGATGAAAGGAACACTGTTAACACTTTTCAGCAAGTTGCAATCATGAAATACAGAAATAAAGAGTTTTTCAAAAACAAGGTCTAATTCATGTTTGAGTCATTGTAAGTACCATTTTGCTGTACTGTTTAAGCTCGATGAAAGGAACATTGTTGACACTTTTCAGCAAGTTGCAATCATTTAATACAGAAATAAAAAGTTTCTCAAAAACAAGGTCACTCTGTAAGTACCATGTTTGTCGAACTGCTTAATCAGGATGATAAGAACACTGTTGACACTTTTCAGCAAGTTGCAATCATGAAATACAGAAATAAAGAGTTTTTCAAAAACAAGGTCTAATTCATGTTTGAGTCACTCTGTAAGAACCATTTTGCTGTACTGTTTAAGCTCGATGAAAGGAACATTGTTGACACTTTTCAGCAAGTTGCAATCATGAAATACAGAAATAAACAGTTTTTCAAAAACAAGGTCTAAGTCATGTTTGAGTCAATCTGTAAGTACCATTTTTGCTGTACTGTTTAAACTCGATGAAAGGAACACTGTTAACACTTTTCAGCAAGTTGCAATCATGAAATACAGAAATAAAGAGTTTTTCAAAAACAAGGTCTAATTCATGTTTGAGTCACTCTGTAAGAACCATTTTGCTGTACTGTTTAAGCTCGATGAAAGGAACATTGTTGACACTTTTCAGCAAGTTGCAATCATGAAATACAGAAATAAAGTTTTTCAAAAACAAGGTCTAAATCATGTTTGATGCACTCTGTAAGAACCATTTTTGCTGTATACCTTAATCAGGATGATAGGAACACTGTTGACACTTTTCAGCAAGTTGCAATCATGTAATACAGAAATAAACAGTTTCTCAAAAACAAGGTCACTCTGTAAGTACCATGTTTGTTGAACTGCTAAATCAGGATGATAAGAACACTGTTGACACTTTTCAGCAAGTTGCAATGATGTAATAAAGAAATAAACAGTTTCTCAAAAACAAGGTCACTCTGTAAGTACCATTTTGCTGTACTGTTTAAACTCGATGAAAGGAACACTGTTAACACTTTTCAGCAAGATGCAATCATGAAATACAGAAATAAAAAGTTTTTCAAAAACAAGGTCTAAGTCATGTTTGAGTCACTCTGTAAGTACCATTTTGCTGTACTGTTTAAACTCGATGAAAGGAACACTGTTAACACTTTTCAGCAAGTTTCAATCATGAAATAAAGAAATAAATAGTTTTTCACAAACAAGGTCTAAATCATGTTTGATGCACTCTGTAAGAACCATTTTTGCTGTATACCTTAATCAGGATGATAGGAACACTGTTGACACTTTTCAGCAATTTGCAATCATGTAATACAGAAATAAACAGTTTCTCAAAAACAAGGTCACTCTGTAAGTACCATGTTTGTTGAACTGCTTAATCAGGATGATAAGAACACTGTTGACACTTTTCAGCAAGTTGCAATGATGTAATAAAGAAATAAACAGTTTCTCAAAAACAAGGTCACTCTGTAAGTACCATTTTGCTGTACTGTTTAAACTCGATGAAAGGAACACTGTTAACACTTTTCAGCAAGTTGCAATCATGAAATACAGAAATAAAGAGTTTTTCAAAAACAAGGTCTAATTCATGTTTGAGTCACTCTGTAAGAACCATTTTGCTGTACTGTTTAAGCTCGATGAAAGGAACATTGTTGACACTTTTCAGCAAGTTGCAATCATGAAATACAGAAATAAAGAGTTTTTCAAAAACAAGGTCACTCTGTAAGTACCATGTTTGTTGAACTGCTTAATCAGGATGATAAGAACACTGTTGACACTTTTCAGCAAGTTGCAATGATGTAATAAAGAAATAAACAGTTTCTCAAAAACAAGGTCACTCTGTAAGTACCATTTTGCTGTACTGTTTAAACTCGATGAAAGGAACACTGTTAACACTTTTCAGCAAGTTGCAATCATGAAATACAGAAATAAAGAGTTTTTCAAAAACAAGGTCTAATTCATGTTTGAGTCACTCTGTAAGAACCATTTTGCTGTACTGTTTAAGCTCGATGAAAGGAACATTGTTGACACTTTTCAGCAAGTTGCAATCATGTAATACAGAAATAAACAGTTTCTCAAAAACAAGGTCACTCTGTAAGTACCATGTTTGTTGAACTGCTTAAACTCGATGAAAGGAACACTGTTAACACTTTTCAGCAAGTTGCAATCATGAAATACAGAAATAAAGAGTTTTTCAAAAACAAGGTCTAATTCATGTTTGAGTCACTGGTAAGTACCATTTTGCTGTACTGTTTAAGCTCGATGAAAGGAACATTGTTGACACTTTTCAGGAAGTTGCAATCATGAAATACAGAAATAAAGAGTTTTTCAAAAACAAGGTCTAAGTCATGTTTGTGTCACTTTTAAGTACCATTTTGCTGTACTGTTTAAACTCGATGAAAGGAACACTGTTAACACTTTTCAGCAAGTTGCAATCATGAAATACAGAAATAAAGAGTTTTTCAAAAACAAGGTCTAATTCATGTTTGAGTCACTCTGTAAGAACCATTTTGCTGTACTGTTTAAGCTCGATGAAAGGAACATTGTTGACACTTTTCAGCAAGTTGCAATCATGTAATACAGAAATAAACAGTTTCTCAAAAACAAGGTCACTCTGTAAGTACCATGTTTGTTGAACTGCTTAAACTCGATGAAAGGAACACTGTTAACACTTTTCAGCAAGTTGCAATCATGAAATACAGAAATAAAGAGTTTTTCAAAAACAAGGTCTAATTCATGTTTGAGTCACTGGTAAGTACCATTTTGCTGTACTGTTTAAGCTCGATGAAAGGAACATTGTTGACACTTTTCAGCAAGTTGCAATCATGAAATACAGAAATAAAGAGTTTTTCAAAAACAAGGTCTAAGTCATGTTTGAGTAACTTTTAAGTACCATTTTGCTGTACTGTTTAAGCTCGATGAAAGGAACATTGTTGACACTTTTCAGCAAGTTGCAATCATGAAATACAAAAATAAAGAGTTTTTCAAAAACAAGGTCTAAGTCATGTTTGAGTCAATCTGTAAGTACCATTTTTGCTGTACTGTTTAAACTCGATGAAAGGAACACTGTTAACACTTTTCAGCAAGTTGCAATCATGAAATACAGATATAAAGAGTTTTTCAAAAACAAGGTCTAATTCATGTTTGAGTCATTGTAAGTACCATTTTGCTGTACTGTTTAAGCTCGATGAAAGGAACATTGTTGACACTTTTCAGCAAGTTGCAATCATTTAATACAGAAATAAAAAGTTTCTCAAAAACAAGGTCACTCTGTAAGTACCATGTTTGTCGAACTGCTTAATCAGGATGATAAGAACACTGTTGACACTTTTCAGCAAGTTGCAATCATGAAATACAGAAATAAAGAGTTTTTCAAAAACAAGGTCTAATTCATGTTTGAGTCACTCTGTAAGAACCATTTTGCTGTACTGTTTAAGCTCGATGAAAGGAACATTGTTGACACTTTTCAGCAAGTTGCAATCATGAAATACAGAAATAAACAGTTTTTCAAAAACAAGGTCTAAGTCATGTTTGAGTCAATCTGTAAGTACCATTTTTGCTGTACTGTTTAAACTCGATGAAAGGAACACTGTTAACACTTTTCAGCAAGTTGCAATCATGAAATACAGAAATAAAGAGTTTTTCAAAAACAAGGTCTAATTCATGTTTGAGTCACTCTGTAAGAACCATTTTGCTGTACTGTTTAAGCTCGATGAAAGGAACATTGTTGACACTTTTCAGCAAGTTGCAATCATGAAATACAGAAATAAAGTTTTTCAAAAACAAGGTCTAAATCATGTTTGATGCACTCTGTAAGAACCATTTTTGCTGTATACCTTAATCAGGATGATAGGAACACTGTTGACACTTTTCAGCAAGTTGCAATCATGTAATACAGAAATAAACAGTTTCTCAAAAACAAGGTCACTCTGTAAGTACCATGTTTGTTGAACTGCTTAATCAGGATGATAAGAACACTGTTGACACTTTTCAGCAAGTTGCAATGATGTAATAAAGAAATAAACAGTTTCTCAAAAACAAGGTCACTCTGTAAGTACCATTTTGCTGTACTGTTTAAACTCGATGAAAGGAACACTGTTAACACTTTTCAGCAAGTTGCAATCATGAAATACAGAAATAAAGAGTTTTTCAAAAACAAGGTCTAATTCATGTTTGAGTCACTGGTAAGTACCATTTTGCTGTACTGTTTAAGCTCGATGAAAGGAACATTGTTGACACTTTTCAGCAAGTTGCAATCATGAAATACAGAAATAAAGAGTTTTTCAAAAACAAGGTCTAAGTCATGTTTGAGTAACTTTTAAGTACCATTTTGCTGTACTGTTTAAGCTCGATGAAAGGAACATTGTTGACACTTTTCAGCAAGTTGCAATCATGAAATACAAAAATAAAGAGTTTTTCAAAAACAAGGTCTAAGTCATGTTTGAGTCAATCTGTAAGTACCATTTTTGCTGTACTGTTTAAACTCGATGAAAGGAACACTGTTAACACTTTTCAGCAAGTTGCAATCATGAAATACAGAAATAAAGAGTTTTTCAAAAACAAGGTCTAATTCATGTTTGAGTCATTGTAAGTACCATTTTGCTGTACTGTTTAAGCTCGATGAAAGGAACATTGTTGACACTTTTCAGCAAGTTGCAATCATTTAATACAGAAATAAAAAGTTTCTCAAAAACAAGGTCACTCTGTAAGTACCATGTTTGTCGAACTGCTTAATCAGGATGAAAGGAACACTGTTAACACTTTTCAGCAAGTTGCAATCATGAAATACAGAAATAAAGAGTTTTTCAAAAACAAGGTCTAATTCATGTTTGAGTCACTGGTAAGTACCATTTTGCTGTACTGTTTAAGATCGATGAAAGGAACATTGTTGACACTTTTCAGCAAGTTGCAATCATGAAATACAAAAATAAAGAGTTTTTCAAAAACAAGGTCTAAGTCATGTTTGAGTAACTTTTAAGTACCATTTTGCTGTACTGTTTAAGCTCGATGAAAGGAACATTGTTGACACTTTTCAGCAAGTTGCAATCATGAAATACAAAAATAAAGAGTTTTTCAAAAACAAGGTCTAAGTCATGTTTGAGTCAATCTGTAAGTACCATTTTTGCTGTACTGTTTAAACTCGATGAAAGGAACACTGTTAACACTTTTCAGCAAGTTGCAATCATGAAATACAGAAATAAAGAGTTTTTCAAAAACAAGGTCTAATTCATGTTTGAGTCATTGTAAGTACCATTTTGCTGTACTGTTTAAGCTCGATGAAAGGAACATTGTTGACACTTTTCAGCAAGTTGCAATCATTTAATACAGAAATAAAAAGTTTCTCAAAAACAAGGTCACTCTGTAAGTACCATGTTTGTCGAACTGCTTAATCAGGATGAAAGGAACACTGTTAACACTTTTCAGCAAGTTGCAATCATGAAATACAGAAATAAAGAGTTTTTCAAAAACAAGGTCTAATTCATGTTTGAGTCACTGGTAAGTACCATTTTGCTGTACTGTTTAAGCTCGATGAAAGGAACATTGTTGACACTTTTCAGCAAGTTGCAATCATGAAATACAGAAATAAAGAGTTTTTCAAAAACAAGGTCTAAATCATGTTTGATGCACTCTGTAAGAACCATTTTTGCTGTATACCTTAATCAGGATGATAGGAACACTGTTGACACTTTTCAGCAAGTTGCAATCATGTAATACAGAAATAAACAGTTTCTCAAAAACAAGGTCACTCTGTAAGTACCATGTTTGTTGAACTGCTTAATCAGGATGATAAGAACACTGTTGACACTTTTCAGCAAGTTGCAATGATGTAATAAAGAAATAAACAGTTTCTCAAAAACAAGGTCACTCTGTAAGTACCATTTTGCTGTACTGTTTAAACTCGATGAAAGGAACACTGTTAACACTTTTCAGCAAGTTGCAATCATGAAATACAGAAATAAAGAGTTTTTCAAAAACAAGGTCTAAGTCATGTTTGAGTCAATCTGTAAGTACCATTTTTGCTGTACTGTTTAAACTCGATGAAAGGAACACTTAACACTTTTCAGCAAGTTGCAATCATGAAATACAGAAATAAACAGTTTCTCAAAAACAAGGTCACTCTGTAAGTACCATATTTGTTGAACTGCTTAATCAGGATGATAAGAACACTGTTGACACTTTTCAGCAAGTTGCAATGATGTAATAAAGAAATAAACAGTTTCTCAAAAACAAGGTCACTCTGTAAGTACCATTTTGCTGTACTGTTTAAACTCGATGAATGGAACACTGTTAACACTTTTCAGCAAGTTGCAATCATGAAATACAGAAATAAAGAGTTTTTCAAAAACAAGGTCTAATTCATGTTTGAGTCACTCTGTAAGAACCATTTTGCTGTACTGTTTAAGCTCGATGAAAGGAACATTGTTGACACTTTTCAGCAAGTTGCAATCATGAAATACAGAAATAAAGAGTTTTTCAAAAACAAGGTCTAAGTCATGTTTGAGTAACTTTTAAGTACCATTTTGCTGTACTGTTTAAGCTCGATGAAAGGAACATTGTTGACACTTTTCAGCAAGTTGCAATCATTTAATACAGAAATAAAAAGTTTCTCAAAAACAAGGTCACTCTGTAAGTACCATGTTTGTCGAACTGCTTAATCAGGATGATAAGAACACTGTTGACACTTTTCAGCAAGTTGCAATCATGAAATACAGAAATAAAGAGTTTTTCAAAAACAAGGTCTAATTCATGTTTGAGTCACTCTGTAAGAACCATTTTGCTGTACTGTTTAAGCTCGATGAAAGGAACATTGTTGACACTTTTCAGCAAGTTGCAATCATGAAATACAGAAATAAAGTTTTTCAAAAACAAGGTCTAAATCATGTTTGATGCACTCTGTAAGAACCATTTTTGCTGTATACCTTAATCAGGATGATAAGAACACTGTTGACACTTTTCAGCAAGTTGCAATGATGTAATAAAGAAATAAACAGTTTCTCAAAAACAAGGTCACTCTGTAAGTACCATTTTGCTGTACTGTTTAAACTCGATGAAAGGAACACTGTTAACACTTTTCAGCAAGTTTCA